>NC_139720.1:63598999-64798999 GCF_964211835.1 Anser anser
TTCTCAAAACCAGTCAAGAACATTCTGTAGATTTTGCTTAGTCATGTTGTGATAATGATAGAATTCTAGTCTGCTAGTGATACCAAAACAGAGGCCTTAGCCTTAGCCTTGGACATTTAACATGGAAAAACACAACCTGAATTTAGACCCCCTTAATTGTAACTAAATGGAAGTTCTTGGAAGAGGAATATTAAAATCATGTATCATTATTATTATTTATACACAATCCCTTCATACCTGCAAAAGCAACTGAGAATAACAGTAATGTAAGAAAGCACCAATAACAGGAGAGAAGACTATGACTTACCACTGTGCATGTAAACCCACCAATCAGCAGACATAACAATAAGAAGTACATGGACTTGTAATCCAGCTGACTACAGGAGATGAGCAACACTGTAATTTTTCCTCAATAGCCTTTGAAAAACAATACTTTCCTTTCAGCCAGACCCACCATAACCAAACCTGCTATTTAGAAGTCATGACAGCACCTTAAATATCTTGTTTTTTAAAGGAGGTGTGGGGTTGCTGGGAGAGAGAATATATTTTGTTAGGCCAAGACATGAAGTTGCTGTTATCTGTGTTGGTAACTCTTTTTATTTGCCTATGATTTCGAGCCTTCAAAGCTAATATTCTTTTTCTTTTTCTTTTTTCTTTTTTTTTCCTTCACAAAGGAATGTCTTTTTATAATGAAATGGATATTCTTATGTATTTTACATACTTTTAGGGAAAAAAAAAAAAAACTACCCTTCATATAGTTCAATGAACGAGAAAATAGAAAGACAATTAGCAGGGTTGAAAGCACACAAAATATAGAAACCCCAGTGTTTCCTATTAAAAATAAATCTGTACCCCAGTGTTTCCTATTAAAAACACATCTGTACCTGCAAACTAGTGTGCGTTGTGCAAGGATGTAGACAGATTTTTCAGAGCAATCCAAAATAAAATGCAACAATTTAAAGGTTTCTAAATATATGTATTTACTTACTTTTAGAATTTCAGTAGTATTCTGCAGTTCAAGAATTACTTCTCAGTGCAACATTTTATATATGGTGTTTAAAATTCCTTACAATGAAATACAAAACCAGTGGTTTTCAAACCCAAGGTTTTTCATCTGAGGTCTACCTTGCCATTCCAAAGATCTCTATGCCCTTCATTTACATGTGTGAGAAGAACAAAGTGCAGCCTAGCAGTACAAAAGCATACCCTTCACCAGCTCATATGTCTTCCCCCACACACCAAGTCATCACCAGGCAGACAGTCCCTGTACTCTGTATCATTGCAAATTCCATCTATAATTTTACTGGAGAGTTCATACTTATCTTCTGAAGAGTCTCTTTCTTTGAAATATGTATAACTTTCTAAAATGCTGCATGCTGATAGACTGATAGTACATTTTTTGCCTCAGGCACTTCTTGCCATTGCCCTCAGCTAACCTACAGCTCAATGGCACATTATGTCATTGAATACAACTGTGATGTGCAGCTCCACAGCAAAGCTAGGTAGATGAAGCTTGAACCCAGCCCAGAAGCCTCATACTTTAAACATTTCCAGATTTATCCTAAATCTTTCATTTTGCCCAAAATAGTAAAATATCTAAAAATGGCAAAAGCCTTAAAGAGGATGAAGGATATGTTTCTTACTCACTTTTAATCAGTTAGGCTTTGGATTTATACTGAGTCTCTCTCGTGCTCCTGAATCCCAGAGATAAAAATTTGGGTTAATAGCAATTAAAAAAAAAAAAAAAAAAAGGCCAAAATTAGGCAGTAGAGAGAAAAAAGATATACCAGTATGGATGCACCGATGCATTCCGTGCTGTAAATTAACACGTGTCAATCAGAATAAGAGACAATTTTTGTTTCTGCTTCTGCTATTGTTAAGTTGCGCTAAGAAAATGCAAAGCACAAGCCCCATGCATTCAACTTTGGGGGTATTATTCATTAGAGGTAGTTCACATTTGGCACTTTTATTTGTTACAGTGTCATCCAGGGAAGTTTCTTATTGTGTACTTTCAGAAAGATCATTGTCAGATGTAGAAGAACAAAGAATAAGCTTCAGCTGTTCACACCACCATACAATAGGTTTGACTATAATCCAAGGAAAGAGGTAAGGAAAAATGAGCTCACATTAATATTATTTCTTTTAAGGTTGTGCAGAAGGCTGATGTATGTAGAATTGAAGTTTTCTATTTACATGGAATACAGAAAAAGCCAGGCACTGCATCAGTGTTTCAGTGGTCAACTAAGCCAATACTTGTGGGGCTGTTGCCAGATATGTCAAAGAAAATTGTTCATTGCATCCAAGTGCTGCTCAAGTATAAAAATTCTGGGAGTCCGTTGTCTTCAGCTGTGCTTATTTCACAGTGACCTTAGAATAGCTAAAAGTACTAGAATAGATGAGGTATGGTTTTTGTTTTGTTTTGTTTTGTTTTCCTGCAACTACTTCTTCAGCACCTTCTTCCCTGAAATTTCTTCCATATGGAGTAATGGAGAGTGACTGGCAAGCAGCTAAAGCATCATATTTCAGATAAGTTTCTCTCTCATTGAGGTAGTTCTCTGCTAAACAAAGATGGACATTTTGCTATATCTGAATGACATAAAAGTCACAGGTTAGTAATGAGATTCTGTACATCTTCAGATGGCTACACCTGGAGTACTGCATTCTGTTCTAGGGTCATAAGTGCAAGAGAGACATGGACATAACAGAGAGTCCAGAGAAGGGCTACTAAGATGTTTAAGGGACAGGAGCATCTCTCCTAAGAAGAAAGGCTAAGAAATCTTGAACTGTTTAACCTAGAGAAAGCTCAGGGGGGTCCTACCAATGTATATGAATAACTGAGGGGAGGGTGTAAAGAAAACAGAACCAGGACTTTTTCAGTGGTACCCTGTAACACCCTGTGGGACAAGAGGCAATCAGCACAAACTGGAATACAAGAGGTTCCCTTTGAACAAGAGGGAGCACTTTAATGTGTGGGTGACCGAGCACAGGCATAGGTTTCTAAGAGAGGTTGTGGTGTCTCCCTCCTTGGAGATATTCAAAAGCCACCTAGATGGGGTTCTGGGCGAACAGCTATTGGTGGCCTGCTTGAGGAGGTTGAACAAGATGACCTCCTGGTGTCCCAACCTCAGCCATTCTGTGTTTCTGTGATTCTGTGATTCCCCAGCTACACTGTAACCACATACCTTAGCATGCAGAGTCTATGCTAAGCATTGCCCAACTCCCTTGCCAAGTGAAAGAGGTGTTCGATTCCTGCCTTGTCTTGTTTCTGTCCCTCAAATTAAAAGGTCTTATACTTGAAGCTCTTTTGCATGTCAGGAGAACGTGGTATATCAGACTTGACTGAGTGAGAGGAGCAATTGTAATGATAGATGAGGACAGAAGAGATCAAGAAAATAAAAAGGAAAAATGATATGAATCAACTCAGAATTAGTGGAAAATAAGGTGCCTAGAAGAATGGATAGGCGAAATGTAACTACATTGTATAGGAAGGCTTTCATCATATGGAAGAAGTTCTTGAACCAGATTAACCCATTCTTTCATCAGAACAGGTCCTTTGTGCCTCTCCTCAACATCTGTCTCCTTGCAGGACCTCAGCAAGATGTGACATGGGAGTTCACTCCAGTCATAGGACTCTACTACACAGACCAGAGTTCACCACTAATCTGAGCAGTTTAACAAACAAAAGAGATAACATTCCAAAACAAATTGTTGTCAGGGATGAGGAAAAGTGCTAATGAGCAATATAGACTCATCATTGACAGATCACCTTCAGAATAACCCTTCCTAAAATTAGGATCAAATGTCGGTGTTGTTCTGCATGCAAAATGTTCAAGATACTATTGCTCCTCTCCTCAATTCAAAATAATAAAATCTTCAGTAAAACAGTGTCTTTAACACTAGAGTCTAAATTTCTTCATACTGTGCTTTTTGATCTGGACTATTGATTTAGCTTTAATATAATTGTAGATTCTAATATTGCTTTCTTGGCATAACATTTGGGAACTACTTGTCCAGCTTCCCTGGCAGAAATAATAGGCAAACATAGCTGAAGTCAGTGATGCTATGAGCAATGACACCAAGGAAAAGTTGCTTGCAATATGAAGCTGGGTTTGATTGTTTTGTTTTCCAAAGAACTGAAAAGAAAAACAAGAGAAAGTGGATATTTTCACCAAGTGGAATGTGGATATATTCTTGCTCCCTTGGACAAAGTATCCACTTTTAAGGACAGAAGCAAAAAAATGATGAAATATAAAAATGAAATTACACAAGCAAGCAAAATTAATCATAAAAGTTCTATGTGCGATGGTGTTTAGAAGTTTGCAAAGAATTTCCTTAAAATAATATATATATATATTTATATATACAAATATATATGTATAAAGGCATTTGATATTCTTTCAAGACTGTTGGTACTGAATTCTGTTGTTTTCCATTTAAAGTTTCAGGCTTTCTCCAAGAGATATGCAACTTGCTTTTTTGTTTGTTCCTTTTTTTGTTTAAGTCAGACAGTAATATTACAGTAGGTTCCTTAGCTATATGTATAATTATTTAAATATATATATGTTATATAAAATAAACTTTAAAACTTAAGGCCCAGAGGTATACACATAACAGCAAGTCAGCTTTTAAAACAAAGAACTCCTTTCTTAAGTCAAGCTCTTTTAAGAACAGTAGTTTAATTTACACACAGAAGGACCCTTTAGGGAAGAAAAACCTGACTGGATAGATACTTTTTTCTTTCTTTTTTACTTCCCTATGGAATTGTGAATTTATCTTCTGCAGAGTGAATAGGCTTTTATGAAATTTTCTTGCATTAAATTGATTTCTTTAGCATTAATCAGCTGTTTTTAAAGAACAGACTTTGAAATACAACTTTTTCTCTCTCAGCAGGATATTTTATATTTATGTGGAAAAAAAAATGCTAGTAAAGATTGAATCTTCATTTCAGTAAGCCAGGTAAGAGAAGTCCCAATTCTACCAAGGTATTATGGAAGATGGGGTCAATGAAAAGCAATACGTGAGAACTCCATCCAGGAATGTTTACTGCCTTGGCATTGGAGGCAAATATATTTGCATCTATATGGTAGCCTACTCAGTGGGAATAAGGCAAGATTCACACTTCCAACACTGCATCCTGTGCTTTGTTAAGCTGGGCCCTGCCTGTGATGGCTGAAACCTCTCAACAGCTGCACATATTATACATCAGTAGCTATAGATTTTTTTTTATATACAAATACATACTCATATGGATATACATATATATACACATGTAGCTGGAACCCCACCAGCTCATCTGAGACGACTGTGCTCACAGCACTTACCTGGAAGTCGATACTCTTTTATGAATTTATCACCACATGAGCTTCCCAAGACTATTGAAGTGATCCATAGGAGCCTGGTATGGGTGGCCCCACAGAGGTAGTGAGTGTTCATTTCTTGTGGAATATCTACCTTAGGAAGGTTGGTATTCACACATAGAGACAAGTAGTGCCCAGTGGCCCACCCTGTACCTGGCAGACAGCATGGCCCCAGGCAGTAGCTCCTCATGTACATTCAGGGTTTCTGTTGCCAATTTTCTTAGAAGATTCAGAGCACCGAGGTGAGACATTGCTGCCTACTGCATCAGTGATCTGCACTGAAGCATCAGGGCAAATTCCTAAATAACTATAAATACATCTTTGCAAGTCAGTTGATAAAATTACACACACAAGACATGTATCATAAAAATGATATAAGCATATATCATAAAATGATTCTAATACCTAATGCAGGGGAAAAAATAGAAAAAAAAATCGTGTTTTATTTTGCCTGCCTTTTTGCTTATCTATAAAAATTTTTATAGGCTTTTCATTATCTTTGTGTTCACAGTCCATATACATATACAGATGAGCAATTTAACTGCAGACACTAACTTTTCTCATAATGTGGCTACATATTCTGCCATTGTCTCTTGTTAAGTGCTAAGAGTTTTAACAGTTTTAATATAACCCTGCAATAGTTGCAATTTCTGTAATATTTGTAGTTTCCTTGTTTCCTGAATGACACATATTTCAGGAGTTTATTATCTACTCATTTCTGAAATAAATATGTATCATTTTTCTTTTGCTTGATCCACATGAGCACTTTCTTATGCACATATCCAGAAGCAACTAAAATGTATGCTGTTTTCTCTAGTAACCAGCACCCCATAGTGTACTAATATCTACCTATTGAAAACCAGAGAAAACTGCTATTAAGTGGAGAATCACTATAAAAAGATGACAGATGATCTAGTGCATAATTTCTCCAGCCAAACTCTTCCATAATAATATTAAGACTTACAAATCTTTTAGGATAATATTAAGATTACATATCAAAGGACCATTAGTGCAGCTACATCACAAAGCTCAAACTGACCCAGTAGCTAATATCAGCATATCTAATTGCTAAGCAAGCTCCAGCATATATACCAGACTAATTTTCTGCTTGACATCCCTCCTCGTTTCCCCACAGAGTCATTCCATTTTTAGAAACTAAGGGTCTTTGATGTCATTTTTTGTCCTTATGCTTTCCCAGTTTGGGAACCCAACCTGCTAGTTACTCAGCCACAGAAACAGAAGAAACGTATCACTTCATAATCAGAACACAACCATTGGCTTCCATTCATGGGATGCACACAGAGAACATATAATTACCAAAACACTGTGTATAACTCTTCAGCTACCATGCTCTGTTTGTTTCTGACAGCTACCTATCTGGGAGGTTTTCAAGACTTCTCCAGGGTAATTTATTTTCCTCTAGCTCCTTTTAAGTTCTTGCTATACAGTCAATGTGAGAAAAGTCCACAGTGTGTTAGTTCACTTTCTATTACCATAATCATCTTTGAGTGACCTCAGTGTGTTCCTCCATCTTTTGTTTACATTTGTTTAATGTCTTCTACAGAGAATGGAATAATAGTCTTCTGAGATGACTGTAGACCAACCGACTTTGACCATATTACCCTTCTTCTACAAGCTAATAAATAAATAAACAAGCAAAAGGTAATAGAAAAAATATAATTAAAGATTACATAAGCTAAAGAATAAATTAAGAAAATGGCTAGGCTTTTCAGACAACGAAAAATGTTCATCAATTATTTATTGGATATGATGGTTTGAATCAGTATAAGAAAAACAGGTAAATTACTTTCCAGCATGTGTAATTCATAGAATTGTAGTAATTCTTTCAAAATATTTAATTTTGGGGAGAAAAAAAGAATTTAGATGAATCTTTTTTTGTTTGGTTGGTTTTTGTTTTTTAAATTAGACCACATATTATTTTCTGGAAAGTAATTGGTGTAGTTCTGAAAATAGAAAAACATTTCAGTTTAGTTTCTAGGTTTATTTGGTTTGGTTTTACATATGTTTAATTTTGCAAGTGCTGATGTAGTTCATTCCAAAAAAATCAAAATTAAATGTACTCCTTTTCACTACAATTAACCAGCATAACATCCATAACATTTAAAAAAGAAAAAATATCTAAAATAATAAAACATTTTGTTTCAGAGAAAAATAAGTGATTTTTTTTCTCATTCATGAAAAATGATGTTTTAAGAAAGATTTCATTCCTTTAATCATAGTATAGCTTCCTTCTGTTTTGTTTGTTTGTTTGTTTGTTTGTTTGTTTTATCAAGTCACTGAGAGAAACATCATTTGTTTGGTTCCAGGTATGCATCAATTAGGTAGTCAAACATTCTGCTTTAGATCCATGGAAACTATTTGTCCTTAGTTGTTGATTTCAGGTTTTGTTTTCTTAAGTGAAAAAGTCATGGTTCTAGCTTTGAAGATCTCAAATTCAGGCCTCAGTCACAACCAACATTCCAAAAATTTTAGATAGCCAGGAATAGCATGATGAAGTAATTCAGTTCATACACTGAAATAAATAATTTAGAATGCTTGATTCATTCATAAATGCAGCCTTTTTTCCTGTTTCCACGTCTCCTACTTAGCATCTCTCCTATATGTGTATGCACTAGAGTGTTTCATGCCACTGTAGGGACTAGCAACATCATGAATGAATAAATACCCAGCAGTGTTCATGTAGAGATTGTTTAAGAGATAATAACTGCTGGCCTTGGATATATAAAGTGCAGTTACATAATAAAAAGTATCCAAAAAAAAATAAAAACTTTAAAGTGGAAAAGTAGCATGATCAGTTACAATAAACACACCAGAAACAGCCCACATTCTGCCTATGCCATGTATTCCTTTGGTCCACTGGGCATTTTGCCTTTAATTTCCCCATTTCTCAGAGTGCAATGTGGACAGTAATGTTGTATCTTTCCCTCTTCACTCACTGCTGAAACTCACCAGTTTCAGCAGGTTTTAAGCACTCAAGCTGCTATAAAATCTTATTGAATCAAAGAGCTCATCTTGCTCTTATTAACAGGTAAGCTTCCTATTGATTTCCCCATAAGAAAAGGCAGTTCTTAAAGATTTATCATAAAAATGGCAATGCCTTATCCATTCAGTATCTATTTTCTAATTCTGTATGACCTGAGAAAGCTAGTAGGTACCATGTTGTTCACTTATAGAAATGAAGCCCTTCTGAACTTGGAATTATGTCAGACAGGATGGCAGAAACTTTAAAGGTTGTCTTGTCTGTCACCTCTCCCCACAAAGTGACTAACCATAGCTGTCAGATATTTGTCTAGCCTGCTTTTGAAAGACTCCTGGGGTAGGATTTCATGACATCCTCAAGCAATTTTCTTCAAAAGTTCACTATTCCTACAATTATAAAGTGATTCTATGTTTAAAACTAAATCTCCCTTTCTGGAAATGAGGCCTGATCTTTTTGTCCAATTTAGAATAGACACAGAGAAAAGGCTATTCTATTATTCTCAGAAGTCTCCTTTTTAGATGCATAAGACTGCCATCATTTCCCAGTTTAGCTTTCTTTTTTCTAAGCTCGGTAACACTTCTTTCAATCTATCTTCACTGGCCACACTAATTCATGACCTTTCATCATTACCACTATGTTCTCTGGGCTGCTTCTGATTAATTCACTTTGTCAAGAAAAAAGGGAGGTGTCAAAACTAGTCTCCTCCACTAGAGCTCTTACCAGCACTGTTGAAGAGACATACAGCTTTTGGGTTCCCAAGGAAAGAGCATGATGTTATTGAAGATTTCCATGGAAGCAAAGTGGAAATTGAGCGAGATTACCCTTGTGTCCCAGTCTGCTAAATAACATGGTGTAATAGGAGAGGATCTGAAGTTGAGTCCCCACTGTGTACAAAGGGGCATTTCTTCAGATTAGCTCTAGATTAGTCCCAAGAACTGAATGCCCAGCAAAGACTACAAAAGATGCAATCTTTGAGCACATCTCCTGGTTTAGTGACATCCAAAAGTATTCCATTTCTCATGCTCTCTAGCTGCTCCATGATACAACCAGAGGCACAGCAACAGGATAACTAGGGCATGTACTTTAAAAGTGCATGATTCATCTGAACAGAAATTTAATGTAAACACATCCAGCAATATTTTTTTTTGATGTGCATTAAGGTTCTCATGATAAGCATGTCCTACATTAATGTATGGGCTCATTGTCCCAGACTGAGAAACTTAAAGTAGGTGAGTTAGACCAGCAATTGAGCATGCTCAGAATAGTAAATGCAGGATGCTAGATTTCCACTTCTTTTCTTGAGTGATGGGTTAAGGTTGGAAGAGGCTCATTGTTAGCTTTGTTATGCTTTGTATGGGTTTCTGTATTTCTACTAGATGTCTTTTAAGCTTCAGACGGCCAAAAGTCAACTGCAGTGAAATTAAAATGAGATTGTAGCTATTTTTCATAAAACTTATTTTGCTACATCAGATTAGCTCTAGAAGAAATGCTTGTCAGACTCTTGAAGGCATAGTCTCATAGCTGTACAACACTAAATCTCTTCTGTTGGAGGTGCAAGAATAGATGTTTAATTCGGAAAAAAGAATAAATCAACAAATTCTAGAAATTGAAGGAGGACTTTCTTTTATAAGAACCATTTTATCCTTTGAAATATCACTTGCAACTATAAAGAGGAGCACAACACACATTTGATTTTATTGCCTGGCAGTGGGGAATAAAACTTTCTTAGATTTCTTTTGAAATTCTCAATACTTCATTGTCTTAATTTCTGAAGAATAGTACTCTTCCAAAACCAGGTTGAATGTTAATTAGTCACTCAGGAAACAAACTTGGCATGCTACTAGTTTTCTGCTCTGATTTTTCTGAACTTAGAGACAACTGAGTTTCAAAAAGTAGTTTTTTAGTGTGTTAAGCAAAAACCAATTTATTTTGTTCTCCTTTCTTTCAGTTATGTTCTTCAAAATGTGAATGTCCTGTAGCTGTAATTAATAAGCTTGGCTGCTGAGAATTCTGTGAATTGGAAATACTAGTTTCAAGGACAAAAACGATCATAATATTTTTCCTTTTCTCAAATTATTGAAAAGTTAAATGGAATAAGTGCTCTGCGTGTCTCATTTCCCTTCAACCTCCCAGAAGTGAAATCACTTAGAACAGAGGGTGGAAGAGCACATTTAAAATAAATAAATAAATAAAAATAAAACAATAACAACAACAACAACAACAAAAAAGCCAAACACTGGATCCAAGGTCATTCATCCTGACAGCCCAAATTAAGAGATTTCATAAAAGATACTTCGCAGCATTACAGAAGCTCTCAATTTCATGCATAGCCTTCATTAAATAGAAATGAACTAGCATAAATTTTGTTGTAGAGGGAGAATGAACTTGGACTAAACCAATGCAAAACCTATAACTGTAATAGTTAATATTTCAATAAGTACTAACAAAAATTGAAGGAACAGATTACATATTTCTCACTTTCCCTCTCCCTTACTCAAGCTTGGTAGCTTCAATTTATATCCCATTCTTTATTTGCATCTGTTAGTTATCATACTGCAATGTATTACACCTGTTTGTTTCCAGGTTTATTTTTTAAGTATAAGGGACTTCCCCATCACAAAAGGAGTTGTGCAGAAACAGCCATACGTAAGAAACCTGACCTCATGAATATTCAGAATTTGAGAGAACAAGTTATTACAGTTTTCAACACACTTCCAGCAGAAACTTTAGTTTCCCAAACTATGCTTAGCAACACTTTATCTTGTTAAACCACCCATGGGAAGGGGAGAGAAAGGAAGGAGAGGAACTATCACTTCTTACTCAGTAGAACACTAGATGTCTCTACCACAATGAGGCAATGCTCTGCATGACTTTTTACAGACAGTACAATAGGTTACAAAATGAACTACAGTAGTATTATTTTTATTTTTTTCTTAACTGGTTTAATAGATTAGGAGTGCTGACATAACCATGTGGCTGTTCGTAATTTCCTTTCCTTATTCTTTCATATGTTCATTCCCAAATATTTCTGCTCGTCATGGAAAGGCTTGATATGATAATGTTTCTCTATTTATTGGGGTTTCCAGAACAGAGTTATAGATACAGAATTGATTAAATCTTGAGTCATGAGGTCATGAAAGATTAGAATTAAATCCAAATTATATAAAGAGTCACTTATGTGAAAGAAGGAACTAAAGTGAATTATAACTGATAGATCAAAACTTAATGTTGGCAAAACCATGACAATTACTAGTTTTTTGTGATTTCTTTCGGTATCTATCCGTATAAATGTGGTAACATTCATCTGAAATCAAACTTAATGGAGAATGTGAAACAGGTCAAAACATGAATCCTCTATAACATTAAGTATATCGTACAAGGATATCTATCTTGCTAATATGCTAACTTTATTAACCTTCTTAACCTTAAACTTCATTCTTCTAAATTTGGATGGTGAACTGGTGTTTTAAGGTTAGCTAAATAAGTGTAATTTATGCCATTGTGATACAGAATAAGCTAAATTAATATCCAAGCATATATAGATTTTTTTGCATTATCCAGAATTATTCTTAGGGACCATTCACTGTGATTCCTATTAAGTCAATAATAGAGAATGTATCTGTGGATATTATTTGAAACTATATTTATGAAATCAGCTGTCACAAGTATTAACAGAACATGTGGTTATTGGAAACAGATTCTTGCATTCTGAGATTTACTCTGCAAACATGATGCCTAGAAACTATACCCTGAAAAGTCAAGACTCTCATCTGGTCTCCTAATTTTAGAGGTTGTTAAGATGTGACTTGCAAAAGAGCTAGTCTACTCCAAGACTGAAATAAATCTCGTCTATTTCATGAGTAAGGTGTCACCTTATATTTCTTATTTACACTCTAGTAATTAGAGATTTATAAGCCTAACTTCCTGTACAATTGACTATTATTCATTGCAAACTGGCTTAGTGATAAAATTCCATGTATGCATATGCAGGGGATGAGATGCTGGAGAACAGCCCCGCAGAAAGTGATCTGGGGGTTTTGACTGACAGCCAGCTGATCATGAGTCAGTAGTGTGTCTTGGTGACCAGAAGGGCCAATCATACCCTGGGGTGCATCAGGTACAGCATTGCTGGTTGTTTGAGGGAAGAGATTTTCCTGCTGTACTCTGCACTGGTGCAGCCTCACCTTGAGTACCATGTGCAATTTTGGGAGCACTATCTGCTCCTCTTTACTGGCTGAAGGGCACCCTAACCTTTTCTGATCCTTAAGTTCAAAGTTATCCTTGTCTGTCTGATATTTAGGCAGGAGCTGCAAAAGCAGAAGTTCTTGACAACATTCCCTCCTCTCCTCTTCCTCAAATTGGAGGAGCAAGACACAGCTGGTGAGCAAGACACTGCTGGTACCTCATCTTCAGCTGAATTCTCCTACAGGTGGGAAGTTGCTACCTCTATGTTAAAGAGCTCCAGAAGTATATAATGACTTGCAAATGCGAACAGCATTTAGAGGATTCTTTATTTATGAGATACATTTGGAACATTGTGTTTCATAGACACTGATGGAAGAGGTGAGTGCCTTTTGAGGAGCTCAGTACAAGTGTCAAAATGATACATAAGAATATGCAAGAGTTTTTAATGCATCGGTCTCAAAATCTGAATTGCAAGTCAAATATTCATACTTGCATCCAAAATCTTCTTCAAATACTGACAGGTGTATATTTCTCAAAATTACTATCCCATGACTAATTTGTCTTTGTCATCTTTCAGAAATGTTACTTCTAATGGAGAGCATCTAATGTGAAGTGATCTGGTGGTACTAAAGTTAACATGTCAACTACAAAGTAATCCATATAGAACAGCAAACTAATTCCTAGTATTAATGCCTGCAAATAATATTGGAGGATAATTATGACAAATATTAGCATCACTGAGTTAACTGCCAATATTAAGCCTAGTGATAACATGATCTTAGAATGAAGATCAATTTGTTACAATGGTTTTTCACTTCCTATGTCCATGAAATCCTGTCTGCATATATATGGATATGATTCACGTACATTTGAACATGCAGCTGCATTGAATGTCTTCTAAAGGCAAAGCAAAATATTTGTCAGAATTCATATCCCGGAGTTATAATTACTCCAAGGTTGAAGTCCCACCAGTTCTTAGCCTACTAGAAATTCCAGATCTGCATGAGCTATTGGATGGGACCTTGATTCAGTCTCCATCCACTGGCTGACACAGCAGCATAATATTTTCTAAAACAGGCTAAAATAAATGAAGCAAATTAGTTATACAGTTGGCAATTCAAGAATATGCACAAATATACCCTTATCTTAGTTGTGACTGTTTGACACCTTTGTTTAATGAAGTAATAAAAATAGAGTAGCCATCTCTCTTAGATAAGGATTAATCTCACAGTTCCATACCACAATGAATTAAAGTTTGGACATGGTACTTGGGTGATATTGGTGGTAGGAAGATGGTTGGAATAGATGATCTTGGAGGTCTTTTCCAACATTAATGATTCTATGACTATGTTCCTCCAAGGAATAATTAGTCCAAACCATGCAAACAATTCAGAGAGAGCAGAGAAAGTCTATAGATGGATTTCCAGTGAGCACTGTGACACTGGCATAAAGGAACGCATGTCAGAAATTTTAATATTTTCTTTTTCACTTAGACATGCAGTGTTGACAACCTTTCTATCTAAGTCTGTATGGAAAAATCTGCCTTTGGGCTTAAACACAGAAACAGTAAGAAATATGAATAGAACAGAGACAAAAGCCAAAATGCCACCCTGTTAGGTTCCAAACTGTCAGCTAGATCTCATCACACTGAGCTAGACCATTTATACCCTTGTGAAATGACCGAATAAACTAAGATTGGGACAATCTTTTATTTTTTTTTTTTTTCCCTCTAACAGGAAAATTCCATTCCTCTTGAATAAATATTTTAAAAGACACCCAATGACTTTTTCTCATTTGAGACACTTTCCGTGTCTTTGTGTTAAAGACTGTCGCAGCTGGCTCATCTGCTCAGATGTGCAGACTCATAACAAACTTTCAGTCTCTTAAAAGCAACTTTCAGAAAGATGCTTTCTCACTCGAGAGAGGAGACCTTCTGAACTAACTAACGATCTCTAACGGTCTCTTTGAGTTTATTTTTCACATAGTGAAATCAGTATCTTTTCAGCTTTACAATATCTTCATGCCCTATGCCACCTTCTCCTGGCAGACAAAAAATATACTGTGAAAATACATACTTTCAGTACATTATTTGATTGTAAACATTTGTATCCATCCTCTCTGTTGACAGAAATAGTTCCTTTCTTGAACTACATGGAAGGTGGGTTTTTTTTCCTTCTTTTTTTCCTTTTATTTATTTATTATTCTTTCTGTCAAACTGCAGCTGCATAGGTCTTGGACGTGATGGCTACTGCCTTCTCATATAGTGGTCTCACTAAAATAAAATTCACAAGTGTGTTTTGTGTAGCTCTGTGCATGTTCCATTTCATTGGTGTCATGGCTACAAAGTTCTTTGTTGCCTGAACGTTTTTTCAATTCACTGTATATGTCTACTTGGTACTGATTCTTTTGCTATCTCACAGAGACCTAGGTGATAATGCTAAGTGTATCAACTTTTCATTGCAGTGTGTTTTTGTCTCATCTGAACATGTATCTTGTCTTAGACTCCAAAAGGAATATTGTTCAGGCTAGTAGCACAAGAAGGAACCACCTCCCCCCCACCCCCACCCCAAAATAAATAAAATAAAATAAAATAAATAAAATAAAATAAAATAATAAAATAAAATAAAAAAATAAAATAAAATAAATAAAATAAAATAATAAAATAAAATAAAATAAAATAAAATAAAATAAAATAAAATAAAATAAAATAAAATAAAATAAAATAAAATAAAATAAATAATAATTAATAATAATAATAAACACTTTATGTTTTTATGTTGTACATAGGCAGATAGCTAATTTGAGGATGTTCCATACTTCATTAAGGTTCAAGGTAGGTCTGAAGGATAACTCAAGTATTGTGGTATTCACAGTAAATCAGAGACAACTTTATTGTTGTCATTAGCTCATGAAAAAGAGCTTTCTTTCTTGTGGTGGAATGTCCTTAGTGAAAGCTTTATTTGACAGCATGCAAGCATGGAGTTTACATGGAGCCATGTAATATGAAATTGTAACTGTAAAGCTCATCCCAAAGGTATCTTTTATTGGCCCATTAAATGTAGCTGATGTCAGACTCCAGATGAGACACATTTCTATGATATATTCAAGAAGCATTTTCCCTGAAATCGGGCATTGGCAATTCTCAGTTTTTAATGGCTGTGGTATTCCTTTGGGGAATGTATGCTTGGGAACTTAGCAAGCCTGTCTGAGATGTGCTGTGCTGTGAAATATTGCCATCTGCTATTTAAACCTGAATGCTCACAAGTATTTGATTCCAAAGCTACCCTATCTTATTTTCTTTACGTCAAAAGGTGGCAAAAAGTACCTCTGTATCAAAAGAAGTGTAGCTAGCAGGTCAAGGGAGGTAATTCTGCTCTATTCCACTCTTGTGAGACCCCCACCTAGAGTACTATGTTCACCTTTGGGCCCCCAACATAAGAAGGACATGGACCTGTTGGAATGAATCCAGAGGAGGGCTACAAGGATGATCAGAGGGCTCCAGCACCTCTCCTATGAAGACAGGCTAAGAGAGTCAGGGCTGTTCAGCCTGTAGAAACAAAGGCTCTAGGGCAACCCTATATTGGCCTTCCAGTGCCTAAAGGGGCCTTCAGGAAAGCTGGGGAGGGACTCTTGGTCAGGGAGTGTAGCAATAGGACAAGGGGTAATGGTTTTAAACTAAAAAAAAAAAAAAAAAAAATGGGGGGGGAGAAATTTAAATTATGAATTAGGAAGAAAATCTTCACAATGAGGGTGGCAAGGTGCTGAAACAGGTTGCCTAGAGAAGTTGTGAATGCCCCATCCCTGGAAGTGTTCAAGGCCAGATTGGATGGGGTTTTAAGCAACCTGGTCTAGTGGGAGGTGTGAGAATTGGAACTAGATGGTCTTTAAGGTCCCGGCCAACTCAAACCATTCTGTGATTCTATGATTGCATTGTTCTGTTTCACTGCTACCTAAATATATAGCTTAGATCTCATACATACACTTACATATTTGGTTTTGTTGTTTTTTTTTTGTTTGTTTGTTTGTTTGTTTTTTAAGAGCTTGTTTAACTCTGGACTCATCTGACTCTGACCTATTTTTGAAATAGATATGTTTGAATAAAATAAATTACTATTTATGAACTAAGAGTATTGGAATTCTGGAATTCCTTTGAAAAAAATCTTTGATCCTGACATCAGGAGGAAATAGTGTTAGATTGCGGATGTGACAACATGATACATCGTGATATCAACATTGTTCAGCCAGTTAAGAGACCCATTTTTAGAAAATGGTGAAGTTATGTGCTTTAAGCACGCATTATCTCTTTATACCAGCACCAACTACTACTCAGGGCTAGGAGTTCATAAACAAAGAGTTTATTTAAAATTTTTTAGGTCATAGTTAAAAATTATAAAACAAAGAGTCAAATGTCAAAAATTTACAGAGAGGTGACACCAGATTTATACACTCTAAGCTGTCTATAAATTCTATAGTAAGGGATAATGTTGCAGTTCATTTCAGAACGAATTAGTAGGAGACTGATAGAAAAGCTTGGATCCTGCAGAGATCTCCTAGTTAAATAAATCAACCAAAACTACTTATTCTGTATTTAATGTAAAAGACCTCTTAGGAATCTATTATGAGATCAGAGGAAGAAGGAGAGGCAACAGAAACTTGTTTAGAAATCTGTATTTTCAGCATTCTTGGTGATGTTTAAGTTTCCTTTAAGAGATTCTTATAAGTTGATTAAAATACAGTTTCTTATTCCTGCTATTCAGGATTTGTGGTTCCCTTCAGGTGTTGTAGGTTTTGTGTTTTACAGAAATCTTTAGCTTAACTGCAGTGGTTACACTTTTAATTATTATATAGATTTTGAGTACCATTGAAATAATTGGTTCAAGGAGGCTGAGGTATTTCATTTTGCTTAGCAAAATGTTCACCACAGTTCAGAAGATTAATGTTATTGAATAATGTTTCCTTCAGCCATCATTTTTAGTGGTTCAAGTATGCCAGCAATCTTGATTTACATTATATGCCAGCCTTGTTGACTTTGTGGTTGATACAGATTGAAAAAGATATATATTGTCCATAAGGGAACATCTCCCTGTGTTGAGCACATTTAAGAAAGTTAGGTTTGGTAGCATAAAATTATGATAACTTATCCTTGTCTCTGTGCAATTACATTGTGTAATTTTCCTTCCTCATTTTTTTCCCCTAGGAGAATAATTGCCTTAAAATTGTGATGTTCTGACAGGTTTAGAGTTATACATGTTCTCTATAGTGCACTTTTCCTGATGAATTTATCAGAAAATTACTTTGTTACTGCAGCAACCATGTAGAGATGCTGAAGCAGTGAAAGAGGAAAAATAGCTTGGCCAAGGTACAGAAGAGTAGGAATATTACAGTAATCAGTTAAATTCCTATTAGTGTTCAGTATTTTGTGTGTGTATATATAAAAGGGGATGCCCTCTGTTCTAAGAAATATAATAAGTGTATATTAAATGAAGTGTAAAACACCATTTATCTTTGAATTAAGCCTTTCTTGATTTTACAAAAATTTCATATTTCATATTTTCATATTTCACACTGTAAAATTTAATTTCTGAAGAAATTCTAAGGAATATATATATTTTTTATTTACTTAAATTTAATCCCATGATTTATCATTTTCTGCTTCTGCCTTTGTCTCCACATTTTATAATTTTGCCTAGTAGTTGGAATTTCTGTAGCTGGTGACTGAAAAGATTAAATGTAATAGTCCCATTGCTGGCTCAAAGATAGCATATGAAATGCATATGTTATGCACAAATTATCATATATCAAATTGAAACCAAGGCAACCTGTGAGGAAGGGTGATGTGCACAGTCATGGTATGATGTCACAATTAAGCACACAGTTTTTAGGAGAGAGACAGTCTGCTGAAATAATCCTCTCTAATACAGCAGCTAGTAATAGAGACTTATTCTTCACTGGTTGAGGGGACACAAGTCTGCTTCAGTGAATGGTGAAGGATATTGAAAAAGGATCTCTTGTGTTTAGAAATCTGGAATTTGTATGGAGAACTCGGAAATGGGCAGGTGTTATAATGTCAAATGAGGAAATTCATTCCATGACACAGAAAATTCAGTTGACTTTCCTTCACTAGATACTTTCAGAGATGGCAAGAATGGGATATTTTTGCCATCCCCTGTATTCAGGAACAGTTGGCCCCAAAATTAGGATTTGGAGAGCACTGCCAGACAGAGTGATGCTTCTCTTTGACCCTGGGGGAACAGGGGACCAGCAGTCACCCCTGCAGATGTGACCTCCACTCTTCAAACTGAGGGTAATTTCAATTGTGGTGAGCTCCAAGGTACAGAAAACTATAAAGGGCAATGCAATCAAAAATCCATGGTCTCTTCCAAAGTTTGTTCTATACTCACAGACAATTAGGGGAAAACTTGCTATGTAATTATGCAGATTTCCAACCCTGAGCTAGAATGCTTAGCAGGATTTCCTTGAAGAATAAAATACAGAGTGCCAGATACTTCCCCAGAAAAAGTAAACTAAGGGAAAATCCATTTGATTTCATCATGCCTATTGTGTATAAAAATCATATGATTTCCTGCTAAGAATCTGGAAACCTCTGGTCCAAAAGTGTTATTTTCTACATGGAGCTCAACAGGGTGATTGATATATATTCTCTGTAGAAGAGAATATATGCCACAGTGTGCATTTTAAAATATTAATGTAGAATTTGCTTTCTCTTAAAATATCACATCTTCTCAGCCTCTTTCTTTTGACCTGGAAAAGCAGGAAGCTGCTCAAGTAAATATTTTTCTTTCCTTTCTGCAATCCAATAAATAAATAAATAAATTCGCTTCTCAGCAATTGTTTTCTTCATTATTTCAGACACACTTCCAAATATTGTTTAGAACAACAAAGATCTACCATCCTCAGTACTGCACAATAATATCATAGATGAGATGTGCAGGGAAGACATGTGGAAGAAGGAATTTATTGTGGGTTTTTTTTGTTATGATGTCAAGCAAATCACCAATATAAATTGATATAGGTCAGTTCAGATCAGAAGCTGTTATTGACAACACATCCCAAGGAGTGCTGCAGAGAGAGGAAGTGAAGATCAGAAAGAACATTGCTGCAACTCAAATTAAACCAGAACACTTTCTGACATCTCAGTGCTAATGTTTCCTTCCTCCAAGTGAGATTTTCTCATTTTCTTAACTTAGAAAAAACTTTTTAAACAGGTGTCTCTGTAAGAAATTTATACTTTACAAAGTAAACCATCAGAAAATGTGGCACAAATTCTACTGACAAGGTAACTTGTCTGCTGACTCAGGAACTGGTTACCAATTTCATCTCTATTTCCTTTTTAGTCTGTGACAGAGTTTTGTAGATTTTCTCCTTCAATATGTGGACGGGGGAATCTTTAAATTTAGTCTTTCTTCACACCAATCTCTGAATTTCCAACAATAGTATTAAAATTTTCCAAGAAAACAGTGTTCTCATTCTCCTGACTATACTGACTATTTTAAGAATAATCACTGAGAAGCCAAGCAAACATAGCATTTGCTTAGCTTCAACTTCTACTTATGTGTAAAAGAAAACAAATACAGATCTCATTTATTCCTGCTCAGTCTACCCAACTTAATAAACACTGTGCAACCGTCCTAAGAAGAGGTCTGCCTACAGTAAAGTCAGACCTCTACACCTTCTCAGTGATACTAGAGCCATCAATTCTGAAAAATTATAAACTAAAATTGTAATTCAGAAGAGTTGTATTTTGAAATTTAGGAACAAGTCCCTGAATATTACTAATGATCAAGGCCTCATGACCCCACATCTAAATACCTTTCGGGCTTGTTGAGATTAGTATAGTAAACTAATTTTTTGCTAGTAGTTTCATATAAGTGTGCATATGTGAATGTCAAACAGCTCCTAAATTTTTTAAGAAAATGAAGGATATTCTTCCAGGATAAAATACTTTCTTTTTTTTTTATGATTACTTAAAGAAAAAATAATCACTTACAAAAGATCCATCTTCATATGGTTGATTCATTTCACATTTTAAATTCATTGGAACAGCTGAGATGTCTTGGAAAACAGCCAAGAATAAGTATACTTGTTGAATGCTCCCTTCTTTGATCTAAAATACTAGAGTTTTTGTACATAGCCTGCAACACTTGAAATTCACACTCTTTCAATTTAAAAAAGGATTGTTTAGTTCTCTTTTTAAAGCTATTTCATCTGTCAAGCTCTATCATGTTATCTCTTGCCCTTGGAAATACAGTAACCATTGCTGACAGTTTAGACTGTACATTCATGGAGGTAGGAGGTATTCTAGTTTCTGCTTTCTTTCTGCTGTTCTTGTACTTGTCCCATGCTGTGGCAGCAGAAGCTGACAGATGGCACTTGAATTCCAATGGGGAGGGGGAGTGTGGTCATACCAGAGAAATGTATTTTTACTTACGTACCTTACACTCCCAACATGATGCCACTTACAGGGAGTTTTAACTGAGGTGGGATCATTAAGATTATAATCAATAAAGAGCAGTGGAGAGGGCAAAATAACCATTTTTAAAATTCCAGGCTAGGCTGCATTGCCCAAAAAAGAAATGGAATAACTTCATTTACCAGCATCAACCCTTTATTCTGGACATGATGGAAAGTATCTGGGTGTGTTTTCCCCTCATCTTTGTATTTTAAATGTCATGAATACTAAATTACACACCTCACTTCGCATTTCTGCTAACCTAAGTAAATGCACTGAATTAGAAGGAGTTGCTGCTCTATCACAGGGTCTTGCAGCATTCCCTGTGAGGAACTGCACTGACAAGGAACATCACACAGGGTGATGTTCCTGGTAAGGAAAGAAATACATTTCACTCTCCTTATCACCACAAAAAGCTGCTGGACTAGCTGATTTTTTTTTAAATATTATTCTTTCAAAAATATTCATTTTCCCAGTGATTTCACACTATCATTCATTCTGGAGCTTTTTCCAATATAACATCATTTACTTTTGATGGAAAAATACATAAAAGGAGTGTTCTTAACCAGACCAAATCTTTGAAATTAAAGTTGAAGATGATATAACTTTTCTTATTTCATTTTCAAGTAAATTATTGTAAATATTAATCAGTTTGAAATGGCTCACTGTAGATTTCATAGAATTAATATCAGCACCTGGTGCACTGTGTTACTGAGTTTCTGCTGAAAATATAGTAGAACAAAATGAAATGAGTCCCCCTGGTGTATAGTCCGAAACTAAAAATATTCTCTATTGATACTGAAAGGCTTTAAAAGTTTGTCTTCTTTCCAAATCTTTCATAAAATCCAAAGCCAAGATTTACCCCAACCTACACAAGGTTAATTCAGTGAATTCTTCCTTAGCCAGGTATTCATGAGAGAGGAATACAGAGGATGAGAAGGAAGAGGAGGAGGATGTATGCAAACTAGAACACAAATACATTTAAAGCTGGACTGAATTGTTTTAACTCAACAGGGACTTGCACATATTTCTATTGCAGGAAATCACACTGACTGTCATCTTCTCATTTCATGGAAGACAGATAATTGTTGCCAGTGGTGAGTTCTGTCATTCTGAATGTTTGAAATCACAGTGGAAAAAAATATAGCTCATGCCTTTATTTGAGCATATTATGCAAAAGAACTTATTGTTGTCAACACCACCAGGGCAAAAGTAAATGGTAATCTTTGTAATTTGCTAACAAAGCTACAGGAATATAATTAAATTCAATCCCTCTGTTTTAACAGTTATAACTTCAGGCAGGGTGAAAAGTAGTTTCCTGAAATTGCTAATCAACAGCAAAAGCTTTGGCATTGTTGAAAACCATTTGCCACTTGACAGATGAGTTTCATCTAAGCCTTTCTTCATCCTGACTTCTGGGAGTGATGCTAGCATTAGGTGTTGTGGGGAAAGAATAGAGGTACCACGCAGGAGAAACATGACTTTTTGCCATGCTTCATGCAGCAGTATTTTCAAATTCAAAGTAATTTCTATGTGCTCTGCAGGGGGATAAAGAGATGCATAAGAGCTTTCATAATCAGTAAGTTTAAGTAAAAGGATGAGGTACTTCACAAGCAATTGGAAGCTAAAGTCCACAGGGAAGCTGCCTTTAGATCACAGGTCCAAAACCTTCTTTGTGGTGATTAAACTAAAAAGGCAATTTACTTTACTCTGTATTCATTAATCAAGCTTGTGTTTGTTGAGGTTTAAGATTTGCTATAACTGTTAGATCATATGTTTCAGCAAATGAGATTCAATTAACAAGTAATGAGGCAAACCCTGCAACAGAGATGCAAAGCTGTTCTAAGTTGATTGCATTAAAAGGTGTAACTCCAAAGTGGGCTGCCACTGTGTTGAACTGATGAGATCAGACAGATGTAAGTTCCAGGCACGGTAGGTATCTGAGCAAGAACAATGTAAGCGACAGGCAGTGCTGCCAAGCTTTCAAGGCTAATAGAAATTCTCATTAACGCAATGGATGGCACTCATAACAATGATGCAGTTGAAATCAAATGGGGGGAAAAAAAAAAGAAAAAAAAATAGAAAACAATAGGAAAAAAAAGTTTGCTTTTTAATTATTTCAAAAACAAATATCTATATGAAAATCTTTGACTGTCTCAAGTTTCCTTGTAAAAGTATGTATGTTTTTTTAGGCATGCACATAAACAGCAGATCACATTCCCTATTTGCATGGCTATTACCCTGTATAGCTATCCTTGGGTCTATGTAATTTACATCCTCTCTTGTTTAATTTGTAGTTTGTATTTACATCCTCTGACTGTGATGGGAGGGGCAGCAAGTGATTCAGTGTTCAGTAAGTGACAGTAATGCAAATTTGAAATAGGTGAGTGAACTAAAGTGTGCTAGAATATCACTTGAGTAGATCAAATTTCTGCTGGCAAATGCAGTAGCATCATTAACCACAGCAGGTTGTTCTTTAGCAAAAAATAAATTAAATAAATATATAAACAGCTCTCTCTAAAATGCTGGAATAACAGTTTGCACCCTCTTTTTAATCTAATTATCTCACTGCATGAAATCAGCACTACAGGTTTTCATCCTTTGCTGAGTTATATGCTGAGTCAGTCAATAAAAATTCAGAAGCAATTGTCCCATGAGCTTCAGAAGAAACATATCCTGAGATTCAATTGATCTGTGTTCTGGGCAATACATTGTAGGAATAGAAATGGGATTAGGAGTGGAGAATAGTTATTTTACTAAGCACAATATTCTTTTATGGTTTGCTTTTTCCAAGACTTCTTAATACTCAGGACTAATATTTCCTTCCTTCCTTTCTTCCTTCCTAAATACAGGATAGAAAAAAAAAAAAAAAAAAGAAAAGGAAAAAAAAGGTAAAGAGATTGATCTGTACAAGGGAAAAATACTATATGACTGACAGGGAGAAAAGTTTCAATGAACAGTCTTGAAAGATACAGAAAATTGAGAACTAACATAGCAACTAAAAAGACACCACTTCATTTTAGAGAAGCAATAAATGAAGACAGGACTGGAATTTCAGCAAAATATTATGTGAATATAGTACCAGTTTTCAACTCAGCCCGATCTATTACTGTCTTCTCTTTGTCACTCAGTAGCATTCTTTTTCCTGTTGCCATTACTCTCCAAAGTCAAAATAATTGTTCGTGAACATGCGTTGGTGCCTGGGTGTACCAATGTGCTTCAAAGTCAGAAGAGGCTCAGGGTTCCGGGTGTTGAGGGCAGGGGCAGGCTATCAGGACAGTCTTTCCCAGGCTGGTGTAGCCATTACATACAGTCCACGTCACATATTTGTGATTCATTTTCACTGCACACCTGTTTCCAAAGCATACTATACCCACTGCCTAGAGTGGCAGAGCTGGATGCCTAACAGTACAATAGCCTGAGTCTTGATACTCAGCCATTTAATGTCAGTGTATGACAGGTGTGGGGAAATGGAAAGGAAATAGTGATTGAGCAAGCAGGGGAATTGATCGTTGTTTCTGTGGAGCTGTTTTTCACTCATGCTCAGCATCTTAGGTAAAAGTACCAGCCAAACACTGTGGATAGCAAGACAGGCAACACAATGCATCATTTCTTGACAGTGTTGCGGTTTACATGCTCCACATACTTTTCCATTCACTCTTCTTCATCCCATCATGTTTCTGTTGAATATTATTTTTCTTAAAACATTCAGGTTGTAGAGGAGAAAAATGCACACAGAATAGCAGCTGCTCATGGCAATGATGCTTGTTTCAGAGTCTTTTGCTTTTCTTTTTACTGTCTGGTAGTTGACAGGCTACAGCTGTGTCCACCCAGCAGACTGCAATGACCAATAGCAAAAGAAGATTTTGGATAAATCAGCACCTGGAGAGACTTGAGGGCATTAGCAGAAATATCTTTTTTTTTTAAAACAGTAAGATGATTTATATCAAGTTCTCTCGAGAGTCTGAAGTTTTCCCTGAGTGCCTTCTGGTTACCACTGACCCTCCATCCTGTGGTGTCTCAACCAGTCATTGCAGGCTCTGACTTGGTGGCATAGCTGACAGTTATGGCTGTACTCTGCACGAGGTGAGCTGTCTGCTTCTGATGTAACATGTGGATGCTTCTGCTCACTGACTGCGTAGCAGTGATTTTTTACTCTTTGCACATCCCTCCATAGGTACAACACCCTCCACAAGGCTGTAGAACACTTTTGAGAAAATTGTGATGAGCTGTTTTGGGTGAGAGCTGGTGCTGAAGTGGATCAATTGAATTCTATCCATCTGAGAATACTGCTTGAGTCATGATGTAAAAGAAACTTTGAGTTAGGTTGTACCTTGGAGGCCATAGTTAAAGAAAACTTTACACACAAAAAGTTCAAAGATATGCTTGTCCCCTTTCATGTTCTAAAAATATACTGGTGCTTATTACCAGTCCAATGGCACTGGAATAATATAATTTACTGCAAAAGTCCTCATCCAGTGGTTCAATTCCTCACAGTATGAGTGTGAAGTCTATAGTACAGTCATTTCTTTTTTTTCCTACTGTAGAGCATTCCTTTCCGAACATTTGTATATATTGCAATCAGCTCAGTTTGTCAGCCAGATCTTTATTCAAACATTGTTTGGTCATTTTATTTTGCAATCTGTTCTACCACATTGAGTCCTCATTTCAACATTATGCAATTATTTTGTAAGCCAAGTTACATTACATGCAGTGTATTTCTTCCACAGCTCAAAGTTATTTATAGGGAAATCAATAAAACACTTCAAGCCAACTGTCATTTTGACAAGTATGGAAAAATACTAGTCTTCATTCACTGTGCAATATTTAAGTATTTCCCTAAGGATTTATTCCCCGGATAATCTAAAGAAGCCTTCTTTAAATCAAACAATTGAAAGATTTGATTTTTTTAATAATATATACAATCATTAGAAGAAGTCGGTAAGTATGTTGGCACAATAAAGTTTAAGCTTTCATTTTTGTGGTGCGCTGCCCAACATCCATACCTGGTATATGCTTCATATACTGACATATCCAAAAATATGATATTAGAAAATATCTTCTGTTGCCTGTTTAAATTTTCAAGACAGATTAACTGTATGCTGCTTTTCCAGAAAGAAAGAAAGACAGAGAGAGAGAGAAAGAAAGAAAGATCTTATTTTTTAACTTACTAATATCTTCTTTTGCCTGCAAGCCCCATATCAACTTTGGAATGCATAGATTAAATAACAAAACTGAGATCCTATGCTGCCTAAACAAGGGCTTGAACTCTGGGTTAGCAGTCTGCTGTTTTCCAAGTGAGTTATATAGGTCATGTTTGCAGAGCTGAGATCCTCTCAGCAGTTAATGAATTTTTCACAAGGTCCTGCTTACAGGCATGCTGGTGGTGGTGGAGGTCCAGTCAATTCCACAGAATAAGCAGGGTCAGATCAGGTGGGAAGGCAGGAGCAGAGACCTCCTAGAAGATCCCTGAGTGCTACAGGAACAGAGCCCTGCTGCAAGTTACTCCTAATACAGCGACACAATATTTTACTGAATTACACCAGGTAAGCATGTTTTACAATGCTTTGCTCAGTGTGTGTCCCAGTTGTGGATTCTGTGTCCCGGATGGTCTTTGCCATCATCACCAATGTAAATTGTACTTGTTGAATCATTCCTTTTGCTTTTGTATAGGTGCATTATTACTACTTCTCTTTGGACACATTTAGTCTGCTTTGAATGCTTCCAGAGATAGATAAGTGCATGGAAATGCTGGGTGTTAAAAACAAATCAGACACTTTTTAGGAAGGTTGTTATTATTGTTATTGTTTCAAAAGTAGAGATTTCTTTGATCACAAGTGAGGAAGAAAGGATTCCAAGAGCTGGGGGAATTAAGTGAACAATGACAAACGTGATTCAGGACTCTCAGATGCCCTAGAAGCACTGAAAAAAAATATGTCTTATTCAATATCTCTGGGAAAAAAAGTCTGATGAGAAACAGTTATATAGTTTGAGAAGAAAAAAGAAAAAAGAGATGGAATGATGTTCTAAGAGAACTAGAAAAGTCTCTATGCTAATTTGTTTTAAAACTAAGTAAAAACTATATATTCTATAGAAAAAGATCTTACCAGGCCAGGAAGATGAATCGAATGAGGAATTGTACAACAACAATTTTCCTGACTTTTTTAATTCTATTTTTTTTAAAACAGGCTTTTAATAGGCTTTTAATTCCAAATTTTTGTTTTCTGTATGATGCTTCTACATATCATGTTCAATCTGCTTTTACAGTGCACTTAATTTCCTCACCTCGTACTGAATAATTTAAATGGAAATGCAAACTAAAACATTTGCCACAGCTTCATTCCACTCTGCCGTAGACAGTACAAAGAGAGAAATCCAGGAGAGAAGTGCTCCCCATGATTGACTTGAATTCTCAAAGTTACTACTCTGAAAAAATGATAATATATGACAGTGAAGATTACTGTAATTGCTTTATCTGTGCCTGAAGAAAAAGGTTAAAATAAAAGTATTAAAAATTTAGATGAAACTATTTTCTTTGCCAGGCAAATTCATCACAACTCAAAGATAATATCTAAAGATGAGCAAGGAACTGGGAAAAAAAAAAAAAAAAAAAAAAGGGCCTGCTGAGAGTTATAACTGTAAAGAACGAGTAGGTTTATAAATGAGTTCTACTTAATCAGTGGCGTTCATCAGATTTCAAGGATAAAGTGTCAAAACAGAGAGTATGACCTTCAGAGAAAGTCAAACTGGGGATTATTTGTATGATAAGGCATTCATGACATGATTAGTCAAACAACAAAAGAAGCACGTTGGTACAAAAAGCATAGCCTTTTCTGGAACAGCGTAGCAGTGATAAATGAGGCCATATTCTATTGGGCTCCTTTGTCCCAAACCATCTTGACTCCTCATCTCCTTTGCCTCAATTGACTGGCCTCCCATAATGCTGATCCATAGATTGGCCTTTCTTGGTGGTATCAGCTGTGCTGCTTTGGTGCCTGTCAGTCAATCGTCATGTATACTGACTACTCTGACTCAGCATCTCCAGAAAAAAATCATATCTGTGGCCCCAGGGTCATTTTTTCCATTCAGTGTTGGCTAGATGCTTTTCTTGAGTCTGGTAACTTTTACCATCATCAGACACTGGAATGGCGAGTCTCATTGCTTGCAGCCATGAATAGAAGTGCAATGTTGCAGATTTGTAATTTGGGACAAGACAACCCAGATGGCCTCCAGATCTATGGACTTTACTGCCTAATATCTGGGTTGAGTAGCACTTGGTGTGTCCCATGGAGCTCTAGTATTTCATCTCAGGAAACATGCCTGCTCCCCCACCTCTACCCGGAAGGTCTGTGGCTATGTGAAGTCTGAAAATTTAGAGTAATCTGTGTTTATGACACAAACAACATTTATTATATTGCTCCTGTATAGTCTAGAGGGTTTTAAAGTACACCTGACTTGGCACAGTGTTGCCTTGGTCTGCTGGTCATATCAGACTGAAACCACAGGCTGCATCTGTAATCTTCACCCAGAAGTGTACCAGGTTGCCAAGATGTATACGTCATTGCCATAAACATCCTGGTTTAGCAATCTGGAGTTTAACTGCAGGTTCTTAAACTGTTGGTTGTCTCTGTATTATTAATACTAATATTTTTTAAAGTATTTTCTGTTGACTTTTATCTAAAAACTGAAACCTCTCTCAAACTCTGAAACCTCTCTCAAACTCTGAATCCTCTCAAAGTTAAATAAATATGTGCAGCATAGTGCCCCCCCCAAAACAAAAACAAAAACACCACCACCACCAACAACAACAACAACAAACATTTCAGAAAGCATTACTGTGAAAATGAGTTGAATCCTCTCATTGAGAAATGAAACACTCAGATGACAAATCTCACTGTTAAAAATTAGAGAAGCCACCATCATTCTCTGATAGTTGTTCCCAATGCCCCAGTCAAACATACTGATTTTAGCTACTCTCTGCATTTCTCCTGATTAAATGCTAAAATCTTGTAGTCTGAGAAGAGAAAGACTATCTGCATGTTGTCTCTGTGGCTAAAACTTTTCTTTTTGGGATGTCACCAGGTCAGTGTCCTGAAGGAGTGTTTGGATGAACTTTGTGAAGAGAGGTCAATTTACAGCTGAAGCACAGAAGGCAAATACAGATTTAACTTACTCAGCAAAGAAAAACAAAACAAAACAAATTAACAACAAAAAAAACCTCCCCTTTTCATAGCTAGAAGTGTTGACTATAAATCAACTACATAAATCACTAGTTTTAAACCTCATTTATAACTAAATCAAAGGAGCACTTGACATGTTTATTTCTTTAATAGATGTGTTAGAATAGTGTTTTGTTTTAAAATTGTTATATTCAGGCTTTTTTGGTGCTATGTCTAGAGTGGCAAATCCATGTGAAGCCAAGCTCTAGTTCTGTTCAAAGTGGAAGGGAAACTTCTCTATCTATGCTCAAAATAATTCCAGTTAATATATTGGTTTTGCAGTTTTCTTTGGTATCTGCCATAAAATAGTTATTACACTTTGAAGAGCTTTCAAAGTTTTCAAACATTGGAAGGGGGTAAAAAATACATAATAAAATTGATATATACTGGCTTGGCTTTATTGTTTGTATTTCATCGCCAACGCCTTGAAGAGTATCTTCTCCTATAGAACAGGTTATAGGCTTCCAGATGTATGAAAAACATCTGACATAGTTTGGAGTCTGTTTGCTGGTTTTAGAGGTTAATAATCTTACAGATCTCACCTAGTGCATGTTTGTTTGTTTGTTATTACAAAAAAATACTTATATTTATTGCATATTAAGCCTACATCCTTTCTTGGTTTTGTTGTTGTTGTTTAGGTTTAGTTTATTTTCCAAGAAGAAGGCTTTCCGAGAAGTTTTGGTGCTTTCAATTAGTTTTGTTAAGAAATACCAGAGCCTTCAGGTTGCTCACAGCTTCTACTGAGATGTCATGTACCCTGTTATACCAAGACAAAAATTACTAGAGTGTCTTGATTTCTTGTAATGCAAAGAAAGAAAATGCGAAGAAGTAAAGCCTGAAAAGCAGCGCTGTGCTCAAGATGGGCTTCAGTTTGATAGGACCAACTACGCTTGAATCATCTCTCTTATAATCAATTTTTCCTTTCCTCAGAGCTCTTGTTAGAGAGCACATTAGTTATGCTCTTAGCAGTGGATGGCTCTTCCTCCTCTTGCTTGCCAGTTCAGGCTGCTATGCACAATTGTCTGCATTTCATGAGGGAGGGGAGTGAACAATCCTTGCTGTTCCCTGCCAGCCCAATGCAGCAGACAGATGCCCTTTTGGCATCATATCCCTGGTTATTAGAAAGGCTGTAGAAATATTTGGCTGTCAGGTGGATATACAGCTGCATGAAGTCAGGGGAGAGGAAGAGGAGGAATAACAGTCTCCTGAAAGACAGTGCCTGCAGGAGAGTGAAGAAAGGGGAGAAGCCCTGGGGTGGAGTGCATTACAGAATGAAAGTGCAGCTGCAGGACTGCTGCGTGCAACAATGAATAATCAGTCACACGCATCAAGCAATGGTGCTCCTGGCTGGGCTTTTCAACAGGGCCTCAGTGATTTAAGAGCACAACTGCCATTGACTGCAGCAGGGCTTAAGTACTTTTGAAAATTTTCTCCTTAGCACATCAAGCTGTCAGTTGATGTTCTTTGTACTTCACTCTTCTTTTTTTGATTTGGCTGCCTTGGAAACCTGCTGTCAGTTTCCATGGAGCAGTGCATATGTATTATTATGGCTTTACCTCTATATTCTCTGCTCCTGTGGCATGGTAATGGTCACTCTCAAATCTCTGAGCACCTGAATGACAGGCCCATCCTGGGAAAAGGAGGTGAACCACAGAAAGTCTGCATGTCAGTGAAAGCATTCTCCTCTCACTACTGTCATGTCATCCAGCTCCACTGGGATATCATATTTGAGCCCATGAGTTTCTGATCAGCACTAGGAACCATATTGGAGCCAGCAGATGACCATAGTTCATGCCAGTAATGGCATTGCACTAAAACAGTGTCAGCGCTCACCCTCAGAGCAAGCCTGAGAGACATTAGCAGTCACAATGTTGAGCACTGTGTCCATGGAGCTAAAGACCGAAAGTGGACATGTGGCACTAAAAAGACGACCAGGGATCAGCTCAGGCTAAATCACATCCGCTGAACGTACCAGGTCTAAAACAGACTTTCCTTTATCTAATCACAGGAAATAAAATGAGAAAACTTGCATAGGTTGGCACCAATATTACTGACAAAATTACAGGACCTCAGCTCTGCTCAGCAGTTCAGAGCAAAAACTGTTCCCATTTTAAGTAATATGAGGAAACTGGATTTTTTCTGAGTGAACACAGAGACACAGTGAGCTGCAGGGACGAAGTGTATTGCATGATAGTGGGAGAATGTGCCACTGGTGCTTGGTAGAAGTAAGGCCAGGTGTAGCTTTTTATAGCACACAGAGGCATAAACTGTTACTTAAAGTAGGCTGAAAATTACCAAACTGATTTCAGTGGGTGAATTCAACTAATAGTTCTAATCAGCCACTCTCCTGAAGAGCTGTCACCATAGTTCAAATGTAATCATCGTGAAACATGAAAGGAAAAAGAACATTCAGTATTTTAATCCAGTTAGTACAGTTATGGTGTAGTACTTGAGACAATGGCATCTCTTAAACACCTATGATTACAGTCTTTTTGGGGGGAGTAATTGCCTTAAACACTCTCCTGTAACCTTGGGACACACGGCGATGGTGGATCATAAGATAACAGGATTTTATTTGCACACTGGTGGTTATAAGTATGGCAGGGAAGCTTTAAAGCAGCCTCACTGAGTGCTCAGAGTGGAGAGCTCTTTATAGCTTTAAAAACAGACTGCTGGAAAACATGCTTCCAGGAAATAGCAAGCTTTAGCAAATGCAGGTTATATTCAGCACTACTGCACTATACAGCAGATTGGTGACAAACTAGCTGGAGCAAGCATGTCCCTAGAAAACACATTGCTTTCTATTTCCCCTCTAAGCCACGCTCTTAGTTTCAAAAGTATTATTGGTCACATCTAGAAGATTCATAAATAAAATGAAAATTCAACTGAAGCATTCCTCTCTGTGGGGCAGGTGGGGGCACATCTGGGGTAATTTCATAATTTTAGGTGTCTTGGGTTTTGTTTGTGGGTTTGTGTTTTTTTTCACAACTTTCTATTCTTTTTCACCTTTTCCCTTCTCATGTGATTCACAGAAATTTCCCTATATTTTAAATAAACAAATAAAACATCTTAAAATCTATTATTTCTTTATTTTTTTAGTTCCCTGTTGGCAATGGGTTCTATCGCAGCCAATGGGTTCTATTCCTGTTTAGACAGAGAGCAGCTTGTGAACACCTTTACAGCTATAATTCAGAATCTGAACATGTTCTGATCTAGTTTTGATGGGTAGTGCAGTTCCCCTATCAATATCTTGCTGATTTTCCTGAACACAACATAACAGTAATCTCATGTTCCTCTTGTACCGTGAAGCCCGGCACTGGACCCTGCATTCCAGGTGTGGATGCTGAGCAGAGGGGAAGAACTGCCTCCCTTCATCTGCTGGCAATGCTCTTACTATTGCTAATGCTCATCAGAAGCCTGTGTGAGAAGAATTTTTTGTTTTTGTTTTTCTTTTCTTTTTTTTTTCCTATTTTTTTTCCTATCAAATTATTTTATAGTCCTTGAACAGTTATTGTAATCAGAAAAAACAGAGCTGTGAACTCCTATATAAAATTGGCCTCAGTGAGTTTCCATCTTGTCTGACAGCAAGAGAAAATCACATATACAATATTCACACTTCATTTAAAGTAGTTATACACTATTGCTTCTATTTAGTGTTCTTAAATTCTCGTTTATTCCCACATAAATTTGACAGAATATTTCTCATCAGGTTCACAAAGAAAGAAGTTTATTTGTGCAGTTATTCAAAGTGCATTATTTATATTATAAAGTTCATGTGTTATTTCTTTGCACAACAAAATCCAGAACATGATATTTTTTAGGCACTGAAAATGTGAAATTATACAATTTAAACTGAGTAATGATTTTAAATGTTCTAGAGCCATTAAATAAAAGGAAATTATGGTTGTTTTTTTTTTCCTTAAAAAGGAACTGCAGGTTGGAAAATTGTAATACCTGGAAGATTCTTGCATTGAAAGTCCTAAGACCATACGCTTATGATGCTGGATATTATCTTAATTTTTAAATGTAATGTTTTTAAAACCTGGGAGAGAGAGATCTTGATGTTGGAGATGGATATTGCAGAGAATTAACCATTTTGCTATTAGTGTTCTCTAAGGAAAAAATTGGTTGGAAACAGATATGACACTTAAAAGCCATACACTACCCTTTCTGTCACTGTGCCTATCCTGATGAGGTTCTTGTGGGGAGAAGTGAAGTGTTCAATAGGGCTTGCAAGGTTTCCATATTTGTTAGCTCTGATGAGCAACTCATAGTGGTGGTGGTGATATCTGACATGCCAGAATTGATTCATGGGAAGCAGTTTAGGGTAGAAGGGCAACTTTAATGAGAATTTGCTGAAAGGCCAGGTACTGAACAGAGTCAATGTGTCTCCCAGTAGACATGTATTCTTTTCATAGGAAAAGTTTTCTTTGGAAAATTTTCATCATACCATGATTGGCTGGCAACAGGAGCTCTACCCTCCTGGGGCAAAGCAGCAGTAAAGAACAAAAAGGTGAGGAATGAGTTCAAATATGTCACAAAAGTATTGTATCTTTATTATTACAAATGCTTGGAAAATATACTGCAAATAGACTTACAAGACCCAACTGGCATCTGAGTTGTATCCATATTTCCTTTACCCAGAAGTGAAGAACAGAAAAGCTTGCTATTTTACTACCATCTGCTGGATCCCACCCAAAACCACACACCTCTTTACCTTCAAGGGAATGTTCACCCTAGCCATAATTTATCACCTTCAACAGACCATGCTATTCAAATAGTAGTTTACGAATAGCTGACACTTAAACAACAAAATGGATATTACAGCACTAAAAATATGATTTTGCCTCGCTGAATTCGCTGCAGATTCTGACAATAAAATTTAGAACTATTGTGGAAAAAACTATTGTAAAATACTGCTGTTAGGATAAAAAAAGTCTTATAGTGTGACAATATAACTTTGTGAGCCACAGTGAGAAGAAACCTTCAGCGTTTAATGCCCTGTGGTTTGAACATGTTTCAATACACCTAAATGCTCTGACTGCAGTAGAACTGCTGTATATGCTGCTTGGCTTTGATAGGGTCAGACTGTTGCAGGCTATCAAGAGTTTGTCTGCATGCTTTCTCTTCTGCCCAAGGGGAAAGGCAAGACATAACATTTCTGCTTATTAATATTTGGAGTGGATAGCCTGTTTTAGCCTTGAGCTTATTTCAAGGGGTATTTGGACTAATGCTTCCTGGCTTGTCTAGTAAATGAAGATTTATGGTGAGCACAAGTAAATAAACGACAATTCATTTATTTATGTAGGTACCTTTCTGTGCCTATAGCTGAATGTGCCTATAGGTGCATGAGCCCAGCATTCACCTGCCTCTGCCTTTTTCTGAAATACTGTTCAGCTCCTCCAAACCCAGATTTTCAACATTCCTTAATTTCCCTGAATTTTGATATCTTCTCAATCCTCCCTACTTACCTATCTAACTAATGGAGAGCCTCAAGAGATGGATCAGGTAAAGACTCCAAGATGGGGTCTGTTTGGGTGGAGCGAGGGAAGCAGGTAGCAAGGCGGTGGTATTGTCAGAGTGAGTTTGTGGCTGGTCACAATGAAGGCAAGAGAGGTACTGCACAGAAAGCTCACATTGCAGTAATGGATCCTAATTCGATACTGATTTTGCGTCTGTCTCCAGTTGGTCTCCTGACTGCTGCGAATAGTTCAGTATCTCCCCCCCAAAAAATGTTGTAGAGGAGTACCTGTTTCTTTTTTTTTCACAGCTGCTGACTCCTAGATGTGGGTAGAAGGTAACCAAGCAGAGAGCCATCCTCATACAGATCAGGCTTACTGGATGTATACACAGCTGTGTCCCCAGCAAAGCAATGGTGTATGTACTGCTGGTTATCGAGAGCTCACTGATCTGTAGGCAAGCCATGCTGGGAGTGTTGAGAATACAAAAATGGCAGCTGCTGGGTCCATGTTGACTCAGCTCTTTAAATTAAAAGTTTTTACAAATTTTCAAGCTCTTTGTTCTGACCATGTTTTATAGTTTGAGGTTGGTACTACTCCACTTATTTCAGCTTTTTCTTCTTTTGCTATTACCTTCCTCTCTGCATCTTTGCAAAAACATTTTTGTATGCTTTTTCTAGCTGTCTCTGTTTTGCTTAGAGTAATAAATCATACACGTGTATCAATTTTCTTTTCTAGAGGAGGGAAAATGTTTCGGTTAGATTACTAACTGTTCATTTATTTGTGACAACTGCAAGTTCCCCTCAGTCTCAGAAGTAACTCCTGTGTACCCCAATCAACAGCCCACTTTCAAGGGCAAGTGACAGAAAGCCTCTGATTTAGCCTCAGACTGTATTGCTAGGTCAGGGTAAGAAACTGAGAATGTTGCTTTGATATTCATGATTTAAAGACAGTCAGGCATGCAGCTCTTGAAGTGTGGCCAGACGCCGAGGGATGTGCCCAAGCACAAATATAATCTGCTGGGCTCTCGCTTGCACTTGGCTCATACTTCCTGTGTGAATTCCTGAGCTTCCTCCAGATCCCTCTCCACTCTGACCAAACATCCCGTGAACACAGTTTACTCAGTACTTCCACTCAAGTGAAGGTTACCATAACTCTGCTACTATTCCATGTCTGTACATTTACCCAATACTGTTAGCTGGGTTCATGTTCAACAGTCTTTCTCAACCATAATAGCAATAATGCCTACATTGCCTACACTGTGAAAAACAAATTACACTGTGTCCTATCAGGTATCTCTAAGAATGTATCAACACTGAACTCCATCTGCCCAACAAGTGGCCCATGATGAGAAATGGTGTGCTCCTCAGTTTCATAGTCATAAGACAGCCAAATAAGAGGAACCTTTGATTGGTACTTCTCTATTCTGTATGCTAAATGATTTTTGTCAAGTTCACTCCAAGCTAGAAAACATAAATTCTGTCCTATCTTCCTAACAAACACATTTTCTCAAAATCAGACTGTACTTATTTATTTTTTTTTCATATAATGCCCACTATATCCACTTGTGACTGGGATCCTTATTTCCATTTAATTAAAAGAAATACATCCAAAATCATCCTCAGATGAAGTCTTTAACAAGTTGCGCACACATTTGTGCACAACAATGGCTGAATAGGCTAACGCTGAAATGACTCCTCTTCAGTGTTATCCTTGTGTACCTTGAAGATCAGATTTTGAGATCAGTTCTAATTATCTGTTTTGCTAGTCTCTTTTTAGCCAAAATTACATTTATATGAGTCCAAAAACATTAAAGTCTGATAGTCTATGGTAGTGTCAAAATATACAGAAATTCTGTACATTCTTTTTTGTTTATTTTTACCTCTATATGCAAAAAAAAAAAAAAGTGCTTACTAGACAGAACAGACAGAACTTGCTCCCTAGTTCTTCCCCTGTCAGTTCAACCCCTCTATCACACTTCATTCTTCTAGAAAAGCCACTACACAGTCATAACGTAGAGACATCTGTGGATACAGAGATTAGTACATCCACAGAATACTCTCAGACAAAAACTGAGTGCATTTTTTTCCTCTTCTGCAATGTTTTAATAGTAGGATGATAGAAATGTCCATGCACCTTTTGTATAATAATTTATCTCAATGTAAAATATATACCTATGCAACATTGTGTGAATGTCTGTGACCTTTCTTTAAAAAACTGTCTATTTTGCATTTTGAAACATCAAGGTTTGCATTATTATTCTCTTTTTAATCTGTTTTACTCTTACAGTTGAGTCTAGTTTCAGAGTATTCTTATTTGTTTACATTTTGGGTATATTACCTTTTTCAAAAGAGACAAAGACAGTTTTTATTCTTAAAGAAGATTGAACATCCTTCAATAGAATGTAGTATAAAAAAGCAAGCTAAAATTGCTTTCAAGTTTAAGAACAGCTATTTAAAAGAACAGGCCTGTATTTAAATTAAATAATTATTCTTTATTGCTATTATAGTTCAATTCCTACATCCTAGCCTGAGTGCAAAATAATTTATCTGACAGGAGGAAATAGTTGTAACGTTTCTACAAAGCTGAGCTGAAATTCAAAAAGTCTGATTATAGGCTTTCTGTTTATTTTAATTTACTTAAAGAATACTCTAGGCAGTATACCAGTGTCCTGGTTTCAGCTAGGATAGAGTTAATTTTCCTCCTGGTAGCTGGTATGCTGCTGTATTTTGGATTTAGGATGAGAATAATGTTGATAACACACTGATGTTTTAACTGTTGCAGAGGAATGCCAAGGACTTTTCAGCTTCTCACACCGCCCTGCCAGTGAGCAGGCTGAAGGTGCACAGGGAGCTTGGGGACGGAACCAGGACAGCTGACCCAAACTGGCCAAAGGGGTATTCCATACTATCTGACGTCATGCTGAGCAATTAATACGGGGTGGCTGGCCAGGTTGGGGGGACCGCTGCTCAGGGATAGAATGGGCATTGGTCAGTGGGTGGTGAGCAATTATTATTATTTTCTTTCTTTCTTTTCTGTCCTAATAAGCTGTCTTTATCTCAACCCACAAGCTATTACTTTTTTTTCCGATTTTCTCTCCCCTATCCATCTGAGCGGGGAGGGTGAGCAAACAGCTGTGTGGTGCTTAGCTGCTGGCAGGGTTAAACCACAACAACCAGTCAGTCCAGCCTTCTGCTCAGGGCCTGGGGGGAAGTAAAAATACCAGTACACTGAATCTGGCACACATGGAAGAAAGGATCACAGCAGTATAGCAATCAAAATGCAAGACGTTGTGTGTCTTCTGCTTGTAATGTAGAGGGAACACCAACCTCTAAAGTGGAAGGCTGGGTGAAGGAGATATAAAAACAGTATTCCTCTTTCTAAAGTGAATTATATATATCTTCTTTCTTTCTCCAATGTGAGACAAGAGTGCTTAAGTCTTTAAGATGCATGCTTGGCTGACATACCTTGTCCAAGGCACTAAGTTAAATAAGTTTCCATCAGCTTTTACTCTACCATATATCCCAGCATTAAGCTCTCTCAAATCCCACTGCTTTTTGGAACCAAAGCTTTTCTTGGGTCCTCAGGGTACACATTGCCTCATGTCATAAGGCTAGACTGAAGTAAAAATTTTGCTTGATACTAATCCTGAGTTTCCCAAGCAGCATTGACAGTAATTGGAACTACTCAAGACTTTACACAGTACATGAACTGGGTTTCAGATGATTCTTTACTAGGTATAGCATCAATTAAGGTGAATCTAGAAGTGGATTTTGTAACTCCTGGTAAACAAATACCATTACCATGTACATTTCTTAATTCTTGAGATGACACTTGTCTTTAAGATTCAGCAGATGGGTTCAACTAGTTTTTCTGTAGCTGTTTACTCTGTTTTCAAAGAATTATCTACTGTGACTCCAAGATCATTTTTCTATCTGGAAATATCTAATTTCAAGCTTATCATCGTCTGTTTGTGTATAAAGTTAGAACTGTGTTTTCCCCATGTGCATGACTTTGCAATTATTGCATCGAAATTTCATCAGCTACTTTATGTCCCAGTCACTCGGTATCACAAGAGACTTCTGCATCTCTTTGCAGTCAATTTACTTTTGATAAGTTTGAATAATTTTGTAGCATTTGCAAACCTCGTTATCTCATGCAGCTCTCCACTTTCCAGATTTTTCATGAGGATGCTGAAACACAGCAACATCAGAGCAATTCTCCCTATGGTAATTCCTTTCTGTTGTGAAAACTAAACAATTATTCCTAGCTTTTGCTTACTACCTTTAACTGCTCATAACTCATATTACCTATGAGAAAACACTTTCTTTCTTACTTCATTGTAGCTTAGCATCTTTGAAGTACTTCCATGGATCTCCTCTAAATTGTTTCAGTGTTTTTACTAACTTCTTTCCTTTGGATCACCTCTATAACAAGGACCTTTAGACTTCTTCAGAGAACTCTAACAGATTTATGGGGCACAATTTTCTTCCAAAAATCTCTTCCTAGCTCATGATCAACACATTACTTTTACTTTTATGTTTATGACTATGTAAATTACTATGTTTACCTTCCTTTTATTTTTATACCACAAGTCCCAGGCACCAAGCTTATGACACAAACAATATAGGACAGAAAGCTCTTTAGTCATTTGCAGCTTTCAAAGTGTAAAGCAGACAGTGGTACTTCTACACTAGCTCACAGCTGTAGTCCACTGTAGTAGTAGTTGAGCACTGGCCTGAAACAGTTTTATCTTAGTTCACTGTATCTATAAATAGGAAGCAAGACTAATTTGGACCTAAATTTTATTTATTTTTAAACAACATATTTCTTCTGTAGTTTTAAATAAAGCTGTCATACAAGCTTGTGGTCACACAGCTCGTGAGAACTAATACACAATACTTAAATTTGTAGAGCAAGATTTGAGGAGGTCACAGCCTTATGGGTTACTTGTGTCCCAGGTGTCTGCTAAAATTCTTCTTGGTGCGTATCAGAAGCAGGGCATGCATCAAACCACACAGTGTTGAACTATAACGCTAGTGCAACCATGAAGTATCTGTCCCAAAGCAGAGCTGATGATGAACAGGTAGGGAAATGAGCAGACGCTGAAACAGCTACATTTGACTTAATGGAGATACTGAAGTAAGAATAGAAGATCCAATTTTACAGTCTATGAAAATGTGGTTACTAATTTTAGTAAGCTTAATTATTTTTGTTTGATTTTACTAATTTTAGTAAGCTTAATTATTTTTGTTTGATGCATTGCTGTATTTTCTCAACCTTCTTTGTGAGACCTGTGATGATTCCTTTTAATACCTCTGTTGTTCTTATCTTCTTCTCTGAAGTTTCATTTTGCTTCCAAATTTTACCTACTATGATTTCACTAACAAAAAATAAATTTCACATGTTTGTGAAAGTATGTCTACCTGTGTCCTAGCCTGAAAACTTACTCTTGGGCTTAGACATAGTGACCTCCTGCATTATTGACCTTAATGCATTATTCACCTCTCCTTGAAATAGCTTATAAATCAGTCTGCAATATGGGTTACATAAAATAAAGGTAAGTGGTGTAATGAGATTATCCACAGACATAAAAGCTAAAGTAAAGCAATTCAAAGAATACAGTTTCCAGATCTGATCCAGGGTTTGACAGATCTGACTCAGCGCTGAATGATGTTGTTTGGCAGATACATCTTTTGCTAATGCTTTTCTTTTTTTAGCTGGATGATGGCAGAAGAGCTTTCGGTCTGGATATCCAGGCAGGCATATATAAATCCAATACTTTTTATTGCTTTACCTTTTCTGCTTTAAAATTAGTAGTCTTCAAATATTTGTTCTATTGAAATTCCACTTCTCAAAATGTTCATAGAATAAAATTGGTCTGGCCAAAATATGTTGGGAGCATGAAGAAAGGATTATTACAAACTAACATCATTGCTATTACTTTTGAAGTGTTGCATTAATTAATGTGTACAAAATTAGATGCTATTTTCAGGATAAGATTTCCTAAACTGTAAAAGGACTCAATATATTGGATCTGTCCAACTGAGAACAATAATTCTTTTTGGTTATTTGTACAACCAAGGTTTCCACCTGTTCCTACTGTAATATAGATGTGCCTGTCATACTTCGGTCATACACCTTGATTGTGCATGCAGTACACAAATCCCAGGGATAAATTTACCAACAGAGCCAAGGTAGATACCCTTTGTACCATGCTTTCCCCATTATGCAATAGGGAATTAGTTATGCTCCTCTTCACCACCACACCTTGAACCTACCCACCTAATATATTTATGTAACATTCTAAAAACTGTTAGACCTGTAGAAAAAACTGTGGTTACTCTCCAGTACATGACCTTTCAACCCTACCCATCCCAAGACCAAAGATTCCCCACCTGTGGGTGGGGACTTTCTGGAGAAGAAAGTGAGACAGAATGATAGTATGGTGTGTTTTGTTTTGTTTTTTGATGCTAACAGGGACAGAACCACTGAAAACAAGAGACATTACCAATATTAACGGGAGCAGGGCAAGCATTTGATACTGGCCCTAGTACTCTCCCAGCCACTAGGTAAAAGCTCAAGGGATTTCTTGGCCGTAATACAGTTTATCCATGTCGTCTGCCCTGTAATGAGTCTTCCACTTATTCATCCAGTCTCTCCTTTAATGGATGTCCACTTGTAATTTTCCTTATAAAAAAAATTATTTTAAAGTTGGTTATGTTGTAATGTATAAGAACTGTTAAATCACTTAAAAATGAAGAGATGTCTATTTTAAATCACATAATTAAAGGGGACACAGTAATATTAGTTAAAAAAATGTCTACAAGTATGTTGTTTAAGTTCATTGCAAATTTAAAGTATATGCACAATTAGGTTTTCTTCAGTTTTTAGCACAAAAATGACATAAAGTGTATCTGCTTATGAATACGTATCAACTATAATACAAACTCTTTTGCATAGGAAATTTGGCTTAATTCTGTGTTAGGAGACAGCTTGCATCTGTAATTATGTTACAATTTACTATTGTATAAAACTCCACTCTGTACTAATTACACTTAACAAATGGAGTGCTTAACTTTAATTATACTGGAAGATCTACAAAGCAAAACCTTTTTTTTTTACTTTCTCAGTAGACTGCATTCTAAGAGTAGAGAAAAATGTTCTAGTGTCTGAATCATACTGTAAATCAGATTGTTTAATGTTAATAAGATGTGTCACGTGTACATCTTATAGTTTTCAGATTCAGCCAAACATTAAGTGTATTTTCTGATATTTGTTTTCAGCACTGTCTTTATGGTAATGTTTTCCTTGCAGTTCTGTTTTATAAAAGTACATTATAACCTAAGTACTGCAAAAGAGCATCATGGCTGGTTTTTGATTTATGGCATGCATTCAAATTACGAATAAGCATCTTATTTTTTTTTTGTTCTTGTTCACAATGATATTGATAGAATCAAGCACTCAAGGAAAATGAGTAGACTAGACTAGACTAGAATAGAATAGTTCAGTTAGAAGCAATCTTCAAAGATCCTGTAGCCCAACTGCCTGACCTCTTCAGGGCTAACCAAAAGCTAAAGCGTATTACTGAGGGCATTATCCAAATGCCTTTTGAACACTGACAGCCATAGAACATCAACCAGCTCACTAGGAAGCCTGTTCTAGCGTTTAACCATCCTCACACTAAAGAAATTTTTCCTAATGTCCACTCTGAACCTCCAGTGGTGCAGCTTTGTGCCATTCCCACACATCTTGTCATCAGTTCCTGAAGAGAAGAGACCAGCACCTCCTTCTCCTCTTCACCTCCTCAGAAAGTTGCAGAGAGCCATGAGGTTGCCTCTTGGCTTTCTCTTATCTAGATTGTCCTCAGCCTCTCCTTATAAAGCACACATTCCAGCCTTTCCACCATCTTTGTTGCCCTCCTCTGGACATTTTCAAGGATATTAACATCATTTTTATATTGTGGAGACAAGAACTGCACACAACATTCAAACTGAGGCCATATCAATGCTAAATATAGTGGGAGAATCACCTCTTTTGACCAGCTGAATATGCTGTGTTTAGTGAGAATTTTATTCAGAAGTATGTTGCATCAACTTTCACTTAGGATAGCTATCTGAATTTATTAAGAATAATACATATAAATTTTCACAATAGATCAACAAGTCCAGACTTTCGAGAGATCAAATATCAGCCATAATAAGAATAACCTGAGAACGCTTAGTATATTTGTAAAACTACAGTATTTATGTTCCTTTCCTATTTCATTAGTTATTTTACCACAGAAGCAGTACCTGAAATAATTTCTTCTCACCTTTCATGGTCTACTGGACCTATCCAGAAAGCAAAATTTTAACTCTAAGCTATTTATGAACAATCTAACTCCCTACTTACAGCAAACCACATTTGGGAGTATATAAAACACATCACAGCTATCCTGTCAAAAGTGGTGATTATCCCAGTGAATTTAGCATTAGGACATTAGCAGTTTCATTTGGAATATAGTGTGCAGTTCTAGGCTCCACAATTTTAAAAAGATGTTGAAACACTTGAATGTGTGCAGAGAAGGTCAACAAAGCTGGTTAAAGAGCTGGAAGGCATGTGCTATGAGGAGCGGCTGAGGACACTGGGTTTGTTTAGCTTGGCAAAAACGGGGTTGAGGGATTACCTCATTGCTCCTTACAACTTCCTGAGGAAGTGAAGTGGAGAGGGAGGTGCTCATCTTTTCTACCTGGTATCTAGTGGCAAGATATGTGGTAAGGGCTCAAAGCTGCATCTGGGGTAGTTCAGACTAGATATTATGAAAAACTTCTTTACTGAGAGGGTGATTAGACATTGAAACAGGCTTCCTAGAGAGGTGGTTGATGCCCTGTGACTGTCCTTGTTTAAAAGGCTTTTGGATATTGCTCTTAAAGATATCTTTTAACTTTGGGTAAGCCTCAAAGTAGTCTGGCAGTTAAAGTTAGACTTGATCTTTGTCAGTCCCTTCCAGCTGAAACTATTCCCTTCTATTCTGTTCTAACTTCTTAGAAGAAGTTCCCATCAGAACTGTTCAACGAGTTAGTTGTTCTATTCACATGGTAATTCCCGTCTTATATATACATATAAATATGTGTGTGTGTGTGTATGGGATCTCGTATGTATGCTAATGGGATCTAATTACAGAAGTTACTCTGTTTTAATAGAATAGTTTGCCCTCCATGCTGTCTGTGGGACTCCTCAAAGACATCCGTCCAGAAAGACATGACATGTTCCTTGTCATGTTGCTGTACTGCAAATCTTGGCTTAAACTCTACACAGATGTTAAGAAGACAGTTGCCCTAAAAGAAGCATTATTGTGGACCTGCTTAAGACAGTTTAAACTCTCCGAAGCCTTCCATTCTTTGCAGATGCTGAAGTCATGAGGGTAATTTCACTTTTTGAGCTCTGTTACAGATTTTCCACCTTTTCTGGTGGTTGCTCTGAGATACCTGAATGAGTTCATTCATTCAGTTCTGGATGACCATGTTCATTGTCATTGTCATTGTCATTATCTTAGTCTTTTTGTTTGTTTATTTATTTTGTGGTTTTGTTTGTTTGTTTTTCCCTATACTACTCTTCTATAGATACAGCACTGCCCATTCTTGTTGCTGGATCCTTGTTTGAGCATAAGATCATGATTTTTCTCATGTCAACTAAGCAGTTGTTGCCTTGGCAACATGAAGATCAGCCCAAGACAATTTCTGAGAAAAGTATTTTGCCTAGACTAAGGCCAGATGCTCCAATAAATTACTTCCTCCTTTCTCATTCTTTCTTCCACCCCACTTCCTTTTTCATGCACAATCAATTATTTAAGGCTATAGTTAACATGAGTTCCACAGAGTCCTGCCCTCAGTTGTAAGTTGTGATTAAGTTCTACTGACTCTTTTTTGGCAGAAACCAATGCAATGATTGACTTGGTCCCCTGCTAAGGCATAGACAAGGGCTGAGTTATTTCAGCAAAGTTAGAAGAAATAGTTTGATTAAAACAATTTAAAAGAATCAGAGCTCTATTTCACTGGCAGGTGCAGAGGAAATTAATTTCTTCAAAAGTAATTACCATATTTAAGGAGAGATTGATATTCTTAGTCTACCATTGAGCTTTAAAGTTGTTTCACTCTGTGGGTACTCCATGTTTTCAGTGCTGTATTGTTTTCTTCTTCATCTATGGAGAATCCATTGTCTGCTCTGCGTAACACAAACCATTACATTAGGGTTGAATGGGAATGAGGAGTGTGCTAATAAGGATGAAAGCCTTGTGGCATCTGAATGATGACAGTAGAGAATCATTTTCTTATTCTGCAGGGACATAGTTATAAGTCAGAAGACATTTGTGAAATGTTTCCTTCTCTAATATCCCTTCTCTAATGAGCCAATCTCATGATCCTTCTCCATTTTTTTTTAATTTGTCATTTCTGATTATTTTTTAGTGATTTTTTTTCTATTCTTGAGGTTTCTTTTCTTGTCTCTTCGTAGTCTCCTTGAACTGCAGAGGACTAACTAACAGGAACAATACTGAGGCCACTTTTCTGTAAAGGAACTACAAAGTTCTTTACAAGTTGTTTTTATAGAAAAGGCACCAAAATGATGAATGAGGTATGATTATCTTTCCCAGTATCATCGCTATATGAGATAGCACATTTCGATCTGAGATGTGCAGTCTTACAAAAGCACACAGAAGTTAAAACCTGTTTTTTGAAAAGCTGTGCAAGAGAGTCTCAGCATAGCTTCACATTTAGAGTCATGGCTGATAAAGTTGCTGGCTGGAGTGGCTAAGAACTCTGTAGAGAGAACTGCCTGAAAACTTTCCCTGGAAAGATGTGACTGCAATCAGTGGTAAGAGAGCAAGAGGCAAGGTGAAAATAGTGCCAGTTCCTACAGGAAAAGAAACTAAAGGAGATGAAAACCTGGCCAGGTCCTCTTTTGTTTATCACAAAGCATGCCCAGATTCCTAAACAGAAATCTTTTGCCTATGACAGAATTCAAAACAGTTAAAATTGTCGTTGGGGCTTCTGCTCAATCTTAGCTTGACAAGATGATGACTTGACCTTGTCCATTGGTCACTGTGTAAAACCAGTCTTTAAAGACCCTTTACTGTTTTATTTGATTTTTGCTTACTAATTTAGCTTTCATCTCTTACATTTCATCCAGTACTGAAACTTACTTGCTCTTCTGCAAGTAATGCTTCTATTTGAGACTTTGTCTTATTTAGCAGTGTGGGATTAATTAGGTTATTAATTAGTTCGATTGTGTGACAGCTTTTGCAATACAAAATATGCATTTATTAAGCATTGTGATTTTTGGAAGACTGAGCACAAGGGCTTGGTGACTTTACCAGTGGCTAGTGGACACATATACAAAAGTTATGAAGTGCTTTTATAAAGTAAATAGGTAGCTGCTTCTTCATTACTCTGCAGTTTTGCCGTGTGTTGTTTCTTTTTGCCACTTCTACTGAATTCAAATTTTCTGGTAAGTTTTTAACTGCTCCTTATCGTGAGCTAATTTTCCTCTGTTGTTCATTCACAGTTCTGCTAATGCTTTTAGGCGTACAGTATATAGACACTGGCTGTACGAATCCTCACAGTAGCCCTATCAATTTCCTACAAATGTTTTGACCTCAAGAACAACTGACTTTTTTCATTTCTTTAATGAGGATTTTGTCTAGTGACAAGCACAAATTTCCTAATGCTTTGTTTTTCTTTTCCTACTATGACAAGGAAACTACAAATTTCTTTGCTTTTTACTTAGAACAAAACTGTCTTTGTTTTCACAGTTTTACTGAGTCTGGCTAGGATGGAGTTAACTTTCCCCACAGCAGCACACATAGTGCTTTGCTTTTTTGCACTTGCAGCTAGAACAGCATTGATATCACACTGATGTTTTGGCTATTGCTGAGTAGCACTAGCACAGCATCAAAGCTGTCTTTTCAACTCCCCCCACAAAAAGGCTGGAGGTGAGCAAGAGGTAGGGAGGGGTTATAGCCAGGACATCTGACCTAATCTGACCAAAGGGGTATTCCATGCTTTATGACATCATACTCAGCAATAAAAGCTGGAGGAAGAAGAGGGGTTGGTGTGCATGTGGGTGACATGGACTCATATTAGGAAAGCATGTCTTCATTGAGGCCCTGCCTTCCAAGAAGTAGCTGAATATTGCTTTTTACCCCCTCCTTTCATTAAACTGTTTCTTATCTCAGCACGAGATTTATTTATTTTTTTTTGGTGGTGGAGTTTAACTGCCCATTAAATTAATTGTTAAACCACCACATCAGTACTTGGGGACAGTTTTTATTCAGAGGTGGCATGAAATATATGAAAAATCCTCCATCACCAGGAGAGCATCAAATCTTCTGTATAGTTTTGATTTGGTACCACTTGTTTTCACGTGTGTCTGGAATTATTTTTCTTACTGTTGCTTTGATTACACTCATGAGTAATCCTACATTTGCATTCAAGTGGCTAAACAAAGTGACTTGAGTATCCTAGGCACCTTTACAAGACTGGCAAACTCGGCAGATACCACATCCCACGTAAAACATTCCACTGCACCTGAAATGTTTCTAGACTGCTATGTTTAGGCAAATGAATCCTGTTCCTAGGGTTGTCTCCTGAAAACACATATCCTTCCAGATTGAAGTTTTGTTACAGAATACTGTATCTGAGTAGTGCGTGGCACACCATTTCACTACTTGGTCTACAAGAGTATATGTTATTGGGAAGGACACTGGTACTATACTTAGAAAATGCTGGGAGTCAGATATGTAATATGTTTACTTTGATTTAGTCAAATCTGACTACTGATTCTTTGCAAATTATTTAGTATATTGAGTGTCTTTTGGTATTGAAATAACCTTAAAAACAATACGGAAAGTTAGGTCAAGTTAGTGGTGCAATTCTACTTCTCTTTAATCTGCTTCTGATACACACTTCTATGAAATTAGTCTATAGGTTAACTATAAGGTATCTGTCACTTATTCTTAAATATAAAGATTCCTGGAAGAAATCTCCTGAACTATGGCTATATCCAACTTCCAAACTCAAAATTATATTTTAATGCAGAATATCCACAGAAAGATGGGATTCTGGATATCATACGTGTAAAGAAAATAGTGTACTTTATATTTTTATAGCTAGCTTGAAAGGTTCAAGGAAATTGAAAGAAAATGGAATTCTTACAGTATTTGAAACTTTATATAATTTTCCACTAGGAAAACCACTTAAATAAGAGCACAAAAAATGTAGACAAGACGTAATCAAAGCTGGAACAATAATTGTAATTACAACATGGATACTTTGATCTCTTTGTAAAGTTGATTTTCACAGCTTATGTCATCACTGATAAGAAAAAGCATTTTTAAACTAAAAAAAATATATTTTTCAGAGAAGTTATTACTTCAGCTTGTAGCTATATTTTAATAGCTGTATGTATATCCTAGGAAATTTAGATGTGTAATATTTATTAACTTTCAGCAGAACATCTGGTGTTGCCAGTCTTAATAGTTTCACTCCACAGAAGTCAACTCATTAAAAAAGGCATTTGGTCTGGACCAGACTTAGAATAACAAAATAGTATACAATTGATAAAAGGTTAATATTTTTGCCCAACATGTTTGGCTTTGAAAAAGACTATCAGTACTTTTCAATTTTAGGATATGAGACAACACTACTTCATTTGAGCAGTAGTAGAAGACAGCAGCCCAAAGTATGCATCTGAAGGGGAGAAAGCCCTGCTTTAGGTAAAATTGTTCTTCTTAAAGCAGAGGAAATGTTGAAGTATTTGGGAGGAGGAAGAAAGACTAGAGCCTGTAGGGTTCTTATGGGCCCAAAATGTTACATGAGATCCTGTGAAGGTCTGTGAACATTTAGAGGTGTTTACTTGCAGGTTAAAGTTCTTCTGCTGCAGAGAGCAAGGATGTTGGCCTGTCTTACACCAATTTTTACTGCTCATCAAGCCACTTCTTCCCCCTGTCTTAGCCACGTGCTTTGACCTCCGTACAGCCAAACACAAAACTAGATCTATGCAGGGAGTGGTTTGTTATGACAAGATGCATGATTTCACACCACACTTTGCTTTGATAGTAGTTATGTGCCAGCAATTTTGCCACAAAGAAAATGAACTTATTTTGCTTTACTTTTTTTTTTCTTTTTTTCCAGAAGGACAGGAGAAGCTGTTACCAACACTTTAAATAAACATATTATGTGCAAAGAGATCATTTTATAATCAAATTCTGTTCTGACATAGAGGACTCTGGGCAGCAGGCATACTAGATGCTTGCTAATCGCATAATGAGACTTTGCATTCAGATTCTGATCTTGTACATGCAGTTACTACTTGCAGATGGAGCCCTCTGTCTGGAACCACAAGAATCCATGCTTCCTGTAGTCCTTAAGGAAATCAAGCAGAAGCCAGCATAATCTCTTTTCCATAGGCAGATCTTGCAGGCAAGTTGATACTCAGTCAGACTTGAGAGTAAGGCTATTCCTAGGTAGAAAACACTACGTGAAAATCAGAGTAGTTCCAAGAGGTGATTTGAGATCTTCCTGTCTTCTGCAGAGACTGAGCCTGAAACCTGGCCTGCCACCATTTCGTCTTTTCTTTTCCCTTTTTAGGGCTTCTCATGTAAGTCTAAGCACAGTATGCTGGAGAAAGGTTTGAGCCACAGACGCCTAATAACTGTGTCAGACAGTATGATTTTGACAAAGTCCACCATGCTATCTAGAGATGGAGCTAATGGATATTTCATTAGCACTTCCAGAACTAAAATGTTAAATCCTGGAGACTGAAAATCAGACATCACATCTAATATTCCTACTGAAAGCAATGGAAAAATACTCTCCATTAAGGGATATGGAGGAAATGCAAGTTTTTTGAGCTCTTTCCTTCTCATTTAAGGTTTTGAAAAAGGTATTTTTGCAAGTAGGAAAGTTAGCCATTTTCACAAGAAAGCAACTAGATCTTCAGTCTGATGCTGTTATACTCATGTTTTATCTGGTACAAAATTATATTGAAGAGGACTTCTACCAAATACACTTACTTTTAATTAAAAGTTTTGAAAATGCATACTTCTGTAAAGGTTTGTGCTAAAAATACTAACACAACCATCTGTAAATCTCTTGTTTTCCTCTTTAATTTTAACTTTCTGTCAATCCGGGAGTGAAAACAATAGCATCTTATTATTGCAGGGATTTGTTCTTTAGAAATATTAAATAATTGTAAAAATTATATAAGGCTGACAGATATCATATCTTAAACCTTGCTTGGGCCATTTAAGATGCTGCATCATCCAGTTATGTCTCCTGCTCATTGATTGAATTTAATGAATGGAAATTGAAACAAAACAGGCTGTCTATGACTGTGTTTGTATTAGTACACCAGACTGGGAACCAACATAGCTGACAAGCAGACACATACTCCTTTCCACTCACCTATGGTTGTCAAAATGCAACCTTTTTTACAAATTTAGATTACTTTTAATCCACTAAGAAATAGTGAAAAGTAAGGAAAAAGGCCTAGCATCTTAAGAAATGTCATTGCTATTTCTCTTGGATCTACTCAAATTATGGTAATCCGTGTACCACTGTCCACCAGAATTTCGAAACTGTTAACAACCTTTACAAAAGAAAGAAATTGGTTGATAAAAGCCCATTAATACATGCATTCCCCATAATTACAAAGTAAAATAAAGATTTGGTTTAGATTGCTTGGTAAATGTATCACATCAAAATATGTTTAAGTGATACATGCAAGTTAATGTGACCAGATCAGTAATACGTGATGCTTAAGTGGATTATATTGAGCATTATGTTTTGCCATCTGATAGGCCAGCTGGTACAAATGAAACTTATGTTACTGTTTGTAAATATTATGTTACCATTTTTGTATATTTACAACATTTTTATTTCTATAAATATATTCATATGTTTACAGTAATAAATAAGTATTACCAAAACAAGAACCTCTGTACACAAATAAATGGAGTGCAATTAGAGTTGGCCAAGTTAACTTTAAAGTAGCTCCTGGGGAGTCTCAGTGTTATTTCTTATGCCTTCAATGTTATTTTTCAACTTGGCTTTACCACTAGGTGTATGATTGCAAGGATATCCTACAGAGGCAGCACTTTGAAAATATAATTGCTCATTTCCATATTCGGAATCATCCCCAGATGGCTGAGTTCAGCTATGCTGCATGCAGCAAAGAAAATAATCAAATAATTGTGCTGAAGATGCCACCTTATTACAAAATTCTGTCACGGGGCAGATTTTTTTAAGCAAAACTCAAATAATGCATTTTATTTTGGAAAATCTCCGGGAACTAACTTTCAGTCCTCTCCTCATCTTCAGCCTTCTTCTCCCTAAGTCTATTGCCTTTCCTACTTCTTCTGTGTGTTTTCTGTCCAGGAATAACTCCAGGAATTGTAAAAATAATGTCATGGTTTTGTAAATAGATTATAAACCTAACAAGAATTTCACTTCAAGAGGCCATGCTTAATCCAGTTAGACATTTTGGTCTTTGTGTGCATAGTACACACACAGTGAACTGGTATTGTCAGGGTTAGAAGGTTATTTCTTCTGTCCATCTGTGAGCTCATATAATTTGATTAAAAAAAAAAAAAAAAAAAAGTAGTTTCTATAAACTTTAACTCTTTTGTGGCAGACCTCCACCTTTCCTGTGACCTAATTACCTAATTCACCATGCTGTCATCCATGTGTATGAGTTGTCTTCCCATAATAAGCGTATGCAAATACATATAGTGTTGAAAGCTTCACAGAAACATAACACATTAAAAATGATCAAACAGTATTCTCACTATGCTCACCTACTAACATGTATAACAAAATTGTATATGTCAGGCCCCATTCTCCACCCTAGGTCTGTCTGATGCTAGTGAGCCTTCTACCACAAAACCAAATAGACCTTTTACCAGTAAATATCATCTTCTCATTATAAGCTTACAGTTTGCAATTCAGTAATGCAGATGTATTCAGCTGTCTGGGAAAAGTTGTGAAAAAGCACTAGAACAGGGCTGATTGGATTTTGAAGATAAATAGATGACTCTTATTATCACCCAAAATTTTATGACATTACTTTAATACTTAATTTCTTGCTTTGGACACCATTGCAATAAACCCAGAGCACAAGATGGGAGGTGCAGGGCAGTCCCTGTGGTCAAGGGTCAGCCTTTCTCTCTGGCAAGCCAAATTGCCTGGGGGAGCCAGCCCCAGAAAAGAGGCCCTTATCCCCCCCAACCCTCCTTCTTGTCCATGTGAGGGCATCTTCCAGGCCACTCCCAACACAACCGCCTTTGGCCATGCATGGGCCACTCCATCACAGAGGCTTGCTGAGGTCACAGTGGCCACCACTGCCCTGCCTTTGCTGTGGGCCCTATAAAACAGGACCCCTGCAGCTGGCCCACCATTCGCTGAGCATCTAGGCCCTCTGACTGCCAGCTTGTGCAGCAGGAAGAAGACTAGAAGAGCAAGGCAAACAGCAGGCCTCCGTGGTGTGCGAGGACAGTGACGCAGTCCAGTGAAGCTCCAAGAAGGAATGCACCTGACCATAAGGAGATGTGTCGTGGGCAGAGGGATAGCGCCAGTGGCACAAGAGACACCAGTGCCCAAGGGACCTCTGGCGCCCAGCCCACAGACACATACAGGCAGTATCATTGGCACCGCAACTATGCGGGGAACAGGCCGACCCCTCAAACACCTAGCGACAGGGGGCTTGGGCCTTACTATAGGAGCAACGGTGATGTGGGGCGAAGGCAGCCACGGGGATCAGAGGCGTGCCCATAGTCTGGAGCACAGTGAGGGACCCAGTAATGGCCGTAAACCAGATGGCACCGTCGGACCCATGCATGAAAATTAAGCCGACAGTGGCATGGGACTGAGGCATGGGACTGGACGACCCCCTGGTTCAGCATCCTGGCCTGAGAACATTCCAGACGGAAGGCATCCCGTTTGGGCAGTCCCAGGCAAAGACTGGTTTAGCCTTCTGCCTAACACTGCACTTCTTTACCGAAAGGGTTGTTAGGCATTGGAATGGGCTGCCCAGGGAAGTGGTTGAGTCACCATCCCTGGAGGTCTTTAAAAGGCATTTAGATGTAGAGCTTAGCGATATGGTTTAGTGGAGGACTTGTTAGTGTTAGGTCAGAGGTAGGGCTAGTTTATCTTGGAGGTCTCTTCCAACCTAGGTGATTCTGTGATTCCGTGAAATTACTGCATTTTCACTTGCACAGACACATTTACATTTGAATTCTGTGCCATTTATGATGTTATTGTTTATAATGTTCCTAGCTGTCATCAGTCCTACCAGTAATGAAGATTGGACTGGCTTTTCTCACTAATAAATAAATAAATAAATAAATAAATAAATAAATAAATAAATCTGGCCTGATTTAAAAATGGTTAACTAAAGGACATTAACACAAGTGGAAAAGGAAAAGGAAAAGGAAAAGGAAAAGGAAAAGGAAAAGGAAAAAAGGAAAAGGAAAAAAGGAAAAGGAAAAGGAAAAAAGGAAAAGGAAAAGGAAAAGGAAAAGGAAAAGGAAAAGGAAAAGGAAAAGGAAAAGGAAAAGGAAAAGGAAAAGGAAAAGGAAAAGGAAAAGGAAAAGGAAAAGGAAAAGGAAAGGAAAAGGAAAAGGAAAAAGGAAAAAGGAAAAAGGAAAGGGGAGGGGGAGGGGAGGGGAGGGGGAGGGGAGGGGAGGGGGAGGGGAGGCGGAGGAAGAGGGAGAGGGAGAGGGAAAGGGAAAGGGAAAGGGAAAGGGAAAGGGAAAGGGAAAGGGAAAGGGAAAGGGAAAGGGAAAGGGAAAGGGAAAGGGAAAGGGAAAGGGAAAGGGAAAGGGAAGAGACTGAAATAAGGAAAGGGAGGAAGGAGGGAAGAAAGAGAAAGAGAAAGAAGAAAGAGAAAACCTTTTTAGCCCATTTTCTTGGATCAAATGATTTGTTTTTAGAGGTTTTCTTTAATGACAGAAATTATCTGATTAGCCTTACATTTTAAAATTTAATCGTGGTGACATTTTGATGGTAAAAATATAAATGAAACTTCATTTATATGCAGTGTATAGTAGTGCATGTAGTGTCAGTACATTCTTTCTATTGGAAAACTAGTGAGATGAAAATGAGACTGTTAATAGAATATCCATCATGTTGATGAAACTGTTGATTGAAATTCACCTTCACACAACCTATTTGTAATAGCTTTGTAAAAAATGTATGTTAATGGAGTCTTGCTTCTTCCTTATTAGTGTTAAATGATAGCAGGAAGTTCCAATTCAAAACCTTTTTGCTACTGGGTTTCAAAAGAGCAAACCTTAGTGCTTGTATAAAAATCAGTTATTGATATGCTCTGAATATAACTCAGAATATATGATTTGGAAAAAAAAAAAAAAAAAAGAGGTTTATTTACATTGTTCCACGTTATGCTTAATATACCATGCAGATTTTGCTAGACCAAGCCAAGTCTGAATTAAGCTTTTGTTACCAAGCAGGAATTTAGAGTACTTAAGTGTAGGTCTGAGGAAGAATTTCAATAACATTTGAGTTTTAAACTAAGACTGACTTCTCTATGATTTTCCACTTCGTTCCACTTTTTCAATTACAATTGTGTAGCTCATTGCACAATGTGAATTTTATAAAGACTATAGAGAGAGAGAACTAATCAATGGTGCATTTATCCTTCAAAAAATCTGCACAAAAATGAGATATACTTGTCTTTTCTTTTAGCTAAATATTGAAAAATTAAGCATGGAAAAGCTAAATTGTCCAAGGCCACAAAATATATTCAAGGCAGTCACAATCCTCTGTTGAGCCAAAGCTGCATTCACAAAAAAAAAGGTGCATTCAAAGCTATGTTTTGTGACATATAGCATCTTATCAGTTAGGCCTTATTTGTGCAAAATTATAAACTTACACAAGTTTGAATACAAATTTCATTTTTCCCCCGCACTGTATCTAAAGGGTTGGAAAATAAGCTGCTCATTTTTACCATCTCAAAACCTAGCTCTTTGTCTTAATTTGCTACAGCGTGAAAAAATATCCCCAGTTATTTGAAGTGAAAATTAAGTTCTTCCAAAATGTCTTCTTTATCTACTCCCATTTTTACATGCCCTTTAGTATTTTCCTCTTTTCAGTAATGTTTCAGAAAGTAAACCAAGAAAAGAGTATATTGATAGATAACAGTATCCAAATGAATAAGGACATTATATCAGTTCCTAAAGCAGCATCACTGAAGCTCATGCTGAATTGTAATCAGCAAGGAAATGAATATTGATGTCTCTACCTCAGGTCTCACTAGAAGTTTTAACGCAAATGTTCTTTGCCATCTAGATGCAGATATTTCCCCTCTGGAATTCCCTTGCTAATGCAGGGATTGCATTCCTTGTACTCAGGAAGGCAGCATTTCACCTAGGAATCTTACACCCTGGTCAGTAGGATTTCATTAATGTAATCAGACATAATCTTTATGGCCAACAGACACACTGCACTAGAGAAGTGCTTTGTAGATGATGCCTTCCTGTACCACAGAGCACATTCATATGTATGAGCAATTCAAACTACTTTTTGGACTTTTCTCCAGTCCAGAACTCAAACTCTCTCCCTTCATCGCTCTGGGCAACAGAAACCTGCAGGTCAGGTGAAGAGGACAAAGAAGACAGCTTTTTTGTTTTGTTTTGCTTTGTTTTGTTTTGTTGCTTTTTTTTTCTCCTCATTTTCTTGCCCTGACAATCAGTCCTGTGGCCAACTGGCCCAGACCTGCTGTTTATTGTAGAACAGACATCTGTACATGCCTTGCAAGTCCTGTTTTTTTCATTCCACTGGTAACAACAGAAAAGAAATATCTCTTAGTTGGCACTGAATTTCTCAGTCTAGCACAGAAGAGTACACATAAAGTTAAACCAAGGACAGACAGTGAATCTTCTGAAAGATCAATGTTCATATCTCTCCCCACACTAAATTATGGTTGTGTCTGGCATCACAAGCAACATCGGATTTTTCTAGCAACAGTTTATACTAAGGAATTAAATCTGGCTTTCTGTACTGACATAGTGGGGAGGTTAAGCAGTGATCTTCTATTGACTTCTCATTCAAAGGAGTTGTATCTGTTTATAAATCACCAGTTTCTTGGCATGCACAGCATGTAAAAGCAAGAGCAGATTGGAGATTTAGCGTGTTAGAGAAATGTTATGAAGATTGATTGTAAGCAATGATTAACTACTTAGTGCATCACAAGGCAACATTTTCTCAGTCTACAAAAAGGCAATACATGTCTATAGCTTACAAAACAAAATTATTTCTTCATTTGTAACATTTCAGAATTCACTAATTCAATTATTCAAAATATTGCACACTTGTGGAAAGATCGACTGTATGTACTTTCCATATCCTGAACAAGCAATAGCTTAGTTTTATTTTTTTATGCTTTATTGCACCTATGAATTCTTTTCTTTCACACCAAACTCTTCTCCCAAATAAGGCTGCCATGTTTGCCGGAAGTGTCTTCACAGACTCACTCTCTTGATACTCAGAGAAGAAAAACAATCATGGTAAAGCTCTGCCACAGACTGTCCATTAATTGTAGATTAGCCATTTGATCAGTTTGTCTCATTTGCCAAAGAAGGATAATAGTCTTGTCACTGTCTTATCCACATATCTATTTAGATTATAAACTCAGTAAATAGGACCCTCTCTTACCACCTAATTCACAATGTTTAGCAAAAGGGAGCCATTCTAGGTCCACGCTTCCAGGCACTACTGCAAAACCAAAATACACTGTTACGAGCTGCTGGCTTAATCCCAACAGACAAAATGTCCTTTCTTTCTAGACAGAGGAGTGTTGCTATAATATATTAATGCAAGTATAATTATGAGAATAGCTAATTCCTAATCTACGTCTTTAGAAGGGATGCAGACTCATTGCATTTAACCTCTGAATTTAGGACTGGCTCCTCCAGTATTGACTTTGTCATGCTTATTTGTGCATTTCCAATATACAACTTTTTAACAACTCTTTTCCACCATTTCTTCAACTTCATTTCTCCTCTAAAAGCAAAAACTTAGTGAGCACAGCTGTTGTCCATACAAGGTCCTGTCACTCCTTCATTACTGCTGTTTTACTTTGCCTGGAAAAATTATTCTTATATGTGCAACTAAAGCAGAATAAAGGAGCCACTAGAGGAGAAAGGTAGAAGTAATCTAATAAACAAGAGAAAGAAAATTCAGTTAAACCAAATGAAAGGATTATAAAGGATGAGGGAGAATTGAAATGTATGTGACAATTTTAGAAAGATGAAGGAAGGGCAAAAGAAGAAGAGAAAATAAAAGTTAGTGTGTAGGTAAGCAAAACAAAACTATGTACATAGAAAACAATTTGTAAAGTATTAGGCAGTGTGTTACACTCGCTACAAAATCTAATGGATGCATTAAGCTGTTTCTACGAGAAAGGGTTTTAAAATCACATCTGCACTATTTTCCACCTTCAGCTTCAATCTAAGCTTAAAAGTATGTGTTTTTTTTTTTTAATCCCATTTATCTAGGGGAGGGGGCAGAGTGATGTGCTGGATGTAAATGGCTCCAACTATAACAGGAATTAAAGTGAAACTTCAAATTTTTGCAGTTTAAATACATTCAGATACATTAAGATTATTTACTTCATGCCAGCTTCCTTTATGTTTTCATACCCTAGATTAATGCAAGCGTTTTTGTCAGGACTGTTTTTGTGTCATTACATTGAAGAACAGTTGGACCTCTTCTGCTTATCATTGTAATAACTCAATGTCATACCAACAAAAATATTTTTCTTACTGTTTTCTTCTTATAGGTCACAACATACTGAAACAAACTGAAAGCATAAAATTTGGAAAGTGAGGCATTCTCCACTGAGATATCTAAAATTTCTTTTCAAAGACTGTTTTTTTCTTTGCACTTGCCAAAGAGGAAGAAGTTTCCACAGAAATTTCAATCCTTCTGCTTTTCAGGTTACACTAATCATAATCTATCTGATTTTCCTTTCAGCATTAGCTCTTGTTATATGACATCTAATTTCGCACTTCAGAAGCATCCACCATATCAAATTCCCCTACATATTCCAATATTGTTGCCTTGATGCTGACTGGCAATCAGTCTGAAGATTGGTTTTAAAGACTTTGGTAAAGTCTGTAAAGAGTTTCTTATATGTCTCTTCAAAACAGTAAAGAAGTGAATCTGAACAGGAGGTGTACCTAGCAAGATACCTGAACTTGTAAAGTTGCCATTTCTGACAGGAAGAGATGGACTATTACTAATGTAAGACAAATATAAGATTAAAATACTCCTCTAAATGGCCTTTGAGATGTCCTTGTAACTAATCTGATACAAATTGTTTTAGGTGGAAGAAATACCTCGTATAAAACAAAGCATTGTCCCCTGATGATACTGCTTTGTCTTACTCCAACAGCCCCACAAGAGAAGAGTTCATTTATCCTTTGGAGTCTTGTCCTTCCTGGAGACACTGGATAGAGCTTCCCCTCCAGGGAAGACTGGGACCATTTTGGAAGCTTTAGAGATAGAGACAACTGCATATCTACTCTCCTTTCAGCCTCACAAACTATATCACAGCAAGAAACCCACTCTCTTTTCTACAGGATATAAAGCTAAAGTAGTTATTTTAAAAAACAAATGGAAAAAAAAATAGGAGCCCTGAAAAATAGTTAGGCCTCTGGGCTTTTTCTTGGAACAGACAAGCCACATGTTGTTCCCTATTCTCAGCTTGAAGAAAACACACAATGTAGTCCTTAATATGTATCAAGAAAACTGTAGTTCTTAATAGGAATTTAAGGACTGCATGCTAACCATGCTTATTTCTTCACAAGTAACAAATCACAGGCTAGAAATACTGTCTCTCCCAGATTATATCATCTCCTTTGTCAATTCTTGCTCGAATTTTTCATTCTCTAAGTAGTTTCTATATTAGCGTACAATATACTACCTTTATGATTTAATGCTTGTTTCCAAGTTACTATTTTTCCCACCAGCTTCCCTGTTTAATTTTGGTAAACCCTTTTAAAATTCCAGAAACTTAGTTTACTTTTTAGCTAAGCCTTCCAAACTGGGAATTTTTATACATACATAGTTGAAACCAGGTTTGTTAACAATCTCCAAGACTCCCACGAACTGTCTTTGTACAGGCAGAAATACTTTTCTGCTGCAAAACAGAATTCTCTGTTTCAAAAAATTGATATTTTTCTTAACATTAAAATGCAGAGGCATATAAGCTGAGTCCTAATTATCAATGGCAACTGAGTTAAGAAACTGTTATAATAAAAATTACTAGCAAATTTAAGTAATTATTTTTGTTCTGTCTTTTTCCATGTACCAGTATAAATACCCATCAGCTTGGAAAAGAAATGTAACGTGTTGAAGTGCCATGAATCAGCTTGAATGATGAATAAAACCACATAAATGGGCTCCGAAATCCAACTGCAAATGGGCTCTGCACTAGTACAAATTCTTAAAGATGCACTTTGCATCTTTAAGATGCCTTAGCAAAAGGAATTTGACCTTGGCCAAATTATACATAGTGAGTATGTGTGTAGTGTATATTATAAATAAATATACGTATGCATAATTTCCTGATTTAATTTCTCCTGCTAAATTATACATAATATAAACATTTCTATTGTTGACGTAATTTTTGTTTCTTTCCCCTAAAATATATACTACACAACTCCTCCAGGGTCTGGAAATTGGCTAGTAGCCACCACATTGTGGGATCTATGAGACTAAGTTTTTAGGTAGTTAGTAATTCATTATTTCTCATTTTATATTTGTATTTTATATCATGAATTCATTATTATAAAACTAGACTGTAGGGACAGTAAAATAGTGTACTATGATGATATTATTATCCTCACTTCTTATGGGAAGATTGAAGACATTCAGATGTGATTGATGTTGTTAATTAATTTCTTGTTATTGTACCCACTAACCAAAGAACAGAACGAAGGCAAAATGCAATGATACTAGGTGAACTAGGAGATCTGCAGAAAATGACTGTATGGTAAGGATGAAAAAGATATTTTCAGTAGTAATTTAACTTTCAAATAATTGTATGTTCGATGATTTCTTAACTTTGTAAATATGTTGCTGTAAATATACACATTTTTACTTACGTAGAAGTATTAGATCATTGTAAACTTTCATTCATAGGAAAATTAATCCAAATAAGAAATATAGAGTCAACTTTTAGAAATTATAAGGAGAATATTTACAGGTTGCACACATATACACAGACACACACACACACACACACCACCTTATGTATCACACACAACAAAATCAAAAAACTTTTGATACCCCATTTTTTTCTGGTACCTAAAGATGGATTTATGGAGTTCTTGCACTCACCCAGTCAGATAAGAATAATCCCACAAATGCCATTGAAAAAGTATCAGCTGTGTATGTTCAGAATATTAAGTCTGCCCTGATAGAGTACTGCAATACTACTATTTTGTAAACAGCTGAAAATGAGATCACTATGATTCCATCCTTTCTGTTACATAACTTCTCAAGAATGATTTGCTAGGTTTACATGGTTCAGCTGACTACTGGCTAAGATTTTTTATAAAAGATGTTTTGTAAATCTGCTTTGGAAATATTAGAAAATTTCATATACTGAAGAGCACAATTTAAAACGTTTTACATGTTAAGAAGTATCCTGCTCTAATGTAGTTCCAACAAGTATATAAGTGTTTGGATTATTCAAAAACATCGTAAGTGCAACAGACATCATCTAGCATTGAACAGAGATTGATGGAAAGGGTTAATCATGAGAAAGTTACTAGATATTATCAAAATTAGAAGAATTTATTTGTTACAATAAAATTTTTGCCAAAAGAAATGGTAAATTTTGAAAGATCTCTAATGAAGAAAAAATCTATTATGAAGCAAAGATTTTAGCCAAGCATATTATTCAAAATTAATATAATCCTATATAGACTGTTAATATAATGTTAATAGCTCTTCACTTCTTAGTATTGTTCAACAGTTAATATTTTTTATATTTCCATAACTGTTTAATAAAATGTAACATATTTAGCCAAGGTCTGGAAAAGCTGAATAAACTCAAAAATTCAACAATAGAAGGATAATTAATCATGAGAAAATGGATGTTAAAACTCAAAAAAAAAAAAGTATGAAAAAGTATGTACAGGATTCATTTCTATTACATTTTTTTATTCTGGATGTACCAAGCAAAGTTGAGAAAGATACACAAAAGTGAAAGGCCTATGTCCAAGACAAAAATGAAAAATGGTAAAATGTTGAAGCAGCAGTCAAACAGTTCAGCTAATCTGGTACAAGACCTACTGTTCTTTGAGATCTGAAGATAATTTTTCAATAATCAAAATCTACTGTTTGCTTTAGCAAAGAAAAAAATGTTCAACTCATGAGTACTGCATTTAATTTTCACAGCTACTGCAATGTGATTTGTTTATACTCATATCCCTTGACCACATTTGTTTATAATCACTAATGTATCATTTATAGAGAAGAAAAAAAAAGTTAATTAAATAGTTTGTGTTACAACTATTTGATGAGAGAGCTAGCTTGAGCTTTTTTGATTCTGCTTGTAATTTGTAATTTTCCAAATAAAAATCTTCTCTATGAATACAGTATATATAAAGATGCAAACTCTAAAGGAGTCTTTCACAAGTGGTATTTAATTCAATAAATAGATGTGATTGTGGCAACCTGCACAAACTCTTCTAGCTAAGATTTAGAATTGATAAATCTGTTAAACCTTTAAACCTCATTTATCTCATAATCCATCATCTCTCCTTTAATTTATTTAGTAAGTAGATAAAACCAATTTGGAATGTTCATTTGAATTATTGTTTTAGCAAACATAAGTCAAACTGGTTGTGACCTTTATCAACACGTGTTTAGCATTTCGTTATTGTTCATCATATCTCTTGAAATTAACCTGCATTCATTTATCAGAGCCATAAATGTTGCAGGGAAGGTGACTCCAGTTTTTTCACAAGTATGTATGTCATCTACATACAAAGCAGTCAGTCTTTGCAGACATAAAGTATGTTTTTAATATTCCCCTAGAGTACAACTAGCCAAAGATGAATGACCTTAATGGAGGACTTTCAGAGGACGTAGCAACGTCCATTCTTTTGTCTGGCAGGGATAATGTTTCTCATTCAGCAGTCTGGCATTTCTCTGTATGATAAATGATGAATGTTGCAGTTGACCCATTCTGAAATTTCAACTTATTTTCAAGGCATTAGCAAGTAGACCTCTGTGGTAGTTGTTGTTGCTTGTTTGTGACAGGTGCAAACATTAAAGAGATAAATAGGGACACAAAGAATTGCAAAAGTAACTAGTTTCACCCTCCTCTCTAATTTTTGACCAAAGAAATAGTGGAGTATCATTCATGAACTTCTAGGGTAAAAGAAATCTCTTGTGACTGTAATTAAAAACTACAGACATCCCAAATAACTTCAATTAACTACAGAGAAAAGAACAGGAATATTTCATGATAAGGTTGGGAGAATCAAGACATAGAGGCAGGTCTGTATGGCCTGGAAAGGAAAAGGAAGAACTGCCCAATGAGAAGGGTGGAACATTAAATACATGAAACTTCTGGCATCAGAGAAGAGAAGGCAAGCAGAGAGAGATTGATAGATAGAACAATAGGACTTTACGGTGGGATTTAGATGTATTAAAAAAATAACAGAGTATGCAACAATTCAGTTATTCAGCACCTTCAAAGTGGAGAAGAATGTCAAGGCAAAGAACAGAGTCATATGGTAGGATAAGTTGAGGATTAAAGTTTCCCTGTTCTTTGACAGTGGCCTCTTCTGTAATGAACTGCTGTGTTTTGAAGTCATGATAATATTGCAAGCCAACATCCTTTTCAGTGTTTGAGAGTACTTGATTGAATGATAAATAAATGAAGATACGAAGCTTCAAGAAACACAAGTGTTTCTGCTCTGTCTAAACTTTTGCATGATGGATTGTAAGTCCAGTCTCAATAATGAATAGCATGAGGAAAAGAAATTAAAAATAGTTTTGTGTTTATCACTGTTAGAAAGAATACATCTATAAATTTAATATTAAAGCATGCAAATGTTTAGTTTGCATATAAAGATAAGAGTAGCCCTCACCTTAAAAATTAAAGGACCACTCTCCTTCAAGTTTGGCTTGAGTTCTAAATAATATCTAATATATTCAAAATAACCAGAGGCTCACATTCTTAAGGTCTGTCAATTTTAAGTCATCTGAGCAGCTAACTTTTTAAGAGAAAGTTGCTACATTTTTTCTTTATATTCAAACTATACTCATTAAAGTGATCTTGCTTAAATTTTCTGCCACTGGGAAATGTTTGAGAAAAAGCTCTAGAAAGGATGGAGGCACATACTCATAAATCTCAAAAATAAGAAAATAATAAAGTTTAGCCTCAGGGAACAGCAGCTCCAAAGCAGGAAAAAAAAAAAAAAAAAAAAAAAAAAAACAAGCAGTTTACAGCAGTCCGTGAAGTTCTGCCCGTCCCATGGTTTGGCTGCTGTGGCATACTGGATGGCTTATCACTTTGTTGATGGACATTTTATATATTGTGGTGACAATGCAACAGGCCACTAATGGTTAATCTACTAGTGTAACAGCTATTTTTGACTGCATGAGTCTTATCAAGCTTTCTTAGTAAACCTGGTGAAGATACAGTCCTAGACTTATTGGAATGATCATTGGGGTCTAGTTTGGACCATTATAGTAAATCAGAAAATTATAATAAAATGTTTCAGATATGTGATAGTGCTCTTGATATTATGAGACATTCAATATCACAACAACTTAGCTTAACAGTTCGCGAGTGAGGTATAAACTAAGAAATATTCTAGAACCTTTCTAAAGGGAGATTCATGATTTAAAATTGTCAAGAAGTTCAATATAATCAACAAAATATAAACATTTCTGGCTCTCTGCTTTGTAGCAAAATAATATTACAGCTACTTAAATGTCAGTAGCTATTTGTTGTATCATTAACCAACACAATTGTCAGACGCTAAATATCAATTTTACAGCATAAATGAAGGACTAAATTTTTGAGAACCAAATAAATATTTTAATATACAAACAGAATTTTACATACCTACTAGCAAGCAGCATTTTGGAGTTTTCAGATCAGCTGTGTGCTTCAAGGCCATTGTGATGACACAAATTGCAAAAAATGCAGAGATAAAATTCATCAAGTAATGCATCACATGCTAAGGGCTTCTTCGATATTTTCTAGCAGATACATTACTCCAGTAAATTCTAGAATGCTTTCAACATAACTATTATTTTGTCAGAAAAATAGGGGTTGATGGGTCTTGCCTTGATAGGAGATTTATTGTTCAGTGTGTTTGGATCAACTAATTATTGCAGATTCATGATTGCATTGTCCATATAGACTGGCTGTATCCTGCTGCAATCCAGATTATTGTTTTGTCATAGTGGTGTCTTTCCCTTCAGGTCAATCATCCACCATTTTTGAGGGTTATCCCACAGGGACTGAGAGCCCAATGGAGCCTAATAGGCTGTGTGCTTTTCTGCGGTGCATGATGGGATTGACACTGCGGTGTCTGATGGCATTGTCAGCTCATCAGACGCACCTCAGATTCTTGGAAACAAGCTGAATTCACAATTTCCCCTTGCTTCCTTCTTCCTACCCATAAATTTACTTTTGATTTTTTTTCATACCAGCCAGTACACCACTCCATAATAGTTGGGTGTGAGTTGTTTTTAACACAGGCTGTGAAGAAGTTTTCTTATTTCAGAGGCCTTCTACTTTGCCAGTCATCTGTGGAGCTACAGAGCAGCATTTTCAGCAAGTTCAGCATTTGTTTATGTGCCACACACGGTGAGAAGAAGAGGTGAGCACAGAGTGTGGTGACTCCTGATCAGTTGTCTGCAATCTGCTCTGTATCTGCTACACTTGATGTAGCGTGAATCCCTGTCTCACAAAGGAAGTGAAACAGAATGAGCATGAATCCCTGTCTCACAAAGGAAGCGAGACGGAATAACTAGCTATGGCAATAAAAGCTGTGAATAGAAAAAAATGTACTCTGGACACTGTTCAGACACCTCCACACAGCTCATATGAGATTCACCAACATCATCCTATTTAAAGACTATTTTAATTAATAATTTAATATAATTTTGTCTATTTTCATTAATCAAAAGTAGGTTATAACCAAGACATTATCATATACAGTTGCTACTGGTAAATAGCTAACCAACTTCAATGTGAACAATCTCAGGATGCTTTAAAGACTAGCTAGTAAGTTATTGTTGGTGTGGAGTGCAAAACTTGTATATACGGCTCAACACCCATCACTTTTCCAGTGATGCCAGTGGAACTTATGAACTTCATAGATTTTTTTTATTGCTGTTTCTACCAAGGCTCCAAGTTTGTAACTAGAAGTTGGTTTGTAGTTCAAGGCTGGGCTGCTCATTATGGAGGATTGTCATGGAGCAGAGATGGTGAGTTTCATGACTCTTATTTAATGCAAAAAGATAACTTGATTCCATGATCATTAAAGCAGACTTTAGCATACTTTAGTTTTATATGTCCTGTCAGTCTGCAAATTTCAGATTTATCTTCTATTTCCTTTTCTTATTAAGTCTTTTACTGTACATCTGCAAGTTCATGCTGTTATGTCCAAAAAAAAAAAAAAAAAGTTTACTTTTCAGTGAAACACTAAAATTTTATCAGCTAGAGATGCCTCAGCAAAATGTTATGGAATGTGTTGCACATAATGTTATAATAAAATGCTGCAGAAGATACTTAAAAATGTCATGAAATTTGTAATTGCAGATTATATGGTATTGATCAAACTTTGAAGCACACTTATTTTAACTCATTTGCTTTTTTTCATTTCAGAAAGCACAGCTAGACCAGAATGACTTAATTAGTGGAATTGCCCATGCTGAAAGACAATGCAAAGGAGGAGCAAGATAGGTGAGATCCTAAGAACGTTTGTAAAAAAGAAGGGTGTTGTAGGGACTGTCCGTAGAAGATTTGTATCAGGAGTATCTTTATTTTTATTTTACCTGTATCCCATAAGGAAGAGCCAATGATTCCAAGAAGCCCTTTTATTGAGCTTGTGATCAGACCAAGCCCAGGTGGTTTGGTGGAAAGTTCATAAGTTTCATTTCTAAAATGAACATATATCATTTTCGTAAAAGCAGTTAATTAAATATCAAGCTATATTTTCTGGAGACTTATGCATTTCTAGCCCTTACTTACTCTTTCAATCGTCTCCACATTTTTACGCATGGCTGAGGTTCTCTTAGTTATTTTCTTATTCTGCATGCATTGTGGTTAGAAAGGGGACACTTGTGTTTAGTCAGCAACTGTCCATAGGATTATATTCAACCTTGAAATTGTTTTTGTATCTCAGTGTATAAGTTTTCCTGTATCAGTTTACTTTTGCTGAGAATCTGGACCACTACCTTCTTTAATAAATAAGATAACATTCCTTGCTGACAAATCTGCCACCTCGAGTCACAGTCATGTGCTAAATGAGCTCATAACGCAGAGAGCGTATTGTTTGAGTTCACTTCAAAAATTTTCCCCAATCAACTTAAATAAAATAATATCTAAATCCCTCTGGTAGAAACAGAATTTCCCATTTTAATATGAGCTTGGATTGTTTATGTTTGGGTCTCCAGTGATAAATATTTTTATTAATCCAGTCAAAATAACACTGGAAAAAAAATTGATGTTTAAATTAGTCAGTTTAAAGGAGAAAAAAGAACAGTGCTTTGTTTGTTTGTTTGTTTTTCATCAAGGCTATCAAATACTAATTTCGCAGGTTGCAAAAATAAATTTGTCCAATATATTGACAATATATTGTGACCTTTGCCTTCTGTACTATTGCTGTTAAAAGGCAATTACAAACTCAACAGTCTATATTGACAAATTCAGATCATTTGAGTAAACATTTCAACTTCAGAATTGTTGGCCTAGATAATGTCACAGAAATGATGTACCGCAAATGCTACTAGTTTACATTACTCTTCTTGCCTGATTAGACTGCTCAACAAACAGTAAGAAATCAGATCAATTTAAAATGAATCATAACAAAGAACATAAAATCGCTTCATTCTTTTTACTGATTTCAGGACGTTATTAGGAAAAAAAAAAATCACATAAACCCCCCTGGGGGAAAAAAAAAAAAAAAGGAGATTTTTCTATAAAACTGTAAACTAGTTCTTTACAAGAAGCTGCCAAAAAAAAAAAAAAAAGAGTCTGGTTCATTACTAGAAACTGTCAAAATGTGTCCTTGAAAAGATTTCAAAACAGAATCTTGAAGCACAAAGCACAATGATGAAGCTTTTATCCTGTGGAACTAAATTCACACAATTAAAAAAAAATATTTACTCTATGCCCTTGCGATGGATTTTCTTATTTTCTGGGTTCTAGTTAATCTCTTTTCCTCTCCTCTCCTCTCCTCTCCTCTCCTCTCCTCTCCTCTCCTCTCCTCTCCTCTCCTCTCCTCTCCTCTCCTCTCCTCTCCTCTCCTCTCCTCTCCTCTCCTCTCCTCTCCTCTCCTCTCCTCTCCTCTCCCCTCCTCTCCCCTCCTCTCCCCTCCTCTCCCCTCCCCTCCCCTCCCCTCCCCTCCCCTCCCCTCCCCTCCCCTCCCCTCCCCTCCCCTCCCCTCCCCTCCCCTCCCCTCTCCTCCCCTCTCCTCCCCTCTCCTCCCCTCTCCTCCCCTCTCCTCCCCTCTCCTCCCCTCTCCTCCCCTCTCCTCCCCTCTCCTCCCCTCTCCTCTCCTCTCCTCTCCTCTCCTCTCCTCTCCTCTCCTCTCCTCTCCTCTCCTCTCCTCTCCTCTCCTCTCCTCTCCTCTCCTCTCCTCTCCTCTCCTCTCCTCTCCTCTCCTCTCCTCTCCTCTCCTCTCCTCTCCTCTCCTCTCCTCTCCTCTCCTCTCCTTCCCTTCCCCTTCCCCTTCCCTTCCCCTTCCCTTCCCTTCCCTTCCCTTCCCTTCCCTTCCCTTCCCTTCCCTTCCCTTCCCTTCCCTTCCCTTCCCTTCCCTTCCCTTCCCTTCCCTTCCCTTCCCTTCCCTTCCCTTCCCTTCCCGTTCCCGTTCCCGTTCCGTTCCCGTTCCTTTCCGTTCCTTGTTCCTTGTTCCTTTTTTTCCTTGTTCCTTTTTCCTTGTTCCTTGTTCCTTTTCTTTTTTTTCTAAGGCTTAAACTGAAACTTTGCATGACAGAAATTAAATTCTTTTCAATGAAATTGTGTCTAACCCACAAAAAGTTATATGAGCATATTTATTTAGTTATCCAAAGACAAAAGTGCATGTTTAGACATGCTTTAGAGCAAACTCAGTTTTAAGTATTTGTTTTAGGAAGCAATATTTGATTTCCATGTTGGAGTTATTAGTTGCAGAGAAACAAAGATCCTTCAATTCTACGTCTATTTGTTTCAATATATTGTAGTCAAAGTTTGCATTTTTTACTGGAAGAGATCCATCCTAAAATTACTGAAGTGAATACCATAAATGAATTTGTGAATCAGAAATATATATATATAAAATACTTAAGTCAATGCTATCGTCATGACAGTTATTAGCAAAAAATTCTGGCTATATTTGGCATGGCATTTAAAAGTGTAGTCCTATATGAATGAGTCCTAGACTGTGGTCTAGGCTGTAATTTATATTAACAGACATAAAGAAAAGGTTAGAAGAGTTCTTTAGATACCAATCATTATTCCAAGCTGTTTCTTTCCTGCTTACACCAAGGCTAGAGCTAGGAATTGCCAGGAAAAAAAAATAAAATTATAATGGATCAGAATTTTCATCATTCCATATCCAGTCAGCTAAAACTGTTCATAAAACCCATGAGCAAAGTCTATCTCAAGACAAAACATCTTCAGTCTATCCCAAGAGACACCAGTTCCTGAAACTATTCAAAAAGAGTGATAATTTGCTTTATTTCAGAAGATATTTGCTTACCAATCTTTCCCAAGCTTTAGCTGTGTACAGCTAGATTAACTGAAACAAATCTGTGTGCTTCTGAGCAAGGCTTAAAATTGGTTTGGAGAGGGTTGGATCACTTATAAGCAAACTATCTACCTGTTCATTCGTTACATCTTACATATCCTGAAAACAAATACACAAACACAATCACTGTTTTTACTATTAGACTTGTATATAACAGTACCCTTATAACCTGGATACATATATCCTTTGCTTGTCTGAATATGCCTTGATTAGGATAAAGACATTTTTATTTACTTTATTAATGAACACATCCTGTTTAATATCTTTATTAATGATCCGGATTATGGGGCAGAGTGTACCCTCAGCAAGTTTGCTGAAGACACAAAACTAGGAGGTGTAGATGATATGCTAGAGGGTTGTGCTGCCATCCAGAGGGACCTCAACCATCTGGAGAAATGGTCTGACAGGAACCTTATGAAATTCAACAAGGGGATGTGCAAAATCCTTCTCCTGAGGAGGTACAACCCTGTGCACCAGTATATACTGTGTGGGCCATCCGTATGGAATATAGTTTTTCAGAAAGGGATTAGGGGGTCTGGGTGGACACCAGGTTGAATATAAGCCAGTAATGTGCCCTCACCACAAAGAAGGATAATGGTATGTATGGGCTGCCTTAGAAAGAGTGTTGCCAGAAGGTTGAGAGATGTCATCCTTCTACTCTACTCAGAATAGGTGAGACCACACCTGGAGTACTGGGTCCAGTTCTGGGCTCCTCACACATGAACATTCAGGAGAAAGTCCAATGAAAGGCTACTGAGGTGCTTTAGGGACTTGAGCGTCTTTCCTATGAGTAAGGGTCAGGACAGCTGGGACTGTTCAACACAGAGAAGAGAAGGCTCGGGGGGATCTTACCAATGTATATGAATACCGTGTAAAGAGGACAGAGCCAGGCTCTCTTCAGTGATGCCCCGTGGCAGAACAAGAGATAATGGGCACAGACTGGAACACAGGATGTTCCATCTAAATATCAGGAAGCACTTTGATATGCTGAGGGTGACAGAGCACTGTCACAGGTTGTCCAGAGAGGTTGTGGAGTCTCTGTGTGACCAGCTCTAGGTGGACCTGCTTGAACGGAGCAGTTGGACCAAAAGACCTCCACAGTCTCTTACAACCTCACCCATTCTGTGATTCTTGGAGAACTGGGGGACTGATTCTAAGAAACAGTACAAATAAAATGTCATTCAAAGAAGTGCAGTCCCATTGGACACTTTAGACGGAAAACTTCTGCAAAAAAAAAACACAAAAAAACCTGCACAGAGATAGGAGATGGCTCAAAAATTGTCCCACTTAGGGGTACAGGAGGAAAAGGAAGAAAGCCAAGACTTCTGCCTTCTTACTTTCAATTCCTATCTGCAGATCTTGTACATTCTCATAACTTTTCTTCAAATCTGAAGAAAACTTATTCAGCATGAAAATATTAAAATAAAATATTATAAAAAATATTAAAATATTCCACATTTTTTCTCTAAAATCTCTGTAGTACCTGGGTGCATTGAGCTTGGATACATTGTGGAAAATATCCTGTATCGTCCATGATAATTTCACTTTCTACTTATTTGTTTAAAATTTTTTTTCAGAATCTTCTTGTTTCACTGTCTTGATGGTTATTAATGATACGGATTCTTTGATATTTCTCAGGCTTCTTACAGATCTGATCAATCAATCAAGAAGGCTTTGGGAGCATACAAATGAGTTGGTTCTGTTTAATATTTTAATATTTAAACATGTTACATATTTACCGTATTTATACACAGCACTGTAAGTGCCTTCAAAATCTGATTTCTTATAACCAATGAAATTTTGGGACTGGAAAAGTTTTGGATTCAAATGCATGGGTATGCATCTTGAAGTTACTCTAGGATGTTTATTTTATAGATAAAATTATATTTCCTAGACTTAGCAAGAACATAGAAAGAATTATTTCCAGCACATTTTGAGAATTTGAACTTGGAAAATATATCAGAAAGAGATATTATTTCTCTCTCTCTCTCTCTTTTTTTTTTTTGTCACTAAATCTCTGAGTTGTTCTCACAAGTTATAGGCTATACTTGCTGAGATTTTTTTCTCCTAGGATCAAGAATACAATTAATTAGATTGTCTTACTCATACTTACAGTCTTCTTGAAAGAACTCTTTTTTTCCACAGCAAATAGATTTCAAAGATCTCAAATCTAAAGTCATTATTTAGTTGTATATAGCCACCCAATATCATTAATACAATAGAATCAGAGAATCAGAGAATATCCTGAGTTGGAAGGGATCCACAAGAAACATTCAGTCCAACTTCTGGCTCCACACAGGACCACCCAAAACTCAGACTATATGTCTCAGAGTGTTGTCCAAATGCTTCTTGAACTCTGGCAGGCTCAGTGCCATGACCACTTTCTTGGGGTTCCTGTCCCAGTGCCTGACCACCCTCTCGGTGAAGAACCTTTCCCTAACACCCAGCCTGACCCTCCCCTGTCCCAGCTCCATGCTGTTCCCTTGGGTCCTGTCGCTGTCCCCAGAGAGCAGAGCTCAGCGCCTGCCCCTCTGCTCCCCTCATGAGGAAGCTGCAGGCCACCATGAGGCCTTGCCTCAGCCTCCTCTGCTCTGGACTGAACAAACCAAGTGGCTTCAGCCACTTCTCATCCATCTTGCCCTCTAGACCGTTCACCATCTTTCTAGTCCTTCTTTGGACACCATGTAATAGTTTTATGCCCTTCTTATATTGTGGTGCCCCAAACTGCACATGGTACTCAAGGCAAGGCTGCACCATTGCAAAGTAGAGCGGGACAATCACTTTCCTCAACCAATGACTTCCCTGGGGTACTTCATGCACCCCAGGATACAGTTGACCCTCCTGGCTGTCAGGGCACACTGTTGACTCATGTTCAAGTTGCTGTCAACCAAAACCCCCAGATTCCTTTCTGCGGGGCTGTCCTGGTTCCAGTTAGGACAGAGTTAAGTAGCTCATAGTAGCTGGTAGGGTGCTATGTTTTGGATTAGGATGAGAAGAGCGCTGATAACATGCTGATGTTTTAATTGTTGCAGAGCAGTGTTTACACCAGGCCAAGGACTTTTCGGCTTCTCGCTCTGTCCTGCCAGCGAGCAGGCTGGGGGTGCAGCAGGAGCTGGGAGGGGACAGACCCAGGACAGCTGACCCAAACTGGCCAAAGGGGTATTCCATACCATCTGACGTCATGCTAAACAATATATAGGGGTGGCTGGCCGGGGTGGGGGGGCCGGCTGCTCGGGAATAGGCTGGGCATCGGTCAGCGGGTGGTGAGCAATTGCATTGTGCATCACTTGTTTTCTTACACATTATTATTGTTAATACTATTACCATTATCACTATTATTATTATTATTGTTATTATTATTTTCCTGTCTTAATAAACTGTCTTTATCTCAACTCACAGGCTTCACTTTCCCGTTTCTCTCCCCCATCCCAGAGAGGGAGGGGGGAGGGTGAGCGAACGGCTGTGTGGTATTTAGCTGCCAGCCGGGTTAAACCACAACAGGGGCTGCTCTTCAGCCTCTCATCCCCCAGTCTGTACATATAGCCAGGGTTGCCCCTTCCCAAGTGCAGAATCTGGCACTTGTTCTTGTTAAACTTCATATTGCTGGTGATTGCCCAGCTCTCTAGTTTGTCAAGGTCTCTCTGCCAGGCCTCTCTACCCTCGATGGATTCAGCTGCTCCTCCCAATTTAGTGTCATCTGGAAACTTACTCAGTATACCTTCAAGTCCTACATACAAGTCATTTATGAAAACATTAATAAGAGTTGGCCCTAAATGGAGCCTGGCAGAACCCCACTAGTGACTGAACACCAGCCTGATGTAACCCCATAACCCTTTGAGCTTGACTCATCAAGCAATAGTTCACCCATCATATTATGCATTTAACTAGCTATATTTTGGACTTTTTGTCCAGTGAGAAACAGTATCGAAACTTTACTGAAATCCAAAAAGATTACATCAGCTGGCTTCCCTTGGTCAGCTAGATGGGTGATCTTGTCAAAAAGAAAAGTAAGTTCTCTAAGCAGGACTTCACCCTCATGAACCCATGCTGGCTGTGACCAATGACCACATTATCCTTCAGGTGTTTTTCAGTAACTCCCAGAATAATTTTCTCCATAATTTTACCAGTCACTGAAGTGAGACTGATAGGCCTGTAGTTAACAGGGTCTTCTTTCTTGCCCTTCTTGAAAATTGGGATAATGTTTGCCAGCTTCCAGTCAATTTAGACATCTCCAGATTCCCAAGATCGCTGAAAAACAATTGAGAAATGTCTCATGATGACATCAGCAAGCTCTCTATGTACCCTAGGATGAATCCCATCAGGTCCCATAGACTTGTGTGCATCCAGCTGAAGTCCTGGACTTCAGGGTTGGCTGGGAGTTTATCATTACCACAGTCACAGCCCCCCAACTAAAGTCACTTGGGGACCCAGAGCCCATCATCAGTGTTGAAGACAGACAATAAGAAGGCATTAGATGTCTCTGCTTCGTCTACGTCGCTGTTCATAAGGTGTCCATCCTTGTCAAGTAACAGACCAATATATTTTCTCTGGTCCTCCTTTTGTTGTTGACAATAATATATACATATATATATACATGTATATTATATTATATATATATATATATATACACTTTTTTTTGTCCCCCACAATACTGGCTACCTTCAACTTTAATTCTTTAATTGAGCTTTGGCTGCACAATTTTTTTCCCTACAAACGCAAAGAGCATCTCTGTAACACTGCCATGTAACCCAGCCGTGGACACATTCATACAGGCTATTGGGTGTAAGATTCTTGTGTGTTTTTTGTTGTTGTTGTGTTGTTTTGTTTTGTTTTGTTTTGTTTTCCTGTAGCAAGTCCAAAAGTAATATCTTTTGCTAAAGGCAGATCCCAGGCAACTCCTCCAATTGAAGTCAATCCAATTTCACTCAAAGGAACTAGAGGATGGAAAACTATAGGGAATTTTGTCTTCTTTTTCAATGTAAAGAAACGTTTCCTGTCTTCTTTTCCATTGTGTTTGGAGGCTGAGTCTAAAAACTCATAGATGTCACCGTTCTACTGAAGATATTCTTCATACCAATATCCAATGTAAATGAAAACAGTATACTACCCTGGACATAGCCAGTAAAGGCTCCACAAACCATGAGCTAGGCCAAAGTTGGAAAAGGGACAAAACTCTTAGCTTTCACTAACCAAGCGAGAGAATTACAATGATTCAGTCACAAACCTAAGCACCCTCCCAACAAAAGGAGAGACTGAGTACAGAGTGTCAGTCAAAAGCTGTCCATTTTCATCAAACAAAAGATGTATTTTGGCCCAGCTGCAGAATGCTTTCTACCATAATTAAAATTTTAAATAATATTTTTATCTCTCAGACATTATTTTTAATCTTGACAAATACCCAGTAATTTCCTCCAGTATTTCCTGGAATTTGGACTTCTATATCAGGATGCAGTCAAAATGCACATGCAGAATTAACAGTAATGTTAGGGTTTTTTGGAACTGGGTTCATGTAAATATTTGATGTTCTTGCTTAAACTGGGCAGGAAGCAAAGTAAACCTGTCAGTTATAAAACTTCAAGAAACAAGTCAACATTGGGTGGATTTTTAGGTTCTACAAATAGCACTTCTTTGGACAAGGACAAGTGCAGATTGCTTTTGGTCGTTCTTCAGCTGCACAGCCTCCACCTCCTTCCTGAAGTAGTTCCAGGTCTAGTTCCCTTGGTCCTAAAAGCTCCTCAAGATGAGGCTTAGACTTGTCCAGTGTCAAGTATTCCCCTTCCCAGTGATAAGAGAGGAGTGTGAAGAGAGGCTTTTTTCCCCTTTTTCATCTTTTTCCCCTTTCTCAGTGGGTTGATGTTGCAGAGGTCACAATCATAACCAGCAGCAAGGTAGGCAAGTATCATAATGGATAATGAGTTCTTTGGATTCTAACCCATATCCTAATTGCAGAGAAATATCCAAACTACCTATTCACTTTTAAATCTGCTTTCATTCTGTTCATTAACATGATTACCCTAAAAGAAGCAATTCTTCAATTACTCTTAAAAATATTCTAAATGGAGCTACATTGTTCACAGACCTCTTCAGTGGCTGAAGTACTATTTAAAGTGTGGCTACATTTTCGAAAGGCATACCTAGTATTTACTGCTAACCATCTTTTACCAGCCTTTCCAGTGCCATTACTTCTTGCTTCACGAAGAGCAACTTCACACAACTCTTTCCATTCATCTGGCATAATTTCTTGCTTATGTATGTGGGACACCCCTCTTCAGGCTGTAACTAATAATAAGGCCTGAGGCACTAAATTATAAAATATCCAAAACTTTTCATCTTCAAAAAGTACTATATGTAGCAGTGTCATTAAAAAGTTTAAACAAAGATCCCAGCTTTTCAGATCATACGGGAGCACTGGGCATTTTTTATTACAGTATTATTATGCATGTTAGCCAAATTGATTTAAACAAGGCTTTCATGTTTTGACAACACATTAGGGTGCTTGGATACAATCTGCAGCTCTATGCCAAAAACACAAATCTCAGGAAAAGGATTACAGTGCATAATTGATTCTTTTTCCTGACATTCCCAGCATCTTTCTCAGCTGTACCACTGGTGCAAATAGACATTTTTTTCATCTTCTGCTATGGATTCCCAAATCAGCAGTGCAATCTGGAAATTATCATTGCTAACAAGATATGTGGAAATATGCCTGATTTTAACATAAATGGACTTGAATTTCTGTGTTGTTCATTAGGAACAAAAATAAGATGTGTTTTCAAGGTGGGACTTAATGTTCTGTATGTTTCTATGCTCCTTCTCTGAACTATAAATCAAAGGAAGAGTTTCATACAAAGGACATTCACATGAAGATTTTAGAAGCAATGGAATGTGTTTACATCTAAGGATATTTGAGTTAAACGTTTAATTTGAAACATTTTCAGCTCCTTGCTGTTTGTGAAGAAGGAAAAAAACAGTAAAGGGAAAATTAACAGCAGCATACCAAGCCTTTCATCTTTAGGTCACTAGGGTAAATACAGTTCAAATACAGTTCAAAGCAGAATTTCATGTCTGAATTGTTTAGGAACCTACATGAATTGAGTTGAGACACTCTCAGATCCACAGAGAATGTGATATTCCCCTTCCATTACAACTGCCACTTCACGATTGTCATCAGTGAAACAAAAAATGAGTTTGAAGAGATTATTTGGTGGATAATTTTCCAGTTATTTTCACTTTTAAGCAGAAACTTCCTGGTCTTTGTTCTAAGGACTGTTAGTATTTAACTGTATAAAACAGAGGCATCATCTTACTTTGGCTTTGGTTTGGGCAGAACTTAGCCAGCAGGTGAATGGGGACAGGAAGAGGAACAACTCTGTTGAATGCCTTGGTGGCACAGCCATGAGCTCTAGGCAGTGGACTGCTGAGGTACTAAGGTATTTTAGAGAATAAGATGTTGAACTGTATGTGCATGGTGAATTTTAACATGGAGTGTCAGTCACATCCAAGTTAGAACTCAGGTTTCAGTTTTAAAATGCACTTCACAAAGCAATTACCTGGTAACCCAGTTAAGGATTCCTTTATGAGCTGCAGATGGTATAAGCACATTACTGTTTGCATTGAGCAGTTTGAGAAAATACCTGAATGGTTTAGAAATGAGAAAGGTGATCCTGGAAGTGAGAAAATCTGGGGAAGCAGCCATGAACAAATATTTTCTCTGTGACTGGCAAACACATCAGGTGGCTTTAGTGAGAAACAAAATGAATTTGCCTCACCAACTCCTTTTTCCTTTCCTCAGATGCCTTTGTATTCAGAAAGAAAACTCCATATATTTTAGATAGCATTGATTTGATTTGTGATTCATAATCCTATTAGGACAGAAGAGGTGATTTATTTCTATTCTCTGAAAGAAATACTAATAACACTTTTAAATGGCCTGCTTAAAGTGATTTACCCCTTTTCCCCAGGCTGTATTATCATTGTTCCATGTTCTCTTGGGACTCCCAGGATAGAGGTTGTCTTTCCTCTACCCTACTTTTTAAAGTCAAGCTTTCCTGGTCAATGCTGACCACCATCATTATTTAAGTCATGTATAATCATCTTCTAAGCTGTGCTGAGGATCCGTGGAAGATGCGTCTGAGCCTTTACATATCCTAGAGAAACATAATAATCTTCTGGCCACTGAAAGTGTGGTCCAGGACCCCAGTTTAAAACTGAGATGTTATACAGGTGAAAAGTTTGGATGTTAAACAACTAGCTTAAAAATAACATGACCAAAGCAGAATAAATAAATAAATAAATAAATAAATAAAAATGCAAATAAAAGCACTAGTTGGTGGGCTTTTTAATTTTATTATTATTATTATTATTTAAGAATTAAAATCGACAACATAGGTCCAAAAAATACATAGAGTCAAGTTATGGGTATAGGAGTAAAGCTATACTTAGTTCTGTTTAAGACCAAATTTGAATGTTGTCTCCCCTTCTGTATCCCTCTAGAAAACTATTTAGAACGTATAGTGAGGGACCCAATCTGTGTGCGTATACTGCATCTTCAAATTTAATTCAAAGCAGTAAACTTCAGTATGGAGAAGCAGACTTGCTTATGTACCCCATTTCCTGTTCAGAATTTCCCTGATGTGTAATTAAATTGTCAGCTGATCATTAGCCCATTGTAAGTAAAAGGCTCTTTTCTTCCTGGCTAGACAATTTGACAATCCACATTCAGATTTTCACAAAACATATAACTTGACAACCAAAGATTATTCAATCACATAAATTGGTTTAATGCATTCAGCTCGTTACTGCCTTTGTTTGTGACCAGACAAAATAGTAGCTTATGATTTGGGGTTCTAATATAGCATAAATTGCCTTTCCCCTTCTTTTCCATCACCCGGTCCCGCTGAACCTGAAATCTCACTGCTAGAAATTAATTTAGTTATTCCAGCTTCCAGAAAATTACCACATCAGAATCTAGCATGGAAGAGAGTTATAAAAGGCTAAAATGGAAGGACATCGGAGCTTGTTGATAGAATACCTCAAATATTCTTTCCTAAAAATATATCAACATAAGAGCATAATATCCTCTTCTTGTTAAAACAGTTTTTCGAAATTACAAAATAATTACATGTCAGGAAGTGGAAAGAAACAAGAAGTTCTGAATGCTGCCATGTTTTACATTAAAAACAGATCATTGTGCTCCTTCATAAAAAATTGCTATTCTATGCTACTAAAGCTCATAAACTTGTCCCCAGAGAGAATTTTTTTCCCTTTCCTCCAACATTGGTTCTACCAGATGAGTACCAATGAATCTTCACTAACTTCTGCATTTCAGACATTGTTATGTTGCTGTTATAAAAAGACTCAAAGATTCCCCCAGAGATCATCTTATCCAACCTCCCCCCTCAAAACAAGATCATGTAGGCTTTGGCCATCCCTGACAGATCTTATTGTAATCTTGTCTTAAAAAGTTCTGGTGAAAGCAATTTCTTAGTCTCTCCAGGTTGTCCAGCCTTGTATTCCACCATGTTATCTTCAAGATTTTTCACCCAAAATTGTCTATGCAGAAAACCAGATGGATTTCTTCTGTCCTCAGAAAACATTTACTGGTCACCAAAATTATAACTACCTATTAGTCAAGTCACCCTCAGCCACCTCTCAGCAAGCCCAGTTCCCATATATGTTGTGCTTTCCACATCATTTACACTGCTGGATTCTGTCTATTTTGTCTTCCTCTTAAAAATTCAGTACACAAAACTAGACACAACACACCTTCCAAGGCTCATCTGGAGTTAAGTGAGGAATGTAACCAGATTTTTTGTGTAAGATCTTCTGCTTCATGAATCTAGATTGAGAATTACTTTCCTAGCAGTAGGATCTATTTTTGTCTTGGTTTTGGTAGATGCCATGTTTTTTTTGTCCACTGTACTGCTTTCTTCATTCTTTATGTATAACAATCTCATAAAAAATCAATTTTATTTCCTTTTTTTCTAATTACATACATGCAGTATTTTCTCAATTATTATTGAGAAAATATTATCTCAATTTATGAGATTCTAATCTCGGAAAAATGTCTAAAATTTGTGAAAGTTAATGCACATCTATATATACTGTTTTTTTCTTTCTACACTTCCACCCTTCTCAAAGAAGGTAATCAAATAAGTTTGATCTGATCTTCTCTTGACAATTCTTTGTTGGTTGCTTCTACCACCTTTTGTTTTTGTAGGTACATTCAATTACTTCAATAATTTGTTCCAGATTGTTTCCAGGAACTGAAACTAGACTGTTTCATCTGTAACTCCTCTGTTCCTCTAAAAATAAGTAAGTAAGTAAGTAAATAAATAAATAAATAAATAAGAGGTTTGTTTTTCTCTAGTCTTCCAGGATTTCTCCTGTCTGCAGCTTACCAGAGATAATCACCTCTCATTCAGAGATTATTTTGCCTCATTTCTTAGGGTGAATTTCATCAAACCATGAGAACTTGAATGTACCAATCTTACATAAATATTCCCTGAACTGTTCTCTTCACTACTCCAGCCTGCATTCCAAACACCTTGTTAAAATTAATTTATTAAAGCATCTAGCACAATCTACTTTTTCTATGAAGAAAAGCAAACAATTCTGCTTTCTCTATAGAACCTCTTGTTCAATCTCTTTTCTTGTTTTCCCTCGTATTTTTAATGCATTCAATGAAAGGTTTGTGGTTTTTCATGTCCCTTGCTAGTTGGAACTCATTTAGTGTTAAAGTTTTCTTATTTTACCCCTATACACTTGTGTAATTTCTTTGTATTCACCCGTATTTATAAAACAGCTTGGCTTTATCAGTTTAAATGGCAGGCTTTTCCTTGCCCAGTGGATTTAGACTGAAGCAGGTTGGGAATACTTATTTCAGCAGCTCCATGGACAAGGCTGGGGAGAGTGTGACTTCTGATAAGAGGCAACAGAAAGCAGCCGGTAAAAAGTCAGTGAGTAACCTCTTGCTCTGAGCAGCTATTTGCAAAGATCTGTGCTTCTTCATGTCTGTAGAGCCTCATGGAGCAGGGCAAGCTGCCAGGGGCACTGATTGTGTAGTGGAAATAGAAACAGGGGTCTCAATGTACAGGTTTTACTTGTTCTGTGATTTTAAGCTATTTATGTGGTCTCCCCAAGGGTTTTCCCATGACAGTGGAATTTTGGCTATAGCTTGAATGACCCAGTTCAGTGACCACAGGAATCAACATGGTAATCTGCCTGCTGTCCTCAATGAGCACTGCTTTATGCTTTCAGCTTGTAAAGGGGCAAAGGTCATTGGAACAGTAGAGGAAGGAAGGCAGATGCTACATACATGCCAGACATGAACCATTATTCTTGTAAGCTAATTTTATTTTGGAATAGCAATAGTAGCATCTATAAAATCTGGAAATACAGATACTGATTCAGATGAGCAGCTTGCTGTCTGTTTTGCAGTGGGAGAAACCCACCCTCCTCCTCTTTTCCAGAGCATAATTCTTAAAAAGAGCCCACTGCCTCCTTTTTCTATAGCTATAGTGATCTAAATCCACTGAGCCATAAATACACAATATTGGTTTATACTGGACCATTTTTCTTCCAAAGCATTTCTAAAAGAGTTATGAAAAAAAATCACTTTAGACATTGAATGTTACTGATGGGTAATGGCAGCAATCATGCACAATGTGTGATATCATGCACGCTATGTCTTAACAGAAAAAATTACAGTAATACTCAGCTTTTTTTTTTTTTTGAAAAGTAACATTGAGTCTTTAACTGATGTCTGTATAATCTTTTTTCCAAAGACATAATTTCCCTTTCTTTCAGCTTCTGTAAGTTACTTTAACTTGCAAAAGCTGCGGTAAATATGCCTATCAAAAACAAACAAAACAAACAAACGTTTCTTTTGAACCTTTAATTGAGAATTGGGGATAAATAATATCTCTGACAAAAATGCTTCTCAGAAGGTAAAGGTGAAATCAAGAATTCAGTTTCATTTTTAGTATTATAATTTTTTGCATTTCCCCATAAGCAGAAGAGACATATTTTATGTTTCAGAGTAGATTCTAACAGGGTATGTCTGCATAGTGCAGGCAAACAACACTTAAAAATTAAATTAGCAGTAATTACTTGTGCAAGTTCACTTTTCTGGTGATGATAGTTAAGTCATTGAACTGTGATGCAGGAAGTTTACATACAATTTTTAGCTCTGCTAAAGGTCTACTTCATGGGTTTTATTAGAAATCACTTTCCCCCTTCTACCTTTTGAATTTACCTTATAGTTAAGGCTGTGCAGAGATGGAACTATCTGTGTATGTGCATAGCAAGACAGCCTAAGAAAATAAGATCGTGAAACCACCTGGGGCTCGTACGTATTTCTGCAGTATCACACAACAAATATTCAGTGATAAATTTCCCTTGCCCTCTCTAAAACCTTTGCTGAGACAGATTTTTTTATGTATTATAAATGCAATGCAGACTTCATCACAGTCTCTGCCAGTAGTCTTTTTTTATTCTACTGCGGTTTGAACTCTATATTGAACTGCCTAGAGTCACTAGGATTGCTTTGTATGACTGTTAGCTGAAAATGTGTTTTCCTAGAGCTGGCTTAATCTAATCTGCTCTGATTAGTACCAAAATAAGAGAGGAAGAATCATAACAAATGGTGGTCACATACTCATTCAATCCACTTAGGAAAACAAGGAATGATTTATATGGTCATATACATTCATCCTATCAAGGGAGGACATTTTCACATCAAATTGACAGTCATCTAGCCAAGGAGAACAGGTTGTTCCAAATGCATTGCTAATTCTGGCAAAAGCCGTAAATTTTAAGCACCATTAGTGGAAAAACAGTCTCATCAATGAAATGTATGTTTCAAGAAAGAAAGAAATGAACCATTAAGTCCTGCAAAAATAAGCTTTTAAAAGCTAAGAAAGAGGGAGTATTTGAGGAGTTTTCATAGTCATCTATCCAATTTTTTTTGAAATTGATATAACAGAAATCTATACAAAAGGAAGGTTTCAGATGCATGTATATATTTATGAAATAGTCTAAATAGACTATAGTCTAAACAGAGAGAGGGGTAAAATAAATAAAGAGAGAGGAGTAAAAAAAAAAAAAAGAAAAAAAAAAGAGAGAGCTAGAGGGTTTAAAAAGCTATAAAAGCATAGATCCGTCCCAGGGTCTCATATCAGCAGGGCATACTACTCTCTAGGGCAACTAGTCAGAAAGTGTTTGCATATTTAGGGAACTAGGAGAGGTGGTCTTGGCAGAGTTTTCTCCTTTTTGCAGCTTTTACAGTGGAGATTAAGCAGTTTTTTTAATATCAAAATTATTCTGTTAAATGAAAGAAGATGAATGTATACTTTGGTTCAAGTTCATTGCAGGTGTTCTGATCTCTGTTATGGGGTATAAACTGGGAAATAAAAAAATCACTCATTCTCTGCCAGGTTTAAAAGGATATGTAGCCCAGAGAGTTTCTCTTTTTTCCTTTTTTTTCTCTTTGACATTATGGGTTCTTATAGATGATTATATTTGTTCCCTTTTATAACTTATGGGGGCTTGATTAATTAATTTACTTTTTTTTGCAAGCAGCACTTGAAATATGTAAATTACTTTTCTTCTTCAGAAATATTGCTTTAATGGGGACCTACAAAAGCTCTGTCCCCTAGCAACAGCTCTCTGCAAGCTCTACTTATAAATCAATGCCAGATAGATGGAGCACATAGAAGGGACAGAGATATTAAATGGGTTTTATTGGTCAAGTCCACTTCTTTGTTCATGCAAAATCCAACTTGATTCATTAATTAATTCAGAAACAAAACAAAATAGAATATTTTCCATCCCCCTCTTGGTCTAACACCTACTGATTATCTATCTGAATGCTTTTGTAATAATGAAATGCTATACAATATCATATTAAATGGCTACTTTGAAAACTTAATGAGATCTGGGTGTTTCATTAACAACAATAATAGTGATAGATAATTCCAATATCTATAAAATTTACTTATTGTACAAAATTGATGTCTATATGTTTTTCAGAAACTAGTTCTGACCTCTCTAATTCATCTGCATCTTTAGTTTTCAGAAGCATTTGATCAAGTAATATATTTCAACATGAACCCCAACTATAAGTGTAAGGATAGGTACACTTACTCTGCAAAATTCTTACTTAATTTAAAGATCACAGATACAAATTTTATATTTATGATGTGAGAATAATATTTTTTTCCTTGTCTTCAACACTCCATGCTTCTTCCTTACAGTAAAAATTATTCTGATAAGGAAAAACAGGCTCATAAAAGGAAAATCCATTTTGCCGGTATTCAGATGAAAGAATTAAAAGATTATACAATAGGCTAAGCAGGATCAAGAAATACATATAGTACAATGGGTTATATCTCTGCAAATTCTGATTATCAACAACTTTGAATGGATCTGAATAGTGAGAATGAAAGATGCTGCTTAATGTGACCCTGTTAAATTTTACATTTCTGGTATTAATACTTGAAGCACCATTGCTATTCAAAATATTTGGGGAAAAGCACCTTACTTTTACTATGCATTTTTAAAAGTAAACAAATCTTGCCAATAACATGATGCCAAAGATGCCAAGAACAGAATGTTTCAAACCCCAAATGGATAGAAAAAAATTCAAAGGTGACAGAAAGCATTGAGTAATATGCCTTGGTGCAGCACTGAATGTAATTTAACTCAGAATTTATTTTGCCATCCATAAGTCATTTACACTTTGGAAATGTGGAAAAACACAAAGATGGAAGAAGTCTGCCATGAAAGAAGTCAAAGTCTTACTTCAAAAAGTGGCAGGAAATTTTCAAGCACCATAAAGGTTCCCATTAACATCTTGGTAATTTGATCTTATACCCAATGCTGGCAGAAAGCTGATTACCCATTCTGCACTCCCTTCAGCTGTAAATATTTCAAACCTGACTGTTTTACCTCCCTTCCCCATAACAAAGTTACAATCTCTAAAACGTTTGTAACCTATAGAGCTGGTTGTAAAGGCTTAACGTCCTTGGCCTGAGAAAGAAATTGAACTCAAGAAATCAGCTTTGTTCCATTTTAGCAGATTAAATTCAAAAGAAATACAGTATTAGTAGCTAAGCAATGCAGTCTCTCTCACTCAAAAAAAAAAAAAAAAAAAGGTGGCAAGAACTATTAGGGCTGGAATAGTGGATAATAAAAGCCAAGGGACCAACTAGAAAGTATCTGTGCTTAACATGAGCAACTTAGATGTGTCTTTCTGAGCTAAGAACAGCAAGAAATCTGAGATGTCTGAGATTGTCTTCATATTCAGGCAAAGCCAAATGACCACTTTTATGCCCTATCTTTTTCATGGCACTAGTCATAGAGACATTTTTCTGAGGTGAATTAGAGCAACAATAGCGTTTTCAAGTGCTGTAGAAGCTCTGAGCAGTTCCAGCATTACACCTCTGAGAGTCACATGTCTTTTAGCATTTTCACTGGCATTGCACACAAAGACACTAAACACACAAGGCATTAAACGGGAATCCAGGAAGGTGTAAATTTGGTAATAGGTCTGTTCATATTTCTGATAAATCCAGATGCAATTGTGTATGTATCATAGAGGATTCTTAGAATCACAAGGTAAAGTACAGTTCTGTTATGGTAATGCAACCAGACTGGGATTACCTATCAAAAACTGGAACAGGAACACAAAAAGTGTAAAGGAAATGCAAAAGAGTGAAGCTAAAGTGCAATCAATTTTCTGCAGAAAATTGCACTTAGAGCATAGCTATCAACTACAAAAAAGTAATATAACAGCTCCTACTTGAACTAAAGCTGACACTCAACCTCTCTGTGCTCAGAGCAAGACTCTGACGCACATTATTTGACCTGTAGCAACCACACCATCACAGTAGCTAATATTTGTTGAAGAGTTGGTTTATACAGTATACGGTGCAAGAGCTAGAAAAGTTCTACAGAGCAGAAGTGCTGCAGTGCAGGAGGAGGGACAAGTACCTTCTGTCATCCTAGAAACATGGGAATCAGAGTTGATCCATTGTGCCAACTTTTTAAATAGACAACTACAAACTGTAGAATGACAGTCATTCTGTCTTTAAACAGTATCAGGGGGTCTTCAGTCCAGCCTTTACTGATAGAATAGGACTAACACTGAAACCCAGCTAGGCTGCTCAGGGGTTTGTGTAGTGGTGTCCTGAAAACCTCCAAGGACAGAGATCTCACAAGCTCCCTAAGCAACTCTTCCTGTGGTTAACTACCTTCACAGTGAGAAAAACATACCTTACATTTATCTGGAACCTCTCCTGCTTTATTTTAGGACTCCTGCCTTCATTATCCCACCATGCACTGCTGCAAAGAACTGGCTCTGTCTTTTCACCAGCACCTCGTAGGTACTGAGAAGCCATTACATCACTTTTTTTTCTTTTTTTTTTTTTTTTGCTGTTTTTGTTGTCTGTATTTGGTATAAGTACCTACAGCCCCGTTCAGGCCTCCCAGGACTAAGAACTTAATAGGTCAAGGCTGATTCCTGTCCAAAAAAGTCCAAAGTCTAAGAAGACAGCTGGAGAAAAAGGAACAGTAACCTGCTAAGGAAGCACAAGATAACAGTGATCAGTTCAAATCATCATGAAAATCTCTTGCCCATTCTCATTTTTCTCATGGAAGAGTATGAATATTCTGCTGCTGCTGGAGAAACAGTGACATTTGTTCTCATTTTTTTATTTTTCCAACACTAAATAAAAGTCAGGATGGATGACCAATGATTTTCTGCACCCTTTTGATAGATACCATGGTGGCAAAAACAAGATACGTTCTTACATTTTCCATATAGATGTGCCCCAGTCCTTCCTTTTAGGGATTTTCAGGGATTATTTTTAACCACCTGATCAGCATCAAACGCCAATCAGTCCCTGCCTTCTCTGAAAAATAAAAAATAAAAAATAAAAATCCTGTTTGGGTTTATTCAAGTTTAAGTGATTTCCCCATGCTTTCTAATAGCCTGCAGTGACAGTTAAAGCATGTTACATAGATTTAGAGATCAAAGTTCAAATAAAACTCTGCCTGCGGGAAATTACCTTGGTCATTTACATTCATCTGTAACTCTCCCTAAAATGCTGGCATTAAGTGGGCAGCACTTGACTCGAAGAGCAACTAACCTGCTGGAGATCTTTTCTTCCTCAGTCGCCCTGACCTCAGGCAAGGTACAGTCCACTTCTTGACTGTGTGAGTTATCGTCACGACTTGAGTAAAGACATCTTAGGTGGGTGTGTTTTCCTCTACCTCCCACTAATGCCAGCAAGAGTTACTATGCACTTCAAGAAAATAACAGGCTTTGGAATATTCTCCCCTCCCGCCCCCTCCCCCCAAGTAGTAGGAATCCGGCAGTGACTTTATGGCAAGAGGTAGGGGACATAAGTTGTGAGTGAGTTACAATGTCACTCAAGCCTGCCCTGTCGTAGTTATAGTTGTGGTGTGTCTGGGTAAAAGGGCTGTGCCTGTGGGCACACCCAGGTCACTTGGATAGTTAGTTCCCTGGGTGGTCTAGGAACTCCCACATTGTCCCCTGCATAGGCGGGACAATGGACTAGTTTGAGGCAATGGACCACATTAAAACTAGGTGACTGACTGCACTCCTAACCACCTTCATCATTAAGTATTTGTTTGTTTGTGTACCAGAGACCAACATGTGGGGCAGTTCTTTTTACTCCTCCAGCCAGGTCGTACTCTACCAGTTTAATTTTATGCTTGCATGGATCACAAATATAAAAGTAACTGCAACTGTAGTAATGAGCCAACAAGTCAAGATAGTTTCCCTAAAAAAGGAAAACATTAGTACCTTCTGGAGCAAGAGGAGTGCTTTTGGCCAGAGCACCAAGGCTAGTAGTAGTTTTACCATAAGACTATATTGTATGCAGAGAAAATTCCTTCAATCCAATTTTTTAAGTTTAAAATGGAGCATCTCATAAAATAATGATAACATTTCTTCTAGGAAAAAAAAAAATCTTTTTGCTCACTGCTGTTGAAACATGGAAAATACATTAGCTTCTACAAAAGCAAAAAATAGTCTGTTATTTTTCATATATGATAATAAACTGGCATTACCTATCAAAAACTGGAATAGGAACATAGTAAATTAAATAGTTTTGTTTTCTGAAATTCACCCTCATCTAAGATGGTACATTTCAGTAAGACATAACCTTCATGTTTTTCCAATACTACACTAGCTCCTGTTATAATCAGTAAAATAAAATAAAATAAAATAAATAAAATCTTGTATGAAAAGATTCTCATGCTTCAAACCATGAACATTTCAAAATGCTCCCAAGAATTTTTCTGTAACTATACAGTTGGGCAACATTTTCCTCATTGGACTCAAGACATTCAGAATGACCAGAAATATTGCTTTCTGTTAGCATTCGTATATAGAGCATGGAGGAACATCCTTACAAGAGTATCCTCTCTTTTCTCTGATACTGTAAATATTTTAAAGCACTCGCCAGTTGCTAGAAGTTACTTTCATACTTAGGGTGAGGATTGCCCAGCTGTAATTTTTAGATTCTTTAAAAACAGTGATGAAGAAGAAAATGAAAATTATTTCACAGAAAACAATGATGTAACAGAATGATGTTGGATTCTATTCTAAAATGTATCTCAGTAGCTAGAAAATTAAACAAAAAAAATCTGTGTGCGCTCAGGCTCATGACAGTGCATTAACTGAAGTGCTGCCATCTGATTGTAAATCTAATTTTTACAGGAAACAGATTGGCATTTAAGCTGGGAAAAAAAATATCTAGTATATATTATCTCTTAAATGCCTTAAATGACGTAAGATTTTGATTTTAACACATGAAACCCCTTTAACTTGAAACTTCAATGAACTTTCAGTGTCTCAAAAGATGTGTTGATTATTCAGGAATGTAAGCATCATTCAAAGGTTGAAATGTGATTTAAAAAATAGGCAAGTAGTGTTTGTATGAGGAGTAATACAGATATAAAATGATTTTGTTGCTTCCTTTAAAGAATGATCATCCTAACACTGAACACTGCATGGTGGAATTTGCAAACTCTTGAGAAATGGTGTAATTCTTGCCACTTTTCCACATAAAAATGTTCTTTTTGTGTGTTTTCACCTCACATTAGTACTATATTTTTTGTTGTTCTATATGCTATTTTCACTGGACCCTGATTTGCCTTTGATGGGGGTTAGTACAGGGTTTTCTTACAGCCCGAGTGGTTTTGGTTTTATTGTCAGTTCAAGTCAAAACCCAGGTATTTTCTGCCTCAGGTCAATCCGAAATACTTATTCGACACTCCTGTCTTTTCTTTGCCCTCTGTGCTTTACTTTTCAGTATACAGTTCAGAATTCTTTGAATGCCTGTATTAAAAGTTCTTTACTCCACTGACCTGACTGAAATTCATTCGCTAATGTGTTACCAGAAATTAAAATTCTTTCTGGCACCTATGACACATTAGATCATTTGCCAATATTTCTGGAGGTTTTTTGTTCCCCTGGAGAGCTGAATTGTTCCCTTTATGTGCTCAGGACACTGTCTCGGTATCTTTTAAATCTTTCTACCATGTGATGTGAAGCAGAAATCACAGTGCCTCTGTGCCTAATTAACCTCAGTTATGCTTGTTGGTCCCTTTGTGCATCAGCAAACGACAGTGACATTGGCCCCACCCTGCAGAGTGACTTTTCCTCAGAAAATGTGTTCAGGATATTAACCGAACCACACAAGCTATCTATGAGCTTAGAAGTACTTTGCTGGGGACTCCTCTGATTCTGTGTGGAAATGTCAGTTTAAATTCCACCCTACCCCCAGATACATGCACCCAGCTGCAGATGCCAAGAAAGAATATATACTTCCAAAAAATTTTTCTAAAACAGTTGAAAGTTAGCTAATACTACTGGCTTCACGTTCAGCATTCTGCTACAGCACAACCAGAAGAGAGTCCTCCTGGATCCATTATTGCATTTTTCTAGCATGGCCCAAATAGCTCCAAAGAGGACCGTGTCCTCCTTGGCATGTGCACCAGTGACCCAGCTCCACCAGCAGATACCCTACAAGGCAGTGTTATGGAACCTTCTCCTCAACCCATTATTTCACCTTCCTACATCTGTGTATATGATGAGCCCCTTCAGTAATTTGCCAGAAGATTGTGTCCAGCCTTCTGATGTACTGGGCTCTTCCTGTGACCCTGCCAGCATCTAACTATCCCGTCAGAAAGAGCATTCATGCTGCTCCTTTGCTACTTTAACCTTAACTAGAAACCAAGTTACGTGCTGATGAGCAAGAAGTTGGCTGAGCCCTCTCCACAACCAAAGGGCCTCTCCAGGTAGGAAGGTCCCCAGCATTGTGTCCTAGCCCTTGGCAGCCAGCAACCCAGCACCATGAGTACCTGAGCAACTGGTCTCTTGAAAACACACTTATATGCCTTGTAACTCAGGTGCTACCAGGCACCAACACCCCCAGGAAAGTGTGCAGGCATCCCCCTTTCCTCTCCTCCACCAAGCAGTGTGGGGCAGTCACCAGGAAAAGTTAAAGGCCGTGACAATATCGCCTTACCTCTTGGTTCAGAGCCATGACAAACAGCAGATTCCCAGTAACAAATTCCCAGCAGCTGGGAAAGGGTTAGAAAGGCTTTGCTGACAGTGCCCTGAGGGGCTGCTGCTGCCAGAGGTCCCCTGGGAGTGTGTGTTGGGGCTATGGGCACAGCAAGCTCACACTGCGTCCCAGGGTCTGCTGAGGTGCTTCACCAGAGAGCCACATCTGCCCTGCCCATGCTGCCGTGCCCTGGACATCTCTGTCTGTTGGTCTAAACAACATCTTCCACACAGTTTTGTTTTTGCTTTATACAGCTTCAGGGAAACCTTATAGGAAAAGGTCAAAAGGGGAGCTATAAAATAGGTCCAATATGACTGCAGCAGAGATATATACCTGAGGTGGAACAACCTTTCAAAGGTAAGAAAAGGAAGAATACCTCAGTATGCAGCAGAGAGATACAGGACTTTGTAAAGGTCATTTTCAGCAGTGACTCAGAAAGACACAGTTTGGATTGCAAAGTAATTTATCTTTTCCAGAAGTATGGCAAATGCCACTTTCAGTAGGAACATGTTTGATGGATGGCTGGTTTGTTTTTTTGTTTGTTTGCTTTTTTGTTCATTCGGATTTGTTGGTTTTTTTTGTTACTTGTCTTTTTTTGTTTGTTTGATTGTTTTTGAAGTAATAATAACCAACCCAAATTAAATACAGCCCTTAATTAAACTTGGATCCCATTAGCCTACCTACAGTAATAATGCTAAATTATTGATAAGACCTTTGAATCTCACACAAGCATAAATAAATGCTCAGGCTGAAGCTTCTGGAGGAAGGAGAAAGAATTGGTTTCTGTTGTTGTTTTTCTTTTCTTTTCTTTTCTTTCCTTTTTTTTTTTTTTTCCTCTTTACCTTAAATAAACCCATCCTTTCACCTTCCCGAGCATACAGGAGCAGAGAAGTGATTCCTGCATTCAATGGTGCCCTCTGCCGTCAGGAAGATCCAGGCGGTCCAAAAGCATTTTACAGCTCCCGATGCTGCGAGCATCGAGCAAACCTTGCCACCAACTTCGGGCTCTTCCTCGGGTGCGGGACAGGCTCAGAGCTTCTCTCTGTTCCCTGTCCTGTTTAAAGCACAGGATTTCAGGTCCGCGAGAATATTAAGCAGAATAGGGAAATTTTATTGCTTTTCAGTAGGTAAACTTTATCCCTTATCTAAATGATTAGAAAGATGTCGATTGTGATTATACTGAACAGTTGCTAAAGCTGGCATCGCAGGATATTGATGTGGGATTCAGTTAGTACGTAATTAGATGTGCATCAATTATTGAGCAGTCTGTGCTGCTAATCTGACTTTTGAATAACACAAATGTCCTGTTCGATTCAATATGCTTTCTGTCAATCAACTCAGGCTGGAAGGAAAAAGGCTGCATTCATCCAGTTGGTGAGACACACAAATGTTGCTGGGTTTGTGCTTTTGATTTTTCTTCCGAGGTTCCTCTCCCATAATGGTGCTCTACATTGAGGCAGATTTACAAATGATACATATCATGAATAATGAGATCCTGGAAAGTCGCAGATATCCAGTGTGGATTTCATTAAAGTAAGTAAGTAAATGCTGGTAGAAAAGCTGTGCTAGAAACACTGGCTTTTTTTCTTTGATCTGCTTTGTGCTTCATTTGATAGTCTCATAGTAGCTTCAGCATACATTTGCTCGACCTGATTCAGCAGCAGCTTGCACCCCTGGTCTGGCAGAGTCTGTACTCCTCAAACACAGGTACAGAAGGACCACCTTCTCGTTCCACCTACAGGACCGATTGCTTACAAAAAAAAACATTTTCAGATTTTGGTAGCTTATATAAAGAGTTCTCTCTAAGTTCTCTCTAAATGGATAATAAAAAATGTCTCTACTATCCTTTATATCTGGAGCCTGTATTACACTACCTTAAGTGGCCAAATAAAAAAATAAAAAAATAAAAAATAAAAAATAAAAAATAAAAAAAAAAAGAGAGAGAAAAAAAAAGAAGTAGAAGAAGAAGAAGAAGAAGCCATAAATCATTTGGGCAGATTATTTTTTTCAGAGAAAATTTTACAGTACTATGTAGTTTTTATTTGAAACTGAAATTCAAAAGAGGAAAATGGACTGTCAATCAACATTTTCCATCATTAATTATTCTTATACTTTGTTACTGAGTTAAAATTATTTTCTTTGGAAAAGAAATTATTTAGTCATTATATAAAAATTTATCTAGAAAATACTGAAAGAAGACTTTTGAAAATTATTATGACTTTTTTTGTTCCAAAATGCAACTAATAAAACTATACAGTTTTGTAAAATGTTTTTATTTTGATGAAGTAAATTGTTACATGTAATCAGACTACTTGGAATGTAGCTCCTAAAGGGTTGGTTTATTTTTTTTTAAGTTAAAAAAAATCTGAAAATGATGAAAAATCAGTTCATCATATATCAGGAAGTAATAAGAATTTTTTGTCCAATCTTAAATCTTCGCCTACACAAGGTAAGAAATTCAGACCTCCTTAGCAACATACAATACTTCTGTACTTCTTTGTGCAGTGACATTATTCCCACTGAGACTGCACTAAATGGTATACTTCAAGTGAGCAGAAATAACTTAATCTGCTCAAAGTGAATGTTTCTTTTTTAAAAACTGCAGCAGAAAAATCTTTTTATGAGGTAATTAAGACATAAAGGAAGTCTTTTGATAGATATCTTAACATCTTTTATTACCTTTACATGTGGTAGCACACCTAAAATTTTCATTTAATGTTACTTCTATTTAACTGACATTTTATGAGCAGTCATTAACCCAGTGTTGTCACAGCTCTTCTAAAGGGCTGTAGAAAAGCACCTTTGATAGTAGAAATTAAATCTAAAAATGAGCTTAATTTTCATCAAGATAATCTCAAAATTATAGATGATTTGGGCAAAGAAGTCAAATACTTTTATAGTGCATGTAATTTTCTTAAAAGATACAAATTAGACTAGTAGCATTTTACACATGGGGAAACTGAGAAGAGGCAGAGAAGCAAACAGCATGCACAAGTTCACCTAGCAGCCCAATGGCAGTCAGGGGTAATTTCTGTACAGAATGAAACCGTGATATGCTGATTCCTACTAAAGTGCTCCATCTGTTTGGCCACAAGAGAACTTTTTTTTACCTAAAGAAACAAATCAGAAAATGTAAAACACAGTCTGCTAGTGAAATCTCTGCAGACAGAGCCCAGTGCTTCAGCAGAGGCCGATTGACATAAGTGAATTTGCATGTGCATAGAGGAGGTCTGTCAAAAAGAGCTCCAATAAGCAATAAATCCTGCATTATCAGGACTTAAATCATAAGCCACAGTCTTACACCAAGACATTTTAACTTCTTTCTTCATAATCCTGCTAACAGATAGATATATGCAGAGGACAAACCATTTCCTCCTTCCTCATCAGGCCAGGATGGAAAATTTCAAAATCCACCGGGTCTGTATCTTTTATAACTTTGGGGTAACCTACCACCACAAACAGACCATGGGCTTTAGTTCAGTTACCTGTCCTGGTTCAGAACTGCTAAATTTAGTCCAACTGTCAAATGCATAATTCTCCAAGCTTGAGCAATGCATGGTAATGAGAAGAAGTTGTATTCGACTTAAACGGCACTGTTTCAATATTTCCTTTGAGGATTCACAGCTCATTACAGAACATCGGAAGTGTTTTAACTGCTTATTTCATCAGTGCAGACATTTGTGGGTGAGGAAGTGTTTATAAATTATTTGTTCAAGGTATGTTGCTCTAATGAGAGGAATCTGTTCTGAGTCAACCAAAAGCCACAGTCTGGAGGAAGAAATGTTCATTAGGATGAACAGTGTCCAGAATGAAAAAAGAAGTCTAATAAATACAGGACTGGTGTTTCTTAATGCTTTCATGATAGGCTCATTCATAGTATCTTTTTTTATTTTTTTCTTTTGGAAAGAATGTGATAGAGCTTAAACCTACCTTATGCCCACATTCCACCTGAGAATTTAAACAAGATAAACTGCTATCTTTGAGCAGTTTTCCTGGAATTTCAGCTGTGCTTGTTTACTGCATGGTTCTCCTAACCCATTCACATGATAAGACACTTCTTTGCCTTTAGTCGCCAGCATGGTCAGGTCACTCTTCTATTTAGAGAACATGTTGGCAGGAAAAGGAAAGTTGGGCTAAAGTATTGTCCATCTTTGGATATACCACAGGAGAAGCAGATGTTGAGTTCTTGGGAAGACAAGGAAAGGTAAAAGGTCCTGTAATTTCCCTGTATGCACAGAGTTCAGGTCCTAATCTTCCACCACTGTCTCTCCACCTATTGGCATCACAGAGTAGATACTGCAGACATACCTCAAATTTAATACAACCTCCCAGGCAAAGCTAGTAGTGCTGAAATTTTTTACAATGTACCTTTGAAGGAATATTTTGTAATTTCTAGAAAATAATAGTTTTAGTTTTAAAATTGGGGGCCTCTAAATAGATGTTGGTAATAAACATGGTGTGACTGAAGCCACACTGATGCCACATGGACAGAAATAGTGCTGGACCACCAACCTATGTAATTCCTTCTGCCTTCTCTTTCTCTCAGGCATTTTAGTTTAAGGGGCATGAGATCTGTTCCCAAGGGCTGCCTACAGCACACTGACTGCAAGAAGATGCTTAATTTTTGTCTGAGTATAACCCATTATCCTCTAAGTTTTCACTCCAAACACTATTCCTCCTGATCACTTGCTTAAACATTTATCCTTGTAAATCCCCCTGTTTTGTTTTTGCTCTAAAACCTTTCTTTCCTCTACTGTATAGAAGGACGAAAATTTTGTGTAATTTTGTGAATGTAAACACATCAGTTGCCATGGGAACAGTTGCTAGAGCTATGATTATTGCCTGCAGCTGCCACTTTTGCTAGGTGCCCAATTACCTTACCTGGTTACTCTAATTGAAGGGGGAATGAACACAATGCACATTATTTAAGCAAAAAGCTTCTTGACTGGCAAGTGCAAGACAAGTGGTCCAAAGGGTTCATGATCTGTTGTTCACAGCAGCCTGTTTCATATGTTTTCATTATAGTATATGTTACATAAGGAGCAGTCGATTAACAGAGATGAGAGCAAAAGGAAAAACAAAGATGAAGAAATGTGTTTATAGAACATGCGGAGTTTTACAGCTTGAGATAAACAGCACTGTAAGTGGTAAGTGTAACAGTTGATCTTAATTCTACCTGTTGAAAGAAAGAAATAAAAAAGGAAGAAAACAAAGAAAACAAGAGAAAGAAAGGAAGAGAGGAAGAGAGGAAGAGAGAAAGAAAGAGAGAAAGAGAGAAAGAGAGAGAGAGAGGAAGAGAGAAAGAAAGAGAGAAAGAGAGAGAGAGAGAGAAAGAGAGAAAGAGAGGGAGAAAGAAAGGGAGAGAGAGAGAAAGAGAGAAGGAAGGAAGACAGGAAGGAAGGGAGGAAGGAAGGGAGGAAGGAAGGGAGGAAGGGAGGGAGGAAGGGAGGAAGGGAGGGAGGAAGGGAGGAAGGGAGGGAGGAAGGAAGGGAGGGAGGAAGGGAGGAAGGAAGGGAGGAAGGAAGGGAGGAAGGAAGGGAGGAAGGAAGGAAGGAAGGAAGGAAGGAAGAAAGGAAGGAAGGAGGGAAGGAAGGAGGGAAGGAAGGAGGGAAGGAAGGAGGGAAGGAAGGAGGGAAGGAGGGAAGGAAGGAAGGAAGGAAGGAAGGAAGGAAGGAAGGAAGGAAGGAAGGAAGGAAGGAAGGAAGGAAGGAAGGAAGGAAGTTCATTTTCCAGAATCACATAGCTTTAGAGGTAGGACATAGGACATAAAATAGGACAAATAAACATCAGCCTAGGATGGTCACAGATGGTCTCACTATATCCTTCCTCTCTCTTACCCCTTCTGCTCACTTCTTTCCTTTCAAAATCCACTTTGCTTGTACTATATATATATATTATGTAGGGATATATATATATATTATGTAGGGATGAACCTGCTCTGGTTAACTGGCAGCCAAAATTCATAATAGAGACCAATGAAGGGTATTTTTGAGGAGAGAGATTTCACTGTATTTGTCAGTCAGTGTGAGCTAATGGAGGCAACAGAGGGGCAATGGAAAAGTGAGGCTGTGTTGCAACGAGTAAAATAATGGAGGGAAAGCTTTTGAACCAAACTGCTGGCAAAACTTTGGAAGTGTAAGAATGGAAACTGTTCTGTTTTGTTTTAACACACCAGGAAGCAGGACTCCATGTCTCTGTTCTTTGTGAAAAAAAAGAACTGCATGCGATATTTGACTCCACCAAACATTCTCTCTTCTACACAAAATCAATCCATCTAGACTGCAACTTTTGGCTGAAAACAGGTCTAACGTGACAACAAAAATGAATGCTAAATGGATTAGTGAGTAAGGACTGAAAATCCAGAATTTATTCTTGTTTATCTATGAAGAACAAATGACCAGTCCTGAGGTGTTGCACTGTCTAGGCTTCTTGCTATTACTGATGACAGTCCCAGAGATTTAGCCCCCTCTAACAGATCTTGCTCATGCAGCTTCTTTGCTGACATGTTGCCATAGACACACATGGGGGCATTAGATGACATGAAATGAAGGGTAGCTGTAAGTGGCCTGGTTTCTTACAGCATCTCAAGTGGTACCCTCAAGTAATCTCTCCTTTCTGTCCTGCCTCTGGAGCAGGTTCAGTGTGCTAGAAGAGCACCTGGGTTGTAGAACCAATGAAGAAGTCCATGAAGAGAGGATCTTTGTGGTACACTTTGGGGAGTGCCTCGGGTGTTTCAGAAGACTTGCACCACTGCCCTCAGCTGCCTCAGTCTCCCAGCACCTCTCCCACAAGGCAGTAAAAGCACTGCCTACCATCGGACCTCCTGCATGGTTCCTCCCCCTCTCACTGCCACCCAGGCCTATGATTAGGAAAGATTATATGTATGCAGTGCTAAAGTCAAAGCCACAGCCAGTCCCCACCCTACTGTTGCCAAGCTGAGCGGCACTGACATCATCCATCCCTGATGCTTCACTCACAAGCTCCCTCGGGATCCATCGGCTTTGTCCTTGCTCTCACTCCTGGCCTCTGGCTCCCATGCGACTGACCAGATGCTATGGGTACTCTCTGTGGCACTCACTTGTCTTTTCCCCACATTCAGTCCCCTAGAGAAAGACCTTGAGAGCTCAGTCACTTTCCACGTCTTCAAAAATGGACACAAAAACCTTGAAAGATACTAACCGTTTCCAACCAGTGGTTTTGAGCAGTATTTATTCAAGCCCTGACCTAGGTATAGGTCCTCTGAGAAAGGATGGAGATGACAAGTATTGTCAGTAAGCCCAGGTCAGAGAGTATCCTTTGGGCGTAAAGACCATCTTTCTCTGTTACACACTCCAGAGAAGTGGATAATGCCAATGGCTTGCCAGATTTGAAGATAAAACAGCCTCCAGAGAACACCAGGGTCCCCTAGAGATACCTGCTCTTCTCCTCAAGCCCTTCCAAATACACAGTGGTCAGTGTCCCAGGCTGGGTCATCTGTATGAATACTTCTGACAAGTTGAAGGGAAGACACATGCTAGAAACACTTTGCATGTCACAAGGGCTAAATGACAAGATCAAGGATGTGTCATCCAGTGTTTGATGTAGATGTGCTTAAATCCCCCTAGAACATTACAGTGACCTACTGCAGAGAAGCTGATAAGATGTTTTAGTCCTGAGCACCTTTACAAGGGAGCCCAGAGGAAAGATTTAGGAGAGTAGCCCTGCTGTCTAATAATTAAAAGTTGGTCTGTCTTTGATTCTTGATTCAGCAGATTATGCTATAAATTTGCTTGTAAAGGCATAGCACTCTAAGCCAATTATTAATGCTTGCACTTAGATCTCAAAGAGTGCCCTGAAGGTTAAACATGCTTAGAGTACTTTGCCAAACTGGGATAGCAGTATGTGTGTACTTCTGAGGTGCAAACAGAAGGGTATGAATTAACAAATAAAGATGTGAATTACATTTTATGGATTTGTCTATTTCAGGGTAATTCACAAAATGAACAATTCCTTCTTATCCAAGACAACTGTTATCCAAAATATTCCTTCTTTTATTTATTGATTTGTAAAAACCTGTAGCATACTGAATTGACTAGAGTCAACTGAAGTTAAGCCATGGATATACATTTCAGAAGAAGTACTTAAACTTTCTAATATGCTTAGCAGTATGTCACTAAAGTTGCAGAGAAGGAGACATTAAAATTTTTAAAGAGTACACGGAAAAGTTAGGAAAGTAAAATAATTAAGCATTTTTGTGAATCCCACCGGCTGCAAACCCAAACCTAGTACCTAAATATCACCCAAACTCTGACCCCTAGATCTAAGGCAATTAATTCTAAATAATAAAGAGCAACAACATTTCCTAAAGCCAGTGTTTAAAACATATTGGTAATACAAGGTGTATCTCTGTGCAGGTAAATGAGATCTCATGTGAATAGCAGTAGGAACCTTACTAATATTATTCCATTGTGTTTTATGACTGTTTCAGGTAATTCAGCTCATAAAGCATTTTTTAAAGAAAATAATCCATTTTTTTATTGTTCTTAACATAATAAAATACTTGCAAAAGCACTTGTCAGAGAAAGAGGTAATAAATTCTCTGGTATATTGTCTCCTAATTTAATTAATTTACAAGAAACAGTACACAAATGATTATCATAGCAAGGAGCTGTGATAATTTAATCTGAGATAGATCTAACACAATTTATGTTTTCCCTAATTACTTTATCAGAGAGAAACTGGAATTCATTTTAAAACAAATCTGAGAAAGTTCTTTGAATGCCAAGCATATATTTTGAAGATGCATGTAATTCATAATATTGTGCAAATCACATTGTACAACATTCATAATGCAGTTTTATTCAAATAGAAATTACTCAGTTAAAATTGGCACTCTGATCTGTTTGTTTTGTTTTGTTTTTTTACCAATTAATCATTCCAATATTTTTGTGAGTGAGGGAAAAAGATCTGTTTTCTCAGTTTAGGACTGAGCTTTAACGTATTAGCCTTGTATGTATACAATAAACATGAAGTAAGGTTTTCCACCATTGTTTTACAGAATGTCTTGTTTTCCTCCACTTTATTTTTTCCTTATTCTTGTAGAATTTCATTAATTGAATGGTGTCAGCAGTGTTTTCCCCTGGAATTCAGCTCACATGGATCTTGGATCAATTTCTATTTTCTATTTTTATTTGTATTCTAATTTCTGAATCTTCAGACTTGGAAGGCAAGTTGTGACAGAGAAAAAACAGTTCAATACACATGACTTATTGAAGCAGTATTTATTCATTGATAACATAAAAATAACCAGCAGTGAGTAATCCTCACTGCTGTGAGTGGGTGCTCCAGCATTAAACATGCACATACTGCTCCCTAGAATCCACTCATCCTCACTCCAGAGAGAAAACACCCCACAAGGTGACTTAAACACCCCCAAGTGGGGGTCAATATCTGCCACAGCCCATTCTGCCAACACAATAGTTGAGTGAAGGTTCCTTCTACAGAGAGTATGCTCCGCTAGGCATAGACAGAGGTCATAGCACTGCTGGGGTGACTTCTGGCAGCACCAAAGCTGCCAGAGAAAGGTGCTCAAAGGGACTGGCACCCAGTACTGGCAGCCACGGCTAAGTACTTCAGTGGGCTAAAGTCAGGCCTCTCTGCCAACCATACGGAAACTGATCTAGCCAAATCAGCTATCTGAGCTCAGTTCACAGCAGTTGGCTTATAACCTTGATTTCCGCAGCTCCACAGTTGAACACAGAGCATACATCTTTTATTGACACCAGTGTAGCTGCTACATCTGTTTGTTAATCACCAGAGCTGAGCACCCTGTTTGCTTGCTTTCTTCATCCGGTAGCAAAGACTTCTGGATGTGTTCATTGCTTGCGTGCTCAGGATCATTTGGACAGCACAAAGCCTGCTGGGACAAATCGGCCAGCCTCTCGTTCACTGTTGTGTTGCATGTTAGCTACTTGCTACTTCTTGTTCATGAAGTTATGCAGGTCTAGCAGAAACAGCATTTTGATTTAATCTTGAAATTCAAACAGAAAACACAAGAAAGATCATCTCTAATATATTTCCCCCCAAAAAAATGGTTTCTAGACATAGTACACAATGTATTTCTACAGAATATTCAACAGCATCTCACCATTCAATAACAGATGTTATACTGTGCTGATTACAACCAAAGGAAAAATTGTCTCAAATCATTTAATCAGAGGCTTACATAGGATGTCCTCTTGCAGACTTATTTTAAGTGATATCAACTACTTTCACATTCAGCTATGTAGTTACAAGGCAGATTCTAAACCATACTATCTGCAGCAATCCAGCAATGGAAACCAACTGAAAATTAAGAAATCATTTAATTGGTTGGAAGCAATTGAGGGCTACCTGTTACCAAGGCAATGCAAATCTCCTGTGTCTGAGAGATTGCATAATATTGTGATGCTTTAATCACCAAGCAAATCTAACGTACCTCACCTCCAACAACAGCAAGGACTGCTTAAATCAAGATTTAAATAAATAAATAAACAAACTTAAATTCCTGGCTATATCAGTACATACACAGTGCAAATCTACAGGTGTTAAAGGAGATGAGGTTGTTAAAGCTGCAATAGAAGGGAACTGATATATGGTACCCTATGGCTTTCCTGTGTTATCTTGAGCAGTTCACTGAGGGCCACATTTACAACAGTATATGACATTTAAAGATGCAGTAAGATTCCTAGTGAGATTTGGAGAAGCTCCCAAATCAGCTGCATAGTGTCCACTTGGTTTTTGAACCCAGCTCACACTGAAATCAATGGTCAGCATCCTTCTGATCACAGTGGATTTTAAGACAGTACTTTCCTTGCGTGCACAGGAAAAAATAAATAAATAAATAAATCTCCCTTTGTCTGCTTTGCCTAGACTTTTTAAATAACAAGCCTTATGAATCAATTATCACAGGGGTGTGAAGGGGGTTAGAGGAAAGATTACCAAGCATCATCACCCTTATCTTGTCCCACTGCAGTATAACAAACGAACAACCATGATTCACATAAAATGTATTACTTCGGTGATCTCAAACAATTAAAGGTAATTGCAAGGAGGCAGCAAGAGGGAATAGCATATTATATTGCACTCCATAATTCACAGTGAAGAGAGTGGGCCCTTGATATCCTGTGGTTGGAATTACACATTCTTGACCAGAAGCAAAATGAAGCAGTGGATCAGAATATACTTTTCTTTATAACTTGTCCTGTGTTCCCCGCATTTTTTTATTATTATTTATTTTTGTTGTTACTTTTTTCTTCCCTTCACTAGGTATAGAACAAAGAAATGTGCATTCTTAGTTTCTCCGATTTGTTACAGTCCCAGGTCTTCTATTAGGCACTTCTACTGAATGTAGTTAACAGAAAACTGAGTTTCAGTACTCCGGCCACTAAAAAGAAGCAGAAGCAAGAAACGTTCATCATAAAATCCTTATTTCTTTCCATGTACATGATACAGTATGATTTTCTTGGTGACCTAGTACAGTCTTGATTCAAAATCCTGTCTTGTCTATGATCCTCCACAGAGAGTAGCCAATAGTCTTCCACCTAACACAGTCTCACCCTGATTGCTTTCAGAGAAAATGTACGTAATCTGCTGCCCTTCTCCCAACAGTGTACCCCAGCTGGCTGGAAAAGAGGGAAGCCCAAGCAAATTACGCAGCTCCAGTTCTGCCTGGTTTCCCTTGGCAATTAAACCAGTTCATGGGAAGAAAGTGGGAGGATGGTCAAGCACACACCCAGAGAAGGTCTACGTCTATGTTCCAGCATCTATGCTGTGACTCAGGCAAAGACACTATGTCCTTCAGGCAAGACTCTGAAGCCTTCAGTGCCATTTCTGAACATGGTTCTACTACACAGTAGCACAACTCATAACCTCTACCCTATACTGCAATTCAACGAGCTGGTTTATATAACTTCTGTATTCACCAGAGGGATGTTTCCTACTAAGAAATTAAGGAAGGAAAAGAGAGCTGGTAATGAAGTTGGTGACCTTTATTCCCCTTGGTGAAGTTTCGCTACTGCATGTCTGTACAATTGTTCCATAACTGAACAAAACTTTTTTTTAATGAAAATATCCTTTTTCCATTTTCAGACTTTTTTATAAAATTTACAATAGATTTTGTTTAGGTTTCTAAACATCTTCCTCTTACCGAGCAATCACATCTTTATGGTCCTTTCCTAAGAAAACTAGAAGTAATTTGGAGGTTATCTAAGGACAAACTCTGATAGATGACTCAGCCACCTTCTGCTTCTCCTCATCTGACATTTAGCAGCCTGCCTCCTTGTATTCTTTCCAGGCATATATATGCAAGATAAATTTTTCTTTAAAAAAGGTTAAAAAAAAAAGCCTCCCACCACTACTAACAAAAGTTCACCTGAAAAATCTTAGTAAATCAGGAGTAAGACTAGATTTTGGCTGCCAGTGTGCTTTTCATCACTGCTAGGAAATCTCGTTTGCAACTGAATTTGCTTTATGTGGTGCTATGCAAACAATCTAGGAAACTGAAATCCTGTCTATACCACACTTCCTAATATGACTAACATCTTTTCATTTTCAGATATCTTAGTACCACTGAGAAATTCTGCTTACATTTCCAGGAATAGCCAATGCCTCTGTAAGCCATGCCACAGTTAAAGCCACCCAGAGTAGGTGACATTGCTTCCATCCTCTTCATAGTGATAAACCCACCTAAGTAGATGCCTCCAATCAACTCTACCTTCTTGATCAACTCTGGCTACAATTCCCTATAAACTTTGCCCTAGGGGAGCTGTATTTAGCAGAAACACATTCTACCACATCCTAGCCTCTGGGAAACTAACTCATATTGCCTTTCTTGGGTAACATCTGCAGGTCTGGAAGAGAGAACATATGTTTTCTTTTGCCTTCATGTCTCAGCACTACCAGTTCCCTGGGAGCAAATCTCTTGATTCCTACAGAGGAATCCTTTGTACTATTGCTTGGACGTAGTTATTCAGGGTGGATGCACAGATCACAAAAAAAAAAAAAAAAAGAGCTATTTATAGAGCCCACATTTTCATCTCTCTAGTTTGAAGGAAGAAAGGGGAATAATTTGAAGGCCAAAAGTGCACCTACTTAGGTGGACAAGACTATTCACAGGGTGAAAGGCATTGCATTAGGAACTTTCAAGATCCAGCTTGTAAGAAACTCTAGACTTGGAGGCTAAGGTGAAATTTAGGCTGACTGAATACAGCCAATAATCTTTAACAACACAAAGTGATTCTTGGAAGCTAACTAAGCCCTAAATCACCAGCAATGCATTCCCACTGATCAAAGTGTAAAATTAAATGTTTCCAGCATACTAGCAACATTCAGCTGAAGACAGCTAACAAGGATACATTAAATATAAACTAGAATTCAAAATCAAATCTACAAGCCTAGAAAGGAGATTACCTGCATGGACATGTTATCTCAATGTACAGCCAAAGCTCTGATGATGATACATGGTACAATGTGACTTTGAATGCCTAACCTGCGAAGGTCATTAATCCAGCTTCATCCAAACTATTTCTAGCACTGCAGCCCTGAGCGGCTTTTAGAAACTGCCTCAAAACAACACATAACTTCCAGCTAGACTTTCCAAAACAAATGTTGGTTTGAGGAATAGGACTGAGTACTGTTTAGTTCTTCTGTACCCAAGCAAGGTTTTTAAAGCTGGAAAGATAGTTAGACTACAGTAAGGGTAGATGAGTCAGCTTTACACTGGGACACAGAGCTCTGGAGCTCCTACTTAAAACAGTTTTAGTGTGTGACATAATGTGACTACAGAAAGAATAGCTCCTCTGGGGAGCTCCCAAACACCTCAAAAATCTATTGCATTCTCTGTGGCACCTGTGCAGCTATAATCAACAATAAAGATGGCTTTACCATGAAGATGATTGATAGTACTGTAAAATAAATAAATAAATAACTTTGCTGTAAAATATGCACTAGTTAGTAAACACAGGATGCAATAATCCAATGAACTTCTGGGATCCCCAATATTATATTCCTCTCTGATAATGAGACTATCCATAGAAAGACTGATTAAACTTTAACAGGATATTGCCATATAATAGCAACAGAAGAGGCAAAAGAGAGGCACAGCCTTGAAACGCCTAATAGGGTATTCTGCTGCTTGACTGTTTAAGATGGGCTTCGAAAGAGAAGAGCAAGGTGTATCAAAGAGAAATGAGATGTGTGCTCTCCTATGTGGGCTGGTTACAGCAGGGAAATGATTTGTTGATTATTCTGTAGATTTATTCTCTGAATTGTGAACATAAAAATAAGCCCCAATGAAAAGCCTTGGAAAATAAATGCCTGAAACTGGATTTCGCTTTGGTGGCTATTTAACCTCTCACTAGTGCATCATGTGCATTTTCCATTGCCTGGTAGTGGCATGAGGCCAAATTTCTGCTCGGTATCTGCAAGCAAAACCACAGAAATAGGGAATATAAGGAAAGTTTCACTGCCCAGCAGCTGACCTGGCTGCCTGGCAGGACAAGCTACTGCAGGCAGTGAGGCTGCTGCCCAGCCTTACGGTGTCAATGGGAAAAAAAATGCTCCAGCACTGAAAGTAAATTACAAAGGGAGATTTAAGGTGAGAACCAGGAGAAGCACAACACCCTTACAATTCAGTAAATATTTTCAGGGTTGTTTTAAGTTATTTAACAAATGTTTGGTGATGTGTACCATGTATAGAGCAATGTTTTTATTTTATTTTATTTGTATTGTCATTGCCTTGCATTTTTTGGTAGTGTTCACTGCAATTGCCTATGCTGAGAGAAAGCTAAGGCACGCCTTTTATCGCATTCCTTGCAAATGTATGTTTATGGCACTGCTTCAATGTTAATAGCGATGTTAATATTAAGAGGGTCAAAAATAATGGCTTTATAATAGAATCAACATGGCAATATGTCTTTTCAGTTAGTTAAAATTTATCCTCCTTTTCTAAGAAATATCACATTATCACATTAACGCATTACAGGAACTAGTATTTGAGTGGAATTCGTAAGATAGAAAGATGTCTACTCAAAGTCTTCTAGAGTCTGTCATTAATCTTCTTGACATCTTTCTTTCAGAAATATTTATGAGATGTAACTTTACACTCTGGTACTGTTAAATCAGTGGCAATCTGACCACTGACTTCAGCCAGGTCAATAATCTTCTCCCTTTTTGATGAATAGTTAACCAAGTGATAACCGGATGAGGCAGAATAGTCTCATCCATTTAACTAGCTCTTTATGCTTTACTTGTCTTTTAAGAATGTATCTTCTATGACTACATCACCATTTAAAAAGTGGGTGTGACAGTGCCTTCATTTGTCTGAATATAGGCTACCCATGTGGTTTTACATAGTGAGCAAACAAAATTGTCATATGAGTTCTATGAGGGGGTGTCTTTTTTTGTTGTTGTCGTTTGGGGGGGGGGGGGGTTGGTTGGTTGTTGTTTTTTTTTCTGAAAAGATCTTTTTTCCTGGATGTTGATAAACTGATTAGCTGCCCTTTTACAGGAATTCATTCCATCATGGGAAGATTTAATAGTGCAGCACTAAGTGCTTTGTTATTATTACTTTTTTTAAGTTTAATTGTCTTTTGTACCCTTGGAACTCCATTACAGAGACCAAAAACGCTATTAGCAGTGCAGTGTGTAAAATGGGAATTGCCTCTTGCCCTTTGGCTATGATTTAGCAAAGTACTTCAGCCACTACCTAACTTCATGCAAATTGTCTTAAAGTGCATTGGCCAATGCTGACATTACTGCTAAACATGTGTTTCAGTGCATTGCTGAAGAGGAATCTAATTATTCATCTGCTTAAAACTGAGAACACTGTGAACTCTTTCATTGTAGCAGGTAATCCTCTTAGCTTTCATACATAGACACTGTAGTTATTGCACACTTTCTGTTAATGTTTTCTAAGCAGACACAATCCTATTCTGCAAGAAGCCCAATACTTTAACATACCAGGCAGCTTGGGCCTTCAGGGGGTTTGAGTGTGGCTCACCAGAGTATCTGGATGCCTGCTGTACTTAGGAAATAGCCGCCCAGTGTAGGATTCATCTTGCTAGTTTCAACCATCTTCAAGGCATGTGTCTTCATTTTTATCGACTCCCTTTATAGTCAGCAGAAAGAAAAAGGCATGTCTAAACAATGATTCAGCTGCCTTATTTTAGACATGTGCCTGAGGATGAGTTGAAGTATCTATTTCTTTCCAGTGATCATAAAATGAGTCCTGGGGACCATTTCAGTTGGCAGTCGCCAAGGCTCTCATCAGAACTGCTCTGGCTAAGGTAGCTGTCATATCAGGAGGAACATAAACAGAAATTCAAGCACCTGGGAACATAAAAGTTGAGCAGACATTTAATCATTTCAGGAGTTTCTTAAAACGTGAATAACCCCCACTGCTTTACTATGGACAGTTCAGAGTCCCCATTCCTACATTTTGTTCCAGGTAAACAAATCTCTACAAACACAATTCCAGAAGGTTTCAGTATATTCTGCATATGGTCCCTTGCATGGATTGAACCATTAAAATGTTAAATAGATTAAATCAAGATTCAGCAGAGAGACATGATTTGTCTGTGCAGTTACTGAATCTACAAACTTTAGGTGCACAGCCCTAGACTGCTCTCCGTTTGAAACAAAGGTATTTAAAGAGTACATCCAGTTAACATCTGCACCAGCCATATAAATACCTAAAATGGGAAACAAATCATGGCTACTAAAGTATTTCCTTCCTCTAAAATCTGTCCATTTCTAGTAGCTTATGTATTACGGATTCTTCACACACACCCACATGTATTTTATTTCTATTTAAGCAGTAGTAAAAATGAAATAAGAATCTGAGATCCCACAATACTTGCTCTTACTGCCAGATAAACAATGAGACGAAGACAAGGAAGTTTGATTTTAGAAATCAGTATTAGGGCACAAAACTCCATTCTGTTCAGATAGTACTCATAATACTGCACTAGGAATGCTCAGGTCCACAGGTAGCATGGCAAAGGATATCTTTGTTGTTGTTATTCATGGTAGCCAAACTGAAAGAAAAAAATGTTTTCAATTGAACATCAGTGTTCTTCTATTTAAAAGTGCTGGCCAAGTGAATTGGGCATCTAAATACCAGGTTAGCCTTTAATACTTCAAATATGACCTATTGTCTTAATACCAGAACATGGCACTTTGTTTGACTACATTGTTTCAATGGACTCAGTTAATGAAGTGGCTGAGATAGCTTTGTATTGGAGAGTTTTCTGCTTTATTTTAAAAGACTCATTTGACTTCTTAATATCCAAAGAACAAAGCAGTAATATTTTTAGTTTTCCTTAAAAAAAAAAAAAAGTAATTCTAAGGATTCACTGGAGCTGCCCATGAGTGAAAGTTTTCCATTTACAATTACATTTTGATATTTCAGACTTGGGTTATCATTCGGTGTGTCTAATACTGTTTTTGTATTATTCATGTTGCTTGATCTAACCATGTCAAACAACCTTGCCAAAGTCCAGTTGTAGGACACAGACACAATTATTTCCATAAAATAAGTCATCATAAAATACATGAAGTTAATTGAGTTACAAGAGATCAGTTGTTCAAAAATTCATATTGATCAACTTTAATCATACTACTTTCATTTAAATTTGTTATGAGACTATTCCATTACCTTTCACTGACACTATATCAAATTGATTATAATGAACCAATTATCCCCTTTGCTGCTTTTAGATTTTGGCATCATTTTCAAATCCTCTAGAACATATCCTGTATTTCAATGCAGTTGAATCAGTGCTCTCATTCATCCCTATTAACAGTTTTAAGAGGGAGCCATTTGTATCTACTAATTTAAAATAGTAAACAGTTATGGCAGTTTTCTTTAGAAAAAAAAATAGAAATGCCAACAAAAATCTCAGTAACATAGAGCTTGATATGTCATTTTGATCTCCTGTGTAAGAAAGTATTTTGGGTAACTCCAGATAGTCTGCGAGAAATCTTTCAATAGCTCATGTTCAGTAATGTTGTTCCTTTTACTAACTGTTAATTAGCAAAGAGTTTGTACTTCATAGTAGCAAGTTTGTATTCCTTTAGTAACTCCTGATTAAGTTTAGTTTCTATTTTTGATCATTCCATGTGTATTCACTTTATCTTTTTATGATTTGGTGGCAATACAGGGACTGAATTTTACTAATTTTTAGCTATATAGTACATGCAGAAAGCTGAAATTTCTATTATTGTTACTGTTAAAACAAAGTAATAATCTTTATGTACTTAAGCCTCTGCTTTATAAACAACAACGTATGAGAATACATTTCTTTTCAGAAGTAGGACTACCAATTTTATCAGGTTAATCAATATGCAAAATATGATTCCATTAAATAAAATGAAGTGTGGGGAAAGCACTTTTACTTTGGCTTTGATATCATTTTGGAACCCATTACGTTGCAATTAAATTAATTTAGATGATCTATACAGTTATTAACACATTTCTGTGTTTAAAAAAAAAAAAAAAGGAAAAGAAAAAAAAAAGAAAAATAACAGAGAAATGGAAGATTTACCTCTGTTAGTTGGCTCCAGTGCATTGTTCTTTATATAGTTACTGATAAAATTTGTTTCAGATCTCTAAGTAACCTCGTTTTCTTTTATCATGTTGGCCATTCATATTTTCAAAAACACCTTTACATTATAGAAGAAACTCACGTTGCCTATTTGTCTGACTGATGGATGTAGCTAACACATAAATCTCTTAATAACATAATTCATTTCAGTTGAAACCAGGACATAATTTCAGTAACTTATTTTATTTTATTTTTAAAAGCATAACCTCTTAATTTTCCTAATGAGCTGTTAAAAACTAAAATGGAATTTTCTTGTTTTTAAGGTATAAATAGGGTCATTAAGTATTTCTCTTTCAAGCAGATCCTTTTACTGTTTACAAGAAATCTGTCCCTTTGAGGAGCACTACTAATTGGTCCCTTGCTTTATTCCCATTAACTCATTTTAGGGTCTTCCCCAATGTTACAGACAAATTTATAACACAATCTAGGGGATAATATATGTAACAAGCCTATTATTAACAAATATAATACTATAAAACACACTGACATCCAAATTTTTAGTTCGCTATAGACAAAACAAATTTGAGCTTAGGCACGAACAGATGGCCATGAAAAAGGTTTGCTCAGTCTTTACTATTTAGGAAGTGTGGTAGGTTATTTTGCAGAGTGACACTGAAGAGGTAAGGAGTAATGAGCAGGAATAGTTGATAACATTAAATGAAGATAGAAAAAGAGCAAAGTGATGCATCTCTTACCATTACTTTCAGCCCTGGAAGGTAGGAGAACTTTACTAAAGTATTTCAGTTTCATTTCATCTTTAAAGTACTTCTTCTTGAAATGTGAACACCTAAATATCAAGATATTGTTCCAAAGCCTGTCCTTTAGAAAGACAGATTCTTAAATCTATATCTTGGACTACTCAGCAGAGAAGTTCCACAAGAAAATAAAGATTGCATTCATCATATATTTAGAATCAAAATTTAGCATTCTGAACTTTGTTTAAATTTTCTGAAGGGACAGCTTTATGACCATTATGAGAACCATTTTGGGAGCCTCTGTTCAGAGGTTTCAAAATGGACTTTCACAGTTCTGTCTAATTTTTCCAGTAAGAGTTTATGCACATTATGGCTTGTGACAGTGTGTTCCCCCACCCCAGCCTTTGGTGTGCCTTGCTCAAATATGGGCCATTGCTCCAAAGGCCTTGCTCAGGAAGAGAGTGACCACTGTACTGGCTACAGCCAAGGCCTTTCTCATGCAGATAGCAACCATGATATTGGTTCAAACGGAATGCCAGAGAAACTGATAGACATAGATCTTGCTCAGCAGCTGAGGGCCAATGGAGAATGTGACAAAAAAAAAAAAAACAGTATGACTATTAGTCCATCATCTTACTCCATAAACAGTGAGCAGGCCAAGAGCCCTTCTTCTGCACAGCAGCTGTCTGCAAAACAGGATCTCCCCTTGAACATGGAAGCCTCCCAAAGTCACACCTGCTGCAGAGATCCCTTCCTCCTCATGAGAGATTCCTTGCTGCAACAGATCCTTGGTAAGTGATTAATAGCTTGCAGATCTTTGTAAGCTTCACTAAGATTATATCTTAGATTGATTGTGCACATATAATCCTTAGTCCTAAACCACTGACCAAGTCTCGGACTAGGAGTAGATTCAGCTTCACCTAGGCTCCTTACTTCTTCTGTTCAAGGAGTTTAGAAAGAAAGAGGGTCCTCCTTGCCTCACGACTCAACAGGAAGGTCTCCTGGGCATGTCTGATTTACCCTGTCCTCTATGCAGTAAATAATGAAGCGCATTTTGCTATCTTGAATCTTGTTAAGTCACTGTCTTATTTATGATTAAGCTTTGTTAGATCAATAAATTATATCAGTAAATATATATTGCTGCTTCTCTTTTACAAGTGAAGTGTGTAATTTCATCCATGACATGGCTAGGAATCTTCTAGAGAAACTATTGATTTAGGAATATCTTGTGTAGGAAAGGAGCAACAAAGTCATAAAGTTCAGTACTCAGAATCACATCAGCTACCATAAAATCCCTTTTGAGGGAGGAGCTGTGGGTTCACCACCAATAGAAATGTGTAGCAAACTTCGAACCTATTGTATAAAAGCAGTAGACACAAAAAATATGAAACTAGAAAAGAGCAAGACAGCTTATGGGTATCATCAGGCTGTGGATGTGGTTTACCTTGACCTCAGTAAGGCTTTTGACACCGTTCCCCACAACATTCTCCTCAAGAAACTGGCTGCTCGGGGCTTGGACTGGCGTACGCTTCGCTGGGTTAGAAACTGGCTGGATAGCCGGGCCCAGAGAGTTGTGGTGAATCTGGTTGGAGGCTGGTCACTAGTGGTGTCCCCCAGGGCTCGGTACTGGGGCCGGTCCTCTTTAATATCTTTATCGATGATCTGGATGAGGGCGTCCAGTGCACCCTCAGTAAGTTTGCAGATGACACCAAGCTAAGTGCGTGTGTCGATCTGCTCGAGGGCAGGAAGGCTCTGCAGGAGGATCTGGATAGGCTGGAGCGATGGGCTGAGGTCAACTGCATGAAGTTCAACAAGGCCAAGTGCCGGGTCCTGCACCTGGGGTGCAACAACCCCAAGCAGAGCTACAGGCTGGGAGATGAGTGGCTGGAAAGCTGCCTGGCCGAGAAGGACCTGGGAGTATTGGTTGATAGTCGGCTGAATATGAGCCAGCAGTGTGCTCAGGTGGCCAAGAAGGCCAACAGCATCCTGGCCTGTATAAGAAGCAGTGTGGCCAGCAGGTCTAGGGAAGTGATTGTGCCCCTGTACTCGGCTCTGGTGAGGCCGCACCTCGAGTGCTGTGTTCAGTTTTGGGCCCCTCGCTACAGGAAGGACATGGATGTGCTCGAGCGAGTCCAGAGAAGGGCGACCAAGCTGGTGAGGGGTCTGGAGAACAAGTCTTACGAGGAGCGGCTGAGGGAGCTGGGCTTGTTCAGCCTGGAGAAGAGGAGCCTCGGGGCGACCTTATCGCTCCCTACACTTCCTTAAAGGAGGCTGTAGAGAGGTGGGGGTTGGTCTATTCTCCCACGTGCCTGGTGACAGGACGAGGGGGAATGGGCGAAAGTTGCGACAGGGGAGTTTTAGGTTGGATGTTAGGAAGTACTTCTTTACCAAAAGGGTTATTAAGCATTGGAACGGGCTGCCCAGGGAGGTGGTTGAGTCGCCATCCCTGGAGGTCTCTAAAAGACGTTTAGATGTAGAGCTTAGCGATATGGTTTAGTGGAGTACTTAGTGTTAGGTCGGAGGTTGGACTCGATGATCTTGAGGTCTCTTCCAACCTAGAAATCTGTGATACTGTGATACTGTGATCAGCGTCCTAGCTTCCTACAACAGCAGGGATTTTATTGGGTGAAAAATACTAAAAGATGAGTCACAACTCATGCCACATGAAGATGACTTTAACCCCAATGATGATTTAAAAAAAAAAAAAAAAAAAAAGGAAGAAGAATCATTGTAAAGCTAAATGCAGAATTTGAAGCAAACTAAGGCAAATCTAGTTGCAGTAATTTTGGAAACTGCCTTCCTCATCCTTCAGCCAGGTGATGTCTCAGAGCAAAGCTGTCAAATGGTAATGTGTAGCTACACTTCTGCTGGCACAGTATAAGTTAAACACTTGCTTAAACCACTGAAAAAATTGAGGATGGACATCAAACTGTGTATTTCAGGATTTAAGGTGCAGATAAGCGTTTCCTTCTTTGCTGGAGAGGAAAAGTAATTTATAGAGGCCAGAAATTCAGTAGGGCAGTTCACAGCTCATATTCTCCAAACAAATGTAGTCCATCCCAGCTAATAAGGAAAATAAAGGGTGATCCATTTTACATTGACAGCCAATAATCAACTAACTTCCATTGTTCAATAAAGTTTTGTGACTATATTGTAAAATATTTGATTTAATTGTAATAACTGTTTCTCCTTATCACTGTAAGGAGTACATCTTCTAATTTTGCTTTACAACACTTATTTTGGGAAAATATTTTTATCCATAACACTCCTTTTCTGTGTAAAACATCCAATTAATTTCTAACAACTTCACATCTTGGTACTATATGATCATGTTCCAGCATTTCTTTGAAGTAATTCTTGTTTATAGACACTTTAGTCAGAAGGCTAACCAGAACTGAAAGGGGGACATAAAATATAATTTTGTTCTCTCTAGACTCTTATGATTTAGTTTGTTAATGGCATTAAGTATAGAAACATCATGTTTAATTCAGAGTAGATTAAATCCAATTAAGATTTCATCAACCTGGTCTAGTGGAAGGTGTCCCTGCCTATGGCAGGGGGGTTGGAATTAGATGATCTTTAAGGTCCCTTCCAACCCAAACCATTCTGTGATTCTGAGAAGGTTCCACTGCAATAAAAGGGACAAGTCAGAATAAGTCTGAAGTTGAAAAGGCCAAGTACAGTCAATCCCCACTCGCTACTGGGGCTGTGATATTGTGATACCAGGAATAAATATCATAGATTTCCCAAATTTAAAGAACAAGGCAAGGATTCTTCACTGAGCTCCATGAAAATGTTTTGTTGTGTTTCTTTTTTTTTTAATTATTATTTTTTCCCCCCCTTGGGCTACATGTGAACAACCTACCTTCGCAAAATGAGCTACTAAACTCATTTTGTATGTAGCCTCCACACAAGTATATTTAATACAATGTATACCATATATGTATTTATTTTTGTTTTAAGAATGAAAAGGAAACAAGAGAAAAGTAAAAATAACAGGCCTTAGTGTGTGCTTAGATATTATTGTCTAATGTACATATGTTCTAAATCATATACTGTTAAATTTCTGACTGGAGTTAACATACAAAAATGCAAAGAGTTAAAACCCTTCTTCTACACATGGCCCTCCTGGGAAATTTCCCATGAGAAATAAAGAGTATTCAGTTGCTGTCTGCCTCATATGTTATATTCTCTTCGCCACATTATTAAATGGATCCTGAGTCTAAGATTGCTGTAAAACAATTATTGTGTCAGTGGTTCTAGGAAAAAATAAGATGAAATAGCATTTAAAATTTTATCGCTGTAGTTGAAAAATATCTCATAAAATATGTAGCAGCATCTGTTTCATTTTCAATATTTAGATGGCTTCTGAAAGATCTTATTAAATCTTCAAAAGACTTGTGAGATAGTGGTTTAGGCTGAAACAACTTACAGGAATGTGCACTCTCATCCACATTCCAGCACTGATCTGCTCATAATCTCTGCCATGACTCTTAATGTCTTTGAACTATTTTCTCCCCAGTCTGTGAGGCAGAGATAACGTAGGCTGAATTCCAGAGGAGAAAGGGTCTCAGACAGAGTTTTTGCCAGATTGTTCCTTGTTAAGATGGAGATTTGCTTCATTCTTGGGAAAATCTGAGTGCTCTGGAGACAAAAGCTTTCCATTTGTTATTCTGTAGGGAATGCAGAAAAGTAGCTCCAATTTCCACAGCAACTCACAGACTCTTATACCATAGGTATTTGGGCTGTGTTGCACAGTAAGGATTTCCATAAAGGAGAGCTAACCATGTCAGAGCAAGACAATGCTGTGGTGCTTTCTTTCGTTTGTGCTCATGATGTCCAGCCTAGCTCCTTGCCTCCATTAGAACAGCACTGATGAGTCTCTAGCCCTGTTAACCAAAGGGGGTTGCTCAGTACAGATGGTTCTAATTATATTTCTAAACACCTTCATATTCTCCATTTTTTGCCCTGTGATGGCTCCACCCTTGCACCACAGTTTCCATTTTGAGGTGTTGTGTACTGCCACCAGAACAGGTTGTATTTTGGATCTCAGCATTGTTTTGTCTTAAATCTTTTGTCTTATCTCAAAAATTACTGGTATTAATTAACAAATAATGTGACATTTTACTTATCAGGTGTTGGATTTTCTCCCTTAGAGATTTCTTCTTCAGTGATAGGTAGTTTTAGGTAATCCTTTTAAGGATTACTTGTGCTAGTGCATTTCAACAGGAAAGAAACTGTGACCCCATTAAAGTCCACAGATATCCGTAGATCTTTAAAGTTTCCAGAGTATCATAATTCTATATATGGTATCTGTGTGCATAATATATGCATTTTTAATCTGCAACAGTTAAAATTATGATTAAAATTATCATCACTGCAAAAAGCTTGCTTACAGCCTGTTCAGAGACTTCTGAGAGACACTTCTTTTTCAATTTAGTTTTTCATGGGAAACAGCCTTTCAAAGGAAGCATGAACCAAATATTTTTCCAGAATTTTTCTTTTTGTTATTGTAATAATATTAAAAATGATTTTAATATTGATATTAATTGATATTAATATTGATGATAATAATAGTAGTAGTAGTACTAACAATAGTAATAATGATTTACCTTTCCTTGTTCTTTGCTGTCCCATCATGTGAAAAATGCAACCCTTTTGCATTTTGGCCAACACTTCTTCTAATGTGAGGGATACCTTAGCACTGAGAATACCCAGATTATGCAAAAAGTGGATAGATTTCATTACCACCCTTTAAGCATTTCACATAGAATAATACCTACAAAGATACTAAATGCACAGACTTTTAAATACAAAGAAGTGAAGTTTGACTTTGAGGTGCAGATGTCTTTAGTGATGCGGACTTCTTAGCATTGTGTAGTGTCTACACATTCTAAGAAGCTCTGAGAAAGTTGCCATTTCCTTCCTCTGGAAACATCTCCAGTGTTTCAGGTAGGAACAGAGTTGCAGAGCACTGCACCAGGGACTGGGAAGAATTTCTTGAGGAATATAATTCTTGTAAGAACAGGATCTCAGGTAAAGACAGGACATGCCATGGAAACAGTGGCCATAACTGTGTGAAAAACAGCTAGAAAAGGATTCCCTTGGAAATGGCTTTGGCATCGCTCTCAGTCTCTCTTGGCAGTGCTATCAGTTTGAGTCCCAGCAGACAGAGGAGCAGAGTAAATCACTAAGAAATGGTGTAAGGCTCTACTTTATGTAGATGAGGAAGACAACATTTGTGGCCATGCTGGCACAAGTATTTTTGCATACTGTTATGACAGACACAGTCCTCATTAACAGGAACAGATGGCTTCCAGACCACTCTTTCTTCACAGGAGCCCATGGTCTGTGTCTGTCTCAGGTTACAAAGTCATGGCTTGGTTAAGCTTACTGGTACACATGGTCTAGGTGGAGCAGCTCGTTGGTGCCCTGAGTTTCAGAAAGACTCAGCAACCTGTGGTCATCCCAACCGCTTTTAAAATACTGATACCAAGTAAGTCCCGCAGGTGTGCCATTTTGCAGTTAGCTCAACATCACATTACACCACCACTACCTGCCAGAAATACAGCATCCAGTTAGGTCACACAGTAATCCATAATCATTCCATCAAGACGTGACTCAGGGCAGCAGGGAACATGTGGCATCCCCCAAAGTTTGGATCAGCCTAATGCTTCTGATATTTCTGTCATCTGGAAGAAAGATGTTGTTTGTTGGCTTTGTTCAAACTGTCCACAGTTGCAGAAGATGCTAGCATCGTGTATCTGGCCACTCTGGTCAGCGATGGTGTTCATGAACTAGAGTTTGTGATCAGCAGAACCTTGTTCTTTCACATATGCCTTCTTATATAGCCAGGACCATTGAGGTGAGTACCAGGTGGGGATGTGAATCCTATTTATCATGATGCACAGGTGGCTGTGCTGAGATAACCCACATGCAAATAACACATCCAGGCTGCAATATCTAAAATGGAAAGGGTGAAACAGCTGTGAACAACATCAGTTTTGACAATCTACTCTTAAACACCCACAACAAACCTGTCAGAGTCCTGAAGCACCTCCATGGGGTAATCCAAAATACCTGATTGCTGTGTTCAGACCTCTCTAGAGGTTTGTTGGTAAAGGAACTTCAACACATAGGAGTATGTTTGAATAAATGCCACTGCACTGGAAATGAAATAACTGAGTTGGGAGGGCCAGAATGTGGCATATGAAGTCCCATGTCCTGTCCTGTGGGAAGAACTGAGAATGGTTTGTAGTTTGGTGGGGTGCTGCTGCCACATATCTTCAGTAAGATTTAATTTATTCTTCTCCCCATTTCCTGAGGTAAACCCCACCCCCCACCCCCTCCCCCAACCTCCCACTCCATCTATTTTAAGTTTAATTTCTTAATTCAGAACAGTCTGCAGGACAAGAAGTCCATTTAGGTTCATCCTTCCAAATGCATAAGAGGTTTTCAGGGCCACCACAATCTCCACCAATATAATAAACGTCTTGTGTGCTTGTATAACACATAGCTCAGACAGTACTATTTTAATGTGTATGATTACAAATCTGTTCTTTCAGCAAGAAAGTTATGCGTGGTAAATGTATGAAAAAAATATTCTGTAATTGCCACACGTGAGAAATTTCAAAGTCCCTTCTATTTTGCAGTTCGAGAATAGCTTCTTGTTTCTGAATAAGCATACTTTAAGCCTATTCTTCACTATCAAAACTATCAGTTTTTATGAAAAACAGGCTTCAGTCAAAATTGACAGGAAAAATAATTTTGATGGTAGCTTTGAAAATAGCTTTGGTGTTTCATTATAAATATCTCAAATACTTTAACGGCATAAGTTTTATTAATTCCAAAGTTTCCTTTATAATTAGAAGAGGGGAGAGCATTGCGGGAGGGGGGGGTTGTTTGTGGGTTTTTTGTTGATGAACCTTATTTCATCAGGATTTAGTTTTCTGTACAAGGCACTGCCTTTCATACCAATTTCAAAAGAGAGAAAATCTTGTACTGCAGTCGTTCTGCTTCAAGCTCAGTGGGAGAGAGGCTCCCTCCTGTGGAATGTGAGGTCTCTGTAAATTTTCACTAAATGTGAGGTCTCTGTAAATTTTCACTAAATTTTCACAAAAAAAAAAAAAAAAAACTACAGAAGGATGTCCTTTAATTAGTTGCAAATTAGTTACATTTTTGAGGTAATCAGGAAAGCAGGATAGTTAGATAAAAAGCTATTAATTTAAAAATCCTTGAGGTTAAAGAGTCTGGGCATTAAATCACTTTCTATGGAGCTGAATTTCTCCCTTTATTTGAAAAAAGATTGGTCTAGTAACTTTACTAAATGATGCTGTTTTCAAATTTTCTAAGAGAAGGTGAAGCAGATTTGAAGGCACTTGTGAAATAACAATGTGATGCAGGAATTTCCAATTTAAAATATTTCCCATTTAAGGGCACTTTTCAACAACTCTGAAGCCAAATTGTTCAAAAAGAATAAGATAGCAAGCTCCCCTGATGGCATCCTGTCTTTTTTCTTCTTTCTTGTTAAAAATTAAAATAGACTATATGTATTTGCAGATGTGCAAAATTGTTTTGTATCGTTAAAAAAAAAATGCTGATTTTTGTTATGTTTTCCCCATTTTTCTCAAGGAAATGAACACAAACCGCTTGGCTAAATGAGTAGTAGTCCTTAGGTAGATATCTAAAGCCTGATATTTTTAAATACTTTTTAACTTATTATCAAAATTCTATAGATGAAAATGCATATTCAATATAGTCTCAGAATTAATTTTCTCCTTTTATGGCTAAATATAAAAATGCTTGGAGCATTCTTAGTGTAGTAGGATATTCATCAAATAAAAGAAAATTGTGTTGATTTAGCACCATTAAAGAAATTGTAAAGCAGTTTAATTGTAAAATTTTTAATTACATTTTGCTTCTAGATCCTTTTTAATGAATGATATGTATGCACATTTCCAATGCTCCATTTCTCGCTTTGCATCATATTTTTAAGAGTCTAGTGTGTTCTGAGATTGTGTAAGATAATCAGAAAATTCAATCAAGGAGAAATATTTTTCTGAGCTTTTGATTAGTCTCTTATTAGGTTATTTTCATCTGCATTGCAACATTACCTAGACATTAACATATACAAAACCAACCAAAGAAACAATATGGTACATCTATTATATTGTTTCAACTTTTAATGACCTATATCAGCTTACATGAGCAAATTGCTTTCCATTTTATATAGGAGCTACAGACACAGGAGCTACTGCAAGCACAGTAGGCAAAAATCTCCCTTAATTTTAGCATGCATACCTATTAGACTTGCAGTAATATGTTTTATAAATAATTATAGGAAATGTGTATTTCAGTTACAGAGCTCTCATAAAGAATTGGCTTAGCAATTTGAAATTCATATATTGTGCTGGATCTTGCTTTTGAAGCTTGAATATTTGCTTTCATTCCCTGGCCAACTGCTGTTTCTGAATAGGTTAGTTCTGTTCTGATATTATTGGTTTATACAGCCAATACTGCCCCAGATGATAAAGTTCAGTTTCTGCTCTCAATGGCTGTGGCCCATTAATTTCATCACTGGTGCACAGTAGACACTGGCCAATTAGTTCTTTAAATTATTGTATTACATCTTAATAAAGTAATCATAGTGCATGTTTCGTCTCTTAACTGGAATCAGCAAAAACAAAAAGAGAACAGCAGCCTGAGTTCTGCTCTTCTCCACAGCATTTCTGTGATGCAAGCCCCCAAGCAGCTGATCTGGTACTTACATTGTTCTCTCCCTTTCCACGGGAAGATTTTAAAAACACAACTCCAACCTACTCAGTCAACTGTGATGTCAGTCTTGTATTGTAGGTTGAGGCTGATGTGTATATTAACAAATTTAAAAAGAAAAAAACTTTAAAGCTTTTAACCTCTATATACCAGGTCAGATTATAAGATGAAAATTCATATTTTACTGAGAAGGAAACATCTACGTTTATTTTCCAGTTAAAATGATGAACCTGTTTCATTCAGGCAAACCAAGCTATATTTTTAAATAGTTAATATTTTAATGAAATATATAGTATGTATTTATAAACAGACAAGAACAAATATTTGTATGAGAGAAAAATGTCCTTACATGAATGATACTGAACCCATGTCTGCCAAATTCAGTATGCTTGTACCCTGTTCAGATGATAAATGTCCTGTTTCTCCAATAAACACATATTTCTGTATGTATCCAGCATAAGTCAGTGGTGCATATATAAGTTCATAAAATTATTATTGTAATATTATGCAGAGAAAGGACAGTAGCATGAGCTAAGTGTATATTTACAATACAGCTAGCTCCTCAGCTTAAGTTCCATCTTTCCATGGTAAAGTGGCAAATTATCTCACTCCTGATCAAAATGGCTCTCAAAAGTCACAGTAATTACACATAAAATAAGCAATTTCATTTTAGATACTGTACAAGAAGGAAGATGTGCATCCACATATTAAAATCCAATACTGCAAAATCAGATGTAGCTGTAAAATTAGAGCTCAAGTAAATAATCTCTTAAGTGCAAGTCTGACTGCAAGTATAATTACTCCTCTTGTAATTAATTTTAATTATGTAAGAAGAAAATAGGTAGACCAGTTTAGTAAACAAATCCTAATAAACATAATGAAGAATGGCATTGTTTCATAATTACCTGCTAACACTTTATTTTCTGCTGTTAGGTACTTACATTCATCTATTTGATCTTAAAATACACACATTTAATTGAGTCTTGCAAGAATGTTTGTGATATATGATTTGTGCTATAGACATAACATTTTTCCATTTTAATTCCTATATGTATGTGTCCATGCCTTGAACAGGTGGGTCAGAAATTAAATTGCAGGCAAATTAGATCTTGATATTAGACAATATTATTTCAATTAAGTTTTGCAACTTAATTTAGACATACAGATACCTGGACTGTCAGAATCACAGACTCACAGAATAGTTAAGGTTGGCAGGAACCTCAGGAGATAATCTAGTCCAACCCGCTGCTCAGAGCAGGTTGCTGAAGCCAATGTCCAGTTGTGTTTTGCCCTTCTCTAAGGATGGGGGCACCACAACCATTCTGGGGAACCTGCTCCAGTGGTTTGTTACCTTCACTTGATCTAAGAGCCTAGCTCTGTCTTCCTTACTCCACCATCAATGTATGTGTATATATTCGTATGCATAGATATGATCTTCCCTGAGCCTTCTCTTCTCCAAGATTAATAGTCCCAGCTTTTTCAGGCTCTTCTCATATCTTATATGCTCCAGCTCCACAATCATCTTCATTGCCCTTGGCAGTACTTGCTCCAGTATGTCCATGTCTTTCTCATATCGAGGAGCTCAGAACTGGAAACAGTGCTCCAGGCACAACCTCACCAGTGCTGAGCAGAGGTGAAGGGTCACCTCCCTCGATCTGCTGGCAATGCCAGGGAGGCCACTGGCCTTTGCACTAGGAGTACGTGGCTGCATCATTGTCAGCTTGCCTACCAGGGTCACCAGGTGCTTTTCTGCAAAGTTGCTTTCCAGTTGCTCAGCTCCAGACCAGACTGGGACATATGATTTTTCCTTCCCAGGTCCAGAATTTTGCAATTCCCTTTGTTGAAGTTCATTAGATTCCTGTTGGCCCACTTCTCCAGCCTGACAATGTTCCTCTGAACGGCAGCATAATCATTTAGTGTATCAACACTCCTCCCGATTTTGGATCACCTGCAAACTTGCTGAAGGTGCACTCTGCCTCATTGTTCCAGTCACTAATGAGCATGTCAAGCAGCTTTGGCACCAGTATTATCTGCTGGAGTACACCTCTTTGGACCGACTTGCAGCATGACTCTGTGCTGATGACCATGGTCCTTTTAGTCCAACAGTTCAACCAGTTTTAAATATGCCTCATTGTCCCCTTATCTAGACTACTTCATCAGTTTGTCCATGAGCATGTTATGGAAGTGTTGAAAGTTTTGTTAAAGGCAAGACAAATAATATCAAGTGCTCTTTCCTCAGCCACCATGTTTTGTCAGATGAGGCTATCAAGTTGGTCAGGCATCATTTCCCCTTCATAAACCCATGCTGAGCACTCCCTATATACCTTCTTGTTTGCAAACATTTGGAAATTATTTCTGGGAGGATTTGCTCCATATTTCTCTGGATTGTTTTTCTTGCCGTTTTTGAAGATAGGGGTGACATATTTTTTTTTCCAGTCCTCAAGAATCTCCTTTGGTCACCATAACTTTCTGAAGACAGTAGAGTGTGATATCACAATGACATCAGCCATCTCCCTCAGCACTTGTGGGTGCACACCAGGCCCCATGGACTTATGTATTTCCAGTCTGTTTCAATGATCATTAACCTGATCCTCCTCTACTGAGCATGAGTCTTCATTGCACCAAACTTTCCCACTGGTCTCAAAGATCTTCAATACCTAAAGGCAAATACCCACAATATTTTCAGGTCAGGTTTTGAAGCAAAATACACGGAACAAAATAAATATGCTCAAGGCAGGGTGGGTGCCACACAGACGTTTTCCACTCCTTGCTGCCCAGCTGAGAAAGGGCATCAAAACAAAGTCTTTCCCAGTTGTATAAGGCAACCTTCATTGTACAAACCTATTCTGGTCCCCATGTCCCTTTCTTGATGCCACAGGTAGAGCTTAGATAATCTCAACCCCTTACTTCAGTACAAAGGGTGTTTTGACAAGGTGTGCAATACCTATGTGCCTTTGCCACGTTGCTGTCTCACCTGAGCTCTGACATCACTGTAGAATCTTCTCAGTTCTGGGCACATCTGTAAGCATGTGGAATGTCCTGTATATCAAAACACCCGTGTAAGCAAAAGTCTTCAAGCCTTATTGCTCTGTGAGCATCTTCCAGTAGTATGATGAACTCAGCTAGGGGATCTTCTTCTGTTAAGGACTGAAGAAGGTATTTCAAATGTTTCATGGACATCTCAAAACAACAATTCCAAGTATGCAGGGTGAGGACACTCTTTCAATATTCCCAGCTGGAGGGGTGTAATGCAACAGTGAACACCAGGATCCTTTCTCTCTGTACTGTTTTATGTTGTCCTGCATCTCTTTCAGGCAGTGGACCTTTAACTTGTGCTTTAACAGTTGGTCATACTTGGAAAATAAAATCCATAGTGAAATGAAGAGTAGTTTAAGAATATGTCAAAAGAGAACATTCATACTTACTTTGCACAAACCAAAGGAAGACTTCACAAAATGAAAGGGAAATTGTCTGTCTGGATTTCATTTGCTAACAAAACAGTGCTAGGCCAATTTGTAAGTTGTACTTTTGATCTCTAGGGAAATTTGTTTGTCTCTGTTTTGTGGTTTTTTTTTTTTTACTCATTGCTGGATGAGCATAACTGCATTTGACAAAATGTATCACTTCTGGTAGCTAATACTTAGAGGCATCATGAAGCTGGATTTATTTTATCATTGAAGTTTTATGTTTTGAAATTTTGTAATTAGGCATGACAGTGACACAATTAGGTGCTTTTAGATCAGGACCCCTGTTTTATCACAGAAATGGTTTGGCAGACAGAATTGAAACATAACATCATTCAGCGTCACAGTTTTATCATCTGCCTTAACCAAGGTTTAGAGGATTTTGGTTCCAAAGAAAATAATATAAATAAGGCTGTGATGGCCCACTGCATTTTAATCTCTGTTGAGGCAGAAAATAAAGGTCACTTACAATGATTTGTGAAAATACCCTGATCAATTAAAATCTGGACTGATGGCCTCATCTTATCTCACACAGACAGCCTAGTACAACAGAACAATAAATTCCTGTCTCTGAGAGGCCAGCACTGGGATTTGAATTGGTATTATAAATTCCTTGAATTGTCATCCCTAGACAATTTTGATTTCCCCTTTCCCTTGCTCGGTGAAAGTCACCACAGCCTGAAGGACACATGAATGAAGAGATCTTCACCTCATGCGTCAACATCTGTAATGACAAATATGGAATGCCTTTCCTCGGCTTTGGCCATCTCTTTGTTTTGCCTGATACAAGATACAGTTTCCGTAGTATCCTTTTCTGGAAGCCTGTGGTAGAGGAGCTGTGACTAACTTTTGAATATCAACAATATCTCTATCCCCTTTCCTAACTTTATCTTTTTCCACCACATATTGGGATAGGACATAGCAATATTTAACAGAGTCCCCCAGACTTTTCAGTGAAAAAGAGAAAACTGAAAAATGATTGTATGAAGGTATCACTAGCCATGACCATATACCACTTCTTCCACAATACTTCTGTGCTGTGATCATTATACAGAACAGTACTCTCCTGAGAAGCCATTTTGCTTTGCTTTGAAACACTTTTTTTTTTCCTTCTGTATTACACATGTTGAATTTTAATTTTCACTTAGGCATTTGCAAGTTTAGTGACATCAGTGATCTACCTAGCAAATTTATTGTCTCCCAGATATATCTCCAACAGGCTCCTTCAGGATCGTCCTTTGAGCTCTATCTAATTTCCATATTTTATTTTTTAACTACAGTTTTGTTGACAACTTAGCAGTACACATGCAAGACAAAGTCCATCACAACCAATCAAGATTTTCTACTGGCATGATTTTGGATTGCACGCTTCACTTCTTTGTACTTGAAAATTATGAATTCAATGAAATAAGTCTCAGCATGATTAAAAATTATAGCTAGAAAACATATGAATTTATATTAGCTTGCACATCCCACATAATACTTGTAAAATGTTTTTTTGGGTTTTTTTGGTCAACTGCAGGGTAGTTAGCATATCTGCAATTGTCACATGATAGTTTAATAATCTTTGAGCATGAGATTAAATTGGTAGTTAAACCAGCCACATTGTTTGTTGTATGTTTATTTATTTGTTTGGGATTTTTATTTTTAATATAGTACAACTTAGCTTTCTCAGTTGAAATTTTCTTGTCTTAGTTTGAAACATCAAGAACCAGAAACTAAAACAAAAAGTAATAAGAACATGGGTTCAAAACTTTAACATAGAAAATGAAATTTGGAGCTAATTAAAAAAAAAAAAAAAAAGTATGCAGTAAGCCTATCTTTATAAGATGTGTTTTTCTGCCTTCTCAGGTTTATTTATGCTCATCACTTAGGTTTGCAATTCAGCAGTGGAATGAAAAATGTTCCCTGTTCTAGGAACATAGAAGCATTGATGGACTGTACATCATGGTTCATATTGGAAGGAAGGAAGGAAGGAAGGAAGGAAGGAAGGAAGGAAGGAAGGAAGGGAGGGAGGGAGGGAGGGAGGGAGGGAGGATAAATAGATAAGGTGAAAAAGAAAGGAGAGAAATAAAAGAAAAAGGTGGGCCGCAGCAATTCCTTATTTTTTTCCTTTGTTCCATGGGAAGATACATCTTTTTATGCTACTACCAATGAATAGATTGGAAAGAGAGAACATATTTCTCTTTGTGTCTTTAAATATTTTACAATTCAACTATTATTCAGAATGGTAGGGTGTCTTGTTAGAAGAGCAAATAAGTTATCATTTGTTTCAGATCAGAAGAAAGTTCCAAGTAATCTGTATTTTAAACTGTCTGAATCTTCAGACATGAAATATGCTGATGGCTTCGCTGTTGCCAAGTAATTAAAATACCTCACCCTCCCTCCATGTTTGCAAATAAACATTAACACTCCAGCAGACGCTCCTGATGTCAGTGTGTTGCACTACTAAAAACACATAAAAAACAGTCATCAGGAATAAGATAATCTAAAGCACCATAAGTCAGAACATGTAAGTATAACGTGAAAACAGGAAAATGACTAGAGATAGAAAGTGTTATTTCAGCTGATATTATTATCCAGAAAAACCAGAACTATGTAGAAGAGCAAAATGAAAGACTTGCTTTAAGATTGCTGCTAGCATACATCAAGACAGAAAGGATGTAATAAAATGTCCTCCTTTTAGCACCGCTCCTAGTAAATGCTACATTCAATAGTGAGATTTTATGCACCCTGTTTTGAAATAGCTTCTTTAAGATTTCACGTGTCAGAACACAGACTTATGTCTCCATTTTATACTGTTTCCTATTTTCACTTTAAAAATGTTGTAAGACTGTAAAGAAAGACTACAGGTCAATTATTATCTATAGGAATAAAATCAGTCTTCTGATTTATACTTTCCAAATGATTGTCAATGAAGATATTAAGAACAGCCCCCCCTTGGGCACCCAGTTACCTCCCAGAGACCTGGAAAATACACACAGATCAAGTCATACTAAATGTTTTCTGACAAAGTCATTTTAATTCTTAAACTCTGATTCCTTCATATTGTAGTGCCTTTTCCTTCTCTACAGTTTTATCTGGGGAACAAAAATGTACTTGCTAAATTAATGTCACAGTGAGCATTGAAGTCTTACTTCCTTTGCATCTGGAGTGTAATGGTGAGATTGGACAATCTTTTGTAAGAGTCACTTTGAAAACTGATCTTAAAGCAGTCAGGTTCATATATGGTTCCTTCAGTTGTGTGTACTGATCAAAATCTCAAGTTCTTATCATAAAAACAGACGTTTAAAAAAACAGTGGACTTATTTTGCAATATTTCAGAGTAGTCACTTCACAGTCCTATGCTGTTACTGTTTCCATTGTTTGCCGTCTTGCCCAATACAATTGAATACAACCACTGCCTTTCATTATTTACCCTTAGCCTTTACATTCCAAGTTTATTTTAAGTTATTTATTACCAGATTTCTTTTGGCCAGGCTAAAACATTACACACTCTGTTCTTACCTTCGTACTGACATTTTGTAATCTCAAAATCCTTAAGTTTGTAACTTTGTTGTTCTTTTCACGTATTCCTTTCAATTTAAGCTGGGAGCTCCAATTTACATTGGCTGTCAATGATGTGATGACTTCTATGCCAGGTACTAATTCCCAAGGCAAAGAACCTTTCAGTGATTTAACTGTCTCCCATGATTAGATGTAGTGATTTCAAGTCCTTTTTGCTCTGAAAGTTTCACAGAAACGTCTCAGGAAAGGGGAGAGCTGAAATCCAGTGAGCAGTGCCACCAGTCCTAACATTGTATGCACGCTTGCTGTGTTTCAGCAATTAGTCCTATGTAACAAAGTCAGACAAAAAAAATCTGATAAGCATCTGTGCATTCACAGAGCCATGGCACCCATGGCACCTCCTCCTTCTTTCCCTCCATCCTGATCACCTCTCTTTCCCTTTCAGCAGAGCCATCTAGGCCAGCCATAGCACTTCTCTCACATCTTTTCCACTCAGCATGATTGGTCCCCTGTTGCTTCTTTTCCTTCAGCAGATGGCAAATGTTCAGCTAATAAACACTAACACATGTGCCCAACCAGCTATTCCTCAGTCTCTCTCAGTCACTCTTCTGCTCCCTTTGGAGCTTCTAATCCCTGCCAGTCTTCCTCATACAAAATAAAACCTTGAAAATCTCTGCATCCCAGACTTGTAGTTTAATGCAGACCTGCATAGATGGAAGAGTCACACGCACACTGTGTGAGATTCTTGTGACCCATATTGTACATTCAAAGCAGAGAATTAAATTCTCAACAGCCTGTAAGAATTTACTTTTGTTTATTGCTTTTTGGGTAAGTTCAGTGAAATGCTGTAGTAGACTTTGTACAGACTGGAGAGGAATAGAATCTGATAAAAGCAAGCCAGGCAACCACTCTCAGAGAAGAAACCCCATGTTTCATCAAGACCTAAAAGAGGGGGGGAATCATACGTGCATTGTGTGGTGACACAAGAAGAATGGAGAGCAACAGAGCAGAAAGTCAAATTGCAGGAGGAAGAACTGTGAGTACAACACAATTAGCATGGATTTGAAGTCTCCGTGCAATGACTTAGCTTGCTTTTCCTCAGATGTGCTTGACAATAATACAGCAGTTTCTCTGATTTCATGGACTATGGTTTCATTTTGACTACAGTGGCTCCTAACCTAAACTGATTCAAAAAAGAATAAAGGCTGACCCTACAGTCTCTACCTGACTATCACTTTAGTTTAGTTCCAACACCGTAACACAAGCAGTTACTTGATAATGTTAATGTTGCTAATTTCTACATATCTTTGCATCTTCTTTACTGTTTAGTGCTTGCATCTGGTAGAAGCCTTCTTAAGGATTTTTACAATTATTTGAATTGTGGTTTTCCATATTTCAAATTGGTATTTTGAGCAAGATGCTATAATCTTCAAGGATACCAACGACTTAGCTCAATTTAGCTAGCTTTTGCCACAGTATAGGTTATTTCTGTGAACTGAAGCATCTCTGATAAATGAATGGTCAAAGTGACCCTTTCATTTTTCTCTGCAGAACCCATCTACCTTTGTAAGAGGTTTTTTAAACCATTCATGATTACCTTACCACAGATGCATCTCATAAAAGATAAATTTAAAGCTAAAAGCTCTCCTGCTGGTCAAACTTAAAGCTCATGTCTTCCTATCCATCATTTTGTTTGACATGCAAGAAATGTCTTCCTTTGACATCTTCCTATGAGTTATCAATCCTATTTCAATTACTTCAATGATTAAGAAAGAAAGAAAGAAAGAAAGAAAGAAAGAAAGAAAGAAAGAAAGAAAGAAAGAAAGAAAGAAGAAAGAAAGAAAGAAGGAAGGAAGGAAGGAAGGAAGGAAGGAAGGAAGGAAGGAAGGAAGGAAGGAAAGAAAGAAAAAGAAAGAAAGAAGGAAAGAAGGAAAGAAGGAAAGAAAGAAGGAAAGAAAGAAAGAAAAAGAAAGAAAGAAAGAAAGAAAGAAAGAAAGAAGAGAGAGAGGAAGGAAGGAAGGAAGGAAGGAAGGAAGGAAGGAAGGAAGGAAAGAAAAAGAAAGAAAGAAAGAAAGAAAGAAAGAGAAAGAAAGAAAAGAAAGAAAGAGAAAGAAAGAAAGAAAAAAGATATTGTTGCTCAAAATAAATCATGCAGCAATATTTCCACCTTCAGTGGCCTCTTGGTCATGCTGCCTAGTCATTACTTAATAGCCATCATATTTTATCCTTGTTTCTGCTGAGCCATTGTGCTTATGCAAAAATCCCTTCCTACATTTGTAAACTCTTGGATGGTTTATAATATCTCTGAATATAATTACCTTTTTTTTAGTTCCATGTCATATTGATATGGTAATACAATCTATGTGCCTCAATCCCATAGTGTGTATCCAGAGGTAAACCTGTGATTCCTTATGGAAATTTTATCTGTATCAGTTGGGTCTCATCAGGACAGAAGACTCCTCAGTGTAATCTTCTGTTTCTGAAGTATATAATATGGTAGATATGAAACAGTAAAATTCATTTTTACTTTAGGAATCTCCTTTTCAGTATATAGTGTGATAACTTCAAACTACCCTTTGTTCTTTCTCATATAAAACAACTTTTAAAAAGTTTTACAAGCCTGTGTGGCCAACTAGAACTTGTCATTTTTCTTTATTATTTGTCTCATTAAAAAGTACAGAAATTGAAATCTGAAAATAAGGTATCCAGAATTTTAATGAGACATTTTGTGATATATCAACACATTTCAAAAACTTATTCTACATTTTCAGATTTGTGTTCATTACAATAGTTTAGTGTGTTTATAGTCCCATCACTATGTCTATTGTAACATATAACTTGTCCATATTTCTAATCTTTTTTCTTTTTTTTTTTTAAGAGATACTAACAATATAGAGACACATTTCAAAGTTCATTAAAGTTTCAAGCAGATTGAATTAAACCCAAGTTCAAATATTTCATACCCATTGTGTTCGTGCTATTATTACACAGTATGTGAAGGCTGGAGTTTCAGCGTGAATGAAGGCTTATACCCTCTTCCTATCTCTTTTTATTATTCTTTCTTCCTCTTTCTTTACTAGATTCTTTCCTCTTGATGAGAACAGAAAATGTGTCTCTTTCCCATCCATATGCTAGAAGCAGATCCACCTTGCTCATGCTTGTCACCTAAAAAGAGGACATCAGATCATAACTGTCCCTTTACAGAACACAATTGCAAAATTCCTTGAACACCATACATCACTAATAGTGCCAATGATGCTATATTTTTCTTTTTCATTTTTCAGGACTACCTCGATAGCTCTTGCCATTTGTTCTCAATGGCCATCCCCTAAGATATCCCTAAATACACAAAAGCTTTCTTTGTTCCTATCAGCTATTTCCATGTGGATTCCATCCAGCAATTTGAAACTTATCCCTTGCACTTACTGTGGGCCTTCCTTTTATTTTGGAACCCCTGCAACATGTCCTGCATTTACTTCAGCTGGACTTCTGATGTAATGAAATATACTCCTCATGACAAAGTAATAATATTCTACTGACCTATCTTTTGGTGATAACTTTTAATCCTCAGCTGTGCACATCTCAATCTCATCCTTTTCTGTCTCATCAAGAGCATGACAGCTGCTTTTGGTAAAAAGAACAGTCAATGCCAACCACAAGTCAAGTCTTCAGTTTCTGCCATGTCTATCAAGTCTGATGATTGTTTCTGCTGGCATCTCTCCAGCAGAATTATGCTTCATCTTCAGCATAAATTTCACCAGGTGTTCAGTCTCCATTCACATTTTGCTGCTGTTTCTTCTGACAACAGTACTACAGCACTGCAGCTCCATCTGCCTGAGTGGAGTTACGTATGATTCAAGTAGTGAAGGAGAATAAGGTCTCTAATCTGCATATACAAAAACATAATGAACTAAAAAGTATTGTCAGGCTCACATAACTCAACTGCAGTGTTTCTGTGTGATTTTGAAGTCAGGTGTTATATAAGCACATTTTCTTATTACTTAATCAAAAATAAAAAATAAAAAAAATGTCCCTAGCCACATTCTTAGTCATTTCCTTTTTTGTAAAAGGAAAATAAGCAATATTTTGAGCAATTGTAACTTTAACCAGTAATTCAATTCAGGGAATAAATTTCAGTGTTTTTAATTTACTTCTCAGCAGGCTACAAGGTTGTATCATTTCTAAAAAGAATATTACTGTGTAGAAAAAGTGTCTGACAAGCGCCATCACACTTTTCTGCTATCAGTAATCACCAAGAAATAACACCAGCAATTATAAACCAGTTTTGGAGAAATGCCACACATAAGGCTTTCTGTTTAACAATTGTAGTTGTGCTTATGCAAAATATTCAGTGTTTGATGCATAGATTGTTTCTTTTTGTTAATCACATTTATTTCATATTGAAGCCTCTAATAATATATGCTGTTATCCCTACAAAATAGAAGATAATATTTATTTCTTAAGCACTTCTCCTTTGTAAGACCCCAACATACGAACAGAAGATTCTCCTACCTAGCTGATAAGGAGTCTTTTGATGACTAAGTGTAACAGGAATATCTCAAAGAACCAAGGAAATTCATAATTAAAATGAACGAATTGCTGGCAGAAGGGTTAAAGTCCTGGACCGGAGCTCAGGATTCAAGAGCTGTGTGACTTCAGGCAAAATGAAGTAGATTTTTTGGAGGTTTTTATTTTTTCCATTTTCTGACTGGCAAGATGGGTGTTACCATACAGCTTTTCTCTGCTCTGTCTGCTGGACTGACTTATTCTATTTCTGAACTGATGGACTACAGAGAGTTTCTAAGGTGGAGACAGCCTGTGCCATAGCCAAATTCAGCTTGTACAAGGATGCCAGACACAGTAGTCCCACCTTGTCTCCCTCCTCACACCTTGGCTTTTCCAAAGGAATGTGGCCACACAAATTTAACTGTTATACTGTGCAGCAGCATTATTCTGTGGCCAAATTCCCTAATCAAATGATGAGGACATTAGAACACCAGGCAGCAACCCAGGACAATTTTGTTCCCCACCCACAGTGTAAACAACAATCTATGAGAAGGTGTAACAATGAGCACAGTAGAACTGCAGTTCTGGCAATATGTTAATAACAATGGTTTAATGATAAATTATTCATTCTTTCATATTTTGATCATGCAAAATAGCAAGAGGTTAAAAGCTCAAAGTCTGTGGAAAAATGTATTTGCAGTCCTGTTTCATAGCTGTGAGTAGACCAGAAATCCAGAGTTTCTTCCTCCCCAGTGAACTCCCGAGGGTGGAAGAATGAGAGCGTTAATCTGTGCACATCTGTGCATACCTCTGTGTGTGAATAAAAAAGAGTCACATTACCCCTTACTAACATACAGCCATACTTCAAAGCAGAACATGGCATAGCACTGAACAACAGATCCAAAACCTCAGAGCAGCCTGCACAATGGGGTAGGAGAGGAAGCAAAGAACAAAAACAAAAACATAAACAAAATCAACCAAACAATGACAACAAAATCCTAGAAAGCTGCTACAGCACCCTAGATCTACATAAATATTGTGTAACTTTCTTCATCTGAAATACTGCCAAGATCTTGTTTCAGAGCTATGGAACATAGAATAGATACTGTGAAGACATTTTTTCAAATATTTCCCTGTGATGGAGAGAAGAGGGACTAAATGACTCGGAGCAGGAGGGAATAAGCAAGCTGCTGGGGATGGATCCCAGTAGTGAGAGGAAAGCTAATGGAAAGTAACTCATGCATGTTTTCCAGCTGTCTGCAGCTTCTGCACAGACATTAATTTTTGGTATTTATGCAGTTGCATGTGTGTATTTTACATATATGTAGGCCCACATATTTTTTGACAAAATTACTTAATTTGCTTCTGATAGCGTGCATTTTGTTGTGTTTGGCTGCTCACAAGAAAGAAAGGTCCTTCTCTTCTGGCCTACTGCACTGGACTTATATTATACTCTTTGAAGAGAGGGAGAAAGGAAGAGTTGCCTTTTTCCTCAAAAGCAAGATAAAATGCTGAGCTTGAGGGAACCATCTGGAGCACAGGGGCAAATAGGACAGTACGAACTGAGAAACAGCATGAAGTAGCAACAGGGACTGAGAAACTAAGTGAGAGGCAGCATGCAAGAGCGAACAAAGCCACAGCCAAAACTCAGGGGGCCATTTCACATCACCTGTCTGCCAGAAGATTTTATCTTGCTCCTTCAGCTGCCAATCTCACAGAAAACTAACCCAGGGGAAAAAAAAAAAATAATATATATATATATATATATAATCTGTTTTAACTAGAAAACTATCTTAAATAATTGTCATGCCCTGATTTATTATTTTATATTCATTGCAAAACATTGATTTAACAACTGGGAGCCTTTGGTGTCTTTTCCGTGTTAAAAAACAGAGCTCGGGAAGACATTCCAATTCCTGGCTGTGGCTGATTCCATGTCTAGTGAGGAAAACTTTCAGCAGGGGTTTTAGAGAGGCTGTCAGGAGACACGTCAGTAACAGAAGATGCCCCTAGTGACCTCTTCAGTTAAATTACTGGCCACTGCATGCCCAGGATCTGGCAGACACTGCTTAACTTCATGCAGTCCCTTCTTCCAGCTCAAATCCAGACAGAAAATATATTTGTCTGCTCCACTTGCTCTTCAACTGAACAAATAGTCCAGTTTAAAATGCCTGTTGAGATATGACCTTATTGCAGCAACAGTTATCATCAACATCATCATCATTATCATTATGATAAGTTATCATCAGCAACATTTCTAGGGACAAATTCAGTTTAGTAAACGTCAAAAAAGCACAGCTTGACTAAAAATAACCATGCTGGATTCAGATTCTGGAGAGACTGACTGATTCGTTTTAAAAATTTTCATAAACATTCTGCCAAAACGAAATGAAACAGATTTAGTGGGCACCAAACCAATGTTTATTCTTGTTGTATCTCCATTATTACCAGTGGCTTCACATCAGGGATACATTTGGCTGGATTTCTTCAGATTTTCAGGAAGTGTTTTACAAAGCTCCCAGATCCCATCTGGAGTTATTGTCTAGAGTTGACAAAGGGTTGTAAATTCCAACGGTTGCTGGCACAGCATGTTCAGAGTTATCTAAAAGCATACGAGAGAAAGAAATTCCTATAGTTACAGTTTCATTAAGCTGAAAATGAAAGAGAATACTACAGAGAGCAAAATGTGAGTGCATACACTTGTATAATTTATCTAAAAGATTCCACAAACTGGCAAAGGAGGCAACAACTTTCCAGTCTCCTGTTGATATTAAAATGATACTGAAATTCAGAGACATAGCACATAGGAAAGAACTGTCCACTGGTGTACAGAACATGTACTGTTTAGATCCAGCACCTGGATTAACAGATGGCAAATGCTGTGGTACTGATAAATAAACATGAATTTGTTATGCAAAAAAGCAGCAAAGGGGAGGGAGGATATAAAAGTGCTTGAGTATATTGATCAAGCCCCAGCTAGAGCGTGTTTGAAGAAAAATCCTCTACATTTCATTTCATTTTGCATATGGCCCTGGGTAGGGAACTAGTTGCCAAACATTCTGTTTGGGTGATGTTTTCGAGTTTAGTTCATGAATCCATGTAAAATATTTTGCAATCTTTGGAACAAAGGCAATGTAAGCAAGCAATACAACTGCTATTACTAGAATAGAATCAAATGAGTTTTCACTTCAAGATATTTTAAGTCAGTAAAAGATAGAGACTAGCTTTATATTGAGCAATTTTTACGTAACTAAAATATATACGCTAAGACACAACTTGCTGGAAGTTTGAAAACACTTGAGACGGGCAAGCATGACTTGTTTTTATCCAAGTTTACTCTCCACAGGTAAAGTTTGTGTTTCTCTTGAAGATTTTGCTTCAGTTCCTTTTGACCTATGTTGTATTCTACAACATCATGGACACCTTGTGAGTTCACCAAAGCTACAGCAGTAGTTAGATGTCCAACTGCTAAACCCAGATATCATTTAGAAGTGTCAAGCAAAATATTTAAAAGCAACTCCCAAGGCACAGTGACCTTACCACCATTTTCGTCAAGATAATGAGTTAACAATAGTGATAAACTAGAGAAAAAATAAGATTCAAAGAGACAGCCAGGACTGGAAACACCATAATAATAGGATAATTTAATTACTATTTTGTAGTTTTAAATGTCACAGTAGGGTATTTTTAGACATTGCACATGACTGTTTCATGGATAAGCTAGTCAGAGAACTCAAAGGGAGGAACTGGATTTTGACCTTCTTCTGAGAGGTATTTTTGTCCTGTGTCACAAGGTTGCTGTCACTCTGTAATATTAACTGAAATGTGTTTATACTCAACATGCTTGCAGGAGGCATGAAGGCAAGACAAAGAACCATTTGCACAAGTGTTTAACTTCAAAACACCGGCTTAGAAGCAGTCAAAAAAGCTAACTGAACATTAAGGAATTATTAGGTGCAGAATAGAGAATAAAATGGGATATAATCAATATATCACTATACAAATCCAAGGTGTCTCAGCATCTTAAATACTGTGTGCAGTTTTGATGTTCCATCTCAGAAATGATAAAGCTGAACTAGAAAAGAGAAGGCTGATAAAGATGATCTAAAGCCTGAAGCAATTTCCATGCAAAGAATGATTAAAAGGTTAGGGCTGGAAAACCAATTGCAGAGGAATAGAAGAGAGAACTGCAAAGTCAGTAGTATGGAGAGGATGAATAGCTTATTCTCTTTTATTTCGTAATACTGAGAATAGATGATATCAAGTGAAATTATGATCAAGCACGTTCAAAAAACACAAAAGAGAATATATATTCTTATACCCTATAATTAAGCTGTATAACCCATTACAAAGGGGCAATAGTGATGCCAAAGTTGACACAGATGCAAAAAGACATTATTCAAATTCATGTAGGGGAAATCATTAAAGACAATTAAACACAAAAGTACTGCCTCTGACTAAAGATATCCCTAAGTTGCACTTTGCTGGAAGCTGCAAATGTATACAAAGGGAGTACTGCTCTACTTTTGAGCTCACCTTGTGCTAGGCATCTACTGTTGCACATTTTGCAGCAGGACATGCTACCTAGATCTTTGGTCTGATCCAGGACAGGCATTTTCCTGTTCTTATGTCACTCCCTAAACTGCAGTGGAAATCCTGGAACGTGAACTTTTCATTGTAATATTTGGTCTATTCTGAGAACCAAACTGGGGGGGGGGGGGGGGGGGGCGGTCAGGAGAGAGAGAGATTCAAGGGAATTGAGAAGTAGAGGAGACAAGGCAGCTATTTATACCACAGAACTGGTTGCATTTATTTGGAGCCAGGATCAGGTTGGACTGTACTTTTCTTGTCCTGGTTCACCCAGGATAAATTACTACAAAAAATGCATCCATTAAGAGTCTGACTCCTTACAGAAAAAAATAATAATAATAATGAGAGAGAGAAAGAGAGAAAGAGAGAAAGAGAGAAAGAGAGAAAGAGAGAAAGAGAGAAAGAGAGAAAGAGAGAGAAGAGGGATGTGGGAGAAAGGGGAGGTAAAAGAGCGTCAGAGAGAGGACAGAGAGACAGGTAAAGAGTGTGAGAGAGAAAGGAAAATGAGAGAGAAAGAAAGGTATGAGAGAAAGAAACAGAGAGGAAGGAAGGAAGAAACGAAATTAAAAGGGAAGGAAGGAAGGAAGGAAGGAAGGAAGGAAGGAAGGAAGGAAGGAAGGAAGGAAGGAAGGAAGGAAGGAAGGAAGGACGGACGGACGGACGGACCTACATACCTACTGGGAAATCACTGTATTCATAGAGCAGCTCACAACCGCAGTTCTTGCTGGCCAACTGGACCTGCTCATTCACAGACAAATCTATTATAAATATTCTGGCAACCAGAGCCTATCTGGGACTTCCCTTTCCCAAGGAAACAAGCTGGCCAGCTTTGTGACTGCTTTGTGCACAAAGCTGCTGAAGAAAATTTAAGGAACCAGCCCAAAATGAATATGCATGTGCACTTTGGTTTTCTTCCAACTTAATCTCCTGTATGTTTCAGTGCTTTCTGTCATATTCTAAGGGTGACTGGTTTGGACACGTTAATGTCGCGTTATGAAAATTAGTATCTAGTATAACAGATCTTTCCTGTGTGTATCCTCAGGTTGTGGAAAAGCAGTATCATACAGAAATAGCCACCCATTAAATAACATATTGAAAGAAGATTAGGTATCTGTGATATTTATATACAATTAATCCTGTTTTACAGCAGAAAATGAGTAGATGTCTTCCACAAGTCCATTCATCCCTGTTTTCTGCAACTTCATTATACTATCAGAAGAAATTAAGATAGTTTAATGAAATAACATTTTTTGTTGTTGTTGTTGTTATACCCCCAGTTATAGGGGTGCTGACAGCTGATATTAAAAAAAAAAAAAAAAAAATCCACAAAATTTTAGTTTTAGCTCAGAAGATGCTTTGATGGGAAACATGACCAGTAAAAATCTTTCTACTAATACTGGAAGAAAAAGATTGTTTTAAAATGATGCTCTATCATATCTTGAATAACCAAATCTCATAAATCTCAAAATTAGCAACCAGAAAAATGAAAAAAATAAAATGTTTTTCAATTTCTGGGTTACCACATTTCTTCAGGAATTGCATTTAATTCCTCTATCCCTGACTTGTATAGGAAGATGAAACATCAGTCATTTGGATGTATTGCTTACTTGTACTACAAGATGAAGACAAAAACCTCTCATTATATGCAGAACCTAGCAAAAGAGGGCCTAATAAAATTCAGAGCCTCCAGGAGATATTGCGTGCAATAGCAACTCCAATAAACACTGGTGTTGTGCTCCAGTGTCAACAGCTTAAGAGTATTCACATCTCCGCCTCTACACAGAACATGCTCTTTTATTACAGGGACCAAAATGCTAATGCATGGAAGAATAACTACCACCTGAGACAACAGAACAAAGTGTTACTCAAAGCATTGATTGCAGCTTACTGATTTAGCCCCACTTCATTCCTTTCATTCCAAACCTTGCAAACAAGTCACATCACATTGCTGCTCTTTTTACGGCAGCATCTGATAAGACCATTTGATTATGCCTTCCTGCATCTTTCCTGGCTGTCTCCCCAGTGCCCAGATCACTCAAGAACTGACATACACAGCACAGCCTTTGTTCCAGTAACTGGCTATGTGCGGCTCCGAGTCTGGAAAGAAAGAAAAAAAAATCACACTTTTAAATTATTACACTTGATTACTAAAAAAGAGAGACTAGGAGTGATAGGATAAAGCAACAAAAGCTCAGGGGCCTGGAAGAAAAAGAAATGAGGACAGTAAGGCAAGCCCCAGGCACAGGCTGCTGCCAGGGCAGCCAGTGGTGGGGCACCAAAGGGTCCCGTGCATACACAGGCTGTGCCCTTACTTTGTTAATCCTTAAACGCAACATTACCAGCATTGTCCTTGCTTCCTTGCTGCTCAGTTTCACCTGCTTTACTAGCAAGCCTTGAGCCAGCTCTGATAAACCTGGACTAACTCTTCTTCCTCCTCTTGCTCACTGAGCATCTCTTCCCGCTGGAGCTGTGCGACCAGGCCTCCCCTACCTGCTGTGCAAAGAGGAGCCCACCAGCTAGAAAAACAGGCCTGGACCTGCTGGGGAGTCTCCACAGAGGTCACTCCTAGTCAGGCCTGCTAAAAACTTCATCTCAGATCCCCCTGGTCCTGCTGTCTCAACCACTGTGTCAAATCCTTTTAGAGCATCACAACAAAGGCTGGATGTTATCTTATGCAAGGGTAGCCACGCAAACACACACACAAGTACACACCCCTTTCTCTTGAACACAACTCTATCTACTTCATGTTTCAGAGCATGGTCTAACCCCACAACATGTGCTGGGCAGAACATCCCAAAATATCCCCTGGTTGAGTGCATCCCAGTTTAGATCTTTAGCAGACCGCCAGCAGTAACATCCCATTCCCATCAGATCAAGCTCAGTGTGGCAGTGAGGGGATGTAAAAAAACTTTTTAGTGGTCTGTGGCCCAGGAGTAGCCCAAGCAGAGATTTTACCTGGGAGCTACAACACCATCCAATGTCAGCTGCCACTCTGGCACAGGAAGGCTAAATAAACAATACCTCCAGACACAGGAGAAAACAAAAAGAGGCAAGACTGCTGAAATGAACTTGGATTTACCCCACAGGTCAAGATACAAATTAGTCCTGTCATACTGCACCATTAAAAAGCCATATGCCTGAGGAGCCCCTGTTATCTACATCTTGAGGTCCATCCTAAATTCCTGCAACCCTTGGCTCTCTTGAGATATAAAACAAGTCTCACAGCCATCTAGCATTTCTGACCTGACATTTCACAACTCAGGAAGGTTAGCCAGCTCTAGGCTATGGGCTGGCTTTCCAAGACCAGCACTAGCGCACACACCTCCCCGAAATGCAGAGTGATGGAAGACTTGTGATGTTCCTAGAACTGGATGCAGATCATTGTTATTTTGTGTATGTGTTTGTTTTCTTTTGTCAGGCAAACTGCCACTCCCTTGAACCTTGTTTGGCTCAGGTAGAGAGTGCCTATCAAAGACCTTGCTGTTTTTACTTGTCACAACTTTCTCAGAGAACTGCTTTCATACTTGTTTTAATAATGCAAAAGTGACACTTTTCTCCTAGGTGGCTTTGAAAAATATCTTTAAATTATCTTAAAGAACAAAAATGTATGATATTCTATTCCTCTGCTTCCAGGAATTATGCTAGGATTAAAGAGAGCAGTATTTCCATAAGAGAGTATAAGAGGTTATCTGTGCCTGATGCAAAAGACAGATGGATTTAACTTCAGCTTTATCTCCTGTGACAAATAAAATTGCAATAAAATACTGACCTCGGGTGTCTAATTATAAAGTTAACTCTTTCCTTGGTACTCTATAAATCTGCTTTGCAAGTTTTACCCCGGAGAGGAAAGGCAGCAAGGCGGCGGCGCTGGGGTGTCTGTTCCCCAAATGGAACACGCGGTGGCAGTGCGGCTGCTCTGTCCTCGGAGGGGGTTTGCAGACAGGGAGGAGTTGGTTCGCTTTCACTCGGCAGGGTTATTCAAATGATTAGACCAGATGTGGAAACAATCCAGCTATTCCTGACTAGCCTGTACTTGTACATAACACCTTCAACCATGGTATCCAGACCTTGCATAAATAACTGAGGAAATAAAAATGAGTGAATAGCATTTCATTCTCTGGGTATTCCTAGAGACGTACTTAGGAATAATTTTGTTTGTATTTAAATTTATGCTTTTGTTGTCGAGCTCTTTCACACCTCAGCTGAACACACCAATGTCCATACTTACCATCGGTTTTCTCTAAGCTGGAAATAATCTGTTTTCAGCATACCATCAAAACTAGCTTGTTCTGTAAGTCATATCACAGAGAGAGGGAAGTAGTAGGAAAGAGAAAAAAGAGTGAAAGGATGAGCTACCACAATATACCTCTTATTATACGCATTATATATATACATTTTATTTGTCTGGGACTTCTAATGGGGATAGGTTGCATGGTTTAGGCCAAGCACACCTGGACAGAATAAGAAACAAGTCTTAAAAAGAAATTTTTTTTTCCTTTTCTTTTCTGAGCTCCTTGACTCCATCAGACACCAGACAGGAAATGAATGTTTTTGTGATTCTTCACCCCTTAGTCACTATATGTATCATAATTAAACCTCTTGTTCAAAAAAATGATGATCAATCATCCATCACAAGTCACCATCCATTCAAGGATAATCCCTGAATTATCCCATTGCTTTGAATCTACAAATGACACATATTTCCTTCTCACATAACATGAGTCAACTTTGAATAATTTTGTATTGATGGGACAATCATTTACATGGTATCTTGCTATTTTCCTTGGGTAAGAAAGTGTCCTAATTCATTTTTGTTTTATTATTTTCTTGATTAAGCATTGTTTGAATGGCTGTGCAGTCAAAATTATTCCACGACCACAGCTTTCGAGTTAGCAGTTATAGTTACAAGGAAAGCAATCTGTCCCAGAAATCTCATTAAAAATTTTAAAGCCCAGAGAAAACAGCCACTTCTGTTGCCACAGATTTCACAAACACAAACATACATACTTGCACGATGAAGTTAATAATAATAATTCAATAAATAAGAAACAAAATATCAATAACTTAATAATTAAATAATTCAGTTAATTAATGAATTCAATAATTCCAAGAGAAGTAATGCCAATGTGGTAAGAGCTTGCAAAACCCTATGTGGTGTCAGTGGCATCTGAGGACACCCTCTACAAGAGTATTTTCTAAATCTTGAATCCATTTCAGGTGTATTGTATGCATAAAACCAAACTATAGAAACTATACAGAATTTATGTTTGTGCTGAAGTTCAGGAATGGAGAAGAGGGCAGAAAAAGGGAGAAGGGGAGGAAATGTTTCACATTTTTTAAAATGTTTTTTAATCTCCTCAGCAGTCCCCACTCATCTGTGCCTGCCAGTTCTTGACACCCAACAAGAACATAGTATCTATTGTTTACTGCAAATGCTTTTGTGACTGTCTGTATTTTACTAAAAGAATCTAACATAGTTTCTAACATAGTTTACATTCTTTCTGAGTTGTGATGTGTCTTCCCATTTGTTTTTCCTGCTTTATCCTGCTTGTTTTTCCATTTTTTATCCTTCCACTTCTCTGTTACATTTTCAGCCTGCCCGTCATAGTTATGCCACATAGCTCCAGCTTCCTCCTCTTCACAAATCCCTGTTCTTCTTTCCCACCTGGTACCCCACAGCTTATCGCCAGCCTTTCTGCTTCCATGCATAACCATTCCTTGTTCGTTATGAAGGAGCGTGTCGCTCCATCTCTCTTAACCAGTGAAACTATTTTTGCATATCATATGCAGCCATTAATATGACCTCTCCTGCGATAAGGCGCATGAGAACAAAAGGGGATGACGTGAGCCAGACCGAGTGACAGGACAGGACAGAACTGCCTCCTCCTCTTAAAGAAAAATGGGAGGGAGACAAAGAGTAAATCAAAGGCAAAAGGATTGTGCTGCTGCAATGTGTGTCAGCAAGCAGAACTCCTACACACGGAGCTAGTTCCTCCCCCACTCCTCAGTCTTCAGAGAATAAGCAGGAAACTGCTCCCACATTACGATGTACCCTAAAACAAGGATCATCCCACTCCCAGCCACCCTGTGCCCTCACCACTATGTCTGAAGTACTGGTTAAAAAAATAAAAGCCACACCCAGCTCATTTTGAGTGCCAGTGGCCCTCAGAAATATAGCAACAAATGAAGTTAAAAGCCACATTCACCTTTCATTTGCTTTTAAGAAATACCAGCTTTTAAGAAATACCCGATTTTCCATGAAAATGCCTACATTCAGTTTGTTGGTGTTTTTGTTTTGTTGTTTTTGTTCGTTTGTTTTTTAAATTGAGAAACCCTGGCTCATCTATTTATTTTTCTAAACGGAGTGTGCAAGTCTACACTTTCCTATCCAGAAGACTTTGCATGTCCCCTTTTCCAACCACCTCTCAAACCAACCTGATCCCAGGGCTCGTTTATACAGTAACTCCACGTCGTGTCCGAGACAGTGGGGGAGCTTGAGCCTCCATCCTGCTCCCCTTCACTGAGCCCTATTTCAGCAAGTAAGAAGCCACTTAGGACAGTAAACACCAGCACAGATGTTTGCAGAACAGCCTGTCGGGCGTTTTGGTTGTTGTTTGGTTTGGTTTTGTTTGTTCTTCCCCGGTCTTTAGTTGCGAAATTCCCTTGCCACCTTTTTACAATGGCACTGAGAGAAGACGGCTTCAGTTCACCCCTCTGCAAATCCTCTGGGCAGCCTGGAAACGTGGGAGAGCAGCAAAACTCCTCCGCCAGCAGCCCTGCACCTACTCCCAACACGGCCCCGCCCGAAAGTTTTTATCTTTACAGCGCGGGCCCGCTGTATGTAAAGCAGTTTCGTATCTTAGTGTAAGACGTAGAAGTGCCTAAACCAGCCAGCGTAATGCCAAATAACTACAGTGCAAGGCGTGTGAGGGGTGTACGTGTTTACAACAGCGTTCACGTCCAGCGGCTTCCCTCCGGGAGCCCCCTCTGGCCCCTGCGGGGCAGCCGGGGCTGAGGCCGGGGCCGGGGCCTGAGCTGACGCCGGGACCGGGCGGCGGCTGCCTGGGGCGGCGTGGCAGTGACCGCGCCCCACCGCCTAGGGCCGGGCCGGGCCGCCGCGTCCTTGTCCCCGTCAGGGAAGAAAGAAGGCGGGAGGGGAGGGGACGAGCGGGGCCGGGAGGGGAGAGGCGGTGGCGGAGGCACGGGAGGAGGCGGCCCGGCCCCGGCGGCGGGCGGGGAGGCGGTGGGGGCGCGGGCCGTGCCTGGCACCTGCGCGGCGGGCGGGGCAGGCCCCGGGGCCGTGCTGAGCGCGGGGCGCGGCCGGCCCCTGCCGTCCGTCGGCGGCCGAGCGGCGGCGGCGCAACAGGTTAGCGGAGCCCAGCGGCGCCCAGCCCGCCCGCCCGCCCGAGCTCATGGCCGGCCGCGGCCCCGGCGGCGAGCAGGGCTACATCCGCACCGTGCTGGGCCAGCAGATCCTGGGGGAGCTGGACAGCTCCAGCCTGGCGCTGCCCTCCGAGGCCGGGCTCAAGCTGTCGGGCGGCCGAGGCGGGGAGGAGAAGGCGCTGCGGATCCAGCGGCAGGTCCAGCAGACGCTGGCCAGGAGGAGCCGAGGCTCGCTGCACAACGGTGAGTGCCCGAGCCCCGCGCCCTGCCTGGCCCCCGGGGGTCTGGGGAGCCGGGTCGGGTCGGGTCGGGTCGCTGCGAGCAGCCGGTACCGCTGCGGGACTCGCGACATGCGCGGCTCTGTCGCGACTCTTGGTGCTTTTGGCCCGGGTGAGGAGTTTGTGCCTCCCCAGCGCTGCAGCTGCTCGCCCTGCACGGCTGCCCGAGGGATGGGTGGATGGGTGGGTGGATGGATGGATGGATGGGTGGATGGATGGATGGATGGATGGATGAGTGGAGACTGGGTCCTCCGACCGCAACAACCGTCTCTTGCGCTTGCTTGAGTAACTCCGTCTCTGCCCACTGGCCCTGTCTGCGAAATGAAATGGGAAGAAACGTTGGAAATGGTTTTCCTTGTTTCACCTCGAAGTGAACTAAAGGGGGGTTTGGCAAAATAACTCTAGGAAAGGCGTGGATGGGAAACGTTGGGCAGCAATGCTACCAGAGGGGAATTTACGCTGCTCTTGGACGTGCACGGTGCAAATGGAAGTCGCCACACGGTCAGACACATCCAGGATCTGCAGCATCAGGCCCCAGCAGGGTGACTTCGTCAGCGCTCAGGGTTTCAGGCCAGCTGCCTGCGGGGTGTAGTCTTAACTGCTAATAGGCAAGAAAATCATTGTTTATACAGTAAACTTAAAAAAATGTAATCTTGTTTTTACATACAAAGATATGGCAGACTTACAAGTTATATGCCCTGTTGCTACCGGTGTCATTATAGAAGCCGTCACCTTTCATTTGCAAAAAGCTATGAGCAAAGGGGCTTCAAATTTGTGACTATACTTCACTCACCTATCTTGTCAGGCAGAAGAATGTTTCCTCGTACTTCTGGCTTCCATCTAAAATACACCTCATGGCTGAAAAAGTGATGAAGAACATGAAAAACTGAAAAAGTTGGGGGTTGGAACTAGGTGATGTTTAAGGTCCCTTCCAACCGAGCTGTTCTATGAAAAAGAGTACAATGCAGGTGCGGACATATTCTGAAAAATTAGGCACACATATCACGTAAACAGGCATACATGGCTGTGTGATGTGCAGCTACGTGTGCAAGTCCTTAACTTGGCAGCTCTCATTTAAATAAGGTTTCTAAACAGTTCTTGGAGTAACCATTTCTTTTTCTGTCAGTAGAGAAGAGCAGCCTGGAAAAGACTTTCTAAAGCAATTGTTAACAAATGAAATGGTGTCATGAACCTGAGATCATGTCTCTAAACTGTAATAAAACTATGAAGACAAAGTTCCCATCTTTCTAGCTTGTCTTAGCTTCTCTGCAGTACATTAACAGACCTGACAGATTTAAGGATAGTTGTCATGGTGTGCCTTGTTTTTTCTAAAGGTCAAGTATTTGAATACTTTGCATTTCTGAGAGCCAAACTCTCAGGCTTCTAGATGAGGAGTGGCAAATGTCATGTCCGTTAGATGTATTGTTCGTGCATAACATGAACTTCTCTTCTTTAAGACATATTCTGGTGCCCAACTTACCATGCATTTTTTAGTCCCACTGCAAAGCTCAGAAAAAAAATAAATGGAACTAAAATGTATTCCATATATTCCATGCATTTATACATGCATATCTGTATATTAAAAATATATGCATATAGCTATCCATCTATGTATATATATCTGAAATACTTGTATGTCAAATGTCTATAATGTATTTAACATGCTAGCTTTCCTGAAAAAAATAAATGTATATGTGTGTGTTTATGTCCCACTGTGCTTTTTTTTCATAGAAGACTTGCACAAAGATTGAGTAGGCTTTAAAAAACATTTTAGTTTTTATATGTAAGCTACATCTTAAAATTATACACTATTTTATATACCAAAAAAATACCCACTTGACTAAGCCGTAACAGTTTTCTAGATAAATTCAGCAAAGGTTTTGTGTTGTTTGAAGTTGCAAGGAAGATAATACAGAGATTTAAAAGGGGTAAAAGCAGGTCCCTGTGCTATAACTGTCCTATCTGTAGGAGTATTTCAGACCCTGTTCAGCAAGGTACTTAGCACATACCTAACCAGAGTATTCACATACATGTCTAAAATTAGTTGGGCACATAACCACTGGGTATGGAAAATCAGTGTTAGCAGAAGCCTTACCCAGCATTGTTTGCACGCACCCGTTCTCCACTAACTGTGGTGGAGGCTTTTAAGCTGCAAGAAGTACCCCACCAGGCAGCATTTCTCCTTAAAGTTTTAGACCAAAGGTGCCTGCTTAGCCTTCAACATTACTTTTAAATAGAAAAATGAATGGAAAAAAGTTTGTTTGTTTGTTTTACCTCCTATCTTCGTATTGTTCCCCAGTTTATGCCCTTCCCCTTTTTAGGGTGTCTTTCCTTTTTGTTTTTTTTATGACAGATATTCAGGTCATCATCGGATTTGAGGGTTCTTTCAGCTGCTAAATGATTAAAATTACAATCTGCCTCAACTCTTTTTGAAGACATTGTAAAGCATTGTTTATAGTTTTTCAAGCATCAGTTTAACAACAGCTATAACTTTTTCAGTTCATCAGTTTCTGAACCTTTGGAAATTAAACATTGCTGCCCTGCCCTGAAAATTTTTGAACTAAAGTAGCCACATAAAATTTCTGAATGCTATTTAAAGATGGAAATGGAATGATAGATAGTTCAGCCTTATCAAAGAAAAATGGCATTCAGAGCGATATACATTAATGACTAGTGTTCTTCGTCTCACATGGTGCAACAATATTGATTTTTCCTTGTATACTTCAGTATATGATTCCACTTCTCTCTGATCTTGTTTGGCTTGGATTTTGATTTACTTTTAACTTCATCTATGATATTCATGTTTCTCTAGTGTAATTGCTGGACCAAAGTCTTTCTTCATGTACATCCTTACCAGGTCTGCTGTAAAAGATGAGGGCAGAATTTAGTAATATATCACACAAAACCAAATGGACCAATGGTCTATGTAGAGTTGCTTTCTCTAACACAGGGTGTTATAATCACAGAATATTTACAAAAAACAAATTTAAAGATTAAAGATTTTTTTTAAGATTCAAACTTTCATGGTTTCCAAATCAGCACCATTAAATGATTACAATCAGAGTCTTACTTTTTTCTTTATATTTCTTCACTTCTAAAATTCTTAATAGTAATTTTCTTAAACTTGCTTTTAGGAATTTGTAGGAGTTTCTTGTCCTCAGCTTTCTATTTTGCAGAAATCTTATCAAGTTTCGTAGTGATTTTATATCTTCATGGAAAAAAGAAATACAAAAAAGATGGGGTGGTGACTTCTGCTTTTTGTTGGCTTCATTAAATACCTCACCTCTGGTTTCTGAGCCAGAAGAAAAAAATAATAATTTGAGCATTTGTGTAAATGTACTGACCAGTGCAAAGTAAATGCTGGAATGTCCTTTGGGACCAGTCATGCTCTGGTAGTGTGATGAAGGGGCATGATCAAAAAGAAGGCTCTTTCATCTCTAGATGAGGTGATTCAGTGAAGTTTTTGATATTCCATTCCTAAATGGCACCAGCCCAGTCCATTGTGAGTGGTGAGGTATACAGAGGGATTAAAAGATGACAAACCAGGAATACTTATGAGTTTCTGTTGGGGATATAACCACCCACTTACCCTGAGCAGGAATGGAAAATAGATACTCAGCAGGCAGGCACTCAGCATGCATGAAAATATCATAGTCTGTAGTAGACTTCTGTGTACAGGGTACAGCAACATTAATTCCTGCTGTGGGAGGTTTAAAGCCAAAATTTTGGCTTTCACGGTAACCATTCAGGTACAAAAATGCTGAAAAAGATACACGGCTGAGAGGTAACAATGCACATGATTTGAGAGGAATCTGATACACCTACCTCCTTAATAGAGGATAATTGTCTTTTTCATGTCTCATATATCGTGGAGATGTCACTTGTCATTGTTATTTTCAAAGGCCAAGCACATAAGAGATTGATTTGTCTGCAGCTATAGCCAGCAATCGCTAGGGAGGAACTTTCAAGGCCTTTAGAAACATTGGGTTTATCACACCTAAGAGGGCTTGAGAAGAACCACTACAAGGCTGGCTGGATTTTTTTTTTCTCAATCATCTATTCAGTTGCCTTCCTGATAGTGTAATTATTATGTCAGGTCTCAAAATTTTGACATAGCTGTTGAGATATTAGGTGATTTTTGTACAGCTTTTATTTTAGGCTTGAGGAACAGTGAAGAGGTGTAGTGTTCCTCCTCCACTGTCCACGTTCAAAGAGCCAGCATTCCTGAACTCCTTCAGTTCAGACTGACAGGACAAAGGGGAGACTGTGATAACAGGTTGTATTCAATTGTCCACGCATGGGTGGCTGTTGTTCTTTGAGGAGCCTGAGTTTTCCAAAATATTCATGTTGGTTGACAGATGTGACACAGGGCCTGTAGGAAATCCATCCTTTCTTTGACTGGCTGCTGGAAACCAAGTGTGGTATCCAATGGACCCCTATGGATGAGTAACTGAATTCATATTTTCTGAAGAGAGAGTTTCAGTGAGATTTAAAACACTATTTCTCACAGTTAGAAAATATTAATTCTAACAGTAAATGTTAGACATAATACTTTAAATATAAAGACATATTTATAGACATAATACTTTAAATATATACAAATATTATTTTCTCTTCTCCTAACCAGTGCACTGATATATAAGAACTACCTAATGATTTTTGAATACATATAAAACTGAGCAAATCTGAGAGGTGAAAAATGTGTAGGTTTTTGTAGCATGTTGAAAACCTACCTGGAGGAAGCCTCACTGACAGAGGCAAGTTTTGATCAGATCACCCATCCTGCTTCTCATAACTAACAGAAAGGACCAGCATTCTAGTTACCACTTTTATCACACTGGCTTTTGGCACAAGTAAAGGGCCCATCTTGCAACCTACAGTTTATGCCTACCTAATAAATCTTCAGGTAAAACGCTGACAAAAAAAAAATAAATACTGGTACGGTAAGAGAAAGCAAGAGATACAAAAATGCAAAGTGTAATTCCGTAAGCTAACATATACACTTTATCTCTGAAAGAGAAAAATGTTTTGTTTACTGATGGATAGTTTCACAGGGAGACTGAGGGTTAAAAACAGATGACTGCTTAAAGCCACTGTTCAGCCAGAGATAAATGAGTGTTGCAATTTCTGAGTATGTTTTGCTATTACAAACAGGGCAACTGTTAGATGTGTAGTTTACGCTAGACTGCTTCATGGCCTTATTATTTTTATTTTATCCTGATTATTTTGTTTAGTAAAGACACAGAGTTCAGAGTTAACGAAAACATGCCAAAATTACTTACTCAAGGGTTCTTTATGTTCTAAGGAGATAATTTCTCGCTAAGTAGACTAGACAAAAATACTAAGTATAGAGAAACAATCATCTGTGAGTATGTACTTAAACATTAATTATATAAAAGTACTTTGATAGGTAGCAAAGAATAAAGCTAATCTTTAAAAAGCAGGCATAGACAATAGGCTAAGATGTGGTCTTACCAGGCACCTGAGGTTATACATTGGAATTATATCACAGAAATGAGAGACTTAGATGAATTTTCAGATTTTGGATGTCAGTGTATATTGGCAGGAAAATATTTGCAGTATGAAAAAAAAACAGTCTTCTGTTACTGCTTTGTCATGTACTTGGGTAACCTTTGGGCTGTGACAACCTTGTAATGTGTCATGAAGGAATTACTACAATCCAAATCATGAGTTAGACCAGGCTGCATCATTCTACTCTCATTGACGCCAAGCTAGCATGAATGTGTCTTAACAAATCACCTAATGCATGTTCAAATCTGTCTTGCATAGTCAAAGTACAAGAATTGGGATGATTAAATAAGTAAAAGTAACTGGAAAGTATGAATAAATTGGACTTCAAATTATTGCACTCAACTTTTATATTATACACAAATTTGGACTTATCCAGGTAGGTCTGTGCTAGTGGGAATCATTCACAAATTATTGCTGTTACATGAGTCTCTTGTTTCTTTTCATCCTTGTCGAGCCTTTACGAACTACATGCACTAAGGTGTGAAAGACACAAGAGTACAGAAGTTCCTAGGGATACCCACATGCAGCTGATGTCGCCAGGAGTTGAACTGCACAAACTGAAAACCTCAGCTCTTTGGAACAGATGCTAGGTGCTTTCAAAAATCCCATCAGGCTTTAGCCTGCATGTTTTTAGCACCTGAATTCCCTTCTGCATATGACTCCTAATATTTTTAGAAGTGAAGACTTCATCAGTTTGACCAAGTTAATGTTTTGCTTCTGCCATTTCCTGTATTCTTTCTCAGACAATATCAGCTATTTTGAAAATTCATGGCCAACTTCTTTATTAACTGGTATTATGTGTTCAGCCTCAACATCTGCAACCAACAGTGGCCCCATTTTTGACAGATTTGAGGAATATCTTGCCTTCTGCTTTTGATTTCTGTGTCACCTCTTCAAACCTGTGTTTTTTATATTCCTGTATGCAGATTCTCATAGCAACTTGCGAATCTCATGAACAGTCATTTTGGCTGTATCTGTTACAAAGCTTGACTTATTTTTTGTTAGTAGAAGGACTTTTCTTTCAAAATTCATTGTACCAGTGAAAGAGAAACAGCCTGAGGCTTTTGGTTCTCTTTCTTTTTTTTCTGTGCTTGTGTTTTCTTTTTGTTTTTTTTTGTTTGTTTGTTTGTTTCTTTATTTTTAATTTAAAGGATAGTGAGGTCCTAATAAAAGAAGTAATCACCAGGCACTGTTCCATTTTCAAAGCTAGGTTGTGGAAAGAAACTATCAAAGTAGATATGCTGTGGATCTTCTACCTTGTTTGGCAGATTAGTGAACCTTATAGGTACAGATTTGAAGTGTAATTAAACACCAATACTTTTTCAGCATTGTACACCACGTGCCTCCACAAGCCAAAGATTGTGTTTGTGGACTCAGGTTCTTTGGGTGAAGCACTAAGAAGATTAGTGAAGCATTACTTGTTCCAATATATTATCATTAAACTAGTGCGTAAGGGAGAAGAAACATCAGCAGTTGAGGTACACAGCTATGAAGTAAATAGTCTATGTTGAGTGTGTGGTATTTCTTTAGTGACAGTGAAAATTACATCTCTAGGGTTTAACTAGGCAGTAACAGAGTCATACACTTAAGCCCAGTTTGCTCAGTTGCAATCTACAGTTGCAGTATTTTAACTAGTTTGTGTACTGGGTGTGTTAGAGTCGGACTCTTAGGTAAACCATACGTACATGTTCAAAGCGGTCACAATGAAAAATAAGTTCTTGGTAGCACTTAATTATCTGTCATTATCTGGGATATTTAAAATATCAGCTTGTTGTGTTTAAATATCTTCCATGAAATAGCTGTGTGAACAATAAGACTTCTAAAAGTTAAATATGTCTTAAGTAAAATAAATGAGAATTATCTGAGGCCTGTGCCCTCAGACATCTTTTTTAGCCATATTTTGAATGCTATGCACTGAATGAAAACATCTTTCCGTCTTTCCCCTCTCTGATTTTCAGCTAGTATATATTATCAGCAGTGTATGAATCATTTCCCTAGTGCCCAAAACCATCCTTTATAGTAATATTATGTTTTGTTAAAATCTCACTAATTTTTATTTATAGGCAGTTTACACCGTGCTTCCAGTGTTCCGGAACATGTTTATAACATGGGGATTACTGAAAATGATTTTGCATCAAGATCTCAGTATGGTGTCTCTTACTACCAGTCAGACCAGGTGAGGAAAATGAATGGGAATAAGTGCATTACCAAATGCATAGTTTTGAAACCACAGATAACAGTATGTAGATGATATTTCAAGGTTTATTTGTTCACTTTTTGACGCCTGATTTCTAGAAAAAGAGGTTTTCATGATTGAGATCCATTAATGTTTTTCTCTCCTTCTGGTGACTTCTGAGCCCAGTGGCTAAACTCAACATAGTATGACAGATGGGCTTTTTGCAGTCGTATTGGTTTTGTGAGAATTGGCATGCGGGTAGAAAATGAAAAATCGTATTAAATGCCATTTAGGCAGAGGCTGTTGCAAGTCAGACCTTTATCCATCCCAGCAGCCAGCAGGTCAGTCAGCACATACTTAGCCCAAAGTAGCCAGAGGCCATGCTGGCATGTACCCAGATAAACATGTAGAGGTTGCTGGAGGGAGTTCAGCAGTCCTGCAGGGTAAAGAATGACAGGGGTTGGACCTAGGAATATGGTGAAAGAGGTTAGGGAATTAAGCATCCAAAACCACAGGAAAACAGATTGCACTAATTTCACAATGACAGGTAGAGTGTTCCTTATCATTTTAAATAATCCTGCTGTAATCTGTTTTAGCATTACAAGAATGTGAGTCTTTGTAATACAATAGTATTTCTAAGCTAATTACAGCTTCACTTTTTATTTTGACCCACTTCACTTGGGTTCATGGCCTAAATGCTAAGATAAATAGCTGATTTTCTTCAGGGTTCATGACTCAGCTCATAACTACTATGAACCAGTTATTATATGGTTGAGGGAGCAACCATATAATTTGGTAATCAACGCATAGCTCAATTAACATATAGCTTGGAAATCACACAGTAGCAGTGCTGCTGCATGATCAACATCAGTAAACAAATCAGTTCAGCTTGGGAATAGGAATATTTGTTTTATAAATAGTTTAGGGGGCAAATTCTTTCTTAATTTCAGATGACACAAGAATGGCATATTTTCATGGAGTGAAATAACCTGGCAGCTGGCAAATTAATTAATCAGCTCTGGCACTCTATGGCAAAAGTTAGAACCATTTACTTGACTACATTTGTCCTCCTATTCTTTGTTCTCACCTGTCACCCAGTCCCTAGCATTTGATGTGAATCTGTTCTTTTTAGAAGAGAGCAAAACGAGGAAAACTAGATGTGACATAGGAACAACAAGAAAATAGTACAACTTTCCTGACAGGAGAAGAAAAAAAAAAAAAAAAGGAAATAGGACATACTGTCCTCCCATGCTGCCATAAAAGTCAGAAAAAGCCACAAGGTCTAGTATTTCACAAAAGCATTCTTTTCTTTACCACCAGACAAGAGATAAAGAAAAGATATCCTTGCATAACTCCTGTAGAATAAACAGATAGCCCCAATGATCTTAGTCTCAGCCTAATAGATTCAGCAACCTTTGCTCCTTTTGTGAGTCAGTTATCACCCTCAATAATTCCTCAACAGTTAAAGAAAGGGATTTCAGTCACTATCTGCTAAGCCCTATCTCTTCAATGAATAACATCAGTGTAACTTCACTGTTTACCTTTAAAAATGTCTGTAATATTACAATACTTTAATACAACATGAAAATATGTGGGACTTAGGTTTATGGCTGGATGCTACTGTGCTCACTACTACTACTACTACTACTACTACTAATAATAATAATAATAATAATAATAATAATTGGCCATCGCTCCTCTATGTAAAGCAGATAGTCTCCCAAGTTGATTTAGTTCTGGAAAGTGTTGAATATGATCCAGTTTAGAACATAACAGTTCAACAAAAAGGTAGAAAAATAGGAGAGAACCCAAACAACATCCGTACAGTAAAAAGTTTTGAAGACACATCCTACAAAGAAAGGTTGAAGGAAGTGGATTTATTGAGATTAGAAAAGAGAAAACTGGAAAACAAGAATATGATCGATTACTGTCCTTGCCCACTGGGGACAGGAAAATAAAAATAATCTTAAATTGTAGTTGTAGATTAAGGGAAACCATTGAGAAGGTGAAATGGTTATTTTGATTTCCTTGCAATGTTATGGAATCTCATTCATTTTCAGTATGAAGTTAAGCAAACAGGAAAGAGAATATGTCTCTTTACTAGATCCTCCCACAGTGTGAACAGGAGAACAAAATAACCTCTCAATGTCCTGTCAAGATGAACATCATAACAATATACAAGTGTTTTAGTATATTTTAATATCTGACTGACTGATTATCTTCTGTTGGGCAGCCTTGAGTTTAATTTCAATAATTGATGTGAGTGTTAATCCTCAAGGACTTTCAAGCTGAAACTAAAATCTCTGTTTACAAATACTGCTCACTATCAGGTATAATTGACTTGTGCACCTATTTTGAGGTAGTGACAGAAGACTAGTTCCTTAGACTTTGTCTCCTAAAGTTTAGATCGTACTTGTTCTTACCTTTGTTAGGCAGATACAAAGAAGTATTGCAGAATCCCATTTAATAACCAGTTTTGGTGATGTTCACATTTTATTTTCTTATTCTCTTAGCAGACCTTATAGTTTTTATCTTTACATTACTGGTTTGATTTCTTTGGTATTAATCCTAAATGCCGTGATCTGACTTTTTTTTTTTATGCACCCTTAACAGGTGGCCTCACCATCCTCTTATACAAATGGCTGGGGGACAAGAGTTACTTACAAGACAATGGAAGAGAGAGGTCAAAGACAACCCCTGAAGAGATTAGAGGTTTCACCCCAGCGGGGTCCTGAAAGATTGTCATATGTGTCCAATGATTTTCACTATGACAGACGGTTTTCAACTGGATTCTCTCCAAGGCATGGAGATAATAGGAGACCCACCGGGACTGTCCCACCAAGATATGCTCGGTCTGAGATTGTTGGTTACACTCTTCGTGATTCAGTGAACAGGGGACGCTCTTTTAAAAGACACCCCCAGATGGTGGCTGTTAATGACACCATCCCTGATGGTGTCCCCCTTAGCCCTTCTGCACTTCTGTACCATCAAGCAGGCAACAGTCGCAGTATGACCAACCTTTTAGAGAAAGAGAACTACCTGACATCAGGTAGTGCGATGGGACAAGTAAGATCACCAACTGCTTCCCATTTTGGGTCTCAGAACAGGCAATCTTTTAGGTCCAGCTGGCACCAAACTACTTTCAGAAACACACAGACCAGGAGGGATGCTTCCCAGCCAGCTTCAGTAACCGGTGTTGCTGCAGAAACAGATGGGAAGAGGATGTCATTGACAGCTGCTATGGCAGCAGCAGGGAGAAATGGTTTCCTGCAGAACGAACAAGTCACCATCAATGGATCTCAGCTAGGGTAAGCATAAAGCAGGACCTATCTAGGTTATGGGGTATCACAGCTGAAAGGAACGTATTTGTTTAAGAATGGAAAGTAAACTATACAGCCAACATAGTGTGAAAATTCACTTCCAGTGCAGCAAAGGAAAGAGAGAAAAAATGCACGTGTATGCACATCCTGCAGGGTCCACACCTCTTGCTCATGTTCGGGATCACCTTTTTCCAACAGTTGATCATATGTTTAAGGAGACACAAAGTAAATGCTGAGCAATTTACAACTTAAATGATGTTACACAGTAATGGAAAATTTTTTGCTTGTAAGAAACCAAATGATTTTATCACTGCTTCTCACTAGAGTACATCAAAAATATGCCAATGCATATTTTGCAATTCGGCTTTTGGCAGATTGACAACCTTCAGTTGAAACTTTCATGGTTCCAAGGAAACTTTTTTGTTTTGACAAACTTCATTAAAACTTAAGCAGAAATTTCTTCCTTAGAACATTCATCCTTAGAACAAATATAAATTGCTCTGAATTTCAGGACCCCAAAGCCTCTCGTGAACAAGGGAACCATATTTTGAGGTTTTGTTAGCCCCAGTGGTAGGGGCTCCAGCAGATTCCTTAGTGTGTTTCTGAGCCACAGACAGCTATTTTGATATTCGATCACGTGTAGAAGCAATTTTGGTTCTTCTGCAGGTGCAGTCATTGGCATCTAGTTGTCTGCCTGCACAGATGTCAACCAAAGTGTTTTTCACACCTTCAGGTGTAAACATCTATCTTCAGTCATTGTGCAGGTGGCTTGCTTGGGAAAGTGCTGAACTCCAGGTGAAAGATTTGTAACCTATTGGAAATCTCTTTGGCAGTGTAACTCCTTAAGTGACAGTTTTTCAGTTCAGCTTTTGCTGGAAGTTACAAAAGAAAATGATTGGAAGTACTATGAAAGCTTCTGAAGTTCCTTTTGCAAATGTCAACACATTTCATTTATCTCAGTACTTCTGACCATTTAATTTACTTGCACATATCTTTAGATTTTCAAATAAACTAGGTTCTACTTTGGATTCATAGCTAGATTTTTTTGAGGGGGGAGCAAGGAGCTCATTGGTCTACCCAAAGTTTTAAAAAGTTTCTTTAAGATATAACAGCTTATTTTAGTGAGAGGCTGGTGAAAATTGACATGTGAGATAATTCCCCAAGAGATTTGGACCACTAGATTCTTAAATGATGAGGAAGGGACTATAGTTATTTTAGCTGACTGAAATCAGTATTTGTTACATTTGCTTATATAATTGCTCATGATATCCACATAGATTATTACTCTTTTCTGATGTCTAAAATACATATTTAGTAAGTCCCCTTGTAATTCTCATCACTGGAAGGGCTTGATGTAGAAGTCCTATTTTGGTTACAGTACATTCCGGTTCATCCACATCTCACTACTGCACAATTGAATGTCGAATTAAGTGTTTAAAACATAATAAACCAAATTTTGCTTTGGCGTACACACAGCTGTCAAATTAGAGCTATTTCACTTAAGTCCATCATATCACCAGACATACGGTTTCTTCCAGCAAGACTTCTCCGTCTGAGATGTTAGTAAAGACTTTTGCATTTCTTATCATTTCCCATTCTCTTTGATTTCAGAGTTGTACTATGTGATAGATTGCTCCCTTATTTGTTGCTCCCTTAATAATGGAAGGGACAATAAAGATAAGCCCATTTTCAAAGTAATTTGATTTTTCCAGAAATTTGTACTTCTAATACAAATAACAGTTTAGGACTTTTCAAGGTTAAGGTTTAATAATTAAGAGCATGCTAAATAGTTTAGTAAGGTTAAAGAGAAATATTGGACTAGTTCTGTATAGAATTTAAAATTATATAAATGTATTTGCAAACTTTCTGTAGAAGAATAATTCATGCTATGAAATCAAAGTAGAAAAAAAAAACAGTATAGAGATGCTATCTCTGAATCTTCTGGTAGAGTGAAGCAGTTAAAAGCATCCATATATCAAAGGAAAGAGAGGGATACCACCTGAAGCTATCTGAGAAACAGCTTACAACGCCAGACCTCTAAATGGGCTGAGGACTGTCACAAAATGATCAGAAAACACAGTATATTTTGAAAAGGTTATATTCTGGAAATTAAGATGAAGCTACAACTGGTCAAATCATTCTTTTTTAACAATCATTGCTTGAATATCCCTTTGTTTGTCATCAATACACATGCTCATTAGCCATGTGGCTTTTAGGTTTGCCTGTAAATATTTTGAGGATAGAATGGAGTAAATACATCAAATTCTATTTCAACTGAAGTTGGAGTGCTGTAACTTGTTGAATACCATTGAGGGTCAAAGATTATATTGCATCCTCATTTACTGTCTGATAAAACTTTAGTGAGAACAAATGTTGTTTTTCATCCAACGAGAGCAGTCCTAGTACGGCAGCGTACAACATGAGGGAAAGATTTTGGTTACTACTCATGAAGGAGTATCAGCCTTGAAGGGATGGTACTGGTGGATTTTGGGCTGCTGTCAGTCTCTGTGCAGTTCTGCACATCCAGCACTTAGAAATTTGGTCTCTGGCCATAGATGCATTTTTCTCAGTCTGGCAGGCTGGTGACTGCTGGTGGGCCTCTACTACTCTAGTACGTCCCTGGCATCCTGAGGCTGAGTTCCCACGTATTCTCTGATATCCCATCAGGGATCAGCTCATGCAGCTCTCTTGACCTTAGAAAGTGCATGGATAGAGTCTTTATTTGCCTGGTGAAATGACTCACAACTTAACGCGTAAGAGATGTCTGCCACTACATAGAAGGTGGCCAAAATTGTTAAAAGGTCTCCGAAGTTACTACACTAACTTGCAGGGAGGAAGGCGTGCACACATATGTAACATGCTCACAAAAGCCTTGTTGATTTAAGAAACCTGGCTAAAACCCATGCTGGAAAAGCCTGTTTTTCTGTTCCCCTTAAGAGAGACTAAGAACGAGAAATATGATCTGTTTTTTGTTTCCATACTCATTGTTCAAGATCTTGAAGTAAGTTTCTGGTCAGTACATCCCACTTGCAATGAAAGTAACTTAGTAGCTACTTTGTTTTAACTCAGGGCTAAAGTAAACTCAAAATCTGAAAGCCCTAAGCACTGCCAGACCAGAGCCCTGGGCGCTACAAATAGCAACTGTTGTTCTGTCTAATTGCACTTTGACTTAACTTCTCCATTGACATCCTCAGCGCACTGTCCACTTCATTTCACCTTTGTCTTGCACAAGTATGCTTCAGCATCCATATATGCAGCATATTTGCTCAAAACGCCAATTCAGGGGAGGGGAGAAGACAGGAAATAAGATGATTTACACTGAATGGAAATGTAAAGTCAGGTGGAAACCTCAGGGTACTGGAGCAGAACTTAATTTGGAGCATGTGCATCTTCATCTCTTTACTCTCCTTACAGCCATACTAATTGTCTTTTGCCTTGTGATTTACAGGATAGCTAGAAGAAAAAAAAAAAATCTAACAACAACCTTTTTTGTCTCAGAGGTCATGAGTTCATCACAGATATTTTGGTCTGATTTCAGTGCATTTGTACCAGGATTCTCTGTGAGAGATCTGCCTGATTTCTGCCAGCTTGTCTCTACCTTGCCTCTCCACAGCCTGTTCTGGGCAAGCCTGTGCTTCCAGGCTCTTTTGTTCTTGCCAGTCCATCACTGAGATGGCCTCAGAGCTGAAGAACCTAGTGGCTCCTGGTACAGTGCACAAACACATGCTTTACATGTGGTTCTTTTCTCAATATTAAAACATTTCTTATTTGAACTTCACTAATCTGAACATCATGTATTATTTAACATTCCATCTTAGTTAAAAGAAAAAAAAAACAATTTAAGCAAATGTGTTTCCCAACCACCTGTTTACCAAAGAAAGTAATTGTATCAAAATTTCAAATTTTAGATGTACTTGCTGAAACGATTCTCATGAAAACCATTCTGATTCAAGTGAATCAGGATGATGAAGATGACTACCCTCACTGTGGTTCACAAACTGCCCTCTATTCCCTGTCTGGCCAGACTGTGATCTGGTTGTACAAATTTATTTAGTTAAAAAAATAAATAGAATAGGTGTGGTTTTGTGTCCCCACGCACACTTTTTTTTTCCTTTCCTTTTCTTTTTCCTCCCTCCTCAGGGTGGGGAGTGTTTGAAACCAACAGTAAGTAAAAAGGCTGGGGAACATAACCACCCAGGTTATCCCAGAGTTAATGCACCTGATTGTGCCATGAATTGTTTCGTTCCCTCTACTAGGAAAAAAAAATGGGTGTGGTGATCTTTCTTTCCAGTTTTTGATATGGTCTAGCACAATTATTATTCAAGCAAACATGCAGGCAGTTAGAAAGAAAATGGCCATGCATATTTTTAATCCTACCACAGGCGATGTACTTACTCAATTTACTCAAGGTGATTGCAGCCCTTCAGCTGCTAATGGTTCCATGTTGTTTTTATAATTTCAAGAATGTCTTGTTTTGTCCACAACCTCTTATTGCTGCAACAATTCAATTTATGATTTTCTCTTCCCCCAGAATATTAACTTCTCTTAAAGGTTTTATAATATTTTCTTCTACTAGTAAGATAATAATTTTCTAAGTAAAGCTAATTGAAAAATATGAACAGTGTGGTATCACAAGAAAATTCACAGGATAAATGATGATTTTCTACAGTCTTTCTTCACTATATTTTCTTCAATTATACTTTTAAGGAGCCCAGAAGGGGAGATGACTCTGGAGCATGCAGTGAGCATATTGAAGAGTGAAAATACACAGTCAATACCTAGGATTCTTGCTGCAGTGACTTTCATACAGCATGAGTGTTTCCAGAAAGCAGAAGCCAGAAGAAAAGTAGGTGATTTTTTTATACAAGCTTCCATCAGGTAGAGCAAATAACCATACTATATGGCACTGTTTACCAACATGAAAAAATGCATTCCAGGAAACCATGTAGGATACTGATGTTGAATATTTTCCCTAAAATATGCTGATGCCTTTTGCTGCAGATTATTTAGGTCTGTAGAGTAGCACTGGTCTATGCTAGCCGAAGTTTGGGTTTTAGCATTTTGTGATAGGAAACATGGAAATGTAGAGTAAGAAAGGACATCAAGAATTCACCCAAACTATTTGTAATTGCAGATGTTTCTGACCTTTTTAAAAATAAAAAATAAAAAAAAAATACCCACAAGCTTCCTTAGACAATCAAGGAACTTTACTACTCAGTTAAAGTATAATTAAATCTTCCTTTTGCAAACCAAGTTCATTAGTTTCTATTTTGTCTTGATGGATGTGGAAAAAAATGTCAATTTTTCAGTCCCTTTTATAATGATTTTTCATGTGTGTTGAGGCTGCTAAGTGTATACCTGCTCAAGCCTACTCTTTTGCAGGCTAAATGAACATAATTCTTTCAGCCTTTATAAGTCGTAGAGTCTGAACTTTTTATCAATATAATTGCTCTCATCTCTCATTTTTGACTGGCATGCATACACTATTGGTGCAGAAATATCCCAGAAATAGGAAGTCAGGGAGTACCCTGCAAAATTATCCAAGCTTCAGGGTTTGCTAGGACCACACAAATGTGTTAAAACAGGATATGGATGAGGCAAACTGATAGGGGCTTGCTAGGACTGTACAAACACATTTATATATTGTATAGATTGATCAAACAGGTCAAACTCTTAAAAGTTTTTTGAAAGGGCATATTAAAAATATTCTCTTCTTCATCTTTCTTTAAATTTCACTGTTAAACAGAATCATGGTTCATTTGACTGATAGTTTTGTATATTCATGTGTACAGCAGCTGTTTATTTTACTTTAACCATTTAAAAAATATCTTACACTTGCTTTATTTCATGATTTGCTCAGTATTACTTATATGTAATTTCAGTGTGAACTCTGTATTCATGTATATGCAGTCCAGTTCGGTGACAACCAGACATCACTCAGTCCTTTAGTAGTTTTAGCGTACTTCACTGTAGGTCAAACTCTGTTTTGGAAAGAACATCTGTATAATTAGCAGCTTTAACTTTAGTTTGAGGACAGAGCTTCAGAATTGAATGTGTGAAGGTGGTTTATTATTCAAACCTGTCTCAGGCAGCTTCCCTGAAAAACAGGCAGAGGAGTAAAAATGTTCAAACTGAACCAGTCAGCCTGAAGCCTTCTTCTGTCTTCCTGTCTATCCCACATATCCTAGCTGAGCCTCTCTATTTGGTGCCCATCAGACCTTTCTTTGTTTGCGTTGTCTTATTTGCCATTTTTAGCCATTCAGTGTGCATTCCTTTTCTCTGCCTCCTAACGCTTTGTTCCCCATTACGTGATAGTCTAGTGGCTTTTCTTTTTTCTTTTGAACATGTGGTCTTACAGAATTTTGGTGGATTTTGTCTACCAATGAAAATTTAGACAGACCAATCAATAGCTTTTTTAAAGCTCCTCTGCACATGGGGTCCAACTAACAACACCTGTTTTACGAGAGCTACAACTCACTTAAAATTACTGACAGTAAGTCTGCATAAATGTTTGAATTAAAAACAAAGAAACAAATAAAAGAACCGTAAGGTATTGGTGTCAAACAGGCTTATCTACTGTAATAAAATGTGCCTTTGCCTTCAGAGTGTTCTAATCTCTGCTTACCTTCAGATATAGATTTCTGTATTTCCTTCTGTTAGAATCTGGGTGTTTTTGAATGAATGCAGGGGAGATCAGGTCAACGGGGCAACAGCAGCAAGAAACTGCCTTTTGTACAGTGGAATCAGAGGACAGGCAGACATGCAGTGTAGTTTGCTGGGGTACAAAGGGCAAAAGGCTTTGTTGCAGTTCATTTCTTCTGGTTCCCAACAACTGTTGGTCATATCAAATTCTTTTTATCGTTGGGCTCTGGAGTGCTCAAAACAGTTATATCAGATGTCTAAGTCTTTCATGTGCTGTCACTTCTACACAAGGATGAGTTTGTCTTCAAAACCATATGGCATTTTTAGATGCTGGAGGAAACCATCCTCAATTGTACATGAATGTAAGATATTTTCTATTGTAATCTCACTCCTAAATGAGCCGAGGCTTGATTATACCACATCGCAGCTCATCTTGCATTCATCATTTGTCACAACACATAAAACTTGGAAACTATTTGTTTCCATACAGCTGTTGTAAAATAACATCTTCTTAATTCTTCATTCATTTGGGGCCAGAATTTCATTTTCTAAAAATTAGACACTGAAGAGTAGTCTTTGTTAAACGTGGGTGGTTCAGTAGTTGACTAGCTTACAATGTTTAATGGTTTATATTTTGAAGTTCTTTATTTTTTTCTCAGTATGCCACAGATAAGTACCAAGTAAACTGTATGCTTGCTTAACATATAGTCACCACATGCACAGAAGTTAACAGGGAAAAGTATTATCTTTTCCACCAGCCTGGCTCTCGAGAAAAAAATACAATCTGGCACATCAGGAACATGTTACATCCAGAAATCTCAAAGCAGTTAATGAATGTTCCAGAGTTAAATCTCAAATATACATCTCACCAACGTAGAAGCTAAAATACAGAGCAATCAAATGTCTTGTCAGCGAGTACAAATCTGTGGCAGAGCTGGAAGACAGCTAGTTTCATTCTCTTGCATTAATTACTAAAACATGATGCCTCCCTTAGGTGTGGATTTGAACTATGACTCATATGAAAGCCCAGAAGTTAACATTCATGTCCAAATGATTAATGATCTGTACTTCAAGTGTTTCAAACAAGCAAATGAAAAAGGCCCTACAACAATAAAATTTTGGCAAGGGGAAGAGGGAGTGGATTTTGTCATTTTCAGTATCTAACTATTCTCTGCTGCATTTTCTCTTCCTCACAGGTTTTCTCACTTGGTGGTATCCCCAGACTTTTACAGCTTCTCGACATTCAGAACGAGGACATTCAGCGGGCAGCATGCGGTGCTTTGAGAAACTTGGTGTTTGAGGACAATGACAACAAACTGGAAGTGTCAGAGCAGAAAGGGATCCCAGTCTTGCTCCATTTACTTCAATACACCAAGGATGTGGAAACTAAAAAGCAAATAACAGGTAGCCTTCTGTGCCTTCAAGCGTGAAGTGCTTTAAGTAGTGCACAGGCTTTCCATGTGAGGTGCCTGATTGTTTACTTACTCCAGTGTTTAGTGACTAAATAAAAGAGCATTGTTACCTTTTTTAAACTCTTCTCTTACAGTGAAATTCCAAGGTCCTCAGACCCAATACCAGTCTGTGTGTAGACAGCAGGAAGAGAGTAGGAACTGCAACTTTCCCTCTTAAAGCTTCTTTAGAAGTGACATAGGTCTATATGTTTACGGGAACCTTAAAGGTCTTGATATTCCAGAGAAGAAAGTAAACCTCTAAACAGCAAATTCTTCCAGACCATATTGATGAACGCTGCTCTGAGCAGTCCCAGAGGTGCAGGGGACCATAATTATTGCCCACTACTTCCACTGCAGCTCAGCCCTCACTGTGCTGCTGCAAGCTCCTTGTTGGAGACTGTGCTGGGTCTGTCCCCCAGAACTGTCAGGTGCCAGGTATAGAATGCAGGTGCCCTGCTTCCCACAAACCCTACAGCCACACATTTCTACTTTGAGCTCACTCACTGCTAGCAATTTACACCCCAGAGCCCATCTTCTCAGATGAGTGAAAAGCAGAAAACCCTGCCACAGAAACACTGTGCATCCTTTCTGTGTGCAAGGGAGAGAATTCATGGAGAACATCCATTTTTTTGTAAAGATGATATGACACAGTCAGTGGAGTGACCTGCTTTCTTGATTCAGTTTTTGTGGGGATTAGGTTCTCATCCTTTTTGTTCCACTTCCTTGATGAACTTCTAAAAATGAGTGTGGCCCATTGTGATCTTGGAGGAAGAGCCCTTTGGATCAAAACCTCCATATTACATGTTTTGTCATACATCAGTGCAATGGAAGGAATGCTGGGAGTAAAAGGCCACCATTTCTCACAAGAAACCTGTGGTTACCACCCCATTGGCTTTGAGGCAGCCAGTTAAGAAATGCCCACCACTTCGTCCCTGCAATGCTGTCTGATCATAGTGTATCACTCGGAAGCCAGTTGCTGGTGACCCACATTCATTTTAGTTAGCATGCAAAGGAAGAACAGGTTTATATTTTACAAATGGAAGAAAACCTTATGAATAAATGAATGGAGATTTATTTCAAGTGTTCTTTAAAGACATCAGCAACAGAAGCTATTAAAATAGCAGTGCTTACAAAGATACAGAAGGTGTCAAGCAGCCCTGCCTTGAAGCAAAGGCATGTTGAGACCTTCTGTAGTTCTGCATTCTTTTAAGTATTTAAAATACTGTGCTCCCTAAGCTGGAGAACAAAGCTTTGTATTGTTGGCTCTTTTGGCTCAGTTCTACAACTCTGCAACATTAAAATGTCTTGAAGTTTTTCACGTTCATCAGATGCAGAACTGAATCTGCATTAATTTAATAATCATTAAATAAATTATTGCATAGCGTGTTGTCTTTTGGTGCATTTACACACCAGTGAGGCAAGCAGTGAAAATGGTGGCACAGTGGCCAGAAAACTTTGTTCATTTTTTTGCTAGCAATTCTGATACAAGATTTGCCTGTTTATGCAGGAGGACATGTACAGATATGGGTACTGTGGATATTGTCTTCCCCTTCAGTAGTGCGAAAACCGATGAAGAGTCACCTTTTTTCTGGAATTACTGCTGTCACTGAACATTTATTTATGAAGTATAGAAGACACTAAGAAAACATCTAGGCAATATTGAGCAAGTTGTTGTAGTTGGCATAAGGCAAAATATTCTGATGTTATTTCATGTCTATCAGCTGCAGGTGATGGCTTTAAAAATTAAGGACAAAAGGAGTATTGCATAATTTCAAGACCAAATGTGCAGTCAGGAGGAAGAACACTGGGTTCCTTGGTGAAAATGTCTCTACAGCAGATTTTCTGCCGTCACTTGAGGAATTCTTCTTGCTCACTAGCAAGTTGTGAGGAGCCCACAGGGCACAGGACAGCCTTGTTGATTGATTTTCTCTGAGAATATTAACCTTGCTTCCAGCCACATTTCTTTCCCAGCCCACACAAGGCAGGCAAGGAGCAGGCTGCAGGCAGAAAGCAGGCAATCACTGTTAGTGTGTGCTTACTGAGGTTGGTACTTCCAGATGCTCTTGGCATGTACAATGATATCTAGGAAACAGTGGAATTACTGTTCTGTAGGGGCTGCGTCATAAGGCTTTTCCAAGTGCAGTGCAAACTTCTGAATGCCTTTCTACCAAAATGGTTAAACCCCACGGAGCAAGTTTCCCTGAATGATTGGTGTCTCACCTACAATTTTGTTCCTCCTTTTTCATTGCCTTTGGCTTCCTTCAGGCCTAGAGGAATACCATAGCTATGCATGCAATTGCAATGGAGTATTGTAACAACATACTTCCAGGAAAAGGTTAATGCAGAATCAGGAATTCCACCTCTTCAGCAAGAGAAGGGTGCCTGTCTTTCCATATCATACTTGTTAGTTGCCTGTAAATTAGAGACTTCCAAAAGTGTGGTAAGATAGCTAGCTGCATGTCTTCCCCCATAAGAGATCAGTACCTGGTAATAACACGCTGCACTCCTGTGAGAGACTCCTGTCCCCGAAGTGAAAGCATGTGACACTCATCAATAAAGATGTCTAAGCTCAACAGAGGAAAGCTTTTTGTTTCTGCTGCTCTGTAGGAAGCCTTGTACCAAAGCATTCCACCTGACAAAAATACGTGATGATAAAGACGTTTTTGGAGAGAAGATGTTTACGTTCTTAAACAGTTCTTCATTACCTCTCAGAAACATGATCGTAGTACTTGTGCATGTGAGAAAAGTATATCTGAGCTTATCTTTAAGGTCAGTGGCTAATTAGCAGCAGCACAGTTAGTACCGATGAACCGTGCCTAATATTAAGCCATATCGTATGTTGTATATCTCACAGAGTATTTTGAAGGTCTGTGTTTTCTTCCGGCCTGGCTCTCCCTTTTCTTTCCCACAGTGAAGAGAGGAGCTAAGAAGCCCACAGGAATAACAGGAAAGTAGGGGAAAGCTCCCTCAATATCAAAAATGTGACTCCCTTGTGTTGACTCCACCACAAATAAGAACCTGCAGCTGCTCTTCCCTTTGTGTTTGCTCCAGTTTGAACACCAGAAATGCAATTGTAAGCCAGCACTTAGGCCGAGAACAGACTGAGCATAGTCATGCAGTGAGGTTTGTATCGTCCTGTGAAAAGACTGAAAGCAATGAAATGTACAGAGGTAAATGCTGATTGTAGCAAGTGCTGTGTCCTGCCACACAGTCTGTGCCTTCCAGAAGAATGCACAAAAAGCATGAAACCAGTGTCCCCACCAAAGTGGCTGTGTGCTTATGACAGTGGTCTGAAAACTACCATGGACCTGTTTACCTAATGCACACATGCAGAAAATGGCTGCTAGGTTTCTCTGTGCAATGTCTGTGCTTATAGGGTTAATGAGACTAAAGTGAAGGAGCCATAGGCTTTGTCCTTTATTTGACATACAAACTTCTTGTATGTGTTTTAGGAAAGGAATGTGGATACTCCTGAACAGTGGTAGAGGATGTCACTTTGAGACAGTGCAGGAGCCAAGACAGGAGTGATGTTTTGTAGTGTTTAGTGAGCACACTGAGGAACAGAAAGGAAAATGGTTGTGGCATGAAAAAAAAAAAAAAGGAAAAAAAGAAAAAGATTAGCTTTTGAAGGTAAGCCAGATGAGCTTCTAGAGAGTATCTAACCTCTTGATCTTGTTATCATGCAGCGTAAATCAAAGAAATAAAAGAAAATTCTTTCTGCAGGGAAGATTGCTGCACAAACAGAACTGTCATAGAAAGAAATATAAATTTTAAGGAGACCCCACCCATTTTGCCAAATAACCATCTAAGGGGAAAATATGCCACTATGAATACATTATAGCATATAGCTGCAAGGAAAGGGCCCACTCTTAAAGACATTTTCTAAATTGAACAAATCCATTCAAATACAGAATGCCACCGAGAGAATTCTTCTGACCCCAATGAGATAGAGCCTGTGGGTATAGGTAGGATTTATGTCAAAAAATTTACAACGTGAACAGCATTCAAATCCTGTTCTGACAATTCTGACCTCTATTCTAGGTATCTGTCTGTAATTCAAAATGCACTTGTGCCTTTTAATACGATATTCTGTCCTTGTGCCCATGGATTTATGCAGTTCTGTCTTAACATGCTTCCATTACCAATGCCCTTTGGACTGCTCGTCTGATTTCCTGTAAGCCTTACTTATCCCTCAGGAAAGTACATTCTTCCTTTTATCCCCTAATTCAGAGGTTGAAGAGCTGATCCAAGAAGAAGGAATGGGCTGCTTCTGGCTGGCTTTTGTTTTGATTTTATTATTGCTCACAATAGCTGTAATTAAATTCAAAGTGTAAGGAGATACAAAAGAAACATTTTTTTTTGTTGTGAACTGATGAAAGGAACATTCGCTAATACCCTGCCAGTGTTTGGAGGAGGAGGTCTATGAAACTTAGAGCAGCAAGGGGGGGAAAAAATGAATGCCTTTGTAGTGAAAATACGTGTCTAGGGAAGACTTCGTTAAAAAGATTTTTCATCTATTGGTATAGAACAGAAGCAGAGCTAACCAATTTCACAATATCATATTTGAGATTTGTTTCAGTGTTTGTACATGTGAGTAGACAAGGTATGTAGTGTTACTTAACAATTTGTTTAGTGACAATTGTCTGGACAGTGACAGCCAACCAGTGGTTAACACTTTTCTCTCTTACGAGGAATTTTGCCTTCAGGTGTTAGAGAAACTTGGTAATGGGCATCTCCCATCTTCCAGCAGGTTTCCAAAGACCTGTAAACTCACTTCCTGTGCCTCCCGTCTACCCCCCTCTGCAAGTTTATTCTCCGGTGTGTTGTTGGTACTTGGAAGCACAACTAGTCCTGCCAGGCATCTAGATGGGACGATTTCCTCCCTGGAGATGTGTAAATGATCACAGGCGTTGGGTGTTAGCTCTGTTTTACTTGTGTTGCTTGATGACTGAGAAGATGATAGCTGCAAATTAGCAATGGGCATGCAGAGCCATGGAAAACTGCACTTCTTGGTCAGGCATTGGAAGGACTATATAGATAACTGACTTTAATTACACAGATAAATGCACCCTTTGTTTTGGTGCCATTTCCACATCCTCAGATCAAAGTCCTGTCACACCGGTTCACTCTTAGAGTTGTAGTACACAGCCATGAAGGTATAAACACTTTTCCCTGTGTCAAACAACTACCTGCGTCCTCAGAAAGGAGAGTTTTATGTTAGGAAGTGTTTTCTTTGTGAAACTGACACAGCTGGGGGAGGTGGTCAAAATTACAGTAAATAATGCAATAGTGAACATTCAGAGCTACTTATTTCTTTCTTCAGTGTTAAGGTACAACTTTTGCTGTGCTCTCCAGTCATGTACATATGCCTAAAAGCTCTGTCATTTATCTGCTCAATGAGAGGACACAGAAAATCAAATTCGTTGTACATTCACTATTTTTTGCCTCCTTTTTCCATAATCCTAGAAAGAAGACATGAACCAATAGGCACCAATTTCAGACTTTAAAAATGTTCAATCCAAAAAGTTCAGTTTTTTTTTTTTGGACAGAGAAACTCCACAGTGTAGTTCAGATTCTTTTATTTGTCACTTTAGTGATTGTTTGACATAATATGGCTAATTGCACTAGTTGAAGATAAAGGAAGAGTATGTTCATTTAGTCCGTGTATGGCTGAATGCCAAAGTGCTTATCTCATGAGAGAAAATAAGAAAAAAGCCTCTCAACTCTCACTGGTGACTCTAAAGACTGAGCAGTGTGCAATCACACGTGGTAGGGTGTTGTGTGGTGTTGTGTCGTGGTGGCTGGTGAGCTCTTATCACCCTCTTCTGCTCCTCTTGAGGATGTCGAGAGCCAGACAGGCTCCTTCACTGATTAACTTAAAGGAGTTTGAGATTACATCTTGCAAACTTTGGGGGAGTCTTTTGCCACTCTGATTTTATTTTGGATATTGCAGGTTTATTGTGGAATTTGTCCTCCAATGACCAGCTGAAGCATCTGTTGGTTAAAGAAGCCCTTCAGACCTTGACGGAAGCTGTTCTCATCCCTTGCTCTGGCTGGCCAGATCGAGATTACCCAAAGTCAAGTGTTCTGTCTGACCCTGATATCTTCTACAATGCCACAGGATGCCTGAGGTGAGCATTCAGTCTACAAGTACCCAAAATAATAGTGGTGCTAAAACAGGCCTACACACTTTCTTGCTTGCTTGCTTTGAACTGTGATGGCACCAAGAGAAGGGTTTGCATACAGATCATATTTTGAAATGCTTCATGTACTTTGTGTCAAACCAGAAGAATTACTGCTTGCTACAGTAAAAACAACTTTCTTTGTGAGGTTCCTCTGTATTGATCTGATAGGTACTCCGCAGGCTATTTATACCCATAACAGAAGATAGTAATCAGAGCCCTAGTTGCAGTGCATAGCTGCATTGAAGTCAGAGAGATCTTTCCTGAATAACAGTTGTTGATATGATGTATGAAATCAGCTCCTGGCTGATGATGATAGTAGTAATAAAAAAGCTTTTTTAAAAAGTTGTAGGAATGGTACTACAAATTAGCATTTGAGAAAACCTAACAGTAACTTAAAAGAAATTTTAAGCCTCTGGGAACCATTTAAAGTTATTTTAGGACTTTAATGAACTGGTCTCCAAATTTTTTTGATTACACACCCATATCAGTAAAAAACTGCTGAGCACACTCCCCAGTATATGTATATTTATTTATAAATTATATATGCTTACTACTGTGCTAATACATTATGTACATTATAAAATGTACTCAACAATAGGAAGTAAAAAAATAAAAAATAAAGACAGAATTAATGCTATTTTTTAATATTATTTTAATTATTAATGGTCTAAAAATATTTTCTTTTTGCACTCCACTTTAGAGACCACTGCTCTGGTGGATAACTTTTAAAGCCTCTAATGGGGACTTTTAAAGCCTCAAGAGAAATTTGCTGTCATGTGTTTTATTCAAGCAGTGGGTAACGTCATTTACAGTGGGTCACTAACTGTAGACAGCCAGGAGCATTAGTATTTCCTATAAAAACCACAAAGAGGGCAGGCAGCTTTCTCTTACAATTTTTCCCTATTACACTTCAGTGTTGAATAGCCCTATCGCTTCCTTTTGGGCTACTGTAAGACTAACATACATGGAGGATTAATTGTGCTGTCATTGGACCATCAGTGGGACAACTGAATTGCTTGTGTACCTGGAATTTTCTTTCCAGAGACTGAGCAAGTCATTTTCATTTACAGCAACATTAGATATTAATGGGACAACAGTGATTATGCCATTTATGCTGGGTAAGTTCTGCTCACCTCTGAGACCTGCTGTAATGCCTGCTGAGTCTTACCTGCTGTACCAGGAATGGGAGCAGTCCTTTGGGTAGTAAGCAGAACAAGCTCAGCAGCAGCCAAGTCACTCTTTTTTTTATATGTGGCATATAAACCACACCTAACAGTTATATTCAGTACCATCTTCAAAGATCCTTTGGCTAAGTACACAGTAAAAGTCAGTCTCTAGCCATAATTGTTTCTTATCTAAATAGAGGACTTGGAAAGGGGACATGGAACAAAGAAGTACAGAGGAGTGTTCGGTTTTCAACTACTGCCAAAGACGCGTACTTCAATGTATCACAGCCTGTGATTATGCTGATTGGAAAATGGCTAAATTAGGTTTTAGTCATTTTTGAATCAAAATAAGTCACGTTTAGCTTTTTTCACAACTTTAACTAAATGAAGGCCAGGCTGCCTGGGGTTGATGAATAGATTTACAAGTGTGCATCTACTGCTGCAACCAGGTAACAGCCTCATGAACACTGCAGCTAGTACAGAGAAACAGAGTACAAAAGGCCTCAGTAGACCCACCCCTAAATTACTGCAGTATAAAAGTCACATCTTTAAAACAGGATACGCCTTTTAAAATAACAATCTATTAAACTGTGGCCCTTTGTCTTTTTTGTGAGTTCAAAGTGATTGTACATTACGTAAATACAAACGTGAGTATCAGAGACATGTCTTTTGATTACCTGAAAGGCCATAGTTTGAATAAAGTAATGAGTAATAATATGAGAGTCAAGGCAAGGCCTAAGTTTTAAACTTTTATGAGAAAAGTAAAAGGTATTAAGTTTGGAATTTAGAGGCTGGGAAGCTGCCCAGTTTTGCCTTACACATATCTATCTGTTCTGCTAACATGTCCCACAGCAGAACAGGTCTAGCTGTATTAGATGAATTTGTACTGTGTTTTAATAATTAACTTTTATTTTTTCTGATAGCTCAAAAACAAATACTGAGAAACATTAACTAGCCATAATAAAATCTTTCTGACTAGTGGTGTTGTCTCTGAAATGAAGCAGATCGTCTTTTTTCGTGTGAATTAATCTGAGCTGCATATGTACAGAGAACAGTCTGGCTGTCAGATGTACCACTCGTGATAGTGCTACTTGCTCCTGCATTTGGATTCAGGAACCATCTCTTCTCAGCAAGCCAGTGTATGGGGACACAGAGTTATTCATAATTTGAGTATGGTATTACTCTTTCTGAGCTTATTGAAGCAACTTGATATGACTTGGTATGTGACAAATAAGGAGTAGCAGTAGCTGGGTTGTTTTAAATCAACTAAAAGTGGATTCTGAACGTACCTTACTGTGTACAGAAAGTGAGTGGGGCTAATTCAAAGCTGCAGTTGGTTCTGCAGCCTTAATTGAAAAGTCTCTCAAACTGACCTTTTCCCAAAGATACATTGCCTATTTAAAAAATATGATGTCCATATGCTTGTCCTTGTCATCTTTAAATGCTTGAGCACTGAAAATGATAACTGAGAGGAGAACAAGGTCTTGAAAATTCACAGTTAAAGTTGATCTGTTGGATTGCCAACATACTTCCTAGCAGAGAATAGTTTTTAATGAGGTTTGTCATTTTTGCACAGGCCAAAAAATACAAGATTTTTAGCATGAATCAGTTTGCTTCTCTTTAATGGAAATTAACACACCTCCCAAAGTATCACCAACTATATTCCTAACTTATGTGCAGCTTAAAAAAAATCTTTGCACAAAGAAGCTCTGAAAACTAAGAACAGCACACCACAAAATAAAAAGAAAACCTGTGCATTGAAGGAATGATGCTAGTAATAAAGATGTTTTAAGTGTAGATATGTGCCAGAATATAAATCTGTAATTAGTCTTCCTTTTTGTAATACTAACATGTTTGTTGTGCATGTTGATAAGGTCTATAGCCTGCAGCTTCTATTACAGAATAAAAATAGTACTTTGAAGTACGATATATTATGCATTGTACAGTGCTTAGGTATAGAAGGATGCCAAAACTTCTTTTAAAAAATTTGCATATAACCATTGACTGACAGAGACAGCCACAGTACAAATCCAACACTGTCATCTAACATGGGTGTAGGCACTGTGCCACACAATTAACAGCTAGTAAAATAAAGCTCTCCTTAACATAGTGTCAAGAGGGAAAGTGAATCCCCATCTAGCAGATGATATTGCAGATACTACTGCTGGAACGAGTGAACAACCAGAACACTCCCCATTCTGCTAACCGGTAACTGCAAGAAATATTGTTGAATTCTGAACATCAGCTGCCTGGGTCTGTGCATGCACTCACTGATAAGGCAGTCCAATGTTGGAAGGATTTGTTAATCCCATTCTCTAAGATCTGCTATTTGTCCTAAAGTTTTGCTTCTGACGGTTTTAAGGAAACTGCAGGGCACAAAACTTTAAAGAGCAAAATGTAGCAGTGTACACCACACAGTTTTGCATTAGCAGTTAGAATAAATAACAGTATTGTTCAGTTCTGAAATGCGATTAGAAAAGCACTGTGCCCTGAGCAGGCAGAGTAAACCAAATCAAAAGACTTCACTGGTTGCCTGACAAAAAGCCAAATAAATAAACAGGCATATTAAACTATGGAGGGGAGTAGTGTGGACGTTTTGCAGACAAGACAACTCTTGTTGGATTTTAAAGAGACAGTCACTCTTTTTTGGCCTGAAAGTAGTATGCATAACAGTTCTGTCTCCAGTTCCACTAGAAATGGATTGGCCATGTATTCTGGAGATACTTAGCCTCCTCCTCCATACTCCTACTCAAAGTCTGAAAAGTAAGATGCAGAATATATGGGTTTAAATATTGTTTATACGTAACTGAATTTCTGGCGTGACTTTTCCTGTGAATTAAAAGGAAAGCTTAGCAGAAGACTGTATATTTTACTGTGAATGCTGATAATGATCTTGGTACACTTTTACCTTGAAATACCTGTTCCCAAAGTTCGAGAATGTAAGATGTTTGTGTTACTCAGGGACAGAAAGTGATTGTTCTGCTGAAGCAGCTAAAGGGAGCATTGTCCTGGGTGTTGCCTTGGAGGGCTGATCTTTCCAAAAGTTATGTTTGCTGGTCACAATTATTCCTGCAAAACATTTTTTTAAGAGCTAACGATCACAACTACAGTTTGTTTTGCATCACTGCTCTTCACCTGTTGTCTGTCCCAGCTTTATTTTATATTACACGGGGACTCTTAAAGACAGTGGAAAGCTGTTGTCTGAGGAAGTAGTATCATTGCACTTCAGACAAGAAGGCTGCATAACCATCCAGTTCCATTTTATCTGGAGATAAGTAAGGCAAAAGCTCTTAATGATGGTTGAAAAGTGTAATGGCAGATCAAGTTTGTAATGGGAGCTTCTAACCGAGGTTGTAAAACAAATGACTAATGATAACAAGTCTTTGAACCTAGGCTTTTTGCATAGCATAGCCATTCCTTTAAGTTTATTTCCATCTGTTCTTATCTTCTCTTGTCTACTCTTTGGTCTGTCTGCTCCCCCCATTCCTGAAAGGAATTTTGTTATTTCCAGCCAGCAGCTTGCAGCCTAGCATTACTGTGTAGATCCCTGAATTCCTTTCCCTCCCCGTTGCATTTTTGAATTGTATAAGGCATGAAGTGAATACAATTTCCTGAACTATTTCAGGAAATTGTTGTCACATAATTGAGTTAAATTCAAATTACCAGTTTTGGCAGAATGAGTCCCAGGAGAAAAAGCCTTCTTCTTATCAGTAGTATGGATCATTCACAGCAGTGCAAAAACCTTTTCCAACGTTGTCTGCCAGAATGTGACTCAGTGCTAGCTTAAAGGAAGCATCCCTTTTGTTTGGTTAAATTTGCAGTGTAACTGAACATATATTATCATTCAGCTTCTATCAAAATCATGCTTGATTTTACTATGTTACAATTCTTTGTACTTACCTCACTCGGAGCATAAAATTTTCCCTGACATGGAATTAGCTGATCCTCCATAAATGTCACTGGAATAAGGGTTAATGCCTACTTCAGACACAGATATAGTTCTACCATACACATGTGCAGGAGAAAATAGAAGCAGCAAATTCAGTGTGAGATGAACGAGGTATGTAGGTAGTGACATGCATCCACTTTAGCATGCAGTATTGTTTGGGCATGTCACCAGGATTAGCATATATGAGCATGCCAGAAGTCAGATATTTGTAATGGCTAGATGATATCAAAGCTTAAGCTCTAAATCTCTCAAAGGAGGGCGTCCCTGCAAGCAGCAATCTGTCTAATGCTGCATCTTCCCAACCGTTCAGTACTGATGCAGGGCAGAAGTATCAGGAATTGTGTAGCAGAAGAGGTTTTCTACAAGACTGTTGATCTTGACTCCAGCTGATTCTGTTTTCCACAGATGTATTTGTTTCGGTATAATTCTGATGACATGCAAGTAAAACAAACTTGCATAACAGGCTTGAAGATTTCTAGGTAGCCCTGGAGTCTCACCATGAGGTTGCCAGGAGCTGAAATTCTGGGCCAGTTCAACCATGGCAATTGCCCAAGTGATGGACATTTCAAGGCCTTCAGGAGCTCCACTACAAGAAAGTCCAACTCCTGAGCTCAGAGAGTGGTGCTACAGTTGTCAGGAGACATAAATCTTGGGAAGGCAGGATGAAGTCAGTTTTGCAATTTGCTAAGCAAAATGCTGCCATTGTTTCAAAATGATTTTTTTTTTATATTGGCAATTGATTCTTATGTGATGCTTCTCAGAAACATTTTTTTCCCCCCAGTCTAATAACATTTTCTTCCTGGAATTTCCCAGCATTTCAATAGGGAAAAAAAAAAAAAAAAAAAACTTTAGTTGCCAACCCATTGCCTTGAGAACCAAATCTGACCTTATTCAGAGCAAAATGGTTCCAACTGTAGTTGGACAAGTGGTAGAGTACGAGGTCTTCCCTTCCCGATCCATGTTGTGGTAATAAGGAGAAAAAAGGAGATGGAGAATGGAGTGGCCATATATGTGTGCACACACACAGGTACACATAGTGTTGTCTCTGGCTGGATAAACAGTTGAGGATCAGCTACTTAAGGAAACGGTTCAGGAATGCATTTCCTTTGCAGAGCAGGACAGTGCCTCAGCTTCATACTCTTTTCTCTGCTTCCTGATCTATGAAGCTGTGTGCCACACCACAGTCACGCCAGAAACAAGGCTGAGTGATGGCTCTTCCTTTTACAGCCATTCAGTGTGATCACAGCTGTGTAAACTTCAGTGATTTTTAGAATAACGTACTGTGACAAGATGAAGTGCTATATCAGCAGAAGTGTCTTTGGTGTGGGAAATTCCACACTTATCTTTTAATGGTATTTTTAGTCCGTGTACCTCAGAAACTATTTTTGCTATGCACTAGAAGGGCTGTAGCATGTACATTTCTGTCAGCATAACCATAAACTCACTGAAGCGTGACATGTCTCAAATGTGACATATATAGGTAAAATTAAATTCCAAAGTGATGCCTTATAGAGGAACCTGAATATTAATTCTGTGATATATAATTCCATGAGAACATGAATGAACTTATAAATAGGGACATTATTAACAGCATGACCTAAAGTAAAACTAAAATTAAAACACATTTACATTTAACCTAAAGATGTACCTCCCAGGGTCTGGGGGGACAGAACTGCATTGGCAGTATTTAAAATCACATGCATTTTACAGTAGTAAGCCACAGGAAAATTTAAAGCTGTGCCTTCCTGGCTTTGTCATTAATAACATTTTAAACTGTTGTAATTCCCAGTGGTTAAAGTAAGTGTGTAAAATAAACTCCCTGCAAATATTTAAAGTACATGACCCTCTTGTTTGTGATAGATGCTAACACTGGGCCATATTTAATGTTATTTCAAACAAAGAAGCAGGAATGTGATACAGCGTGCAGCCTTTTGGCCAGCAGAGCAGCAGGAGTCCAAAATAATGAGGCCTAGATTTACAATTGCAGCATTCCATAATTCAGAGGGCGTTCAGTTGTAAAAATAATTATACCTCAAAACTGTAAGTGTTGCTACTTCCCCGAAAATCAGAAGCTTATTTAGAGCCAAACTTCATACAGGAAACGTGTCCTTGGGCTTTTCAAGGGTTTTTAAATCACTTTCATCGTTCATTTTCAAGCTGCACTCGGGTTACCACAAAGCACAGGAAAATTCAGCAGAAAGCAGGGAAAGCAGCGGTTTTCTGTGAGCCTGGAGGAGGCAGAAAGTGTGCACAGGCATGCTCGAGCCACTGCGGTGCAACAGCAGAAGGCATCTGCAGAAGGCATCTGGCATTTCCCTCGCTCGGGCCGAGCAGTTTCTGGAGGCTTCAGCTTCGTCTGCTGAGGTGCAAGCAGGCAGAAGGCTGCTCTGGAAAGCTGGGAAGCAGCAGAGTGCGGTGTGTTTTTAACTCTTCCTTGCCCCTGCACATTTGCTCTTCTGAAAGCTGTGCAGGAGCACAGAGAGTGGTGCAGGGGCAGTGGAGGCATTGCACTGAGAGTGTTTTAGTGGGACAGAGAAACTATTAACTGGACCTTGAGGACCTTGGTATCTCCACAGAGGTGGGCAAGCAAGCATTTGGCAGAGAATCAGACAATATGCCTTGAGAAACTCTCCAGAAGACATGCCCTTCCCCATCCTTCCCATATGTCTTCTGCAGGCGAGGGGAAACACATACTGCTAGCCATGTGGTAATGGGTCTGCTGTGCACCAGAAGGACACGAGGCAGCACAGCAAAAGAAAAGGCGCTCGGCTGCTCTTCAGTGCCTCTGAGGATCAGGGGAAAGCAGAGAAGGGAATCTCCCACCAGCTGGAGCAGAAGCGTTGGTATTCCCATGCTGCTCAGCTGGCAGCGATTGCAGCTCCCTTGGGATGCATCGCGCAGGCACTCACCCCGAGCTCTCCCTGCAGGCTCGGCTGCCTTCCCCTCCCCTCTAAGAGCACATGGGTTGCTGTGTGAACCTGGTCCTTAACTGAAATCAGTTATCTTTAAGTTGAGAAAAGGTGCCTTTATTCTATGGTTCATTTACAGGCACAAGAGTGAGTTTAGGATATAAAGAAACGTCTGTTCTCTGTTTTCCAGAGCTTTAACAGTTAATGTGTGGATGTTGCTAAAACACTGAGAACGTGTGTCTGTTGACGGGTGTTCAAGAGTTGGTTGGGTTTAGGTAAATGCTAAAGGACATTTGTATGCATGGACATTTTTTATAGGTACATTTCCTCTGATAGTTTGACATAGCTGATGTCCCACCTATACGTATAAATACCTAAAAATGGAATAACAGGGAAAAAAAAAAAGAAAAAAAAGTCCAATTTGTTTGGAAAATCATAGAATGGTTTGGGTTGGAAGGGACCTTAAAGATCGCCTACTTCCAAGCCCCCTGCCATGGGCAGGGACACCTCCCACTGAACTAGGTTGCTTAAAAAGATCAGTTCAACAAGATGGAGATTTGAGTCAGGTTGTACCTTATCCATCCAAACAGCTTGTTTTTCTTAGTTATTTGTTATCATCTGGGAATCCGCTAAAGTAGAAGTTTTACTTAGAGGCTCATACTATTTCACAGTTCTGCAGAAGAAAAAAGCAGTTATCCTTAACTTCAGTATTTTAAGATTTATCTGGAATAGTTTATCAGAGGGGCACAAGGAAATATCTTTGCCTAAATCTCTTCTTACCGATGTATTCCTTCCTGCACAGAAACATGAGCTCTGCTGGCCCAGAAGGAAGGCAAAGGATGAGAGACTGTGACGGCTTGATTGATTCTCTTGTGTATTACATTCAAGGAGCTATTGCAGACCACGAGCCTAATGACAAGGTATTCTTCAAGATGGAAGGTCTTTTCCTAGGGGAAATCACAGAGAGAGCAATTTTTTTGTTCAGAAACCGGTATTCAGAAACAGCTGTGATGTAGCTGCCAAGCTTGTACTTATTTCCAAAGCTTTTAGAACTACCAGAGATGAAGGTTCAGAAAGAAGCTGTTTTTTATCCTACTGTGTAAAAGAATAACATAGCTTAGCTGTGGGAAAACAGTTTTCAGAATCACCACAGAGAGTTAGAAACTTTTAAAGATTTAGATATTGCCTTTTTAGTTGTCTAAGGGAGCTAGCTAGCTAGAAGTTTTAAAAAATTAATCTGGGCACTTTCCTATATATTTAGTGCTACATACCCCTTAGGAAATGAAGAACCTAAATCTGACTGGTAGTGTAATTTAGGAGCTTGCATCATTTAGAATGGGGTTCGTTTTCCTACTTTTTTTAGAAGTTATTCATTCTGCCTAAGCCAGAAACTGCAAGGACTGGGTCACCTCCAGAAGCCAGTTCCTCTCGTTCTCTTCCTCCCACCACTGACTGCAGCTGAGCCCAGAACATCGCTTAGACTAAATGTTTGTCTTTCAGCTGGGTGACGTTAGGTGAAAAGACCATCAGTCGCTGAGGAGGTTAACCGTAGCCTGTGAGGCACTTCGGGCATGCCTGCTATAACTTGTGCTGTACAGCATTAATTACTGTATATTTACAGCTCTTTCCTAGGATTAGTTACTTGAGCTTTTCCATCTCCCTGTATTCAGTGCCATTAGCTCCAGGGAGAATCCAGCACGTAATCCTTGTGCCAATAGCTCCCTGCTGCATTTTGTCTTAAAACCACTCATTCCCTTTTCACTTTCAAAAAAGGAGGAAATGGTAATAAAACTATTTGCCACTAAACTCATCACTCAGAAATTGTCAACTTGACCTTAGCTATGCCCAGAAAGGCTCATCTAATTTGGGGAAAAAAAAAAAATCTACCACAGAAAAGTGCTGTATCCTTGGGTGAGACACTAAGTTTTCCTTTTGCTGACATTGTGGCTGGGTGTGTACGTGATCATCTTTGCTCTTAAGTTCCTAGACGTTCCTTGGCACACTTCTGGTCTGTGCCAAATAGCACATGTCCTAACAATTCCCAGGTACATTCAAGAATTATAATGTGTCAGGACCATTTCCAGCAGGCATGCACCCTGCTCTGATCACAAGCCCTGTGTGCCAGTTGGCCTCAGCGCTCAGGAACATCCCAGGACATGCTTAATTTCTTGGTGTAAATACAGTCTTGAGGATCACTGGCATGAAGACGAGCTCTTCTGTAAGCCATTAGAAGATCTGCAGCTAATTGTTTAAGATCCAAAAATGAAAGTTCTCCCCATGTCTACACATGCCCTTTCAACACATGCCAAAGCTTTCAAGATTTCTATTCTTTTGCTATTTTAGGCCACAGAGAATTGTGTGTGCATTCTTCACAATCTTTCGTACCAACTAGAGGTAGAGCTCCCTGAGAGCTATGCCCAGAGCATCTATATCCAAAGAAGAAATATCCCTACCCATGACAGAACACCAGGCTGTTTTGGAACACGGAGCAGAAAAGTGAAAGAGGTAAAGCACATGTTTCATTACATCTCATTTGGTTAATCAGTTGTAACAACTGGAGAATAAGGCTGTGATCTACTTAGGTTGCTTCTCTGTTGGTGATGTATCCAGTAGTGTGACTCACCCCAAAAATGTAAATTTATCAATAGCCTTTCCAAACACCCATTATCATGTTCAGTTGCTAAAGGTACAGGTGACAAAGCAATTCACAGTTTCCTTAGTTAAGGGATACTGTCAGTCAGTTTCATCCCTTCTGATGGATCTAAATGGTATCTGTACCAATTACAGGAACTGTGCAAGTGTCCTACCAATGACTAGGCATTGTGGCAGTTTCAGCAGTGAAACCAGCACAAGGTTGCTTGCCAGCTCCATGGCTTGCTGGCTTTTGGGCCTCTTCTTCTGATGCTATATGTTACGGATCTCAAATATTCCGGTAGCTGGGAATTATTGGAGAGAAAAATAGGTATTGGGGAGGGAGAAAGGGAAAGAAAAGGACTGATGACCCTCCCCCATCCATTATTTTTGCTAGATCGTATTCCTCCTTCCCCTGTTCCATCCACAGTAGAGCTCTAGCATGCTATTTCTCTTTCTCCTTCAGCTCAGCCACCAATGTCAACAGCTAGACATGCAAAGCAACTTCTCTATCTATCTCCTCTTTTTGGATGGAATAGTCAGTACAGTTAAATATTGAAGTTGTACAAGTTGCCAATAAATATCTGTGTCACATTAATGTTCACTTTCATTTTCATGACAAAAGTAGTCCGTAGTAAGTTCTGCAAAATCATGTGGTCATGGAGTTACAAAATTGCTAGTTTAGATTGTGATGCTTTATGTCATATAAAGTCACTGGTTCTAACAGCTTGATCTGTTTACATGTTTAGAAGCAGCAGGACACCCCACTACCTGAGGAAAGGAGCAATCCCAGAGGTGTGGAATCACTCTGGCATTCGACACTGATTAGGATATATCTCTCTTTAATAGCAAAGAGTACCAGAAACTATACCCAGGAAGCATCCCTGGGAGCTCTTCAGAACCTCACAGCTGGCACTGGACCAGTAAGTCAGCTTTTTTCTTTTTCCTGTCATTCCCTTCTTAATGTAAATGCATAGAGTATAGGGTTGCAATGCAACGCTCACAGCACCAAGCTCAGATAACCACTGACAAGCCGCTGATTCCCAAACACTGTCAATGAAATCAAAGAACATTGAAGAGAAAGTCATAACCAGCACTGCAGATATTTCCTGCTTGGCAAATATAGGGATTACTTCTTTTCACTCTGTCTGTGTATGGAATTTGCTAATTCATTGCACAGCGAGGGATGAGTCGATGCTAAAAATGTGAAAGAGGGGTTTTCTGGATCGTAATCAGTCCCATGGGGAGAGGAAGTCTTTGACACAGCCACACATCACTTTCATGGTGAAGAAACTGATGACCTCTGTCATGTTTTGGCGTAGGAACTGGCCAAAGAGCATGTGGGAGACAGAGGGCTTGAAACTTTGTTTATATCACCTTGTCTTCTGTTGCAACTCATACATACCATCAGATCTAAAGTAATTTAAATATACTTAAGATGAGGCAGAGAACCTACTGCTGTTATTTATGAGGCTATACATTCATCATAATGACATATTATTGCCGTGTACCTTATAACAGATGCCGTTTGCAGTGGCCCAGACTGTTGTTCGGAAAGCAAATGGCCTTCCAAGTATTCGAACTATGCTGCATGTAAGCCACCCGACAGTAAAGAAGACAGCAGTCTCACTGCTCAGGAACTTGTCTCGCAACACCTCTCTGCAAAATGATATAGGTGAGCAAAGACTAATATTGTCTCTTGGGCTTTCTTTCTCTGCTCTGCTTACCTTAATCTTTCCTTCTTTAATAAACATTCAAAAAAATGGATGTGGGTTTAGTAGATAAATATTTAGGTCAGATACTTGCAGTCATTATGCAGGGTTAAAAATAATGGATTTGCCTATGGAAGAATCTAACCTGTAGTTTTCTGTACATTGTGTATTCCTCATCAGATACTTCTATTGATGTTACTTTCAAAAAATAAATAATAGACATAAAATCTACACAGGGAGTTGGACAGGGAGTTTTTCTTGTGCTTAAAATAAAGGAAGTAAAGGAAGGTAACTGCAGAGTTCTGTACTGCCACAGGTATGTAGTCCTTTGTAAGAATCATGGAACGTTTCTAGTTCTTCTAGAGATCATATTTTCTTCTCTTATACATAAAACTTTGGAAGCTTGTCTCTTGCACATTTTTCTTGTATAACTTTTCAGAAAATGAAGCTAGAAGATGCTACAGAGAAAATAATAGGGTTTTTTTTGGAGGGCTTTATTTCTAAAATGTTACAATTATTTTCACATCAGAATACATTTCTATTCTGAGTATTTTCATTTCAATTTAATTTATATTTGAATATTTTTCCTACTGATAGGATAAGTGCATTCACATCATTTGTTGTCATTTTCTGTGTTCTCACCAAAGGGGGAAGGGGAACTTACAGGCCTACAGCTTGTTCATGGGACAGATTAACCTCCAGAATTCTGCAGAACAGTCTCCTGGGCACCGCGTAATCTTTAGAAAACATTCCCTATTAATGAAAATATTAAATTATGTTGTTGTGCTGATTTTGAAAGGATAATACATGCGGTGTTAAAAATTGCAAGTGGTAAATCCTCTTGAAAGAGTAGGAATTAACCTGAGAGGAAAAAGTTGGGGTTTCCTTAGGAAAAACAATCTATAAAAGATTGTGGAAAAGGCAGAATAGCATGAAGCTCTGGAGAAAGGTGCTTCCCCTTCACAGTCATTTTCCTGCTTTACACATGGTAGAGAGAACTGGGGGAATTTCAGGTGAACCTTTTCTCCATGAAAAGGAGTTATTTTTGATTGACTGTGGATCCACATATTTTTGATATATGTGGATTCAGGTCAAATTCTCCAAATAATGTTGGCTGAAAGAAAGGAAGGGCATAATGTTTCTTAAATAAAAGTGTTTCTATTTAGCAAGCAAAATGAATATATGATACCAATTTGAGTTAAATTTCATATAAAACGTGAAAATAAAATGAATGAAAAATGAGATTAAATTTTTTATTTGATCTGAAATAAATAGCCTGTTCTGAACAGACATTTTCAAGATACTGCCAGATGTAATGATACAGACATTTTCATGATAGTGCTTTCTGAAAATCAACTTACTTGATTTACCAATGAAAAAAAAAGACTATCATCTCTGACATAATTGCTTTGACTGATATTTATCATAGGAGGTGGCTCATTCAGTTTTAAAGGTCCTTTTCTAAATTGTATGTGATTTTATCTCAATATAAACAAACCTTGTCACATATCCACCTGAAGGAATGAGCAGAAATCAGAGTGAACAAAATGCTCGCAGTCCGAGCGGCACACTGGATAGCGAGGGCAGAATATCCAGTATGGCCTCATGCTGAGTACAAAAAGCACCTTCTTTTCCAAAATGCCCCCGACTGTTGCCTGGTGCTGCTTTTTACATGGGGAGCAACAGGCTACAACCAATTGCTGAACGCTGTAATTTTCTCCCCCAGCTCTGGACATGGACCAGTCCATATGGCACAGGTCTTCACATTGCCCCACCAGTAAAACTCGTGCTATAATCACCCTCCCTCAGTTTGCTGTATACCTGTAACCCGATGACTAGCTAGAGGATGCACGTGGTTCTTCGGGAAGTGGCAGCTTGTACAATTTCGTGTGGAGGCATTAACCTAAACTGTGGGGTATAATGCAGCTATGAAACCATGACCTTTTGGGGGGATTATACAGCACCATGATAGGTGATAATGGGAGGACTGAGGTCTTGTAGGACTCCTAGATAAATCTGTACCCATTAGTAATGGAGTTGTCTGTCTGTTTTCCAACTTCTAGCTAGAGAAGTTTTGCCTGATTTGGTCTCGATACTTCCTGAGTCTGTCCCAGGGTCTGATATTGCCTGTGAAACTACAGCTTCCGTCTGCTACACCTTGTACAATTTGACACAGAACAGTTCTCACAACGCACGGCTTCTCCTGAATGCTGATGGCCTACCGAAGATCATTACCATTAGCATGAATGACAGGTAAGATGGTTGAGAAGCCTTCCCCTCCCCTTCCTCTTTTCCCCTGGGGAAAAAAAAGAACTACAACCTCTGCCGCTTGGGAGGAAAACACTGCTTCTTAAGGTACAAGGCAGCTTAAAAATGACTGCAATGTGAGTAAGATTACACATATTAGAAAATGCAGAGAAATCTCTTGTAACAACTGTTTCATCCACAGGTAAATTTGCCGTGCTCCAGCATTTTAAATAGCACCTCCAAAGATGACGGCACAATACTAACTATATTCTAATATGTTTAGTTGAAGACGATTAAATTTTATCTGTCCCCAGAAAGTTTCTGTATTTCCTGTTCTTTGTAACACAGCCCTAGTAATCTTTAATTGTTAGCACAGGAATACATTTTATAGAAATGATGGAACCATACTTAAGAATTATTTATAAAGTTTATTTTGGATAATAGATTGTGAATGTTCTTCAATCATTCTTTAATATTTAATCACATGTAACTTAAGGATTATTTATAAATTGGCATTATGGATAATAGATTGTGAATTTTCTTCAATCATTCTTTAATATTTAATCACATGTAACCAATATTTAAACAAAAAAGAATAATTCATGCTTTATGAATGTGAACAATTATTCTGTTTGCCTTCCTCTCTTTTTACAAAAAGAAAGAGAAAATTCATCTCAGTAAAGGAGACCTCATGAGGCCCTGAATAGTATTAATCCTGTCTAATTAACCAGATATTTTACCTGCTGGGAAGATACTCTAAAATACTTTTTTATTCTGAGATGTATTTTCCTCAACTGAATTTGAATTAATATGATAGCTTCTCAAAGATTAAGTCTATAGAGTATTATTTAATTTATCTATAATTTTGAAGAATAAGTTAAGCAGGAAGTTATGTTTCATTTGCTTCAGTAGTCAGGACAGCATGAGATGTGCTAGAATGCCTAAAGAGCGAGAAAGCAGCATTTAAGAGGAAAGAGGCAGAACAAATGCTACAAGGTTACATATTCTGAAGTCTGCATATGCACTGTGATTATGAAGTAGGAATTTAAATGTGTTTTATCATTCTTTTTACAAAATTGCAGTAACATGTTCAGCAAAGCTAGTAAGGCTGCTTCGGTCCTCCTCTGCTCCTTGTGGTCACATACTGATCTCCACAATGCTTACAAAAAGGTAAGACCTGGCTTGTAGCAAAAACATTTAATCTGTCCTTTCAGATCTATTTCAGGTCTTGTTTGACCTCTGTGGCTTTTAGCACTTCTGCACTGTTACTTGATAGGATTTCAAGGGGTCTCTGAATTTGGTGTTTCTTACTCATGTATAACATGACCAGCAGCTCAGGGGAGGGGATTCTGCCCCTCTGCTCTTCTCTGCTCTCATGAGACCCCACCTGGTGTATTGTGTTCAGTTCTGGGCCCCCAGCACAAGGACATGGGCCTGTTGGAGCACGTCCAGAGGCCACGAGGCTGATCAGAGGGCTGGAGCACCCCTCCTATGGAGACAGGCTGAGGGAGCTGGGGTGGTTCGGCCTGGAGAAAAGAAGGCTCCGGGGAGACCTTACAGCGGCCTAAAGGGGGCCTGCAGGAAAGCTGGGGAGAGACTCTTGGTCAGGGAGTGTAGTGACAGGACAAGGGATAATGGCTAAAAACTAATAGAGGGGAGCTTTAGATTAGGTATTAGGAGGAAATTCTTCACTCAGAGGGTGGAGAGGCACTGGCACAGGCTGCCCAGAGAAGCTGTGGCTGCCCCATCCCTGAAAGTGTTCAAGGCCAGGCTGGATGGGGCTTTGGGCAGCCTGGTCTGGGGGGGGAGGTGTCCCTGCCCATGGCAGGGGATGATTACAGAAAATCTTGCACAAGCAATGCATGCCCTTAATTTTCGCTCATCTTTGTTCATATTCTCTCCCTCTGCGGTTTTATATGCACTAGAAAAGTTTATGAAAAATGTTGCTGCTGCCTGCCAGATCAGATAGTGAGAAGAAATGCTTAGTAGGTGTCCATCCACCACTGACTGAACCAACCTGACACAGATGGCATAAGCTGCCAGCGAAAGCAAATGAAGGGTGAAGCAGCTTCTTGCTTTAAACCCAGAGCAGTTTTGTTCTCCTTATTGTCTGCGTGTTTTGTAAGCCCAGGTACTAGTTATAACCAAACAAAAAGGTAGAGCCAGGGAAAGGTTTGGCAAACATTTACTGCCACAGTCAAAATCAAACAAAAAATGACCAGCATGAATCAGCCAGCCAACAAACCAACTTGTTTCTTTCCTTTTGAGGCTCTATAAGTGCTTTTTCTATGCACAGCTGGATTGACTTCAACCTGCCTACCTCCAGCTTGCATTTCAAACTGTATTCATTCCCTATTTCCCTGCTGCTTAGAATTTCTGTCACCTAAAATTCCCAATAACCTAAAATTATCCCGTTTTCCCAGCCTTCAGCATATGTTAGCCAGTTTGCTTCTTAGCAAAGTAACAATGCAACTGAAGGCTTCTAGCTTAAAAAAAAAAACAAAAAAAAAAACAAAAAACAAACAAAAAACAAAAAAAAAAAAAAAACAAAAAAAAACAGTAAGAACTGTAAATTTTGTATTTCAATTTGCTCAAGGAAATTTACATAGCACAGTATCTTTTTATAGTCTTGCATCATACTCAGCAGTATGCTGCCTCACAAACCAGAAATCTGCATTCAAGAATAAGGGTCCTGGAACCATAACGCAATATCCCGGAAGGCACAAATTTTCTGAAGTCTTTGGTATTTTGGATGTGCATATAAGACACATATGTCCAATCTTATTTTCAAAAATCCTGTTTACTTGCTGTTCCTGTACGAATCGTGGCCCCTAGAGATATCAGGTACAGCACTGAAAACTTAAAGCGACCTGTCTGGATATTTTTGAAAAGTCAGCCTAATAAGCAGTGGAAATCATGTGATCAAATGAGATTGATACAATCCTGAGGCATTTTGGCATTGTCCTGAACTCTTTGTTCAGGCAGAGTTAATCTCAGATGACATTAGCAACCTAAGAGTTATGAGTCTGTAGAGCTGAACTAGAGGAATAGGCTCCCCATACAGTCATTGGAGAGTTAAGCAACTCCCAACAACAATTCATAGAACCACAGAATATCCTGAGCTGGAAGGGACCCACAAGAATAGAGTCCAACTCCTGGCTCCACACAGGACCACCCAAAAACCAATGACCACTGCCCTGGGTAGCCTGTCTTTGTGTCCGACCACCCTCTGGGTGCAGAACCTTTCCCTAACACCCAGCCTGACCCTCCCCTGTCCCAGCTCCATGCCGTGCCCTCGGGTCCTGTCGCTGTCCCCAGAGAGCAGAGCTCAGCGCCTGCCCCTCCGCTCCCCTTGTGAGGAAGCTGTAGAAGACCTTCTCACTTACCTTAGACTAAACTGAGTCACTTTGGGGAGGCGCATATTCTGTCTCTGTCTGCCTAGACCTCTGCCATGACTCCATACCTAGCTTTTAGGCAGGTGAACTCATCTTTCCCTTGCAGAATTGGCACTGAAGGTAATGAATTTTTCTTTCTTTCATTCCAAAGGCTGACTTTAAGAAGACGGATTTCATCAATACCCGGACCACAAAAGCCTATAACTCACTAAAAGACTGAGTCAGATCATAACACGACTGAAGATAAATGAGACTGTACATCAATTAGTGTAACTATCTTCATGTGATTGGCGTTGCCATCATGAACCAGGAAGTATCTCAGAAAAGAGAGGCTGATTGTAGACTTGAGTGGCCTGTGATAGTTGACTTGTGTTTTTAATCCTAGTCACATTGTCACTGTGTATATCAATGTATAAATAACCAAAGATGGATCCTTCAGGATATCTGAGGTGAAGTTTCATCTAGGTTTACCATTTTTCAGAGTTTCAGATTGCCTTTAGCGTAACAGGCATTTATACAGAGAGGTTTGAAATGCTGATTGGCAGCAAATTATATTCAGATTGTTTTATACAAATAGTTTTCTACTGTGGCTAAGCATCAAGTGCACTGCTCAGGACATAGAAATTTTTCACCCTTTTTTTCTTCACATATGCTAGAAAATAAGAATTTCCAAACTGTGAGTATGCACAAGAAGCAGTTTCACTACCTGCATTATAAAAGCACCAAGGCAGTTAAAATGAGTATTTTTATATTATTTGTATTCATGTGCTCACTGGTTCTTAAACCTCTTTCCTTTGAGATATTATCAGCAAAAGTAACAAAATTGATTGTACATATGTCTCCTTGTTTCTGGCTCTCCTCATCCTTGCTCACATGGCTGTCAGAATTGATAACTGTGTCCAGAAAAGGTTTTCTCTAGAAGCAATATGTCAGACACTTCGGGCTGAACTTACATCCATCATTCTTTGCTAATTGTTGGAAGAGTTAGTTGCTGGTGATTCAATGATTATTTTAAGAAAATCACATTTTCAAACCGATTCTGTTGATTAAATATAGTAAAGGGAGTGGAGTCATGTCTTTATTTTTTAAGAAAAAGATATATATATATGAGATTAGGATAATTGCTGCTTGAGGAATTCATCTGATCCTGCTTCATATTCTCTTAGTTGAAATCATCATCCTCCCTACAGCAAATACCTGCAGTGTGATAACTGACGGACTATGTCTGCACATGTGGAAATAGGTAACAGGAGGAGACAAATTCCTAAACACCTGAAGGCTGTTCCCATGATGTGATCCTAGGAGAGGAAAAAGAAGCATTAAAAACCCCTATCTGATGCCTTTAGTGAGCAAGAGTTATCTCAACAAACCAGCAGTTAAATTGTCCATTAAGCCAATTGAACATGAATATGTAAATATGTAAAGCTCTGTGTATTGGATTATGAGTTGGTATGATCTGGCATTACTCTGCTAATCAGAGGAGCTAAGCTACATTTACGGCAACCAAGACTTTGGCGTATGCATTCACAGCCCTTCCTGCAAGAAAGGAATCTGTACTGTGCCCCCACCCTGAACTGCTGGCACTGCAGCTACTGCAGCTCTTCTTGCCCAGAAGGGGATGGCTAATCCTTTGAGCGGGGACCTCACAGAGGAGAGCATCAGCCCTGTTCATTTCAGCAATTCTGGCCAAAGGTTTAGCTCCCAGAGGAAATTTACAGCCAGCAGATTGTGACATTGCACCGTGTCCAAACATATTTCTGGATATCAGGGAGCTAAATTCTGCTTGTAGATGCATAGTTCTCCTAGGAACTCTCCCAGGAAGTCACACACCTGCATGCAGAACAAAATGTGTCCTGGAAGTTAAACAAACAACCCTGTTTTCCTAGCACAGGTCATTTTCATAGGTCTGTTGGTCCTTCACATTTGCTTTGAATAACACAAATGAAATGCATTCCAGTAGGAGGTTTGATAAATACTATTGTTTTTTAAAAGGTCATTTTAAAAATACTCCAGGTCCAAAAACAACATAGGGGAAGGGAATTTATAGCACCTCATGTTGAGAAAAATATTTTTGTATATTTTATAATATGACAGAAAACAGACAATTAAAACCTAACTTTGTCTTCTAACTTGTTAACCTAAATAATGCTGCATATGCTATGAATGAATAAACAGCAAGAAGCCTGAACAAGTTTACTTTCCCTGCATAAAAACAGTGGTAGTGAAAGTTAACATACAGAAAGCAAACTACAGACAGAGTAGCACAGGAATGAAGAACTGCAGTCTAAAGATCAGGGAGAGGGCTATTAGAAATAGTCAAGCACTGGTTTACTTCCGTGAAACTCACACTCACTTAAAAAGAAGACACACCAATGCCAGGCATTTTTAGACATTTTGGTTAGTCTGTCTAACTCCCGGTAAGAGATAATTAAGAATAGGGTGCAAACTTTTTGAGTTGTTTCTACAGATAGTGTCTCTTTAAAATCACAGTGGTGTTCAAAAGTCGCAGAGAGGAATGTCAGGCCTGGCAACAACTGAAAGCTATAAACAGGGATGAGAAACAATGACACGCCTTATTACAACTGATCTCCTACTTGTGTGTAATCAAAAACATTTCAGCAAGATTCCAAAGAAAGCAACAAATGTTAGAGAAATAATAAAGTGTTCTCTCTAACAAAAAAAAATCTGTCCTTGGTCTTTGTTATTACTAGTGAAACTACTTGCTGGAATGCAGCAAATGTATTTTCAAATCTTACCCCTTCTTTTTAAAGGGCAAATTCATTTTTAAATTAAATCTAGGTACAGCAACTGAGACTCTTACAACTGGAGCCTGTTACTAAAGGCAAACAGTGTAATGCTTCTGAAAGCATCAGAGTGCTCTCGCAAATAATTTGTTTATACTTTCATGGTCTGTTACAATTCTGTCCAGTATTGCTGAGCTGTTAAAGCACCAGGAAACCTCTGTCTTTGTTCCTCTTTAATTGAGCTAAACCTTTGCTAGTAAACTTTACCATGGGCCATATCACCACTGAGTCATCCTCACCATAGTCTTGGATTTCAGAAATAAAACCTCCCCACTTGCTCTTACAGAGAGGAGAGCTGAGACCTTGACTTTAAACATACTGACGGGCAGCCAGAAAGTCTTTGGCTGAACCAGGAACTGACCCCAGGTCCTCCTATGTTGAGATAGTGTCTTACCCATAACGAAATAAAATAATAATGTTGTACTAGATACCAAAGAATACAGAGATTAATTCATTGCCAAGACACTAGTCATTGCTTCCCTCATTTCATCCTCTTACCTTTTTTTTGATATCGTTGCTCCTAAATATTATTGCCTTGTCTTCTCCTTCCCTTACCAAACAGAATAAAGCCATATAAAATATTGCACTGTGCATGCGCACAGTATTTAGGTTAATTTTTTTGTTTGTTTCTGAGGTTCTTATTTTGCATAGGAACATCGTATATATTAATAAAGGTTAACTCTCCCTTCTGGGCCCATACAAAACCGCAGGTGAGATGAACTGGCACCGCTATGAACCATGATAAAAGAATCCCGGGCCCTTCACTGACCATTGCTTAGTCTGGCAGTAAGTTCTCTAAAGGCAACTCATTAAAGCTGAGGGATTGTATCTCAGGCTGCCAGTTTGCTTGTTACCATGTTTAGCACTTGGGCTTCAGCTGGCCTTAAATTTTTCTGCTTTTTGGGTTCAGGACCAAAACACCCAACAGTACCATTTTGCAGCTCTCTTTGTGAGGGGTTCATGAGATAAGGTAATGAGTACAGAGGGCACAAATCACCCAAAAGCTGTGCGAAGTGATGAGACTTACGTTTCCTAAGTTATTTCAACTCCAGCAGCTGTCCTTGCATTCTTTTTCACTTTTATTGATACTGATTAAGACCTCCATTTTCATTCCTGACCTAACCCTAGATGCAGATCATGAGCAAGATAACATGACCTTAAGGCATCACCTGATGTAAGCCAAACATCTGGAAATAGTGGCAGAAATCAGACTAGAGAAAAAGCAACTTTGAGCTCAACATCACATGGCATTGAGGACAAGGTTTGAAGACTCAGGTGTTGATATAACCTTGTGAGTCTGCACCTTTAGATGCTCCACAGCACATGCCCACTGAAAACCTAACAGGGAGATTTTTTCAAACATACCAAAAACAAAATGTGTTTTATAGCAGATAGTGTAAGTAGAGCAAGGTTTTACCATTCTCTGCAGTCATACTTTGGATATTTTAATAAGTTTGCTTATGATAAGGAAATAAACCCGTTTTATCTTAGTTCATAAGTTCAGAGCCAAAAAAAATTAATTATACATAGTAGAAGTATTGTCCACTCAGGATCAGAAGCCAGAGGAGTTTGCTTACATCCACTCTTCAGCTTCATATACATGTGTGTGTGTGTATGTGCACGTATGTATATATGTATATATATTCAGCCTAAGCTCACATTCCTGTATTTGTATTCTTTTAGTGATGTCTCCTCAGACCAGTCTAAATATCCACACACACGAAAAAGAGGAAGCAGGCATTTGCTTTAGATATCCTTATTATCTACAGTATACGGCCAACATTGCAGATCCACAAAAGGTATCAGTGCCTTCTGAATGTGTATGAGCCCTTGCAGACAGGGCAGGCAGTATAATGACTGTGCAAACAAATGGGGATATCAACACCAGCTGCAAATACAGTACCTGTCATTGGGTTCTTTTTGTCTGTGCTGACCACAAATTCTCTTGATATTACACAAGGCTCTCTCTTACCTATGCCTCTGGTTTGCAATCTGTACATCAGTACAGACTGAGGACACCAGTACTGCCTCAAATGTATCTAGACATTTGGGAGTGCCTGCAACTTAAAAAAAGATTTCAAGTCTTTCTCGATTCTTGTGAGATTTAAGTGCATCTTGTGACCCTCAAAAATGTCTTACTGTGTGTATTGCCTGGGAAGTACCTAGCCCAGAAAGGAGGAACCAAGACTTCCTACCCTACTGCTGGCAGTCGCACTGGGAGTGCTTTCCTCTCAGGGGATTTTAGGGTGCTGTAAAGAAAAGGTTAACTCAGCAAGAGGCATGAGGTTGGAGAAAGTGACGCTAGCAGCATACTGCCCAGAACAATCATCTGGCTCAGCTTCATTTTGGGATGCCAGGGCTGGGAGACAGGGTCCAAAGGACCAGGATGCAGCCAGTGAGACCAATGACCCGGTTCCTTGTATGAGGCAAGACACCCAAGAGGCTGATGTTGTCACTAGTAAGCGTGAATCAGGGACAGAAGGTGTTCCGGAGGAGCTGGTGATCCGTCAAACAAGAACTAAGTAAACATCTTGTGCTTTATGGAGGAGAGGGACAGTGGCAGGACTGCAGTGAGATGAGGGCTGGCTGCAGGTAGACTGAAGCCATAACTAACATTTCCTGTATGACATCTCCAGTTGCAAGAGGCATTTATGGAGATGCCATTTGGAGATTTGATCTCCAAATAATGGAGAGAGCTTTGAATCCCTTCGTTCTGAAGATGGGGTGCTTTGCTCAGAAACAAGACCACAATCATCTGCAGAAGGAACAAGAAGACTGCCAAGGTGGTACCCCACACGTTCACTAGCAATATAAATAGCAGAGCCTGAGCCCCTGGGTGAATAAAAAAAAAAAAAATGATGAAGACAGAGGGGCTTTTTTAGGGTGAGCTTAGCTGCTGGTTAAGAGGGCAATATCTTTCGGAAAGTTCAAAAACTTAATGAAGCCCACAAAGGTCGTAAGATAATGGTCCCAGCTAGAATAGCTGTGTTTGGCTTGGAATAAAAACAAAATAAATCGGTAATGTAAAGTCAGCGCTGAACTCTGCCTGGAAAGCACACTGTGCTTCAAGATACATTAGCAGACTTTAGTTTAACCCACACTGGACACTTGGCATGGCCCAATTAAAAACTCAGCATGAGTTCAAACCCCGTACAACCTCTAAAGGCTGGAGAACCTTAGATGAGCTGTAACTGAGATTAAAACAAAGCCTGTGGAAAAAATCTGACAAGAAAAAGTAAGGAAATAAAAAGGAGATAGTTTTTTTCATTATAAAACTGTAATAAAAATGTCGCTTGGCAGCATGGAGGGGAGGGGTTGCACGGTGTGTTTGTGCTGTGGTTACCTTTGTGTTTGCATAGCACTTACAGCTAGGTAACATGCAGGATGCTGCACGGAGAACAATGGAGGCTTTCAAAGACAGCTTCTGTCCTTGAGGAGAGACGGGGCAGCCATGCGGGCTGTCAGCTCACTCTCTTTGCTAGCACATCGGATTAAGTGTGTTACCTGGGTCCTGCTTTCAGCCTGAAAAGAAAGCTGGGATTTTAGGAATTTCAGTCTGGTTTTTTTGTGTGTGTGTTTTTCTTTTGTTTTGTTTTTTAAATAAAATAAGGATCCTGAAGATGTTTCTCCTTTCATGATGTTAGGAAAAAAAAATCTGCTCTAATATGATGCATATAGCCTTTAAATAATATCTTATTAATAGAATAATATTTGTTGTTTTAAAAGCATATAGAAGAAGATTATAATTTCTTTTTAAAACAAAGGGAAGCTGTGATGAGAAATGTTAGGCCTGATGATAGATATGCTGATGAAAAGAAGAATCTACAAAGATATGCGAGATTTTAGATTTGCAAACCTAGAAATATTTGCAAGCAGTTCCACTCTGCTTGAAAATACTTAAAATCTGGAACTCAGTAACTGATGCTTCAAGAACAGCAGTGTTCCTGCAAGTGTTGTTGTGGAAGTTTTGGCACAAATGCCATAAATGATGCAAGCAGACAGAAGAAAAAATGTGTCCTGTTGTAAAAAGCTGAAGTAGGGGTGCTTGCAAGAGGTGTGGGTGCCAGAGCAGTTGGTTCATCAAGGAGGAGGCAGAAAAGCCAGAGCGTGGGGAGGAGGGAAGGGAGCTGGCTCCTGTCTGGTAAGAGGGGAGGGGTGCCAAACCTCCAGTGAGAAGCGTTACCAGAAACAGCTGGGCAGCAAATGCTACCCTGGGAAAAAAAAATAAAAATGAGATGGTAACCCATGAAAGTGAGAAGGGCTAAGCAGTGGGTGTGGAAAAGGAGAAAGTTTGGAAGCTCTGAAATTCACTCAGCAGGAAGCAAGGCCATCAAGGTCAGAGGCGCTTCCTGCACCTCCAGCATAGAGGGCATCTCTCAGGAGACCCTCGCTGCAAACCTTGTCAGGCTGCATGCAGCTCTCTCTCCAGCTTGTGCGTGGAGTGAATGAACACCTGGGTTTGGTATTGCCAAGGTGTAAGGACTGGGTGTTGCTCAGAGTTTTGTTGTGCAGGTTTTTGAGGTCCTACACGTGAGGAAACCAGCGTTTTCTGACACTCGCGTAATGCGCAGCCACGTCTGCAGGCTGGCAGCCTCGCCAGGGCTGTGCCTGCTGAGTAAGCAGTGTGTGCTACCACTCCACCAAGGAGGTTTTTCCTCATTAGAGCAGATATCTACTGCTGTTACATGGAAATATAGACGGATTCACCATTACCTGGGCTTAGGGCTGCAATGAAGTTATTGTGTGGGTAATTGTGGACAGTAAAGACGGCACAGTTAACTCAGTAATCTACAATATGCTCAGTCTATAAAAGAAGAGGTATTTAGTACACCTGAAAGACAAGGACCTGTGGTTTGCAGGCAACCTCATGTTATTTACATTTACTGCAGTGGGTACAAGTGTGAATTTGTTAAAATGGCATAAGAAAAGAAAAAAACATAAGAACATGCGGTAGCCTGATCTAAGAAGGTGTTTATAAGCAGGTTTAAAAGCTGGTCCCCACCGTTGCCATTCTGTGCATTTTACAATGGAAAAATTCTTTCACATCCTCCTGTTCTGACTTGGAAAGCAAAGAAAAATCCAGCTAGTCTGCAGGCCAGTTCCCCCAGGGGACTTCAACCGCAAAACATCAGACTCTTGCTGTCCACTCTGTTCCCCCTTATGCTCACTTTCCCCATAGGGCCAGAGAGCAGTCCAGCTTGTGGCTGCCACCCCAGCCCACCCTTAATCCCTGCAAGGCTCTACCTGCCTGCGCACAGGCACAGGTAGGTACCCGTTATTTTTCCCCACTGCTGCAGCAGAAGCGATGCTCTCAACTAGCAATTTTTGTGTCGTGCTGGGTCCCCACCAGCGTCTGCTCTAACAGTGCTGGGCAGGATGCTAGGCAGCAGCAAGACCTGTGGGGGGGTTCATGAAGCAGACACGTGGCCCATGGGATGGATTCCACGGTTCCTTGAACAAAGCTTGGGGTGGTCACAGCATTGCAAACTGGAAGAGGTTTGAGCAGCACAGAGGCCGCTTTCTGTTCCTGTGGGCACTCATTCCTTGGGGAATATGCACTTAGCAGCACTGATAAAACAATTGTCTTACCAGTGCTTGGCAAAACACTTGGAAAAGGCATGTCCACTCTCAGGTGCTCCATTAAGGTCAGCAAGTAGCGGCTGGTTGATTCCCAGCCAGGAGACAAAGCAAAGGTAAATACAGTGCAGCCCTGGATAATGGTTCCCGATCTCTCGTGTGCTTACACCACCCACAGTGCAGTAGATGCATGTGTTGCTCTATCTCTATTTCTATTCATGCAGCCTGGTTTTATGGCCTTGTCTAGGATTTTTTCTCCATAGACAAGCAGCTCCAAAAAATTAAAAATCAGTATAACATTGCAAGCCAGAGAAACCTCTCAACAAAATTTGTGTTAAACACTCATTACTCACAGTTTGGGCAAGAGGACATTCTCCTGAGTGCTGAGGGCGTCACTGGAAAGATTACTCCTTTCCTTCAGCCATGGTCGGTTCCCAGCTCTGGCTGCAAGCAAAGCGAAAACATGACCTTCCATCTTCACAGGAGTGACAACAAATAGCCCATAGCTGCCCCTTTCCACTGCTGTCCATTAAATAAAGGCATCTATCACATTACTGGAGGGGGAAGAGGGAGCAGTTTAATTTTTGCATTCGTGCCATTTAATGATAGCCTTTTATTGGTAAGAGGAGGAAGGTGAGGAGGAGAAGAAAAGGAGTTTCTGAGAAGATCGTCCTGATATTTTTTTCTCTTCTGCCATAACAATGCCTTTCCTCCCAAAATAAACAAAACATGATTCTTCCCCCACAGACCTTCAAGAGAAAGCACTTAATGTTTTGGGGGCACATCTTTGTACAGGCTAGCTGTATACTGCACAGATGCTGTCCTCCACAAATCATTTTTGCTGTGGCTTAGCAGAGAGTCTCTGAAGTTGACACCTGACAAAAGTGAGACCAGAAATAATCCAGCAGTCCCATCTCTTCTCCCTCGTGAATGTCAGTTCCATCCCCTGTAAATTTTGCAGTGAAGTCAGGGTAACATATTGCTTATCCCCATACAAGCCAAAACCTGTCCCCAGACACAGAAAGTCAGGACAGGGTGGAGGGAAAAGAAGCTCCCAAAACAAAAAATGTTTCAAGTGTGTCGGGAGGATTGTCTTGCCAAAACAAAGTGAGATACAGCTGTTCAGGTCTGTCTTCGCTTCAACAGCAACTGTGTTAACACATTATTTGCTCAGGGGTCTACAAGCTCTCCCCTGGTGAGTAGATTAAGGTAGCAGCAGTGCAAGACAGCCACACACACACACTCAGGGGAGATGTCACCAGCTGCACCACACTAAGAACATAAACAAGTGAGTTATCCACAGGGCAAATTCAGGGGGAGGATAAACCAAGTGACCACCAAAAGTTCCTTCCAACCAGCATTTCTGTAACATTATGGTTGGAGTCTTTCTGTTCCAGTGTGACATAGATTAATTTATCTGAATTTGTACTATGGACAACACAGTTGTTTCTATTCTGTGTATGGCAATTGCTGACAGGAGGTGATGTTTCAATGGTGCTTAGTGTTTGCTCTCCACTCATACCATATTATCTCTACAATATTTTAAAAGCCTCTATGCATAAAGTGAAAACTTGACAAACCACTTTAGGTTCATGAGGACAGAAAGAGAAATTCCTTGTGCTAACTGTAGCTTAAAACTAGGAAATCTTTTCCAGTTGAAGGCAGTCCCATCCGCTCGCTGGGGAGTCAAGCTCCATGTGGCCTTGCCTAGGTAGAAGAACCAACCGGAGAAACATTTGTTCCAGTTGACGTTAATGTTAACTTGGTTTCCTGTTGTTCTAATCAAACCAACAGCTCTGCTTCCATTAGATTTCATGTAACTCTTACTTGAAAGGAAAAGTACATGCCGAGAAGAAAAAAGAAAAAAAAAGTGATTTACAGACTTTCCTGAAGTCTTAAAATCGTGGCAACAAAAGAGCTTCCCCATATCTATTTTCAGAGTCTACCATACTTGCACTCAAGCCTTGATTTTTCACAACACTGGCAGCTTCCTTTGCCATACTTTTATCTTTTTGTCTTCTCCTTTCAGTAAAACTCTCACGTTACAGCTGTAACAGCCACCATCAGTCAGACTGGGCAAGCTTTGGAAATTCCTTTAATCAACTCGCTAATCAAGAGCTTATATGCGAGCCCCACATCAGGAAGCAGTTCAATCTCTTAAAGAACTTAGAGTCTCGCCTAGGTGATGAAAGAGCAATGCAGTCAATTGTGAAAAAGGTCTCAGACAAGGAGGAAACCTAACCTTGTTCATTAGCTGTCTTCACGAGCTATAGTCAATAGATGGCTTCCAGACAGACTACGATCCTAGGCCCTCAGTGTAAATATTTGTATGATGTGGCACTAATTTTTCTCAATACAGTTACTGTGGAGGTAAATTACCACGTTCAATAGGTAAAGATATTAGAGTTTATCATTATGTAAAGCACTAAGACTTGGATGTATAGATTAATATTTGTTTCTGGGCCATCATTCAGTTTATTGTTTGTTGTTTCTTAAAGAAAAAAAGAAAATTATAATCAGAGAAAAAGGCAAAAAAATAAAAATGGACCATAGAAGTTTGGTTCATTTGAAATTTTTGAGCTTTTTTTATGATTGTAACGCTGACTTACAGATCAGTTTTATTCTCCTTTTCCCCCCCCAACATCTGTTAGAAATGCTAGTTCACCTGGGAACCTAGATATAAAAAACTGATAGGTTAAAGAGGTGCCCATGGAGCTGTAGCCCACATTTTTAAACATATTTAGAACCTATTTCCTACATAGGTAAAGGCAATGGGAAAAGAACTGGGCTTGTGGGGGGCATTTAATAGATGGGCAAAGTTCGTATTGCATCTGTCACTTAGTAAATGATAAACTAAGTGAAAGGAAGAAACAGATATCACAGCTGAGGAGGGAACAGACACGTTTTAAGAAGTTGTAAGAAAGAATTTCATACTGAAATAATTCATTTGTTATGTCTCCAAAGCAGAATACCACTGTAATCTGCCACTCTAACAGCACTGACGCTGGAGGTTGTATGTTCACAAGGTAACTCCCAGGCTTCTTTCTTAGATGATGGAAAACTAAATGAATATCTGCTAAAAGCTCAATCTCAATATTGATATTGATCAACCTCAGATATAGTTAGATGGAAATATATGAACTAGTTAGCACTAATTACTAACAGAGGAGCTAGTCCTGTCAGTACAAAACGGAGAGGCATGCAAGCCTGAAAAGCCCAAGCACAGAGTCCAAGTACAAGGCAATTGAGTGAAGGGAGATAAGTGTTTTAGGAATCACCAAAGACCTTGCCACTCAGGAAGACTGGAGGCTGGAGCCTTCCTTTCAAGATGTTTGAGGCCCTAAGAAGCCTAGGTGCCATCACAAATCATGTATAAAACTGAATTTTATTCCTCAAGCAGATAGGCCCTTTAAGAAAAATATCCTATAACGCTATGTGGAGACAGAACTACACTGTAGCATTGCATATCTAAGCCTCAGCACACACAAAAGTACAACCAGAACACTGTGCTCAAATCTCATTATCTGTATAAACGTTGTGGTTCAGAATGTGCTGCAGGAAAAGACCAACAGGTTTTACCTGTTCTGGAAGACCTTGCTGGATTCCCACAGTCAAAGGTAATCTATTTATTATTGCTCACCTGTCAGATCAATGAAAGGCTCTTGGCACCAGTAAAGCCTGTTATGAACCTTGTGCCCTGCTTTGGCATTGTCTGGAAGAGCAGTGGCTGAATTAACCCCACCTTTTCCACCTCAGACACCACAGGAACATAGCTCCATTCTACCCTAAAATACTCACCTCAGGTTACTCTCTGGTGATAATCCACACCACTTCCTCGGCAAAGTACTGAAGTGACACTTTGTTGTTGTTGCAGTTGCTTTTTTAATACTCTGAAAAGGCCTATTAAAAGGACTATTTTGGCACCAGGTGAAATTTACTCAGTGTCCACTGGGAGCCCAAACATGTGCCATGAACATACAGGGCTGTATTTGACAAAAATACAATAATTTTTTTAAAAGTTAAAGATACTATCAAAACTGTTATTTAAGGCAATGGGAGTACGTGTAGCAATTCAGTGTTCCAGAGCAGCATAACAGTTTAGAAGCAAAACAATCTCCACTCCTGGCAATGGTTACTTACCCCTGTGGACCTGGAGGCATTTCATTAAAACGTTCACAGTTTTATCACTATATACTAACCTGAAAACCTGCTGGGTTTGGATTGATTTTTTTGTTTGTTTGTTTTAAACAGACATCTCTGATTTCAGTTGATATATCGCTTTGGAAGGGGGCTGTTCTTTACTGATGTCCTGTAGCAGCAACGTGCACTGGGGAGCCCTCCTCAGTATAAAACACATATGGCTATGAGTCCATGTGTCCCCTTCCCACCCTTGTTGAAATAGATAAGAAAGGGAAGGTCTGTGTATCTTATGGTTACAGAAAAAGCATGCATTAGCTAAAATAGAAATGTACTGTGATAGTATTTTTAAAATAAATAGTTTGCGCTTACTATAAAAAAAATAATAATAATAATAGATTTTCAGGATGTACAGATCATCAGTCCATGCCGCAGCTCAACAAGCCTGTGCTCAGCTATATAAACCAGCTTGGTGCAAACAGTTCTGCAGCCCAGATTCAAGCTCAGACTAAGATTAAGAAAAATTACACAATTGTATCCTCCTACTGCTTTCTGACAGTTTGGATGGACTCAGTGATTTCTCTCATCTCCCTGATCTGACTTTGGCCACTGAATACTTGATGATATTTGCAGGAGGATGAAGCTTAGCAGTGTTGTGCCACCTTTCAAAGGCGGCAGTGGGCAGAAACACAGTACACTTTATTTATTAGAAACTTTGTATATTTTGACACGAATTGAAAGTACTTACTTCAAATGAAGTGCTTTCTTCCCCTCATTCAGGCAGGGGAATCATTTTCAATTGCTGTTAAAGAAACATGTTACATAAGAGCACTGATGCTGCAAGCAGCACTACCTGCTTTCGTGAGCCCTCTGACTGCTGCAAGCACGGCAGGTTCAGGCGTTGCCTGGCTTTACTCCACCTTCAAGGCACAACAACTGCCAACTACTTTGTTGTTGTTGAGATTTATTACTTCTGACAGGCAACTGTAGCTTATATGTATTTAACAACTCCCACACACTCTGCAGGAGCTACCTCATGCAATATGCTAGCTCAGGGGCACCCTTTTGCCAGGAGAGCGTTCATATCACCTGGGCTGTTTTTACAAGGTGTGAAATCTATTTGGGTGCACTGAATTCCAGTGTCTCTCATATATATGCACGAGTGTGTCTCTACAAATTTCTGCACATTGGTTATAAAAAGACTGTCCTCAGGACTGAAGGAAAAAAAAAGTCAAATAATGAAAGCTGGGAAGGAGCAAGAGTAACATTACATTTTTTAGACTGTCCTCTCATGTTTCCAGCATATGCTCTGCATGGGAACAGAGAGGAAGAGTTTAACCATAATTCAATTACACTCTTAATGATAGTCTAATGTCCGTGTCCACAAGAATTCACAGTACTTTACAAGTAACCCAACCTCCATTGGCAATAGCAGTATTTGACCTTGGCTTACTACTCACTGACGCTTCATGTGGTTGAAATGCTTAGATGCCAGCTGCGTGCCGGCAGCAGGCTGCAGTTCTAAAAATTAGTGTGCTTCATTTTGCTCAGCAATATTAAAAAACACACAGGGTAATTGCAGCTGGCTAAGCAATTCAGGCAGAACTCTGAACCTGCCTGAACCGTTCTCTCATTTGAAAGTGACATACCATTTACAAGTTTCATTTGGCTAGAGGCTTTAATTTATTATGTTTCAGCATTATGCTGAAGTGGTAGCTTCGTTTTGCACTGCACAGGCCCATCCCATGCCAAGAGAAGGCCAGATGCATAGATAAATGCTTAAGAGAACATACTTTGGCAAGCCATCTCCACAATCCTGGAAAGAGGCAATTCACTGCCAGGTTTAGATACAGCCTTTCTCTACATGTTGACTGCTGCCATTACAACATGTCTCCAGTGCTTTTACCACCATAAAGTTAACTGTAGAAAAGTGAGAAAAGAAGCATATTTATGTTATCACTTCTAAATCTTCTCTGCACAGACAAGAGCAGCAGTGACTTACCCAACCAGCATCTCTACAAACTCACCCAGCACCTTAAAAAAATACAAACACAGAAAACCAAGAAGCCCTGTTTCTCACTCTGGACAGTGCAAAGAAAAATGGAAGTGAGAGTTGGAAGGGCAAACAGCTCAGGTGAACTAGAAGAGCTGTTATTCCTAGCCTGGTTTGGGCAAGGAAGTCCTTGTCAAAAGCAAACCCTTTGCGTTTTAGAATACTCTTTTGAGAAAGATAATACACATCATACATGAAAGCATAGCCTCCCACAACATATTTTTGCCAGAATCAGAAATATAGGAATATGGATTGTTTTAATGTTGTGAAATGTTGAAGAAGTTATTATTCGTCTAGGAAACCCAGCTGGGAGCTCTCACTGAAGCATCAGTGTTGAACTGCACTACCTGCAAGGCAAGAGCCAATCTGTGCTGCTGCCATGTGCTGTCCCCTGGGAGCACAAAGCCACGCAGCACCTGTGTGCCAGGGAAGACAGGATCCAACTGTTTTTGAGAACCGTCTGGAGATCCTGAGCAAAAAACAGCTCCCAGTTCATGTGAGCATAGAAGGATTTGTGCTAGTCTAGCTCCTCTAACAGCAATACTGAAAACATGCTCTAAGCATTTGAGAAAATTACACTTCTGCCATGGCCAGAAGGTGGCTTAATTAAAACAACCTGATTTTCAGATAGTAGATAACATTTTGTATTTCAGCTCTATAGTTTTCTAGCTCTGCAGAAAATGCTTTGCAGAAGCTTACATCTGCTCAGATTTCTTCCTAGGAAAATAAGTTTCATTTCAAAAGGAATGCTCACAGTATTTTTTGGTTAGTTGGTTAGTTGGTTGGTGTTTTTTTTTCCTACAAAAATCAATCCTGATACTTGCATATCACCTTCCCTTCCCCTCCCTTCCCCTCCCCTCCCCTCCCTTCCCCTCCCCTCCCCTCCCCTCCCCTCCCTTCCCTTCCCTTCCCTTCCCTTCCCTTCCCTTCCCTTCCCTTCCCTTCCCTTCCCTTCCCTTCCCTTCCCTTCCCTTCCCTTCCCTTCCCTTCCCTTCCCTTCCCTTCCCTTCCCTTCCCTGCCCCGCCCTGCCCCGCCCTTCCCTTCCCCTCCCTTCCCCTCCCTTCCCCTCCCTTCCCCTCCCTTCCCCTCCCTTCCCTTCCCCTCCCTTCCCTTCCCCTCCCTTCCCTTCCCTTCCCTTCCCTTCCCTTCCCTTCCCTTCCCTTCCCTTCCCTTCCCTTCCCTTCCCTTCCCTTCCCTTCCCTTCCCTTCCCTTCCCTCCCTTCCCTTTCCTTCCCTTCCCCCTTCCCTTCCCCCTTTCCTTTCCTTTCCTTTCCTTTCCTTTCCTTTCCTTTCCTTTCCTTTCCTTTCCTTTCCTTTCCTTTCCTTTCCTTTCCTTTCCTTTCCTTTCCTTTCCTTTCCTTTCCTTTCCTTTCCTTTCCTTTCCTTTCCTTTCCTTTCCTTTCCTTTCCTTTCCTTTCCTTTCCTTTCCTTTCCTTTCCTTTCCTCTCCTTTCCCTCTCCTTTCCCTCTCCTTTCCTCTCCTTTCCTCTCCTTTCCTCTCCTTTCCTCTCCTTTCCTTTCCTCTCCTTTCCTTTCCTCTCCTTTCCTTTCCTTTCCTCTTCTCATCTAAAAAGAAGCAAGTGAAAAAAAAACTATTTAGGTGTTACAGCAAGAGCTGTAGAATGCCCAGCTCTGTGGCCACCTAAAAAGTTTGACCTGTATTAAGTTAGCTGTAGTCTAACTGCTTTCTTTTTAGTCTCTTTAGGTGCAGTATTAAAGTTGGCCAAGTCAAATGCCTAAGTTCATTTTCAACTTTTTAAGTAGATCAGGCAGCACTCTAAGAGGACCACAGAGCTTCATGCAATATCTTGCTAAGATAAATAAGGAGATAGAAGCATGGACCAAAACAGACCATAATCACTGATCTAATAAAATACATGTTATCGTTGTCAGGTCTAGTAAAACATATGCCTGGAATACTTAAACTGAAATGATGTCCGAAGATAAACACTTATTTCCAGCACAAGTGGTGAGGTTCAAGAGGACTGCAGAATGGTAAACATAACAATTATCTGTATAAAGGGTAAAAGGGGAGCTGGGAATTCATAGAGCAATACAACCAGCTTGATCTCTGGCAAGATATATGAAGGTCTGTTCTGACAAGGAATACGGAAAGAGACTGAGAGTGCCCAGTATACTGCCCGATAAGAATTGCCTAGGTGATATCACAATGGATTCTGTCACTCAAATTTGAAAAATGCTTCTTTCATTGAAATTAAGCTGAAACAAAACTGTAGGGGAATAAAATCCCCAATTTGCCATTACCTTTGTTTCTTCACAAAAGCTCAAAGAAAAAAAGATTGAAAAAAGAAAAAAAGCAAACAGGTGTTCTGTGATTTTAAGGTGAGATTTAATTGACTTTGAATTGAACTGAAAGAAAAAATACAAATGGATGAAACCAAAGAAAGATTGCCTGAAGGTATTAAAAAACATTGGTTAATTGTACTTTGACTCTTTGTACAGGAAAACTTCTTCAGTCTAATCTGGTTGCTGACTAGTTTTCAACTAGTTGCAAAGAGCAAGCATTTGCAATGCTTCCTGACTGAGGTTATTCAACACATGATTCAGCAGTTTTATGGAGCACTTAAAAGCCCTATGCTTGCTTCAAAGGCAATTTACTGTGGATGACAATGTAAAGGCAAGTAGACACAATAGCACCATATAGGACAGGGAAATCCTGTGTTTTGATCTGAGTGCCATCGCTGGCTCAGAGTTAAGTTTTGCAATAGTTCAGACCAAACTAAGTGGTTGCTGCTTCCTCCCTCATGACTATACTTTCCTTCTGCTTTCTCTTGCATCAATTCTGGTGTTTATCTGACACCTCTTCACCTGTTTTCCACAGTCTTTGCTGTGGTCCTTTCCAGCCAGTGCAGCTCTGCAGACAGCATGCCTGGGTGCCGGGCAGTGTGGCATTGGGCCAGGGCAGGCATGGCCAGGGTAGGCTGAGGCTTTGCCTGCAGACACCCCAGCACAGTTCAGCCTGGCATGCCACCAGCCTTAGCTACGGCTTGGACCTGCACCACCTGAAGGGCACCTTACTCATCAGAGGAAGACTCTTGCTGCAGACTTGGAGAGAAATCAAGACCACAGTGACAGTAACTGGGTCTCCTAGCTATCATTTTCTTGCTGTTTTATGCAGTCAAATTATATTTCAGTGCATTTCAGTGGAGACTGAATCCTGTCACAGGTCTCCAGCCAGTCTCAATGCTGTCTGTTTTGTGGTGCCACACCTGCAGGTCAGGGCTTTTGTGTAACGACCGATTGAGCCAGGTCCCATGAAACACAGTGATAGCTATTCAGAAGACAAGCACTCCAGGAAGGGATTATCTTAATATTTGCATGGGTGCATTTCATATCAGGCCATTATGCTCCATTTACATGTTAAAGCATAAAAGTGGGTCATAACCTTGTATGTTGGAGTGTGGAAAGAGCTTCTCCTTTCCTCTCTCCTTCAAAGGACAAGAGGAGTCATCTTACACATTTCAAGTCTCTTCTTGCTTAAAGTTATTTGACTCAGGTCCCAGACCTGTGCTTCCTCCCTAGGGAGATGAGAAAAACCAGAAGACTTGTTGCTTGCATTGTTTCATGATCATGGATGATGTTAATTGCCCCAAAAGTAATTCATTTCAGAAATCATCCTCTTAAATTGCCCACTGAGTCAGGAACACAACCACTAAACAAACCATAAAGATACATATCATAGGCTATTATTTCATTTATCTTGGAAGAATTGCATCACCATATACTATGTGCAGCCCAACAGATGTAAGCTGTTTGTATATCACCTGGTACCTCAAAGCCTTGGTTCTGGAGTGCAGGACAAAGCAAGCTCCTCCTTTGGACTAACTGAGGACTTGTGTGGTGGCAAGTTGCCACATCAGACCCCCAAGAAGGTACAGCCACTAGCAGGCCATGCACCGGTGGTGCATAGTCAGAGCAGTCATCCCACAAGAGTCAATAGGATTTAGGGAAGGAGCTAGTTGAGTAACTCTGTGTTTAAAACAAGGCTTGAGCAAAGTGGAGGTGTCCAAATCAAAAGCTCACCTTGTCAAGGAGGGACATCATTAGCTGCTGCCAGGGCTCACTGGGATAATTTATGTGGAGAAACAGGGAACTGTGTTTGGTGCAGGGCCTGTGTTTGGTGCAGGGCCTGTGTTTGGAGCAGGACTCAAGCGCCACAGCTCAGGAAGGCACTCTCCTTGCTCCACGACTGCCTGAGCACAGGGGAGCAGCCATTATTTACACACCAGCACCGAGGGGGAAAGTGCCTTTCAGGGTTTCACGTCACAGAGTTATTTTCTAGAGCTGGGGTGTCATACTGTGATCCACAGTGTTCCTGCCCTTGATGAGCAATCTCTGATTACTCGTAGGACTACAGGGCCGTTGCAGCTATTTCATTTACAGCTGGCCAGCTGAACTCTAGACAGGAAAGCCGCACCCATTCTCAGCTTCACTTTACATGGGATTACCCTGGTGTTCAGTGTTTTTTCTTTCACAGTTCATTTTCTGAGGGACTCCACTGGGCTTTTCTGCAGCCACGTGGTGGGAAATCAAGGAACCCCCTGCACCCACGGCCCTGTGCTAGGAGGTCCCAGTGGCAGCGGGGGAGCATGGCCTACTCCTGCCAGTCCCCTTGAGTGCCGCAGGCCAGGCCGCTGGCCCTGCTGGCAGCCAGCCACTGGGTTGCCACTCCTTGGCCCCAGCATCCCACTCGCCTCAGCCTTGTCTCATTTTCCCTGCTTGCCGGGCGTGTAGTCCACATTGCTGCTGCAGAACAGATCCCCGATAATATGAATCCATTTACCCTGGAAGGGAAATCCAGTGATTTCTCTTAAAACCCAAATCTCAGTAACATCAGGTGAAAAAAAAAAAAAAACAAAAACAAAAAAAAACAACAGAAAAGGTTTCAATCAAGATTTACAAGGAAAACATTTTCATGTGGGGGTGAAAAAAGTGTTACATTTTCAACTGAGCAAAATACTTTTCTACGTTTAGCTCTTTCTTTTTTGTATTATCAAAAGCAAAAGGAAGCAGAGCAGCAAAATAAAATTAATAAAATAAAATAATAAAATAAAATGGACCAGATATGTGCAGAAATCCCCAGTGATTTCAAAGTTAACACACCCCAGGTGTGGGAGAGCCACGGTTAAGCCTTTTCTGCCTGTGTGACCTACAAGCACAGATAACTCATTGCAGCATGTCCCGCCACTATGCAGCATGACAGGACAAGTCAATCTCTCTTTCAGTATTGGTGCTGCAAATATTTAGGCCCAAGGTAACAGAACAAAACAAGACTAAATGCTTTCAAAGAGCTGTCAGGAGGGACACAGGCAGCCCACGTCTTGTTTCTAAAGAGTCTTTCTCACGAAGGTGTAACCTAACACGGCCAGGAGCAATTTGCCAGGAGCAGTTATCAGAATGCATGTGCATTAGTATAACACATTTCCAGAGGTAACAGTTTTCTTACGATAACTTTCGGCTAACAGAGTACCGCTAACCCCACCCTTCCTTGAACTAGTTCCCATTTTCTTCAGGAGAGTGGACTTGTCTCCATTCCTAGTTGCCAACATATTCATCACTTTTCCAGGAATTTAGCAAGAGGTCATATGGCCACATAAGGCAATTTCAGTGAATATGATCTGAACCCAAGAGCCTATTGACATCTAAGTTAGTAGGCTTTAAATAACATCATCAAACTACTGAAGGTATTTAGGGTATGTATTTAACTTGAAACATATTTAGGAAATAAAAACTTTCAGCCTATCACATAACAAAGGAAGAGTATTGTCTTAGCACCTCACAGGGCCTCAGATTCTGATTAAAAGGCAAAGTAAAACAAGAGGAATTAGAATAATAAATTCTTTGTTTAATGACTGGAAGTTAAGAAGTATCGTCTGCAGTTTCATGTGCAGCTACCCCTATTCCAATTGTGAAAACTAATTAAAAAAAATAGAAAAAAGTAAAAAATGCATTCAGCCTAATGGGGTAAGCACACTTTTACCTGAATACTCTTACTTCTTCCTGTTATACAGCACCTTTCATAGGTAGAAATCCTCTGTGACAGCTTGACAGTCCTTCCAGATAGCATTGAGTATTTGAGAGGTTGTGGGGAACAAGAAAAAAATGGTGGGGCCAGAGCTGATATTGATATTGGAACATTTTCCTGTTTCCTACAAAATAAACAGATACAAATGAGGAGAGAAGAGAATTAAGCCAAAATAAAATCACTTTTGACCCTAGCACTTTATTTAATTTGCAACATTACTGCTGAGGAAGTCAAAATAATTTAACTAAAACCTGCCTCCCTCATACCAGCAACCAGGCTTTTTAAAAGCATGGTTTTAGTGCCTTGTAACTGTTTTGTAATAGCCACATTGGCCGGGTAAACCAATATGGGGTAGAAAGGGGAGGGTGATGGTGGTGTTAGGACAGATCAAGAAATAAGAGCAGGATGATGAGGAACATTCCAGGACCAGGAAGATGGCAACTGCAGGTTCACACGTTGTGAAGCCAACGGGCCTCATTGCGGGACATCACCTTTTAGCTCAAGACAACCTGGCAGTGGTATGGGATCCCAAAGACCCAGCAGAAGTCACTGCTTTAGTAGCCCTGCAGTCCTCAGTGTTCCCCCAGGTAAGTGGTAGCTCATGGCCAAACACAGCCTATGGAGGTGCCACAGGTAGAGCTCTTCAGTGGTATGAAGCCTATCATTTTTTTTCTCTCTTTATTTTGCCTATTTAAAAATAAATAAATAAATAAAGTCTTATTCCAAGTGCCTGGAAAATACCTTGATAAGGTGACTTCAAATTCAGTAGGCTAGTTTGAGCCCGTTGCTGGCTCTATCTTTCATGTATTTTTGTGAACAATTGCATATGAACAGGCTGAGCTGGACTTCAGCACACTTGGCAATGTAGACTTAGGCTGCTGGTAGCAAGCCAGGGGCCCAGTGTCCCAGAAGGCAAGAAACCAGCTTCTGAAATGTTTTGATGAGCTCCAGACAGATAGCAAGTCTTTAGGGCAACAGTCCCTTCCCCAGGACTTCTCGGGGAATAAGAAAACAAATGAAAGCCCCAGGCCAACTTTCATTTTAGTTATGCAGAATTCGGGAGTGTTTTTGTTAAATTTTACATAACCTTTGATTTTCTGGTGAGTAAAATGCCAGTCAAAGGAAAGAAATAACTACTGCCAGCAGGACTTGGGCAGAAAGCCCCTGTACCAGGCAGACCATGGCTGGGTACCCCATGCCCAGTTTGTAGAAGATCCCCATCTCCCAAGGGGAAGAGCTTGGGGGAGTAGGGAGAGAGGGGGATGAGGGTAAGAGGAACAGGTTTTCCTCTTTTCTGAGCTGCAGTAAGTTTTCTTGGTCTCAAACACCGCAGGGGTCACCAAACAGAGCTTTAGTGAGAAGAGCATTGCTACTCAGCACAAACATAATCTCTTCAGCTGAATAGAGACAAAAAGATAAATCGCATTTCAGATGCCAGGAATGCTAGGGGGAAAAAAAAGAAAAAAAAACACAGAGAGGAAACAATGGAAAGCTACTGGGTAGTCAGCTTATTAGAGCTTCACAGTTGTAAGAGGAGCACTTGGGGCTAAGACCTGCACCAGCACACCTACAGGGAATACTTTTATTGTGCTTAAAGAACATTACTCATTGAGGTCACTTGGGCAGATGATCTGGGAAGTGAAGTGATAACATGAAAAATTCACCTTCCACTAAGAAATCTGCCTCTGCAGTTGTTCTCACTGTGCCTTGGACTCAACTGCATTTCTGTATTTATGCCAAGTAGCTTTTCTTATATCATACATCTTCAGGTTTAACTGGACAAAGGGTAAGTAATAAATCTGAGAGTACAGAACAAGGGAATAAAATGCAGAACACTTATACTGTTGTCCCATCAGCCTTAGAAAACATATGGGATCTTGGCTCAAGTAACGATCAAGAAACACATTGAGCAGCATTAATTCCTCTCAAGCACTTCCTTGAGAAACAGTCTCTCTTATTTTAGCCCCTAAGTTACCTTTGTTCAATGCAAATTTCTGCCTTAATGCCATCCAAGGGATGGCTATGCTTTCAGCAGTGAAAAATTATTTGCAGAGGTAACAAACCCATTGTAACTGAAATGACAGATGGAACTACTAGCCTCAAAGGGAGGAAGTTCAGAAAACTCAAAATTTCACATTTGAATCATTTTTGTGCATCTCTCACTCCAGCAATTCATCCTGTATTAACACCTACAACAGATTTGAGGCTCACACCTCTCTCTAAAGAAGCTTATTTGTGCTTTAACATTTCTTTCCTCTCTGGATTACAGGAGGAAATAAGATCTGCACAACCGATGTTTCTCACTGACAGGAGATTAAGGCTGTTTTATATGCAGCACAACCACAGATTTATCCAGCTTTGAAATATTTAATAGAAAAGTGTTTTCTTGGTTAGCTTTTTCTCTAAGGACTAGGCTCTGTCTACTCTGGTTGAAATATCTGAGTTATAACGTCCAGAAGGAAGTCCACATGCTGGAACCGCAGCCAAATTTTAGCCACTTAGGCACTAGCAGGCATTGAGTGAGAGTCACGGACGTGGCTGGCATCAGGTGAGCATTGCTATCGCTGTGCAAACTTGGTACAAGCCGGAGTACTGCCCTCGCCACGCCAAACAAGAGCCATGACTGCTGGGCCAGACTCCCTGCACACCTCAGCTTCTTGTGGGCCAGCACAGGTAGTTCAGAAGTCCCAGAAGGGCAGGATGAGGCCCTTCACAATTCTGTGTGCACTTAGAGCCTTGTTCTGAAAGCCTCTCTGCAAAAAGAAGCAAGCCCTTCTTGGCCAGGGACACCCTTCGACTCAGTCTGTTTACCTCAATAGGAAATTGTTCCCAAAGCCGGAGTGTGTGTGTTGCCAGGAGCTGACTTGCAGGTTTCAGGCTTTTCAGTTCTGCCATCCTGTTGAAATTACATTCCTGCATGGCCTATCCAAGGAAATCTACAATTTCAATACAGACGAGTTGTGATTCCGATTTTCACTCTCCTAAGGTCTGTGCGAAACAAAGCACACAGTAAAATGACTGTGACTTGTATGGGGTATCATACGCATATGGAAGCATATTTTATGTTCAATATTTAAAATTGATTTATTTTTAACTTGCCATTTTTGCTACACTTGAGAAACAGTAATGGTCCTCCTCCCCCCCAGCCCCAGGCTAATTTAATATAGTTTTGTGAACAAAGCATCTGCTTCACATCTCCAAGCAAATCAGTTTAAAGTCTTTTACAGAGTGGATTGCATTAACCTTTCTAATTATTTTTCTCCTGAGAAAGCACTTCCAGAGTTCTCCTGACAAAACACATTTCACTCTTTAAGTATATTTACCACCACTAATTAAAGCCAAAATGGAACACGTGTATGCACACAGGCTTTTGTAAAAGAGGCAGCTCAACAGCAGGACTGCAAATTCTGAAGAACCTCATGGCTCAGCGCGGCCTTGGCACTGCACCTATCTGTGGCTGATAACAGATTCCACCCAGCACACTGTGGGTACTAGCTACAGATTAACCAAAACAACCAAATGCCTTGAAGTTAAGGCCTGACACTGAGAACGTGTTTAGTCCTCTTGTTAATAATAATAATAATAACAATAAAATCCTGTGTTTGCATTAAAAACAGCTGTTTGATTTGCTCCAGAGGACACTGTCCCCAGCATGGCAGGGGATCATTTTGTAAATCATCAAAACAGCCTGAGCAACATAGACAGGATCTTTAAACCCCTGAAAATAGAGTTTGTGTCCTCCTCCTTTTCTTCCCCACATTGTACACAACTCGGTTTTATGTTACTCCACAGAGCAGCTAAGGCATGGGAGCAGGGTCTTCCTAAAACAAATGCCAGGACATACAGTATTTTGGGGGACCTCGGCATGCTCCCAAGGGAACGATGAACTGAAGCAGCAGTACAGCGGCTGCTGCCTTTGAAGGGATATGGAAACCAGACCGCAAACTAGAAGGGATCAGCTTTCCTCTGCCTCTGTCAATGCCATTCAGCTACCACTTGCATTTTTAGCTTAAACATACAAAGGGAAAAAAATGCTTTCACAATGGCCACGTTGAACTGAGAAACAATAGAAAATTGCTGATTTGATTCTATTATAAAACACACAGAATTATTCTGGACTAGGAACAATAGCACTAATTTCTGTTTCAACTTGGTGTAATTATAACTGTCCATTCATATGCTGAACTTACATCAAAGAACAATTTATTTTGAATAATAGCACATAATTCATCCTAACGTGTGTAATTAGAAGTGAAATGCAACATGTGCCCAGGCAGAATGGGAAGTGCAGACATTTTAATTCCTGCTTTGTAGGAACTACTCAATAACACAACTGGTAAAGATTAATCATCTATCACAGTGCAACAGATCAGGCAATATTAAATAACCAAACAAAAATCAAGCTGCTCAGCACAAAGGAAACCCATTATGAACCCAGTGGAAATTATATGTGCAAAAGCAAAATTAATTCCTGGTTTAACTCCACTGCAAAGGGAGAATAAATTGAAAAAACAACCATCAAAAATGCATTTAGGCCTCTGCTTCTGCAGTGCTTGTTGTTCCCAAAGCCAGGTCTGGAAGGCCACCAGAGAGAAGTGGTGGAGGTGTGGGGAGGAAGCCCACCAGCCACGTGTCTGCTCATGGATGCAAGTGTCCAACATCAGTGCTGAGCAGAGAGCTTGTCTCCCTGGAAGCCCTCCAGGGCCTGCTGTCACCAGCAGCTGGTACAGCAACGGTTGCGTTTTTGGGTCTTGGGAGACCTGGCTGGGTGCAGTGAGACACCCTCTGGCAAAGGGCTGAAGCTCGGCCAGAGGTGGCCACCAAGCCCTGGGGCAGCACTCCTTTATCCCCCAGTGCACACCCGGGACAGAAGGAGCAAGGGAGGGCTGGAGCCCAACACCAACCCCCCTTAGCAGGGCCAAGGGCAGCACCGTGACAGGGAGAGGAGCAGGGTGGCCACATCGCCGGCTGCAGGAGCCTCCAGCAAGCCCTGAAGCACTTCAGCTGAGCCAGTACCACCTTCTTGGGGTACAATCACCCCCTCAGTGCCCACACACAGTGTGGGGTCTCCCCAGGAGTCCCAGATCTCTGCTGCTGCTGCTCTTCCCACATCATGGCTATCCAGACCCCTTAATTTCACCAGCAAAACTCTACACACCGTCTTTTTCCACCCCAAAATACTGCTGACTAGTAGGTCAGCTTCTTTTCCTCTATATTTGCACATAATTGTCATGATCCTTTAGGTAAACATTAAAAAGATACAGCATGTATAGGGCAGTGAACAAAAATAATAAATAACCTGAAAGGAAGGTACTGACAAGGAAACCATCTGGGAAGAGTAAGTCAAATACAAATGAGCAAAAAGCAGAAAGGCTTTCAACAGTTAAAGTGCAGTCTCAGGAGGAAAAATGCTGCCTGGGAAATATGGGGGTTTATCTCCTTCAAATAAAATAAAATAAGTGAAAAAACAGGAATATCACTATGATAAAACTTCTGCATAGTGTACATGGCAAACAAGAATGATTCTAGGCTAATGACTGCCAAAATTTCTGAGTACATATATTGCCTCATAATATCTTAAGCTAGTGTTTCACTAAAGTTTTTGCAGCTGATTTACAGTCTAATAATTCTTATTACATTTAATGGATTTACTATTTATGATTTACTATTTATCTTTGAATGGCTGGTTTTAAACCCTTTTATCCTGATCATTTATCAATGTATCCTTTACTTCTGCTTGGCTATCTGTCATTCACAACACCACTGAAATTTGGCTTCAGGAACAAAGCAGAGACTCATCTCTATTTAGTATGAGGCACAAATTTTACCATACCTAGATGGCCAGCCAAGGACTTCAGAGGAAGAAAGGTCTCCCACTTTTTCAGTGTTTTTACCATGGAACAGTAGCCACACAAAGTAAAAACAATTGTGACAAAAGGCTGAAGAGATCCTAGTGGGACAAAGACCACCTTTCCTTAATGTCTCAGGTAAAGAAAGTTTATCTTAAGTATCTTTTCCTCAGCTGTCATCTTCCTCCCACCTCACTTGATTTTTTCACATTCTTCCCATTCCCCAGCTTCGACCTTTTTGATCCCAGTACTTTCCCTTGGTTTGAGCTGAAACAATACTTTACTGAGGGCACGTGGCTCTGAAGATCTCCACTTCTTATAGCTGGGAGAGGGTAGGAGCAGAGGGCTTTTCTGAGGCTGTTGTGACCAGAGGCCTGGGATGCAGAGTGTCAGGGAACCAAAAGCAGCAAACCACAGAAAGAGAAGGTGGGCTTAAAACATTTGTCACTCCCTAACAAACATCTCAGCATGTTTTGGAAGCAACAAAGAGATGCTCTGAATTACCATGGTTTTAATAGTGCTTGAGGGCTGTCCTAGCAGCTGCCAAATCTGACTGTGCCATGTGCAGGCAGCATCCTCCTGAGTTTGTTGCTTTGTTTTTTTAAAAGTTGGCTCCTGAAGTTACTTGTGCTCTTCCTCTTTACTCAAGTGTGTTGGACCTAAGAAATGTCAGCAGGCCATAGGCCACAGTCCAAGTCTCTGGAACACAGATAGCAAAGAGCCAGCTGCATTGGTGTTAGCTAGCTGGGAAAGTCTCCAACAGTGGGGTTAATCTCCCCAGGCTTCGCTCTTACCTCCTCACATGAGCTTCAGTGTATTTTAAAAGGGCTAGAAGGCTGTAGTTCTGTATACCTATATCTGTATATATGTGTATATGAATCCAATTATTTTTATATACATATTTTTGTAAAAAAAACTTTCATAAGTATACGTACAGATATAACCTAAAAGGTTGTATAGTAATCATGGTTATTACTAATGGGTGTTAAAAAGGATCTGCTGCTTGTGTGTAACCACAATATCAAAGCCACACGTGCAAGAGGCTCCTCTAGCCACCGCTGTTAATGAAACTGCTATTTATAGAAAGTATGTTTGTTTGTGTGCTCATAGTAAAGACCGAATAATGAATTCCTCGGGGTTATTTGAGGTTCACACAAAAATCAAAGTGCTTACCCAGCTGCACCTGGACTTCTTCCCTACTATTTGGCAGCCAGGAGTTATCCTGGACTCTAAAACAGTTTGTCTTGTTTGACATTAAAGTTAAGCAATGTAAACAGCTAACAGCACCCTACAGTAAGTCATACTGGTAGGATACACATTGTACTGAGGAACAGTCTCTCTCCTCACTTGCAAGGAAAACTAAGTAATAGCAGAGGGGGAAACACAGGGACATTGTCTGCCTCGTTGTTAATGTCACTGTAGTCCCAGAGAAATGAGGAGAACTGCCTGTTGCCTGTGTGTTTCAGCAGGTTAAGGACATCTTTAATTCTCCATTACCCAAACCATGATGGAGCAGCTTCGATTTCCATGGATGTCTCCCAGCTTGCGATAGCTGCATAGTTAAGGAACAGCAAAGGGAAGGTGAAAATTCAGACAAACCCCACTACTCTGCAGCTCAGGGGACAAAGGCCATATATTTAGCTGATAACAAGAGTGAGCATAGGCTGACCCAGCCAGCGCCTGCAGTAGTTTACTCCTGGTATTGATGGCAGGCGTTATCACTTGGAGTGATTCACCGCTGAGAAGCTGGTATGTCTGGCTGCTCGTCAGTCTCTGCTGGGTTGGCCTGGCCAACATCACAGCTTCACAGCTCAAACAAGGTTTGGGCTGACAGATACTTCAACCCGACACTCACTGCAGCTTGCAGCCAACAAAACCCACTGCCTCTCAGAAACTTTGTGGTTCTGGGCTATCGATTTTTACCATCATCACGTGGAAGTGCTGAAGTGTCCTTTCAGTGTTGATGACTCCAGCTGCAATGAAGCTGACTGTGGCTAGCTTCAGGCAGGCAGGAAATGGCTTTAGCCTAAGGGCTAGGAGTGAGATTTCAGAATGGGCCAACAACAATTGCTGCAGAAGAAGGTGGGCACATTTCAGGCAACAGAGAAAATAAAATGCATTCCGCTGAGGCACTCAGTATCCCCAGACATCCTGTTCTTCGGTAAGGACCTGCCTTTCCCACTCAGTCCCCACAGTATGCATCCAGGCTGCCCAGCACTTTGGGGAGCCACATGTGGGGATGAGGGCAGCCCCCCCAGCCCCTCTAAGAGCAGGATGCACACACAGAACTACATGCTGTGCTTAACTCCCGAATGCGACCTACATATGTGGGTCTCAACTATATCTCTGCAAGCGTGCTGCTTGATTGCTGCCCTCCCTGGACACACCAAAGTCCTCTGGCTTTGATATCCTCAGTTCTTGTCTTCTGTGATTTTTTTTACTGACAGAGACTTATACACCACTGCAAGCCCATTTGTTGTGCAGGGCTTTGTTTTACTGTAAGGATAGACATAAAACTTGCACTGGTGTCAGTTTTCCTGTGCTTGAGCTATTTGACATAAACACACAGATGTGCAACAGGAATTTAAAGAATTTCTTAAGCTTCTGCCGATAAGGGCAGTTAGACATTGCATCTGTATACAAAAAGGTCCTGTATTGTGCAAAACCCTCAACTACTTCTTGGACTGTTTCAATAAACACTGACATTTCTCTCTGCAGTTTAGACTATGGCTATGGCTGTCCCTCATTTCCCATAGTTTCTTCATATTCCACGTCTGTTTGTAGAACTTACCGCTTCACTTCTTCTTTAAAGTACACGTGCATTTGGGCACAGACCACCTTTATTTTTGCTGTAACTGAGACTTGTAACAAAGCATTTCTTGTAACAGAAGGAAAAAGTGGCTTTCCTCTTAGTGAGCCTGCTCTTGAAGCAAAGAGTTTTCCTTTCAAACCTGTCAGAAACATTAATTTTAAGCTTTCTCCTTCTCTGAATCCCATTCAGTCCTCATTCTGATGTCTCCATGATGTCTGACAAACCAGATTAGATACAATATCCCCTTGATAGACAGCAAATCTCTAAACATGATTAGATTAGAGCATCCTGAATTTTTTTTTGGCATTTGGTACCATATCCTCCTCATCAGCCGTTCACCAGCCACCTACTTTTCCACACCATTTATGAGTATTTCAAACATCACAGAGCTTAATGTCGATCCTTAATGGATTTCCCCTTCACTGTGAAAGATGAGCATTTTTCCCTGTGTTTTATCAGTATTTGCAGTTTGCCTTATCATGTATCTGGAGAAGTCCAGATACATGATAAGGCAATCTGTATCTCCAGAAGTGATATGTTGGGGGAACTCCCACAAGGTCAGAAGATGTTGTGTAGAAACCCACTGCCCAACTTCCCCTTATCAGGCAGCAATACTAAGGCACAGGGAATGAACAGTTTAGATGGAGCATGCTGGCTAACAGTTCCTGGGAAAAAAAGAAGAGCATCTCCCTTCCAGGAGAGGAGCAAGAATGTAAATAATTAAACCACAAACGATCATATTAACCGCCTTTGAACACCAAAGACAGCTCTTTGATTTAAATATATACTGAATACCTTAAATGAAAAACATAAATGTTCAATACAACAATTGTTCAGTATCCATGGCCGCATGCACACAACAAAAATGAACTACATGGTAAATGAAGAGAAAGCATCATCATGTTACATATAAATACCAAGTGCTGCAAAATGTTCTAGGGTTCTCATGGAAATATAGAGAGATGCTGTTGCTACTAAGTTTACTAAGTTTGAAAACTAGATTTCTTAGATTTTGAAAACTACATTTTGAGGTGTGAAAGAGAGGAAGAGAAAAGGGGGCTTAGGGGGAGAAAGGAATATTGCATCATCTGTGTGATATCTTAAGTGAGAGATATTCTCATCCACCTCACTGAAAGTTTTTATATGACAAGTCAAAGCAGCATGACATCTCCTGTTATCAGATAAACACAAACTATGTTTTTAGCAGGACATATTTGGACATTGCTATTTAAGGTCAGTTAAAGCCTACCCACTGACCTCATCAAAAGCTGATTCTCAGCTCCGCAAATGCAGAACAGAGAGAGAGGGAAGACTGGAGGAAAGTGGGTAGAATTAAATTGGTAAAAATTTAAATTTAAATTGGTTAAAAAAAAATAGGTAAAAACCTTGGTATGGTCCTTGGAAGATTTTAGAGTCCCCAGGAAGATTTTTCTGGGTTGTGCCTGGCAAGAGGAGCAAAAATATTTCCGTAAAAGCTGGGAAATAGCTTTCCATGACTGTTTCCAAATGTTTACATCCTTCTATCCTTTCTACCTTTTTCATACCCTACCCACACAAACGGGCACCAAAAGTCAGGAAAAAAAAAAAAGAAAAAAAGAGTGATTAAGTGATTGCTACAGGAAGTAGTGCAATAGAAGTGCTCATTCACAGAGGAGAATTTACAGTACAAAAAAAAAGAAAGGCTTTTCTTCTGGAAGAAGAGTATGTGGTGTACAGTCTCTCTCCACACCACCGTACTTTAAGGCTACCAGTCATATTCTGCTTCCCTCTTCCTCTTCTAAATTCTCCTTTTCCAAGCAAACATGTTATTCTGTACAATCACTCTTGTGAGGGTCACATCCAAAAAAAAATGTATGTTAATAAGAGCATGAAATTATCGTCTCCTTAATTTGACACTACAGAAAAATTTAGGCATACAGAAATAGTACATGAATAATTTTTTACTGTGACAGCAAGCCTAGTTAGCCTTCTGCTCATAAAGCCAGCCCCATGTGATCTGTGAGAAATGTCTGGAATCAGGGTTTATGTCTAACACTTCTCCCACGAGCTGGCAAATGCAGTAAGAGAAAGCCATAAGGGAAAGGCAGTAGGCACCCAGTTCCTCAAACATCATGTCCCAAAGCTCACTATTAAAGCTTCTTTTGTGTCTGTGGGCTGTACAGTATGCAAGCAAGAAAGTTGATACATGCATACAAACAACCCCCAGAAGCAGAAGCGACTTGAGGGATCACTTGTTTCCCAGAAGAAAGCTTCTGCTGTCAGCATTGCAGACAAAGTTTGTTTATCCGCTGGCAGAGCAGGGAACTTGAAGTTTACAGATAGGGTTAGAGATATATCGCAGCCCAGGTGCCTTTCAAAATTATGTGCGTTTGTTAGACACAAGTCCCTGCTTGTGTTAATTGTTGGATTCAGCGGTCAGTGTTACGCAGAGGACAGATTATTAGCCAGCTGCTTCCTTCAGGCTTTAGGAATTATGAAACCTGAATTCGGAGAGGACAAGGGGATGCGTGTGCCAACGCCCTTGTCAGCAAAGTGTTTGAACTGAGCTGGGCCAGCAGTGGGCCTGCAGAAGCAGTTGTGTGAAACACATGGCAGACCCCAACAGATCTGAGAGCCTGAGCCCGCAGGTCACACACACAGTTTCACCTCCAGTCACTCTGACAGCCACTCACGTCTCAGAAGTTATTTACTTTTTCAAGACTACTTACTGTGTTACTCTCTTTTACATTCGTATTTTCTTCTAAACCACAAACTTGTACATATCTGGAAGATTTATGTGCTAGCACACTGACTTCACATTGTGTTGCCTGATTGAAAATAAGATTTCCCGTAAAGCGCTCAAAGGAAAACCGATACCATGTCAAGAGAAGGTAGAAACAGGCTGTTATCTCTTTTGTGTGAAATAATAAAATGCACTTCCATAATAACTTCTCCATGTCCAAATAATAAGGTGGTGAATATAATGATGTAAGATACCTGTCAAGTCCACCCTCTGTTTCTTATGCTACAAGTATTTTTAGTCTATTTTATTTGAATGAGGGGGGGAAAAAAAGAAAAAAAGAAAAAAAAAAGAAATAATAATAACAAAAATTTTCTGTAAAGCTGGGGCTTTAACCTCTATTGTAAGAAGTAATGCTGCAATAGAAAATGTCTTAAAATACTTTCTCCATTAAAATTACAACAGGAGTCCTTAAAAATGCATGTAGAAAACAGGCGTATTACTGCTTTTCCTATGGCTGCAAATGACACAAACACTTTTAAGTAAAAGAAAGGATGGAAATAAACTATTTCCACCTAACACCACCTTAGATCCACTATTAAATGTACTTGTAATGCAGGAAAACAAGCATCAGCCATGCTGAGAAGTGAACAAGCACTTGGAAGACAGAAGCAGAACTTCAGGAAGTGAAGCAATCAGCTCTAGGAAATCCACAAGCACAGCATGCCCCGGCCCCTTTGGACCTCAGGAAGGCCAGGAGCTATGGTCAGGAGAGGACCCATGGTGGGACAGCTGGAGATGTCCCCAGTGCACCCCCTTTTCTAAGATATTTTGCTTTTAACAGCAGCCGACTTCCTAGCACATCTCTCAATGACTACTGAGACACTTAAATACAGATAATATTATTAATAATAATAGTGACATTAGAAGTATAAATTATTGAGCCAGAAAATCATCTTAGTCTTCCTTAGCTACTGCTTGAAGTCAGTTATGCAGATGTGGAGCAAATATCACATACTGGCAAACAAGGAGTTATATCCTGCAGTAACGCTGCAAATATATTTACTTAGCTAATACTGCAAAGCCAAACCTGTGCCTAAGCTATGAATGTGAGCAAAATTTAGTATATTAAGCTCTTGGATTGCCACCTCGTGGCTAATGCACGCATAACTTCACTTTGGTGTGGGGAGGAGAGGTGATAAGGAATTCCGCGTGCTGCATAACAAGCTAATAAACACTGGGATAAGTCAAGGCAGAATTTTATATATAGTTATATTTAACAATGATACTTTGCAATGGAATGAGACTCTTCTCCACAAGAAAAATATCTATCAAATACTAAGCGAAAACTTAAGTGCAAAGTGAACACATAAGTTACCACCACTGGTGTGATGTGTCAGTTGTGCAGTCCTCACTTAGCCTGGCACTCTTGTCAGTGGGACACAAAAGAGACATATCCTAAAAAGAGAGTGTTGCCACCAATAAGTAACAAAGCTTCAAAATTACTTCAGTTAAGTCACCTTTCTGGGAAATTCTCCCTATAGTTTTCAAGGCCTCAGGGTGATGCAAAATTCAATTGAGACAGAGATGATTGTGGTTTATGGGAAATGTTACCTTCTTTTGAGAATTAGATCCCACAATACTGTAGTGTCTGAATTTGATTACGTACATCTCCATTTGAGAGCAGGGAAAGGCAAAGTTTCCATGGAGCCAGTAAAGAATGAGGAAGAAAACATAGGTGGAGGAGTGTATAGGAATGCCAGTGACATTAGTTTTTGCCAGTGTACCATGTGGGCACAAAACAATCTCCACAGAAGCCTTTCATACTAGTCTTTTGTACTTACTTTAATTTCACATAGCAGCTCTGGACTCTCCAAGTAATTTCCTTCAAACCACCAAGGTGATTATACACGTGAATAGGCAACCAGAGGGAGCTTCAGTTTTCATACACAGTTTTGGTTTCCTCCTTTCCTTCAGTGTCAGCATCATGCAGAATTGAGAATCGGACAGCCAGGATAAAGGATTCCTGCTTGAACAAATCAAGTGGAAAAAATAACATCCTCATTCTCACTATTATCTCTTGCTAGTTCTTATGCTAGTTTGTGTTATTTGCCCAATTGTCTTGCCAGGAAAACAATTATCTTTTCACAGCTATCCTATTTATCACAAGAAAGACTAAGCCTTTACTATCGGTTCTGTATTTTTTGTGCAAATGCTCACAAAAATGCCTGAAAAAAATCATTTTCTAACAAGGCTGAGATATGTGACTTTGTGATTTATAGGAGGAGGATCACATACAAAGCCTGATGATTTTGTAATAAAAAGGCTCAGCACCTCGATCATCTCCAACCGTATCCACATTTCTACATAAGCTCAACTTGTCTTCTAATAGGACTCAGTCCTGAACACTTTCTATCGTCCCTTGTTACATTATTGGGATGCCATAACACGGTCAAGAGAGATCACCTTAGGCTTTGTCTAATTCTTTTAAATGAATGGTTCTTAGAACAAATAATTTGACATTTGCAGTACGGTGGTACACCATGAAAAGGTACACAAGATTTTTTTTCCTATCTCATTGCATTCACATAATGCCCAGTATTCAATGGCCACTGCTGCTACAATAGTGCAAAAAGTAAATTATGCTGTCACTGGATATAGTTCCCTTACAAGGCTGGTAGATGTACCACATGGTACCTAATTAGAATCACAGAGTAATTTTGATCTGAAATGGTAATCTGGAGGTTATGTAATCCAACTCCCTGCTCAAAGCAGGGCCAGTTTCAATATACAATCAGATTATTCAGTTCTTAGATAACAGTGGACCACCATGAAGTATTCAATCTATAGTTTTACACACCATTCTCAGATAACCTAGAGTACAAAAAGCTTTCTATAAAAGCCAAACACTGTGTGGCATTGAAGATAAAACATTTAATGTTTATGCATTCACAGCTAAAATTAAGCTGAGTTTTATTTTTGTTGTGGAAATAAGAAAATTAATGAAAGACAAAATATGAGCTTCAGTCATATCAAAAAAGCACAATGGTCCTTAGAGCATCTGAAAGCAAAGCAATTAAAGCACCCATGGCAAGCTTCAAGGCCAAAATGCAAAGCCTGTCACTCTTGTTCTGGGCAGAAAGGACTCAGGAGCTCTGATTCACAAGCTGCCATGGTTGTGCTTTGCACAGACAAAGGTTTGTTTTCTCTTGAACACCAGATGTCATCCCTAAACCTTTCGTTATGTGAATGAGTTCATAGCCTGGTGTTCTGCTGTGACATATCCAAAGAAGATCCACAACACTGAAAAAGTCTTGCACACGAGAGGCTGTGATTGGCAGAGCAGCACGCTGGGCTTGCTGCTGCCTGCGATATGCTCTATTCTCACGCTACACATGTACAAATTTGAAAAATGTCTTCAGAGGCACTCACATAACAAATCATGCTCCCCAGGTGAGTAACAGCTCCAAGGAGGAAACATTACCACTGCCCATGCCATCTATTAACATTCTAGCTACAGACAAAAACATTTTTTTTCCAGTATGAATATATAAATATTGTTTCACCCATGTGTTTCACCTGCTCTGTTCTGTTCCAAAAAGCAATGATAAATCCGGCTAAATGGTTCAAATTAAGTGCATCACCAGGATCACGTAAAGTAAGAGGAACTGTGTCTGTTGAGTACCCCCAGAAAAGACAAAGAGAGACCAGCCACTCTTTGCCTCATAGAATGATTTGCTATTTTAAGTCACAGGAAAACACTGTCTTCACAACATTTCTATATGTAGACAATTTAACATCACTTTATCCTCACCATTCAAGTAGGGAAAGCAAACACAACATAATGCCACTGTTTGCTGGCAAACTCCTTGCATTCTACTATGTGGCTCATTAACAATTAGGGTACATTGGTATGCCGCATTGATATGATAAAGTGATGGGGAAAAAAAAAAAAAGGTAAATTGACACTTAGGAATCTAGTAGGTAGAACGGACCACCTAACTCATCAGATTCACGTTGCCACAAAAGTATGCTCTCATGCAATAAAGGTTTGATGGATGTCATTAGAGATTTTTAAGGATAACTCTCAATAATATAAATGGGCAAAAATATTTCCTGGCAATAATAACCTGTAACCTTCCTGGTCAGACTGGGCATGACACTCTGGTGACTCCTCCATAAGATGAGCTAGGAACGTATTCAAATCTTCTTTTCTAAGCATAAGCATGGATGATGACAACCTGAGCAGGTCCATATAAACAAGTCACAAGTAGCAGGTAAATTCAAATAGATTCATGCTACAGAAAAGACACTGTGGATTACTGCAGTTCTGGCAATACGGCTGAGTATTTGGGCAAAAGAAAATATAGAAATAATAGAATAATACATAGATATTTGTTTATAAAAATCATATACAGATTAACTGTCAGAAAATACCTCGAAGTGAGACAAAGAAAAGTTGGTGCTGGTGTGGCCTAAGGAGCACACACCAGTTCCTGCTATGCAGCACTGAGCTTGTTAGCAGCCATAAAACAATACCACCATAAAAACAACAAATCTAATAAACCCCACGAAAAGTAACACTCAAAGAAAAGGCCGGGGCTGTGATTAACCTCCTGCTGCTCACTGTATCTACAAAGAAATGATCAAACTTCTGTTGTGAGGTCTTGTTTTTGGGCTGTGGTTAACCTCCTGCTGCTCACTGCATCTACAAAGAAATGATCAAACTCCTGTTGTGATGTCTTGTTTTTGTATTATTTCCTGAAGCCAAAGATGTGTAAGTTTCAGTTAACTATATTGAGATGATTAACTGGAGCAAAGAGATGCAAACCATCCTCCATGTCCTAGGCTCCAGAAGGTCTCTCCCAAGATTAAACTAAACTAAATTAAACTAAACTAAACTAAACTAAACTAATAAAATAAAATAAAATAAAATAGTTTTTCTTCTAATTTACTATTGTAACTGTAGCAAAGAGAACACTGTAGTAAAGAGAATAGTTGTGTGTGCGTGCACATATGAACATATAATTTAGTTGTGTTTATTCACATTTCAGAAATAATGAACATCCTTTACCCAACGTAAATACAAAGAAAATGAAAAGGAACATCTAGTACTTTGGACTGTCAACCTCCTTTTATTTTTACCAGCCACCATAATAAGACTTCAGAAAAAAAAATAAATAAAAATTGTACCGTCCTTGTTAAGTACACAAGTACCAATCTAATGACCTAAAGTCCTTCACAGATTCTTTTCTTACAAAGTACCATTAGCACAACCATTAAATATTTCTCATCCGTAAATATTTCATCACTGATGCTTAATTCACTTTTTGTCGTAGTTGTTTTGCAGTATTTTCCTCCAAAACTTGCTCTCCTTTCCATTGTGTTGTTCCACAATGAAATAGAACAGAATAATTCCACACTTCACTTACCCACAGGTCTGTTAGCAAAAAGTCTTCAATGATAATGACTTTTGAACAACAAAACAAACACTTTAAAATGCCTTCTTGGTCACCTGTAAATTGCAGAGTCACATAAACACTTGGTTTTCCACTCAGTACTACCCTGGAAGCATGCTGTCATTATTTGTGTGCCATGTGGAGGTCAGTTTGGTGGACTAGAGGTGGCCAGGCCAATGAGAAGTTGGCCTGTCATGCCTACACACACACAAATGCTCTCCCCTACTTAAAATGATGGATTAAAAGAGAGTTTTTATCAGTATTATTATTTAACACTGTTCAGACCTAAACAAAAAAATAAAAAAAAATCTTTCCCAGTCTGTGTTAACTCCTGTGGCATTAATCTAAATACCTTCTCCTGTTTTACTTCTGAAATGCATACTCTGCCAGTACTTATCTGTGTGGTCAATACACAGAGCGAGACTGTCCAAGATTGGAAGGGCTTGTTACAAAAGCCATGCAATTTCTCACCAAATCACCAAAAGAGTTGATATAATTTTCCATACTCAAACTTGCTGTTAACTACTATTGACTTCCTCCTACTACAGGGCTTCATGAAAGCATCAAGCCATAGTAACCATATGGGATTTCAAAGGCTTTTTCAGGGTCTTTTAGACCTCCCGCTGCATTGAAGTAGACGCATTGCTTTGTTGCAGTGAAGCAGAAAGTTAATCAAAAGGAGTGGACAGTTCTGGGAAGCGGTAGAAGAAACAAGAACATTATTTTGCTGGTCTAGAAGTTCCTTGAGGTGGCACATGACTTGAGCAAGCTATTCCCATCATGCTGCCATGCCAGCAGAAGTGATTTAATTCAACAATACAACCAGAGTCAAGGAAGTCAACAGCAGGTAAAACACAAAGAAACTGAACCCAATTTCTGATTAATCATGACAAAGACAGTATTTTAAGCAGGTCCAAATTTAGAAAGTTCACAAATTCTAGAGTTCTTAAGTTTTAAAATTCTAAGTTTGTAATCTTACTAATTTCAGTTTAATGGCCTGGTATCAGTTCGGCCCAAGTAACTACTCAAAGCTGGAGACCCGATTTCCAATGTATTTGAGAAGGAAAGTAATGTGAAACCCTGGTGTTTTGGGATGGCAGATTGGGAAAAAGTGAAGAACAAGCCAAAACAACGTTCTTTTATGCGGATTTTCTTTAATACCATGAAAGATAAAGGCACACACGAGATAGTCCTGCACCACTTTTACCGTGGACTATTAAAATCTTTTATTAATTGGTAACAGAACACACAACATCTTCACGTCATGTAACTTTAATCATAGAATCATAGAATATCCCGAGTTGGAAGGGACCCATAAGGATCATCAAGTCCAACTCCTGGCACCACACAGGTCTACCCAAAATTTTAGACCATGTGACTAAGCGCACAGTCCAATCTCTTCTTACATTCAGACAGGCTTGGTGCAGTGACTACTTCCCTGGGGAGCCTGTTCCAGTGTGCAGCCACCCTCTCGGTGAAGAACCTCTTCCTGATGTCCAGCCTGAACTTCCCCCGCCTCATCTTAACACCGTTCCCGCGGGTCCTGTCACTGGTGATAACGGAGAATAGGTCACCTGCCTCTCCACTCCCCGTTGTACCGTTTGTACCGTAACGCACCGTTTATGAAAAAAAAAATAATAAAAAAATCAGGGCAAGGCTCCTAGAAGAGGCATTCTGTAACCGAACTCACTGCGGGGGCCCCGCAGCGCCCTCAGGCGGTCTCCGCCGCGGCTGAGGCCGGGCCCGCCCCTAGCAGCGCCCCGCCCCGCCCCGCCCCGCCCCGCTCCCCCATCGTGCCCCGCACAAGATGGCGGCGCCCGCGCTGGTGCGGCGCTGTCGCCGTGCGGCGGGGCTGCGGGGCGGCCTGCGCCGGGCCCCGCTCCCGGCCCCGCTCCCGGCCCCGCTCCCGGCCCCGCGGCCTCTCCACGAGCGGGCGCCGCGGTCGCGGAGCTCCGCGGGCCTGCTGGCGGCGCAGTGCGAGCGCGGCCTGTTCCAGGAGGTGTTCCCGGGGCAGGGCGCGGAGGAGCAGCTGGCGGCGCTGCTGGAGCCGGGCCGCCCGCCCGTCACGGCGTACTGCGGCTTCGACCCGACGGCCGACTCGCTGCACGTCGGCCACCTGCCGGCCGTGGCGGCGCTGCTGCACTTCCAGCGGGCGGGCCACAACGTCGTGGCCGTGGTGGGCGGCGCCACGGCGCGCCTGGGCGACCCCAGCGGGCGGCTGCGCGCTCGCGAGCCGCTGGCGGCCGAGCGGGTGCGCGACAACGCGCGGGCCCTGCGGCTGTGCCTGTGGCGGCTCTTCGAGAACCACCGGCGGCTCCTCTGGGCGGGCGGGCCCGGCCTGGGGCGGGCCGAGGTGCTGGACAACGCCCGGTGGCTCGGCCGCCGGCCGCTGCTCGGCTTCCTGTGCGGCGCCGGCGGGCGGCTGCGCATGGGCACGCTGCTGAGCCGGCAGGGCTGCCGCGAGCGGCTGCGCAGCGCCGAGGGCATGAGCCTGGCCGAGTTCGTGTACCCGGCGCTGCAGGCCTACGACTTCCTGCACCTCCACCGCCGCCGCGGCTGCCGCGTCCAGCTGGGGGGCGCCGACCAGATGGGCAACATCATGTCCGGCTACGAGCTCGTCACCAAGTACGGCGGGGGCCGGGGAGGGAGGGGGAGCCCGGCTCCCACCCTGGCAGGGCGGTGTGGTGAAGCTCTGCTCGTCTGCGGAGTCTGGTGCGAGTGCTGCAGAGCTCACAGAGCGTGCAGGCACGTCAGTATGCGCTCAGTGCGTGCTACTGCAATGTCAGCACAGAAAGCGAGCGCTACAGGTGTCCCAGCCCCGCGAGCAGCATCGGTTAGTACATAGACCAGAAGACAAGATACAGAACACGTGAATGTGCCAGTGCTGCTGCTCACAAAGCTGTTTATTTGAAGTACTTAAACTTCACTAGACCCAAAGAACTTAAGTTTTTAAGCCCAAGGTATTTTTTCCTAAAGCACGCTTCATAAAAGTGTTCTCACTTCTTTTGCGTGCCTTCCCCCCCTATCATTTAACTGCTTTACGGAAAGGATAGCATCTTACAGAATGTTGGAGTGTTCCCTAACTTTGCCAAAATGTGATTTATATTCTTCAATCTTCTCAGGATGACAGGAACAGATGTGTTTGGAATTACTGTACCCCTTATTACCAGTACCACTGGAGATAAACTGGGAAAGACTGCTGGCAATGCAGTTTGGCTCAACAGAGACAAGACTTCTCCCTTTGAGCTGTATCAGTTCTTTGTCAGACAACAAGATAACATAGTTGAAAAGTAAGTGCTTTTTCTTCATCTTGCTTTTTGCCAGATCCTAACTGTTCTATGGGGATATGTGCAATGGAAGGTCATGTAATTAGTATCATTTCTCATGTCTCCTTGTAGACATATGTGTTAACTGTAACCACATGTTAGTTAAACAGGCATGACTGATTCATAAGTACAGAGGTTAGTGGAACCTGTCTCCATGCTGCTATATGTATCATAAATTACTATGTGCATGACCGGACAAGGAAAGTATAACACATGTCATTCTGCCAGTAGGGTGAATTAAATTTATCTGATGGATGTTAATTTTAGTACTGTAACATCATGACATCAAGTGAAATCTCTCCTGTAATAACTAACTGCAGGTTGATAGATAATAATACATAATCACCAGAAGTTTTTGGCTAGTACGAAGTATTCAGAAACACTGCATTCTGATTGCAGGTTGCTTAATGACTTACGCGTGAAGTTCAACATTTAGAATTGCAACGCAGTGATAATTGCTTATCCCTAAGAAAATTAAAATATTGTCTTGCGAGGAAAAAGCTAAGACATTCGTATTTGTGATTGTATTAACTGTCTAGATCAGGGGCCTCCAAATGTTTTGGACAGGCACCCCATCAGTAATAAATAAATTTGAGCATGCACTCCCAGTACATGCATATATATGGATTTGTAGGTTTTAAATATATATACATAAATACACACATGTACTGTTGAACTTCTAGTATTTTCTTTCTACACCCCAGTGGATCATCTTGCATAGTCGCACTTTGAGACCATTGGTCTAGATAAAAACACACATAGAAAAGTTACACTTTAGTGGTATTAGCACAAGTTAAAAGGGGAGAAAAGGGTATCGTTTTAAGCTCATTGTAGGTGTATAAATGTATTTACAAGGTAGAGGTTTTCAGGATTCAGTTTTAGCCATTATCAAAAGTAAAAACTAAGGCTGAGAAGCAAAACAGAAACAACAAAATTCACATACCTGGTCAAATTACTAATTGCTTGTACCTCCTCAAACCTAGCTGTAATCAGCACCCTCAGGTATGGTTTGATATCGTAACTATAGTAGAAAACATCTCATGTAATTTGGCTCACCTTTGGACAAACATACAGTACATTGGTATAAATAGATAATAATTCATGCAACTAAGTATTAATTTTAAACGTTTAGATGATGGGAGAAGTGCTTGTTACTTAAATGACCAAAAGTACTAACGTGGTGAAACCTTAAGGCTGTTTGACCTTCTTCTTATATACCTTGCATGGAAAGAAACTTTAGTGGATTTTTTTCAGAATTGCAGATAGGAACAATTGGCATAATTTTGACTCTGCTTAATGTTTGAGGGCGTTACCGAAGTGATCTGTTCATCTTCCATATTGGGACATGGAAGCAAGGAGTTCAGCTTACAGCTATAATGGCAAGTGGATTGAAGGATGTCCAACTGTAGCTACTTAAAATTGTAGCACACACAAAGACAAAATTGTAAATAATCATTACTCAGGGTAAAGCAGTTCCAAATCCAAAGCACGGTCTTGTGTTCGTTTTGCTGAGTCTGAATCCAAGTCAACCACACAACTCATATTCTCACTGAACAGTGTAAAAATATTAAAATCACACTAAGAAAATGTGAAAGCATAGCAAAAACATGAGAAATTCTGTCTGTCAGGCTTCATGGATGGCTAAGCTCCACGCTAGAATGCCACTGAGAAGGCTGATAGCTTTATTCAAGGCATCATGTTAGTTTTCAAATCTGTGTTTCTTTAAATACCAGCATCAGTGTCAAATCTGAGTCTTCATAAACCTCAGATATGTCTTCACTTTTGTGCCGTGACCTGCTTCATAACTCGGTTACCTCTCTCAAGGGTTCATTCCTTGATTTCAAATAGAGGTTCTTCATCCACTGCACTTTTCAGACTGCAAAGAAGGGTATGTGGGTACTTAACATTTAAATGTTTCCTGCTTTCAGACTTTGTAATAGTAAAGGTACTTTTGTTAGTACACTGCATTTAACAGTACTGCAAGCGCATTAAAGCAGGCCTTGTTGTAAAGGGTATGCCTGGGATATGCACCTGTAAATTATTGATTATCCTAAATAATCTTCCTGTTATATTCATTCATCAGTACACAGTATGCTTCTGCCCCACAACTAGCATAGCATGTGGTACTTCACATTAGCATATCGTGTAACTACTAAAAATATGTGGTAGAACTGCATGAGTTGACCTGTGATTGCAATAAATCCTGTGAAGTATTTACTCCCCTCGAAAAGCAAATTCTTGATTGCAAAACAAACTTCATAAAAGCATTTTGCGTGTTATTTCTGAAGACATTACCTGTAGAAAAATATTAAATAAAACTTGAGTTATCTTTGTAAGCTGAAGCATGTGGGCAAAAACAATGAGTTGTCTGAAGGGACAGAACACCTGTAATACGGATTTCTTTAAGAGGGAATCATTTTAGTGTTGCTAACGAAGTTTAAATGACAAAGACAGGAAATCCACAGTGATGCTTATGTAGACAAAGTAACTTTTTGCCTGCTCATAGATACCTGAAACTCTTCACCTTCCTTCCTCTTGAGGAGATTGCCCACATCATGGAAATGCACGCTAAAGAACCTGAGAAATGGGGCCCTCAGAAACGACTTGCTGCAGAAGTAACCAAGCTTGTTCATGGTACAGAGGGGCTGGAGTCTGCTAAGAGGTGAAGTTTGATTTGTCGAGCAGTTTTCTTTCAGATTTATTCAATGGTAATCATCCAAGGCTTTTGAGGGACTGTTTTCATGGAGTCAGTTGTTGCTCAGCTATTAAGAGAAAAAATGTAGTAATGCTGTAGACTTGAAGATACAATAATGATATAAGATTGCAGGAGAGTGGGTTCAAAAAAAATAAATCCAGGGCGGCAAGGGAAGTACTCCTAACTACTTCTGCGGACCCTCAGATGATGTCAGGGAGGGGAATCTGGTTAATTGAACTGCACTTTGTACAAAGATGAGACAAGAACTCTATTTTGAATGATCTTTGTTCTCACAGGTGTACTAGAGCCCTTTACTACAGCAGTGTGGAGGCACTGGAAGCTATGTCTGACCAAGAGTTACAGGAACTTTTTAAACAAGCTCCTTCTGCTGAATTGGTACTTGAACCAGGAATGAGTGTGCTCGACCTATGTCGCAAAGCAAATGCCATTCAAGATGGACCTAGTGGGTATGTTATCACCTGCACTCTTAAGTAATACCTCACTTCAGTGGTTTGAAGTAGTGTGCTTTTTCAGATGTTAAACGGAAGGTCAGAACAACCAACTCGGGTAGTAACGTGTTCGCTATCTACATACCACTTTTAAATGAGAGTGGGACAGGATGCCTCACTACGCTTTGAGGAGAAAGTGTATGGATAATGCAGTGTCATGTACTGTGCTTAAAAAAAATCTACAGCTGATGAAGAGACAGCTAGCAACAGTGCAAGTTTCCTTATCCCTCTCAGAAAGTGTTGGAATTCTGGAGGCTAAGGTTGATCTCAGTTACTCTTGACCTGGACTAAATTTAAACTGCTTAAGATCTAAAAATTATTCCATTATAGATTAAACATACAAATAAAAACCTGTGAAATAGCTCTTAACTGATCGTACAATACTTAGCAGCAATAGATGGCTTCCTCTTGCAATTACAAGTTGTTGTTTTTGTGTTTTTTTTTAAGGTACCAGAAAATTACAGATGGTGGAGTGTCAGTAAATGGGATTCGAGTAACCAATCCTGAGACTGTTCTTATTCTTGGACAGCATATTCTCAAGAATGGAGTATCATTGCTTAGGGTTGGAAAGAAAAATTACTACATTATAAAATGGCTGCAGTTGTGACAACAGTGTTTCTCTACTGCTTGTTTTTTTTCTGAATTTTCTCAGAGCATACTCTGTTGAAGATGGACTTGAAGATGTTTCTATACTGTGCATTACTATGCAGCTCACAAACTGCCTGATACCAAAATACAGCAACAGGGTTCAAATAAAGGAAGCTAAGATTCTAAACATGTATGATTTCATGTTTTGTTTCTGACAGTAAATTACTGAATCAGAAAGTAATAGAAATTGTTACCAGATTTTTCCTATCTGCTGTACATCTGATTCCTTCAGATAAGCCACGCTTCATGTATACCACAAATCGCAAATAGCCTGAAAAGCTGCACACCCTACATTATGACAGTTGTACCTACATTTGGATCTTTGGACTCCATTGAAGTTAAGTATTACTATTTATTACAGCTGGGCTTTTCCTTTTTTCCTAACGCACAACTTCCATAGTTAATGCATTGGCTATCAGTATCAGTAGCTAGACTTGTGTGACATGGCTCTGTCCACTATGAAATAAGATACAGAACTATCTAAAACATGCAAAAGGAACAGTTGGAATTGCCATGGAAAACAGGCACAACTAAAATACAGAACTGGAACACTGTCATATGCAACTCTTAACTTTTTTATTTTGCATAGATGTTATTCCAACAGAGATTTTTAGATGTTCTGCCTTACTCAAAGTACCATTCGTAAGAGGATATGAACAAGAAGACAGAAAGATTAATTCCAGAGTCCAGAGATGGATAGTAGGCTCTTGCCCTACTTTAACAACCTACTGCCTTGCAGGAGGGAGGGGGAACAGTGACCAGATACGCTACAGCATAATTCACAGCAAGATGAGCAAAAGCATTCTTGAAACTAGTACTTCTAACAGAGGATGTATGCTGCTGTCAACTTCTGACTTCATCCTAACGCAGAAAACCTGGATAAGTGGGTAAGAACAAACAACCTACAATCTTTTTTTTTTTTTCTTCTGGACGTTTGGTTTAAAACAAGTTGCAGAAGATTCATAATAAATAAGTGGAATGGTTAAGCCCTGATATGTAAGCTTCTTATTATTGGTTATGTTATGGGCATACTGCATACAAGCTTTCCAGCCTTAATGTGTTAAGAGAGCATATTCACTTCTCAAAATGTGAGACAAATCAGACCCTTCAGACAGAGCAACATGCAAACACAGTACATCTTGATTAAAGAACAAAAAATTGACCCTACTACTTACGGCCTAGCCAACATTTGGGATCATAGCGTCCTCGTTGCCTTTTAAGGACAACATGAAAAGTGAGAATGTACTTCAGAGTTGGTGGAACAACACCATCTACATTTAAAGGCAGCATTGCTTTATTTCATTGCTCTGAAAAAGGAAACCAAAAAAACCAACCCTTCATTACTAATCACTACAGCTACTTACACACCTGAACTCAATACAGTGGCTTGCTAAATTCAAACTTTCCCATGATGGGGGCTGAATCATTTAGGGAATATAGGTCCCACATTATTCACAACCAGATCAACAACAATAAAATAAAACCACATGTGGTTACCAAAAATATTTGCAGTACATAGCCATACTTGAATAACTTCGAACTAGTTAACTCAAGTGCTAAATTACAGTATTGTAGCAAGCTGGCTCAAGCTTTTTTTAAAGGGGCCTTCCCTACCCTAGTACAAATAGGTGTGAAACCCTCAGTCTTATGAGGGTGCTCATTTAGGGCATCCATTGCTGTGCTGTTTGCAAGGATTAGAATAATCCTTACTCTTAGGTGAAAGAGAAAAGAGTTTCACACACTAGGAAATCAATGACAATACTGTTTTGCAGCCACAGTAGGAGAGGCCTTAATCTCAGCTACCAGAATGTGGTCCTGCAGCATCACCTCTTTTGTTAGAATAGGTCATAGCATTGCAGCTGGTTTAAACTACCTAACACACAAGAATGGGGAAATAACTTTAAAAGAAATTCTAAGAGAATTCTAACTCTTCATTCTCAAGAATCCAGATGTTTTTTGTTTTTACTCTGTGATCAATTTGACAGTGGTTTTGTCTGCATTGTCAATTGAGATTTCAGTAAGTTACAATGGTTTGCTGCTTACGTATCTTTTTTTTTCCAGATTAAACTGTAATAGGGTAGTACTTCACTAGCTCAGTACATGGAGTTAATAGTGCTAACTCCAGCCTCTAGATCCTGCTTACCTGCCTGATAACGAGATATCCCTATCCTATACATTATATATTTACTATATTTCTTTATATAACAAAATATTAGTATAATTATACATCATATGTAATTATATAGCTATAGTATGTATTGCTATATAAAGACAAAAGTAGTTATTTATTCCTATTTGGAAAAAAAATCTCTACATACCTTGGCAGCTCTCAAGATGAATTTGTTTTGCTTGTCATTTTGCCTTAAGCTGCAGTAATGATCAGAGCTAAAAGACCCTAAAAGATCATCCAGTTCATGTATGTTAGAATTTACCTTGTTCCTCAAATGGCAGAAGCATTACAGCAATACAAAAACACGCACCTGAGAACAAAATACAGCGGTAACACCCTTGTTAACCTCCAGAGAAATACAACAGGTTAGATTTGACAGCTACTTTCTGTTTGCAGGAAATATTCTAGGAGTAGAGTAAGTCATATTTGTTATATCTGATCTCACCTGCCTTTTTCCCCTTCATTTCCACATGGTGTTGATCCACAAGTATTCACTAATTTCAAGTTTGTTTTTTTAAAGTATTAGCACCCACTTTGATCAAGTATTAAAAGGATTTTATTTGTTTTTACAAATACACAACTGAAAAAGAATTAAATTCTTTGTGTACAAGGTTTTTAATGAGATCCATCAACTCCAAGAAATTTATTCTGTGTTTCTTTCTGACCAACTGCTAGCAATCTGAACCTTTCCCTGACTCTTTCCAAAGCCACAGCTGGATGCAACCACTACTTCTCATGGACAGCCTGTACAGGGTGTTGCATCTGAATATTAGAACAGTTAGGCCAAGAATCAAGGATGACTGGAAAAACTTAGACTTGAATATTAATGCTATTGTGGCAGCTAGCAAGAATGTGGCTGCTTTCAAGAAGTGCTTAACTTAGTAAAGCTGTCACAGTGAAGAGGTAAAAGGACGTGCAGCAAATGAACTAAAAAGGAGCCATCTGAACATAGAAACACCACTAATTTAAAGGGGGTGGCATAAACCAATATTCAGTTGGTCTACTGTTTTTCTTTTAGACTTCAAAGGAAGAGTCATCTAACTCACCTCAAAGCACACAAGTTAAAAAAAAAAAAGTAGATGCATTTGAGAACTTCAGTATCTACAGAAAACACCAGTTAGCAGTCTGCTCTCAGACTAACAGATTTAACAGTGAAAAAAAAAAAACCACAACAAATATTACTCAGGATAATTCAATGCAAGTTAGGAACAGGGGTACAGCATATTGGCAAATTGTTTCCCCTGCTGTAATTCCATAAAGCAGGGACATGAGTTTGCAATGTATCCAATCTGGCATCTCTCAAAGCCATCATCCCTCCATAAACCAGGACTCAAAGGCAAGTTCTACTTCAGAGTACAGTTTGAGGCACACAGACACTCCCCTTACACACTAAGTGAAATTCGACTATGAAAAAAAAAACAAGTAATTTATTGACAAACTGATGACACACAGATACTGTGTTTTATTTACAGTAGTACCACACATAGGTCAGGTATCAACGTCAAACATTTAGTAGTCTAAACTTAGCTACACAGGTTATTCTCCCCCATGACTGTTTCACTGGATAGTAAGTTGTCTTTTGAATTAGCTTGAAAGTTGTTCATTGATGACAAAAATATTTTGGGTTTAAATTAAATAAGGTTGACTAGAAGACATCTGTAGGCAATCAGTCTAATCTAGTGAGAATTTTTCAGTTGCTACCTCTAGTAGACATTTTTACCAATTCCTCCATTATTTCAACTAAGGGTGGCAACAACAGTAGCACTTTGACACGTTGTTTAAAAAACAATCGCCATCAGCAGTCTGTCCACACTGTAACTTCTGCAACTACTACAAGAACTGAAAGTGTTAAATTGCAGAAGGACAAGTGCAAACATATGTAAGGCTGTACAAGTATAGTTAGTTATTCTATAAACTTATAAGAGCATATAGTCCTGCCACCTGACCTAAAAGTCAGTTCAAAACTTTTATTTCTGGGATAATATATTTTGTATATAATCTGTTTATTTAATAACAGGACTGTTACAGCATGGATTTTTAAAGATTTGCATTACGCATGACAAATCAACTTCATTTCTTGGCACTCAACTCACTTGAAAATTTGCAAAACAAAAAAAAATATCAAAAAACAAGTTAGCATTTTGGAAATTTCACATGACATTACAGAGCCAGTTATCACTTGCAAGTATTTCGTAAATAAATGGAATTCATTTGCTTTATTGCAACATTTCAAAACTTTGCAAGTAAGAACATCTCCTGCCAACAAACTGTTGATCAACATTTAGGAGTTAAAGCTTAGTAGCAGTTCACTTAGGGACAGTTCTACTTTGTTGAAAACATATTTCTTAGATGTCAAAAGTACAAGGGAAAGAGATGTCAGGTGAATTCCAACTAGAAATGCAATACTTTTGACAAAATTCTTAAGAGCTCTCACTGTTCACCAAAATTGATTTGAAAAGTGGCTTGCACTTCAACTTCCACTACAGTCACATTTCTTAAATGTACCATCTCTGGATAAGAAGTGAGAAGTTAGAATTAATTCCTTTGTATTCATTACATCTAATGCACACATCATGACTTTTTAGGCTGTTTAAAAATACAGAATATATTTCCATGTCCTGCATGAATTATTTCAGATAATGCATAAAATAACTATACAAAAAATTACGTGTAAGACTTAACTCCTTGTGTTTATATTGGTACCAAACTGAAGACTACCATGTGAAAAATCTTTAAAACAGACCTTGTTGGAAATTGAGGTCTTAACTGGTTCTGAATTTTCAATCTTTAGCATTTAGAAAAGGAATTCCACTTCAGTTAACTGATGAAACGGGAAAAGGAACTGAAAATGGGAATAAAAACCTCATGGTACTGGCCCGATACACTAAGAGCAAGCCATGGCTGTTAACAGCAGTGTCTTATTTTTCACATGCAAGTTGTGTTAAAGATAAAATATCAGCAATACCACAGTACACGTTTTTTTACTTTATACAAAAAAGTAAATCTGTTTGAAAAGTACATGCAAGTGTGCTGGCTGGAATTTAAATAAATTTTTTTTCATAAAAATTAAAATGCTTACTCTTTAAAGGTTAGTGAGAACAATATTTATCTGTATGAATTACAATCAGAAGAAAATAACTCATCAACTTAACTTCCAACTTATGTCCTAATTTGATTGTCCTTAAAAAAAATAAAAAAACTACTTACAGCACAGTAAAATTTCCTCAAAAGCAACTGTAATTTCTAGTATAAATATTCCAATTCTACAGACTTTCTTTCATGCTGCCATACCTTCTAAAGTCTGGAAAAAGTTGTGGGGATCCCCTTCTCCCTGGCCAACTTAATCTGTTTTTGAAAGAAACACTTACTATCCCGTAACAGTTTTGAAATCCATTTTTATTTTTTTCAGCTCTGCCAGAACAAATTTACTATTGGATGGTCCAGGGGCTTGGTCCCGGGGCGGGGAGGAAGGGGAAGGTGGTCTTGTACCTGATTATAAACCCCAACGTTTATACACAAGCTCCAGTGCACATCAACAACTTTGCACCCACTTTTTAGTAGTAGGCTGTTACTTGTTCACAAGCTCCAGGCTAATTCATCCAACATGATACTCCATTAAATGAAGATCAAAATTTTGTCTGCAGTTTTAACATTTGGGAAAAAAATGGGGACACACATACGTAGTGATACGGTAGACATCTCTACTGTGCTATAAAATTGACACCTCCATCTGCCATAGTGCATGCAATATATTCATGAAAGAAAATACATGGTGCTCTCTTCTCTTCACAGTATTTAAACCTCTACTGTAAAAGCAGCTTAAAACTATGCCACAAGACTACACTGTCCATCTTAACCACAGGCAACCTGTTCAGCAAATCAGGCACTGGAACTTTAATGTTTTTTCCCCAAGTTCAAATGAGCCTGTCATTGAGACAGTAAGACTTGGTCTGCTTTAATTTGCACCAGAAAGCTGGTAAGGAAACATTTAGAGCCATTTATTATGTGGATTAAATATGACTTATTTTGCAAAATACAGCATATTTTTCTGTTTGCAAATCAAACCAACTGTCTTTACATGAGCAGATTTACACAGTTGCAGTACACAGATAAGAGTTCATAAATAAAAATTCTATTCCGTATACCATGCCTAGCAATTTTCAAGTCAATGTAACCTCCAATGCATATAAATAGTGTGGCTGGTACAGTCTTCACCAAAGATGTGTCTCCCGAATCTCTGCAATGATTTGACTGGCTCGCTGCAGGGCCTGCACGCAGAAGGACAAAAAAAGACAGAGTTATTTACTGTTTCTGAAGGGATTTCTCAAAGAGGCAAGGAACATCAATCTAGAAAGTCTGATATTAAAATTTAAATCAAAGCCAGTCACTTTCATTAAAAAAATGAGTGGTAACAATCTGCAACAGCATTAACTCCAATCTGGACAAATCCAAAATTAAGTTTGGTCCTGTGAAGTTTACAGTTTGAAAAACAATTCCCCTCAATCAAATATGTTTATCGTATAGGAACAAGGATTAAACTTGCTATAGGAGATCTTGGACAAGTGAGATCTCAAGAGTATCCAATCTCTCAAATGCACAGTCTGTATGCAAGAGAGAAGCACCTTTTGCTATTTCTTTATTGAAGCTGCACTGGCATCTGAGAGGCATTCTTTTCTATACAGTTCAATCCAAAGAAACATAATGAAAAAATGAAGAGTTCTGTAAAACGGATACATCCTAAACGCACTGTCATACAGATGTACACTGTGGTCATGATAACCAAGTCTCAACATTCCCACTGTTTATATTACAGGGAGCTACCTAGAGATACAGCAGCCACTGGCCCATAGGCATTGTGTGAAGCATTAGAAGATGGGAACAGTAGTTAAAACACTGTAATCAATCCTTTCTCCCCCCCAAAAAAACTACTGAACAAAATAGAGGGAAGTTAAATAAGAGCAAGTAACCAAAAACAAATGTGTAAGTTAAAAGAATACCAGATGAGAGCTGCTGCTTTACACCTCAAACACAGTTTAGCTCCCTTCTTCCCAAGTACTCAGTCTACATAATACTATGTAATATTTCTACTCACATATTGCTTCTAATTCCTCTAGCAGAGAGAAATAATATCCTGACATACTTTTAAAAAAGCAGCAGAATTAAAAAGGAAGGCAAATCTTTCAAGAATCTCACATTTACATGGTTTCAATTTCATCAGCTGTTCTCATTAGCTCCTTATTTTTATTTTTTTTTAAATACCTTTAGCATATCAGCTGCCTCTTTTCTGCGCTGCGCCATGTCTTCAGACTCCGTCAGAAGGTCATCCAACAGCAAGGATTTATACAGCTGGCCTACCAGCTCACTCTGAAGAGTGTCTTTCACGTGGTTCACCAGAAAATGCATCACTGCCTTTGGCACACTGCAAGCACAAAAAGATCGTTGCTTCATTAAAGCTTATCAAAACCAGGTCTGCTCTAAATTCAAGAACGCACAATGTGAGCAAGCAGCTACACAGAACCTTGGCTCAAACTACCAGGAATCTACTGCTAACATAAATCAAGTTTTCAATCTCAAGTAAATGAAGTATCATGCAATTTTAAGAGCTGAAGAAATTCATCAAATAGAATGGCAATATTGTAAAGGACATGAAAGTATTTATGGTGTAAAAAATACATTCAAAATAAATTACTTTTTTCACTACATACCAGAACTCAAATCTCTACTGTGTTAGGCACAAAAAAAAGCTAAGTATTTCACCCTAGAATCAATCTTCATGTGTAAGTGAGAAGGAGAAGAGGCAAGGAAAGGACTGAAGCATCCAATCTTACTTATCAGATGAACTGAAAATAGGATCACTGTTCAAACACTGGGCCATATTATCTCTAGCATGAGACAGCATGAGGGCAATTTTCATCTGCAAACGGAGTTTAAAGTGTGCAAAATATATTTGATTGGAGTGGAGGCAGGCAGGAACCAATGAGAACCAAGAACAATCCTTCAGAAAAAGACTACAGAATCTGTAAAGCAACATTTTTCAGTTCTATGTCAGGCTACAGTACCCCCAAAGAAGCCATGGTTTCAACTCTAATTTCCCCACCATTAAAGTTCCTGAAAAAAATTATTAAAGTATTGAATCTAGCTGAACATGATTTTCTTGGGGACTTAAGGTGTGTGTATCTTCACTCTTCTGAAAAAGTGGGCAAAAATATTTACTTGAGCATTGACAAAGTCAAATCGTTATACTAACACAGTACCAAAATGTGAAGATACAAACACAGGATCAAAAACTGAATTACAGCACCTCAGGCTATTTCATCAGAATAGCAGCAACCAACAACGAAAATACCGATGGTTCTTCCCAACTGATAAATAAAAAATATTAGTTTAAACAACCTTGTTGGCATAACACTAAGCAGTATTTTGCAGCTAGTGTGGTCTGGGAGCTCACATAATCAGTAACAACTCATTAAGCAGTGGCCCCATCACTCTTCTCGTGCCCACAGCCCTAAATCTAAATCTAAATCGTTATCCTGGGCAGATCGAGAGTTTTCGCTCCAAAGAACGCACTTCTTTCAGAGTGCTGCAATTATCATTGCAGCATTAACTTGACAAGGAGCATGCAAGTCTAAACAGCCAGATCCAAGATCAACCTAGATCCATCACCACATCTCAGCTCTTGGAGTCATACTCCCAGATTTGGTTAGGAATTTTCCCACTGCATTATGCTGCTTTAAGGGTCCTTACTGGGCAGCTGGGGGAAGACTTCTGGTAAATCATGATGAGACAGTATAGGTCTATTAATACTGAAGTAATTCAATTTACGTCCTCTTTTCAAGCCAATACATTGCAAGTTCTACCAAAAGAAGAACTGAAGAAAGAAGCCCAAAATATTTTGGGAGTCACCTACCTATGAGTGAAAGCAACCCAAAACTCAGGTTCAAGGCCGTGTGGGGACAGGTACCACCCAAATAAGAGCCTGAATCAGCTCTGCAAGTATGATGTGGGATGGACGTGAATACAATCTTTGCAAGATATCTCCTAAAAATACTTCTGAAGTAGGTAAAAAATGCTCTAATGCATCAAATTTACAAAGCTGAAGATAGCATTTTTGCTGTGTATTTACTGCAAAGATTGTAAAAGACTTAGAGCACGTGAGGAAGTAACACTACTAGTAGTGACACAGCAGTAAAATTAAGGTAAACAAAGCAATTCCCTACCATGAAATATGAAAAGTTATACTGAAGAGACTATTCCTTTATTTCTGGACAGAACAAAAATTCTATGACCTTGCAAATTTTCTCTAAACTCTAGTTACCAGATTCCCCATTTTCCCACATATATATATACGTGTATATATATATATATATATATACACACATACATGCATACATACATATATATATATAAAAAGGAGTTATGTTTTTCCACAAAGGCTGAAGGGAAATTAAGTGTTACACCATCCTTTGTTACAAAAAAAAGTGTGACAATTTTTAAGGAAGACTTCAAAGATTTTCCATAGTTGCATACAGTGTAAATACATCTTATGTTATTTCCATCCTTATAGCTAACGAATAGAAAACTTGGCCACAGTTCCTATTCGACCTCCCTATTTGAAATAATAGGATAGCAAAGCAGAGTTCTACCATTGCTACATAGTCCCCAGAGTTTATTCCAGTTATTTGCTGCAAAACATACAACTAAATTGCAGCATCCTCCAGAAAAGCTGTCATCTCCTAAGTAACAAATTGAATCATTTACATCAATATAATAAAGAACTAAAACAATTAGAGAAAACAATACTTCAGCCTTCTTAACTCTGAGAGGTTGTTTTACTGCTGCTTCCTCTTTAAAGAAAAAAAAATTATTTTCCCTCTACTTAAAAAATAAAAACATGATAAAAAAGTCACAATTATATACGTGACCCTTGAGATATCACAACATTTGTATGGCTTAAATATTTCTAGGCAGTTTGGTTTTACCTGTCCTGAATGTTCTTTCTAACAATAAGGAAGTAAGATTTAATGAGTCGTTCAATCACTTCACAATCTCGTTGCTCACGGGCAGAAAGTTTGCGTGCAACAGGTACAGGCTATGTAAAAAATAAAAACATCAGGTTACAAATTCTGCTCTTTATATACATGTATAAACATCAAACTGGGGGAGATCAAAAGGAACTACTGCTCTTTTAGTCTGATAATTTGATACATGTAACCTGTCTAGCAATAAACCTATTATTTAGAAAAAAACATCAAAAGACATCAACATCCCAATCTTTGAAACTGAAAGGTCAGAGGGCACCACTTTTTATTTTTTTGTAGAAGCTCACTAAAGGAACGAAGCTGTGCAACGACTAACAATTTTCATCTATTTTTACTTTAAATGCCTTTTGTTTTTAATGATTCCTCTAGTATCAAAAATGCCACCTTCAGCAAAAATGAGTAGGCATTTGAGACAGGAGCTGAAATTTACTTCTGTAGAAAAAGTGATCTAGACAGGATTTCACTTGCATAGGAATTTGTGAAAGGAAGCCACATATCCCAAATCACAGGCTGAAACTAGAGGGGGAGAAAAGAAGGACCAAGTAACAGGAAGGGAGGAGAAAGGGGATAGAGCTCCCCGTTCCTATAGTGGTAACTATTTATGAAGATATATATTACTATCCAAGTCACAAGAGCTGGAATTCATGTATTTTCTTTCCTGAGTCTGAATTATGAAGAGGAGGTATCTGTCTTTCATGACACTCACCACATCTAATAGGTTTACAGCATGTCCTTTTTGAGGACTAGCAGGAAGGGCTGCAGCTGGTTTCGATTTTTCCTCTGCTGATGCCTCTTCTGCTTTTGAGGGTTTAAGCATTCCTCTCCAGTTGCCTGTTCCAGACTCCTGGGACACATCTCCTGTTCCAGGAGCAGCCTGCACAAACAACACAGTAAAGAAAAATTGGAGAGTTAAAACACTAGCACTGCAGCGTCTGATCAAATCTATTACTGAGTTAGAGGTAACTAAGAAGCAAGATTTTCATACATATAATTTTCTTTCTACATCCTGTTCTTCACTTCCCCCACCTTTGTTTTCCCTTTGGGAAACTGATTAGAAGGACGCTTTCAATCTATTAATGGATGTAAACTTAAGAGTTGTTTTTGTTTCCTAATTCCTAAGAAATAACTTGACACTTCACAAAACAAATCCCATCAAAACCCTATAATGTGAAGTTCAAAGACTTGTATTACAGCAACAGTTTGCTGCTTACAGCAGAAACAAGAGTATCAATACAGCAAAAGCTTTTTAAACTTGCATCCTTCCTAATAACGGTATGAAATTGTTCAAACAGACAAGGTCTCCAGTTGTTTAAAGGTCTACAGACCACTTCTGAAATATGGAAGTCTTCCTAAATCTATTGGTTTTTACCACATATTCCTGGACCTATACTATCATGATCATTCTGAAAGCACATTTGAGGGATCACCACAGCTCTTAAAGAGCTCCTGAATTTATTTACAAATTCTTTATTCAGAAACCAAAGTTCCTTACAATGACAGTTAAAAAAATACGCACTTTTATGTTTCCAGGTACCAAAGCTATGAATCTATTTGTGCTGCCAGACCTCAAGTTACTGAAGGCTTTTCTGTACTAAATCAAGAAGAAAAACCTTCATCTTCTGGAAGCGAAGATCACAGTTTCTGGGAGTAAAGCTTTCCATTCCAGGGAAAGAATAACTCTCTGGTCTTCTGAGAAGAGGACATAACACTCAAATCTTACGCATTAGAAATCACTGGACAAAAGAAATATTAGTAGATGGTATCCACCACATGTTAGATAAATATATATAAAAAAAAGACGGTTTATTTTGATGTGGAACGGTCTTAATTTTTGGTTTGCACCTTTCCATAAGCCTAGCAGCTCTTCTATTTACTACCATACTGTAAAAAAAGAAACAAAAACAAACAACAGTGTAAACTCAGTGCTGGTCATTAAAGACTCTGAACTGCTACTACTTATGTCTTCCTTCAGGAGGAAATAAGCTAAAACTATCTACTGTGTTTACAATTAAAACACCACCATGGATGACTCTGGTTCTAAAGAGCGTGATGAAAAAAATGGCAAATAGTTGCATGTCAGGAGGAAACCCAGCTAAACTGTGCACATAAGTCGTATTAAAATTGCACAAAACTGTTCAGAGACATTGCACCAAATATATTGCAAGAATTCAAATCAACCTCTTCTAATAAGAGGTAACCACTGATAAGAACAGCTCCATTACTTTTTTTTCTGATTGTAAGACAGCTATTCAAAGTGGCAAAATTCCCCATGGCTCCCTCATTCAGTGTTACTGCAGAGTGGGCTGTATCTCCCAAGCAATTTCAGAAACAAAGCTACAATCTTTCACACCAAACAGAGCACTGAGCATGCACTAACTGCTTAATAATACGAAACAAACCAAATTTGGCAGTTTCCTGCAGTCACAGGAAAGTTGGCAGTTTCTGTGGTCACAACAGTATCTTCACAATTGCTCCAGATTTTTTTTATAGATGTTTGCAGCATATCAGAACCAAGAAATCTTTGACCAAAACCATAATAAAGTTCCAATACCAACTTGAATCACTTTGCTCAGGACAGAAATGGCAGCTTTACAGAGGCAGAATGTACGTGTGCAGTGAAGCAAAAAGCCTGACTCCTCTTGGTTACTCCTGCTACCCAATTTGATGACTATCCATCTTCTCTGACTTCACGTAAAAGCAATTAGCAATAAAGTCTTTACACTACTGAGCTGTTATTTCAACGTGACAGACAGCACGCCTGAAGTGTAAAAAGCCACTGCAGAACACATTTCACAAATAGAAGTGAACCGGGGATTGAACAATTAAGTAAGACAACAAAAAGGGGGCTCAGGTTGGAACAAAGCCTGTAAGGATTCCCTGCAGGAAGCAGGAAACTCACATTTTTAGTTTATCTTCTGTTCTCCTTCTTTAACTGTCAACACATTAAAAACATGCAGTTTAACAACCATGCTGAATAACTTTGATCACAATACTGTTGCACCAAACAAGCAATTGACTACAAACGGGGGCAAATTTTGCACCACAATATATTACAACCCAGGGTTAAAACAGAAAGCAGTGGCTTTGCCACCTCGTAGTACATCTCTACCCACATACTACAATCATGAAATGTCAAGTAGTCTACACCCGGTAGGACACAGTGGGTTGGGGACAGAGCCCTAAATACAGACTGCTTTCCATAGTACCTGAGATGCACCACAACATACTTCGCATGCAGTGCTTATAGGAAAAATCAAGACAGACCTTGCCATCAGCCTCAGCAGAAGCAGCAGTAACAGTCTCCTGGGAAGCAGGTGTCAATGCACCTGGAGCTTTAGTAGACTAAGGAAGGTGAAAAATGCAGGGAGGGAAAAAAAAAAAATTCAACTGAAAAACTGCCAAATCTACCTAGCAAACTTATGCACTTTTATTTGCTAATATCTTTTTGTCTTTAAAAAAAAAATCCAGAAAAGAAAAGATTTTGGATTTGCAAGCAACACAGTAGTATATGCAGAAAAAAAAAAAGCATGTTGAAGGCAGTTAAAGGACTTTTGCCTTATCTGGGTTTCAATTTTTCAGCTCCTTCACTGATGGATTTAAATATGAAGTAAATTAAAAGAAGGATCAAACAGCACTGAAAGCCATCTCTAGATGGCTACCTTAAATTCTCAGTTCATCCATCAGCTGACTTTTACTAACTAAAGGCACTAATATTAAAGTCCACTCTGAGACTTCATCTTACTTTTTAAGCTAAGAAACAAACTGATTTCTCAGCTCTAATAATTCTTACTCTTACTTCTGTAATAATTATTACTCCTGCAATAATTCCTATTACAACCTATGATGAGTCTAAACCATATTCTGTACATTTGAATTCTAAATACTTCACAGAATATTAAATACATGACTGTCTAAAATCCTAGCTGTCAGTCTGTTCATTCCCACAGGCAGTATTTTCATGATGCTTGATAACCAAGCAACAGAAACAGACCACATGACTGGATTATGATGATCAACTGAAAACTTTCTCCTCCGTTTTCTCCCAGAGAAAGTAAGACTGCACTAAAACTGCAGTCTTAAGAGTGGCTTTAAAAAAAAGCAAAAAGCACTACACTGGCACACTGATTATTTTAAATCAGTTGCTTATCTTTTGAAATCAGTGTCACAGCCATAAATTTAAGCATGCAAGTTCTAACTCCATCTTGAACATCTGCAAACATTTTAAGCCTCACCTGAAATGCCATGTAAGTAATACATGTAATATTAATAAAAATTTATAGGTAAATCTTCAGAAATCCCAAATTTAAAACTGCCCAAAACTGCATCTTTGGAAGAAGAAGAAAACGTTCCACTTCCATCTTATGAAATTCAAAGACAAAAGTCAATATTCTGGAAGCTCCCAAAACTGTTACTAGGACAGCAGATCAAAGTTCCCAACATTTAGATTAGATCAAAGCAGAACATGTTAAACTTGGAATGAATAAATACATTAAAATCAACATTTACTCACCTTGTCTCGTGGCACAGCAGAAGGCAATTCCCGGGCTAACCTGTTACGTCTTTGTTCCTTTAAAAATAATCCAGCAAGACCTCAATTATGTATCACTATATCAACACACATCCAAGACTTGTATTTTAAAGATGACTTAAATTTTAGAGACAAACACTAATAATAACATCTCATCCAGTGCCATATAGCCATCCTATGATCCTATGAAAGCATCAATTATTTTCATGAAATTACTCTGATTACTTGGCCAATTGTAAATTCTTAATATAAAATTTTTGCAAAACTTTTTGCAACACTCTCTATAATCAAGACTAGAGCCTTCAGATAACAGGATCAAAGCTAAACAGTTGGGCTCTGCGTAGATTCCCTACAGCTTTCATTAAGCATTAAATCTTCAAAGTAATCCAAAAGAATTTGATTTCACATCCAGCAAGGTTGACTCTGATTTGCCCGGAAGGAAACATTCACTTTATAACAAAACAATTTGAAACAATCATGACAAAGATCTGATTTTTCTTGAAAGTAAGAACTGATTGTCCAATAAATAAAAATAATGTGTTTTACATGGTTTGTTTCTTCAAACATTTCAATGTCCTGTTCAGGAAGATACTGGAAAAGAACTAATGTTGGTAACACACAATAATACAATAATCTCATACATTCAGCTTCACAAAATCTTAAGTTTTGTATTATAGCAGTTTGTGCAGACATTGTTCCTGGACTAGATTCAAGAGTAGTCAGTCTATCAAGCCAAATTCAACTGCATAATCAGTCAAAACAAAATTTATTTATAAAAGAGAGGTTAGAACCAACAAGCGGAAATGACAACATAAACATTTTAAAAAGAACACTACTATGAAAAAATGCGCTGGATCAGCAAGGGAACACAGGAATTATTAACAAGCTCTTAGTCTGATGGATGAAACACTGCAACAAAAATCAGACTTGGGAGAAAGAACTGAGCAGATCAGTTGTAGGACAATTGTTTCCAGAGGATGTCAGCAACAAAGTTTCTCAATCAAAACTGGTCTTGAGAAAGAGAAAAGGCTACTGAAGCTGTAAAAGCCTGATTGGAGGGTGATGGAGAAAATTGTTTTAGGGAGACGGAGTTTCCTGAACAGATTCAGGAACAATACCAAAGGGAAGCAGAAATTAGAAGCTGAATAGAGGAAACAATACCTGTAATTATCATTTTATGAATGAGAGGAACATTATAGCTATTGACACATTCTGTCAGAGAGAAGATGCAGTTACTTTGACATTAAAGAGAATTTCACAACCATCTTTTTAAAGTTTCTCTTCCAAAATTTCACTTAATAGCAACTACTCAGGTGCCAATCTTATCTTCCAGGAGACATACAGACAGAATTGTTTTAATTGAAACATCAGCCACTGGTTCTGCATGTAATATGCAACATAAATCTAATAAATCAGCTGATCACAAGATAAGCATACACCGTATTTGTACTATAATCAAATCTTTATACTTTATATAAGGTAGAACTACGGTAGAAGAATAGACGTGTCAGTTTCTTTCTATGAAGCAATTATTTAGGCTTTCATTTGAAGAATCAAAAGACAAGACATTTAACAAAGCTATAGTCCATGATCATAAAAATACTTTCGACTTATCCACTTTTCAGCTAAGCACACAGAAATTATTTTTAAGAGGATGTATTTTCTTACCTCAATGTTGTTATTCATTAACCCACAGGCATCAGCAAAATCTGGATGTTTGGTATTAATATAGGCTAACTCAATAGCCACTAAATTATGAACCTGCAATGAAATGGCATTCATGGTTCAAAAATTCAGTGAGTAGATCTAATGGCAGTGAAGAACAATGACCTACAATGCAGTCTAACTGTCCATAGCAAAAAAACATTTTTACTGCCCCAAAGACATTAAAGCGCTGACCCTGAAAAAAGCAAGAAGGGAATTAATTCTTTCATTGCAATACACTCAGACCTTCAGCTCTTTTTTGAAGTTATATCAATTTAACTTGTTAGCTATATTAAGCTAACCCCTCTCCAGCAAGAATTAAACAAAACTCAGCCATTTAAGGAGTGTTCCATATGATGTAAGCTATATAGTCAACCTTCAGTCACAAGCCATCCATGTTTGAACTAGTGAGAGATGCCTCACTGTAAGCACATACAACAATTCTTTTTGCTTTTCACGTTAAACATACACACACATGTACAGAGCCAATACCTTTCTTTCCTCCCAAATAAGCAAGCCTAAAGCAGACTTTTAGCTTTGGCAAAATATATTTTAATATTAAAGTTGAATTTTCACCTCTCGTTAACTAAAAGGCATTAAAGGTGATATCAACATTTTATCTAAACCTTACGTTTGAAACAAATAGAATAAGGACTATAATTTAATTTTTATCGTTGCATCTTTAGTACAGTAAGTGAACAGCTTCTGTTACAGGAAAGGTAAATATACCTACATCAGAAAGGCTAAGAGGCTTTACATCCAAGTTTTAGTAAAATCGTCTTGGAAAACCGAAACACAGCAGACAATAAGCTGCAGAGGGTTCCACCCCCATCCCTTTGTTTTTTATATATTATCTTCTAATACAGAAGAAGCTACTTAACAAATATGAGTTATGACTCCTTTAATAATTTGGGTTCCTCGCATTACACAGCAAAGAGAAGCATCACGGAAAAATCCAGAAAACATAATTTTCCCAGCAAAATTATAGTAGACGGAAAATTACCATTTCATTTGTGACAGGAAGTCTTCTACGCAGAAGACAAGTTACTACTTCAACTATGGCATCATGCAATTTAGGAAACCTCAATAACTCCTAAAAAAAAAAAAAAGGCAAAAATTTACTGGTGAGACTTCCAGGCACTTTTTTTTTGGGAGGTGGGGGGGAGGGGGGCGGGGAAGAGGGGATATTGAAAACATAATTCAAGCACACTTTTACCTGTGTACTGTAATTACTACAATGCTGGATAATCCTCTGCATTTCTTCATGAACCAGCTCCACACAACGCAAGCTAGGCTCTTCTAAACGTTTGATTTGCCTTTTAACCAGCAATTCAAATGAAACTTCAGGAACAAACAAGGCAGGACGGGGACCCTAGTTCAAAAGGAGGGTAATTTTTGTTAAGTTGCATATTAAAACAAGCATTTATAAGTAGCAGTATTTGATGAAATCCTGAATAAAGCAGACCAGAGTTTTCACACCCAAAAGAGCACTCAGAACAGTCCTTGCCTGTTTAAGAGTTATACATATTAAAAGAATATTGAAATACAAAAGCTTTACAGACTAAAGAAACTCAAAAAGATATCTTTACGACAAATTTCGTTAAATTATTATTAACCATCACCCTTGTAAAATCTTGAACATTTCTACGTAGTCTTACAATCATGAACAATTCTTTCCAGATTTGCGTATCCAAGTTTAAATTAAATTTATTATAAAAACAAAGACATTCTCTTCCTAATTTTCAGCAGACAGAAAAATCCAGCAGTTCTGGACATACAACTCTCACTACACAATAGCTGGGTTTGCTGTTAAATATAATTGTAATACAGTGTCACTGTGTCAATGTTTCGGATAATTTCATTTATGACCTTACAGACCAATGCTCAGCTATACACGGAATATTTTTACCTGAGTTTTTTGAAAGCTAAATGAGCTTTAGAAACACAAAGATGTGATGCTTCACAGAAAAACAACACATCTTACCAGTCACTAAATGCTGCATTACATTTACAGAAGGATAAGAACATGCACACAAATCACTACTGTAGTGTACCTAATGTATTCCAAGTCTGAATAATTACTGACCGTGCAGAAATGCAACTGTATGTACCCAGCAGAACACAATACAAAAGCTGACTTGCTTGATGTTCAAATCAAGCTCTGAGGAGTGAACATTCCATATACTGACAAAAAAAGTAAACTTACTTTTAATTAAAAAAATAAAAGTAAACTTACTTTTAATTCTTACAACATCAATCCCCATATCCACAACAAACCCGATCAGTCATGTAAATACTGAACCATTAAAAAATCACGTCTAGTAACAGAGAATGAAAACATCTGAACATGTCCTAGCCCATAGATCTCACAGTAAGTCTTTATAGCTAGCACAGAAGTTCTTAATGCATGGGCAGTTTTTCATCACCCTTTCTGTAATATATAATAGCTTCACCATAGGGTTGCCAAAACTGGGCTGGAGCTTAATTTAAACCTACAAGCAAAAGAAATGAGTAAGCATTCTCCTTAAACTCATTAACTATCTGATAATAGCTGCAAATTTGGATTTTGTATTTTTCACTTCAAATGCCAAAAAGCAGGATTCAGCCTATTTGCATAAACTCTTTCAGCTGTTACTAATTAGAGTCCTGAAGGAGCGCAAATTGACAAAATTTTATTTTTAAACCAATAACAACACTTAGAATACAGAGTAACACTCACAGTAGCATTTCTAATGGCAGTCAGAATATCAATTGTGTTAAGGCCACCTAGAGGATCAACAGATTCTAAGGTTCTTCCAAAGGTCTCATGAAAAATGTAACAGATTCTGGCTCCTCCACATCTGAAAGAATAAAATAACAACTAAAAACAAGGAAAAAAGCTTTCATTGCAAACATTTTTACTGTTAATTGGATTCAAACATTTTTGATTATGTTATGTTCTGATGTACTACTATTGCCAATATGAACCAGCAAGAGCTGCTGGGTCAGTCAATATTCTAGAAAAACATTTATTACTTACAGCTCAGAAGTCTCTATGTATTTTGCTGTTCCTTCAATAGTATTACAATATTCTGTGGCAAATTTGGTAATAAGCTGCAATAAAGTGGCACTTTTGTCCTCCACAGGTTCCCCATAGCTGTTTAGCAGAGACTGGTATTGAGCAGCTAAAACATTGATTCTGGTTTTCAGTTCTGGCAAGCAATCCCTGATATGATGCATTAGTAGTCTAAAAATGGAAAACAGGCCTTCATGAGAAGGAAGGAATAATTTCAGCTTTATCAGCTCTACCAAAAGAGAGACAGAAAATTATCATCAAAGGAAAACATTTGCTCAGGAAAATTACAGTAAATGCAGAAATTGAATTTGGAAACAGAGCTGTTTCACTGCACAGCACCAAAAGAAAAAGGAAAGAAAAATAAATGGTTATACATATTTCTAACACACCAAACTATATCTTAATGTACCTTTAAAGGAATGCTTTTTTTTTTTTTAGATGTAGTATGTAATACCTGTTCAGTGTTCTAGCGAGATACTTAGTTCCATTTCGATTGGCTAGGGAAGGATACTTCTTTTGAAGAAAACCATACTCATCACGGATAGAATCAGCTACACTCTTCTTATTGTTAATATCCAACTGACTCCTGAAGTTAAAAGGCAGAGTTGCACGCCAGTTAATGGATGCAAAGGAAGAACAATTCACACTTCTTTTTTTCCTGACAGGAGATCTGAACAGACGTTTTTTGCTTTACACACGTAACCCTTCTCCCTTATAAAATAAAGAAAAGTTTTATTGGCTGTTCCATGGAGCATAGATGGGAAATTGGTACAGGTAGCTGTCATACATATGCAGACTGAGCAAAAAACTTCTATCAACACTGCATGAGATTTGACCTAGCTGATGCAAAAGGTAACATGCACAACTACAACACCCATATGCATTTAACATGATCTTAGCACTAGTGTGAAGTATCTATTAGTGCCATATCAGCAATAACACAAACAGCTAATCAGAAACATCCCTCAAGCTAAAAATCAGTACTGGAAAGAAGTAACGCAACAGTTCTTTTAGAAGAAATGTCCCTATTCCTTTCTAAATTAGCAGTTGATTGACTAGAAGAAGAACAGATTTTTGAAAAGTCACCAACGAGCTTGTTGCTTGCTTGGTTGTTTCATCGTCAGGTCTCTTTATTCTTAAACCCATGCTCATGGTTAAATAAACCCAAAGCATTACTTCATATTAACAGTCTTTAAAAAATGATATAAATATGCCCGGACAGACCTGTTCACCACTCCAATGATACCAAGTTTTACTGGAATCACTCTTCCCATAAGCACATCCATAGCATCAGTGCCAGCATCCATGAGATCCAGCTTTGTAATAACAGCAAGGGTTCTTCGACCTACCAAAAGCAAAACTCAGTCAAAGGGATGTTTTGTCTTGATCAAGGTAGCTAAAGCCTATCATTCAAAAAGCTCCTCAGGAATGAAGAATGAAGTGTAATAGGACAAACCAGCAAAGACCAGCACAAGAATGTGTAGTACTGGTCTATCTGGAGCCCCTTATTAACGAAAGTGTGTGCGTATATATATATATATATATATACAAATATATATATATACATATATACATATATATATATGTGTGTGTAAAATATAACACGGTTTGGCAGGTATTGCTCCCCATATGTATGTGGTTAAAGAAAAAGGTTTAGGTGCTATGCAGTTCAAAATTTTCACTAATTGCAACAAATATTTTTGCATAGTACATGAGGTCAGAGGTGCTGCATACTTGCAGAGAAGACTAAGGCAGGCAGGGGACCTGCAGGTGTAAGCAAACTGAACACTTTTCTAGGATCTATGTAGAACTAGATATAATGGCAATGTTTCAAACTACTTTTGAAACACCACTACTGCTGGAGAAGCTGCCAGAGGAAGTAACAGGACCACTTCACGCATTGTGCAAATACATAGCCAGAATCCCAAGAGACTGAAAAAGCAGCATGGGATTTATTTTCCTAACAAAACAGACTTTTGTCAAACATGTGACAACGTTTTCTGAATGAAAATTAAAACTTAATTATTAGTCACTGTGGAAGAAATAGTGACTCAAATTCACTAAGTAGGTAAATTTTGCATGTTTAAACAGGTAGGCTAACACGTGCAAGTCTTGTCTGGGGCCTTGGTATTTCCTTGGCTCTTAGGTCGGAAAATGAAAGTGGCAAGAACTTTTTCTTTTAAATCATAGCATGCTTTTCAAGTCTAAAAATAATCCATCAACTCAGAAAAATGAAAAGGTACTTGGCTCCTGAAACTTTCAGATGAATGTAAGTTTGAAATTCTAACCAGTTTAGTGCTCCAAATTCTCATTACATACCATTGTGCTTACAGTTCTTGCAACATAAGCTGCTACTCCAGACCTTTAGGATTAGAATTTTGGGAAGTGATCCAAAAGTCACAGCTGATCACTTTTATGGGAGTAAATTAAAAGGAAAGGGTCAGCTGCATTGAATGAGGACAATCTGACTGAAGACACAGCCAAGAGAAGAGATTCTCCTGCAAAGTTATGTGGCTGTGCAACCCGTAAACGCTTATGCAGACAGGCTCAAGCAGACTCGGTGTTTGAAATCAGGTGAGAAATACTACTTTTAAGGAAAGAAGAACCTGAGAGTAAAGCATACCAACACCAAGTTTTATCCTAATTTCAATATATCTATGTTCAAAGTATACATTTTCATCTTCTTTCAAATCACAGTGCCATTTATTAGTAAATAGTACCAACAGCACTTCTCATACACAAGAAACAGGTACTCAGTAGCTGCAGATCTATTTCAAAGTCATTAGGTAAATATAAAATAAACATCATTCTACATTAAGTCAAATCAGTCAGATCTGTCATACAAATGCAGGACATTACAATGGGTACTTATAGTATATATTATTTTTACTCTTACTAAAAGTCACTAAACAAACAGCTAAACAGTTAAATATCAGCTGCAGGATGACATTTTCTCTCATAAAAGAGAGAATATTGGACAATAAAGCATGAAGTCATCCTAACAGACTAAATTATTAAAAATCTCAAAACCTCAAACATTCTGTAGTGCTATTCTGTTTCTCTGAAAATGTAAGTTGCTCGTATGACCATTAAAATAGTCATAAGCCAGAAAGCTCTTAAGATATTAATTCATCACAGCATTTTCTGAATTGCAGGGACTGCAGCAGAAAATCTTTAGGCAAATATAATAATTATATTTTCTAGGAAATGCAGGAACATTCATTTTCCTTTCTACTTTTAAAAAAAAAAACTTTAGCTTTATTTTAGGATTTAAATTAAATTAATTAATTTTAAAAAAAAGATTTACAGAATCAAGGGGTTTTGCTGCTTACCATCTGGATCCACCTCCCGTGCAATTTTAAGTGCTTCTGAAGTGGCCATGTCTGTGTTAGCTGCTGTGACCGCCAGAATAATTGAATTTGGGTTGCTGATGAATTGAAGGATTAGCTCTCTTATTTGAAGTTCAATATCCTTAGGCTGATCACCAACAGGCACCTAGAGAAAAAAACAACACAGAACTTTTCAAAATTGTACAAATTGTTCAATATTGTACAAAATTCTATGTTATTGAAGATTACTCATTGAAGATTAATACTCTTTACAGTGTAACAAAGTTTTCCAGCCCTTTCTTTTCCCCTTCACAAACTGGAAAGAAAAGGAAAATCTTGGAAGGAATAAAAGCCAAAACCACTCTTATAAAAGTGAGAATCAACTCATATGATTTGTTTTGATACTGTTGTCAGGATGACTTGCTATCCAAGAATCATCTGCATAACAGGCAGAGTGGGGTGCATATGTCTGCAGAGGCAGGTAAAAGAAGTCATCGTGATCGCCTTGCCACAGAAAGTTATTCAGTATAAAACCTGAACAGGATCTGAACTCTCCTTCTAATGTATTCTCACTTTATACAATTTCTTAGGCAAAACGTGCATAGCAGCTTCTGGAGATGCAATGGGAAAAACATTTTCAAATTTGTCAAGTGCCCATCTCTCTGCAGAAACCGATCTGAAATTTAAGAGTTCTCTCTTATCTCCAAGGGAATGTGCTGCTTGCACAATGTTTCCGATCACTCAATTCTATATAGAAAGAGGAAGAGCTTAAGTAAATCCAGCTCCTGTAACAGTGGACAGCACCAGAAACTCAAATCCTACACCAGAACATGTGACATCTCAAATTTATATAGCCAAATACTTAAACTAAGGAACAATGTTTTAGTTCTTGAAAGCTGTTTAATCTAACGATACAGAACCAAGCCAAAGACTGAACATACGCTCCTTGATTCAAAACAGTGTTTACAGCGAGTCAGAAGAAAAGCATTTCGTATCTTACCTTTGTCATTCCTGGTAAATCCACAAGAGTCAGATTTACAACATTGGATGAAAAAATTTTAAGATGAATAGGTTCAGGACTGATTCCCTAGAAATATATTAATAATAAAAAAAAGTTAATCACCGTACTGGATTATGTAAATGACCTTTTAGAAAGCCAAAAGCTGAAGTTTTATATAAAAAAAGCCAACCAAACAATCAAAAACAAACAAAACAAAAACCCAACAGCTTTCTTCCATCATATGTCTTATACCTACCTATTTGGTGAGAGAAAAAGCCAGCCACATTCATCAACCAAGTGCTTTGGAAGCTGCCTTGTTATCCTCTCAATATAATGCATAAAAGGCTTTCTACTTCAGTAATTATAATAGATATTTGAGAATAAAATATTTGATTTTATAATCACACACGAAGGCATGTGTGTGGAACAAATAGAAGCATGTTTAAGTTTATTTTTTGCACGATTATTATGGAAGCTTTGAAGTAAAGTGACAGCAATTCTCTGCACTTCCTTTTAGCTTAAGTCATTTATCTCATGAATACAGTGAAAAACCTTGAGACAGCATGACTATGATTTTTCATGAGAATAGTTCAATGCTTCTCACTTCTAGCCGCTAGAACTGCTTAAGAAAGATTTCAGCAGCAAGATGATCTACAGCAAGACAACGATGGACAGTTCAGCATTTACCTTATTATTTCCTGAAATCCTCTCTGTTTCATTTTCTATTTCCTGACGAATTTCATCAAAATCTGTATAGATCTGAAGTACAAAAGAAGAAGATTATTTAAATATCAAAAGCAGCATACTCTTACCTAATTGTGAAATAATGCTCTCTTCTCCAAGAGACAATGAAAATTTCTGTAACTATGTATGCCAAAGGTTAAAAAAAAAAAAAGTAAGAATGACTGATAGCCCATAAGCTAATGCTAACAGAAATCATCAGTGCTAAAAATGAGAGAACTCGTAATCTTGGCATTTAATCTGTTGCAGCATCAGGTGGCAGTTATTAGCACTTACTACTACCCATCAATGTCAGACAACGTAGAAAAAATAGCATCCACCTAAAGAGAATTTCAAACATTTAATTATATCGCTGATCTAGTTACAACCACTTGAAGTTAATGAACAACACAGAGCTTGAACCCCTGCACATCTGGGAGGGGACAAAACAGTGTTTTAATTTTTTTTCTGCTCTTGTCTAGTTTTACCCTCCTTCCGCCAATCTGAAATACGTTAGAATACAGCTACTCTTTCACATGTTCCCACTGTGTTCCTCTTTAGGTTTCCTTTAATTTCCAGCACTGCCTAGAAGATGAGGAAATCAGTTTAAAGCAATAAAACACTTAAAAAGTGCATCTGCCAACACAGAGATACACTGTTACCAAAGAGACCCAATGCTTAGTCTTTTGCTTGAAGCCTGTGGTCATCTCTGTTTCTCCTCTCCCTTGATAAATATTAGACTCCTCCTTCCTTCTCATAGCTTTCTAATCTTTCTCTAACATTGCCAGTCCTTCAGTGAATTGAAATGACCTGTGACTGTATACTTTCTTGCCTTTGCAGTTTCCATTCTCATCTCACTCATGCACAAGAAAAAAAGTCAACAGAACAACACAAAAGGGATTAAGATAAATAACTCAAGTGAATCAATGATCCACTTACAGAGCCATTGATAAGTAACATGTTTTCATAAATTACTCTTAAAAAGTAAGAAAATCCTCAATAATCTTGCACGCAGCATAGCAGGTAGAATAATCTCCTTTTTGAGAAAGACAAGGGAAAGAGATATAGAATTAAGTATATATATGACAGTGTATTTATGACACTGCTGCTCCACCACCAGAGCAAACATACCTTGTTTTTGGTGTGAAGAAATTTACCCCATTCTTCAGCATCTATCTCTGAAAACAAAGAATTGATACATGAGGAAGAGGAAGCAGATGTTCCAATCACATTTTTCCAAGAGCCTGTTTATTGAAGACTATAATGTGATTTTTTTTTTCAAGCAGCAAGAGAAGAATTAGTCTGTTTTCTGCTGTTAGATGTTAAATAGCTCAGTACACATACACTTATGATTCTGCTTAAACACTGCATCTCATTATTCTTTGTAATTTATCTTATTACACAATGCCCATCTTCTGAATTGTGAACTGAGCTAATCAGCTGTCCTACCATTCTTCAGTAAAGGTCTAATCCATTCAAAAATCAGCTTGCAACAGAAAACAAAATAATTATTAGCAATAGCTTAAAAAATGAAAAAATATACCAGCCTTTAGCATCTTTTCTTTTACCATGCAAATGAGATCAAATTACAGCTGAAAGAAAAAAAGTTAGAAAAACCTGTAGAACCAAAAAGAAAAAGGCACAAACAGAAAATACATAAGTATTCTACATAACAATGAAGTCTTAGGAGAACATGTCTCTTCCCAAATCTGTCGTGGACCAAACATTTTAACTCTTGTCAGTCACCACAGATGTCTGAAATTACTTGTGAGCCACTCAGGAGCAGTCCCAGAAACAGCAAAGTTTTGTCAACTCCTGCTTTGTAGTGCAGGCAGCAGTTTGAGTTATGCTGCAAGACACTTGCACTTTCACAACTAGGTTTCCAAGCACCAGTAAGTTCTGTTTCAAAATTTTTAAGTTAGCCATCATTTCCCGTCTGCTCCCCAGTGCAGCAGTCTGCTCTACAAGAAATCTGGTCACTTGGCAAACACACAGCTTACCTGAAATTAAGTCACCATTCAGAACGTTTTTTTCACTTAAGTTGAATTTCAAGATACTTATCACTAGAGATCTTTCAAGGGATTTGGGAATTAAAAGTGCAGAAAGTTCTATGAAGCAGCAATGACACAGAAAAGCAAAAATCATCTCATTCTAATGCAACAAGGTCAGAAAGCTAAAAATCAACTAAATCACAAGACTCAGCAAAACAATCAATCAACACAGTAGCCATCGTGGAAAAGTAAAAGTGTAATCAACAAGTGGCATGAAATGTATGTGGTTTAGTGTATATAAGCATGCACTTGATGTGTAGGGAGAAAAAGCAAATGGAGAAAGGCAACCTTTAGAAAGGTGTCTTGGATTTTTCCATGTAGCAGGGTCTGCAGTTAAAGAGAAACAGTATTGAATGATGTTTAAAATTTTTCATCATATTTAACATAGCATTTTATTAACCTTCATCACCAGACTATTACAAAGATCACAGATGCATGCAGACAGATGTGCATGCTCATCTACTACTGATGGAAATGTGTAACATTTACAGTATGCATGGCAATAAGATCCTAACAGAACACTGATAAATGCTGCTTATTAATTGATATTCTAGATGACAAAGTTTACTTGATGATCACTTTACTATTGCTATTCATCTAATTCCAATAGCTTACAATATTTTTTTCTGAGCAAAGAAAATATCACCCGTAGTTTCTGCAAGGCTGAACTTCCTTGGCAAAACATTTCTCATCTTTTATTCATGGCAAGAATGAGAAAAAATCAAGCACATTTTTAGTATCACTGAAGGTAATATTACTGCACAGGAAAGAAACCTGAGTTTTGCATCCATATTTTAACGATGAAAATAAATTTATGCAGATTAAAAAAATCAGACCACCTCTGAGACAGATTTAAGAAGAGACAACATTAACTACCACCATTCTCAACTTTAAGTTTCTCATGTTTATATAAACCCCATATTCAAAAAAAAAGAAAACTCTTTATTGACATGCTATCGAGTTTACAGCTATATTTTTCTGTGATGCCAGTGCATCACAGCAGCATGGAAGTGCAAGAATAAAACAAATTAGTGAAGAATTTTTGCTGCATGTGCCTATTTGGCACAAAATGCAAGCAGCACAGCAACAATCAATTCTTCAGTTTGGAAAGCTTATTAGATCTGGGGAGTTAATTCTAGTGCCTTGCTCAGGTGGATAAGTCAAAGCCTTATTAGTGGAGATGCACTGATTTAGATTACCTGGATCAACTCAGGAAAAAAAAAAAATACAAAAAAGACTTCTATCCTTACTGTTTTATGGGAATTCACAGACAACTACAGGCACATGAGCTATGAAGAAACCAATGTTAGGAGGCAGCTTTTGTTTGTATCAGCTGACAAACAGGCAAACTTACATACCAGTCTCCCCACAAAAAAGTGTAAAATGAAAGGGCTCATTAATTCCAGGTTATTAAATGGGTTTAGTCCATTTACAGTACAGAGGAACTAAAGCAAAATGCACATTCAGGAAGAAACTACAGTATCTTCAAAGTTGTATTACTCGTCCCCTCTTAAAAGTTGAATCTGAGAAAGGAAAAACAGGCATGGAGCTAGAAGAAAAAAACAGTAAGATACTGACACCATAGCATTTGAAAGATAGCAACCAAGCATTCTTCCACCATCTCCTTAGGAGGAATATAACGTAGGTTTAGTCTTAAATTACTGCTTTTCTGGCAGCATAGTAATCTGCTGCTAGGTTTAGTTCTGTGTGTAAAGAATTGTTTTAGTATCATCTATTAACTTTTAAAAATACATACAAAAATGATGCAGCTTAGTAAGAGGCATTGCATCTTACCTTGTTAACATCCACGGATCAAATAAGGCCAATTTTAAAAAAATAAAAAAGTTTTCCTTGCTATATATAACACAAGAAAAGATTGAACCCATGATAAAAGGCTTGGTCTTAAACTCAGTCTTAGATCATATAGGACAAAAAAAGACTTAAAGAATAAACGCAATGTCCCAAGATGTACAGAAAATCTCACTTGGTGCAAATACAAGTTTAATTTTTCTCAGAAGTTTCACTTTATACAGAAGGAAACACTTGCCCCACTCTTCTCAAGTCTATACTGACACCCACCCCTTTTAACATTTGAGGAAAAAAATCCCAGTAGCTCTAGTTTAATGCAAAGGAGTTTTTAGGAAAGGAGGAAGGATTTGAATCATTACACAGAATGCAGGGATGCTCAAGGCAAGGAGAAAATATTTCAATTAACCTACATTCAACAACCCAATACTTTCTGGCTGACACACTGAACATTTTTTATATCACTAACTTCACTAGTAAATCAGTCTCCCCCCCCGTTTTCTTATTATTTGTAATCTTCTCAGGCAAGACTTTCATTTGTATTAATCACGTGATTACATACAAGCTTCAGAGCTAGATAAGTGTGCAAAAATGGCATTACAGTCATTACAAAAATTTTTCCCATTACCCTCATCCTTTCCTGCCTCTCTCTAAATGAAATCCAACTTGTGAAAATACACGACCTTCTTCCAGTTCCTTCTGTATGTTGGACCATTTTTTCCATCCTCAATGACAAGCTCTCTCAGGTGAGAACTCTTTTATTATTATATATATATTAATATAATATATATATATAATATATATAATACTCATGAGAATTAATGTAAGATTATATAATAATCTTTATTATTTCTACAAAGAGAAGTACAATGAAGCAGTCCACACTTTTGGGGAGCTAGGGACAGGAGACTCATATTTGAAGTAGAGAGCAAAAAGCTGACAAAACAGCACTGAATTTGCAAGCAACAGCTGCGTATTAATTATTCTGTGTTCCATACCAGTTCTACCTGTTCAGAATTTGACCAGCGTTCAGCTTCCTATCCTGGATTAAAAAAAGAACCTATACACACATTTCCTAGTCGGCCATCCATATGCTCCCTCCTCACTGCCATTTCCTAACGCACGGATCAGCTGCCAGAAGCTACAGGACCAATTAAATAATTAATGAGATCAGCCCCAGGTCTCTCATGTACGCTGCTTCTCCTGTAATTTGATAAGCGAGCACACAGTGTGGTATCTCCGCATCAAACACACCATGTGCTGAATCACTAAAGGCTAACAATAAGCAGCAAAAGCATGAGTATGTTTCTTTCACTTCAAACCATGCATGGCGCTGTAGAATATATGCATCAGTTTGAAATGTTATGAAAACACAGCTCTTCATATATAATGGAAAATTCATCTCTCTGGTCTTTTCCAATGACTTTGGTCTACTACAGTGACCACCACAAAAAGGTATCACACAGCTCACCAGTGAGCTCAGGGGCAGCAGAGAAGATCCTTAATGTTTCTTGTTAAAAATCAGATGTTAGAATTATAGCCAGGTGTTTGAACTTTCTCAACAATCTTTCCAAATGTGCTCCAAAGAATCAAACGGAAAACAATAAATAATAAAAAATCACCCTTAAATTGATATGAACTGATATTCTTTGGCAGATGACATGCATCAGAAGATATTAAAATAAAGCTATTTGAGAGAGACAATTTCTTCCTTCATAGCCATAAAGACAACGCAATTGCCCATGCCTAAACAAATACCACAGCAATCCAAAGTGCTTTGTGTTAAAAACGGGGAAGCTTTCTGGATGCAAACGCCCAGACAGATGTTAAACTTGAGATCACAAAATCACAAGGGATCACAAAGCAACAGGGCAGCTGCACAAAAGTATCCGTGCACACACACAGTTCATTACCAGCACGTTCAGGAAGCAACATGCCAGGACTGACATGCTCTTGTCCAAGATTCCGTTTGTAACGTAGAAACCTTTCATACCAACAGCATCTCTGCCTGCAAGACTTCCCTTTCGGAAATCCAAAACACATTTAAGCCCTACCTCAGCATCCAAATCAAAACCAACAGAACTATGACCTCTAATAGCATAGAGACTTATTAAAATCTCAGACAGTAGAGCCAGGATAACAGGTTACCATCTTTTTCTTTCCAAGCTACTTGATCCCATCTTCTCAGATGAAACACAATCTGTATGTAAGCTAAGCCATACCAGTGACAAAACCACAGTGATTTGCTTGAATTTTGAGGGAAAAGAGAAGCATTTCGAACATAACTGGTAAAAGTCATAAAAGTCTGTCTGTTCTTAACAAGCCTACATTTCTCTCCAAAGAACATCAGGAAGAGACCACAACACGTACATCTTACATATTGATTTTTTTTTTCTTTAAAGGTCTAAATGGGCCTTATAAATATTAATTTAGCTCAACATCCTAATGCAGTAATACCATTAATCCATTCAAATTTAAAATTCATATCCACAGATCAAACGCAACCTACAGCAGAAAGTCTCTGCCTTGACTCCAAATACTTTGATTACAAAATTACCTTTTATACCTGTAAAGTTGCACAGCAGAACAAAATCATATTTTATTCTACAACTCAGAATCAAAGCATTCTGACAACTACCAAAAACTATACACTGTACAATGCAAGTAGGGTGAAACCACTTTTAAAGAAATCAGATCTGTCATTCTTTAAAAGTAGCCAAGAGTTACTTGTTAAGAATGGGTTACTGGTCTTGGAAGGTTTTCAAGACCAAACTAAATAAAGCCCTGAGCAACCTGGTCTTGAGCTTAAAGACAGCCCTATTTACGGCCCTATTCTGAGCAGGAGACTGGACTCCTGAGATCATTTCCATCCTGAATTTTCCTATGGTCTCTTCACAATCCAGAACATCCTGGACTGCATACTGTGTCCTGCATGCTAAAAGCTCTTAATTGTTATGAACCAAAATTGTTTTCTGCTTGTGGCAATATTGAAAATTGGAGCATCAACCTTTAAACTGCACATTAGGAACTGTTCTTCAGCAACCAATGACTATAAATATTACATGAAGAGAAGTACTACCAAAAAACTTCTGTTACCTCCGCTTGCTATTTCTGGAAATAAACTCCAAACAATTTAAACACAATAAGAATTAAAAATTGTAGCCCCAAGATTATTGCACCATCAAAAGTCTGTGTACCTTCACTGTCTAAATCAAAAAATCTAAGATGGTCAGAAGGTGGATATGGTCCTGATGGTCTTTCAAAATGTCAAGAGCAGCAGTTAGTACAGAACGCGTTCAAAATCCCAAGGGACAACTGAGATGAATTTCATGATCTGCTGGAGGATAATAAACACTACAGAAGACAAAAGCTTTAAACTAGAGACCATCACAATACTTAAAGCATTGTTCTTGATGTGCTTACTGCCTGAACTGAGAGATTCTATCTGTAAGCTACAGAACGTGCCTACTAAATTCTTTTTGCATCTATGGCAGGTTTCTTTGTTTTTATTTCTCCTTCTACCGCTTTGTCCAGAGTTTGTTTATTTCTTCACCTCTTTCCACAAAGTCATATATAGTCATCCTCTCAAGGAAAGGTCTTATTTAAACAGCAAAAGAGGAAGGGGATAAACACACACAGGAAAGTCATGTTCTCAGTGCTCTATACAACCTTTATCATAACTGAAATACTTATTTTGGCCTGCTTTTCTCAGAAGTACTTGCTAAGAACAGGAAAGCTTGAGATACTAGATATTTTGAATATCCAAAAGCTTTTGGCTTCATGACTTGCTGTATGAACACAACAGCTGTAACAATGGCTGTGTTTTCTTCTACAGTATTTTTCAGTAAAATGCACAAGAAAGATTAAAAGCCTCTTTCCTACCAGGCAAAACATGCTCTTGGATCTCACTTACCGTTTTCATCTCCAGCTGTTTTCCGACCATCCTCTGGGGAAACGTGCACCAGCTGCAGAATAAGGGGTCTTCGGGTGACAACTCCGGTACCTCGTGGGAGCAGATCTCTCCCCACAAGACTTTCCAACACAGAACTCTTTCCACTGCTCTGAAAATTGGAATACAGCTACATGATTTTCTTGAACAAAAAAAAATGTTTTAACATTTTAGTTTTAGCTTGCTTTCACCACTCCCACAAACAGTTGTCTAGTCTGTCCTCTGCTATACAGTGTCCTACAGAAAGCATCTGACAGACTCACTGCATCTAATACAGTGATATCACAAGGGCAACACAAGGCAAGTCTGCTATAAGTCAGTAGCTGTTTAAACCTGCTTTTGATACTTAAAAGCCATGGTGATGGATGTATTTCTATTTCTTATGGATAAATTAAACAAGTAAAAATCAAACATAACACTTTGGAAGTCTGACCTATCAGACTTTAAGGGTTTGTGGGGTTATCTGTTGTTGTTTTTAATAGGACTATAGTAAACTCTTTCAGCTTTCTGTAGCATGTAAGACAACACAGACAGGCCATGAGAAAACCCGTTTTGGCAATCACTGCAGTCAGTTAGGAGCTGTTACTACATGAACACTGTTTTACCAAACAATTCTCTGAAAAAAAAAAAAGAATGCACGCTTTTGACAGCTAGAACATGTATTACCACTATACTACCGCAGTTCAGCTTACCAGTTCTGAAAGAGCAGATACAAGACTTTAAATAAATCAAAAAATGAGCATATAACCTACCATAACATGAAATTAAGGATACTTAAGACTGATTTTAAGTATCAAACATTTAGTGGCATCTTAAGCGATTTTTCTAAAACCAAAAAAATAGATCAGCAGAGATCAAGCAACACGGCACAATCAGGCAGCACCTGAGGACACTGTGCACTAAAATCTTACCAAACAGGAGCTGAAGAACCATGTGGCCAAAGTACAAAGTAGTTCTGGAAGCCTCCCTGCCAGAGTTTTGTTGTAGCACAGTTCAGAAGTATAACTAGTGTTACAGACTGTGAAAATACATGAATTTCTGAGTGACATCCAGGCTACTTTTTGACAAACTTTATAATTTAAAACAAGTGGAATGCCTGCTCAAGAAGATGAAACACAATAAAGGTTCATCAGCTACACTAAAAAAAAAAAAAACAACACATGCTTTCCTTTATGAAAAATATTTTTAACATCTCTTGAGTAAGATTTCTTTCACGTGGGTAGAACTATCACTTCAGTCTCAAAGGGTTGAAGGTGAGACCTGAATGTGGTAACTGCTTTTGAGCATAATCTGAGTAGAAGAGCATAATGAACAGCTCAAGTCCCTTCCAAAAACCTCATCAAGACAGAAAAACAAAACCCATGGGGCAAGTCACTGCACACTACTGCTCACCGTTTGGTCTTTCCAAAATAGCAGGAAGCTGAGATTGGTACCTCAAGGGTCTGTAATGGGACCCGTACGGTTTAGTACTTTTTAACAACAGACAGTGGGATCTAGCACATCCTTTGCAGGTTTGTGGACAACACTAAGCTTGAGTGGTGCAGCTGACAAGACAGACTGACATGACATGCCATCCACAGGGACCTGGACAGGCCGGAGAAGTGGGCTCCTGCAAACCTCATGAAGTTCAGCGAGGCCAAGTGCAAGGTCCTACACTTGGGTCAGGGCAATGCCAAAAATGAATGCAGGCTGGGCAATGACTGGACTGAGAGCAGCCCAGCAGAGGACTTAAGAGATACTGGTGGATTAAAAATTGGATGTGAACTGGAAGTGCACATTTGTAGCCCAGGAAGCCAACCGTATCCTGAGCGGTATCAAAAGCAGCGAGGCCAGCAGGGCAAGTGAGGGGATTCTGCCCCTTTGCTCTGCTCTCGTGAGGCCCCCCCTGGGGCCCTGCGTTCAGCTCTGGGGCCCCCAGCACAAGGACACGGAGCTGTGGGAGTGGCTCCAGAGGAGGCCACGGGGCTGATCAGAGGGCTGGAGCACCCCTCCTATGGAGACAGGCTGAGGGAGCTGGGGTTGCTCAGCCTGGAGAAGGGAAGGCTCCGGGGAGACCTTACAGCGGCCTTCCAGTGCCTAAAGGCGCCTGCAGGAAAGCTGGGGAGGGACTCCTGGTCAGGGAGTGTAGTGATAGGACAGGGGGAATGGCTTTAACCTAAAAGAGGGTAGAGTTAGATGAGGTATAAGGAAGAAATGTTTCACTCAGAGGATGGTGGGGCACTGGCACAAATTGCCCAGAGAAGCTGTGGCTGCCCCATCCCTGGAAGTGTTCAAGGCCAGGCTGGATGGGGCTTTGGGCAGCCTGGGCTGCTGGGAGGTGTCCCTGCCCACAGCAGGGGGGTGGGACTGGGTGGGCTTTCAGGTCCCTTCCAATCAAACCCTTCTGTGATTCTACGACAAACTACACATGGAACAAGAACATGATGTCCTACGCCACTCCCACAGCCCAGGTACTTTCAGATGTAAAACAAATTATCTGGATCCTCTGCAGTGGTTTAATAACTGACAATGTAAAGTCATACATTAGATGAGACACTGCAATACTCCACACATCAGGAAATTTGTTTCTAATTGCGTTATGTTTCCTTATTACAGCAATCTGCTCTTGGAACATAATAGAGTATCTAATGATGCACTCCTTAATCTGGATCCTATATACATCCATTATCAAGAATTATCCGGCAAGAAAAGCAGTAAACACAACCCTGATCTTTCTCTGCCAGTGGGAGGAAGCGAGGGATATGGGGTCTGCTCAGAACACAGAATCAGTTCAGCCAACCCTTCATACAACGAATGTGGGCAGGGACCAGTACTTATGACTAAGGGTACTACAGAATTTTTAGGGATGAATTTAGACCAGCATCATGCTTGTTTTGTCATCTCACTGGAACTACTGTCATGATTTGAAGCAAGGACTGAAATACCAAGTCCACAAAAAGATTAACAAATTTCAGTCTTTTGTGGCCCATCAGTCAGGCTTTCTTCCAGACTCTGACCTGATCCTAATTTGAAATATCTGTAAGTAATAATGACTAGAGGAACTTTATATAGATTATCCAGAAACAAAGGTAAATGCAGGAACACCTTGCTGTCTGTTGCTTTTTTAGCCATTGTGTCACACCTCCATTGCCAAGTGTGTAACGCTCTGCTCTGTTACCCATCAGTCTCATCCAGTTCGATGGATAGCAAAACTATTTTTCCTAGAAGTACAAACGTAAGAAGGGGGGACGCACACAGGGACTTAAATGTTTTATTTGAATACACAGTGCATATGATGTAAATCTTATCAGCATTCTTACTGCCTCCTGAACAGTTACGTCTTCATTCTTGTCAACATCATCTTCAGATTAACCTAGATCAAGGATGAAGGACAACAACAGGGAAATGACTGAGCACTTGCTCACAAACTAAAGAGCTGAGATCTGTCAGAACTGTGATCCACTCCCAAGAAGCCAGCATTCCTACTTGTTACAGGTCCTAACTATCCCGTTTCTGCCTCCCCAATCTCCATTTCATATTTACTTGTCCCTGCTTACTTCATTTGTGTGCACTTCTTAAGTATCCGTACACATTTTCTCCCATCCATTACATTAATTCCTTTGAGAGAACTCCCTTTGCACCGTGCTGCCTGGCCAGCCACACTTGTCAGGAATTCAGACGAGGCAGATAGCAGGGCATGACTTTGTCCAGCCGCCTCCGCAGCGGGAGTTGTTCCTTTCAGAGACACCTCAGGGCTGCTGACAAGCCAAACAGAAAAGATTCTGTATTGAACATTTTCAAGTAACGCTATGAAGAGCCATCTGTATTTATCCCAAACATTCCCTTCCCTGGCTTTCTCATCTTATTTCTAAGCCCACAGTGACCTAACAAGCAGTCCTAGTTTTAAAGGGCTTGCTCCCTACGCACAGAACACCAAGACACATTCTCCATGGCCAAAAGAGCCCTGACCCAATCCTCCCCCCTACTGATAGCTCCTCTCCTCTTTGATTCCCACCTACAGGTACAAAGGCCTAGCTGCTGTGTCTCTGCTGGTAAAGACCAAGGGAAAGAAAGTGCCTCAGCCTTGTCCATACCCACTGTCGCTAAATCACCGGTCACAGCAGCAGCCTGCCCGTGTTTCCCTTGTTTCTTTCCTTCCTTCTATCACTGCGATGCAACAAGAAGCTGCTCTTGTTGCCCTTGATGTTCCTTGCCAGTTTCAGCTCTATCCGAACCTTGGCTCTCCTAATACCATCCTCACATATGGAGGCAGCATAAAGGAGCTTGTCCTCTCTCCTACCTCCCGTGTGAGTCTTCTACTCCAACGCTCAGTTCTGAGTCTCCTCCACACCGCTCTCCTTATCTGCCTGCTCGTTTTCCCGACTGTGTGCACAGACTACCGCTTCGTGCTCCAAGGAGGTTGTTCCTAAAGGTACCCCAAGTCATTTGAGCTTCACTGTCCCACGTCTCTCAGCACCCCCCACCCAGCTCAGTGAATAAGCCAACCCGCTCTGAGGAAGTCCAGTCCTTCTGACAGGACCAACTGATACATTTTCCATTACCTAATCAAATAGGAAAAACCTGCAAAGAACTCCTGCAACACAATGCAGATTGACTGCAGGAAGGCACAAGTAAAGAATTAAGGCAGCAAGGCCGGTAGTCCCCATGACTTCTTCATCACCAACATTTGAGAATGACAGCAAGGAATGGGGAAGCAGGAGAGGTTTTGCTTCCCCATGAGATATAACAGCTCCTGAAGAATTTTCTTACGAAGAGCAATGTATCTACCTTGATGTCTGAGACAAAACGGCAGCAATCTCATCATTTCTGTCATACAAGAAATAATTACAGAAGTCTGGCTGGCTAAATTATTCTCTCAGCAATGCATACATACGTGGCTTGCCAAATTCCAATCCTATTATTGAGAAATATAAGCTAATGTGTTTTTACTGAGGTCTCCCTTACACGGCTCAGCCAAAATTGTTCAGGAATCCTGTATTTACACCACATCTAGCTGTAAATACACATCAAACAGTAACAAATCCACAGAGGATTTGCAGTTGCATTATTTCTCAATACATCAATTCCCAATGTCCTCCAATACTTCGCTTGAGACAAAAATACCTCATTTAATTGGAAACAACCAACACCAAACTTAGAGAAGTTATTTCAGGGAACTGTGATATTTAAAGATCCACATTTATATGCAGTACAGACTGGATTTACGTATTATCACTTACAGTATTATTTCTTTTTCCAATAAAATAAAGCAAAAACAAAGCCAATTTGTACCTTCAAGTAAGAAGCAGCCAGTGAACCTACTGGCTACTATATAAAGAAATCTTCTCCAAGAACTACACAGGGTTTTTCTGCCCAGATTCTGAAAGGCATTTGCCAGGGCTTGTTTCTTTAATCGCTCTTCGCCTTTGTTTTCCTGAAAACATGCTTCCCTTGCACTATTCCCTGTGGGCAAGATACAAGTTACATCCTTTTTAATTAAAATAGGGGTTCTCAAAGAAATACAGTTACCAAGCACAAGCTGAAGAGAACCCTGGCAGCAAGCATACAAAACTTGGGGGAAAAATACCAATTCTTTCAGATTCTTCTCCAGTTGTGTCCTTTCCTCCACAGTAACTGAGAGCTTGCAAACAACACATCGGTTTCACATTTAAAAACTGGAGGGACTAAATCAGAATGAGGAAATCACACTGTTCTTAGAGCCATGATTTTATTTATGTATAAAGCCTGCAGGTGGACGCAGTGTAAAGGTCAGCATGCCTCCTGTCAAAGCAGCTTTCAAGACCTACAAAGGAGCTGCTCAGAGACTGACAGGGCCCACCAGAGAAAAGAAACAGCCCAACACCAACTGCTGTTTGCACTGTTCAGCTTTAGCAGCAAAGTTTATAGTATTCCTGGCATAAGTAAACAGCTAATTAATGTCAGCTTCACTTTGCTGCTTGTTTGAAACACACACCAGAACAGTCAGGGCGAGATTTGACAGGAGAAAGGGATGGCAAAATGGGAAACAGTTATGCCCAGGACTAGACACAGTGCATGTCAGATATCAAAACAACAAAAGAGGCAAAGAGGGAAGACAACACCAAAAAAAAAAAGTTTGCAAAACAGCTGAAAGAAAAACGAGCTCTCCCCAGCCAGCACTGAAGCTATGTTCTAGTTACACCCCCTTTCACAACTGTAAGGCAGAAGTAAAGACCTTTGCCTCCAAATCCCAGGAAAGACCACTGGAACAAAGAAAAAAAGAAAAAAAAACGAAAAGGCCATTCCTGGCCTGAGCTTTGTGTGGAGCTATTATAGAATGGGAGCTCCCACCCCGCTGCCATGGGCAGGGACACCTCCCACCAGCCCAGGCTGCCCAAAGCCCCATCCAGCCTGGCCTTGGACACCTCCAGGGATGGGGCAGCCACAGCTTCTCTGGGCAACCTGTGTCAGTGCCTCACCGCCCCCATAGTAAAGAATTTCTTCCTAATCTTCACCTAAATCTCCCCTCTATTAGTTTAAAACCACTCCCCCTCATCCTGTCATTATCTGTTTGAGCCAAGAGTCACTGTCCCTCTTCTTTATAAGCCCCCTTTAAGTACCAAAAAGTTCCAATGAGGGCACCCCCGAGCCTTCTCTTCTTTAGACCGAACAGCCCCAGGTCTCTCAGCCTTTCTTCACAGGAGAGGTGCTTGTTATTTTCCTGTTCATTTGGTATAGGATAAAGTCTCCTTCACCTAAAACCAGCTTTTCACCTCCCCCCAAGCAGGATGCACCAGTAGATGAACAAGCTCCAGAGGCTTAAAGTCCCACTTCTCCAGGGAAAAGGCAACAAAGCTCTGTAGAGCATCTGAATTTTAAGATTACAAAGCTAAAAACCAGATGCTTTGATAAGCATCCAGCGCATTTTTGTCCTCATCTCATTAGCCAGGACCATACACTAGATTCCCATTGCTGTCAGCTTCTTGATGTGGCAATTACCATCCTAACTGTTCAGTCTATCTGCGTATGCAGTTGTACATATTCAAATGCTCACGTTGTTAGATCAAGAAGCCTTCCTCTGTAACAAGAGTTGGTTTAGTGTTGAAATACGAAGCACGACACTTACTCCAAACAGCGAAAAAAGAAATAAATGTCACGTTCATCTCCGGGCCGATCACAGAGCCTAATTAACAGCTCCTTCAGATGGAAGCATCCAACAGAACAAACCACGTTAAATGCTGTAAACTACTCTTCCCCGTTTGAAGCCCCAAAAATAGCATTAACTGAAGACTGAGCAACAGTAGTACATACACGTACACCTGAAAGGTTATTTAAAAATCCCTTCTTGAATTTCAGTTGGTTGCTAAATCAATTTCACTATGAAGTCTCTATTAAAACCAACACTACAAAGTGCAACTCTTCTTTTTTTTACCACTGTCAGTATTAGTTTTGTAGCAAAGGAGTTCTCCTAACACTCAAGTTTGTACATATCTAGGTCAATGACTTCTAAAAACACAAAACAGACACCAAGAATGAATGACTTGGAAAAAAAAGGGGGGGGGAATCCAATTCTACACATCTCCAGGCACAGAGTTTATTATTGTGTCTTTTATTATTTATTTCATTCTAAAAGTGACACCCACTTCTGTACCATAGGTACTTCAATTTCTGTAATAATACCTACGTGCTCTTAACATACAAGAGGTCATAACTAAACTTTTCTTGCCTTCTTTTATTATAGTGTTAATGGGTTTGGTTGAAGCACTTGTTATCCTTTACAGGTATGGACCACAAAGCAAAGCACTTGTAGAAAACACATTAGAAGGCTGGGTACTACAGTATTACTGCACAAATATTGTTTATCTGGTATTCCCAGCCTGGACATTGTTTTGCATTTCAACAATGCAGTTGTAAAAAGGCAACTGAAATACTGAATGAGGAAAAAAAAAAAAGGCACTTCCCTATCTGGGAATGGCAGAAAGCACTAAAATAGCCATACAAAGTTGGCAGTGGGAGGGTGTCCTGCCAGTTCTATCAGCAGCAGTCTTCAATATTCTTAACAAACTCCGTACTGGGGTACAGAAATGACTCGTGCAGTATTTTGGCAGAGAATGCGAAGGAATTCTCAGATAGCCAGGTCACAGGAACACTGCCAGAAGAAGGGCAAGAGTCCATCCACAAGTCTAACATTTACTAAGAAATATTTTGTAATTAGCACCAAAATCTACCTAGAAAAATGAAAAACTAGGACACTTCAATAACAAACAAAACATTCAAAGAAATTAAGGATTATAAGCAGTTTCTAACTCTACAAATTCTAGAAGAGAAAGAATTAATTTGGGGCACAAAAGCTGAAATAAATGAAAAATGAAGACAGACATAAGCACTAAACATGATAAAAGGGTAGAAAAGAGATACAGAACACAGGTAAGAAAAATGAACAACAAAAGTTATTAAAACCCCACATTTTCATTTTCCCCGCTGAATATGCAGAAAGGTCATTCAAGAAAAGAAAAATCAGACAGCTACAGAAATCTTAAGTGATAGCATTTGTTTTCCACAAAGGAAAATGGAGGTGCAAAATTTAAAGCTGTCTGTGAATGCTAGACAAAGTACAAAAAGTAAGGACTGCATATGCCGGTAAGCTATAAAGAAATCAACTGTGGGAAAAAACCTTGCAGTCGCATAGCACAACCAAAAATAACTCCAGAAACAAGACTGTTAAATGGCACTTTAAAAAAAAAAAAAAAGTGGAAGCAAACTGCCAGAAGCAAAACAGAAGCTCTAAGGTCGTATTTGAGACATCTCTAGAAACCTGCTCTACAATAAACTAAATTCAAATTAATAAAACATTAATATTTTATTTTAAATATAAAATAATTGCACAAAGTATCTACAGAATTGCTACGTCCATAAAGACAATTATATCTTTCAAGAACATAGAATCATAGAAAACCATAGAAACACAAGGTTGGAAAGGACCTACAAGATCACCTAGTCCAACCATCCTCCTATCACCTGTACTACCCACTAAGCTAGTGAATCGTATCTCGTAGCACCTCGTCCAGGCGCTTCTTGAACACCGCCAGGGACGGTGACCCCACCACCTCCCTGGGCAGGCCATTCCAGTGCCTGACCACAGTGCCTGAACCCCAGCTGAAACAAACAAAACCAAGGTACAATTTCCCAAACATTTTGCTATACATGTTCCTGCAGTCGTGTACTGGGTCTGGCTGGGATGGAGTAAACTTTCCCTGCGGCAGGCCATACAGGGAGAGAGCGGTTATGTTGGAGTTCAGCTGCCCAGCAAGGTAAAACCACCACAAATCTATAAAGGCCTTTGCTTTGGTCTGGAGAAAGATATAGCGTCAGTTTACTTTATTAAAGGGTTTTTATGAACATATTGAAGATAGCGCCAAAGGGGTATTAATACTGATGGGTAGACTGTTGGGTAGACTATTCAAGTCAAATGCACGTCAGCATAGTCTTAACGTTCATCGTGTGCTATACGTGCTTTTGAAAAGTTAACTAGCATAAAGTTGTTACAAAAGATGGTAATTCAAAAATAAAATGCCATTTCAAGATATTTCAGAGTGAAACAGAAATGAATATTTCTATCAATTTCACATATGGAGATACCGCATCTCTGCTTTGTGCCTTTCTGTTACAGAAATAAACTAACAAAAAAATAAATAAATAGAAAACTCTTACCTATGTGATTGCTAATGTAAAAGAGATTAGAAGCTTTCACGAAGCAACGGCCTCCTGTGAGCCGCAGAAGCAGCAAGCACCTAATATAAGATAGCAGCGCAAAGTCTCTGCCCCTGCGCAAGTGTTGCTGGTGTGTTTTATAAAGCGAGGGCCCTAAAGTCACTGAACGTATGTGGTATCTACCGGTAAAGCCTTGCTGGAGCCGAGCGCCTTCCAGCCAGCTGCACAGCGCGGCTGCCTCCGAGCACGCCTCCGCCAGGCCTCAGCGCCGTGCCCGTGCTGCAACCGCCGGCTCTGCGTGCGCCAGGTCCCAGGGGAAACCCGGGGGCAGCGCTGCCGGCGTGACATCCAACAGCCGCCGCCAATCCCACCGGAACGCACGGACCCGGTAACCTCGGGTTTTAGCAGAGTTTAACGTCTCATTTTCGGTGCCCCCCGCGGCCGTCGCGGCCCCGCCGGAGGCGTTCTGCGCCCGGAGTCCGGCCGCGGGGCACCGCCAGCCCCTTCGGGCCGGCAGGACGCGGCTCTCGGCCGGGCCCGGGCCGCGGAGGCCTCCCGAGAGGCGGCCCCGGTGTCCCCGGGCGTCCCCGGCCGTGCCCTTGGCGGCGGCGGCGGCCCCGGGGACGCCTCGACTTTGCCCCCCGCGGCGGCCCGGCCCCGCCTCACCTGCGTGCCCACCACCACGATCTGCGGCAGCTGGATGATGTCGGCCCCCACCGTGTTGAAGACGTCCTGCAGCTTGTTGATGACGGGGATCAGCGCCTCCATGGCGCCGCGGAGCCCCGCGCAGGCCGAGGCCGAGGCCGGGCAAGGCGGCGGCGATGAATGGGCGCGACCGGCGGCAGCGGCGGCTGCAGCTCCCGTCAGCCGCCCCCCCGCCCTCCTCCGCTGGCCGCCATTGGCGACGGCCCCCGCGCACGGCGCCGCCCCCAGCGGGCTGTGCGCGCCGCGCCGCGCCGCCGCTCGGCAGCACGGGAGCTGTAGTGCCTGGCTCGGGGCCGCGGCCCGAGGGGCGCGCAGCCTGTGCTACGGCCCCGCCTCCGGCCTGGCGCCGAGTTTGTTCTTACTTCAACATCTTCGCAACCGAGCCTCTCGTTCTTACCCAGGAAGTTTCACAGTGCTTGTTAGAGGACTGGTGTTTCACGATAAAAGCAAAAAGGTGTCTAAACAGATTGTAATGAAGCCAGGGATAGAAGAATGCGGGCTTGCTTAATCCCATTAATGATTTCTGAATAAAACAGTTGTTATCGTTAAAGCCAGGAATGGAAGAATGGGGGCTTGCTTAACTGCATTAAAAATAGATGTTGCCGAGTGTCTTTGCTTCCTACTGTGCAAATTAACCCAAACAAGGAGTCTCAGGGCCCCACAGAGGATGTTGCCTGACAAAAATGGGGAACCTGTCTCAAAAACCAGCTGAGACTGACCTTGTGGTTTGGACAAGAGCCAAGGAGCAGCTGAGTCTGTACAAAGGCAGGGGCTCAACTAGTGGTGATGAAGAAGAGTTATCAGCCTTCATCCCCACGACCCCCCGACGCCCACCACCAGAAGGCACTGCGCAAGCGCAGACGAGAGGAGTTTATGGAAATGACTTCTTGGAGCTAATTTTAATACAAAGTGGGGATAGGTTATGAATATGTATAGACGTATTGGGAAACTTCATGCATATGCAACTCTTTACTGCATATAACCAAAGCAAGTTGCCACGTTAGGGTGTGCATGCCTTTGGGAGCTATCCCGCATGCACCCGGCACCGAAATAAACCACATACCTGCTTTATAACTCATTTGCTTTGAGTTGTAGAGTTCTTCCACGAATCAGTAACATTTAAAAAGCTACTGTATTCAGCATAGAGAGAAATGGCTAACACATGTAAAAATGTGTGAAGAAGGCCCTGAGTGGCCAGTTGGTGAGGAGGAAAGCAGGATGAGCTCTTGTCATAGTCGTACAGTTGTGATTATCCAGCAGGTTGATCCGTTTGCTTTCAGCATGCCAAAGCCAATTGCTGTCAGAGCCATAAGGATCATTAAAGTGTATGGATACGCCAGCTTGTTCGTCTATGCCAGTACTTTTTCTCCTTCCACTTTCATTTTAGCATATGACCTCACGGACACCACTGTGAAATGGAGCAAGTGCAAGCTTTTGTATATTTTGGCTTAGACCAAAAGTGGGACATCTCAGAAAGAATGTAGAACTGGGAAAGGGTAAGAGTACAATAACAAAGGTGATGAAAGGTATGAAATGCTTTCAATATAAGGAACAACCGAGTAAGCTAGAAGTCTTTACAAAAGAAATGGTGAGGGGTAGGGAGGATTAAAGGTTTTTGCAATCATTGGCAGCCTGGACTGAGTGGAAGAGCATCAGTTTTGTTTACTCTCCCTTCCAATACAACAATTTTGGGAGGATTTACTGAAACTAGGAGAAGCCAGGTCAGAACAAAATAAAGATGGTAGCCCCTCATGGGTGGGTGAACTCCTTGCTCCTTGTTGGAGACAGTAAAATTGAAATGGATTCAGATGGGGATTGCACAAGTTTAAAGAAGAGCAATGTGCTACATATAAATAAATAGCTATGTAGAAACTGAGCTGACAATGGTTGGAAGCTGGGAGAGTATCATGCAGAAGCAATGTGTGTGCTTGCCCTTTAGTCTGTCCCAGTATGGCTATTCTTAGAATTTTATCAGTGTAATATTTCAAGAAGAACACAGTGAAAATATCAGTTGCTAAAATGAGTTGAACTAACCTAGCTTGCTCAGCAGAGATGTTGAAAAGACTGTAAAGGGCAGGATACCCAAATGGAGAAGCACAGCTCAAACAGAGGCAAATTAATTAATGAAGAGAAGGAAAGCAAGAACAAAGAATTAAAAAAGATACCAGGTTAGGAAACCTGTATAAATTTTAATATATTGTCCATTTCTGGCTAAAATGTGGGAGCTGAAAATACCTCTGCTATAAAGTGTCGACTCTATTACCAACTTAAAAAATCCAGCACCTACTTCAGTCCAGTTGAGTACTGTGCAAGACCAATAATCATTTTAACAGGCAATGGCCATCTCTAGCTTTACCCATCTGATTTCCTTACCAGACTTATATTGTACCAAGCAAGAAACTCTTAAGATCTGATAAAAGGCAGAAGTAGTCAGACTGGTTATTTACTAAAAGTTAATTGACATAAGAAAACAGAAACTGCTACACCAAGTCTGACCTGATATTAATCTACCTCAGATTCTCATCTCAGAGAACATCCAGCACCAGCGCTCTGGGGAAAATATAAAAGTGCAGTAATAAGATCTTCTGATCCCAATAGTATGCATTAAATAATTTTGATACTGCTATAAAATCTGAAGTAGACAGTTCAATATTTCTTCTATTTTATAAATATTACATGAAACTAGATTGCTTTATTTACCATATAATAGCTTTTTGTGCTATCAAGTAAAATTCTTGGCTGCATGACATCCTGTGACAGTAAATTTCATGATTTAATTATACGTAGCGCAGAAATCAATTTGGTGTCAGTTTTGAATTTGTCATCTCCTAATTTCGTTATAAAGTTGCTTGTTTTTATGTTTAAATCAGGAAGAAAAAAAAATCAGTTCTTCTTTTCCATGTTATGAATTTCTTCATACAGTTTTGTATCATCACCTGCTTCCATTTATTCAGACAGATGGAGTCTCCTTATATTGACATACTGATAGTAGTGGGCAAGTCATTTGCCATTTAATTAATTCATGCCAGACAAGAAAATCACAAGCCACCACATCAGCAAAGGGCATTTCCTTGCCATCATGTTTGTCTAGAGGAAGAAATATTTGATAACCATACTTAAAAGTGTCAAGGATGTAATAAAACATTTGCACTATGTATACAGACATACTACTTTATACTGTATAAACAGTGTTGCCACAATATTGTTGTAAGTTATTCCTTGGTAACGTCACCTTTTGTAACCATGCCATACAGAGATTATATGGGTCTGTCAGAGCTCGATTTTTATGTGAAGCAAAACTGAATGATCCTCTTAAGCATCTTAACCACAGCTGTAACTAAAACACCTTCTCATAACACTTACACCAGACATCTGCACAGCAAACAACATTAGAAGCTTAGATGAACTCCTGAAATCCCTTGACAGACTGACCCTAAGTTTAGACCCTGGATGATCTGCATGGATTGCCCCAGGTGACAGCTTCAAAACCTGTGTCTTTTTCCAGAAGAGACAGAAATCACAGGTTTCAAACCCATAGTCCACGGGTTCTGCTGAATCGGCAAGGCAAGGGTTCTTCTCCACATATCAGCCAACTGTAGGAAGGTCACAGCTCTGTGATAGGAACTGCTGAGTTATGTGTTACCTATACGGAGACACAGTCTCTGACAAAACAAAATAATTCTTAGGCAGGGATGCAATTTTGCTGGACAAATTGCAGTACTAGGCAACTGAGAGTTCCTTATATTCTCCTACTGTATTTACAGGGAAGTCATGTGTCTAAATTCATTGAATATTTGGGACATCCCTCAGCTTCTCAAAACACGCTTGCAGAACTGAAAGCAGCTTTCAAGTTAAGGAAGGGGCAGGGCACAGAAGGTAAGAGCCACAGGGCAAACAAAGTATTCAAAGTTCAATCAATTAGCAACAAAGCTGGAGCATTCTGATAAGAAAGACATCAGCATTTCTGAAAAGGCCTATAAGAAAAACAATTTTGGCTGCAGATGAAAGTAATTTCCCTATCATTCCATACTGCCATAAAACAACGCTTCCCCCCACCTCCCCTTCTCAGCTGGGGTGGTCAGACTTTGTGGAACAGCAAGAACAGTAACAGTTGCCTCAGTGTATGATTTTCAGCCCTCTCTGGTAACTGGACAGTTAGATATATCTCAGTTCATTTCCTCTCCAGTGAAGGTGCATTGCTTAATTTCTGAATCAGCTTTGAATGGTGATGCACGTGGAAGTGTGAATGCACAGTAGTAAGTCACTAACCTCTTAGTTTCTAAATAACAGATTTCTGATTTCCTCATGTGTTTTGCTGGTCTCACCAATGATCAACCTAAATGTCTGTTACAGAACTTCATTAGTCAAAGGATGGATATAATAAATATAAGTCTATATAAAGTATATGTAAAACTTTTCTCAGTCTCATCGGACAGTCTAGTGTAGAATAATTGGAAAGTTTTGCTTGCTATTTGCCAAGATCATTGTAGATGCTTTTGTTGTATCTTTTTGTTATAAGACCTTTGCTTCTTTTATACATCACGTGCTACTGAACAACCAGAGGAACCAACAGAAGGTGATGTGAATCCCATGGATTTCTGGAAGACTTAACTCAAGGATCATATATTGCATAAGGGAGCTTGAAAAGTGATTTTAAATATGGAACACCCACGAGGAAAATTTCTTATGGAGTCTGCCAAGTGTATTCTTAAAGCAATCAGTAAATTTGAAAGAAAATATGGAAAAAAAAAACCAAACTGCTGCTTGCATAAGGAATGGCTTGCAGTCCAGTTATAAGGTGAAGACCTTTTACTTTAGAGGACCAAGGTTTTGGGAATAGAGGTGGTAACATCCTGTCTGCTATCAAGAAAGACATTTTTAAAATGGAAAATGAAATGGATACTTAGTTATCATTCAACTAAGCAAATATAACTAGAAAGGGAAGGAAAAAAATATCCTATCAAGGAATTAGGAAACAGCAAATATGCTGGCATTCAAGAACAATTGAACTTGTATCTTCTGCATCTGTTATTTTAAGAAAGACTATCTCCTGTGGTGTTTTTTGGTCGTGTTTTAAGATAAAATAGTATGCCACAAGCAGTACTGTTAATTAATTAATTTTATAATACACATTTTCTTGTGCATGCTGCTTCTTATATTGTGATTGGCGCTACTTTAAATTGGAATTATAACGGCTGACCACATGATTTCCATCATCACAGCCTGTGTATAAGACTAATGGATACTTCAGTTGCACCTGCCTTAGCTTTTTAGTTCAGGTCAGAGTTGCAGTTCTGAAGTGGACCCCTGATGTCTTTAGCTGCCATGCTATGGTTAGCAGTACAGAGTTGTCTTGGAGTGCACGGATGCACATCCATCTTTTCGTATCAAACAGAACTGTTAGATGTACTTCAGCCACTAGAGAACATTCAGTTAACAGACTAGCTAAGTGCTAGTCTGAAATCAAATTCCAAAATACTGTGTAGGTAAGGTAGGTCTTTTGTAAATGCTGCTGGCCTTAAGCTACAAGCTTTGGATTTCCTTCTACAAGCTTGTAAACACACGAGTCAGTCAGAACAGGCACTGCAGGTAGTTCTACATAGCTATGCTATAGGTCTAAACATACTTATGATTGCAATCTTATCTTCTTCCATCACTGGGTCATTCATTTAATTTCGCACAGTGGGAACACTCCTCCATTCAGTAGCAATCGGAGTCTAAAATCTGTTTCTGTGAAGCAGGCTCCCTTATGTGGAGTTTGGAAAACTGAGTTGGACATACTGTGCTAAAACATGCTCAAAAGTGACCAGAAACATACTGCTTTATTTCAGAACACAAGCTTATGAAATCAGAGATGTAAGTTCATTATTCAACAGGCACAAGAGAGAGTTCATTTCCATGTTCCCTATGCAAGAGTGCCAAGACTGCCTGGCTCTGAGGCAGGAGTAGGAAGGGGCAGAAGAGAGCATGAGGCCAAAGAAAGGAGAGAGGGTAATCCTGGATTCTGCTCCCAAGGCCATCTCTGTTTCTTGAACCATTGGCTAATTTAATATTGCAAATGCATGAACCAAATGTAGACAACTGTGGAATCTTCAAGTTTAATAGAGTGGTGGTGGTGAGAAAAATCCATGTGAGGAGTTTTGGGATCTAGGCCTCCATCCACAACCCACTAAGTCTTACCCTAGCTTCCTAGCTAAAGCTCTGTTCCAAAAGGAAATGCTTTTGCTAGTGAAGATGTTCTTCATGAAGTAAACAAAAATATATTGAGATTTGGTGGATGAAATTCTTGATGAATTCTCTTGATGAGATCCTGATGGTTGGAGGTGATGTGAATTCTGACTAGTCGTAAAAATCATCAAAAAACAACAAAATAAACAGAAAAGCAACCAACAACAACAAAAAAAACACCACCAACAAAACAACAACAAAAACTGAATATTGCTTATGCAAATTTGCATATGCAAAGCTTATCAGGGTATGTGATGGATTCTTCATAACTTAAGACTTTAAATAAAAAAAATCATTTGAAAAATATGCTTTAATAAAGCAATGTAAGAGTTTGAGATAGAGAGCAGGTAGCACATCCTTCTCTTGATGCTAGAGCACTATAATTTTGAGACAGACATGGAAATGCAGTCATGGAGTATATCTTAATCAAATAAACCCTTCTGGGTGTATCCTGGTTTACCACATGATCTGGGTCTGATGTGGCTTAACATTGTCATATCTGTCTGGTGCATAGGGCCAAGGAGGCAGAGGGTAAAAGCCTTCAAGACAAAAATGTCATAATCACAAGGAGCCCTCCTCTTGGTTATTAGAGTCACCACAGGACCTTCCAGACCAATCTCTTTAAAGAAAACAAGCTCCGAGTGCTCTGTTTACCAAAGGCAGGCATGGCATTTCTCCCATGTCAGGAAGCTCACACAATGCCAGGAACAATTCTGCAGTAACGAGACGGTATTAGTCAGGCTCTTACCAAGACCCAGAGGAGATGACGCCTATCGAGTACATACCCTGTACTTGATAACAACAATTTGATACCAAGTGGAAATATCACTGCTTATTAAGCCCGCTGACATACAGGAATTAAGTAGGAGTTGTGATTATAGATTTTGTGTTGTCTGAATTTCATAATTGCATCTTCTTATTAAAGAACATTTTAAGGAAATTTTTGTTATTTTTGTCTCCATTTGGAAGGCATTGCATTGTGCTTAACCTGAGAGAAACAACGGTTTTGGAACAGAGTTAACTGGAGGGAGAGGGGACACTAATTCATTACCTGAGATGACACTGAGCACCTGCTCAGTGCTTTGTTCCTCCCCGTTGTTCTGAGCAGAGCTCAGTTACCCATAAGAGCGATGTGGGGCTACAATGAACTTTTCTGGACTTTTCTATGGTGGTTGCTCATAAAGTACTCTCACAGCATCCTGGTCACGTGAGGGAATATTACCACCACCATTACAGAAATTTGGATCTAAACTCTGAAGGACTGCTGTTGTTGGATTTTTTGTCTTCCCAGTCCAAGATATAAACTTGGAGAGGGTGAGAGGAGCAGATTCCGTCCCACTGTTACAGTGGAACAAGCCTTCCCCATGTCTGTCGTTACCAATTACTCAGCTATAGAAACTCACTCCTAATCTAAGAAATTAGCCACTGGCTGTTCAGGGTCAGCAGCGGTGCTCAGATCCCTGTGCCAATCCCTGCTCATTGCTTTGTCCTTTTTGCAGGAGTACTTCCAAATTCCTCTCAAGTTCTGACTCCCCTGTGGAGAGTTGTGCTCCAGAGTGAGCTGGGAGTGGGTATAACAAGATGACTGTTGTCCTGAGCAGCCTGAGCTAATGCTTTACTAGCCAGGCCCCTGGTTCCCATCACTTTTGTTGTTTAGTGCATGGATGCTCTGCATATCTCATTTCTTTTTAGATTCAGTCTCCAGAAACTTGCACCCATCTCCAGTGAGGGCCTTCACACCAACGCAGCAGTGCATCCCTGGGTGCGGGTACAGCTACGGGGTGTTGCTGTCAGGGCAGCTTCACCCTGGGAAGAGCCCAAGCAGGAAGAGCAGCTCTCACAGATCCGTGCTTCTGTCACTTTATCTTCATAGAATCATAGCAAAATTAAGGTTGGAAAAGACCTCCAAGATCATCTGGTCCAACCATCCCCCTACCACCAATGTCACCCTCTAAACCATGTCCTGAAGCACCAGGTCCAAGCTTTTCTTGAACACCCCTGGGACGGTGACGCGACCACTTCCCTGGGCAACCCATTCCAATGCCTGACCACTCTTTCTGAGATGAAATGTCTCCTAATTGTTTTAATTGTTGAACAGCAGTGCTCTTTGTTCAGTTCTCTGTTTTAATTTTTGAAGAGTAGGGGCATGACGTTTCCATTTTTCCACTCACCAGGGACATGGCCTGAATGCCAGGACTTTTCAGCTATGATAGAGAGAGGCTTAGCAACTCCATCAGCCAGTTCCCTCAGGGCCCTGGGATTCATGTCATCAGGTCCCATAGACCTGTACCTGTTCAGATTCATCAGGTGGTGTCGAAGCTGCTCTTCACTTACAGTGCGTGGGACTTCGCTCCCCCAGCCTCCGTCTACAGGTTCAGGGAAATGAAAGACTTGGGAAGGCCGTCTACCAGTGCAGACAGAGGCAAAGAAGTTGCTGAGTACCTCAGCCTTCTCCATGTCTATCATTACCAATTACTCAGCTATAGAAACTCACTCCTAATCTACAAAATTAGCCACCTCTATTAGCCACTACTATTTTCACCCCTCAGTCTATTTTCAAATATGTTAAAGGTGCATGGTGGCCCTAGGGGACTCCTCCTGTCACCCCAGCGCAGCAGCCCGAAGGAAGCTGAGTCCTCTCTCGTGCTCTTCCTCGAGTCTCTGTGCAGAAGGGATGCCACCTCTCACACAAGGGCTGGGGGATGGGAAAGAAGCACTCACACAACCCCTGAGAATAGGCAAGAGTTCTTTACTGCCGGGACAGCCTGCAGGTAAGCCTGCGGGATGTCCATGGTGTTTGGCGGCTCCAAGCTAATGCTTGGGATGGAGCCTGAGCGATGACGAGTAGGGAGCTGGCCGGGCACTCCTGCACCACTTTTGGTGCTCTCGGATGGCAGAGAGCAAAGACATGCCACGGTAGTCCCAGCTCTGTTCTGGCAGAGGTGGATCCACTTCCATTGCTTCCTCCACATCTTCTGGTGGATTCAGCTGCATGGGCTCCACAGTGTTAGGCAGAAGAATAAGCCAGTCTTTGCCTGGGACTGCCCAAACGGGATGCCTTCTGTCCAGAATGTTTTCAGGCCAGGGTGCCGAACCAGGGGGTCATCCAGTTGCACCCCTAGGTCCCATGCCACTGTCTGGTTGATTTTCCCGCATGGGTTCCAGGCTGCCATCTGTTTTACGGCCATGCCTGGGTCCCACACTGGGTTCTGGACCATGGGCACGCCTTTGCTCCCCACAGCTGTCTTCCTGATGCTCCCGCCTGGGCTCCACACCACTGTTGCACTGACGGGAAGGCCCAGGCCCCCTGTCGCTGTATGGCTGAGGGGGCGGCCTGTTCCCCGCGTCATTGCGGTGCCAGCGGTACCACCTATATGTGTCTGTGGGCTGGGTGCCAGAGGTCCCTCAAGCACTGGTGTCTCTTGTGCTGCAGGCACTACCCCTCCGCCCATGACACATCTCCTTCTCGTTAGCTGCCTTCCTTCTTGGTGCTACTTTGGACTGCATGGCTGTCCTGTCACACCGAGGAGGGCCGCCTCTCGCCTTGCTGCTTCTAATCCCCTTCCTGCCGTGTACGCTGGCTCTCAGAGGACCTAGTCGCTGAACGAGTGGTGGGCTGGCTGCAGGGGTCCTGTTTTATAGGGCCTGCAGCAAAGGTGGGGCAGTGATGACCACTGTGACCTCAGCAAGCCTCTGTGATGGAATGGCCCATGAGTGGCCAAAGGCGGCTGTGTTGGGAGCGGCCTGGAAGATGCCCTCACGTGGACAAGGACAAGGATTGAGGGGGCTGAGGGCCCCTTTTCTGGGGCTGGCTCCCCCGGGTAATTTGGCTTGCCAGAGAGAAAGGCTGCCCCTCAGCCACAGGGACTGCCCTGCACCTCCCATCCCGTCCCGTAGCTTTATTTTTAACACTGGTTTTTAGGTAATTTCATTCTACTCTTTACAGAAAAGAACAGTAGCAAGGTGCATCTTCAGCCCTAATTCCCATGTGCGCTGTATGCTCTGAGTGAAGAATTTCTTCCTCACATCACATCACATCACATCTAAATCTCCCCTCCATTTGTTCAAAGCCCTTATTCCTTGTTCCATGGCTACACTCCCTGATAGAGTCCCTCTCCAGCTTTCTTTTAGGCCACCTTTATGGCTTAGGCTAGGTGGCAAAACTGCAGGACCTTGCAAATTGCAGCCTGATAAGACCTTGTTCCACGTGTTCCACATGACATTTTCCAGCTCAGGCTCTAGCCTCTCATCAGTGTAACAGAGAATCACAGAAACATTAAGGTTGGAAAACACCTCCAAGATCATCTGGTCCAACCATCCCCCTACCACCAATGCCACCCACTAAACCATGTCTCCAAGCACCACATCTAGCCTTTCCTTGAACACCCCCAGGGACGGTGACTCCACCACCTCCCTGGGCAACCCGTTCCAATGCCTGGCTGCTCTTTCTGAGAAGAAATGTCTCCTCATTTCCAATCTGAACCTCCCCTGGCACAACTTGAGGCCATTCCCTCTAGTGCAAACACCTCATGACGGCACCCTGTCCTCTCCTTGGACGTCTATTCCTGGCAGGAGGTGTAGGTCCTGCATCCCGAGGCCCAACCGCACCCTGATGTTTCCATTTCCCCTCACTTTTCCCCTCAGACCCTGCACGACAGAGGGCAGGGGCCTCCACTCCCCGCTCCTCTCCCGCTTTGCCGCCCTCTTCTCCTCATAACCCCCCTGCTTTAGAAATAGAGAGTCCTTCTGTTACAAATAAGGACCTGAAGCACGGCGTGAACCAAGTGACTTCCCAAAAAACTTCTGGAGAGTCCGGTTTGGGGCAAGAGGGAAGCGTGCTGTGCTGATCCTATGGCAGCAGCTGTTTCTTACATATGGGCAGCCTCTGGCACACATTTGCCCTGAGCCCCATAGGCTTTATTTCTTCCACAGTTGCACGCTTTGTTCTCAATTTCATCCTCTCTGCCATGACGCATTAATGGGGAAGCATCCAGATGGCCTCAGCCCCATCCCTGTTGCCATCCCTGTCCCCAGCCCCAGCCCCATAACCCCGGGGGTCCCAGGGGCTGCAGCTGGGCTGGAGCTGGGGCAGCACCTGGAGGTTACCGAGGCAGACCCCCAAAACCTGCCCTTTGATGTGTTTGGCTGAGTTTGGGCCCAATTGTTCTCAGCTCTATGGGGCTGCCCTCCGGTTCTGCTTTCTGCTGGAAGCTGCTGTCTGGCTGCAGGTGCCTAATTAGCCAGGTGCTAATTGTTGCATAAACAAACAACAAATCTCCCTCTCCCCACCCAAAGAAAACCAAACCAGACAACAACAAAAAATAACCAGCCAAAAATAATTATTTAATGTTTTTATTTTACAGGATACAAATTTCTTTTCTTGTTTTAAGTACTCAACAGGAATTAAAGTGCTTCATTTTTACAATTCTCCACCCACCTTAAAACCAAATATACATATATTACAGAAAATATGTACAATATCTGCAACTATTTTACATTCATGTATTTTTTTACTGTAAAAATGACCACTTACACTTGCACAACTTAGAATGGCATTTAAATTTCACCTTTAAATATTCTTCAGTTTATTGAAAAACCAGAACAAATTTACACCTCTTCCAAATATTAGTATTTTTACAAACAAAAAATCTGTTTTCTTAATTAAAACCTTTTTTTTTTTTTTTCATAATGAAAGGGAATTACAGTGCATAGCCTGTAATTCTGATGTCACATTACAGCTGATCCAGCTCCCACTAAAATTAATGTATTAATCTGCTCGGAGGGCTGCAGAATAGAGAACCTACTATAGAAATAATAGAGACAGGAAAAACAAAACAAAACAAAACAAAACAGCAACCAATACTTCTATTGCAAACAGTTCCTTATATGCAACAAATCTGCTTTCTCTTTTAAAAATATTAGGCCATATGCATGCAAAAATGCTTTCACACAGCTCCCCCCCCACCCCCCTTTCTGAATATTTTCACCACAGTTAATGAATCTACAAAGGATGAACTATAAAATGAAGTAGGTTGGTGTTATGCAGTGGCTGAAAATATGTTTTATGAATAGAAATCTGCTGAAATTTTATTAGATAAAAAACACATTCTACATTCACTTGTGTAAGGAAGAAGGGATGGAAGAAAAGTCTCATGGATGAATTTGGGAATAAATTTCATCACTAGGTTCTAGAGGAAGAAGACTGAACACCTTATTGAATTTAGTTTGTTTTGGTTTGCTTTTAATTAGTCTTAAACAGCAAACATGCCACAAAAATAGATCTAATTCTGTTGATTTTTTTTTCTCCTGAATAGCATACTCAACACAGTCAATATAGATTATACTTTGAATTCAGTACATATTTTTAATTGTAAAATACTGCTTGAAATAGGTCATTTGAATAATAGTCTCATATACACACACACATATATACATATACACACAGATGAATGTGTGTGTATATATATATATATATACACACATAAATATACAATCATTAAGTTACTATTATGTTCCATTAAGGGACAAAGATTTAGGAAACAATCTGACTAGCAGATTAAAACTCCTATCCAAGGAACATGCTTCGCTACAGTCGTATGGGTCAGAACCATCTAGGTAGGTACATTCTTCATACCAACAGGGCCACAGACTGAAGAAAAAACATAACTCCACATATTTTGTTTCAGATTTCAAATCAAATCACAGTCTAAGACTGATCCCCCTTTCACCAACAGATTTATCTTAAGGATAGTCAGTTCTTCCACAAAATTATGTCTCATCCCCAATCACTTACTTTCAGATTGTTTCCAGCTGTTTATGCCCACTCCCACCCACATCAACTATCTCCAGGTGAAACTGCTCTGAGGTTCAGCTGAGCACTGTGATTCCAGATGAGACACAGTAAATCAGCAGTACTCTAAGTGGAAAAATCTTCATATGCCACCCGTGTCTTTATATAATGTAAGGCGGATTCTACATGAATTTAAATCACTGCAGGTATAATAGCCCCAGCAAATGTATGATAGTTTACACCACCTAAAGATTTATAAATATATTTATGGAGAAAGCTCCTTTTTTATTGCTTAGAATTATTTCTACATGGAATGTTTGTTTTTTTCTTGAAAGCCTTTTTCTTCAGTATAAGGAACCACTACCCACTGTTCATTTTATTTAACCATGAAATGAAAAGCTGGCCAGTTTTTATAACTAGCTGTATGGTTGGAAGTATATTTAAAAAAATACAACAAACCCCAAAGAACTTGTCAGGTGTTTCCACATCTTTAGCACTCATTTTTTTAATATATATTTATATATATATTTCTTTTTTCTCCTGACTCCTCTTGGAACTGTTTAGAACATACATCTATTTTATAACCTCATCTAAAACTTATGCAGGTGGTAGTGTATTTATTCTACATTTAAATCAGTGCTCAGCTTCATCCACATTTTAAAAATATGAAGAATAAAAACGCTTTTATATAAAAGGAATTTAGAATCTTTGAGATTTATAAAGCACTTGAAGATGGTTTTGCATAAAAAGGTGCCACTATATTACATGCATTTAAATGGTTTAATATTCTACTCCAAATAGAAGAGAATGTTTCCTGTCCTCAATATCTGTTTTGCACACAAAAATGGAATTCCTTTTAGAATAAGCAAAATGTAAAGGGATTTGAACGTAATAGATGCTATAGATTTTACAGTAGCTCTTCAACCCAGCATGATGCCTGAAACCAACCTGATGCCTGAAAACAATTTTTAGAGGACCTGGAAGAATGGTGCAGACATACAGACATCACAATACACCATTTTTCCATAATGGGGGGGGAAATAACAACTCTTTTTGAAAATATATTTTTATGTTTCAAACCAACATAATGATAAAATGAAGCCATTGTTTTGGACAAATACAGACAAAAGCACACAATATTGCTTGATTTACTTTAAATTGTGCTGTAGGCTTACCACTTTTAAACTGAGAAACAAGCATTTATTGAACACAAGAATCACAAAGTTTAGATAAAGCAGCAGAGCCACTCACATACATTCATATATTGTGGATGAATGGACAATTATAGTTTTTTTTTTTCCTTATAAGCATAGCTTTATGTTAATAAATACTATTTTTTTAAACAAAAAGCTTTGAATGCTTTTTTTTTTTTTTGGGGGGGGTTGATCTGTGAAGAATGGAGTAACTGTCAGGGTGGTTAAATCTAGAAGGAACTTCTCCATCTTCTGATCTTTAATATTGGTGGTACATATTGTTCCTACGAGATACACACAGAACCATACGTTTGAGTGCCATTACATCCTGACTCAGAAGAGAACAATTCTGACCAACCAATTAAGAGAACATGAATGAATTTTTTCTGGAGTAAATAAAATATCCCACCACACATTAACTTTAATTGCCAAAAGCAAATATGAGGCCAACCTCCAAATAAATAACTCTTAATGATAATTTAATTCCACATTGTTTATGTCCACATGGAGAGCTTCTTCTGGGACATGCTGAAACCATTCAAGCAGCTTCAGATAGTCAATACCACTATAACAATAAAGCAGCCCAGAAATTGCTGCTTCTAATCATTTAGTAATCATTTTCATAACCATTTAGCCTGAAAAAGGTCTTCCTACTTAGTTCAGAGTTAAGTTTTCAAGAGCTTAGAAAACAGAATGTACTAAATGACAGTAATCATACCACCATATTATTTTGAGTACAACTCAGTCCATCTTATCTAGGGTCTCCTCTAAGGCAACTTCTCCCCTCACAGTCAACAACTTGAACATAGGAAGTAATGTTTTTAATATGTTAGGTTGTAATGAGACAACCTTCTAGATCCCACAAGTGCACTGCAGACTCTTTTAGAAGATACCCACTTTTGCAGACCATGGAAAGAAAATTAGCCAGGGAGAGTTCTTCCTGCCTATCTGAATGTTACTCTATCCCTTGCCAAGACACATTGTACTAGCTAGGGACACCTAGGTGAAGATTTGATGGAACTTGCCAACACGAATCATAAACACCTTATGCTGCCCGTAACTAAAGGTAAATACAGCTGGCAGTAGAGGTAATTTCAGATCTCTTAAAGAACAATAGAAGAGCCCGCACATCAGATAAAAGTGATGCTAGGGTTATACACAAAGTAATCTGGACACATAGAGCACCCAAGGAAGAATTCAGAACTGACATGTACAAAATCAGCTGTAGAGTTAGTACTCTGCAATGCCATGTCCTGATTATTAGCAACACTAGTGTAAAGCTTTGAAGTCTAAAGGCCATCATAAATTTTGGATTTGTGCAGGTGAGAGCAAAATACAGGCCACTAAAATGAAGTTGTGACATTCTTCTCATTGAAAAGTGGCAGACATTGTGTACTTACGCATGCATAATGCTAAAAAACAGAGCTTACTTCAACAATCCTTTCTTTGTTAAATGCTAACTAAAAAGAGCATTTATTCCTAGTGTTGCAAAAAAGAGTGAAGTGGGACTTCAGTGAATATTTTGTTTGGAAATCTCATTACAAAAAATCTGTCCTCATGTTACTAACAAAACTGGACTTGAGCCTGAGCTCCTCATGCTGACATGATTGAAAACACAGATAGCAGTTATATTGAGAAGTAAGACTCCTGAATGTTCCCATGAGACGTTGATTGCAGAAGTTTCATATTTCCCTTCCTTTGAGGAGTCAGAAAGGGAAAGATGGCAATGATTTTATCTACTTGATAGTCAATCACTACACCTCTGTATTTACCATATTTCATCCAAGGATGTTACAGTAAAAAAATTAAGGAGGTCATTTGCCTCTACGGATTAAAAAAAACCCTCATAAGAATGGAAGTTCATAACAGACTTAGCACTGTAAAGCCCACAAGTCCTAATTCCTTTAAGTGGAATGCAAATAATTTCAATTAATGCAACTTGAGATTTGCAGGTTCAGACTTCATACTAAATGCATATAAAGCAGGCTCCACATTACAATAGCAATCCTTAAAGATTGTTGTCTTATATAAGTATTACAGTATCTAATCTTCTGCAACAATTAGGATATTTAGGTTCAAAATGTTCATTTGTTCCAATAACTGTAATAGTGAAAATACAAATTCCCAGAAGATTAACAGAATCTGTTACTTATCTCAAACCACACACTGCACTCTTGAAAGGTTACAGCGGTAGGACACTGAAGAAAAGCTACTACTCCTTTAAACAAAACTGGAACTTATTTGTCCACTGCATGCCACTTATGTTACTGCTATTTTTTTAATGCATAAAAATATCGAGATCATTAAGTGTCAGCTATTAAAACAAATCACTGAACAGTATTTGTTAATTTAGGACTGTGTTTAATTTCAAATAGAAAACATGCTTTTTAAATAAATTATTCACTAACAGGAACCCAGTTTCATGAAATCAAAGCAAAAATCAAGTATTGTACATTTTTAATACTGTACATATATTATATGTTTTATCATATTTTAGGTATTCATTTCTAGATTGAAAATCATTAGGTTGTTTCCTTGATAAATTGAAACTTTAAAAGCCTATATACCTGTAAAAGCAATTTGCATTACTTTAATTAAAAAGAAACAAATGAATACAACATATGTACAGATCTGTGGAATTCGATCTATAAACTACATACATTAAACCAAACTATCCCTGTATATTTAACTACAGATCTATTTGGGAAATGTGGAGGTATATCTTTTATCCTGTTGCGAGTCCTAATATGTAAGTAGGAAGCTTCAATATTTGTATTCTTAAAGAAAGTAGCAAACATGAACCAAATAGCAATTTTCAAAAAAATGCATAACAACGAACAAGCAGTACAGTAAAGTTAGTAGGTATTTTTAATAGCATTCACATTTTTAAAAAGTCTCTGAAATGGACCTGTACATCACTTTCATTGACAAAACATAAATATAAGAAAAAGATCCCTAGAAAGACCAGAATTTTTCCCAAACATAAAGTGCTAAGATGTGTACGGTAGTAAGATTTTTTTTTTTGATTGAGCAAAGGAAGGTTAGCCAAAAGGTTAACCACAAATTCAATTGAAATCTTTAAAAAATAGCATGTGTTCTTGAGCTTCAGCATTCCGACACTTTAGAAGATTCAGGTTGTTCTTCTAAACTTACTTGCAGTTCATTTTGACATTCTGGTGTCTCACCTTTGACAGCTAAGTGGATAACTTTCAACCATTTCTGTTTTAGTTCCTCATTGTCTGCAGCAAAACTGTGCACAGACTTCGACTGGGTCAGTTTGAAGCTGTGTGGGAGGTCAGCACTTCTTGGGGTGTCGTCTACTGCATAGCCCAGAAGTGGAATTGTAGCCAGAGCTTTAACATCCTATGAAGGAGAAATTCCTGATTAAGAACAAGCAAATAATCTGCTTACTGTCTTTCATTCACTATACATTTCCTCTTGGCATACCTGTGGAGCACCATACATGTACAGCACAACAGCTTCCTGTTTAGGTATAACACACCATGCTTTCTGCCAGGGCTTTGATTTTTCCATGTACTGAAGAAAGCTACATATGACACTATTTCCAGAGACTTCAGCAGATTCAATCTAGGAGATGGTATAAAGCATAAAAAGGAAAATAAGCTTTCCTTAAATAAAGGGTAAAACATATAGACCAGAAAGCCTGAAATACACCACCATTCATGACAAATCTTGGATAATGTATGCAAAAGAACTTGAGCAAATAAGATCATGAATGACTGTATTTATGGAGAATATTTATATATTACATACATAACGTCACAATGTGTTCTCTTACACATGTGTACTCTGTTCTTTCCTTCACTGGTAGTTTGAGATTATATACTTCTAGATGTCTCTAAATCTCACTTTTCCCACCACAGCTAGCCTTTCTCTGTATGTTCACATCTACAGCAATGTTTTATTTCTAAGCTAACATCAAGTCAGGCATCGAAGTGCTACCAGCTATCCAACATGACTACCACTCTATTTTAGTGTCAAAATACTATGACAGGATCCAATGCAAAGACATTCTAAGGATGGTGTAAGAACGCAAGTATTAATTCTAGACAGAACATTAAGTGAATTGCTTAAAAATCTGGAAACAGAATGACATGCTTCTTGGGTTAAACAGTGATCCTGAGAAGAACAGGAAGAATACAAAATGATTATGTTTTATTACTTCCTTTACATCATTTCTGCCCCCCCCCCCCCCATCAGATGGGATGAATTTGATTTATGCACCTTGTATTTCCCCCAAACACAAAAAAGCCCCACAAGAATGCTACCATTTTTTCACCTAGTTATGAGCCCAGACTATTGGCAACTATGCTCATATGGTATTTTTTAAATGACATACCTCCAAGATGCCTTTCTTCTTCTTTTCTTCACTATCTGTACAACCCATTATAACATGATAGCAGTCCTTACAAACTTTGTTCAATTTATTGCCATCATACTCAAGATGTGCCTTATAGTCAGAACATTTCCAGCAAACCACCTTAAAAACAAAAAAGATTTACAAACATATAAATTGTAAGTATTTACAAAACTTCACAAAAACAGAATTTAATTTTGAAATATTATATGTAATAGTAACGTATTGTTCAATTATACAAAAAAAAAGATAATGTCTGACTATTATGTCAACAATAGCTTAACTGAAAATAACAATTTTCCAAATTTGTGCTACTCCAACAGAAGTAAAAAGGAGTCCAAATTGCCAAAAGGGAAAAAAGGGGAAAGGTGTGATCTTAAGATTAATAAAGGCGTTTTAAGGTAGAAAAATCTGGGAAACAAACAAAACAGATAACACCTGTATAACGAATATTTCAGAGCTTCTAAAAAAGCCTTTAGTGTCCTGCAAAGCGCTAAAGCAGAGTTGTGGATGCAGTAAACCTTCACACCACATACAAATGCTACATAGAAGTCATACAGGACAACCTGCAAGAAAAAATTAAACCTGGGTTTGCACTACCATCTACTGGAGAAAGGTATAGTTGCTGGATGTCAAGAAAAGGAAGCACAGTATATTTGTTCTTTTATTAACTTCTGAAAAGTCTTAAGTCATACCACTATTACACAGTCACTTTAAAGTGACATACATTAATGCATTAATGTAGTATCACACATGGAAAGCAGCAGTAATACTCTCTCCTCATCCTAACCTTCTCTCCTTCCCTAATACCTCAGGCATGTTCACACAACTGCACGCTGAACCCATCTGGGAACAGCTCCAAGATAGATAACCCAATGAAAATGTTTTAACTGCATGGCTTCATGGTCTGCTTGCAAAGAGCAGAGAGGAGGTAGCAGAATGGGATCAGGAGGCAGCCAATGCTGCCAGAGATAATGCTGGCTTATGCTAGTTAAACATGGTCTTGAACCTGTTGAAATCAGTTGAAGCCACTCAGAAGTAACAGCAAAGTCTGTCCAGGTACTTGGGACGTTTTACACAAATGTGCACTTTCTCTGCTGCAACTTACTTCGCCAAAATTACTACGCCAACTAAACCAGACAGAGGATCCTTTGTGGTGTGCTGTCCACAGCTTCTGCTTTCAGCCACAAGCACAGCAACAAACTGTAGCCTCACAAACAGCCACCTGAAATCAACTAGGTGCTTAGACACATTCATTCCCCAACCTGCTCACCAGCTACAGCAGCTTGGGTTTGGCACTTACATGTCCACATGCTCGACAGTGGTGCCGCCTTCTTGTCAGTGCATTGAAGGGCTCCTTGCATTTCATGCACATGGTGACTTCGTTGTCTCGGATCCACCTCGGTGCTCTCTTCCCAAGCTCAGCATTCTGACGGGGGGTAGAGGGAGGATAAAAACAGCTATTTGTGCAGTACTTCAAATTGAAATAAATAATTATTTATAAAATAATTATGCTCTTCCTCTGGAAAGGAAATGGCACAAGACAGCTCTAGATGCATTTTGAAATCTATATAAGAAATAACAAAGAACCCAGTCAAAAATGATTATGCATGAATGAAAGGGAACTCTGTTAAACATTTCAAGAAAAAAAGAAGCTCATTTATAAGGTTTGGCATTATGAAGAAAAACAATTACCAACAATTACCAATGACTACTTTGTAATTCCTCTGCTTTAAGAATGATTAGCTTGAAAACAAAGTTTCTGCCAAACTCTTTTTCAGTTACTAACGAACAAAATGGCCACTAAGAAGGTTACAAAGGAATAAAAGCAACTTACAGAAACCTCCACAGGCGTGTCTTCATATTCCTTAGCAATAGCACTTCTGAAAGTTTCATTCCGCTGCTGAAAAGCTTCTATAGTATTCTGAAGCGCCTAGGGAAACAATGGAAAACCTCCTCAAACATACTACATTTAGAATGGACTCTATGCATTCCGACCATTTATTGATTAGCAGAGGGAAGCTATAGCCAGAAAATATGGATATTGCTCTTTTGATTGCTTCAGTGAAAATACATTTAAAAAAATAAAGAATGTAGATGAATTTACCTTTATCCATTCTTCCTTATCTTGTTCAGAACTAAAAGAAATATTTGACATATTAGTCCAAAGCTAGTTCAGGAAATATAATCTCACTATCAACAACTTCCTGCAAAAGCCAATGTTGTGAAGTAATTCTCATAAACTCAGAAAAAGACAATACCAATCATTAACTGACCAACCAAAACAAAACAAAAACAGAACAACAACAAAAAGCATGACTTCAGGCTTCAGCAGGCTTCAACTACTAAGCACTAAATTCAAGTTCAAAGACAAATGTAAATACATTTCAAAGTAGTAATAGTATTTGCATTGTTACACTTTTTTTTTTTTCCCCCAAGAACAGGATAGAAAGGAAAAGATGAGAATGGAAAATTTAGCTGTACATGTTTTTTTTCTTCTCTCATTTCATGCACTAAGTTCACATACTAGCATATATTTTTCCTAAATATCTCTTAAATCTTACTCCCTCCCTTACCCCCAAATAATTTCCTTACTGTTTTGGTTTATTTAAAACTGTATACAGTGGCAAGAAAAATATCCAATTTAAACAAAAGGAAAACTCTGCTTTAATACTATAAACCAAACAGCCATCTTTTGCTTTTTATACATAAGGGTGGATTTCAGATGACTTTACAGTAAGTAGAGATGAGATATGTAAGACAGATACATTGAAGGAAATATTTTAAACTCTGATCTTGTACAATAGCTTTCTTTATAAAATACACCAGTAGGACTTCAACATTTAAGTCTTTAGAAAGGCATCTTATTTCACAAGTGTTAGCACTGTTAGAAACTACTGGCCAGTGCTGGTAATGAATTCTGTTTATCTGTAAATTTTAAGTCAGAAAGATGAAAATCAGTACCAGAATATATCTGGCTCTTTGAAAGCGGCAGTCTCCCTGGGTAAAAATGTGGAAAAAATACTTCTGTAGCCATACACTATCTGACATGCAGAATTTTATTTTGCTATGGATTGCTACAAAGGATATGAAAGACAACTTCTGCAATATCTCAATGAAAATGACTCCTCACATGTTTTTTTGCAAAATTACTGCAACTTGTTTAGGATTCTACTGGCTTTACAAGTGTTTCCCCTTCCCACCTACCATCTGTACATGAGGCAGAAAAACTGTCTACACAGCCAAAGTAGTTCTCCTTACCTGCTTACATTAAAAAACAAAAGCCAAGCTATTAAACATCATATCAGATAAGCAACCTCTCAAAGAAATAATTTACCAGCTTTTTAAAACCACTGATTGAAAATGTACTCAAATAGTATTCTGAAAAATAAATACAAGTATACTAGTGAAGAAATCCTTAAGAGTAAACTCAACATTACAACAAAGTTAATAGAAGCTCATGAATTCAGGACATTAAAGTACAGAGTACATAAAATACTCATGCATTAATCAAGACTTGAATAATCTAATCTACTCTAATAAGACTTCAGTTGGTATTTATAGCTTCATCATTTTGTACAGACAATACATTCTAAAAATATTCATAAAACAAAACAAAAACAGGATCTTACCACACTTAAAATAAATGAATACAATAAATTAGATTACTGATAATTTGGAAACGTTACCAAAATAAACTTACTTTGTTGTAGCTTTTTTCTTCCAATTAAAAAGTACTTCACAAATGGTACAACAAGATGCAATCTTTCACCACTGAAATGGATGTGTGGCATAAGAGCTTGCCAAATATTTAGCAAAATAGCATGCAGCAATTTATAGCAGATGGGATTGATAGCAAAAAACATATCCCAGAAGTCTTGCAGATTTGAATGGAAAGCTTTTTCCTGTCATTTTCCAAATTGCATATTTCTATTGCATTGGGTTTCTAATTAAATTATAGTGTAAGTAAATTGCTATTTGCTGTTATATTTCTGCATTCACTGCTGAGTATTTTTTCATCAAGAAAAGTAGCTTGCAAGCTTTAGTTTAATAGCAAGCTAAGGTTTGTCCCCAAATACATGGTGTTGTCACAGAGCTGTAACCTCCACAGGCATCTTCCTGCTTCTTTAATCCTTGTCTCTCTGCAATGAGATCTCAACTGCTAAGAATAGGATCTTCAAGCAGCTCCAGCACGGAAGGTGGTTGTAAAAATGCACTCCACTTTATCTGAAGTCAGGTAACCTAGACAGGGAAGTTTAGTCTAGGCAATGCAAAAAGTAGTAGTAGGAAGGTAACCCCCATGAAGAGGAGGATAAGAGGACTAATAACGAAATCAGAAAATACCATTCAGAAGAGCGCAATTGGAAAAAAAGGACCCAAGAACTAAAAGAACTTGCTTTCCAGGGTGAGGGGATCAGAGGAAAACAAGCAGACTGGAAAAATGATTGAGGATAAGCAGGTGCCCATCTATCACTGTAGAGAACTACATTCTGGAGACATATCCCTACCAGAGTGAAGAGTTTTGTTGGGTGGACACATCCAGAGGTGAACAGATCCATTTGTACCAAGGTGTTTTAGGTACCAAGGTGTTTTAGGTAGTAGCGCTGCCCATATTATCAGACTCAGCATCTCACAATACTTGGTGAAGCCAGACAGATTGTCTTTGCATTAGTTAGATACACTGATCTCAATTTTCCAGGTAGCCCACTCACAACTATCTTAGATATTTCAACAAAGCAAGATAACGCACTATACTTTGTAGATACATCTTCTATTCCAAGAGATTCTTAGACTGATAATTTACGCTTTTTGCCTAGGTTATTTTCAAAACACTAATATTAAGATGAAGCCCAGTCCATCTTTCTCCAAATCCATCACTCCATTCTTTTGCATGTATATATTTAATCTTCCATAAAAAGATAAAAAGACTTCTCTTACCTGGCCTGCAACTCCAGTGTTCGCTCTTTTCCAGACACTTGAAAAGTATGTGGGTATTCTTCATTATGAGTTTCTATAATCTTCATACCATCTATGCCAACTCTGGTTCGAACTGAGAACTTTGATCCTACCAAGCTGAATTTGGGGACGCAGTAGAGCAACATATTGTTAAACTAGGGAAAAAAAAAAAAAAAAAACCACGTTGCTTTGCATTAATGAAAACACAGATGACAGCCAGTTTCTACTGATAGCTGGACAATATCACAAAGCTGAACTCAGTCGGTGAGAAAGCAGGTTCATTTGTGCTTAGCTGATATATGAGAAGACCAAACATCTAATGCAAGACAATGTCTGATTTTTTTGTTATAGGATTTAGAAATAAAATTAAAGGCCAGCCTCAATGGATATAAGAATAATTGCTCTGTATATGCAGCAATTTTCATAACCTTTATCATAACTATGCTCCAAAGGATATTTTACACCATTTTAAATCTTTTGTTAGAAAAATCATTCTCATGCCTCAGTTCTGCAGAAACTATTCTAAACTGCACAGTAATAATTCTTTTTGTCAGTGTATAAATTTATATAGACCCTGTACCAAACCTATTTAGTTTTGTATAAATTGTAACTAATATTATTTGACAAAAATATTTGTCTTTTCTCCAAGAAGAATGAGCACTCTGGTCTTACAGCTTTTATTCACTGAAACTCTCAATATCACAGGAAAAAAAATACCTGAGCAGTATAATGATATATTCCCTATTAAAGAATAGAACATTTAAATTTTATTTAAATTTTATTTAAATGTCTGAAGTGCCAGCCTAGAAGCACAGTTCTTAAATTAGCTCTATAGAATTTAATTTTCTCACATTTTAATAAATAATATTGAGAAAATGTGATGGAAAAAAGAGAAACTCACCTCATTTAAATCCCTTTTAAACTTGTCACCTCTCATGTTAAGCACAAACCATTTTAATCAGCTGTCTAGCCCCATTTGATATTTTACTATTTCATGACTTCTTCTTTTGTTTGAAGCACAGGTAAGTAGGCATTGTACCTCAACAATTCGTTACTGCTCTTTAAAAACCAGAAGACATGCAATGCCAGAGGACCACAAGCAATGAACTAATTCAAACCTTTTCCAAGGGAGCTGTAAGGGCATACTGCTGTAATTTGTTACACCTAAAACAAGATAAGGCACCTGACAAGAGGATGAATTGCCACAGTAAGTTCCCACAGGATCACGAGAACATACTTGGACTCCAATCTATCAGGATCAAAATCCTAAGCTTCTACATTTCATTTTTATGAGAATGGCAAAGTTCTCATGCTCTAGAACCTGCATTTATGATTAGCAGATGTATTTAGAAGTGAGTTGCTGGGCACTGGTTCTGTTCTGAAAAGTGTTCTCAAGCCTTTCTACTAGCAGTATAGGTTTTGCTCAAGTTCGAATACCACTAGAAGAAAGGTATCATTGGCATCAACTAGAAGATGATTTCCTTCTCTCTTTGGCAGTTCTTTCAAGTCTAGAAAGACATACAGCCACCCCTGCTAAAACACATCACTATACTTACTAGGAAAAGGTGCCGTTCTTGAGCAGATGTATTGCGAGCAGCAAGTTTAAGGATCTGTCCTTCTTTTATCAGTTCATTGGAAGGGTTCACAATGTCTTCCTCTTCTCCCAGCATCTCATATATCTCTAACAATTTCTTCAGATTTTCCTTTTCAGCGAAAATACAATTATAAAGTTTATTAAATAACAGCACAGATCTTCATGCATTTTAAATTAAATGCCAGGGGCTTGTGTAAGTCTGGAGAATGTCGGCTTTGATAAACATATATATATACCTGGTGTATACGGTCAACCATGTAGACTGACTGACCTAGTTGATACACCTTTTAGAAATGTCATGATAAACTTTAAAAATGCAGGTATATATAGAGCCTGCATCATTGCTTGTACAAAATTTCAAAATACCAATTAGATATTCCAAAATACTTAATGAAGTACCAATCATGTCAGCCTGATATGGTAGAGAAACAGTAACTACTCTTTACAATCACCCTTCCACTGACAGAAACAGATGAGACAAGGTTAAGAGTTCAAGACTGTCAGCTAATTCAACCTGGAACATCTGAGAACTATGTACCATGACAAATTTTATCATTCCAAGGAGCTATATAAATACACTGAGCAGGAGCAATCACTTGGGCCCATGAAACCAATTTTTCCAATTTTAGGAAAAAATTGCAATTAGCACTCCTAGCTTCACTTTTCAAATACAATATTTGAAAAAACGAACAGGGAAACAAGGACCATTTACCATTTTCCTTATTGCGCTGTTTGAGTGACTTGCTGCAGTGGATATAATTTCCAGAGATTCTAGATGGAAGAAAGAAAGAAAAAAATGCAAAGACAAAAAGCTGCATTTTTACATGTTTTTATATTACACAGAAAAATGGATCATTCTACAAAATGATGCTTGCAATTTTTATGTAAGTTTTGAACGATTGGCCGAAATAGCTTGAACTGTTCTTGTATAAACGTAGAGAGGAAAAAGAATTGAAAATAGACTTCTCTTTCTCCTTGCAGGAGCTTATAAATACAATAATGAGCACAAATCCACTTTTTTCCAAATAAGAGACATACATGTCAAAATAATACAGCAAACAACAACAACAAAAACACAGCTCCTAAACAACCCCTGAAGCAAATAAAAAAATAAAATCCCAGGCATAACTCCAAAACTAAAGGAAAACTTATGTAATACTCTAAATTTATATTTTTAGAATAACTAAAGGCTTTACAGTTTTTGTGCTAACTTCATCCACTATTCAAACATTTTTTTTCCAAATAATCCTTCAATTTCACTGAAGAAATTCTATCATTCTTTTCACAGTGGTTTTGCTTTTCAGTTTATTTTTCCTGAAAAGAGGTTTAATTTACAGTATCATCTTGTTAACATCTTATCAGAGCTATTTTATTGACTAGAAGATATTTACTTTCAGCATCTTTCCAGTCTAGGGAGTCCTGAGGCAATTTCCTTAGGTAGTCCTTTAGAAGCATCTCATAGCGTGGAATGCGTTGCACTGGTTCTAGCATGTGATGTTGCAATGTCAAATTTCCACACACTTTTTCCTTCTAAAAATTGTAAACATATTTCAATGTAGTAGGTAAAAATATTATTTTACAAGAATATAGTAAAATAAAAATGATTGATAGAACATAAATAATGTATTTTGAAACATTCATGACTGACCTTCCAAAAGAAAATACAAAAACTTCTTTACCAAAACAAATAATTGGAAATTTATTTACTAAAAATAATTGTAAAAATAATTTCCTAAGTATTCTGTAAAACACATTAATAAAAGTCCTACCAAAAAAACTCCAACTCCAATGTATTTTAACGTTGTTTTTTAATAACTTTGAGAATAAGACAATGACTATTGTGTTATTATGAACAGTTCATGATCACTTATTAGAAAATGTCTCTTAAGTGGGCTATAAAGTGTATTTTATCTACGTGAAGAGAGAATGCTTCCTCTGAGTTTTATACATAATGTACCTCACCCCACCCCCAAAAAAAATATTTTAAGATATATGCTCGTTTCCACAATCTTATACATAATTAAACAATTACATTGAAGTACAAACAGTTGCCTTCCTTGGCTTAGAATCGGAATGCCCTACTCTGCAATAAATTTTAAGCAGAAATATCTTACCCTATTTCTAGATGAAAAGTCTGCAGGAGGAAGATACATACTTGCCATTCACACAGAAACCTACAGGGAGCACTATAGGGTATAAAACACACTTTTGCGAAGAATGATGTGCTGCTGTTAACTTCTTTTCCCTTTTGTGGCTCAGCATTTTAGTATTTCAGATTTACATCCAAAGTTTATTGTTCTGCATAACAGCATGGCATGAGCCAACAAAATGTTTATGGATTCAGTGCAAGGACCTACAGTTGTAGTAATACATCATTTTATTTATTTATTTGTTTTTGGTGTCTATGACAAAATTTAGTATTTTTTAGTCTTTTCATGTTTCAACCTTTATACATAGGTCCTCTATGCTGCAGTGGAAAGTTTGGATTTGTGTGGGTGTTTGTGCACACATGAAGGAAGAAGGAGAAGCAGAAGGCAACACGATCTGGATAAAAGCAACCCTTAGGTCTAAAGGATTCAATATGTAATTTTCTACTTAATACTTTTTTCACCCACAAACCTATACATTTTTATATATGCCAGTATTACTTGGAGATCTACGTTATTCTCCAATTACCTGAATTTCTTGAATAATTAATTTGAATTGAGGTGACCGTTCAGTCCATGTTTTTACCAATTCCATTGCATTATCAAAATTCTTCACATACTCTCCATACATCTTGAGGAAAGGAGCTAACTTCTGCAGAATGTCTCCAATTCTGGGGGTATCAGTCCTGTAAAGTAAGACGACAGAATCTGAGAGCAAACAGGAAGGAAAAGTTGCGCAAGGTTATCAAACAGTTCTAAGTATTTGAAGAGAAGAGTATCATTCTGCTTGGGATCATCTCATGTAGAGTTCCAACAAAACCACTAAAACTGACCTGAATTAAAAGATTGTGTGCACCCTCTCTGGTGATGTGTAAGCATTACAGATCACGTAGAGCACTAAAGAAAGAAAAACTTTCTATAGTGAAAACCTTGGGACTCTATGTTTACAAAACATAGCCTAATCTATTTTATTTGCAGCTCCTTACAGCTACATTATATTCTTTTGACCACACTTTACCCTCTAAATAGCTATTCAGTCCTTTTATTTGAGGACTAAATCCATACCACAGAGCTCTCCTTCCATGCTCTATATAAATACATGCATTCAGGACTTTCAGAAACTCAGTATCTCTAGACTTCAAGGGCAGGTTGGATGGGGCTTTGAGCAACCTGGTCTAGCAGGAGGTATCCCTACCTATGGCAAGGGAGATGAACAATTTGATCTTTAAGGGCCTTTCCAACCCAAACCATTCTACAATTCTATGTTTCTAAAAGTCAGAAATCAACAGTGCAGTAGTGGCCTGAAGTGAAGCAATATTTTCCAAAAACTACTCTAAAACACTCCTGTTCCAAGCAAAAAGCTGTGCAGCAAGGAAAAGTTACCTGAATACCAAATACTGGCAGGACTGGCCCAGCTGCAGCTGTGCCCAGGGGAGCAGAAGACACAACCTGTGCAAAACCTGGCAGAGCTACCACTGGACCTTGTAACCAGAGAAGGGGACAAGATGGGGTGAGAAGCTAGTCTCTGAAATCACTGAGGCTCTCCAGCCTTTATTCAGGTATTTGCTCCACCAGTCTCTATATTCAAGCACACTTTCAAATGCAAGCTAGCGATTCAAAACAAATAGCCACCAAATTCACTGAATTCTATTTCTCTAGGTTGTCATTTTAACACAATGTAGCAGAATATTTTTAAGCTGAAAATAAAATGCAAATCATGTCAATTCTAACAGCACTGAAATAAATGTGAATTCATTTCTAAATGTCACCTGGAAAAGAAAAAAAGCACAACAGACTTTAAGGTTTTTCTGCTAAAGTTCACAGGTAAGTGATGATGAAAGTGATGATGAGATTTTGCCATTAAAAGCTTAAAGCAGAAAAGACTGTGGCAATCCTTTGTATCTACGCCAATTTGTATAAAAAAATGAATACTTCTTCATGTTTCATAACTATTACTAGAAAGACATTACAAGAAAATATCAGAACTTTTAAAAGTGGGAACCATTTGCTATGCCTGCTCCTTCGATACCTATGACTGCTCATTTACACAGAGCACTGCATTGTCAGTGACTATGAAGATTCAAAACTTTCACTACTTTTCACTTTTTTCTTCTATGTCCAAAGATTCAGGCCGTGAAAACAAATTATTTATTTCAGGTAAGTTAGACAAGGTCCACATAGCACGAAGAGCTATTGAAAGACAGGGACTCAGAGAAAGCAGAACCTTCTTAGAACGGCATCTTCCCATGATCAGCTTTTAAGTATAGATATCTTCTTCTTCACATATTTAAACGCGACACACCATAAGCAAAAACAGGAAAGTATACTAAATGACATCAGGTCTAGGGCTGTTACTGTTCTTGTGGATAGACAGATTGGAAAAAGAGAACTATTACCATAGACCCAAATCAGCAGTGCATTGTTATCAGGAAACAAAGAGGGCACTGTTATATAGCTCAAGAAATAGGACTTAGCATTGTTCTGTAGGTACAGAAACACTTCCTATTTTGGTGTTATCAGACCACAACGGTATTCACCTAAGCCTTCTAAAAAACTGGAGCATGAAATAGCTGACTTGCTAATCGTGATTTGTATTTAAAACTGTTACGATTGAAAGGAAGCCAAGCAAAAGTCTGTAAAAATTAACACAGACAAGGTGATTACAGAACAACTGCTTGGTCTCTTTTCTGATATACAAGCTAACAGGCATCCAACAAAATTGAAAGTTGAAGTTTCAAAGCAAAATCACACAAATAGGTCAGCTCTGAAATTGCCCAAGAATGCTAGTCTAAAATTTTGTGTTGAAAGAGTGAAATAATTTGTCCACAAAAGAACAAAACAAACAAACAACAACAAAAAAACCACAGAAGATATCACACCATGTTCTTATATGCTTCCCCAGCTATCTGCTATTGGTCATCCTTGGGTACAAAAAGACAGATTTAGATTGGTATTTTGACTTGAAATTGCTGGTATGCTCTGTTTCGTTTTTTTCATGGGAACTATATTGCACTATTTTCAAGCCATATGTTGTAAAAGAGATAGTCAACTCCAGCTGTTGCTCAGCTCCTTCAAAATGCCATTACCAGACAACTTCATTTCCACCAGATAAGTTTAGGTACACACTGCCTTTTCTTCCAAAACAGAATCTGGTTCTGCTCTGCTTTCCCGGTTTCAAAAACTATGTATTTTTACTTCAAGTATTCGAAACCAACCACAACTTAGGGAAAGTGTCTTTTTTTTTTTGTGGGAATTTTTAGAAGTGCATACAAGTACCAATATTTCAGTATTTTCTATCAAGAGACTGCTGAGGAAAGCAAACTGTATTTGGCAGAGTCTGTTGTGGCAGACAAATTCAGAACCTGGTGATGGGCAGAGAAAACTATGCCTGATATTACTCCCAGCAATGATCAGAGATCATTGTCTTCAGCTGCACCCATTCTTCTTCTAACTCCTTCCCAAAGCATAATTTTTAAAGGACATTTAAACAAGCTGCCTCACATACAGCACAGAGGTTGTTTCCAAGCAGTTGCTTGCAATGCAACTTAGTAGTTTTGCACCAATATTCATAGCTCATCTGCAAAAAGAACTTTTAAACCTCAGAAGCTATGTAACTATACACACGTCATTCGTGTGCAATGTAGCATTTTGCAAATACATAAGGTAGTGCAACCCATCTCCTGTGTTCTATAATGTGTCTACAGCAAGATCTTCAGAGTTCATCACAAATTTCATTTCAAATATACACAGCACTGACATAATGTAGTGTGTGCTGCTTTTTAAGCACCATTATAATAAGTTAAACTCAACTTTTCATATGTATACACTCTATTTTAATCTATGGGTTATTTCCTATCAGATTTTTCAATTGATCAGAAGACGACAAATTTAACCTTATGAGGTTATTCTGCAAGAAATATATGATTAAGGTTTAAACTCTGTCGTATTTCATGATGCTCAGGTTCTATTTACTTTCTTGCATAACAGATTGTACAGGACTACCACAATTTGTGCACAGTAAACATTCTATTTTAAAGAATTATCATTTTAAAGAGGAATTATCTTACAGAGTCAGAAGACATAGACCTTGTTATCTAGATCAACCTTTGTGTGGTCAGAGATTTTTTCACATCACAAGAAGGTACTATTTCTTAATTTTTGTGTGATTTTTTTGACAATTAAGGTCTTATATGAATATGTAACTGGAAAGGATATCTGGATAAACAGTAGAATAAACTCTAGATAACATGCAATACAGGAGCCAAAAAGGTGCTGAGGTAAAAAAAAGAAAAAAAAGAATGAAACAATGGGTCAAAACAATATAATTTTATTTTTTTTTTAATGAGGTGTCCCCTTTTCCCAAAAAGGGTAGGGGAGCAGCAATAAATTGGAATTTATTTATTTTTTGGTCAGTTTAATAAGATAGACCAGAAATAGACATGTATTTGAGCATCTCCATAGCATCTCCAGAATCCCATACATCAAGACAGGACAAAGATACCGCACAATAGTACATAGGATCATTTAGGCTGGAAAAGACCTCCATCAACTCCAACTACTAACCTAGCACTGCAAAGTCTGTCTACCACTAAACCATGTCCCTAAGCGCCACATCCATGTGTCTTTTAAATACCTCCAGGGATGGTGATGCAACCACTTCCCTGGGCAGCCTGTTCCAACGCTTCACAACCCTTTCAGTGAAGACATTTTTCATAATATCCAACCCAACTTCCCCTTGTGCAATTTGAGGCCATTTCCTCTTGTCCTATTGCTTGTTGCTTGGGAGAAGAGACCAACTTCCACCTTGCTACAACCTCCTTTGAGGTAGTTTTAGAGAGTGGAAAATTTCTCTGAGCCTCCTTGTCTCTGGGCTTTTTCCCTCAGCTGTTCCTCATAAGACTTGTTCTCTAGACCCTTCACCAGCTTCATAGCCCTTCTCTGGACATGCTCCAGGGCCTTGACGTCTTTCTTGTAGTGAGGGGCCCAAAACTGAACACAGAGCTGAGTACTCACCCAAAATTCACCAGAGCTAAGTACTGAGGGAAAAACACTTCCTCAGTCCTGCTGGCCACACTATTTCTGATACAAGCCAGGATACCATTGGCCTTCTTTGCCACCTGAGCACACTGCCGGCTCATATTCAGCTGGCTACTGATCAAAACCCCCACATCCTTTTCCACCAGGCAGTCTTCCAGCAACTTCTCCCCCCAGCCTACTGTGTTTAATGGGGTTGTTGTGCCCCAGGTGCAGGACCCGGCACTTAGCCATGTTGAACCCCATACAGTTTGCCTCGGCCCATCAGTCCAGCCTATCCATATCCCTCTGCAGAGCCCTCCTACCCTCATGCAGATCAACACTTGAGCCTAGTTTGGTGTCATCTGCAAACTTACTGAGGGTGCACTTGATCCCCTTGTACAGATCATTAATAAAAATATTGAAGAGAACTGGCCCCAGTATTGAGTCCTGGGGGACACCACTAGTGACCAGCTGCCAAATGGATTTAACTCCATTCACCACAACTCTTTGGGCCTAGCCACCCAGCCAGTTTTTTACACAGTGAAGCATATGCCCGTTCAAGCTATGAGCAGGCAAAGGTCACTGTTCTGGAGACCAATGATAAAATGCAAGGGAACAGGACAAAGCTGCAACAGGGGATGTTCATACTGGACGTAAGGAAAATTCTCTTTACCACGAGGGCTGTCAAACACTCTAACAGGCTTCCAAGAGAGGTGGTTGATGCCCTGTGCCTGTCAGTGTTCAAGAGGCATTTGGATAATGCCCTCATTAATATACTTTAACTTTTCGTTAGCCCGGAATTGATCAGGCTATTGGACTAGATGATCTTCGAAGGTCCCTTCCAACTGAACAATTCTATTTTCATTACTGTGCTACAAAGGCAGCACAAAACATATATATGTTATATATCTCAATTTTGTTGTATGTGCATATTTATCTCAATTTTGTATTATATGCAATGATTTAGTCAGGTAGCACATAATTTTAGTGTGAACCTCTAATTCAGCAAAGCATTTAATCATGAGCAATCTCACTAGCTTCAGTGAGATAGATGTCCTTTAGTTTGAACAAGGGATGCGAATCCTCTGCTGAGTCAGTTCCTCATGAAGAGTGGAAGAGCAGATGTTCTCCTACCCACAGTGCTTCCTGGGACTGGAGCACTTAATTATGAATGCACCTTCCCTACTTCAAGCCTGTAACAGTTCCTAGAGATGCTATTTTAGCAGATTATTAACCAGTGAATCACCTCTTACCATTCTTGCATTCTTTTCTCAAGTTCTGGAAGTAAGAATTTACTGTGGAATGCATTTATTGATGATATATTAGAAAATATTTTGTTAATCACTTCAGCTGGAAAGGAACCTCTGTTGGCTTCTTCAAGGAGTCTGGAGTAAAATACCTGCAATATAGAAGAACCCAAAACCTATTAGCCTTTTATCACTGGATGAAGACTCATCCACCTCCTCCTACACCAACGAGGGCAAGAATAATATTTCAGTAACATAGGCAGGTAATTACAAAAATAATTTATTATCTTTCATTATCTAAAAATTATTTATTATCTTTCCCTCATCAAAAGTTAAAAGCTACTCTTCCCCTTACACCCCATTTTTTTTCTTTTGAGACAGAAAAAGAGCTGCAGGCTGAACAGACATAAGGAAAGCCAAACCAAAGTAGAACCACTCTGGTCTGAGTGCAAGCGTTCTGAGCATTTTAAGAGTTAGATCTTAGCTTTCCCAGTCCTCCAGTTGTGTTGTTCACTCTCATTTTCTCTCCAGTGAGCATGATGGCTGATTACCATTAGCTCAACCACCTGTATGCCCCATCCCTGGAGGTGCTCAAGACCAGGTTAGATGAGGCCCTGAGAAACCTGATCTAGTGAGTGGCAACCCTGCCTATCGCAGGGGGGTTGGAACGAGATGATCTTTAAGGTCTCTTCCAACCCAAAGCCATTCTATGATTATATGTATGCTGTAGCCGCTTATACTTTTTAAAATTGACGTTGACTGGAAGACTGTATATTCCCCAAATAACATTTAAAGTGCAAAATGGTCCCAGTTCTGATTGGGCTATTTAATACTACAGTAGTCTCTTAAAAATAATAATAATAAAAATCTCCCCATCAGTGGTCTATATCTGATTAGACATAGCTACAAACTGACTAGAGACATGCAGCTGTTAATATGCACACCACATGAACCAGTGTTTACAGGAATGTATGGTCCATGTCTCTCTCCCACAGGTGAACAGGAGCAGACTGCATCTCCCTAGAAAGGGCTTCAGAAGCTTAGGTATGGGTTTTGGGGGAAATAAAGAGTCTGAAGACAGAAATTTTGATAATCCCAGCTGAGACAGATAAACTGTCTTAAAAGAAACACAAAAAAGCCATACGCTTTCACTTACTATTTAAAATAGACTTACTTTGCTCCATCTCTGATAGGACAATTAGAGAATTTTGAGAAATTTCTTTTGGAAACTATAAAGGTTACTTACTTTTTAACCCTATTTAGAAGCACAACAACCCTTCCCAGACTTCCGCATTAAGAAACATCAGTTTGATTCTACAGAGCACAAGAACTCAACCCTTCCCTTGCAGAGAGGAATTTTTGTTCACTTTAACAGAGTTTGGTCTAAATGTTTAATAGAAAAGTAGGGCATATACAGTTTACAATGGGCATCTTCCTAGGTTCTTCAGCACTGAAGAGAAATGCTGTTCATACAGCTCAAACCTGAAAGATTTACTAATTTGCTCGTGGGCAGGCAATATCAGTATTATAAAATGATACTCTTTCTTGTCCAACAGCAACCAAGAAATGAGTGAGGACAACATTATTCATCCCCTTTGTTGGATTGGCTGCTAGTACAGATTTTGCACATCTACTGTTTATGTTGAAGTCTACATGCACACACAAGATACTGCATTAATAGCCACAAAATTCTAAAGCGTTTTTTAAAAACGCAGTGTTCTTAAATTAGAAAAAATGACAAAGTTATGCAGCAACCACAGATGACTGACTGGAAAGGTCAGCAAAATATAAAAAGCATACCATCTCCTTTACATAATACGCACACACACAGACACACACACAGCCATTCAAGTGAATTAATGGCAAGAAAATAAAAACAATTTAAAGAGAAACATACCCGATCTAGGAGGTCAAGTCGGCTAACATAGGCTTTTTCTGTTTGCAGAAGTTCACTGGCAATTTTGTGACGTTTCTGTTCATCTGTCTCCTGAGGGAGAAGAGAAGAGCCCTTAGAATACCGAAGGAAACATAACAATGCTTTAAAAAAATTATTCAAAAGCATATGTGATTACCTACGATTACCTCAGAGTCCAAAAAGTATCTGAAAACCAAGTTTCACATTTTGTAATAATCACCCTATTTTGGAAAATACAAGCTTTCTACCAGTTCAACCAACAAATATAAAAGTCAGAGGAGGATTAAAAAAAATAATAACCAAACAGCTCCACAGTGAAAGTCAAAGCCTAAACTATTTAGTATTTCTCAGTTTGCACAGGGATCTTTGCCAAAGCCCAAACTCCCTACTGAACAGCTCACATCCTGGTAATCAAGTACCACCAACCTTTCAGCACTGGAAGAACTCATTTGCAGAGTAAAACGTAACAGATGGAATTAGTTGGTGTTCTCCCCCGCCCCCATTTGGAAAGTTATTTGAACTGACTGTTCTTTGCATACCAGAACTGTTGAAAAATACCATGCAAAATGTTTTATGTTCATCGATACACTCATTGCTGATGCATTGCTGGCTGCAATTAGAGTGCTACCTCATTAGCTCTTTACACAAGCCATTTTTACTTCTCAAGGAAAGTTTTCACTTTAAAGTTTTTCATTCCACAAAACATATTTTTGATTCTTCTGCTAAATATAACCTAAAATGTTTGTTCAAATTTCAATATTAAATTTAGTATGCTAGAATATAAAATTCTGAGTTGTTTCAAAATAATGAAAGTGCACCCTTCTAAAATACTAAAATGTTAGGGAAATGCCTCATGCTCACAAGTGTCAAATTCAACAAAATGACTCTTCCACTACAAGATTTTCTTCTAGATTTAGCAGTCATGTTGAAAAGTGTTTGTGTTTAATGACATCTGAATCTATCTGAATCTGACTATGTAAGTGGCAGTGTATGTCCAAATAGAGCTTATAGGACAGTGGGAATTTTCTAGACAAATTGTAGAAATACTTAAAAATAAGTAAATAAGTAGAGAGATCTTGAAACAGTTATTTCTGATTTCAAACTGCATACTGCTTTCTGCAAGATAAACATTTGCAAGTACATTTATTTATAAAGATTGTTCGCAGAATAGTGAGTAATGAAGTACAGAGCTTTCATGTAAAGGACAACAGTCATTTTTGTCACCTTTCAGTATTCAGCAAGTATTCCAGATCTGAACTCATTTCAACTCTGATCTTCAGAGTTAACAGCCACACTGCTACATAGCAAGTTCCCTCCCTAAATACAGGCTTTCAATAGTGACTTCAAAGCTGTTCATTAAATGTTTCAATCCACATAGCAACCACAGTAACCTACAGAACAGCATTTTAAGTGCTGTCAAGAGACACTGCAGAGTGCTAAAGGATTTGCAGTTATAGCTCCAACATGCTGTTTAGAGCAGTCATTTGCAAGGAATTTTACACGTGGACTTGCTTGAGGCACAAAACCATGGAGGCTACTGGCTCCTCTGCATGTATGTATGTTTCAGGTTTTTGGTTTTTTGTTTGATTGTTATTTTTTGCTAAAACCCACTATCTCCCTGAAGCACTGCTACAGAATCGATTTACAGTTCTCAGAAGATTATGCGAACTAATTAGGTGAGAGAAAAATCATGCACAGCAGACTCAAAAAATATACAAAATGAGCAATTCAGAAAAAGCATTCAATCCTCACCCCTGAGCCAGGACAAAACCCTTTTACCCCTCAGCTTTTCCATCCTTTCAGTACCTCCCTCACACATCGTCATAATTTTTGAACCTCGGTCTCCTTTCTACAGTCACTACCTGACTCAGGAGTCTTCTGTGTGGGAAAACACACACCACGGATGAGTTCTCTTTTAATCACAGTGGCACATTCTTATTCTAGCATACGAACATTCACCTACAGGGTTAGATCAGTGCAAGAATAACAGAAAACTGTATTGCTATTTTTCTTTTATGGAAGTCTTCAGATTCCCACTGCAACATCTCAATATTTGTCCACATTTTAGAAAAACTCCCAACTGTGTTTTCTTCTGCTAGCTCCATCCCTCTCCCTTCTCATTCTCCCACTTCTGTGCCCTTCCAGCATCCTATCTGAAGAAAAACACCTGGTTTCAATGAGGTCAACTCCAGCTTCCTTCCTGTTGGAAACAACAGGTCACAGGCTATTTTGCTAGTAGTGGCATCCATCTCCTGTTGAGTTTTTTTTTGATGGAAATGACTGCCACTTGTCCTGAATGCAGGGGGTGAAACAAGTCCAGTTCCATAGTTCTCAAGTTTTACAATTGATAAAAAGACTCATCATTGTGCCAAGTAGAAGTGATGTGTGAAGCCTCTGCTGCACCTCTGCCCTCAGCTTGGGCACCCACCTGCTGTTTGGAGTGGATACAGCTATGGGCTCAGGGCAGGCAGAGCAGAAGAGGCACAGGGTCTGCAGCCCTGCATGGGGCTATTCCGAATAGCAAAGTAAGTCTTGCAACATTATTTGGAAATAAATACTGAAAAATACTTTATGACAGTTAGAATGACATAGCTGTTAGTTATTGGAGCTGTTCAAGAAATACCTTGTAGAGATAAATGGGGAAAAAAATATTCAAAGAAACTTAAAAAAAATAAAGAAAAACATGATGTTAGTATTCAACTTCTGAGAACTTCAGTGTTGATGAATCTGATGAATATATCTAATCATTAACAGTGGAAGGGAATTTTAAGTCTGTTTCAAGTTACAAGTCAAGGTTTATTTTCACAGCATATAACCATAAATGCACATATCTCTTTTCCCAAGCAAGATAATAAGACACAAGAAATGAAAGAACTGGACACACTTTTACTGGAAGTATTTTCTGTATCTCATAGGACTTCTTTATGCTTTTAGTAATTCAGCATTTATATTGGATTCTCTGCAGTTAACAAAACAGATTGAGATAAAAATTTACTACAAAGTATACCTGGAATACATACTCCACTCACTTCAAGCACAGCTCAATGATTTGGGGAGAACCTTTCAAACTTATGAGATGACCCTAAACAGAAGGCAACTCAAAATATAAAAACAACCAGGAATGGTTAGTGATATACAGAGAATATTCAACTAGAGGCTGAATTTCAACCGTTGATCAAAATATCAGAAGCGTAAGGTAACACTAAGTTCCTGAGATCTACTGTAAAGCAGAATGCAACCATATCAAAAATACCAAAGCATTTTTTTTAAACACCTTATTTAAAAGAATGCATTACTCTTTTCCAAATGAAAGGATAAAGTTGATTCAAACTTTACTGTTCTAATGGTTGCAGATGAACTGAACTCTCAGTTCAATTTGTCCTCCAAAAACTAACCTTTGAAAATTGCAAATTAGACAGTTTTGTGACATATCTTTAAACTGACCTTTCTAATGACCTGAAACAGATATTTTCTGGTTGGATAAGTTATTAGCTAAAAGTATTTAAAAATTATTAATTTCAAGCAAACCATACTTTCCATTCTATCCAACCATCTGACAAAGTTCATGCAGGCAGGACTGCAAACCTGTATCTCTAGATAGGATTTTTAAATTACATATTTCACCTGGGCTTAGCTGCCTATTCTTTAGTACAAAGTTCCACATCCATATAATTACTATGGATGCTTAAGACCTTAAAGTTGTGGATGCCCCATCCCTGGAAGTGTTCAAGGACAGACCGGATGAGGCTTTGAGCAACCTGGTCTAGTGGAAGGTGTCCCTGCCCATGGCAGGGGGCTTGGAACTAGATGATCTTTAAGGTCCCTTCCAACCCACACCATTCTATGAAAGCAAATAATTTCTACCTAAATTGAACTCTCAAATTTAGATGAGGTACGAAAAATGCTGCTGAGGATATGAATTCTTTGCATCTTGTGCAAAACCTGCACAGATTGCACTAATTTAAAGATGACTTTATACCATCTCCCAAGTACCATCTCCTGTCAAGAAAACTATACCTACCAACACGATAGTGATGCAGTTTATGATTCACACCTATCACAGCATAGCCCTTACCCCACAGGCTTTGCAATAATATATTGAGAAACACAGATGTGGTGAGAGATGTAAAATATAAGCAAAACTCATTCAATCCACATTGTGTGATATTGATTGTTTGATTTAAATGCTGAGTTTGGTCTAAAGTAAGAGAGTGGGTTTTTCCTTTCCTAAAACCATCTGTGTCATGGCTGGTTCTTGATCTGAAGCTTTGTTCTGTGAGTATTGGGAAAATAAATGTAAATCTCCATGAGAATTTAAGATTTCATTTAATCTCTTGAGTTAGTTTCTGAAATCAAGTTAAACACTAAATTTTGCATGAGCTATTGAATATTACCACCACCTTCTGACAAATTAACTCTATGCAACAGTTTATTATGAAAGTGATCTGTGAGTTTCTTGCATAGTAACCAAGATAAGCAGCGAAGATCCTACTAACCCTAAAAAGGCAATTCTTCAAGAGGATTTACACATATTTATATTGGGTACTAAAGATATACAGCTTTGTTCATGATTTACTGCTGCTAAAGAAGAACATAAAATGTAGAACCAGGATTTTACTTTCTCTGTTACTCAAGAATTGCAACAGTTAAACGTTTCTTGGCAGAAAGTTAACATAGCACAAAAGTTTCACCCTATTTAAATCAATCCTTCACCTTACCTTTAGAAACACATGACCTCCACCAGGTTTTGCATCTGAAACACCAGAGCCCCCAGCATGGCCATTAAAAGGAGCTATCAAGTAAATACTTTAATAAAGATGTGCAATGGATTCTTCTCCATCTATGGCATGCATGCAGTCAATATCTCCATTCCCTACCAAATCTCACAACAAATACAGAAGCATTTGTCTTCTTGCCTGCAGTTAACTCCAGTAGCAGATTTCTCACAAGATGTTATTCAGGAAGCTAATTGATTGGGATGTTCTTGTACTATTCAGCCTCCGCATTTTAGAAAAAACAAATTTTATGACAGAAGGTGCTTCTGCTGCAAGGCAGGAAACTTAACTTTCAATCATCTTTTTCCTTGTGGTATTTGTGGTTTGTGACTTTCAGACTAATACAGTAAATAAGAGAAATAATACATACTGTGGTCTGCTCATTTGGGGAAAAAGTCTCAGATCACTGTCGAATTTAGTTAGTTTCACCTAAACTTTTCCAGAACCTGCAAGAATTTGACTTTAGTCAGACCTACAGTGATGAGGAGGTGGGGTAGAAAATGTAAGAGCACCATTACTTCTAAGTAAAAACCGGTAAACCAGTAAAAACTGGTCTAAAAACCAGTTTCTGCTTCAGTTTTGTACCATTCCCTGGTTTAATTCACCCTTTCCAGCAGTGGACTAAAAGAATCATAGAATATCCCAAGTTGGAAGTGACCCATAAGGATCATCAAGTCCAATTCTTGGCCCCACACAGGACCACCAAAAAATCAGACCATACATCTGTTGTCCAAACGCTTCTTGAATCTTTTCCTAACATCCAGCCTGATCTTCCCCTGTCCCAACTCCATGCCGTTCCCTCGGGTCCTGTCACTGTCCCCAGAGAGCAGAGCTCAGCGCCTGCCCCTCCGCTCCCCTCGGAGGAGCTCCCTGAGCTCCCTGAGGGAGCTGCAGGCCGCCATGAGGCCTCCCCTCAGCCTGCTCTGCTTTGGGCTGAACAAACCATGGGGCCTCAGCTGCTCCTCATACATCTTGCCCTCCAGACCCCTCATCATCTTCGTAGTCCTCCTCTGGACACACACTAATAGTTTTATGTCCTTATAAACTGTGGTGTCTGGTACTGCAACTAGTACTCAAAGTGAGGCTGCACCAGCCTTCCCTGAATTAGGAAGTATGGCATACAGGAGACGAGAAACTTCATTCACATTGCTACCAAAATAAGTATCAGATACATAATTTAAAATTTGTCTATGACTTGCATGCATCTACTCCTATTTGCTTTCACTCAATTTTACCTACACACATGCTTGCTTAATTAAAAAGAACAGAAAGGTGCTGTTACTCAGTGAAGTGCAACTTCAACTCAACTGCATCTCAGTTTTAAGATCTTTTACTGACAATAAGGGTGCTTAGTAAAATCTACAAACTGCCTAAATGCTCTTGTTTCTTTCCAATGCCTACTTGGACACAGTAAGAGCTTAGAGCTCTATCAGACCTCTCTTGTCCCTCAGCACCCTGCCCTCCTATACTCCAGATGGCATGGCAGCAGCCACTTCAAACTCAATTTCATTTCAATCTATAAATTGCATTACCCTAATCTAAATTAGTGTTTTATTTTGTAAAGTATGGCCCTCAGATCAATCTATGGTAGATATGCTTCTTAACATCATTAAAGAGGATGTTCTTGCACCACAAGCATACTGGTATCTCAGAAAGTGCTGTTATCATCCAATTCAGTTTTTATAGATCCAGTTCTCCACTGACGCTGTCTTAAGAGTTATCCTACATGGGCTTGTTCTGTGGTTGGTTTTGTTTTGTTTTTTACCCTTCTAACATCAACAAACAGTACATCTAGTAACAGCCTCGCACTTGGGCTCTTGGTCAATACAGGCCAGATAACTTTTGTTGGTCACCCAGCAGGTCAAAGACACTTTAATGAGATTGCTCCCAATCACATTTTCTCCAACCATTTGCTCAGTTCCTTCCTGGATATGACAACGTAAATGCTTCCCATCTCTGCCTTTTCCTGAAAAATCCTGCCAGCACCTTACTGCACAACTTGGATTCAAGCTTAGCATTGCCCATGGAGCATTCAGCACTTTATTGGCACAAAGAAGGGAAGCAGGCATTACCGATCATAAGACAGAAACATAATGAAAGGTGTGGCATGTTAAAGGCACCCCGAATCACTATCAGATTTATGTTTACATGAAAATTACTTTTAATCATTAGTAGCAAAAACAAATTGCTCAAACAAAACAACACAAAAAACAAACAAAAAAAACCCAACCTACATACTAGCACCTTCTTGGCATGACCCTGTAATACACGTAAATTTGTGTCCCATCTTTCCTAGATACAGAATTTATCCTCAGCAGGTACATACAGGATCCCTAGTTAACCTAATTCAAGGGCTTGGAGAGATGCTGCTGTTTTGTAAATGAAAACAGCAAAGTAGTTGTATAAGAAGTTCATGGAGCAGATCCTCCTGGAAGCTCTGTTAATGCACATGGAAAACGGACAGGTGACTGGTGACAGCCAGCATGGCTTCACTAAGAGCAAATTGTGCCTGATAAATTTGGTGGCCTTCTACAACAGGGGTACAGCATTAGGGGTTAATGGAAGAGCTACTGATATCATCCACCTCAAATTGTACAAAGCATTTGATGTTGTCCCATACAACATTCTTGTCTCTAACATAGAGAGGTATGGATTTGACAAATGGACAACTCAGTGGGTAAGGACTTGTTTGGATGGTCACATTCAAAGAGTTGCTGTCAACGGCTCAACGTCCAGGTGGAGACCAGCAAGAAGTGGTGCCCCTTAGGGGTCTGTATTGGGACTGTATTATTAAACATATCTGTCAGCAACATGGATAGTGGGATTGAGTGCGCCCTCAGAAAGTTTGTGGATGACACCAAGCTGAGGGGTGTAGTTAACACGAAAGAAGGCAGGGATGCTGTCCAGAGGGATCTGGACAGGCTTGAGAGTTCAAGGCCAAGTGCAAGGTCCTCCACTTGGGTCAGGGCAACCCCAAACATGAATACAGGCTGGGGGATGGCTGCATTAAGAGCAGCCCTACACAGAAGGACTTGGGGGTAGTAGTGGCTGAAAACTTGAATATGAGATGGCAATGTGTGCTTGCAGCCCAGAAAGCCAATTGTTTCCTGGACTGCATTGAAAGAAGTGTGGCCAGCAGGTCAACAGAGGTGATTCACCCCATTTACTCTGCTGATCTGAGACCCCACCTGGAGTAGGGTGGGGCCTCCAGCATAGGAAAGACAGCATAGTATGCTCCAGCATAGTACGCTGGGGCCTCCAGCATAGGAAAGACAGGGACCTGTTGGAGTGAGTCCAGAGGAGGGCCATGAGAATGATCTGGAGCACCACTCCTATGAAAACAGGCTGAGAGAGACGGGGTTGTTCAGCCTGGAGGAGAGAGGGCTCCAGAAGAACCTTATAGCAGCCTTCCAGTACTTAAAGGAGGCTTACAGAAGAGAGAGAGGGAGGGACGCTTTATCAGGAATTGTAGTGATAAGACAACAGGTAATGGTTTTAACCTAAAAGAGGGTAGGTTTAGATTAGATATTAGGAAGAAATTCTTTACTATGAGGATGGTGAGGCACTGGAACAGGTTGCTCAGAGAAGCTGTGGCTGCCCTATCCCTGGAACTGTTCAAGGCCAGGTTGGATGGGGCTTTGGGCAATCTGGTCTGGTGGGAGGTGCCCCTGTCCATAGCAGGGGTTCAGAACCAGATAATCTTTAAGGTTCTTTCAAACCCAAATCATTCTATGATTCTCTGAAGACACTGATATGCAGTCCAAAGCTATGTAGTCCTGCATTTCCAGCTCCACAATCTCCCTGAATTTTTGTAGTTGGCTCATGCAGGTGTACACATGACAACTGGAGAACAGATTTAGCAGTGCTCAGCAACACACAACGGGATGTTCAGCTAGCCGCTCTCCCCTTTAGTTCTGTGGAGAAGAGCAGGGCTCAGAAGGTGCCAGCCCAGACCCTCTGCAGTGACTCACGCAGAGCAAAGATTGACTGAAATTATTGATGATGTTCACTGGCCATGAATGCTTCTGTACAAGAAGGCAAACTGCATAATCAAACATTTAAAAGGGGAAATTTCACAAATTTTCTCAGCAATTAATTTTTCTAAGACAGATTTTCTTCCACCCACTTACTTTCCTTAATAATTTAAAACCTTCCTTATGAGGAAGCTCAAATTCATCATGTTCTATAGTTCTTGCTAACAAAGCATATATTTAGTATTCTCTGAATCTCTTTTCTATCTGGTAACTAGCAGACTGCCACTGCCTTTCCAGATTTGACAACTACATCTAAGTTAAGGATCCATTTGACAGTTTTTCCTGAAGCCCTGTTTTGCTTCAGTTTAATACGCATGAAATTTTATTTTGTATATGCCAGTAACTCCTTCCTCACAGTTAGTGCTAAACATGTACACATATTTCAGTTTCACTTTTTTTTTTTTTCAAACCCTCCGATGCCTAACTTAGGGGGAGGAGGTGGGAAGAAGAGGGAATGTAAGAACAAAATTTTCCTTTCCCCTCCCACCCCTCCTTTTAACCTCTTTGAACACATTTGAAACGTTGGTATCCTTTTGGTGGCACAGCCTCTGCTCTAGCTTTGTGTCATTTTACAGGTTAACATAAAATTACCAACACCAAGAAAATTTTTCCAAATTGCAATTTTTTTTTGACAGATTGTTTCAGAAGCAATTGCCACTGGACAGTCAAACTTTCAGCTCTCTTTTTGTAGTTTAAGACATTTTGCTGATTACTTTTAAATAATTTTTTTTTTTAAATAATGAGGAAACAGTAATAAATTTTAGATAATAAATTACAGTAATAAATTTTAGAGGAAAAATAACTAGAAGATTTTCAGCTTTCTGACCTGCCCTATGAAGCTTACTTTTATAAATAGAAGTCTAGAGAAAATACACAGAGCAGCAATATCGCAAGAAAGAAACAACTTCTCTCTTTACCTTTGTTTCTATAGGTTGATCTTGTTTGCTGATTTCCTCATTTGGTTCTTCCTCCATGTTAGTATTAATTTCTAGAGTTTCATTGTCAGACGGGAGCAGTGTATCACCGCTTGGAGTCCTGTAGCAGCTGTTAAGTATCTGTCCTTCACAGGAAGTTGTAGTTTCTAATGACTCTCTGGACGTACTTACTCTTTCGCCATTTATTAAGCTGCTGTTGATTGAATTATCTGGAACTGGGGTGGACACAGCAGAGCCATGGTCAGGTATCCTCCTGTCCTCACGTTCCATCTGGTCTTGTGCTAGTACACCATTGGCTGTGTGTGTCTGTGCAACCTGAGTTTTGTTGGTATTACTGTTTCCCTGTTTTTGTAGCAGTTGTTGGGAGGGGAATTTTGGCTGAGGTGATGGTGTTGATCCATATCTTCCTTGAGATTTAGAGATGTTGAGAACAGAGGAATCTTTCTTCAAATCACTAGGACTGAATGGGCTATGACACCAGACAAGCAAAACACAGATGAGAGAAAAGTTAAACATGGCATTATAAAAGAAAAAAATAACTAAACAACTATTAAGGGAAATAGGACAGTTAGACCATATAAACAGTTCCTCCAAATCATTTCTTCCTATATTAATATTAGGAAGTTCACACCACCAAGACTTGAATAGCATTTTTCCATTAAAGCATAACATGCATTTCTTAGTGAAAACCTGGAGTCTATATTGATTGACTACATCCTCATCTCTCTATGTATGTTTACTCCTTATTTATAGGACAGTTTATACAAATACTATAAGTATATTATGAACTTCTATACAAGTAGCTTGAAAAATATCTTACACTAGCTTCATTTTCTTCCATCATATAACAAAAGAACTAAATCATTTCTCATTGTTGTGCAGAAATTATTCTTTCTTTTTAAAAAAAAAAAAAGCACTCCCAAAATGCTGAGAAACTTAGCTATAATTCATTGACATTTTTCCATTGCATGCATACAGTAAAGTGGCTTAATTAACTTTCTCCCATGCCTATATGTTTATGAACTGTACAGACTAACGAAAACATGTTATCATACTCGACGATCAGTTTGTCATTCATGAACATGCTACCTAGCCATTTGAAGACCAATAATTACAAGTGAAGTTGACCTTCATGGAAGACACATTCTCTGAGCTGAGCACGTTTTCAAAATGTGCACTCCTTCCCCAGTCACAGCAGGGCATTCCAGAATTAGGCATGCTAATTAGGAAAGTTTCTCATCAGCAGAGATCAGAGATTTGAAGAGAGTTTATCACTGGAGAGGTATTATTGGGTGTACACTAATTTCATTAGGAATAACGTTAGCCAAAAATCTACTCAACTTCTCCCCAAAACAAAATGCCTGTAAAGTCTACAAAAAAAAAAGTTTCCAGTGCTTTCTTCACAGATTCCTTTATTTGCATAATATTGAAAGAATTTCTGTACAATCCAGCAGGCATGGCTAGCAAAAACAAACATACAGCTCATTGGCACGAGGGCACATTGAACTGAAGAAGTTCTCTTTCAGGAAAAAGAAAAAAAAAAAAAGCTGATAACACAGAAGGCAGTATTTCTAAGGACAGAGAAATTCCAAAAGGCAGCTCAATTCCTTCGGGGATGCATTTTGATGCCTTTACATCTGCCTTTATTGCAAAAAGTCAGAATTCTATGGAAAGTCTTTTATATGCCTCTTATTCTCCACCTCCACAGATGCAATGAAAATGTAACTGCTCAGACTTACAGATGAGTTCAAAACCAAACAAAAACAATAAAGCATGCTCTATTGTAAGTATTTTATTCTAGAACTTTTTGATAGCTCACAGCCACTAGGAAGAACAATCAAAGAGGTAAAACTGTTTTTCTAGTGACACTGTGTTGTTAAAAAGACTTGGATAATTCTCTGAAGGAAGACTGGGAAACAAAGTGATAACAGGACTGGAGACCTGAACTAGTCATAAAATTCACAGGACCTCTAGTGCTGCACTAGTTTCTTTTTCCCACCTTTTGGCAGTTGTCATGACAGCAGCACAATTAAGCCTGTGGCTAATGATGGAAGTTTCTTGCAGACAAAGCTCTAAAATGTTTTCTATTCCACTAAACAAACCTCCTTTTGCATAGCTTAGCTGCTTCTGCATAAAGGATTAAATTTCCCCCATCTTGAGGAGGCATTCTTTCAATGAAAATTTTAATACTCTGGCTCCTTACAACATGACCTGTTGTACATCACGCATTCAGCCCTCTAGGGGCCACTCCTTCAAAACATCAATATCCTGAGGAAACAGAAGAAAGTAATATCCCAAACTTGTAACACTCCACTGTCACTGGACCATTTCCTGAACTGCTTCCCTGTCATGGGATTTCTGGAAAGTCACTTTCTTTGTACAGAGTAGATATATCTGGAACTCCTGTTTCAGAGCTTATAATGTTTGTCATATGCATCCAATTAAAAGACACACAAATAGAACTATTCCATGAATGTAGAGCTCACTCTAGCTCTTGGTTTTCAAAGTTCCAAGTGTTTCCTGTGAAATACAGTATAAAAACTAAGGAACATCAAGATATTCCACTAAAATCACCAAGTACTACAAAGCAGTTTAGTGGATGCATGCCATATCAATACAAGTAACTCATATAGCATGCATCCACTAAAATGTTTGCTCTCCACATAAATGATCTGAAGAGGTTAAGTCAGTATAAAAGGAAAACCAGGATTTGCAGTTTTTCTGTTTGTTTATAAAAGTGATTTTTTTTTCCTGTGAGAACAAGATAATTTAGGATTTGCTCCAAAGTTTCATTCTTAAATCAGCACTTATTTCAAATCATTGTATTTTTCAGGATGTTTTTAAAAATGTTGAAAGGGGTGTGTGTGTGTTTGTCTTCTCACTTTAAAGAAAAATTAAGACTAGGGCCTCATGAAGAAGCACAGCCCTGTACAGACCACATATACAATTGGCTCGCACCATTTCAAAGCATGCAGTTTTGCCATCAGCTCCTCTGGCAGGGATAGTTTTGAGCACCACCATACCATCAACATTATTTACACGTTACTTGAGTGTTAAGCCACACATGACAGAACTACAAAGGAATTAAAATTATACCACATACCTGCCTCCTTCAAAACGATGGATGAGATCTGACACTTTACTGGACTTTTCCTTTGTGACGCTAGGAACAGGGGTAGGTGTATCTTCCTCCATTCTTGGCTTCTGACTTGATAAAGCTTTATGCCTAGGGGTTTGGTATGTAACAGGTGATACCTTCTGCAGATGAATTGGCTTTGGAGGCACTGCAAACAACAGTAACAGTGATCAATCACTCAGGAGTTGTTTCTTTGAATTTCCAGAACACATAAGAGATTTTTTGCATAAGAACTTATCACAGTAATTAAGAAGAGAGTCTTTTTGATTTACTTAACCTTCAAGCTGTTTTATGAATACAGGAACTTCATACACTTATGTGCTGTGTGGTATCAGACATCTTGTTACATTTTGGCCAGGCCCAGAGTGGTGGCGCATGGACTTAAATCCAGCTGACAAAAATCATGAGTGGCGTTCCCACAGGGTCAGTGTTGGGGCCCATCCTCTTTAATATCTTTATTGATGATTTGGATGAGGGAATTGAGTGCACCTTCAGTAAGTTTGCAGATGACACCAAGTTGGGGGGAAGTGTCGATCTGCCAGAGGGTAGGAAGGCCCTGCAGAGGGACCTGGACAGGTTGGATCAATGGGCAGAGGCCAATGGGATGAGGTTCAACGTGGCTAAGTGCCGGGTCCTGCTCTTTGGCCACAACAACCTCATGCAATGGCTTGCAAAGGCTTGTGGCAGAGTGGCTTGAAAGCTGTGCAGAAGAAAGGGATCTGGGGGGGAGGGGGAGGTCAACGTTTGCCTGAACATGAGCCAGCAGTGTGCCCAGGTGACCAAGAAGGCCAACAGCATCCTGGCTTGTATCAGGAACATAGTAGCCAGCAGGACCAGGGAAGTCATTGTCCCTCTGTACTCTGCTCTGGTGAGGCCACGCCTCGAGTACTGTGTTCAGCTTTGGGCCCCTCACTACAGGAAGGACCTTGAGGCTCTGAAACATGTCCAGAGAAGGGCTACAAAGCCGGTGAAGGGCCTGAGACACAAGTCCTGTGAGAAGCAGCTGAGGGAACTGGGGTTGTTTAGTCTGGAGAAGAGGAGGCCCAGGGGAGACCTTATTGCTCTCTGCAACTACCTGAAAGGAAGTTGTGGGGAGCTGGGGGTCAGCCTCTTCTTGCAGATAACTGGTGATAGGACTAGAGGGAAGGGCCTCAAGTTGTGCCTGGGGGAGGTTAAGGTTGGAAATGAGGAGACATTTCTTCTCAGAAAGAGTAGTCAGGCATTGGAGCGGGTTGCCCAGGGAGGTGGTGGAGTCACTGGCCCTGGGGGTGTTCAAGGAAAGGCTGGACGTGGTGCTTGGGGACATGGTTTAGTGGGTGATAGCAGTGGTTGGGGGACGGTTGGACCAGACGATCTTGGAGGTTTTTTCCAACCTTAATGATTCTATGATCTCTTGGGTGGAAGCCAAACCACACGCTACTTGCCAAGCTAAAAAGCTGCCCCTCGCCCCCCTTTTTCCTTCTCTTTTTTGGTCTTCTTGATTAAGCACATATGCTGCCTCCATAAATATAGATTTTATCCTGAAAAGGAATTAATCATAGGATCTAGGCATGTTGTGGAACTTAGGAGTCTTTTCCCAAGAGAGATTTAAACTGCTGCCCCTAACCGTCGATGCTCTCATTCTTTACCTTCTCCCTCATTACTTCAAAGATAATTGTCAGTGGAAAAGATATTCGTCTTCAGCTTCAAGCTTTCTTGAGTTAGTGAACCTTTGTCTATTTATACTGCTGAAAATTCAGTTCCCCAAAAATATTTTTCATTTTTTCTAATTTTTTCCCACATCCCTACCATAAGCTCTTATTAGATAGTTAACGATCAGCCAGTGTTTAATATGGCAGTGACTAGAAGACAAGTCACCGCCTGTGGCAGCAGACGCTCCTTGGGCTCGACTGCTACGCTGAAGGCACTGCATGAAGGTGTACCACAAAGCCTGACCCTCCAGCGGGTACCTGGGATTTGCCAGGGAGCATGCACAAGGGAAAGGAGGTAAGAATGTGCATCAGCAATCACACACAAGTTACACAACAGACAAATAAGCACTGCTACAGGGTGCACAATAGATGGATGGGAAAAAGCCATGTTTGTCACATCCCTGATTCTAGAACAGCTTCCTGATTCACCCTGAAAAAACTGTGCCATAGGAATTAGCTTAAATCCCACCAACCAACACTTGAAAGTGGTAGTGAATAAATTCTTAGAAATATACTATCACAGAATATGATAGATTTGAAGGGACACTTGATTTAGGATGACTTTCCACCTCCTACCTTAGGTTAAGTTTATAGGAGGTAACACTTATCTGTGCATCCGATAACTAAATTGTACTCGAGAGAGATTGCAGTGATAACTGCAGTCTGAAAAGTACCATGAGGGACACTGTGAAGAAACGAAAGTACCACAAAAAGCTTTAGACTTCAATCATATCAACTACAACTGGGGACAAATGAAATAGAGGAAGAAGAAAAGAAGTCCTTGTAGATCAGTTTATTTAATGTGTATGTGTGTACCTTCGGTTCTCTTAAGCTTTGTTCCTATTTGATAAAACAAGCAAAAAAGGAAGTTTGGGAAAGGATGCAGTGCAGCAAGGACAACTGAAAATACTGTAATTTTCAAATAATTACAACACAATCCTGAAACAAACAGAATATAAAATTGTGTAAGTGTTCGAGTATATGTGCTAACTGAAGCCTTTCTTGCGGGGCTGTGTACATTTGCTCACCCGCAGCTGCAGTGCTGTGGAACAGTTTCTCCTACGTTCCGTCTTCCCAGGGAGCTCTGAGAATGTGTGGCAGAATTAGGCCAACGAGCATCACATAACTGTCAAAGCACTGAATAGGTTACTGCGCTGACAAAGGCGATGGGACAGCTGAAAAATGCGAGACAAGTGGGCTGGGAAAAAGCAGGCCACATAATTGAGCGTGGGCATTGCCATTTCCCCAGGGGAGGAGACGAAAGGGAAAGAGGATGTTGGGTGGGTTTACTGACCAGCACTAGGCTTCTTTATAGAAAGACTTCTTGCAACTCATTGTGTAGAGCCCGCAGTCCTGTGAATTTTCTTACTTAATGGACTTGTACATCAATTCTTTTGTACATCTCATAAGTTAATATCCTCACAAGGATATATTAAAGCTACTAAACTTGAGGGAATTAGTGTCTACTAATAAAGCAGAAAGAATTAGTTGAAAGCTATTTTTGTAGGGGATCCCTTGGGACAAAAATCAAATTCTAGGACATTCTGTGAAGGGATTGCACATTTTCATAGCTATTATTAAGGGAAAAAAAGGAAAGAAAAATACCAACATAATATTTCAGTAGGGTAAGCTGGAGGAATCTCTGGTCAAACTGGACAAAACCAGTATATCAAAAATTCCTGTGACGTCTTCAGAGGAGAACCACAAACCAAATAGACATACCAAATCCCCAGTGCAAGTTATTTTCTTCTTTATTTCTTATTACCATCTAACAGACAGCATTTCCCATAATCAGTTGCTGCTGTTGCTACTATTACTTTTAGAAATAGCACAGTGGGGAAAGGACAGTCACAAGATCAATGAAAAGAAAAGCACAATAGTATAAAAAGCACTGCAAACCTCCCTGTAAGGTCAACCTTATTAACAGGAATTACAGAAAACAAATTCCATTAATTCTTCCCTCAATGTACTTCTAAAGTGTTTTATTTTAATCAGATTATTTTTCAAAGTTCACAGAGCAAGGATCTTAAAGAAAAGAAATGAGAAAAGACTGGCCTATTTTAATATACTGCATAATACAGAGCTCTGTCAAATCTATAAATACTTTTGTCTCTACACTGTAGAATTTTGAGCTTATTAGGAGATATGAACAGAATATTCTGCCTGAAGAAAACCCCTTAGTATACTCAGGTAGCCGCTACTGCATTGTGCTAGCCAAAATATACAATCAGTGTTTAAATTGTAGTCCCTAGTTGTGCATTCAACTTGGCATATGCATAAGGAGATGGGAGGTAATTTGAGGCACCTACAAATGGCTCAATAGCTGCAACAACCTCTGCTGACAAGAAGGCATATTAGCAAAGTCTATCACTTCTCTTAGAACGCATGTTCATTCACCCTCTATGCACTTAAATTCTGCTGGTTAAAAATGCTGCCACGTTTTAATTCAATGAAAATATAAAAACAGTTCCTGTGATAAGCAACTACAGTTCTCCCAGCTGAGTCATCTTCATCGTCTTTTTGCGTGCTCCATCACCTTCATGAGGATCAAACGAGCACAGCTGGATAGATACTAAAGACTTACAGTAGCAAGAACAGTACAAAATAACCAGTAACCTAGACTCAGCAGAAGGAGGAAAAATGTCAGCTCCTCTTTAGGATGTACATTTCCACATTTTTATATCATATCAGAACAAGTATCTTTCAAAAACATATTAAGAAATAAAACCAGTAACACTCAAGTGCGCTTTATTCATTTATCTCCTTTCTGAAGATTAGGTTTGGAAATGAGCATTTTGCTTGCTAAAAGAGACATTGCTACAGGTTTCGGTTTCTTAAGGCACCATACAGTTTGGAGAAGTCTAGCTGGCTCTCAGTTTCAGTCCAGTTCACCTTTAATTGTAGAAGTTTCCTTTGCCAGAAAAATACAGTATACATTGCACACCTTTAAGAGGTTTTTCAGCTTTTCTGGGCCCAGGCCACAAAATAGCTTCGAAACCATGGACTAATTTATAATTAGCAGAGAAAGGAGAGCAGGACTGATGTGACACAGTAAATGCACTTCAGCTGACCAAGTTTTGAATGTTTGTGTCCATACAGTTTCATAGTAGCACACACCAGGCCATCTTCTGGAGCAGCACGTCATCTCCAACCCTAACAAAGATGCCTCGTTGGAATCAGCAGGAGATTCACAAGTACTCCTAAGTGCTCATTAGAAAAATCTAAATGAGCAACTGATGCGCAGCCCTCAACTGACAAGATCCTTCATTGCTTTGAGGAAGCGTTGACACTTAACAGATTTTCCTTCCTACAATGATACTGGCTGCTAGAGACAACAGTTTTAGTGTCCAATACTTCATAACTGGGCATCATATAAAGCTCATAAAAGAGGTTCAAAAAGCATGGAATAGAAGAACCTAGAAAAAAAATGCATCAACTCGTTCATGTGACTCCACATGCAGTCTGCTATCGCTAGGTCCAGATTGCTGCCCAAGTATTTGTAGGTAAGCACAAATGTCAAGTTTTCTAACAACTTGCTTCATTTCTTGCACATTACGTTTGCCCCAGAACTCATTAGTGTATTTTTCTATTTCCAGTGACTACCTCCAGTCTGGATTTACCCCTTTATCAGAGAATGCACCACGCTGATGCAAAGGCAAAGCACCGCGTTTCACAGCTGGTACACACTGTGACTGCTTTTCTCTGCAGTCGAGGCTTCCTCACTTAACACCCTAACTGGCCTTCACCTTCTGCTTTCATTCCAAATTTGCAGACTTTCGTGAATCAACTTCTACTTAGCACAGAACTCTGACATATGAACTGCTAAATTGTTGATGGAAGGAATTAATGGGGAACAAAAATTGCCTTTTTTTTTTTTTATTATTTCCTACTATCAATGTATCAGACAGCTACTTTGTTTTCTCCTTGAAATGCCAGGAAAAAAAATAATTTGAAAGAATTTTATATTGGATTCTGTGCAGAAAAAGTGTTCACTTGCTCTAACTGCCCTAAGAAAGCTGTTTCCAAAAATTTAAACTACTGCTCAGTGGCCAAGTACAAAGCAAAGCACGTTCAGAGTCCATGGTTCATTTATTTCAAGCGCAAGATTTTGGACATTCTGCCTCTATATGAAGGTTAAGCTTATTAAAAATACCCATACCCCCACTTATAATCCAACTTCAAAGTGTTCTTTCTCTCTCTCATTTTAATTGTATACATTTTTGTAGGTTAGATGAAGGTCATTTCACAGTTAATTCATCAGCAACCAAACACATTGGCATTTCGATTCAGGTCTGTGATCTTACTTCCTTTCATTACAAAAGGACATTTAGTATTTGCAAGACTAGAACAACAATTTGGAGAAACATTTCCTGCTACTATAAAACTAAAATGACTTCATACCTGTACGTTAATAGCTGCTCAAAAAAAAAAAAAAAAAAAAAACAAAACAAAACCTCAGTAACATTTAAACCAATAAACTAGATCAATTTAGTTTGCTTAAACAATTTGGTCTCTATTTTGTTTTGCTTCAATTGAATTTAAAAAAGCCAAAACAAAATACTCTGTAATTTTGATATGCAGCACACATTTAATAGGAACAGAGAAAGACATAGGCCCACGGATAGAGCATGCACAAAATACTATTTATGACAGTATTATTGTATAGAATCTCCACAGCTGCATTTCTTAGACTACAGCATTACTCCTGGCTATGCCACTTTTGGAGCAAGCAATTTTGGCATAAACAAAGAAGTCATGGCTACAAAAGAGCAACAAAAGCTGTGTTATGACTTGAATGAATGAGGTTCAATAATATCCAATGCCTAATTTATCTAACAGCTGAAATTTATACTAAGTGGGCTATCTTTGTTTTTGAAAAGTTTAAATCTTTTTATTCATTGCCCATTTCTCTTCTAAAATATTTTTCTTGGGAAGAACATGTGGTCTCTTGCTAACTTAGCTCTGGAGAATGCTTTTCAGAGCCCTAGGAACTGGTGCAGAGAGACCACTCTGATAAGCAATGTTTACATATGACTGCCAGTATTGTTCACTAAACTAAAAATGTTTTATCAAAGGTTAAATAATAATAAACAACATTAAAAAAAACAGAGATTTATTTTGCTCTCATTCACCCTAAATAAACAAAGCTTTTCAAAAATGTCTTCCCCTCCTTAACTCTAAGATAAATTCAGGACTACTGCAAAATTCTTCAAGATGCATTTTCCCATGGACCAATACACAGATTTTTAAATCCACAACATGATGAGTCTACATGATTCTATTTTCTATTCATGGTTTAGATGTGATCTAGTTTTCTGTAAGTGACTCTAGCTTCTCTCACATCAGCACTGTGTCTTAGAATCCAATTCACTGAGCAAGATCGTGATATCAGTCTTCAAAATTCTTTTGAGATGAAGTTCCTACTGTACATCGCTACTAAAAGACATCAGTTCAGATTCTCTTTGAATTCAAGATTTCCAGAAAACAGGGACTCACAGGGACTGTGTTATGACCAACCTCAGCAGAATCATTAACATTACTGAGAAGACCACATAAAAAATGGTTAGAGGTTTAGATATGTAATTTCAACATGTAGGTTTATCTTCTAAAATTGAAAACGCTATTTATGGACAGGAAGAAGAGCAATCTACTACTCTGCAGGACATACCGTACAGCTTTTACTGTGCAAGCACCGAGTTCCAATCTCTTTCCACATAATCCTACCTGTACTGAGCTCAGCTGGAATCTCAAAGGTCCTGAATTTCCTCCCTGCTGTGAAGTCAGCTTGCCAAACACTCCATCTCATTCAAAAATAGTGTCACAACCTTCCAGCTCAAAAATGGTAATCCGTATGAAAAACAAGCCCTGACATCAGCTTAATATTAACAAGGGACTTACACATGTTTTCTCATCTTTAACTACTAGCCACGTCTTGGGCACCGAAAGACTTTCACACTTGCTGCCTGGCAGTTAAGTGCACAGCAAATTGCTAGATAATTGAGATGCAAGCACCACCTACCATTTTTTAAACCGTGATAGTAAGTCCAATCTTTCTTCTGAAAACCTTTCTCAGCAAAATATTACTTCATCAGAAACTACCCATTCAAAGCATTTACAGAACATTTGTATTTCCATAGGAAACTTTTACCCCATTATTTTCTCTCCAAGAAGTACAATTCTTCCAAGGTGCTCTACTTCTCTGACAGTAAGATGAAGAACAAATTACCAAACTGAAGTATTTGATACTATTTACCTTGTGGCTTTGGATTTGAAGCTGAACGTGGGGACTGTTTGACTGGCACACTTCCATTTAATCCCTGAGCCGCTTCATTGCGTGCATTCTGCTCAACTAGCCTGGCTGTGGCACTCACTGGACAAGATCTAGACGGTATTAAGGACTTTGGACAGATGCTGCTGCCTGAAAAAAAAAACATGTTCAAAAAACAAGAGTTAGAAACAGGATTAAATGCAAAGTAGAATGACTACAAACACACATTTTAAGTGCTAACACTTCTCCACAGAGAACATTTGAATACTTGTCTTCACTTTGGAGAGTGTCTTATTGTAAAAATAAGCTTTACCTTTCACTCAAATTTATTACTTTGCTTAAATCTTGAAGAGTTGCATGTATTAAACATATATATATATATATATATTTCCACCATGGCTAGCCTAGTATCTCCTATAGAAAGCTTACAATCTCTGACTTCTTCCCATCTGAACTGTCAATGTGCTTGTTCAATAGAGCTACTGAAAAAACAGCGTGTTTGTTCAGCCATTCTATTTCTGTATCCAAAGTGTTCACAAAATGCTATACATTCAAAATATTTTAATTATTGAAGATAGCATCCAAAATTTGCTAATTGTCATTTTTTTGTAGGCCAGAGCAATTATTACGGACAGTAAAAAAAAAAAAAAAAGCAAAGCACAAAGCCAGCGAACTTCTATTGCATTTCGTCCTAGCAGAACGGAATTCATTCTAATTGAGAGGATCAATATGCTGCTATTTGTAAGAAAGCTGGATGCAAAAATAAAGCAAAACATATCTAAACAACAGAAACTGTAGTAAAAGCATGTGTTAGAAAGGTACTTCTGTAAGCCTAAACCATGCATTTTGTTTTGTGGGCATGGAAGTTACTCATTCTGTAAACCTTATCAAAGACTTAAAATACTATATGAAGGACCTAGAAATCTCACTTAAGTCAATATTCTTCCATCTCTGAATCAAAAAATCCACTTTTTTTTTTCTGTCAGGAAGTGCAAGGGGAAGACTGAAAATCCATTTCTCATTTTTTGCAGTGTTGCCATAATTATTTTCATTTTCACAAAATAACTAGGGTAGAGTTTGAATAGTTAAATTTATTGCTTTTCTTTGCCATCATTTCACCTCTGCTTGCTTGTACTAGCAGAAATGAAGTACAATTGGGGTTTTGTTTGCTAGTTTCCAAAAAAACTAATCCAAAACCCAGCCAACCATTTCATAAGGCAATCCTCTGTTGTCTTCTGAAAAACAACTGGTCTGCAGAACCTAGAAGAGCTGATATAATGCATCTTCCTATCCCAAGGCAAAATCCATTATATCAAGCCAACAGCCAAGCCTACTCTTAAAAGAGCGGTGGAAAGAGATTCCACAGCTATTGCTTAACACTATTTAAAGACTCTTCAATACTTTGTGGATTGCTACAGTATTTTCAAATACTTATTTCTTAGAAGCTTATTGTCTTTTTAAAGACTGCAATAGCCGTACACTAAGAAGCTCCTTCTACAAACATGGAGGCTTGCAAAGGTCCATGAAGAGATCAACAACCCACCCAACCAAGGCACTAGTATTGGGATCACAACACATGCAGGACACCTGTGGCTGCAACATAGCACCATTCCCTCTTCTGCTTCATTCAGTTACCCCAAGAACATAAAGGTTCTGGGACCAGCCACAAGGCCAATTTAATAACGCTCACCAGACATTTGTGATCTTAGGAGCAAACTCTTCAGCTGTGCTTCTTTGGGTATCTCCATATACAAAAAGTTGTCTTGTACTACAGTGGTAGCTCTATCCCAGACCATTCCTTATTACACCAGGATATATACATTATATACCTTAAGTGCCATCTCCACCTCTCCTATGTAGGTTGGAGTATTGAAAGTTCTTGGACAGACCCAGGGGATGGCATGTGGGTTGTATGAGCAAGTCTTCCCCATCTCCATCAAAGAGCTGACAGACTGAGTTTCCCTCTCCTCCAGAAATCCATACCATATTGCAACTGTTCACAGTCCAATTTGGAAAACCCCAACTTACAAACAATTTTAAGAAAGAGAAACTCCTGGCAGGATCAGTACATCCCACACATCAGGTAGGCAACTGAACATACATGAGAAATCACTCTTACAACTTTGCAGTGAGGGTGAAAAGTGTGATGATGTCTTAGAGCTTTTTGAAAACTGTTCTGTCTTTCTGCAGATCTGACAGCTCACTTCAAGATTTCCACCTCCGCAACTGCAGATCAGTGAGAGGCACTGCTACTGCCAACTGTTCAGGCCAAGGCTGGAAATCGCCATCAAAATAGCACCTTATTATTCGAATTCCCTGAGAAAACAAGGTACAGCCAGGGTCGGAATTGGAACATATTTTACACATGCAACTTTATCAACGTGCTTTCTCCTGTTTAAGGCTATCACTCACCCAGACACAGAGCTGCTGCTGAACAGGGTAGTTCTATTGCCTACCACTCCTCCCTCCTTGTCAGCGACTACTCCAGCTTCTCCTCCTGGCTACTCCTCCTCCTAGGCTAGCACCAGCAATTGTGAAACCACACATTGAGATGAGCAGCAGAAATGAAACAACTGAAAGCTGGATTTCGTTTTAGACAGGTGGGTTCAGTGAACCCATGGCCACTCCAGCACCACTGCTGGCACAAGGGAAGAGGCAGGAACACAGCTGGCAGGGGGCAAGCCAGCGCCCTGCTGCTGGAGTCCTTACTTCAGTCTAAGTCTATCATTTAAATGCAACCCCAGTCCCTCAAAGTAAATATTCAGGCTTGGATTCTGCCTTGTTAACACACACACACACACACACACACACACACACAGCTTTAGCACAAAGTCTCACAAAACCAGGAACATCTGAAAACAAATTTTTGATGCAAAAACATTGATCTGCTTTAAGAATCAGTTTTGTTGTCAGCATCCCCCCACCCACCCACCCACCAGACTAGCACATGCTCATTGCATTCAATGAACAAAATCCATTTTTCAAAGCTCCTCCGCTGTAATACAAGCGACAGAAGAGGTTGCTTCTTTGCAGCGAGATCTTCTGCAACCGCTGATATAATACAAAACTCCAAGAGGCATTCTGACCTAAAATGTACTCTGGTTTAACACTCCTAACAATTCAACGCTTGGCGAGTGCACGGAAGAAGAACATCTTCAAATTCATTACTGTTGCACAAACCATTATATGAATGATTCATCCTGTCTGGAAGACTTATTTGCTGCAGATTGACACGCTACAGATATTCAAGACATATTTCAAACAAGTAATTCTGTTAATCATTCCACATCCCCAAGCCACATGTTTTGAAGAGTAATATAGCCGCATCAGGATGAACAAAATACGTTCAGCTTTCTTCATATGTAAAGCTGGAATGGAGAAAGGTAAATGAAATCTGGCCACATCATACTTCTATATAGAACTGAGTAGTCACATTCTCTGGAGGAAAAGCATACTTTAACATCCCTGGAAATTTAATCCCTAGTTTCTTGCCAGTGAAAGATACTACCTTCCAGGTGATGTAGGCAATAAATAAATAAATAAATAAAAGTGACACAAATCTGTAGTGAATATTCCTGTATTTCTATCTAATAACAAAGACTTGCAAGTGTATTTTAAGAAAAACCCAAACACATCATTTTCAGCACGTACAAAAATACCAAATGTTTGCTCCACAAGCAATTCTGCTCAATTCTGACCATTTAAGAAAGCAGTCTACCTTTTAGAAATTCAATCATTGCTCTGTAAGTACAACTTAATTTTTTATTATATATGCAAAAAGCCAGATATGCTGCAAAAACCTGCAGTTTCTACTGGGCTGAAACAGATCCCCATTGCGATTGATTTTAATCTGATTAGAGAAACACCTGTGTATTTCTGCAATTTTATGTATTATAATAACTGAGAGATTTTAACTGAACTCAGACATGCAATAAGCAAAATACTACTTGCCAGTTACTGTATTCACTAGTACAGGACTAACACAGCTTGTTATAATTGGGGATGATTAAATACATTGAAGAGCACAGAAAATTAAAATGGAGGCAGGCAAGAATGTAAATGAGGAAGAAGAGATAACTAACAAAAGAAAAACAAACATAGTAAGTTTGATAAGTGCTTAGTTGTTTTGCTTATCATCTGCAAGAAAATTAGATGTCTGAAGCTAGGAGATGCATTATCTAATTTTTCAGAGTATTTTAATTAAAAATAACTTGGAGCCATGAACATTTTAGACAGTCAACCAGCTTGAAATGCCAGTAACATGAAAAAAAGACTTGTGTATTTACAAAAAGTTAAAGTAATGTTTCAGTATTGCATTGGTCTTCCATCAGAAGTTCCATGAGCTTCAGGAAAATAATCCTGGAAACAATAATTCAGGAAAATAATCCCACCATCAGATTTTCTGTGATATCCGCTTTTATCCCTGCATCCGTACTGCTCCAGTACCCCTCTAATTTTTACTGCCATTGTGATTTACTCTTGATTGTACATTCTGAATGCACGAAATGCAACATTTCCAGATGTAACCAAAGCCTATGGGGAAAGGGTTACTCTTTGGGGACTGGCAGGAGGCAAAATTTAAGTCTCAAAACCAGCTTTACTTCTCTGAAAATTACATAACTACATATACACACCTGGTGTATTAAGTCCCAACAATACCTACCATCATGATTGTGGTTTTGATTTAATATTGGTAGATCTTTTCGCGTAACATCAGTGCAAAGCTTCACCCTTCCTACTAGCCCCCAGACACACATGGAGGTTCAGCTAATATTCTCCCTACCAAAGCCTTTACCTAAAGCATTAGTTTAGCCACAGTAATCTACGCATACAATCTCCTGGTAAATTGAAAACAATATTAAGTAGTTGTGACACTAAAAAGATTCATTCAAACATCCACTTGCTTCACTGAATGCTACAGGAGCCATAGTGGGGCCAGCGCAAGAATGAGCTGTTTCCTAAGTCCAAAGATGAAAGCAGCCAAAGGACTCTTGCACAAGCAGTTACAATAGCAGATTTGTTGAGGCCCGAGCAGGAAATCTAGTAAATCAGGTCATGGATTTTGCCCACAACTGTGTCCAAACCTGCTCTCAAAATTAAGTTTTTAGTAACTCAGTGCCTACTATTCACAGGCTTGCCCTTTTTGTGAGGAACCCATACAATACTTTGAGGCATATACTGCTAATTACATACCCAAACATGTTTTAAGAATAACAGCCTGGAATAAGCTAAAACTATCTGAAAATCTGGAGTATGGAGGAGGAGAGTAGGAAGCCTGGAGATCCAAGTGTCTCTAATGAGAACAAACAAAAAATGTACCTTCTTCCAAATTCTATTAAATGCTATCCTCTAAAGTTAATTATGTATTTGTGTTTTGATACATTGTCCCCTCTCTATCATAGCAATGACAGATTTGTGAATGCGTTGCAACTTCAGAACGGTGCAAAAATTTCACACTGATATTCTGTTCTGTGCAGATGAGCTCTAAAGGTTAAACGTCAGGCAGCGTTTATTGTGGTGAGCAACTGCTGAAATACTGCAAGCGGTTGATAATGCAATGCTGTAAAAAGAGAAAAATAATTTTTGCTGAAGTCAGTAGGGCTGTGTAGCTGAAGAAATTAGTTTTCTTTCTGCAGTATGGTGCTGGCCAAAAAACATAAAAGGCAAATATCAGAAGGTTTAGAATTATCTTTGAAGAGTGGAATCTTGGAAAAACTTAAGATGCAGATCAAGTTCTAGTGAAGTATTAGTTCAGATACACTTGCTAGCAAAATCCAGAAAAAAAAAAATTCTTACAAAGCTATTCTCCAGACACAAGCAAAAATATTCTAAGTTCAATAGAAGGTAGACCACTTTCTGGGAATAATGGAGATGTGATGCATACAAGGCTATTATTTCTCATGTCAGTGCATGGAAACATCCTTAGGATTACCAAATGCTGTCCTCCCTTTCACAGCATTTATTGCAAGGAGTAAATCAATCTGCAAGCAAATAAGGTAGAAAACAAGAAGTGTATCGATACCACACCTTTTGTTCAATAAACATGGTGAATATAACCACAACATTTGATGGTAAAATTAAACAAGTGAAACATTACTCAACTCAAAACTGGTATGCCAAATATTTGCTACACAATACTTCCTGGGAACCAGAAAACATTCAGATTCTTAGTAGGTAAGCTAGTTTGCATAATAATGAAGAGCAGAGGTTTCCAAATTATAGTATGCACACCACACACGTGAGCCACTGAAAACAAACAGCAGGAATATAGAACTGAAACAAACTTCAGCAAGTTCAACCGTGTGAGACACACAATTTTCTAATAAGAAATAATTTCATTATGAATAATAGTTCTTTTGAAATAATTTCACTTCTAAGAATCTCTGGGTCATGCAGAGTGTTTTTGATAGAACCCAATTCAAAGCAGATACGTACCCGTATCTGCTTGGTCTAAGACGACACGTTACTGCACTGATCTGTTTTGTGGGTATTCATGAGACGCAAGCAGCCACTGTCACCTTTCCCGTGTTTTCTCGAGCTTTATGGTTGTTCTGGCTGGGAGAAACCATGTGTCTTTCCCACAGTAATTTTTATTTTTGTGCCTGAAATAGTGCCTTACAGTCACTGCAACTAAAGAGCCCAAATTTGCCGAGCTACCAGCTTTGATGCCACTGCATTCAAACAGCTTACCTGCTTTAAGATTTTAAAGCCTAAGCTTCAAAAGGAAACACCGAAATACTAACAAGTAAGATAAAACAATGATAACCTCCTGACCTCAGTCTCAGGATGCTATATATAACACAAAGTAAAGGACTCAATGGTGAATTTCACATTCACTACGTATGTTGTGCCAGCGCTGGCTACAGCAGGCATACTCAGTGTGTCTTAACTCTGCTTTCCTTCCTGGCTCTGATCTAAAAGTAATTTCCAAGCAAGCAGGCCTGTGCATCTGCTGTGGTCTTAGTAAAAGGAGTGAGTCAGCAATTAATGTGACTATCTCTTAACATTTGTCTAAATTTTGGATTAGCGCAATAACATAACTTGCATTGCTGGTGCTGCTCCGACAAAATAAAAAACATTGTACAAGGCTTCAAATGGCTCTTTCCAGGGCTGAACCCAAAAAACAAGTTCCTTAGAAAACATTACAGTTTCTCCATTGGACAATTAGAGATTACAACAGAGAATACAACACATGCCTCATCAGAGAGGGCACATTCTGGAGTCAGGAATATGGAAATGCAAAGTGAGGAAAGGGAATGCAAAGCAAGTCAAAAAACCACCTGCAGTATGTGGAGTCTTTAAAATCAAAATTAATTTGATAGAAGTCCAAGTGGTATATGCTATACTATAATGCTAACTAGTCACATAAAATAAAACAGGAAAAGGAACAGTGAACAGCTTTTAAAAACTGTACCCATGGTTTGAGCCTTCTGAGAACAAGGCTCTCTGCAGTCGCCATCTTCTACACCTTCCCCCTGCTGGACCACAACTTTCCTATCGTTGACAGACTTGCAGTGCCACTGCTCTCTAATCACTCAGTTTTTGGAGGACACCAGTGGTGAAACTGACGCTCAAGGCACCTTAGGGGTGGAGGACCTCAGCTGAAGCTGAGGTTACTGATGGCCACAGGGGTGGAGGGCTGCGGAAGCTGCAAGTCTCTGAGATAATGCAACAACCTCACTGCTGGCCTCTGCTGCTGTGGTTTTCTACTCTTACATCTTCCTCCATCATAAGAAGCAGAGACAGCAAGCCTGTGGGTCTTGCTACTGACAGAGCAACTGCTCCAGATGGCAGGACCTCCAGAAACCTGCCACTGCTACTCCCTCCTCTGAAAGGGAGAAGGGGCATGGAGGGAGCAGGCAGGACCGCCCGGCTTGGGCTGAAGCACGCCTCAGTTTCCCTTGAGTGGAAACCACTAATTCAGAATATGCTGCCAACGTGCAGTTTGTGGTTTGAGAGTAGTAGCTTAGGACTTAAGTCCTCGGCCAAAAACACAGACTCTATTATATTAAGGCTCTTAGGAGTCACCTATACTCATATACACTAGGACAACGGCTTTAGTGATGGCTGCTGTTAATCAGCTATTTAATGATTATTGGAGATTTCTCATATGAACAGAGACAACCAACTTTCAAGTCACATCTCCAGAAGAAAACATATGATCGAAGGGAAAGCTCTAAGCAAAATGAGTTCTGTTTACAGGAATCAAGAACTACTCTTTCACATGAATACTTGGGTTCCTGTATTACAAAACAGTCCCTCAAACTCATTTTCACTTTGGTCTTTGAACATGTATTATCAAGCCCAAAATCTAAATAGAAAATATGCAGCAGTGTTCTTTTTACCTGTGGAGACTTTTCATAGTTTGTTTTTAATAAAATAGTATCAATATTGTTTAAGTGATTTGGGCCTGATTTCCTTTTCTTCTTTTTGTGAAGACTATCTCCAAGACTTAAAGGCTACCAAGGTTTGTAACCCTACAAATGATAAACCATAAGCTTCATGTATTTAAAAACGATGACTTTACCACAAAAAATAAATAAATAAAATAATAAAAAGTGTATAGTAAGTAGCAGCAGTTTCATCGCTCCAGGATAACGCAGAGTAAGTTGATCCTTGAAACCACCACATTCAGCTTTCTGCTGTTACTGTCTCATTTCTACACCAGGTAATTTCAGGTAATTTCGCCCTCCTTGTCAACACAGTCTTTTGCTAGTTCCATAATACATGATAGCAACTTTCAGCTCAAGAAGTGCTTCTCACATGGCAATATTTTACAGTCCCAGGAGAGTACTGACTACATCCTTCAATCTCTTCCCTGTGGCAATCATGGTAAAATTGGTGAGCATTGTACCTGAGGGCCATTTGCTTCCCTCCGTGTCCTTGTGAACTTTTTACAGTTTCACACGCATTTGATGAAGGAAGGGCTTGAGTAAGGTTTGTGTCTTTCTTGAGTTCCTACTGCATTAAGAGCCACTGTGGTGAACCCTACCGTGAGAAAAGATTAGCACGAAGCACTTCTGCCAAGTTTTCCCAAAGTATTTTTTCCTTTCAGTTTTCCTTGTAGAGCTGTGAGGTGAGGAATGGATCCCCAGCCATTCTACAAAACAGTGACTTTTTTTTTAATGAATTTTAGGTTATCAGCATATTTTACACCAGCAGCACTCATCATTTTTGAAATATCCTGACCTCCTACTTAATGACAACACCCCATTTGAATAACCAGACCCACTGATCACAGAACAATCACTTGTCTGAACAAGGGCTGTGGCATTAAGCCCTAGATATTTCTTTTGCTTGATTTGCTGAGTCTTAAGATGATTTAATTTCTTCCAGTTACTATATGTAAGATAACCAGCAGGATGCCATAACTAAGCAGCAGTCTAACATTTCATACTAAGGAGAGCACCTCCAGTACTGGAGTCATGTTAGAAAAACATGCAGATACTTTTATTTTGTACAAACTATTGAAATTATTCAAGATGTCATAATAGAATATACTTATGCAATTGTAATACTAATTCAAAGAATTAAAAAAAGTCATTCACTTCTATAAATTCTAAGCTATTATAAAACAATAGTGTTTAGGTTTGACAAATACTTACAGGTTTTCAAAAAAAAGATAAATAAGACTGAACTGTAAATTTCACCATTTTGCTCACTATACACTGCTTAAGAAGACTTCCCTATCAAGTCAATTGTTGATATTTTCCTCTTCTTCTCTGCCCAGTTACCTATGCAGTTGTTTCAGATTCATCTCAACTCAGAGCTATTTTAGAAAACACACATATGCTTTAAGATATACATTCAGCTACTTCTGTTGATAGAAGATGAACTGCTAGGCAAATATTTTTAGAAATAGGATGCTTAGAAATAAAAAAAAGAAATACCACAGACCCACAGGAAAAAAAAAAATCTAATAACAGGAGGTTCAAAGTATAACTGACAACTATTCTTTCAGAAGATCTGAACACACTGATAGAAAGATACATTCTGATAGCATTTAAGTAGTTTCAAGGTATGAATGTATATGCATTATATCTGAAATGCATAATAGCCAAAGGTCCAAACAGAAGTCAATTATGCAATAGAAGCCAATAAAATTATCACTGATAGACAGGAACTGCTTCCCACTGCCAGCTGCTGAGGCAGTAAGTGTGTCGGGCCAGATCTGGCAACCCAAAGCCATCCAGGAGCCAGCCAGCACTGACACGAGTTGTTCCACCCGCTCCCCTCCCTCCTCCCGGCTGCCTGCTCCCACCACTTTGCATCAGTGCTGGCATGCATCTAGCCACAGGATGCAGGCCGGGAAAGTTAAGCCCTCAGAAATGTAATCCTGCCAAAAAAAAAAAAAAAAAACCAAAAAAAACGCAACTAACTCTTCCAGATTCACACCTTCAGTCACCTCAGATGCACTGGGGCTTGGGCAAAGATGCAAATGTATTGACAGGGGAAAGGAAGACGAGGCACTCTTTTCAGAGGCAAGTAGCCACTAGATGATGTTAATTCCATTCAATCCCTTCTGAAGGGTTACTGTTGGAGAAAACAGTATTGAAATGTGTGTGTTTGTGTCAAAACCCTATTCTCTAAACATACATGAATCGAGACTTAAAATAATATGCTCTAATTAAAGAAAAGGCTGCAGCATGTTAACTGCATAATAGCACCACAACAGCACACCAGCCACTACTTTCTGTTATTTGAAAGATTGAAGTATATTTAAAATTATGGACATGATAAAGAACAGTGATAAAGAGGGTGATAAACATGTGGCTGTGAGTCCCTTAAATACGTATCAGCAGCACAGCTGTGCGGTGCTCCAGCTGCTCAGCAGAGAACACTTTTCCTCCCCAAAGTCAGCGGTGCACAGCCTGCTGTCAGGCTCTCTGAGCACTCCCGTCTCCCTGCCAAGTAATTAACAACCATCATCTACAAGACACAGAAAAACAAGCAGCTCCCTAGGAATGGCTCATTGCACCGAAACAGAAATATAAAGAACCCAAAGCTGGACACTTCACAAGAATTCAAGTGCTTCCTGCTTTTGACCTGGTTTGGAAAAAAAAAAAAAAAAGTAAGAATAGCCAGAAAAAGCTTGCTTTAAGTACATTTAGGGCCTTCCTGTGAAATTGTTTAAGAGGGACCTTCCTTTTTCTGTCTCCTCAAAGCTTACCATAATTATGCCAGTTTTTATGTGGTGCCTTGCCTATAAAGAGCGACAGAGAGAGAGAGAGAGAGAGATCACCATTTCACGCTAACTCATCAGTTTCTAATCATCCTTACGGAAGGAAGTCAAATACATGTTGCCTGGAATCCAAACGGGGAATAAAGCCTTAGCCTCACATTGCCAAAAATTACTACTGTTTGTGCTGCTGTTCACAGAGCTCGCTTCAGCTCAGCAGACCTGCCATCAGTGCAATCACCTCTTGAACATCAGAACAGGTTGCAACAGCTTTATGTTTTATGCTATGAACTGGCCAAGAGATACAAACTGAGAACAATTGTAATGTTTATTTCTCTCTCCTCTCTTTTCCAGAATCCCATTTAAAATATATTTTAAAAAATAACTACTATATGATGAATTTTAAATATCATCTCTTAAAACTTAATTCAGAGAATTAAAATGTTTTTCTTGCAGACTCAGATGAATATTTACCATCCTGTTCCAAAAAGCTTAATAGTCATATGATTGTTTAAGCAACTTCCTTATCTTCAAATGAGCAAATGGATAGAAAATGCTTTTTAAAAAGTCATATAAAGTAAAAATACATTAAACCCACCAACACTTCCTGAAGATAAATGATTTTAAAACAACTCGAGTTTTGTCCAACACACTTGAAGGATGTGCAACCTTTCACTTTGCAAACATTCTGAAAATGAAAATGTTTATGGCCTCAGGACAGACTAAAAAAGGCTGCTCAAAACCAAAAATAAAACCATGGAGACTGACCAAGATGACCCCCACAGAAAAGGGTTAGCTTTATCCCCTTCCTTTCCTCACCATCCTTTGAGTTGCAATCGCTTACTTCTTACCAACACTAATACTTTTTGGATTTATTGCCAGGCCAACCTAACCCCACAAGAAAACAATATGCTGCTTGTATCATACTAGTTTTCTGCTGTGTGAGCAAGCTGAAATGGCTTGGGGATGAGACCAAAAGCCTGGGAAAGGCCCAGGGAGGGCCTGGGCAGCCCCCTGGCAGCACCCACCCATTCAGTCACGTGAGCTGCTCACCCAGCTGCAGCACAACCCTGAGGACTCCTGTGCAGCATTCATCGTTTTCCTTAAAGCCTCACTTTTTGGCATCAGAACAGTATCAAAATATTCATTAAAAAAAAAAAAAAGAGCTGACAGCTTGCATGTTGGGGATGAAAGTCTTCCAAAACAGAGAGCAAACAAAAACCTATGACATTAATCAAAACAAACCAACCAAACAAAAACACATTTGTTTAAGGCTAAACATTTCGTTTCTTTTATAACCTGAAGTTTGGCAATACTCCAATCCCTCTCCACCTTATATGACCTCACCCAGTTGTTGCTTCCTTCCTTTATTTTTTCCTTTCTCTCCCTCCCTGCAAGCGACAGGTCATTCCTGCATGGGCATCTTCACAAGCGAGAGCAGTCACAGTATGTTAAATATTTCACAACAATATAAAGCAAAGATTGTGTTTGATAACTACCTACTCCTCTTCCTGTCAATTACTGCGTGTCATACTGCAAGGAAACACACAGGCTCTGGGTTTCCATATCCTTACAGCAATTTAATCCTTCCGTCTTATAGTGATCATAAACCCAGGGGGGGAAGATGGGGAAAATGAGTGTGCCATGACTAGTTTCTATTTTTAGAAAAGAGTCAACAAATTCACTAGGTTTACAAGCACTGACGTAAACCACCAGCCCGTCTTTCACTGTTTATATAGCACCTAGCACTGAAAAGACCAGCAGAAGACTCTGGGGCCTGCAGTCACAGTGCAAAGCACAGTGATGGAGCTAATGAAGAACACCTAGTTCTTTGGTGACTTCTGTGGGTCACAGTAACATTGAACCTTTCAGAATGACATTGCTTGAAATGAGTTTTTCAGTGACGTTTTCACCCTATAGTGAATAGTAATAATAAGAATAAAGCTGTAAAGTTCTTTTCTTCAAAAACGTCAAAGCTCCAGAAAAGATGCACTGTACACGTTTCCTGTATTTGTTACAGGCCTTCAATACTTGGAAGAATTGCTTTTGTCAGGCAGCTGGATGCTCTCCCTCAATCGCATGTTTAACATTGCAGTTGCAGTGACTAAACTGAGGTGAGAATTGACATCCCTGAAGAGGCACTGTCCCTTCAAGTCCCAGTGCCCCAGCAAGTAACAGCAGAAGCAGTAGCTCCATGTGTCTTTTAGGTGCTATTTAGGAATGTCAAGGGATATTTGCCCGCTCCATTTCAAACCTGCACTGACCGGAACAACTTGGTGTCACCGTTTTTATGCATACTGTCTATGCACATGGGTCTCCTGATACCAGTCTGGAAAGGTCACGCTACATGATCCCTACATGCTCTTCCATAGGCTGCTCTTTGCTCTGCTCACCCTTCAAGCCAAGTACTTGCAAGACAGTCCACTACTGCTTTCATGCAACTTCTAACTGGAGCCTGAGCAAAGAGACACTGCCTGAAAAATACCACAGCAGTATGACAGTATACTTTATGTCACCTTAAGGCACATATAAATGCATTTGCTCTTCAGATATTTGATCTCTCAGAATCAGAGATCACAGCTTCACCAGTGTATTCTATATTCAGACTGCCCCTGTGATACGTAAGTATACTGTAAGTCAAACTGAAATAGCCAAAAACATGCCAAAGGGCAAAAGTGAAGATTACTTGTAATACCAAAAATAGTACTTACAGCACCACACTGAGCTTCCTGGAAATCTATGAGGGTTTTGTGTTATGTTTATAGGAAAATAGTATGCATTACAGATCCTAGAAAACAGCTCCTAAGAGCAAGACTGGTGGGGGAAAAAAAAAAAAAAAGACGTTTCCTACTATCACATGTAGATTTTTCTCAGGATACAGAATAATGATACAAAGTGGGAGGAAAGTTACGATGCCCATTCTGTTGGGTGGTTACCAAAATCTAAAGGGAGAAGGGCAACTTCAAACCTGATAATAAAACAGATAAGGAGCCAATAGAAAGATTTTAAAACAAGTATTCTTTGTACCTGTGAAAAATCAGATGCCCACAAACACTGAGGTCAGGAGGCAGAGCCATTTGCATGCATCTGCTCCAAGCTTCTCTAGCAAATCTCTCAAGCTCACCCATGCAATCATTCCCTTCCCTCTATGCACCCTCAGAGGGCTTTCAAGAGGAAAACCAGCACGCTGAGCCCAAACCTTCCACAGACCTATACCATCTGTATCTCTGTGCAGAACTGAATTAAAAGTGTTCAGAAGTTAGGGCTAAATATAAGCCATTTTAATTCAATTTACCCTAAGCTGAACTTTTGTCAGAACTCCAAAATGCACTCAAGTAAAGCAGCAACTTCAATAGTATTCTTAAAAATTGTTAGAAACACATTTTCAATGCAAAAAAAAATCCAGACCTTTCATTGCATGGTGTAATACAAGATGACATTCTTTTATTCTGGAAGCTAATCCTGTACTTTAAAGGTATCAGAAGTGCAAGTTAAATGGATTATTGCAAGATCACACCAGAAAAGCTAAGCACGTTGGAAGCATACACCTATTTCCTAAAACAATGCAAGAGATAGTGCTTTGAGCCAGTGCTGATTTACAGAAGTGCACTATAGAAATCTTGCAGCTATGAATAGAACTCAATGAACCTGACAAACGAGCCAGAAGTAGAAATAAATATCACAAAACTGATTTGCTTTAGAAAGTCTCGAGCTGGTGAAAGCAGCAGCAGAACAAGCCAAAAGTAACACAGTTCCCTGTGTGGCACATTTACTAGGCAAACAGCTCAAACAACTGCAATCTCATTTACTCAGAATAAGAGCAAAAAGACACCACCACATTCCAGCTGTATTGCCTCACACAGCAGCTGGATTTTAATGTGTTTACTTGCTTCAAGGCACCCCCCGAGAAAGTTTAACTCATTGTGCCTCTGGACACAAACACCCCCAAGCCTTGAAGAGATTAAGGCTTAACAGAAGCATCCCGTTCAGTCTTACCTGGTTCAGAAGACATTTTTTTTTTAAATATATTTCAGTACCACTGCACGAGGAATTGCTTTCACAATGGTAATAACCCTGTGGCACGCTCACATATATCCTATTTACATGACCTATAAGCTGCCAGAAAGGACTTCTTGCCAGATGTACAGTATATGCCGACAGTTTACATGCTGGGTCTTTCAATTACACCGTGCTCCTCCTCTGGCCAGCCGGTTTCAAGAGGAAAAACGTAAGCATGCGAGCCAGTCAGCTTAGAGAAAGAAGTGAAGCCCGCTGCTCACTATTAAAGAGGAAAAACAAAGAAATCAGCTTATGTAACTACACAGTGCTGGAGAAGGGAGGAGGAAGAGGAGGAGGGACGACCATAAATTGTTTTGTCTAATGCTCAAGCCGCTATGAAAGTTCTGTCACTACAAACTGCATTGCTCTTTGAAAATAAAGCACTATCAAGGTTAAAGGACAAATTCGAGCACTTTTGTGGTCGGGACTTTGTTCTCCCTTTGCACTACACAATGCTCATTTCTAATACATTTTTTTTCACTGTATAATGTGTATACTTCATTCTAGGAATAAGTTTATAAACACAGCACACAATACTGGAGCAGTGGACAAAAAAGTCTACACTAAGGAATTGTCATGAAAATATTAGCTTATTTGGCACAGATTAAGACTCCCTGGAATTATTTAAAATCAATTTTAAAATGGCATAAACTCGCTATTGTGCCCAAGGGCAGAACACAAAGCGATTACAGTGAATTCTGTATTGTGAAATGCAAATTTTCAGAAAGTGAAAGGACCAACAAAAAAGAGAAGTTACTGAAAGTGGCATTTTTTCTTGTTGCTCACATGTGAGCTCTCCGATCACATGGTCCCTGGCTGGCACGCATTTATACCAGCAGGAGAAAGAAACCAGGATTTAAATCCAGCCCTGTCAATTTGGATAACATGAGTCCGGATACAGCAGCCAGCTCTTCATTCACTGCAGCTGAGGTCATCTTCAGCCAGGGCTCCAAACCACATCTCCCTGCAGCCCCTTCCACCAAGGTCCACTCCTAATCCTCACACTCAAGGCTACGCACAAGCACGCCACAGCAGAGCTGCTCTGAAGGACAAGTACCAAGGGTTACAGGGAATACACTTGCAAAACAATCCATTGTTATGAATATCTGTTTTTTCACTGGGGAGACAGCTCTCTTGATGAGGGCAGCTAATTATTTCCTTTCTAGTACAGATGTCAAAGTTCATTTTTTTTTCCAAAACCTGTAAGAGCAACTATTTTCTCCTATTTATTTCAAAACTTTGGTTTTATTTTTCTTCTTGAGATGAGGAGGTGCAAGTTCAGCGCACATGGATTTGAAAACTAAACAGAATCCATTTTTAGCCCTTTAACCCAGACTTTTGTGTGTTGTTTGTTTGTTTTTGACATGTATTTTTGAACTGCTCAAATGGCAATTTACCATCTTTGATACTCCTAGCCAGTAATCCTGGTCTCATTAAAGAAATCTCATTCACCCAGGTCATCAATACACCATGAAAACAAAAAGTAACAGTGTGTAAATGATTAAGTTTATAAAAGGCAGGACTAAGAGACCAGACTAAGAACTCCAATGAACAGGTTACATTTCTGTTCTGAAGCTCATCTCCCAGAATTTGAAGACTGCCTCCTTACTTGGGGCTTCCAGACGAAGCAAGCCTACAACAGAACACCATCTCTCTCCAGAAAAGGCTTTGCGAAGAAAATGCATTTTCTTGGGTGTCCCATATTTGAAACAAACCGCTTTCCACACCAGACTGTTTTGCCCACCTGCCAGTGAGACTTGGTCCATCTTCCTTCAGCCTGACACACTTTTCCTAACCCAGGAAAAACATTGATGATGCACATAGGTGGCGGATTTTGAATTCAGATGGGAGCAGCAATAGTTTTCAATTTTCATGCAAGCAACACAGTAGATTAGAAAACTGTAAGAGAAAAGGCTGCAAAATAGTACAAAAAGCAATTGATTCAGGTAAGCAGTTACAGAAATACGAGATACTGCCCGCCATAAGGTAAGAGAAGATGAGGGGTCAGACCAGGGAAAGTACAGGGCGGTGGCAGGAAAAAATCAAAACAAGCTGCCAAGTCTCCCTTTTCGGGTAAGCACATATCCCAGCTATTTCTGACTCCGCAGAATGAGATGCGTGGGAGGGAGGCCATCTGAGCTCCCAGATTCTGCTCTCCTCCATCCCTGAGGTGCCAGCAGGAGGCACGGAGCACACACCAGATCCCAGCTCTGACTAGGGCTGGTCCACCTTCTACCTATCAGGTGACTTCACTGCTTGCAACAGCTCATGGAGAGCAACCTCAGATCCCGATTTGCTCAGGGAAAAAAAAAAAAGGAATTTCACAAACTTAAGGACATTGTGAAATTTCCTTTCCAGAACAGCAACATTAAACAGGTATAAAGTAGTCTCCAAAGCTTAACTTCAAAACACACACTTAAATCCTCCATTTTTTTAAAAAAGGTAGAAGATTAATTGTTTTATCTCTGTTTGATGAGCTAGCAGATAAGGGGATTTGGGGGAGATTAAAACAGATACAGTGGGGACATCTCATTAATCTATTCCCCTGGTTTCACAGGAGTTTTATACCCAGCTTTCCTTACTATAGGAACAGAAACAGTGCAAAGTACAACCTACACCCTAATGTCATATTATCAAATATTAGTTGCAATCACATTGACAAGAGGCACAGCTGTATCTGACTGGTCATTAGAACATATCCCTCAACTTTAAAGAAAAGTTAACTGAAGAATAAATTTACATTTATTACATTTTTCTAAAAGCAGAAAAAGTGGCATGGAGAACAGCTAGTTAAATAATGTGCTCTCATTAGTGGTTAATTAAAATCATACCACTGTGTAGCTGCTGTCATTTAATATGAATAAAATAGCTATTCAAACTAAAACCAGCATAGTTTTGGTCCACACACATGCATGGTAAAGTAGTTTAACTTTACAAAACTGAGTTATCTCAACTCAAAAGTATTGGCTCATCATATGACTTCATGACTCCAGTACTACAGTTTTTACAAATGACTAATAATAAATATAGGACATTTATTCTTATTTCCACCTCCAAGCACTCTGCAAACTAAACTTCACAAGCTTCCTTAGTATTTTCCCCATTTTGCAGGTAAGAGGACTCAAATCGTTTGCCTCTTTTGACTATTCTTAATTTGATGAAGCTGTTATTGAGAACAAAGTCACGTTATCGTGAGCACTCTCAGGAAATCTGAAAAGTTGAACCAAGTATTAAAGGGTGACATGGACAGCATTCCACACTTTCACACACCCCTGAGAACAAATCGGCTCATGTGACAGTGAATCACAGCCCAACGTTCAGCCTCTCTGCCTTCAGCTGCCGTCTCACTGCAGGCTCACTTCAGGCACAGAGTGTTTGAAAAGTTTTGTTGAGAATACTGCATCAGGATATGGTATGCAGTTTCTGCAAGCCAGTCATGGAGAAAAAGTGATTTTTCTCCCACCTGAAGGATCAGTAGCCTCAGATCCCTTCCAGCACAGAACAGAGCACAAGCAGTTTGAATTCCAATACATCAGTGCTCTCTGTTGAAAGCACCCCCTCCTTTTTTTTTTCTTCTTCTTCCTGTGACAGACCTTTAAATAAATCAGTTAATCCAAAAGAGACTTAAAACCACATCAACCAAACAGGCACATTTCACAGGGTTCCCATAAGGTAGATACGGCTGTCTCACACTGTTACTCACCTCTCTCACCCTTTTCCTTTCCACCCAAGTACTTAAAAAGCACAGTAATTTGGTCCTAGGCAAAAATGAAGGCACGCTTTGTCCCTAAGCCAAAACAGTTTCTAAGGTCCTGCCAGAAGTCTGCAGTGTTCTGCTTGGTTCCCAGCTGTTCTTAGGGTAATGGGATTAGCTAGCAAGGCACCACACACCCTTGCCCCAGAAAAATCCACTCTCCTTCAGCCTTTGCATGTGCTGCCCTTAATTCTACATTCTTGTTATAACCTTAAATAAGCAATGTGCAAGAGCCCAGCATAGTCCTGCCACTCGTGCTTTGTTGTTCCATTTGGCTGTAGGGGGGGACATGGTGTGGGCTTCCTGCCTTTGATCACCATGTGGCGACAAAATAAGAGTCAAGCAGCCAACTACCAGGAGCTGCACATGAGGAAAACCACCACATGGATGTTCAGAAGTTTCCCCTCTCTGCCAAGGAAGGGAGATGATGCCCACAAGGATGTGGTTAACGTTACAGCTGCATTTCAATTTAGTGGTTCTAGTACATGAACCACTTTGCAGCTATAGTCAATTTTCTCCCTTATCAAAAACATCCAGCCCATGACCAGGCAATGCAACCCGGCAGGAAAAGCCCCACAGGCAAAACAAAGGGTTTTCTTTCAGGTTAGCAAACTGAACCGGTGTTTTCTACAACCTGACCAGCTCCAAGAGGCATGTGGTGGAAGCCACAGCATGGCACGGCACAGCGGGCAGGAAAATGCCTGCCCTTCTCCTAGCCAGGCTGTCCCCTCAGATCAACCCTGACATCCTACCCAGGGGCAGCAATGGGCTGCCCAGGACTGCAGAGGTTAATGATGACCGAGTGCAGTAGCTGTGAAGAGTTGGCAAGGGCCCTTGAATGGATACACGAAGGATGAAATTCATGCATGATTGCCCGATATCCTCAAGAGAGGCAAGGCAAGATGATCAGCATGCATCCCAAGAGTACAGTCACATCAAGCCAGTGGCTGATGATGAAAAATATTGCTCTTCCTCTCCTTACAGAGTCTTGTCTGGCAGTGAAGCAAGCTGGTTCAGCTCACTAATCTGCCAGAAACATACTCATTTTCTCTCGGATTGGTCTGTTAACTTAGCAGGCTGAGATGCCCCGTTTGGTCAGATGAGCATCAGTGTCAACAGAAGGAAAAAGGGTGAGAGTGGACAGTACGCAAACCTAGTTATTTGAGGTCTCATTAAGCTGCATCCTTTAAGCTTCGCCCCATAGGCATGTGAGGAAGGAAGAAAAAATGGTACAAGTCGATACATGCATGTCCCCATTCAAAAATAAGATGGGGAACAAACTAGATTCAGCAAGTGACCTACAAAAACAAGCGACCACCAGGAAGAAAAGGGACAAAGAGAAGTCCACAGAAGTGGGCTGGGTGGGAAGGGAGTCTAAAAATGGATATTTTGGACTGCCATAAAAAAGAATAACAATAGTACCTTAAAGAGATGGGTGACTAGCCTCCCCAAGTGAGAAGTATTATAAGAGATCCCGAATCTGCGGCCCACACAGAAACAAGTTTGTTCTAAGGACACTCCCTCCCAGTTCTGAAATCAAAAACTACTCCACCAGTCCCTCCTCCAGCTCTCCTGGTTCACGTGCAAGGATTTGGGTTTAAGACAAGCAATAGCAAGGCAGGTGTGATGAGCAGTTATTGTGCCACAATTAGAAAACAACTAGCAGTATTTTTCCATCTTTTTTTTTTCTCCCCTCTCCAGCTCAGCTGTAACATGTGCCCCAAAGGGAAAGCCAGTGGCTGCACAAAAGCCCAAAGGACGTGTAATAGGAGTTCTTAAGGGAAAAGTCTGCTTTTTTGTCCTACATTTGTACAGCATTTGTCATGGTAGAATCATGGTGTCTGCAATTTAGCATAAAAGCAATACAAAGCCCTCCAAATAAATAATTAAATGGTTGTAGTTCTACAAAAAACTAAGAATTATACTGCAGATGAGTGCCACATCACTGCCATCTACTCTATTAGTGCTTACAAAAGGGATGCATTTGTTATGGCAACTGTATGTTTTACACTAACCATATAAAGCTGTGTTCCTGTCACTTAAAGTATTTCCCATATTTACCAAAAATCCAGGAATCTGTGATTCATTCTTCCAAGTAATCTTTTCTAGCAGACTAAGATCAGCAATTGTTAAATAAGTTTTGTTTTTATATCTGAGAAGCAGACAAAGGCTTTGCTTATCAACTGGGTTTAATTCTCATGTTTTAAAAAATGGCTTAACAGTTCACTATTTCTTACAACCTTTTTTTTTTTTTTTTTTTTTTTTTTAAACAAAATTGGGAGAAAAGCTTCATGTTACAATTTAGGGACAAGGAAATTACTTTTTATAGCAGCTTTATAGCCTTCTGTTACACTAACACACAGTAAATAAATACCAAGCAAAGACCCTATGACCCAGCATCTCTCCCTTTTCTTACGTTGTCTTCGCTGCTTTCTCCTCCTCTTGCCTTTCCCCCTGGAGAAGGCTCCAGGCCCCTGCCTGCACCGCAGCTGCTGTCTCTTCCCCAGTGGCCCCACTACCTCCCGCAGGGATGGTCCCAGTTGCCACCACGCTCTGTTGGCAGCCAGGCAGGAGGACCAAGCTAACAAAGGCCGGCAGTGCGAGGCCAGTAGAGCAGCCCTCATGCCTCACCAGGTGGGAACCACATGTCAGTTGCTACCACAGAAACCCACACACTTATTTAAGAAAGGATGGGGAAAAAGGGAAGTGGAGAGAGGAGAAAAAGCTTGCAACCTACCCTAATAGTGTTGTGCCACCCATCGTTCTTCACCTTCAAAGACTAAACGTATCGCTCATTTAACAACTTTGCAAAACAGCTGAAGGACACAGACTCATTTTCTAGTTAATTTAGCTTTTGGTCACACATTACACATTCACAAAAAAACCCACCCCTATCCCACCCCCCCAAAAAAAAAAGACAAAGCAAAACAAGCAGAAAAAACATAATTCAAACCAGAAAGACCAGCACACAGACTTTTCTTTAAATTTAGCAGTTAGTGAAAGGCTGCATCCTCAGCTTAAAAATTACCCCACCATGTTAGAAATCCAGACAGTAGAAAGACTCACAAGTGAAGCTGGTCAGCATGCAGTAACAGTGATTTAACTTTCATATAAACATGTTAAAAAAAAAGTTTGGGCAGCATCAGATACTAAGTATAAAAGTACTAATTATTCTTGCTTTGAGTTAATGAAAAACAGCATGACAAATTCACAATAGACACCAGAGGGGAACACATCAGTACATTTCCAGATCAGATAAGGGCACACGAACTACGAATGATGGCCAGGAAAAAAAATAAGAAATCATTCAATCAAATATTGCATGTCTGAAAAGAACCAGTAGCAAATGTTTGGGTAACCTACATCAGAAGGCAGCTAGCACACGATGATTTTTCCTTCAATCTCCATGGCTTCATGCATCAGATGTCTAGGATCACCAGAGTCAGCAGATGTGTTTGTGCAACTGTGTTTTACAGCTGCTGACAGGCATATTCACTGCAAATTTATTTAGTCTCTTCCTGAGTCCCATTTGTATTTCTTGAACGGAATATGCAACAGTATAGGCATTTTCAACCTGTTCTACCTCAACTCTGACTTCGTGCTTTCTGGAGAAGAGAAGCCTGATGGCACAGTGGTGTTGCCCTTTCCCTTCCACCCTTCTCCATCATCCCCATCACATTCTAAAAGGCATCAGGGTAACTTTTTTCCAGAACACAAACAGCTTTAGTCTCTTGACTTTGTCGTATTTACACCAGCCTAACCTAGTACTTACAGGACAGTCAGCAAACTGGGACCTTCTTTACAGTCTTTTTAGCTCCTGCCATTAATACATATTGCTGCTTTTATTCCAGTCCATCTGGCCTTACTAAATTCAAGTGTCCAAAGGAAAATGATCAAAAGGGATTCCCCAACCAAATTGTTTCAGAAAAGGCAGTAATGATACAGACAGTGGTGACAAGTGACAGAATTTCAGCTTTTGATACCATAAAGGTGGAAGATCAATGACAGTCATGACTCTCCATTTTACATAGCGAAGTTATACAGCTAGTTAAACACATACTTCAGAGACAACATCAGCACTAATGAAACTATAATTTTCTTTAAAGTATTACTAGCCACACCCCAGACCTCATCAGCCAGCTGGTAATAGCTTTTCATCATTTATTTTAACACAAAAGCAATCAATAAGCTTTTCCCCACAGTTCTTTTACTGCTATTTATGAACTCGAGAAAAACTAGCATCAGAAAAGATGCCAGTTATAAAACATACACCGTAAAATGTCATCGTTGCCTTTCTTATGGAAAGGGATTCTAAAATTCCACCCAATTTTGAGATAAACATGGATTAAAGCAGTTCCGGTGACCTACAAAGAAAATCTTCATACATCAAAACACGATCAATAGACTACAGTATCAAAGAACTGTAAGGAGATCACATTGGATTGAGCAGCTTTTCCTTCCCATAATGACTGTTCCCCGTGCATTGTTTTACACTGAAAACATCTAATGTGAAATTGCAGTATGTATCACACTTGTTATCTCTGTGCATCATTCACACACACTGAGGACGTTACACAGAAGGCACATGTATACACACACACAAAAACACAACTCAGCTACCAACTGAAGTTTTATTCCTGTACTAAAACAGCAAGCAAAAAAACATTTTACAATTTTCATAAATTTTCAACAGTAGAAACATTTTGGAGTATTCTCAGTCATACCAGACCATCATCAATAATAAGACAAGTCTGGAAAATGTAAGTTGATTGTTTAGAAAGACCATATTTTATAATACTTATAAATATTTATGATTTATAGAAACACATACCCCCCCAAAAATTAGAAATGAAACCAGCAATCATCCTCTTATGCCAGCAGCAATGCCGTAGCATTTAGAATAAATAGTAAAATGAGGAAAAAAATGGTGTTTTGTCTACAGTGTCCTGGATGATTTTTTTCCAAAGAATATGTACCAAAAATAACATAACGTCAACAGAGCAGTGCAGCACTGGTGACTTCACTACATGCAAACAGTGCTCACATGGCTACCTCTGAATATTTCATCATATTGGGATGTGTTGTATTTTGAGTTTTAGATAAAGCTCTAACTCCGGCAGTAAGCCTTCCATTTTATTTTGGCTTATAGCAGCTATCTGCTGTTATAGAAGAATAGGAATAGACTGCCCAGGGAAGTGGTTGAGTCACCTTCCCTGGAGGTCTTTAAGAGACGTTTAGATGTTGAGCTTAGTGATATGGTTTAGTGGAGGACTTGTTAGTATTAGTTAAGAGGTTGGACTGAGTGATCTTGGAGGTCTCTTCCAACCTAGACGATTCTGTGATTCTGTGATCTTTGAGTTTGCTTTTAGCAGCTTCCACAGTTAAAACTGACTCACACACAGAAATCTTGACAAGCCAAAAGGACAAAAAAAATTTGTGAGTTGCATTACAGTGGGTGTCCAAGTCATAACAGCAAAATAAGGCTCCGAGCAATTGCATGAACAAGAGCTACTGAAGGGAATCAACATCAAAATTAGTCATGGAAGCTAACTTGGCACTTAGAGCTGCCAGAGAACTATTAAAGCTGTAAAGAAAAGTGGCATGGGATCTTTAAAAAAAAAAAAAAAAGAAAGGTACTCATCGAAAGGGTTCATAGTTTATATATTTTGCAAGCTTAATAACAGCTGTAAAATACTCAACCATGCTGTAAATAATAAAGTAAAAATAGCATCAAAATATTTCTTCTAAGTGATAGATCTCAGTCTAAATGTAACTACTGCAAGCATGATATGGGAAGCCTTCATAAACTATTTTGCATTGCAGAAAGCACACTTCATGCCTTCACTCATTTCCTTTAGCATCAATGATCTCCTTAAGAAAAGGATGACAAAAACATTAACCCACATAGGAAGCGGGGCAGGAACGTGGCAGCACAAAAGCAGTGCTGGGACAGAGGAAGAGACACGAGCCAGGAAAATTCCAAGTGAGAAGTTCAGGTCCTGCCCTGCAGGAATAACTCAGTACAGAATCAACTTGTTCCTCAAAGCGGTAACACAAGCCCTGGAGCTAATCTTCCCTCCACCACTCCAACAGCAGCTGTGATAGACAGCACTCAGAAACATACCACACTGCCCATGGCACTAACTCAGTGCCTGCCAAACAAAGTCCCCCAGCTACAGAAAAAAAAATGGAATTCAGGACTTCTGAAGCCTCAATCCTGACTTTAGGCAGAGGTCATGAGCTGAGAAGGCTCACATGATACAGCCCACACACAAAAGCATCCCTCTCAGTGACTAAGGGATAGACCATCATCATCACATCACTTCCAGTTCTGAGCTCCACTTTCCCAAATGTACTCAAGTATTTGCTCTGCTCAGATGTTCATCACAAAGTAAACAATTCTCATGTTTCTACCAGACTAAGTAGTATTTTTGTACTTTAGAGCAACTGGATGAACTGAACACCTTGGGAAAAAATGCCACTTCGAGACATTTGTTTGCTGGATCGCGGTCATTTACCCCCACCCTGTTCTCCTCCTAACTGCCAAGTCTGAGCAGTGATTACCTGGAAGGAATGTTTTCTGAAGTCATTTGCAGAACAGCTCTGAGCCTTCAGAGTCTTCAGTGAGACACTGCAAAGGACAGGACAAATGTACGTCTTTACTAAATGCAAGACCCCCAGAATGGTGTAAGAAAAAAAAAAAAAAAACAACAAAAAAACCACCAAAAACAAACTGCTCCAATTCACAGGTGTGTCATTACTCTGCATGTTGCCAGCCTCTCACATCCAGCCATGCATAAAGAAGAGCCTCACTGCACCGGTTTAGTATGGAGATCTGCTTTAGAACCAATTCAACAAATTTCATGTTTTCTAAAATCTGGCACAACAATTTCTAGTATCATCAAAAAAGTGTTAATGCCTGCATTTTGTCTCCACCCATACAAAGCATAAAAGATGCAAGGCCCTGTGAACAGACCAAGAGCGGCAGTGCTGCGTCAGCAGGTTTGTCTTCCCACATCCCGTATCCCGAGGACTCCATTATTCCATGGGAGCTGCAAAGAGAACAGTTTGTAAACAGGCACCCAGACTTTCCAAAACAGTGAGCTCTTCAAGGAGAACTGCAGGCTTTAATAGCAATGTACTGTGAGGAGACAGTACAGACCCTCAGCTTTTTATTGTTTTAACACTCAGAATACAGCAGTAAATGGCAGGAAAAAAGTGAATCAAACACTGAGCATGTTTAAAAGCTCTGCAAAGTAGCAGCCTGAAGACAATGTATAAATGAAAGCAAGTCATGTCAAACAGCATTCCACAGTCATGCGTCGAAGGAAAAGCAGAAAGACTTGTCTGTTTGAAGAAAACAATTGTGATCGTTTATATGCAAGCCAGCCTCCTATATATTGACTCAGGATTTCAACATTTAGTGACAAGCCTCCCTGAAAGCTTGATATGTATATCTATTATAAACAAAATCATGAAAAGCCCACTGTTTAATAGGTTGCATTCCTAAATACTATATACAGTTGGGAGTTCATTCAAAGTGCCTTTTTTTGTGAGCTGATATACCAAAATTGAGCTTACCATCTTAAAATAATACCACTACTGAGTACAACACATCACCGTCTCTGCTGGCCCCCAAGACAGTATTTTAGAACAAATCTCCTTCAAGGGATCATGTAGCACATTACACTGACCCTTATTTGTTTGCATTACGCATAAACATCAGAGCTGATTGTAATAATCCACCAAAGATTAAAAAAAAATCTTTAAAAAATAATTAATTTCAAACAGACATTTAACAGTTCCTCTGCTACATGGAAATGGGATGCCCACTATGAAAAGCCAGATGCTCAAATGGATTAAAAGAGTGTCTAGTCTTTAAATCCCATATCTGCAAAACAAAGCTGACCCAGTGACCTAAAGTAAAATTTAATAGTAAAAAATATGTATATTCAACAGCTACATATAAACCATTCAGAAAAGGAAATAAATATAAAAAAATCGTTTGCTCAAGACCATTTGGACCTTTACACAGTGCTTGTCAGAGAATAGAAGAAGCAGAGCTGGGGAATGCCAAGAGGAAAGTCCCCCTGTTTATTCTTGGAAAAGGTTTAGCAAAGGCAGTGGAAAAGCAAGCTTCTCAGCACACCACCAGCTTAGCAATCAGGAGAAATCACCTCCAGGAGGAGTATACAAGACATTACCTTTATGTCAATATGATCATAGCTTTCTGTGAAGACTTGCCAATGAGCCAGTAATTCCCACCCACGGCCCCACAGCTACCTTACCAGAAACCAAACAGAGAACAGAAACACATCCCACACCAGCTCCAGGATAACTAACCCTGGGGTGGTTACCCTTCCCTCCCGATGGCTCTCAGCAAGCTTCAGCCTAGCTTCTGAAGGGTGAAAGTCTGATCTCTTCCCAAGCACAAAAGCCAATCTGCCCCCTGCGCTCTCTCTAACAACGCAATTACAGACGTGCAACCGGCACGTGTGAACAAGTCCACTGCAGCCCATTAAAAGCACATTTGGCATAAATCACCCGCTCCAATGGCAACAGAATGCTTAAATTCTGAAGAAGGAAGGCGTTAAAAAGAAATCTTTTAAATCACAAGGGTGAGGCAGCCTGCATTGAGAAGACTCACCCAGTTCCACCAACGTGCACAAGGAACATCTGAAAGGACTTCAGGCACATACACCAGGCTCCCATGGGCATAAGAAAACCTCATATACACCCAACAGTTCTGAGTACTCAAAGAAATGGGGGAAAAAAAAAAAAAAAAAAACCTCAGCCCCTCTCTTCCTCTCTCCTCCCCCCTGCTTTTGTTAGGCACAAGGACTTGTGAAGCCTCTTGTAGGTTAAAAATTTGTCATAGTCAACTCTGTTGCAATAGCAACTTATTAACCACATTGGGAACTTTTCTCCCAGACGCCAATGCACTGACATTTTAAGGGCACAAAGCAGAGGGCAAAATTAGGACTGACACAGTTTTAATTAAAAGCCTCTAGCAGTATCCTCCCCTGTACCAAATAAAAATGGCAGTCCTGCCAAAAGGGATGCAGCGTAAGAGCTTTATTTGAAATGGGAAAGCCCCTACTAAAAATATCTGCTGCTGTAACATTTTATGTATGTGGTGTACAATAGGGCTCTAAGGAGTCAATTTCAGTGCCCCTTGTTTAACACTATAATTTGAACTGCACACAAACATTCATCGTGCATTTATGGAAAAAAAAATAATATACCTAGAGCATAAAAAACATGGCTTTTAGAAGACACAAAAGCCTTACAAGCATACTCTTCTGATTTGCGTTCCTTTCCATGAAATCCTCCCACCAAAACAGCCCAAATATTTGCAGAACATCCTGAAAAACTTGTGAAAAGTCTCAGTACAATTAAGCTATATGAGAGGAAGACTCCAAAATTTTTGGTCAGTTTGCGAGTTGGAAGCAGGGGCAAAGGGTGGGAGCGAAGAGTGAAAAACCTGCTACTGCATTCTGCCTACCTTACACTGCTTCCTCCAAGCAAACTGCACAAAACACCCCAAAGGTCTATTGTACCACTGGCTCTGCTTCAGCCCCATCTCTCACCCGTCATTCCAGTATGAGAAACAAAACACTTATTGCATCCAAAGGAAAATAAAAATCACTCAGACAAAAAGCAATCAACATGAAGAGGCATGTAAATCAAACGGATTTGGCAGCGAACAGCATTTCATAAAGACAAGAGATATGAATTGCTTCATTTGTGTCAGTTTGACCAGTTATTGTTCTGACTTACTACTTTAATGACCCCAAATTAAACTGCTTGAACTGAAACAGAGAAACAGAAATCTTTAAAACACAGCCACCCCCCCTCCCCGTTGCACTCTTAACAATAAGCACTATTACCATGGTACTATCGTCCTTAAATCATAAATACATCGCCCCCATTAAAAATTAACTGAACACATTATGAATTTAGCACTGACCTTACAAAAAGCCGCATTTACTCCTCTTGGCTAGAAACCATTAACAGTTTGGGCAAAATCCTTTTATGTGCTGCTCCAGCTCGCTCATTCAAGCCTTCCATTACCACACTCCATTGCAGATAATTGCAGCCAGCACACGCTCCCCTGCTTGTGCCGGTTCCCAACCCAGCACGGATAATCACATTCCAGCGGGGAGCGAACAGATGGCAGCCTCCATGGTAACCAGTCCTTCCCAGCTAGTGGGAGCACTGGGAGACTACCGGGGAGCAGGCAACAAGGGCTCTTTGTGCTTCAGCCTCGCAGATCCGTCAGGAAGCGAGAGCCAGCTCGCGGCGCTCACTGGGCATGCCTAGCAGGTGCCCTGCCTTCGCAGGCAGGCACGGAGCACCTTAACAAAGCTCTCCACCAGGTTTAACCTTGACGCTGCCTGGGCCCGTGCCACGCCAGGGAATAAGGGGCGTAAAGCACACGCTAAGATGGAGGCGGGGATAGCAATTATTTTCGTGTGTTTATAAAGCATGGAAGGGTTCAGAGAAATTAACTGGGGGCACTTTTCCCCTTAACAAGATTATTTTCTGAAAGAAGGCTTATTTGCCTTGAATGGGAGCCTCCTGGACCCTGCAACAGCGCTCCCAGAGCATCCTATAAACTCCCAGTTTGGGTTTTAGCCACCAAGAATTGACCAATTCCTTGCTTTTGGTCTCACAGCTGCTGAGGTTTATCTGCTCCTGCATCTGCCAAGGCTGATGCTGATTCAGCAGGCAGAAGCCGCTGTTTCTCTGCTGTGCATCCAGGCTGCCAGCGGGGGTGTGGCTGGAAAAGCTTTATTTATTTATTTAGCCTCAAAGCTGTACCTGAAACCACAGCTCTCACCGGACCAGATCTCACACCGCTACGCACTCCAGCAGTGGTGTGCACCGACTCAGCACGTAGCCAGATTCCCACACCCCTCCTCCGGGGAAGAGAAGGAAGTGGGTTTTCAAGACCAACCAGCAACAGTCCTGTCCACAAAATAAGAACAGCTACAAAATAACACAGGCTTTACTTACCTGTGAGTTGTACAGGACCTCATCCCAAAATATTTAAGGTCCTACTCCTGGATGTGAAAAGCACACTGTGCAGTAGCCCATGGACTGAATGTGCTGATATTCAACTTTTCTCTCCCTCACTCTCGAAGCCACGCAAGGCATATGACTAACAGTGCGTCAAAAGTCTGTGGGTAACTTTATTTAAAACTGCCAAATTTGGACTTCAAGTTCCTACATGCTAACTTAGGCCTGGCAAGTTACTCTTTTGAGGAAAAGAAAATGGTTTCATTTCTCCCCTAATGACACCTTTGATCTTGTAGCTGGTCCTGCAGGGCAGCACTGGTTCCTACAGAAGGACACAAAACCCTGCACCAGAATCCCCCATCACAAAGAAGCTCATCTGTTCCTGTGGGTGACTCCAAGCAGATGTCAATGATTTTCTTCCCCCTTTAAATTTTCAGTTTCCCTCTGCCTCACTGCGTAAGGAAGGTAGTTTTGTTTCACAAGCGCAGTTAAGTTTTTCTTACACTGATAAGAGACCCCACTACTACATGGCTAGTGCTGGAAGCCTCTCCGATGATCGGGGCCAGAGCCCCACTGGTGAGGTGTTGCACCCACCCACGGGGCCATCCCCACAGCCAAGCCAAGCCTGGCAGCCAAACAGCACCCAGCCTTGGGAAGGGACTCACACCACTCACAGGTGACAGACGAGGAAGAAAACCTGGGTCTGCCAACTCCCACCCCAGGGCTATCAGATCATTGTGCCTCACACCGTTCCTTCCCACCCGCTGGTCCCACCTCCTCCCGGCACCACGGTGTGCGCTCGGGGCTGTGCATGTCACTTTTCATTTACTCTCACGTTGTCAAAGATGGAAGAAAAACCTCTCAATGCATTTTCTGCTTCTAAATAAGCCATTTTTACATCACCAAAAACATCTTGATCAAGTATGGGCACCAATCCTACTCATCCACTGCCAACAAAGGTAAAATAATGTAAGGAAGGAAGCCAATTTCCTATTTAATTTGCCAAATATTAATAATAAAAACTTTTCAGTGTTTAAGCGTTATGAAACGCGTAACATTTCTCGCTTTTTCTCTTAAAAGTAAAGAACATGGCTCAAAAAAAGAGTTTTATATATTTGTCTATTTTATGTATTTATGCATTTCTGGAAAAATAAAATGTAGCAATTTCAGTTCTTGGCAAACACACTGACTTCAAAATTACCGAGGTTCCAGTTCAGTTTTAGTCTTTTTTCCTTAAGGAGAGACCTCATGCAAAGTATTTTTTTTAGATTTATGTTAATTCTGACTGCTTAAAAAAATCATTACTGAAATACTGCAAACAACTTGGGCGTCAGAAAACCCATTCCAGACACTGACATAATTTCTCAAGCTGTACTTCTACAAGTACTAGTTGTACTCACCACAGAAGGATTGCTAGCAGAATAGAGGGCAACAACAGTCAATATCCACTTAATTTTTTTTTAATTCTTAAGTCTAATTTTAAACAGTTTTAACAAGCTAAACGCAATGCTCATCACAAAAAAGGTAATAGGGGGCACTATAAATCTTGGTAGAAGCAATAGGTAAGTTACATGCAGCAATATTAAAAAGAACCCTCTGCATATTTGACAAATATTTAATTTAAACTGCTTGAAATAGAGACAGGAAAACAGCACATTCAGAATGCTTTTGAGGAGAAATGGGAGGATGGAAAGGAAACATACCCATCTCCCTTTATTCTTTAGCCCCATCTGGGCCAGAGTTCAGTAATAAATTGGTTTTAGTCAGAATGCGTCAATGAAAAATGAGCAACATATTGACATCCTGTGTCCTGAATTTATTTCATTGAAGGGTATCCCATAAAGGGAGTGTCTTTTATAATGATGACGCCATGTACACTTCAGCTTTTTCCAGTCCCAGACGCCATCTGATAGATGGAAACTTTGGTATTTTACTGAAGTTGACTGAGACTCAAACTGGATTTTAGAACTGTATGTTATTTAAATAGGATTTTTTTTGACTGAGGAAAACCTATTAATCCAAAATCAATCACATGAGTTTAGAATAATGTATGTTATTAACCTGAGAAAAATATTTAACAGGTGTTAGTCTCCATTCTCTGTGGAAGACCTAAAAGCTGTATTTATAAAGCGAACCACTGCATTTAGGTAACCAACAGCAGGCCTCACACGTGCTTGGTTTTGAACTTTTGCCCATTTCTCATACCTGTTTTTACAGTTTTACTAAAAACACCCTGTAAGTCCTGGCAGTGGTGTCAACGTAAGTTAGTGCCAGAGATAAAACACTACAATAGACCATTGATCCACTATCACCTGTTTCTGAAAAGAAAGATAATTTTTTAACTCTTCAATGTGAACTTAATTTTATAATTAATGTTCTAAACAGGGGGATACAGCTGTGCATTTCATGAACATTTGTAACTTTGGTGAGGAAAAAAACCAACTATCCAACATACCAGAATGTAACATATAACTTTAAAAGGCATAAGCATACTTTAAATTCTCACACTTGCTTCAAAAGAGGAGGAATACCTTTTGTGAAAAAACTCAATGGTATAGTAAGTGGTAAGTCTGGTATATTATCGTTGAGTAATACCTTCAACATAACATATATACATTTCTTTTAACTTGACAGCATATAGTATTGAGGAAGTTCACTTTAAGGGAAGTAGGATGTCTAACTTTTTAAGAGTATAAAAAAATTATGCGTGTAAGCAATTGTAAGGGCCAAAATTCACAAGTTTTCTTTTTACTCATCTACAATATAAAAACTTCCAAGATTCAGCATTTTTGGTGATCAACATAGAAGGGGTAAGGCTCCCACACTGGTCCTTTAAGATTCCTTTGTGCAACAGTGATGCTCTTCCAATCCTATCTCAATTGGCTCTCTTCCCAAATTGTACCACTGTACTTTGCAGAAGGAAAGCAATGAATTAAACCTTGCTGACAGCAAGTACTTTCTCAGCAGCACCTCTACAGATATAAAACACTCCCCTTACTTCCCAAGTGTTTCCAGACCCCATGGTTTCCAGTCAGCACATGCTTCCTGAAAGTCACAAAAGCAGCAAGACTATTGAGTTTCCTCTTTTCTCACACCGTGCTCCACAGACTTGGAGCTGCACATGTTGGAGATGAGAGAAGAGGCAGCAACTGTTTTTGTTGTTAAGACCACTATTTGATTAAGTGTTTTGAGTGATAAACATTTCCCTTCCAAACTGTTACTGCTTATAAAAGCAGGATTCACAATAGGAAGACAAGCTAACTCCTTCTCACCAGTTCAGTGACATGGACCGTCTCCAGTCTCTGCAGCAAATCATTCTTCCAAAGGTTACAACAGCTGTTTATGTGGATGTTTATTTTTGGCAGCTATCATTAAAGGACAACAAAGAAACATGGACAGAGCTCACGCTAGGCCATCTTAGTGACCCACAAGCATTTGGTATGCAAGCCTGAAAGTTATTATTCCTTCATAGGCTGTCCTACAGCACAGCTTTCAACTTAGGAAATTTTTTTTTTTTTTTTTTTTTTACGGAAGAAGAAAAGTCACGACTTCCACTGTTATGTCTCCAAACACCTAAGAGCAGCACCAGCCCAATACACTGAAACACTTATTCCATTATCTGCAAGTACTTTAGTTTCTGAATACTTTAAGGCACCTCTCCCACCGAGCTGTATCAGTTGTGTCTTCAATTTAGTAATATGCCTGTAGGGACGGATGTTGGCTTTTTTCTTTAAAGCCAACAGCAAATCATATCTATAGATATGATTTATAGAAAGCCAATTAAGAAATAATAATTTAAAAAGCCAATCAAAAAAAAATCCACTTGCCAACCCAAAAGTCTGAGATTAGAACAATTTCTTGGAAATTGCTAAGCACAAAGCAACAGTTACTTTAATAAGTTTGGTTCTATAAACAATGATTATTTTTTTTTTTTTTTAATATCAACAGTAGAAAGCAGTGCAAGCGAGAGTTTTTAAGGAGAACATACAATAGCACAGCCTCCCTGAAGAGGACACAGCAGCTCAGGCCTAGCACACAGAAGGCATGAGACAGCTCATACTGGTGGTACCCAGAAGCAAGAGGTCTGGAGCTTGTTTTGCAAGACGTACATGAACAGAGGGGAAAAGGGACAGACAACATCAAGGGACTTACATTACAACAACAGAATAAACTGACACTAACACTTTCCAATCCATCTGCATTCAAAAAAAAAAAAAAGCAAGAGGAACGACAAAAGCAGCACTGGATTTTTGCTGAAAACTCAGTTTATCAAGGTAAGACAATTCAATTTGGTGTCTGGAAGGGTCCAACAACAGGGCACAGCAACCAGCAAACATGCCTGATTATTTCTGCAATTGCATAAAGCGTTTCCATGGAAAAGCAGCAGCCTTCTGGTTTGACACATTCAGTGTCTGACAACCAAGCCAGCCAAAGCTCAGACATGCAAGGCTCGAAGAGAGATCACAGGCGGCTCTTTGGACAGGGTTCTGAGCAACGTGGGACTAAAACCAGCTCTGGGGGAGCAGCTGACCCCAGGGGTTCTGCCCGATGTTCTTTATTTACCAGTTAAGATCCCAGTGAAAGCAGAACAGACATGCAAGTAGCACATGGGTGGGAAGCATGGCCATGGGACCTTCCTCTCTCCTTAGGCTTTACTGAAGAGCTTCTGAGAAGCCTGGATGGGAACCAGAGGACAGCTGGGCTGCTGTGGCTTGGAAAAGTCCCGCCAAAACTTATTCTTGCTCTTTAGAAATTAAACTTGGGAAGAAAATAAGTCGTCGTAACTGCAGAACTTCAGCTGATGCTTCACAGAGGCAATCTGAGGTACAGCTGGAGCAGTGGTGCTCGAGCTGCACTAAATATTGCCTCAGCACCCTCATGCCTTAGCCCATTACAGGTGTCTAACCTATTAGTGGCAAAGAACCCAGGGAAACAAAATATCTTAAAATGCATTTAGCAGACGCATTCATATAATACACTTTGATTCCATTCAAATTCCTCTCCAAACTCATCAGGCACTGATCTGTCACAGGCTTCTAAGATTGAGAAACACCTGTGCTAGATCCAACACAAACACTTCTCCGAGCCATCCATAACAGTCCTCTGACAAAGCACCAGATTAGTTTTTACAAAAACACCTTCCTTTTCCATCGCCTGAAGCTCCTCCAGCGGATCAACATATCAGGCAGCTGCCTAGGAAACCCGCTGTGGTACTTACTCAGGCCGTGGCGGAGAACGTCCTGAGTCCCCTGTCCCATCCCAGCCCACAGGGATCAGCTCCATTGCCAGCACAAGGAAAACCAGCAGTGCAGGATTTACTGGTAGCTGCCACAGCCACACCACCGAATGCCAAAAATTCCACCCACATCCCATACCAGCTTACACAAGTGAGTTTGTTTGTTTGGTTTTTTTTTGTTTTTTTTTTTAAAAAGCAACCCTGTTTTACAGTACTGCTTAGGCTGACAGCAAGTACACATTACACTGCTGTCACCCAAAATATTCCTGTGGTTTTATTTTGTATGTGTGTCAACGGCTCAAAACTCCCAATGCAGTCTACCCCTTCCCAAAAGGATGAGCAACCAACTCTGCAGCTGGAAGAAAAAAAAAAGAAGTGAAGGTTTTGGAAGAGACTACATAAACAAGTCTGAAGAATACTGGGGGGTCTTGATCACTGCTGGGGTTTCCATCCAGGCAGACCCATGACAGATATAGAGCATTAAAAGCACACAGCAAGAAAACACAGGTCATCTCTTTCAGATTATTTTCAATATAAGTAATAGGTTTAGTATAGCTTACTACTGTACAGCATTTTGCTTGAGACAAGGATATCATGGAGGTTTGTACTTTTACTACTGACATATAGTACAACAAAGAGGGAGCAATAGCTTTCAGGGATTTTATTCATTTGCTATAATGTGGGGAAAGAAAGGATATTGGCACACAGGTCACTCCCATTCCTTGAAAAATCTAGACTTCTTATAATTCGTCATTAATGCAAAAGTTCTCAGTACACATAAGGATACAGAAAAAAAAATGAACAAAATCTATCAAGATGTACATATAAACAAAGATTCCAAACCCCAAACCCCCTATACATTCCAAGAAATTAATAGTGACTGATACCGATACATACAGAACAGAACTAATAAACTGACCTTGCACACTAAAAAAATTTTTGGAATCAAAACTTTTTAGCTCAAAAGTTTCATTTACTGTCTTTGCTATAAACACTGATGAGCTCATTGGGTCAAAAGACCATCCACTACAAAGTGGATGAATATTTAACAGCATCTCTATGTCCCTCAAGTAATACAAAATAGTGCAAATGTTGCGTATGTATATCTATGCATATACATTATATATGTACACTACAGTGAAATACTCTTTATTCAGCTTATGTTTACATTTTAAACAGCTAGAATATAGGCACACCGTAGGTACAAGTATTATCTAAATTTCAGGTTTGAGAGAAGAGACTACTTGGTGATGCACTGCTAGCTAATGATGTGGGTGGGCTGAAGTAGCATTCATCCCCCAATCCCACACCCACATCAAACATCACTAATCCCAGACTGCGTGTGACAGAAAAATAGGAAGGAAAAGGCAGAAAAGTGACAGAAAATAGGCTCAAATTTGAACAGAAACCCATCGTGTGCTGTGAGGAAGGTCACGAGGTTCTACTTCTCACTGCAGTGATAGCTGCCTTTGATCAGTGCTCTCATGTTCTGCTTCCGTTGCTGCTCATCCATGCGATGAGAGTTCAATTCAGAGCAACTGCCCCAGTTTTCAAAGCCCTCGGACACTGACAGATTACTTCTCCTTCCTCAGTGACAGCGAGAAACAAGCATTCTTCTTGTTATTAGCAGAAAAACTACGCCTAGGCTACAAAACACACTCCTACAAGGAGAAGCTTGATCACAGGCTAGAACAGATCCTATTTGACTCCTGCTGTCCTACAATGCTTCAAGAGAGATCCAATATCAGCTACAGGCCAGGATGAGAAAGCTATGTATATCTTTACTTTCAGATATTTCAGAGACTATCCCCCAGGTCAGTAATTCACATCAAAAAGAGTGAGCTATTAAAAACAAAAAGGAAAAAACAAAAAGGCAAAAAGAGAAGTCTACTTACAGCTACCCATGCCTTATATTGGAACGCCATTACCATGAACAGAACTCCTTACATTCCAATGTTTTGGTGCAAGTAACTCTGCCCATCTAGGAGGCAGTCTTTAAACTGGGCTTAGAACAAGCATTATCAACTTATATAAAAAAAGGAAGCTCTGGATTTCATAACTCACTGACATATCCCAGGAAACACGCAACAAGAAATATTTCAACACACACTAACAGACTAACAGCAGATTGTGCGAGTGGGCACATAAGTCAGAGCAAATGTTTCTTTAAAAAGAAAAAAAATCCTTACAGGTTAAGATTCACTTGCCTCAGTACTGCCAATAAGTAGAATCCTATAGCTATGTTCTATCCCACATTATCTGAGTTACAGTCTAATTGCATCTTGAAGAGTTTAAGAGCCCTCATTTATTAAGAAAGTGATGGACAACTCTGGCTATGCAAAATGACTGTCACTCTGTGTGTAAGGGGTTCTGTGTTTTAGATTGTGAAGAACTATAAACACCCAAATAAATACAGAGAAAGGATTTGTATAAGCTGCTTCCACTTATAGTCTCACTACTGTTGTCATAGTAGTATCATGTCTAGCAGTAAGTTATTATCTTTCAGTATCAGAAAACTCATAAATATGACAATCATGTAAGTTGCATTTAGCGCTCTTTCATTTTTCATTTCAGGCCCAGCCAGCATGGGTTTGTGAAAGACAAGTGCTGCCTGACCAACCTCATCTCCTTCTATGACCAGGTAACACTCTTGGTGGATGAGGAAAAGCCTATTGATGTAATCTACCTAGGCCTTTGACACAGTCTCCCACAGTATTCACCTGGAGAAGTTGGCAGCCCATGGCTTGGACAGGTACAGTCTTTGCTGGGTTAAAAACTGGCTTGATGGCTGGGCCAGGGGAGTAGTGGTGAACAGTGTGAAATCCAGCTGGCAACCAGTCACCAGTGGTGTTCTCCAGGGGTTGGTCTTGGGGCTCATCCTCTTTATAACTTTATTGATGACTTGGATGAAGGAATTGAGTGCACCCTCAGTAAGTTTGCAGATGACACCTACCTGGGGAAGTATTGATCTGCCGGAGGGTAGGAAGACCCTGCAGAGGGACCTGGATGGGTTGGATCAATGGGCAGAGGCCAATGGGATGAGGTTCAACATGGCTAAGTGCCGGGTCCTGCACTTTGGTCACAACAACCTCATGCAATGCTACAGGCTTGGGCCAGAGTGGCTGGAAGGCTGTGCAGAGGAAAAGGATCTAGGGGTGCTAGTCGATACTCACCTGAACATGAGCCGGCAGTGTGCCCAGGTGGCCAAGAAGGCCAATGGCATCCTGGCTTGTATCAGGAACAGAGTAGCCAGCAGGACCAGGGAAGTCATTGTCCCTCTGTACTTTGCTCTGGTGAGGCCACACCTCAAGTGCTGTGTTCAGCTTTGGGCCCCTCAGTACAAGAAGGACATCAAGGCTCTGGAACGTGCCCAGAGAAGGGCTATGAATCAGGTGAAGGGACTGGAACACAAGTCCTGTGAGGAGTGGCTGAGAGAACTGGGGTTGTTTAGTCTGAAGATGAGGAGGCTCAGGGGAGACCTTGATGCTCTCTACAACTCCCTGATAGGAAGTTGTGGGGAGCTGGGGGTCGGTCTCTTCTCGCAGATAATTAGTGATAGGACTAGAGGGAACGGCCTCAAGTTGCACCAGGGGAGGTTTTACCGTACAGTAAAGAAGAGAACCAAATGGATAAAGGTTTGCAAAAAGGAATTCCCCCCTACATGGTAAGGGTCCCCACAAAACAGAGCACTTCAGAAAAGGCTGAAATAAGAAGACTCTAGTAACATCCACTAGAGTACCATCTTCTCAAATTCGTTTTTGAAAACAGAAAGAACTATCAGCTAAAACAACATTCTGAGCATGTGTGTACTGCACTATTGCTTTATGAAGTATGAAAACTTGGATTTCAGAAAATTGTCATTTTATGATCAGCACATAAGATAACTAAGGAAATACACGAATGGATGAAATTTTAGGAGACCACAGAATCTAGTGCTCAGTCCTGAAGCACACTGAGTATGCTTAGTCCATCCCAGGAAGATGGCTATGACAACGCTACATCATCACATGCATGCACTACACCTACCTCAGTCTAACAGAAGAGAAACAATAACACAGTGCAGCCAGACAGTTCAGCTGGTGAATTTGTGAATTGTCTATTAACAGGCCTTCACTAAGAAAGCCATCTGATGGTACTAACATAAGTCAACCATTTTCTCCTGCTACTGGCTGAGCTAAGATCCTCAGCATTCCCAGTCAAATTGGAGTTTAAACATCATCATCTTCAACACCATCCACTATTTCACCCAGAAACCCTCCTAACCTTCAAGCCCTGTAGCTAGTCATTAAAAGTTCTGTATGAATTATAGCCACGGTTTTGGTCATGTTTGTTCTACTAATCTCCTCCTACTTTAACAGCAGACAGTGAATTTTTATATTCTATTTCTTTCTATAACCTGAAATTGCAGGAAGAAGTTGTATCTGAACAGAAATTAAAGAAACCACCATAAAATTCTGCTTTTCGTTTTGCAGGGTTACATTTGATTTAAGCCCTGTAATGATTAAGAGTGATTGCTATCATCAACAAAAGGAGTGACTGCATCTGACAGTCTACAAAGAGCACTTATTCATCCAGACCATGATTACCTAGAATATAACAGCATTATATCATATGTTACACTGCCATACATTTTAACTTTTATTATTTTATAGAAGGCTTAATATAACTTTAACAAACAAATAATGATTAAGGCTGCACCCTATAACAGCAATTTTTCTGTCTCCTCCTATTTCTATTGCTTCGGTAAACCATCATCATGTAATTTTAAGGTAATCCCGTACTATGATGGTACACAGTATAGAGAAATCTCTCATCTAATGCGTTTCAGATTGAGTTATTAATCAGTCAATCTATTCTGTAACAAGTAAAGACTTTAATAAGTTGTGACGTTCATACCTGGAAGCTACAGAACTGACAGAAAGGAAACCCCAGAATAGATTTTTAGTTCAGTCTTACATGATTGAAAGCAAGTAATCTCCAAAATGCATCTACTCCTCAATTCAGAGGAAGATTTAGCACATCCAAATTTAAGACAGAGTCAGACCAGAGGCATCTACATTTGGGATTTATCAAAAGCGATGCTAAAAATGGACATAAATACTTCATTTGACTCCACATAATTTAGAAGCAGTGGGAGACACTGCCAAACTGACCGTGTGTTCCTCTGCACATAATATACATTCTATGCATTTGCCACCTTCCTATAAAGCAGCAGCTGGCAGAAACACCTCTGTTGCTCACTGACTGGAGAGAGAGACTACTCAATATTTTATTTCGAAAAGGAAAATGCAACTATTTTGTTGTCACCAAGAACTCAGGAAATGCTAAAGTAATAGCTGAAAGACTCCAGTCATAGTTATTTAGACTATGAGGACACCGTAAACCACAAGAAGCCATACTGTCTTCCTCAGAAATTTCTGGAGATTTGGGGGATTACGTTGTTTAGATTTGGGAGCAGAAAGATCTGAGAAGTTCTCTTAGGGATACACAGTAAGCCTACGTAAGTGCAGTACATGATGGTAAACATCCTTGCTATTTTCCCTTCCCCCTTCAACAGCATACATCTTCACTCAATATTGAAGCTAAAGTGTGCTAAGGAACTGTATTTTAGGAAGACTACCAAATGCTAACTGAAAACAAGCAAAAATGGTGTGAGCGTTCCGAGAATTGTTGCTATGTTCACACCACAGTCTCTCCCATTTCCAGAGACAGAACAATAGCCAAGTTTAATTATATTCAATAAGCCTTTTTTTTTTTTTGAATAAGCAACCAAGATGAATGAATATTCCCTTTTTCTGTTGTTTTATACACTACTTCACAACTAGGAGACAAGGTATTCTGGAAACAGTGGCTTGGCAGAATTTTAGACTCATCTACTCAGCATCCAATTTCAGTAGAATAGCCAATAAGAAGAAAAAACCCATGAATTTCTGGTAACAAATGAACTTCATACAGTCCACCTCAATTTGCAATCAAGGAAAGTAAAGGAAAAGAGGAGCTGGAGAACACAGACATGCTCATAAGTCCAGGAAGTTTGCTTTTATTTCAGAGGATGTTAGTTTGTGGTTTTTTTGTTTGTTTGTTTGTTTGTTTTGCTCTTGTTGCTGCTTTTTTTTTGGGAAGTGAGGGTGGGGAGGAAGGTGTCTGTAAACAAGCCAGGCCCTGCACAGTTCCTAGCAATCACGTTCAAGTCACATCAGGTTGCCGGTGTCTGACTGTCCTTACACTTGTACATTCTGTATGCATCCATTTGATTTAAAAAGGTAAATTATATTAATCAGTCATAGCACACAACATTTTCATGCAGAAAGAGCCAAGAAAACTGAAAATAGTCCACAGAGCTGAACTACCTCAAAAACTCTTTACTCTTGTCAAAGTTTTGTTCCCCCATGGCTCTGACTCACTATTTTAGAGTGCCAACACTGCTACTTACTCTTTAGCTGCTTCCTACTCTTTCTATGGTTCAGCTCATCCTCGCTATTACTTTGAAATCAGTTACACCCATAAAGAAATACTACAGCCTAGAAGAGCACCATGTTCTACACTCACACCTTTATTAATAATAAAGCCTCTACAAACCACACAAAGAAAAAAGTTGGTTTTGCCTTTTCCAAGGATTTCTTTAATCTTTTCTGCATGAGCCTTGCACAGATTTATGGTATTGCAATATGCCTTAGACATTTGTCAGAAATAGATTGTTGATCCTTTCTATCAATTACCATGACCAGGATGGAGATGGCAGGTGGGGAAAAAGGATGACTTTTTAGCTCTTCCAGAACCTAAATTACTTATCTGTGTGGTGATATTCTCACAAAACACTTTCAAAGCAGATGCCTGAAGTTGGGCAATCAATTCAAAAATCTAAATAACTAAATAACTGACACCAAATAACTGACATGAGCATTTGCTGCTTGCATTTGAGGAATCCCCTTTTGCAAGATCTGGCTCATAGAGCACATTATCATCTTCTCTGGCATTTTATTTTATGTACCTTTCCTTCTAGGATACCTAGAAGGAAAAATGACTGTTCAAGAAGGAATGTTATATTCAAACTATGTTTCCTTCAGTACAGACTATCACAGTAACCAGAAGATGAAGGAAGGCCTCTCAAAGTATAGTAGCATCTATTGTATGATATATTCAATGAATATATAATTGAATAACTTCCCTACAAAATGAGGATGTGGAAAGGGGAGGAGGAGGAAAGTTTTGTGCAGCTAAGGTGCCGGACTAGAGAGAGCTTGAAATATTACCACAACACTCTGTACGGTTTCTTTTGCTATGCAAGACACAGAAGTTCGTGCTTCTTTCTTTCCTGTAGGAGGCAGTCACAATTAATTCATGTTTACAATAAAACAGCAATGACAAAGACTATCTCGGTATGCACGCACTTTCAGTACAGCCTCTCCTGTAAGATGTGTTCTTATTGTCCTGCATATGTAAGACAAGTCACTCTTCTATGTGCCAGTGCGTATTATTGAATGCAGTTAAATAAAAAAAAAAAAGATTGAAAACTACTGTATTTTGGGGGTCATTTATATTTTCAGCCAAGCATTCAGGCGTCTATACTCTGATAAGCCCACCTCCAAATCACAACAGTTGATCAAAGAAATGTTGTCAGACCCCATCTGGTTCAAGTCCCTCCCTCCCCTACCTCAGTTTGTGAAGTAATTTAGTTGTGAAGGAACCTCAAAGGTCATCTGGTCCAATGCCCTGCTCAGAGTAGAACCAGCTTAGATCAAATTGCTCGAGGCCTTCCCAATTGACTTCCAAGTATCTGCTCGTTATGGGCACCCATTTCAGCATTTCACTACTCTGATGCCAAATTTCCCACCGCCATGTGCAGTTAAAACTTCCTTAGCTGCAGTTGTGTCTGCTGTCTCTGTTATCTCCATACACCCCCATTAGGGGTCAAAAAATAGTAAAAAATAACACTGTAGATGTCTCTCTTCTGGACAAATCCAGTTGTATTGAGCTAGTATGTCATATGCTTCAGCCTTTATAACCTCAGGGCCTTCCACTGGACTTGCTCCAGTTTCACAGTACCTTCCTTGCACCAGGGAGCCCAAAAACAGACACAGTGCTCCAGGTTTGGTTTGATAGGTACAGAGCCATCACTGTAATAACCACTTTACTTGACCTAACACAGTTGGTTCTGTCTCACCACAAGGGCACACTACTGACTCACATACAACTTCTTCACCAGTTCCCCACATATTTTTCCACAGTGCTGCTCTCCAACCACCAGCCTGTCTTATTGTCCAGAGATGATCCATACCAGGTACTAACATTTTTATTTGCCCATGATGGCCTGCAGGAGATTTCTGCCAATCCATCTGTCCAGCCTGACAAGGTCCTTCTGAACAGGATCCCTACCCTACTCGTATCGACTACTCTGCCTCCATTCAACATCATCCACAAACTTGCTGAGGATGCCCTCCTTCCCATTGTCCAGCTAGTTAATTGTCATTAAGATGGAACAGCGTCAGCCCCAGAATTAATCCAGGAAAAAGGAATTACTGTTTTCCTGTCTTCCAGGCAGTATCTGTAAACTGGCTAGCCTATCATCTGAACAGTGTCTTCCAGAGAATGACTGAAATTGCTTTGGGAGCCAGAATCTCCCCAGAATCACTCTTACCACCTTGTCCCTACCCAAAGAACAATATTTCATGAAATATAAGCACAGCAGGATAAGGTGGCTCCTCCTCCAAACTCAAATACCACAATATAATCCTAAATTACTTTACTCTGAATATTATTTAAAATATAATAATAACATCAACAGTGATTGTTACCTATTACACTTCATCTGCTGAGTTTCTTGTGTTTCTTAAGCCTTTTCCTGCCCTGAACTGTTTGTGTATAGGACAGAAAGAAAACAAACAAGAAAGAGCCAAGAAGAACCTTGCAAAACTGCTTTGGTGGGTTTCTTTCCCAAAGGGTACACTGAGGAGCTGGATATCAGTAACCTTATAGAAGGGCAAGGATTTTTACATTTTTGTTGTACAAAAGCATTGCACAACTATTTGCATGAAAAAAGTATGGACACACTAAATGTCAAATTGACATTTTATGTTTGGGGTCTTTGACTTTTATTCAGTGGTGAAAGGGGTAGGGAACAGGAGGAAGCAGGAAAACCTAAACAATGACAATACCAATATATTATTATTTGCAGAAAATAAGTTTGCAGAGAAGTTCCATGGATGACATGCACCACCACAACCTTGGACCTTAGCTGAAGTCATAAGCAATTTCTCTGGAATACCACGTGACATAAATAGACAACTGCTAAGATACTTCACAAAACAATGCAGTTCATACCTCTGAAAAAAAATGACTTCTGCACTCTTCTTCAGTGACATGGAATTTTTTGCTTATGTCTAAATATTAATTTTTAAATAGTTTACGTAGGGCAGGGATAAATAACTTTTATGATAACTACCCTGGGGCAACAGAAAGATTAAGCCTAAACATGAGGTCATAGATGATCAAGACCGTAGCATAGAAAACATTTAGAAGTTAGTTTAGTAAATCTGTCAATTCAGACAGGCGGCTTCACATTCTGTGAGATAAATGAGGTCCATTAAAAACTGAAGTGTAGCATAGGACATATTAATCCTTTATAAAGAAGAAAGTTCACCACACCACTGTGTCCTCCTCACATTCAAGAGTGCAGTTTACAAAAATCTGCACTCATCTTAGTGATGCTCTGAACCAAGAAAACAAAAAGCTATCCATGAGAAGAACTAGGAAACACTGTAATCCAAATAGGAATTAATGAAGGAATTACTGTGTTATCATCTGCATGGTGAATTTAAAATGCCAAAACTCCACGACAAAAGAGAACAGCCTGACAGTAAGTTACTGAATTACCTTAAGAAATCTAAGTTCAAATTCTTCAGCTCTGCAATGAGGTTGTTTTTCTTTGTTGTTTGGTTTTTTGTCCTCAACTTATTCCTTCACTCTTTGTGCAGACTTCTCTGCAGGTAACCATAGCTTTAATAATCCCACTGGCTATGAAGATACAAGGAGAAAACAATCATTAACTACTTGAGGTTGTTCAGATATTTTAAAACAAGGAATATAAACCAAGGAAAACACACACACAATTCCGGATGGCACACGTGGTGTTTTTAAGCAGCTACATGAGAAAAAAAGTGACCCAGAAATCAAAATAAAAATCAGACTTTGTTCTAATATTGGATGGAGGAAACTGTTTCTCCATTAGAGAACAAACAAATATCATCAACTGGCTGACACAAAAGGGAAAAGGAAAACAACAGGAAAACTTGCCAGCTGGGGAAAGCAGCAGTCAACTGCCAAGGATCATTTTAGGGCTGCAGCTGCCTGCCTCTGCCAAGTTTAAAGAGTAAGCTGTTCTAAAAGTATATTAGAAAAATGCCATTAGGGAGTTCAAATACTGACCTTGTAAGGAAAAATTCCATGAAGAAGACCGTGAATTTCCAGGATACCAGGAATTTGGTTAAGATTCATCTTGCAAATTCCCAGGTTCAGCATGAAAACAGCTATTCCAAAAATGCAACCAATGTTCCTTTTTTTTTTCTGCTCACATCCATACTTAAAGAGTTGCCAGTGCCCCATGTGCTGATCTGAATTCAGATCTGCACACCCCATTCCAAAGGAGAGTACTTCTAGACTGAGAATGTTGCTGCTAGTATATTATCACAAATCTATTTTTACTGGGCAACGCATAGTGCTTCTGGTAAGACAGCAGATACAAAATTTGTCTCAGTATTTTAAGATTATTCATGTTCAAGGCTCTCAGCAATGTGCTCTCAATATTTTTAGAGAAGCATTGATAATGAGCATATTTCCAACTATTTTAGGACTTAGAAGAGCTAAATCTAGTCAAAAACTACCCAAGAAAAAGTAACAAGATTTTTCCCACATAGCAGTATGTTTGCAACTAAAACATAAAGTATGACTTTTCTCATATATTTTTTTTAAACAAAAATTTGTCTGTAAAGCATGGCACTGATACCAAAACCGATGCGAAGGATGAGTATATTGCTTTTGTGATATTTGTGAGAGCTTAACAGGAACCCATCAAACAGATGACGAAGGAAGAAGTGATGTAAAGGTGTGCAAACCAAAAACAAAATGATTCATTATAAAACATCTGCACCTTGTTTTCAAATACATCACATACAGCATCAGCTGGAAAAAGTGTAGCAAAGACAGATGCAGGAAGAAATTCAGATCCACAAGCATAGAATAATGTCCTTTAACACCCCCCCAAGAAACAGCTGTCACTTACTTTAATCACTCAAAACAACCAGGAAATATTTATTCCAGCTTAAATTGTAGCCAGAAGTTCGGCTGCCCATTCTCTTCAATGAGAAGCAACTGACTGATCTGAAATTTACTAGTTTTGAGGGAACAGGCAGATGTAATTTTGTTCCTCTGCAGTTACAAGGGTGAACAGTACCCTGTGTGTGTGGGGAAGGGTACTCCATATCAAAGGTGATTATTTGCCAGGAAGACTAGGTGCCTATCGACAAGTATTGTTATAAAAACTTACCTATGTAACAACCGTGAAGAAAATGGAACCATACAACCTTAACAAAGAAAAGGCAGAATTCTAGTGCTATCTAACAGTTCACTACAGCATTGAACCATTATCGCAACAGAAACAATTAAATCATGGTTATTGTAGTTCGTTGCTGTTTCAGAGTGATCAGCATAGCTGTCTCTTTCAGTGATGGTCAGACAAATCTCTAAGGCTGTAAACACTTCCTATTGAAAAAGCTGCCAACCACGCATTTAATTTTCTACTTACAGAACAAACTAGGCCACAAAACAGGAACCTCAAAATCCTTCTTGACCCTCAAGAACAGTATCAAGGGACGCAGCAGGAAAGAGAAAATACTAAAGACTGAACAGCCAATCAAAGAGGTTTGTCATAAGTACATTTTGACTACATTCAAGAGCATAAAAAAAAAAAAAACAACTTCAACATTAAAAAATATTTGCTACGTGCAGGTCAGTTTAAAAAAAAGCCTTGACAAACGAACTGTTTCTAAGCCGGTGCTTTCCTTTGGTACACATATATTTACACCAATGACATTTAAAAATTCAAGTGTCAAAAAGAGTGAAAGTTGAAAGTAGGTTTATCTAATTTAGAGGTATCTATCAGACACCAGCTGTAGCTCCCTGAGGTATGAAAATAAGCATAGTTATCTGGAATACATTCAAGAAAAAGAAGGAAGTTTTAAAAATAAACCAAATTGCAAACACTGCCATTGGCTCACTGGTTTCATTTTGACTATTACAGGGAGATAAACCATTACTGAGGAACATTTACTTTTTCAAATCAAGTAAGTGACAAGTTTCATAAAGGAACAAGCTGTTCTCTGCAATACCTAGGACAATCACTCCAATACATAAGAATGTATTTCATCAGAAGTATTTTGCATTGCAGTTACAGTGTTACATACTACAGTCTTTCTGCTCCACAGATCTCACTGTTTTGGTGCAGTTTGATGGAGGGAAAAAAAAGAAAATAGACCATGAGCTATCTCAAGGCAATGCCAGGATCCTAAAAAAAAGGATGAAAATTCACGGGAGGCTCAGATGACACAGCAGCAGGCAAAGGAGAACAAGGCTAGGACTTCATGCATTATGGCAGGCAACTCAGATAAAAGCACTTCCAAGAGTCCCAGGAAGACAGGAAAGAACAATAACTTTTAAGCCAACCAGCACCCTGCACGAAGCAATGGCTGGCAAGCCCCGAAGCAGATCATTAAAGAAAGAATCCTGATCTGTTCTTACCTGAGCCAGAATCTATACAAGAGTTTTAATTTTTCGTACCTTTTGACTTTGAAGAATCATTCACATTTTAGTCTCAAAGCTCTTGACAGAACCACCCTAGCAGACTGACCTTTCAAGAGAGGGTGCCACTGTTCCACCTGCAGGACAGGAGGTCTATCAGAAGCACCAAAGAACCAGCAGGTGGGCTGCTTTCACGCATCAGTCTTCAATAGGGTGGGGAAAAACTTGGTGACAACTGAGGCCAAGTATGGAAACTGAAAGGTACTGGGCTGTAAGTCTCTAAACAAAACTCTTCGGGACTTCACTTTACAAAGCAAACATGGCGTATTTCTCATTCTGTATAAATATGCTAGAAACACAGGAATGTTAGAAGTCCACAAGACAGTCATTTCGGTTCTGGTAATAGTGTGCAAAGATTACCTACGGAATTTAATCATAGCAGAACATATATATATATATATTCACTCCCAAAGCAAATTGCAAGCAAAGGAGACAATTGGTCCTATAATGAAAGGACAACAGACACACAGTCTACCTTCTTACCTACTCTACTCACCCGGTCACCTCACACACAACGTTTTCTATTCTCTCTTCTTCCAGTCCACTCTCCCTCAATATGCCTTCATTTCCCTTTCTGCATGGCTGTGTATCATCAGTCTCCCACCCATACAGGCACACAAACAAACACGCATACACGCTCATTCTATCCAACTTGCAGTACCCATCACCAACAACTCTACTCTGCAGCCAGCAGTCCATGGAAGCAAGTGTGGAAGAAGCATGGTGACAGCAATGCTTAAGCCTCATGTGAAGGCTCCGCTTTGCAGATTGCAAGTAGCATTACCCCTAGGGCAATGCAGGACCCTCCTGTACAAGCTTTTCCTTTGTCAAAATTAACACATTGGTAATAGGAGCTTCTTACTAAGAATTCTGAAATCCCCCATCTGGTAAACCTTACAAAACAAGTGACTATAGGATTGGCACAAAATAAGTTTTTTGTTTGTTTTTTAAATTTTCTGAATGCAGTTGCTTTGATTTCAGTCTTATGAAGACAGGAAGGGTTTTTTTGCTTGTTTTTAAATGGGCAACAGGCAGCACTTCATCTAGAAACAGTGATAAATGTATCAGTCAACCATGCTTTGTTCTTTGGATTTACTGAACTCCCTCTGCTCCCTATGTCTGGCTTCCATAAAATTTTCAGAACTGGAATTAGCAACGTACTCTTAATGTACTTTCTTCTAAGCAAACATATTCCCTTGAAAATTGTATTTGTTGCTCAGAACATCAGTTCTCTCTGTGTTCCCAGAAGTTCTACTAGAACACAAATGCCTTGTTTAAAGCATCATTGTCTTCCCTCCTTACTTCAAAGCATACAGAACCCCATCTAAGGAGAAGGACTTCATGGTTCCACCAAGGCAGCACAGGAAGCATCTAAATTTAAATAAGGCCTTTCATGTGTCATATAGTACAAACAGACCCAATATAGCTCATTCTTTAATCATACAAGACTTGTGCTTTGACATTTCCCCAAACAAAGCCCGAGCTACACTTCAAGTTAAGTATTGCAAGAAGATTTACCAGAGAGAGGAGGAAAAAATAAAGAGAGGCAGAGAAGGAAAAATAAGCCTAAACTGCAGCTTTCAACTTTGGTTTGGACTTTCCCAGTGCTTTGGTGCAGTCAAAAGCTCAACTTCTTATCCCTTCTTCTCTCCTCAGTCATGTTATCAGTGCAAAAGACACTACCTCTCCTGTGGCTCCAGCCTGGCTGAATTCATAAACTTTATCTATGAGCACAGAAAGTTTATTGGGAGTAGCCTCCACATTAAGATCAAGATCCCACTTAATTAACTTTAGCACAAAAAAGTTCTGCTAATATCAGAACATAAGCCGTCTACACAGAAAGCAATTGATAAATACATGTCTGTAAGTGATTTCACCACACCAGCAGTTCAAACATCTACAAGTTTATGTAGGCATCTTGTAAACATCAAAGCAAGTAAGTTCTAAAAGTCCACAGGATTAGGCTGACAATCTAAAGACCGCCATTAGCATCAGCAGTCTGTCACTGTACCATCTTGCAATTATTAACTTAGAGCAGTCCTGACAAAAGTCACATTCAATAAGTCTTTTTCCATTAAATTGTCATTTTCTTTCCCAATGCTGAGAACAATATCTTAAATATCTGTAACTTTTTTTTTTTTTTTTTTTTTAAATCTACATCAATGTAAGCTTGCAAGTAATAGATTCAGCTATCAAGAACAACGCAGGCCCAGGGGTCAGCAGAGGCAAGGGACGTTTTCCTTTGGACGTAGCTGCTCTGGGAGTACTGCACTGTATCACCAGCTGTGTTTATAGGCTGCTATAAAAGTTTCTGAGAACATCCTTGATTACTACCAAATCATGCTAATAAGCATAACATGCATGATAAACTGAAGAAGTAGAACTTGTTTTTTTGAGTAGTTTTTCTTGCTCACTGCAGTGCACTCACCCTGAATAAAACTGATTACAATGAATTACAAATTCTTCATAAAGGAATTCCCCAAAGGTATCTATTTTATTTACCTTACTCCAAAAGGAAAAAGTAATCATTCTGCTCTTTTACGGGAAAATGAACAGCTCTCCATCTTTAGTACTTTCTCCTGTAACAGTGGAACTAAATAGTATGACAGACACCTCAATGACACATTCTTCATCTTAAGCCAGATTTAGAATAGCCTCAAAAGAAACACTATGCAAAGACTCCCTTTCTATGAGAAACCATTTCATCAACTTTGATCCTGGCAAACTTGCTTTGACAGCTACAATAAAGAAGAGGTTACTGTCACAGGCCAACTCTTCTGATCACCTCCTAGAAGTTGGCCTCCCAGGAAAAAGCAGAAAAACAGCCCATGGGAACTGTACAAATAGAGGAGTAGACAAAACACATGTTCAAGTGCAGTAACATGCCTGGCTGTTGCATAGGCTTCCCATACAGATAGTGGAATTAAGCAGCACCAGTCTCTCAGTGATGAATATCTAACGCTTGTTTGCCAAACACCTCTTACTTCATTTATCCTTTAGCAGCAACAAGCAGTTCACAGACTGTGTCCTTCCTTCAGGTTATAAGGTGTAAAAACCTGTGTTAGACTGATCTATTTAACAAAAAGCAAAGCCACACTGAAAAAAAAAAAAAAAAACAAAAAAAAACACCACAAAGTGAATGCCAGCTATCAGATTTTGTAAACCCTACAAAAAAAAATCATGAAATTATGCACACAAACTACATACCCAGACATACCCCTTTCAGTCATAAGTCTTCCGTTTTTCTCAAAGTATTTCCACCACTTTTGGAAAACAGACTATTTATTCTTAAAGGAAACATGCCAATTATTCAATGATTGAGCCATGGAAGCAGAGAGCAGCTGCGGCGGGAGGTCAGTAAGGGCACCACAGGCAGGACAGCACTGCTTTGCTCTCCCTTCAAAGATGGATCACAAGCACCATCTTCATTAACAAGTATTGACTACCATCTCTAATTACTGCATTCTAGACCTTACATTTTCACTGCACTACAAATCTCAGCAGTGTGCAGATGCCATTTGCACAGTTCAGATTTTGCTTGTACTAGCAATTTAACACTCCGAAAAGACACAAGCAATCTTATTTATTTATCTAAATAGATAAAATATACTTTTCAGATTTTCAAAAAGCCACAATACTTTGGCATGTATTTACTGATGCTAGTCTTTCAAGTTATGTACCTGAATCTGTTAGTTTGCATGCCTAAAGTTAGAATATACAAATCCAGTATTTAGACTTGTAAATTAGTGAACCAGTTTTCAAAAGAGCTCAAACTCATTACCTCAGAAAACCAGGCTATTTAACTATTAAATTTGTACAGAACATCTTGTCTATAGAAATAAATAATTTCAACCTTGCTCTTAACTCTACTTAATCACACTGAGAAACACTTATGCTTTCCTTATGCATTATTATTTAGAAAGAGATTCTCAGCCCTAATGAGCTACAGTCGGGAATTAAAAAAGCCATTTTAATTCTGAGTAACATCGTTGTCAAAAAACAATATAGTTTAAATAACTTTTTTTCCCCTTAACATTCCAAGGTAGAGAAATCCACAACTATTTTTTCGCTTAAACATTCACTACATTAAATGACTGCTTTAGGAAAAGAAACTCAGTTAAAAATGATGACACCCCTACCATACCCTTGCTAATCTAAAGCATTTTTTATCTAATCACAGTAATATATTAACTTACCATTGAAGATATCTAAGAGCATTTGTTAAGAATTATGGATTTGTTTCTTCTGCTTGGGTCAAAACACAGTTCTTTCTAAATGATATTTGCTTCCTGTTTGCATCCTCAATATTCACACGAAAGAAAGCCGTACAGCCTATATGCTGAAGGGCTCGCTGTCTTTCACTTCCTTTTGTGGCTTTCAAGACCAAAATAAGAGGGAGAGGTTTTGTTCACCAGAATATCATATTTCTGAAAAAACAGTATATTCATAAAACAATTGAAAAGTGAGAGCTTTATTCTTATGTTTTGACACTTCCTCTAACATTAATTTGCTCTGATCTAGGGACACGTACAAAGATGCCAACATTTAGCACAATATCAGAAGACTTCTCCTTCATTCTTACTGCTGCAATCTGAATGCTTAACATGTACTCCAGACAGTGGATACTTAAGGGAACGTGAAAGTCTGTTTGGTTGAACTGAAAGCACACTACTGTAGCTACCAAAAGAATATCTTGTTAGACTGCACTTCACCATTGTTTAAAGTGAGCTGGTTGCCTACTGAGCATTGCCTATTATTTCTGTAAGAAAGCCTCAGCCAACATCAATAAGGTTTTTTGTTTGTTTTTATCACCCCTATCTGAGGACCACCAAGTATCTTCAAAAATGCCAGTTTATCTTTAAAAAAAGACATCCCTATTGAAAATATAAAAAAGATTGCCGTAAATATGTTTCATCTTACACCACTTGTTTGGTTAAAGGACAAAGTCATTTTCATTGGAGATGTAGGGCACAGAAGGCATTACGACTTCCAGTTACTTCTTCTCAGTTTCACAAGCAGTGTTGTGAGATCATATCAAACAGTTTTGGAGTAGCCCTGCAGCTGAAATATCTTGTACTAATAGCATACAAGGTCAATACTTTTGCAGGATGTCTCTTCACCACAATGCTGTTGAAGCATTCTCAAAATCAGCAAGAGCAGTCTAAATGTTATAACGAAGCAGGTAGTTCTGGTTTTTCTAATTTAAGAGCCTGTGGTGTGAAAACACCCTAAAATATATATATAGAAACATTGTTTTTAATCTTGTGTACCATACTGTTTTGGAGTGGTTTATTCAGCAACAAAGTTTCAATGCCTATTTGTCCAATACCAGAGATATCAATTAACTAAAACAGTACAAGAGCAGGTTTATTTGTTTTTAAGCTTAAAATATGAGTAATTTTCTGTTAAAATACCAATACTTATTTTAATGAGACCTAAAATATACCATTTTTCCATTTCATTTGAAAACACTCCACAGTTCTCAATTAAAACACCTGCGATTTCACAGCAGCCAGCCAATCTACAACTGCATCTACCGTCTGTGGACAAACAGAACATTTCAGTTTTCTGTAACAGTCAGCCCAGCAATATTCATCATCATACAGTACTGTGTGATATGATTTATCTCAGAGAGCTCCCTGGCATCTTCAGAATCTACCGTCCCTGTGCTGAGGGCTACAGCTGATAACTTGGTGCAATAACTTAGTACAACTAGGACTGAATTTTCCAGCCATGTTTTGAAGTGGGCAACAGGATATGCTTGGTGCAGATGAAATATGATTTTTAAGTTTCTTTAGCATAGTAGCACACAACTATTAATTCAAAACCACAGGACAAATATTTTTACTAACACTGGACACAAAACAGTAAAGGATCCAGCGTTTTGGCCTACAGCTGGACAGAAAAGTCCTGTGGGTTGTATGTTCTTATACAGAGGCAAGTACACTTAATGGGTAACGTCTGCTTCTTATATCCAAAAATATAGCCATTATGTCATTCCTTTTTATGCTGCTCAGCACTAAAAAGGAAGGACAGGAGAGAAAAATGCTGAGACAAATTTATTTTGCCAGCCATCAGCAGTTCAGAGCAGGATTCTCTAACCTTTCAGAGACTACACTGAACTTCTAAGTACTTATAACCTGGGAAGAGGAGAATATTACAAAAAAAAAAGTTCAAATGCAAAGACATCTATTGCCATGGAAGCAGCAGGCAAAACAGTTTTAGAAAGGTTTCCCTGTTCAAAATTGAGTAGGTGCAATCCACATATGAAAAGGACAGTATAGGGATCATAGCAGAAGGAATGCTACAAGGTTAAGGGTCTTCCACCAGCTGTAATCATCTTTGTCCACCTCCACAGAAAGTCTATTCTCAATTCCATTTTTTTTGCCATTAATTTCTAGCTCCAAGTTAGCCACTCACAAAGAAAGAAATATGAAGGTAAATTGGTGTGTTTTCATTCCAGGCTTTGAACTAAGGATAGAAAATTGACACGCTAAACTACTGCTAAATGTAACCATTTTATGATGTAAGTATAATCTTGAATATATACACAGTCCAAACAGATTAATCTGTGGAAGGGAAATCTTTTAAAAAGAAAAATGAAGTCTGTAGGGAGCAAACCTATGTTCTGCCTGTTTGTATTACTTTCACCTTGAACAGAAAAAAGACCAGGCCTGATATGAAATAAACATAGAGCTGATTAAGTACAAATCCCCTTACCTTTTCTTATCACGTGGCCGATTTAGTCAACATGACCACTTCTATTGAATCGTAGCATTACCAGGCACAGAACATTTGCAAAAGATTCACAGTTAAACTAAACCTCAGAGAAACTAAACCCAGTTTACTGGCTGTAAACCAGTACTCAGGAGTTTCAAAGACTTCAAACAAGGTCAACGTATGAACATTAGTCTCAGGTGTAGTTCTTTCCCACGTCACTCCATTTTCTGTTTTATTACAAGCAATGCCAAGTGAAGTGCTTCATTGGAAGACCCAGAAAAAAGAAGATAAAGGAAAGCATGCAAAATAGATTTATTTGATGGTGGACAAATGGGGTGACCACAGCACTCAGAGTCATAGGACCCTTCGTCATCCATTATGCTCCTCAGTGCGGTCACAAGCACTTTGCATACAACCAATGCTGCTACCAGCTCGCCTTTCTCACTAGGTATTAAGACCTCACCACCTCTAAGGAGCTCCTCAAGTTATGCTGCTGCTAAATCAGGGCACGGCGCACAGGCCAGAGGAGCCTGCCACTGCTGGAAGCCAGCAGTCGACCCCAGAGCGATGCTGGCTTCAACGCGTGTCTTGCCTTCATGTTGGTGGACCTCACCGAGTGCTTTATCCATCTCCATCAACAGAGGGCTATAGGCAGCTGCTCCCATTTTAAGGCTCCATAGGTACCATGTACTAATAGGGAATTTTCACATTTTCAACATAGCAATTCTGAGTTGTGTGTGCACTCACGTTTTCAAAGAAACTAAATAAAATTACTTAAATATAAATTACCTTTATTATATTAAAATTACCTTAACAGAACTTGGGTAAAATTCAGCATTAGACTTCAAAAATCAAATTCTTGTCATAAGTATAAATTCAGAATATAAAGTTACCTTCATTTCAGCCTCAGGAGATGCAAAACAGGTGTGTATGGTTTATTAGGAAACAGGTTAATACTAAAAAATATGTATTTTTTAAATCACTTTCCAAGTTAATACAGACCAAATAGTAAGAGACTCGGCTTTGCTCTTCATATGGTGTTTTTGCTAAAGAAAAATAACCACAGGTAGCAATCAGTTGAAGGAAAAAGCGAATCTGTCTAAGCTTGCATTAAGAAAAATCTCTCAGTGAATCAATATGCTGTGCAAAAAGGATCTTCAATTTATTTCTTTCACATTATAATCATTGCAGCAACCATCATACAAGACTCAAAAAGGCAACCCAACTGCTGCTAAATTGTTTGGTAGTGAATTCTTTGATAATATTTTACAATACCAATATGTATTTGGATCTCATCATGCTATGTAACATTAAAAAAAAAAAAAGAGACAACCATTCTTTAGAGAGATTGTTGCATTTTCATTATTCATTCCATTTGTTCAGAACAGAAAGAGCCTGTTTTCTTTCTACCCAGTGCTGAGGCAAAGAAGAAAGGCAACAGGAGGAGAACCTCAGCAGACATGGCTCCAGTACCACAGAAACTGCTGCTTCCTGTGCCAGCTCCTCAAGACTGCGGAAGACAACAGCTGCTGCAGATGCTGTTGGTCAAAGCACCTACAGAAAGGTCAGCCAGAGAGCATTCTGCAAACTGCACTATGCTGATAAAAGCACAGCTACAGTAACCACTTGAAAAGGGGGAAACTTTAGCTTTAGAAAGTATTTCAGGCTCCTGATATATTTCTAGATTTGATTTCTGTATCAATAGACAAATGCAAGTCCCCAGTGAGTTGTCATCAACATTTTTAATGGAAGGGGGAAAATAAAAATGGAAAGGAAAATCTGACTGCCAGACACTTTTCTATAATCTATTAAGTTACCCTATAACACCAGATATACATTAACCATTACCTTCAACATCTAAATACACAGTTTGCCTCTAGTACGTAGACAAGCATGAACATTTTCTACTTAAATTCTGTATGTTATCTGAAAAAACAAACAAACAAACAAACTAACTAGCCTTACACGCTGCTGTCAATAGAAAATATTCCAAAGCCAACGATAAAAAGAACTGGTAACTTCACTGTCTCTCAGGTTGCTACCTTTGGCCTCCTGCACAATAGCCACTTTGTTAACAGGGTAAGCAGGCAGTATTATTTAAACATACAGGGCAGATAACCCTGAAGATCCTCAATTTCTTCAGTCTTTTTCCCTGTTACTCCTTAAATATATGGCCAACACAGTTATACCCAATGCAATATAGAAAACAGCAGCTAAGAGGCATAGTTCCTGCCCTTTACTTGTTAATATGAAGAACAGCAAACTAGGCTTAATGTCTGAAAAAATGACATTATACACTTGAAGGCATTAACCATATCCAAACATTTAAACCCAAAACATATCCATATCCAACTGTATCCAAACACTTAGCTTAATTTTGGTCTATCAAATCACATTAGGGATTATAATGGCCCTGTTGTTTTATGTATAGAGAATATTTTTAGATTACCAACAAAAGCTGCTTAAAAACTGCTATACTGCAATGCCCGTGACAAAGTCAACGCATCAGGAAACCATACCCCTCAGCACCACAAGGCAGCAGAGCAGCTCGCTGCAGCTGCCACTGCAATAGGAGCACTGTGAGCTAGCAGACACCTAGCATTTGACACATTCTTCTCAGAGAAGTTTGTATTTTCTTAATGACATTTTTTAGTTCTTTCTTTCCTGCTTTAACTTTTAACAGTGTTCCTTATTTTCCAGGAACTTTAGGTAATATTTGTTTGCTTTCATCTCCCAAATGGGTAAACACTAACCCAATGCTTCTTTGGGGGAAAAAATCCAATTTTTTTCCACTGAAGTTTAGGTGTGGCAAGTCTCCTATAACATTTTGAAAAAAGCTAAGAATAACAAGCCTCTTTATTTCACATAACATTTAAGATGTTATAACCTTTCAATTGACCTGCAGGGTCAATTTCCTGACAAATTCTAACTTAACAGGTTATATTTCCATAACAGGGTTTAAAAACAAACAAACACTCAACAATCCACTAACAGGAGCCATGCTACAGTTAAGGATCACACCTCCCAGATAATATAAACCACAGATCATTCAGTGGCATAACATCCACATCTAGAAAAAGATACGTGAAGAATATATATCTGCACATAAACATGGACGATTTGCTTCTATCTACTTGAATATGTATAACTGAAGAGTCTATGGTAAAAACAGAGGCTCCTTTTCATTAGCAGTGGATTACCTAGTTTTATTCTATGTGTCTTGTTAGCAGCTGCTGTAAAGTAGTTTAACAGTTTTTATTTAAAGTTTAACATGCTTACCAGTTATCAGAATTCTCCTGCCCTCTCTCAGAGAGATCTTCCAATGTAAGCCCACACACCAAAAAAAGTTAAAAAGAAAAAATTACTTGCGTAAAGAGTTATTTCAGCACCGTGCACTCAGCTTGCAGTCCACTCTCCTGACTTGTAGTTACTAAATTGCTCCTGCTTTTCTAACCCCTTGTGTACTGTACCTGGAAAAACCCTTATCAGAAAGCTGATCCTGCTTCTACACCCTTAGCCACTGTAAACAACATTGTATTTCAACTTCAAACAACCTGCCCTTGCACATGTACAAAAAAGTCTCCAACTGTAACACTGCAGTTACTTCAGCTATTTGCATTGCAGGTTCCAGCTCTGTTAGCCTTACCCACATCTTACTAAGTATGCACTTCTTGTCAAGCTTGATATATCCTCACTTTTCACATTTAAAAAGTATTTTCCCTTCCTTAAACAGAAGTTAATATTTGACAGCAAAGAACTACTTTGATCTCTTAAGGGGGGGAAAGAAAAGAAATTTCTCCGTTTTCATCCTAAACTATAGATTCAGGGTAGCACATGGGGCATACAGACAGCCTGAATATTACTGGCATGAATAACGAACATATGGGAAGCAGATAGGGGCAGGTATGCTTTTTTTTTTTTTTTTCTCTGGTATGTACTTTTCCAATAGCAGAGCTGAACCGAGCACTGTATGAGATAGAAAACTACTAAATACTTGCACCCCCATAGTTTCCTAAGAGTACAAGCTATCTACTTCTGCTCAGTTCTCTAATCTCCTTCCCAGAGACCAAAGGAAGGAAATTGTGAGATTTCTTTTTATTATTTTTTTTTAAGCCAACACTGGTGTTAACAATAGCACTCTACACAACAGGGCAGCAGAGGGAAGCTGATTTTTTTTCCTGCAGCAAACTTGCTCCAAAATGTTATTCTAAAAGAGAATTTCTGTAATTTGTTATTGAACTGAAGAATATCTCCCAGACACCTCCACGTGAAATGAAAGTGGCACTTACGACACTTACTAGGCATGAACAACAGAGGTTGATTTTTCATTTGCGGTGTCCTACATTCACTTCTCTACAAGTGAGGGGTTGAAGTCTGTAACTTGACCATATTCAGGACATGGCCAGATGTACTACCTGGAAAAGAGTTAAGTTAAACTGCTGCATCCCAGATTTGTTCCCCATGCAGATACTTCAGCAACACTACCAAGGCAGTTTTGCTGACACTGGTGATTTTTTCTCAGTGTCAGCTTTAAAATCACTTTCAGTTTTGAAAGGACTACTTTAACATTCTCTCATAAAACCATAATGAAAACTATGGATTTTAAAGAATAAGAGTCTAAATTATTTGTACCAAAGAAATTTTAGAAGACTATGAAAGCTGTGTGATGTCTTATATTGGAGGATCTCAGCTGGGCTCACAGTTTTCAAATACTGCATGCTATTTCACATGAATGCTGAACATGTCGCCTTGACCTGAGCAGAAGCAACCGATAAGGGCTGAGAAAATGCCTTTAAACATCACTACCTAACCACGTGCAGAAAAAAAAATCTGACAATTTGAGATGCATGGGTCATCCATAGAAATAATCTTTGGTTTTCTAAATGATGTAAATACTTAAATCAGCAAATCATAAAATAAATGAGAAAGATTAAATGGTTTCACTGCATATAAGACCTATCACCTTCGTATCTCAACATTTTTAGTAAGTTACATGGAAAAAAAAAAAAACACAATTAAAATTAGTTTTACTCAGGATCCAGTTCAGCCCATCTGCCGAATGGCATTTAGGAAATAAAGAGGATACAATATTCATGGTGCTAAGATTCACATGTTATGTACCTCATTTCAAACTACAGCTAATATTCAGAGTTTAAAATGATAAGCCTACATTTCTGTTGCAGCTCAACTGCATTTGCTGAAAACAACCGAAGCAACCCCATATAAACCTAGTTAACTACACAGTGTCAGCCACATAAGAAAAACAGAGATTATACTGTTAAAAGTAAGCAGATATTAATTGTGTGGAATTATTACTTCCTAGTTTTAAGGTCAACAGACACTTGGTTATTTAAGCTGTATCAAAACCCTCAGAAGAGCCAACTAGTTCATCTGGGCTTGTAAATTTCAACTTCCCTATTAACGCACTGAATGCGAGTATCATTCTCATTCTTATCATCAAAAGTCTTTTAGTATATCCTGTGCACAAGCAGTAAGCTCTCACAGACAGTAAGAAAGATAAACACTTAAAGGGAAAGGGATAATTCTCAACACTGAGGTTGAACGCCAAGGACAGCCCGTGCCAACATCAGCTAGGTTTCTTGCTGGCTACACAGAGCAGACAGGATGGACTTTGAACTCCCTCCTTCAACTGCATGTCAGCGGAGTTATTCTGAAGATATCCTTTAGGGTTGATATGGGTCCAGGGAAGGATATAAGGAAGTTCTGAAATAGGTGATGTACACAACCAGCCCCTTGGACTGCCGTGTTTTGACTTGCTTACATCCTTCTACTCAGCCCAACCACAAAAGCCGCGATAGAGTCCTAGTGCCATTACCTTCTGCTCCCTGTCCTGGCGTGGCAGTCCCTGAACAGCGTGTGAACAGCCAGCTCAGTCATAAGCATGCCCTTCACTTTTAAGTCTGGCGAGCATATTTGTCCACTGGATCAGATGTACATTAATAAATTATAAAGAACACTGTTTACTGCACAATCACTTGTTACTCAAGAAAACGTGAAGGTAATTACAAAGCAACAGTTGGTCCAGATAACCAGGAGAACTTGATGAAAATCAACTTAAGCTTCTGCAGTAATGAACAGGAATGGCTGTTCCAGTTTCTAACAGGAACAGCTATTTTTACGGCTAAGTAGATGCAGCTTAACTGCTGTAAAATTTAAAATGCATCTTAATTCACAGTTATACATTTAGAAGCAAAATAAGCCAAAACATAAATGCTGTATGATTTTATGCACTAACAACAGTTCTCATTTTATTGTTTATACCACAAAATCTTATGTTTTATAAGGACTGCCCTGGAATCCTGTTTTCACCTGAGAATTTCTAAGCTTTTCTTTTAGAGAGATAAAAGCCCTCTTTCTTGAAAGAGCAAATTAAAAGGACCCCTAACTCTTGAAAACCATCCCCAGGTATCTGTCCTCCCACATAACTTTCTTGAATACAGTAGAACTGCTAAAATAGGTAAGCATTTACCTATGAGGATTCTACCCTCACAGAGGGAATGTGATTTCTCAATGACCAGAGTTAGTATCAGACTGTTTAAAAAGGAATGTAAACTATTAAAATAGGGGCGTTTTGGCAAGAGTCTTCTGAAGAGGGTCTAGCAGTATAATTGCATACAACTGGAAAAAAAAAATAAAAGGGGTTTCAGCTCTATTCAAAACAATTTATGCTTCCTGTATCAGTGGCTTTGTTTTGATTCTCAAATCTCCAGTTCTGAAGATGAACGTAATTAGCCATTAAGTTTCATTTCCTAACTCAATTACTGATGTTAACAAAAATAATGTGCATATTAATATTCAACTTAGAAACTGAAGTACCATAGACAAAACAGTGAACTACAGTACGTAAGCACAAAGAGGAAAAATAGTCTGATTATTCACTGCAAGAAGTTGACATCAAGTCCTTCTTATATAGACAAAACATTTAAAGAGAGTCTTATCTTCAAATATTATTATTTAACAATTTTACAATTTGGGTCATTTATAGGTGGTGTTGTTTTTTTTTTTTTCAAATCTCTTGTAGACTCAAACTTTGTTTTTTGATTTAAAAAACAGTTTTCCGTGGTGGAAGAGAACTTAGGAGACTGAAATAGCATTAGCGACTGAATGACTCAGCCCAGAAGGAAAATAAAGGTTACCAATATAATCACGAAGCAAATGGGAAAAAAGTCACCCTTCTCTTGCATATGGGCTGGAGCTTAAAGAATTGACACTTCCCAGAGGGAAGAGAGCTCAGTCGGTCAGAATCAGCAGGGGGCTCTGCATTCTGTCTCTCCCTCTTCTACCTCCAGAAGTCACTGGGTACCATCACGATGATCTCCTCTCAGGTCTGCAGCTTTGCCCAGATCTTGATATTTCTCACCTCATAGAAGACGTACCAAAAGATCACAGATCATAGAATGGTTTGGTTTGGAAGGGACCTTAAAGATCACCTAGTTCCAATCCCCCTGCCATGGGCAGGGACACCTTCCACCTCCTTTGAAAATTCTCTACTGACTTGTGTTTCAAGCGCTGCAAGGTCCCTTAAAGAGATCACACAGAAGCTCCATCAAAAATCCAGCTAGTCCAGAAAAAGCACACCACTCTAACCCAAGTGAGAGGTTCACCACTAAGCTAGGACAACTGCCCACAGCAACCCTGGGACAGGCCTGGTATTGCAGCACCACAAATAGCACTCAGAGGCACCTCAGACTCCCTAAGTTTCAAGTAGTCTGTAGCTGGGTGTAGTTACCACGTCATTACATAGCTACAAGGCTGGGTATAGCTGAAACTCCTGACCAGGAGGACTCGGTCATGATGGTGACTAACAGAATCAAAAAGAATCATGGAAACTTCACACACTCCACTAAGGAGAAGCCAAATATTTTATGAAGCTAGAAGAAATCAAGCCTCTGAATCAGTCAAAATTACTTTTAATTGCTAGTAAACAGTTTCTCTCCCCAATATTCATCTAGCTCTGGGTACACTGGCATCTATTTGAAAGGGGGGCCCATGCCTTTAATTATCCATGAAGAGAAGGCTAGACCTGTAAATCTGATGCATTATCATCTATGCTTCAAGACAACATTTATACAGAAGTCAGGAATAAATCATAGGATTTCATGTCACAGATTAGAGTTCCACCACATTTTCCCTCCTTTCAAGGCTATTTAGCATATTTTATATTAACATCTGTGACACGCTCAGCATTAATACTTCGTAACTAACACTTTCTCATCACTCTGCCCTAGCTTCTACTCCATGTCTTTTGCCTCCAATTTTAATCCATTTTAAACTCCATTTCATCAAATTCAGTGTAATCAGAGGCAAACTGCTCCAAAACTCATTAAAAATATATACATCTTTCTTTACATTTCTTGCTTTGCAAACTACTGCAGCAATTTAGTCCCTCTCCTCTTCTGCTTCCACTCATTTCTCCGCATCTTCTGGTATTGCCTTACTGTTGTTTATTTGTACACTGAGACGACATGTCTGATTTCTATTTCATACATCAACATTTCAACAGAGCCCCAAACTCCCTTCTCCACACTAATTTCCAAAGTAGTTTCTTCTGCTGAAGCTACCTGCATTAAAACGCTACTTCCAAAGCAGCTACTTCAACAAAACATTAAAAAATCCTTTTTCAATTTCCTCTTTTTATTTGCTTGGGTGATTGACAGAACTATAGCTCTGGGATACCCTCTCTGAACAGAATTCTGTCTCCCCTTGTCAGAAGCATGTAAGTTTGTTGATAATGGCCTGAATATATCAAGACATCCACAGCTACACATTTGATTAAAACGCTTCTACCATCAAGAGCTTGAGGCAAAGCTTAATTCTAGATTTCACATGATGGAAGAGATCATTACGATCATCTAAGTGCAATTATACATCCTAGATTGACTTACATTCAAGAGAAATACTATATGCAGTGTCCCACACTGGGAGAGAACGCCATTTTTCACCTCACAGAGGAGTGTCAGCTACAAGATTTGTAGTCAGTAATTGGGTTAAAGTATTGAATTGATAATAATGTTCCAGAGAAAATCTACCCACCAACAAGATAAATAGAAGAGGGAAGAAAAAAAAAATCTTATTTTAAAATAATTTGCTTTGTATTTTTCCTTCCTTTACCTCTGACAAATACATCATGCCAGGAAGATAATTTGTCTTCTACAGCAAATACTTAACATTTCTTTAAGACATAACAGTGCTAAATACAGCAGTTAAAATGCTTTATCACAGCTCACACTGTACTCAACACATACTGACAAACAGCATCAAATAAAAGTACTGCCCAGAATGGGATTTTGACTGAAATGCTGGGAGATGAGATAGCTCATCACCACGAGTTAAGAAGTGGGTGAAAAGTCTGACAACTTCAGTTTTAAGAAGCACAGATATTGACAGACAAAGGACAAAACAACCAAAGGGCAAAACATTATTTTCCTGTATGAACAGCTTGCTTTTTCAATATTTTTGATTTACTGGTTGCCCAAAAATAACAGTCCCTAAGCAGGTTCTCCTCCAATTCAAAAATCTCCAAACCATTTTTTTTTTAATCTGCAAAAGCAGTCTGATCCTGTGATTTCTGTATAACAAACTAATCTGGATCATGTATGCGAGCTATTACCTTCCTAATTTTGCTATCCCTAAAAGCACTTCAGGAATGGTGTTTACCAGCACTTTCATTTTGGGTGGTACGCTCCAGAGAAACCTTTCCAGCAAGGAGCAGATTTATATTATTAGCAAACCCCTGTCAAATTCTTCTTTGAAACCCTCTGTGGTTCAAACCATTAGCAAGTCAAGCAGTTGTGAATAAGAAATTGAATTTATTTAGGGGAATCACCATCCTAATCTCCAGGAAGTCAGTATTACAAGACCAACAAAAATTACTGGTTAAAGTAGATGTTGCCTAGCAAAGGCAAAACAGACACACCAAGCCAACCCAAAATATAGAGACAAGCAACTTTCCTGATAGATTGTAAACTGAACTGTGCACTCAAAGGGTTTACCTTGATCCTAAATATTTGGAGGAGAAGAAAAGGAAAAGAAAAGACTCAGAAAACCGTACAATTATATTCTGGAAACTAAGTTTCATTTCCTGCCACCTTCCACACAACACATTGACTTCAACAGAAGGCACACAAGTTTAATTTGGCCCACACAAACAGGAAGTTGTCTAATAACAGCAAACAGGGAAATTTAATAGCTAATGTATTCCTGTGCAAGTTCTGTACTTTACATTCCCTTATTTTTTGAAGGGAATGGAATATTTAGAAGCAAATTCCTATATGATCACCCTCCTTCCTCAATATTGTGAAGTATCAGCTCTCCTTGAGGTATTTCAACTTTAGAAAGATTTCAAAAACCCTGCATTCACCAGGAAAGCATACAAGGCAATCAGGTTTTTTGCAGTGGCCTCTAATGCATCTAGAGATCCCAACCATTGCTTGGATTATCCCTAACGATCATACAGGTTTTCCTTGAACACACTCAATAGCAAGCAGATTTTCAGTCACTGCAGACCAGTCAACATCATACAGCAGGTAACACAAAGGCAAGAGCAAGGAGAATGATAGTCCAAAATTAATTAATTTTCAAAAATTAAACTAAAGAAAACCAGCAACAATGAAAATCAACCAGGCAGGCAATTATCACAGACTAGAACAGGATGCTACTACAGTCTTACTTAGCTATCTCATACTGCAAGAAGGAAACCCAAAGGACTAAAGAAGTTTTGTTAACATAATCCCATAAAATCATATCAATTTAACAGGCAGGGATATAATACCAGCAGCAGGATTTTTTTTTTTTTGCCTGTCAGTGTTATGCAGATACCTTGCTGCAGTGAGTGCTGTCCTGAATGCAAATTACCTCAGCTTCCCAAGAACCATGCTGTAATGTCTGAGAACACTAATGTACAGCACAATGCCAGCAGGCGTATTTAGGCAACAGAGAATGGGACAAACAGTCCAGAAAGGGTGTAAATTTGCATTTAAGTGAACAAAACCAAGGAACCAGTGCAAGATCTGAAGTTCACAGGAAGTTAACCTAGTCTATGTGTAGCAAGGATAGAGGTGAATATACCGGTAACAGAAAAAAAAGAAAAAAAGAAAAAAAAAGCTATTTATTTCTATGAAAGCAAGTTACTGTGTCCTTGTGTTCAGAACTGTTTTCACTACACAGATAAATCAAGTTAAATCAGTGGATATACAACCTTCCAGGACAGTTTAATCCAATGCGGTATCAAAGTACTGCTATGCTCACATTTTGCAGAGCTGTTGGCTTGCAAAAGGTGCTGAACAAGCAAGCAATAACTTACACCTACTTCTTGGCAGACAGCTAATTTTGAGTTAAAACACATACTTGCATTTGAAGATTTGCTCCAGTTAGTACCAACTATGAATTCTAACTCGGCACAGGACAAAAAAAATCAATCCCCAATGGTTAATAATCCATTTTTGATGGGAATAATCATGCTAACTCCACCAAAAGCTCTTCTTTAAACTGTCTCCAGATATCAGCCTTGACATTTCCTGACCATTTCAAAGTATCTCTGAAGATTCAAGTACTCTTTTGTTCAAGCCCTTAAATTAGTGTAAAATTCTAAAAGGTCCTGTAGATAGTTAAACACACCATTCTTTTTCAAACTTCAATGCTAACAGAACTCAACTGCAATTTTGCTTATGACAGTGAACCTGAATGATTTGGACAATAGTATGTTGAAGAGGAGAAAGATATTTCCATTAGAAGTTGGACACTTAGATTGCAAGACACAATAAAAGACTGATGCCGTAAGATACAACTTAAGTAGCCCATTTCATCATTAAAGGCATTTTCAAACACCACCATGAATGGAATTGCTTCCAGATCTTATCTCCCAGCACAGAAAATCTGCAATATTCCCTTCTTAACCAGGCCAACGTCAAAGGATGTGAAGACATTCTTAAGCGTAAGGCAACTGCACTAGGTCTTAAGTCTTCTCACTAAATAACACACTAGTAATCTGAGAAGACCTCCGATAAGCTTGCCATATACAAAATCCAGATTTTCTTTCAATGTGTTTATACACTACAATAACTCATGTGATACACCTAGTTTCTTCACTTGTTCGTCAGATGCTGACCTGAGACAACTGTAAGAGTCCAGTCCTCAGGCAAAACATAAATAACTACTGTATTTCACAACACCTGGCGGAGACTGACTGGAGATCTGAGGTCTATAGTAACTCCTCCTCTCCAGAAAGGATTTCAAGCAGGCCAAAGGTATGCTCTGGCTTTACAAGGCCCCTTAAAATCCAGTTAGTGTTTTGTAAGCTGGAAAAGAAAACATAAGCACTGGATTTTATTTTTTTTAACAGGAGAAAGAGCACACCCAGCTTTATGTTGCACCTGAGGATTAAAGTTTGTACTTGCAGAATCAAGGCAAGAATCATAAATCACCTTTTATCAGCAGCAGGTGCAGGTTGCATTCTGACCTGGCTATGAAACTAGGCTATGAAACTATCCTGGAATTACAGGGTGCTGGAGCACATTCCGCAGTAGTCACTGCTAACCAGAGGAGCAGGTAAGGAGCCAAAGACCCATTAAAACCCTCATTTCCTCCTCTTCATTTTGTTACTTTTTTCATATTAGCGATCATATTAGCAATCATGATGCAAGGAAGTACTATGATATTCATTACTGTAATGCAAAGCCACCTGATAAAAAGTGTGGTGCTCCTGTTGTGGTCCTCAGCACCTTGCTGACATCCAGAAATCACAAGAACTTTGTACAAACACTGACAAACTATGCATTGTGTGTACACTGAATAAATACCAATCACCTGTGGGTTTAGTGTGTGTGTGGCTGAAAAGGGCAACAATAAAGGACTGTAGTTTTGTATGAAATTATTACTCAGAACTCTGGGGTAATGACAAGCACCTGCAGAAGCCTGATGAAATTAAAGTAAAAATTAACACAAAACACAGGGCTCCTGTTCAAACTGATCAGTGTTACAGGAGGATGAAATCCATTAAGTCTTCCAACTACAAATACAGCTGCTAATTCCTATTTCCAGATGTAAATATGCAGTTGAAGCCTTGGAAAAAAAAAATCCCACCACCACCAATAATAAAAAAAAAAAGTGGATTTATGCACATGGCCAAGGCCATTACACATTAATGCTAAAATAAGGCACACTATGAACAACACCATGACAGTCTGTTCTTATTTGTGCATACTTTCAAATTAAGCATGCCTCTTGCCTGGGAATCCCTGAAAAGACATCCCCCGACATCCTGTTCTGTATATTTCACACGATGTCATTCCCAGCAATACAGCACACGTGCGCTGGAAATTTCAGGCTTTGTTTTGTCCACTTCGGCCTTCCACATCCATAAAGCCAAGCTGCTGCGACACAAGCACAGCACGTCACGCCTGCTGGAGCGCTCACTGCCATCACATCGCAGGATCACGTGCTGTATACACGTACATGCATACATATATATATATGTATATAATGTATATATGGGGGTGTGCATTGATCTGCTCAGGAGCAAAAACTTTCTGCAATTCCTGCATGGATTTTAAGACAGCTTACTATTACAGCCAGCCCAAGGTAACACCTGCAACCAGCCTGACCTTATCGTCCCTTCTAACCGCGCTGCGCTAAGCTGATGCGGCTGCCTTGTGAAGCGTGACAGGTGAAACTCTCCTGGCACAGGTGTGCTACTGAAAGGGGCGAGGAGAGGAGGAGAGGGAGGGGCAGCCACGGCTGCGGTGGCTGTCCCGGTCGTGAGAGTGGGTCGCGACAGTGCCCTCCCGCAGCCCGACAGCGGGTACAAGCACCAAGCGGGTTCACCACCGCGGCAAGCCCGGCCCGGCCGGGGGCTGGGGGTACGAGCGAGCCGGGCACTGCCGGGCACCCCCAGCCGTGTCCCCGGGGCGAAGGGCTTCGGGACAGGGGCCGTGGGGAGCTGATAGGGGCCGTTACCTGCCGGCGGCCCCCGGGCGGCCTCCCCCCGCGGGGGGCCGGCGGGGCGGGTGCGCGCTGCTCCGCTGGAGACGGCGGCGAAGCCCGGGCTGGATTTCCTGCGGATGGCCGTCCGCCTGAAGTTTATGCCCTCGGCTCCGCTCATCCTCGGGGCGGGGGGAGAAACAGAGAGAGGCAGAGTGAGGGAAAAGCCGACGGGTCCTCAGCGCCCCTCCCGCCCGCGGTCCGGCGGGACCGGCATAGCCGCCAGGGCAGCGGCAGCGCCTCCGTCCCCCGCCCGCACCGCGGCTGCGGCCGCCTCCTGAGCCGGCCCCTTACCTGCCCGCCGCTCCCCGCCCTCCCCTCCTGCCTGCCTAGCCCTGCCCTGCCCTGCCCTGCCTGCGGTACCTGCCCGGCAGCCGCCGGCCCCAGGCTCGGCCCCCCCGGCTGCACGGAGAGCCCGCGGCCGCCGCCCAGCCCGGCCGGGGCCGTGTGGGAACTTCCCCGAGCCGCCCGCCCGCCCGCCGGCCGGAGGAGCGAGGTCCCCGCGGGGAAGTGGGCGCCGCGGGAGCGCAGCCGCTGCCAGCTGGGGCCGGGACAGGGAGCTGAGGGGTTTAACCGCCTGCGCCGTGTCCATTTCAATAGGTGTTCCCCTCTTCTCGCCGTACTGCTGCCCTCTGTCATTGGGCACCTCTGAAATGCCTTCCCTAGAAGGACGTCCACTTCCTGCGGGATTTGTTGGTGTATGTAAAAGAAATTGGCCATAAGGTGTTACCCGTCTTCTAAAGAGAAAATTAGAGAGTCACAGAATATCCTGACCTGGAAGGGACCCACGAGGATCACTGAGTCCAACTCCTGGCTCCACACAGGACCACCCAAAAACCAGACCCTATGTCTGAGAGCGTTGTCCAAACACTTCCTGAACTCTGGCAGCTCGGTGCTGGGACCACTGCCCTGGGCAGCCTGTCCCAGTGCCCGACCACCCTCTGGGTGCAGAACCTTTCCCTAACTCCCAGCCTAGTCAACTGGGACCTCTTGAAAATTCTCAAAGACATCTCAATCCTACCACTGAAAAGTGAGTAAGTGAGTTTTGATGCCAGGGACAGAGCTACAATACTTGCACTCATAGTAATTCCATCTAAAACAGCTCATTCAGGCCAAAGCTTTTGCCTCCCCCTGTAAATTTGAATTAAGGCTGAGACAGGCAATCAGAAGGCTATGCTGGTGTGAGAGCTGCAGTTAGGTTCACAACAGTGTCGGAAAGCCCCTATTTGTCTGCTTAGCTGGGACACGATGTTAGCAGACAGAGCAGAACGTCTGCGCTTTTGCCACCATGAAGCTGAAAAATCGCAGACTGTTGTACGCAGGATGAGAGCCTTTGAATCTGTCGGGCCGCTTACTTGCTTCCTCTTTTGTTCTCAGTGAAATCATTCTCTTCCAATAGAAGGTCGATATCTTGCAGCCCCCTCTTTCAAGTCCAACAAAAATGAGGTAGTCAGATCACCTCCTGGATTTCGTGTTCTTGCAAACACTGGGGTTTCCTTTTGCAAACATACAAAAAGCTGTGACTCAGAGGTAAAAGACTGATTTATTTCCTGACTTCAGTCACCTGACCTGGGCTGGGCATATGGAAATGACTATACCTGTGTTATGAAGAGCAGAAGGTACTCCTGCTGACTTCATTGCACCAGGAGAGCTACAGATTCTTGTAAACTAGCAATGTACAGTTAATGGATATGTAGTAAGGATCAATCATTAACTTGTTCAGATAAGTATCTTGTTCCAGAAGACTGGCACACACTTAATTCTTCATCTGGACTCATACTGAGTAATCTTCAGTATTTAAGCATGGAGAGAGAAGAAAGGCAGAGAATTTCTCATTAGTAATTCCCAAAGCACTTCACTGAGCAGGCAAGTATGAGCCTCATTTGACGGGAGGAAAATGAGCTATTACAGGGAGAAGTTACTTGGTCAAAGTTGTCCAAGATGCCAGTTCAGTAATAGAATACAAAATGGTAATTTATGGGAAAGTGAGACTGAAAACAGAAGACCTTTCCCCGTTTGTGTTATATATGATAACTAAACTGACATCAACTGAAGTTATTACCTGATTGCTCAAATTGCCAATCGTTAGCCAGGCATAATTATCACTTGTTATTAAATTTTGTACTTGCCCCTTCAAACATGGAGTTCTGCTTCTGAAAGGAAAACAGCTAAAAAACAAGGACAAGCACGCACACCCCACAAATCCTACCGAAATGGTATGAACTACATTAACTTTGTTTTGTATGATGTTATCAGTGAGTGGTAAATTATTGCAATGTGACTTGGGAAAATAAATAAAATACCTCAGAACAAAAGAGAATACCTCAGAGAATCCTGGTAACTCTGTGCTATAGCATTAGGAGATTGGCTGCAAAAACTCATTTTCTTGGGCAAATCCTTTTTCAGAAGGACTCTGAGGTATGTAATACAGTGAGGTGACCGTGTGAGATAGAAGGAAGTCATGCAGTCAGTGGATTTGTGGTAATTTTAGAGCATTTGTACACTGTGGTGCAGCACAGGCTTCTCAGAGTAGGTAATTGTCCCTCTCCCTCTCAGTTAGCCGCAGCACAGACCTGGGCCAGTTGGTTGAAGCTGGCTCTGAACTGCTGTCCACCAGCAACACGTATGTTCTGCCTGCTACCACATGGTAACAACCGGCCTCCCTTCTGGCATGCCCTTCCCTTTTTTAACACACTGCTCTCAGTCTCTCATGTTCTTCATCTCTGGGGAGAAACAGACAGACTTCTGGCAACGTCAGGAAGAGAAACAACATCTTTCTAAGTATAAAAATCAGAGAGAGATGTTATCTTGGAAAACATCACCCTGAATGATGAAAAGTTTAGTGTTATAATAGGAAACAGGATCTGAGAAAAGAAAATACTGAATAAGCTTAAACACAGACAAAGCTGCCTATTCTGCTTAAAGTATGTGACATTACTTGACTAAAAGTCCTGCATCGGACCTCCCACCCTAGACAGTGTGTGGGAAGAGTTACATACCCCTTTGCTCTATAGCAAGAGAGGTAACCCACAGCTAACCCACATTCAAGTGTGGGCAATAGCTGGGCCATCTGGCTCTAAATCTTTCTGTGAGGGTGGTGAGAAATGCAGTGGTGGAGAACTCATTTAATTATACCTATTTGCATGTGGGAGGTACAACAGGAACCATATGGAAGCCCACAGAGGTGCAAAAGGTGGCAAGGAGCGCTGGCAAGCTTCAGCCTCAGGAAAAAAAATAAAATAAAATAAAATTTAAGAGCAAGTGAAGGGCTTGAAACCATTCAATTTGTGCTGCTGGATGACCAGAGCATTCAGGGAAACAGGACCTTGAAGTCAATCTTTCTTTAGTTTGTAAAATGCTTCACTTTTTCTGTATGTAAAACATTGGGCTCTCAGGAAACTTCTTTGTGGCAACCTTTTCTTTTCCTAATGGAAACAACCTTCAGAAGACTGGATTTTGACTGCTTGAGACCGCTTCTTTCTATTTTTGCATCTGGTCAAGTTTCTTTATTTCTGCTAGAGCTTATCTTTATTTTCATCTGAGTTACAGTTAAATCTGTTCCTGAATTCAGTCTATGTTCCTGGCTTCAGGTTATGGCCTCTAGCTTTAGTTTCCCTGAGTACTTCCTTGTGCTGTACCTCTCAGTAACTCTGTGGAGTAACATATTTCCGGAGCACTAATCTACCCCCTAAAGAAAGAATGCACATGAACTCGGCACCTAACAAAAAGGAAAGCATAGTGTTTCAAAGAATTACACAACATTACCTTATTTAGAGTAGTGTATTTAGAGCTGACATGTACAGAATGTTCATTGTCATCTGACAGAAAAATGCCATTCTCTGTTAAGTACTAAATAAAAATTAAAATCGGTCTTATGATATAAAAAAAAAACATACTTCTATACAAATCTAACCAAGCCAAATCCTGCCTAAGTCAGGATATAGATCATCATATATTTTGCATCTTCTGTGAACTAAATATTGTATAACCCACAAACCAGTTCTGCCAGTAGGGAAGTACAATGAAAACAAGAACCGATACACCAAAAGATACAGTAGGATACTAATTAGAGAAGAATCTCACGCATCTCAGGCCTTCATGCACATTCCAGATGAAAAGTCTCTTCTGATGGCAGCAGCAGTACAATGCACAAAGCAGCTGCAGTGTGTGCAACAGAGATACACAGAACAAGCAAGTAAATGCGAGGGAGTTACTTAACCTCAGTTAAATCAGCAGGCAAACACAGGATCCAGCATTCAAGGACATAATGTGAATTTCAGCCTGAGGCTGTAGACTCTGGCTTCTTAGTCTGGGGAATGGTTTACAAAGATTAGAGGGACTCGAGCCTGTGCAGCACCCAGTATTTAAGTCAGAACAGGGGGACACTAAATTTAGTTACAATACAATAAATAGTTAGTTATTGTAACTAAATAAATTTAGTTACAATACAATAAATTTTTATACTGGCTTACACTGACAGATACACCGAGCTGTTTTTTTATTTACTCCCCACCACAAAGCGCGGTACACATGGTCTCTTAAGTGTGGTTTTACATCTATGTGAGAAGGAGCTGCAGAGTCAGTAGTGTGAATTGTGAGCTAAACATCAGAAGTAATCCATGACAAGAACTCTAGGGAGTTTTAGGCAAATCCTAGGTATTTGCTGCTGGAACAACAAAAAAAAAAGGATGGGTAGGTACTCATCAGAAGCAAAGCCACGACAATTTCTTTGAGCCCGATCAATAACATTCCCAGTACAGCTCTCCTGTTTTGTCTATTCGACTGTGTAAGGCAGAACAAAGACGTCATCTAGGGCCCCAGCAAAGGTAGTTGGGGTCCAACCAGCAGCAGGTTTTGTAGGCTTCCATCTACTTAAGAACCATATTAGACCCCTACAGCCAGGGTTTCCTTCCCTACCACTGCGTAGACCACCAGATGAATGCTCATATGTAGCTCTGCAAGAGTAGCACTGGGATAATGAAAGGAAGAAACCTTCCTGCCTCCATGTTAATTTTGTCTTACCCCTTTTTTTGACTGTGCAGAAGCATGTTCTCCTTTGCAAGCAAATCCTTGTAATTTGTAGAAATCATGTTGAGATAAGGCTATCACATATATCCCTTAGTTTTACTGAAGGGTTGCTGCTTGGAGGAGTAATTGCTATTTAATCAGTTTTGTTAGGCAAGTCTTGCCGAGTGGCATTCCATTAACAAACTGATTGCTTTTAGAAGTCTCAGCTTATTCTTCATTATCAGCACCACAGGTTAACGAAATATGTTTCCCAATATCCAGTGAATGCCAGACATTTAGATATCATTAGCAAAAGTACTTCAGCTTTGATTTAAATTAACTACGAGCTTCAATAAGGTCATGTTGGTAAAAGGGAGAGAGAAAGCAATATATGCTTGAGAAAATGTTATACTCTCCTTCTGTTTCTTCTTTCCTTCTGCAGGAAGACCTGACAGCCACTCTGAAAAGAGTTTAAAAATCCACCACAGGCTAAGCTCCCCATCTGAGACATTTGAACGAGGTCTGATTTCCAGGGCAGGGGTCCCAGCTCTTTAAGGTGTTCCCCAGACCCCATATCAGTAGTCCCTCTAGCTTTTGCCAAAATAAATTATATTCACTGTTGAAAAAAAAAATAGAATATATTAGAAGAAAAGTTGATCCTGATAGCTCCCAAAAGTTGCTTGAAGTCTGACGGGAAAATATGTGCCAGCTTTTCCCAGAGGCTGCTGGGGAGCTGTCTGGGGGCTGTGCTAATTGTGCCGGTGGTGGCAGCAGCCAGCTCCCAGCTGCCATCTCTTCTGGGCCCTGCAGCTTCTCCCTGTTCTTGGAGGGGTCCGTACCTAGTTAGGTGATGGGAAAGTCGGTAGTGACCCCTGGGGAAAATATGGCAGCTTGTGGAGATAGTGGCTGCTCTAAGCTGTTTCTCTGGTGTGCTTCAGGAGACGGATCACAAGGACCACGAAACAAAATTTGCTTTGCCATTGCTTTGCATTTATTCACAGTGCCTCCTAACCTCAGCTCTTCGTTGGTGCTATGATGTATGGGATAGTACTTGTTTAAAGAGCCATACATGCTGTTACAGTGCTGCATACATTAAATATTAGCTGTTGCGTCTACAAATGCTTACCTAAACAGCAAGCAAAAGTTTTGGTTCTCTCCTTAGAAAGCCAAGCCCTAGAGAGCAACAGGCTGATCAAACATTGTGAAAAGAAAGGCAAATTATTAGTTCCAGCTCTGGAAGAGAATATAATGATCTCAGTATTGCAATACTCTCCTAACTTTGTTTCTTTTCCTTATTGTAAAAACCAAGCTGTCAGGTACTTACGATTTCTCCTAATGAGGAGGCATATGGTCCATGCATAGGAGTCTCAGCATGCCTCTTAATAATTTATAGTGACTTGAAACAGAGAGACTTCAAAGCTGGTGCTGCATTTGCAGACTCTTCTAAGTTAGCTTCCCTCATCCACCTTTGTTTTCATTCATTATATTCCACAGACTCCTCGGATCTTTCTGGTTTGAAATGTGATTATTTGGAGCAAAAGCTCTGAAAAGGATATAAATGTTGGTCCCATTCCACTTAAACTCTTTCTTGCATCCCAAATCTCAAAAGTAGCATTCCATTCATATTTATATTTTTTTAATGCATTTTTGGATAACTGCATGTCACATCACAAGCAGACCTTACCTCCAGAGATCTAACATTGTCTAATTTTGGAACTCAGTACTTCAAGCAAATTTTGCTGTATACATCCAAGGCTTTATGCACTGCAAATTTGTTTACCTTTACCATACAGAATTGAAATATGCTTTTATATTCAAGCATAAACAGCACTATGCATAACTGCATAGATGAGGGGTGCTCATCTTATAGATGAGAGGAGCATGGACTGAGACTTCAGAAGCTCTGGAATCTTCACTCAGATTCTGTCACATCTTTATACTCATGATTTTGAATACAGTCTTTAAAGGAATGCAGTCAATTTAAAGGAAATCCGAGTTCTCTACCAGAAAAAGAACATCTACATTTTACTGCGCTGACATTGTTGGGGGGGAAAATGTTTTCATCTTGGGCAGCGTTTTCATCTTGGGCCTAGTGAGTCAAATTGCCTTTTTAGTCTACAGGCCTGGCACACAGTGAGAAGGAGGACATAGGCCTAAATAAACTAAAACAAGAAAGTGAATGTTAAACCTCTGCTATTTATAGTGAGGATCTGTTATTACCAAGCACTGCAGGGACAGGGATCTAGCTCTGAATGAACTCAAATACTAAAGAAACGCAGGTTCTGTAGCATGGGCTACCACACAGATTAAATAACTCACCTTGGTACCGCATCTAAAACACTTGGTGTTCATGTGTGTGCAGGAGAGATACATGTGGAGAGATGGAGAGTTAAGTGTACAGAAACTTTTATTTTATTGCACGTTGATGATGTTTTCCATCCTCTGAGTCTCAATTTGTCTATCTGTAGGTGAGAGATAACAGTACCCATTTTGCAAAGATGTTTTGGGAATTAATTAATATGCATAGAGTGCTCTGAAGATAAAAAGAACTAATTTGCATTTGGCTTAGATAACAGGAACCTTTGAATGCAGTGGTGGATTTACAGAGGCATTTTCTTTTTCACCAACTTAGGACTTTGAAATTGCTGGTATTTGTATGCAGTACATTTATATAACATTATATAATAATTTTAACTTTCACACAGTTCAATTTGAGCCACAAGCTGGTTACAAAAGCACAAGACACTCCATGTTGTGCCCACAGTCCTCTAATCTGCTCCAAACTCGTAAATACCCAACATCCAGATGGAGTCCTTTCAACTCCAGTGGAGCCCTGCCCCGACCTGGGGATCTCTTTAGATCACATTTCTATGGAACAAGCTGAATGCCGGGTCCATTCGCTCAGACCAAATCGAGTTTCCCACCTGACTTTGAATGACCTGGGTCAAAACCCATCACACTTCTACAGTATCTTTCCTGTTCTAAGGTCTGCTGGCAGTATCTGTAAGGCCATGAAGGAGAGCTGTCTCTTCACCTCAGAGCACTAACAAACTGCACTGCTGTAGGAAGACACCTTACTTGGATGGATCAGCATTGAACCATTTGAGCTTACAGAGGTTGTGTGTCTCTAACAGAGGTTTCCTATTTCTACAGCAAAGCATTTTATTCTTGTGTAGGTAGATAGGAGATGGGTACTGTAAACACAGTAGCTCTTTTTCTCCAGTTGCCATATGCCTTTAACCACTTCTGTAAGGTGAAACAAAATATAGGGCCTGCACTCTCTGCATTCAAAATTTGATCTTCAAAGGGAGCTCTGTACTCACATGGCTTTCCATCTTATATTCCTAATCTCATTAAATAGCCTCAGTTTTAATACTTTAACCAATATGACATTGAACACAACTTAAAAATAAGACAGCTCTCTCTTAAGTACTTATGGGAGATGAAGCTTCCACCCTTACATGGAGCTTTAGCACAAATACTATTTTTTCAATCATGTATGATTATACCAATAATTTTAAAATTATTTTTATTTTTCTCTAAAACTGGTTATCAAACCTTATTTCTGAAGCTAGATACCTCCAATATGATATAAAAGAATTTATAAACAATAATGAGTGAAATGTATGTTTTCTAATTTACTGTTTCAGTAAAGAAGGAATCATTCTTGCAAAGGTCAATAATTTTTTACTGGATTCTTAAGCTTCTGCTGAGTTGTCAGCTGTAGTATTGAGCCTTATTTTTGTGCAAAGTTAGGGCTTTCTTTTTACCATCAGGCAATCACTCAGACCTTCCACTGAGAGGAAAGCACTTGTGACTGGGCCTTTAGCATACACAAATAGATGAGATCTGGCTTTATTCCAAACATTTTTTCCCAAGATACAAATAATTATAATTATCTATTTTAGCTCAATTTCCCCCCATATTTCATTCTATATATAAAACCTTCTCTTCTGTGTTATTCACAGGCTACTAGAAGACAGGGATGTCAGGCCCTTCAACCTGTCTCTCTTCATTATTAGTAGTTCTGCTCTTATTAGTGGTCTCCTGAAATCTGGGTTTCAACATTGCTCAAAAAAAAATAAAAAATCTTTTTTCTAATATTGAAGGGGAGGAACACCTGGCAGAAGAAAACTGTATCCTGAGCAGTCACACTTTTGCTAAGATGATCACGCGACGCCTTTGCCAAAGGCACTTCCTGCAAGGACCACAGCCAAGGTGGTGGGCTGAGAGACCTCCCCCTGCTTGAGGAGAAAAAGGAAGGAAAGAGAGAAGTGGGAAGGATTCAGGCAAGTAGCAGCTCTCGTGCTGTCACTATGCACAAATCCTGTTACTATCCAAAGCACCTCACCGGCCAGCCAAAAACAAAGCCCACCCGTAGTTCCCATCAAGTCCAACATTACAGAGGCCAAGCAGGCTTGGAGGCACGATCCTTCCTCCAGGCCTTTTCCTGGTCTGTTTCTAAAAGCTGCCCACCTGCTGCCCCTTGGGGACCTAGGGAGCTGCAGCGGCCACCTGCCTGCCACGGCCACGCACCTGGAGCACTGCAGGACTGGCTGCCGAGGGAGGGCTTTTGACCCCCTTGCTGTCAGTGAGGCACTGCCACAAGGGAAAAAGGTCTTTCTGACTTTACAATCAGCCGTGATATGCTGTACTGCACATGGCATGCCCAGCCCAATTTTATGCTGACTTCAGCCCTTACTTTGCTTACATATCTCCTGAGGGTGAAGATTTATATCTTACAAACCATTCTTGTACTGAGACCTTATACAGATGTTGGAGCATTTCAGAGTGCTCAGATCTATTGGTAACTTTATCTGGGGAATCAGTCTTTAATGTAATATTTCCTTCAATCTCAGAAAATAGAGGAAAAACCTTTGCTTTCATTCTGATTCCCCTTGCCTATAATTTTGATTTCCCATTTCAATATCTTTTTCTTTTATTCTGATACTTTTTAAACTTACAATTATGGATCTTTAAGAGATAAATAAATGTAAAAGCACAAGCCATGACAACACACTGCAAACTGACAGAAATACAAGCAGACCAGACAGCATGGAATTAAATGAACAAAAATGGCCAGTTTATTCACTGGAACAGTTATGCATTACACTGTAATTTCAATTTGAACATAAAGATGTAAGAATCAGTATATTGGCTTCTTTTAATTATTTTCTTCGGCACTAGAGTGTTTTTCCCAACCATTTGACTGCATGATCATATTACACGTTACAAGCACAGACTTTATGAATCCCTCACAAGGCATTAATCTGGGATTGTCTACAAGGACAGGAAAGAGTTAACATGGGAGTTACTTCAATTTTAAAAACAAATGATGCATTTTTGGAAACAAGAATTATTTAACTTTTTTTTTCTTTTTTTCCCTTTTTCCTTTTTTTTTTTTTTTTTTTTTTTGCTTTTAGCATAAAGAAGCAACAAGAAGAGTTTCCATTATTCAGTCTTTAGCAAATGAACATATATACTTTCATATTCTTCACCATCTAGAAACACTTCATCATTTAACCCAAGAAGGCAGGACAACATAATGTCAATTCAAATAGGATTAGCTGAGTTATCACAGCAGAAAACATACTGTATACAAATTTGTGTTTGTCACAATCTCCACCAATGTTAAAACTCTTTTGGAAGGAACACAGCAATCTGTATGGTCAGTTAGATACAGAACATCATGCAAATGGAAACATTCAATAGATTACAAAAGTCACAAAACATCAGTTTTCATTTTTTAAAGTTGTTTACAAAGGATCGAGTTAATTAACCCTTTAACAGTCAGACCACAGGGCTGAAAACCAATAGGGCAATAACTAATAAAATGGACTTAACCTATCCACTGGTATAGCACACAGAGCCATACCTGCGGACAGGGGGAAAAAAACCAAAAAGCTAGATTACTCTTATTTCTTATTCACAGCTGATGGAATAACAACTCAGCTAGCAAGCCAGTCTACTCAAAACTTTTATCAATCACTTTTTTTCATTGATTTCCAAAATACCCTTGAAACCAAGTAACTGTATAATTTAGTTTGCAAACACTCTTCTCCACTGTTTCTTTTACAGCAAATAATGATAGTCAAAACAAATATGGAGCTTCATGGAAAGACACTTCTGAAACAAAGCCCTGTTACCCAGAGTCTGCTTGCACACTGACTCCAGTCATGGAATATAGGATTTTTGCTTTACCCTTTGTCAGTTTGTCACTCAATTGCCATTATATTTCATGAAAGGGATTTTCAAGAACTCCACAGGAAACAGATTAAAATCCAATAAGGATTTAAGCCATGCACCTCAGAATGAAAGATACAGAGTCAGTGATAGTCCTCTTGCCTTTCTAACATGAGAAATATGCAGATCACAAGAATTAAGAATTTTCTAGCTTAATTATGGATATGGAAAAGCTACATGATGTTAAGAATCTCATGCACGCATTTTATGTTGCATATTTAGATGTATTTATGCCTGAAGGCAAAAGGCAATTGCTTTTTTGTTTCTTTCCACAGGATGTTTAACTATACAAGAAAAGAAAAGAAAAGAAAAGAAAAGAAAAGAAAAGAAAAGAAAAGAAAAGAAAAGAAAAGAAAAGAAAAGAAAAGAAAAGAAAAGAAAAGAAAAGAAAAGAAAAGAAAAGAAAAGAAAAGAAAAGAAAAGAAAAGAAAAGAAAAGAAAAGAAAAGAAAAGAAAAGAAAAGAAAAGAAAAGAAAAGAAAAGAAAAGAAAAGAAAAGAAAAGAAAAGAAAAGAAAAAAGAAAAGAAAAGAAACCTTAATGGTTAAAAATTGTCTGAATACTGTTTATCCCTTTCATACTCACTGCACACACAGCAAGCAAAGGAAAACTGAGGAAAAGTGATGACTAGAATTTTTAAAGAGGTAACTATAGCAATTATCATTACTTCCAAGGTAAAACATCAGTGTCTGCCATTTTCAAACATAGATTTCCTAAGTAGAGAGAAATTTACAATAACCTATGTGGATGTACATCTTCCATCAGAGAAAGGAAACAGCCCTCAGAAGGGTTGATGCAATCTATACCTGATGGTGATGATGAATCCAGCTATAGCGGAACTGGCAGCGCAAATCTTGACACTAGCATGGCACGCTGAGCAATAAGGTTGGTATCAAAGTAAGGGCCCAGGCTCCTGGGCATTGTTCCCAGCCTGATGAGGACTGGTCCATATTTTACAAACAGCTGTACTTCAGTATTTGCAACCTAACTAGCACAAGCAGCTTTTGTAGGTGAGGTCACGTTGCATAAGTGAGGTTATATTTTGTAACGTAATCCTTCGGTTAACACTTTAATATGGTAAATGGCTTAAACAAGTTATCAAGTTACCAATCTTTTAAAATCAAAAGTAAACTGAAGGTCATCTTGGCATTAAAATTTGCAGCATTACATTAGTTATAGTTCACTCTATGAGCCCTACTGTATAGCTATGGTTACATTAATTTACCATGAAAAATGTGGATGGAGCAAGCACAGAGGTGCCAACCTGTCAGTCAGAAAGAATATCACTATCGCCTCCACATAGAAGGCAGAAACATCCATATGATTAGCATGAGAAATGATAATATTCCCTCTTTCTGTAAAAGCTTCTATTAACCTTCTGATAGAAAATATATTTTCCTTACTATTATATGTTACATCTTTTGTTCCCCTTATATTTCAATCTTTTTTTCTTTTTTTTTCTTTTTTTTTTATTTCCACACATTTCCTATAACTGGATTTCCAGACTTTTATCATTTCACTGAACAAACAATATTTTTTAACACTGCATTGGAAAATAAAAGCCAAAACAGAATGCTGCAGAAATAAAAAGGCTATTCTAAAACCAAGGAAATTTCAAGGCCATCACAGAGAACAAAAACTACATTTCAGATACAAAAGTCAGAGCAGGATTTGAATTGCTTCCTTCCTGCTTAGGACACATTTCAGCAGTTCTGCGTATACTCAACCATTAGGCAATATATATATCCTTTCCTTCTTAATCTTTAAAAACCAGCATAGATAACACCACACCATAAATTAATTTTAAATGGACAGAGTATAATATTTTGCAACTCAAAAAGAAAGAAACAAACGAAAAAACCCTTTTGTGTCTGGTTTTGTCTATGTAAATATTTCCTACAAAATATCTCACAAAGTTGCATGCTACCAATCACTATATAACAAAGAAGAGTTTATCATCTCAAGTTCAAGATATGTATTTTATTTTGTACTGGTTAACTGACAAAAGTTGTCCTGGGGACCTACACAGTTTTATAACTTACAATGCAATAACTACAGCCATTTGTACATTTAAGTTGGTTTGTTTCTAGTTCTCTTAAATTTCCAACATTTACTTGTTTTATTACATATTAAAAATGCAAATTGAAAACTTAGAAATGAAGAATTTAAAGCTTAAGAGAATAAAAAATTTAATAAACCCACTTATTTCTATAAAACAGGACCACAATTTCTATGCCATTAAATGGTGTTTTGTAACTCTCGATCCACATCGACATACCAGTACGTTGCAGTTTCCCAAAGTTGCTCTGCAAATTACAATCGGAAACAAATACGTTACTAAACAAATGTTCCACTATATCATTTTTTCATAAATTCATATCTATATAGAAAGGAAATGTATTTCACTGAATTTCTGTTTAACTAAAATTCAGGTCAAATGTTTGCTTTGGATATGAAAATAGGAAAAACTATTCCAAGTACAGCCTGTGGTAACTCTGTTCAATGTGCAATGCAAATTCTTTTTTTGTTTAACAATATACAGAGCTGTCTTTGTTGGACATAGACATTGCCACTGTTTTGCAAGGTAACTATACCAGTCTGGCAATGTCAGGAATTGTGAGGTGCTCTTGGAAGGCAACATTTGCCTCAGACAATTTTTTATTTTTATTTTTTATTTTTAATAAAAATCAAAATAGCAGCTAATCTCCATGTCAAACTATGATAGAGCTGAACAAGTTTTACTTGACTTTTGTATGACAAGACAACACATCAGTTAAGTACGATACTAAATAGTTATGTAAATGTATACAAGAAGAACCATGTGAACTGCATGGAAACCTAAGCAGAAACACTGGTGAGTATTGTCTGTTTGTTCTGATTAGAATTTGATATCAGTCTGTTCCTATTTTCCCCACCTTTGACACTGAATGTTTTGTTACAATAGCTCAGCTGCTTTGCCAAGGCTGTATGACATACACAGTTGATTACACAGAATATTTCTATTTACAGCACCTTCATTACTGGTACCATGGAAATAATGATTGTTAGGCACACTGATTGGTCACTGATTCTTTCCTCTGCTGATGTTTTGTGTATCATAACATTTGGTAAGCACTGTTACTAACAGAAGACTGAGTTCATTTTCTCAGATTCAGGCAGAATATAAAAGAATTATTCCAACCATATCTGCAGCATTTTTTTCCAGCTGCTCTGTACCTAAGGCTGTACTGTGTTTCTCTCTTGTAGATCACACTCATGCTGCAGGGAAGGAATAAAGATGTGGAAATATCTAAGCCTTTCTTCCGTAAATAAATTAAGGCCACCTGACCAAGCAAGGAGTCTGCTAGTTACCAACAAATAGGCAGCACTGAGGACTTCTAGCTGATGGCCGATCAGGAAGCCCACATATGCTGAACACCTTACACAGCCGCTTGCCTTGCTGTCAGGTATTGTGCAAAATAAATTCTGCTATCCTTGGTTTTGTTCTGAAACTTGTTATTTAAAAACAAACAAATAAACAAAACAAAATGATTTACTCAGCTTTTACAGGAAAGAATCTTTAACTAGGAGCACTGTGCACTGTTGCGATAGAGTCTGCGTAGCGTAGATCACCTGAGTATTTGTCATAAACTGACATTAGCTAAGGTTCTGTATCTGTTGATTTTTGGCAAGGAAAAAATGCACTACAGTAAAGTCCTACTAACTTTGATCCACCATTAACCCTACCTGCAGCAGTTATTTCACCACAAAATACTTCACTTGAAGTGCCTACAACTTGGCCTTTCATACTAGCCTTTCATGGTAAGGCCTCAAGCTAGTATCCTGAATATGGGAGCAAGAGGAAAGAATGTTTTTAATTAGCACACAACATTTTACTTGTTTTAGATTTTTTTTTCTCAGATACCAAATAGAAAGCAGCCCAAAAAAACAGCACCAATTCATCTACTTGTCTGAAATGCAAAAATATAATCACAATGCAAGCAAACAACTGAAAACAAATCAATACATCATCCTTTCATCTCCTTCTTAGGCTTAATAATTATCTTTCTGTGAAGAGCTAGAACAAAACCAGAAGCTACTGAAATAGGAATTAAAAAAACAAGTGCATAAACAATATCAGTGCAGCAGCAAAATATACAGTCATTGTTAACATTTCAATTCCACCCATTGCCAGCATTTTTGTGCAAAAAGAATTGGCCATATGCTGGCCAATGCAACAAGCCTCTTTTTAATATTAACACAGTCATTCTTCGCTTAAGCTATTTCTCCTTGTTTTTTAAAAAATAAAATGAATTAAATATAATTCTCACAAAAAAAAAAAAGACTATTTTATAAACACAAAATCATGGTGCAAATAAAGTAAGAAATAAATATCACACCCTTAATGACAAAAGGAAGTTTGAACTGGTTCCTATGGCCGAACTTAGAGGTTGTGAGGGTAGGATTTTAGTAACTTTTTTTTTTTTTAAATATTGGCTTAAGTCTCTCATTGTATCAGAGGTAAAGCCAAGCAGCTGGGAGGAATAACTTTGTTGAGATATTAAATTTCACTATACTTTAGTTGTGATAGCAAAGTTTGAATACAATCAGAGGAACCATAAAAAGTCTTCTTGATAGGTTGGGCTCTGTGCTTTGTGTTCTTCTTCTCAACCTTCCCTCAGTTGCCAGAGCTGTGGATATGAATCCAGACTTGTCGATGCAGCAACAAGGTGGGATTGTCTACCTGCTTGTTGGGAACAACCCAAATCTTTGTTGCATGAACTCCACTCTGTTTGGATTTTCTCTTACGTTGCATATGAAGATTAGGGATAAGGAGGAGGCTTAGAGAGACAGTTGAGAGGGGCACATTGAGAGCTGGAATGTGGCTGCTCTTCTGGAAGAGCACTAGGACTGAAAATTAAAAAGAAAAGAGAAGAAGCATTTAAAATACATGGCAAACATTTTACATGCATGTAAATTGTACAACGCTGGAAACAAATTCTAAAAGGTGATAAAACTGCATCTTTAAATCTGTATCCTCAAATATACAGTATAAATAAAATCCTCAGCGCGCACACACTCGTTGGCACCTGGATTTACACATGAAATGCCATTGATGGCCTGCCTGCCAGTTTCTGTATGCAATTGTTGTTTGCATGCTATGATGAAAAATGCTCTTTGGAAAAATAAATGCATTTGTGAAATGGGAGAACAAATTTGAAGGGCGATATACAGGTGCCATCTTTATGTGAGCATTAAGAATTGTATGTATACAACTGCTTAATTGCTCTAAATGAAGAAAAGTGCTAATCTGGAAATCAGGTTTCAGCACTTCATGAAAACAAGGTCTCTTACTGAATGCAACCTATTAACTAGTACATTCAAACAAATACAGTGTAACCTTCCTCATCAGGCTACAAACATTATGTATTTTGTAATCAACGCTTCCAAAGAGTTTTTGTTTTACATTTTTGAATCCTCTTCAATTCTTTTTGTTGTTGTTGTTATTTGACTATTTTTCATGAACAACTGTTCTGATGACAGCATTCACCTGTCAAGCCTCTACGTGTGCATTTAGAGCGTACCCTGTAATGTATTGCAGAGGGATCTGAACTAGCTTTCAGCAAACGTGGTGTGGTTGGAGTAGCAGTCTAGCAGTGGCAGCACAAAGATAAGGGGCAGCTAACGGGACCATACCCCACTTCTTTGTGCAGAGTTCCAGGATGCTCCTGCTAGAAAGCTTCAGATATGCAGGCTCAGCTTAATTCAGCCATCTACACTGCACAGCAGCAGGCAATGCGGACACAGCTCAACTGAGTCCCATATCATTCTTCAGCCTTGGCCTGTGAGGATGAACTTCAGCTCATCCAGCTGATGTCAAACTAAGTGTCAGCCATTAAACATTCAAGGAAAGCACATGGCAAAACAAGATTCCAAAACGGAATACAAATAAATGGAATTCATTAAAAAAAAAATGTCCAGGAAGAATTTTTACTTAATGCTTCTTTAAGTTATTCCAAGCTCAACAGCATGATGTATGATGAATCACAATCATTCACAGCCCTTTCTTCAAGAAAATTTGCCTTTTCCATTTTCCTTCTTTAGAAACCGTGCTGTTACACATTATCTCTACAGTACAGACTATTGAGTGCTGGCTGAAGGAATGCAATTAGTCTATTGTTGGAAATGAATCAATTTGAAATGCCAGAGGTATTTGAAAATCTGCCATTGGAAATACCAGCAGTACTGAAAGCGTCTATTTCCACATATAGCACCTACTTCAGGAAACAAAGAATGGCATCGCACTTTCTTGAAGACAGAAACAAGTGTGTATCATCACCATTAAGAAAGGTGATGACAATGTCTGTTTTCAAATCAGGGGAGCCAAGAAGATTATGGCCAAAAATCCGTAAATATTGCAATTCAGCAGGAGCTGGAGTCCTTGCATTGCTGGGCTTATTTGAAGATCATGGACTTGCATGTCTTCGGTTAAACTCTGTGTCACATTTATGTTCCTGAAGATGAGTTACCTGATTTGCAAAATGGCTGGTGAGAGCAGGTTATAGGAGCTTAGGACCTCACTGGCTTCATTTTGCACTTGGCTGTCTGAGTAGGTCAGTCCCAAAGTGTTTACTGTTTTTTAGGACTATGACTCCTCAGTTTATATATAGTCTAACATTACCCACCTAGGCATAAACATTTCATCCAAAATATTTTCTTGAAGCTTAGTAGTAGGACTTGTTTAATCAAAAACTCTGAAAGGACTCAAACCTAAGTATTTCTTTCCACGGCTGTAATCATCCTTTTGTTCTGTCATATTCTGCAACATATAAATGCAGATAGAGAACCTAAAGAGGGATCTGAGTGAGATCTTTACCTACTCCTCTCAAATGAACCTGTGTCAGGAGTGACTGAAGATGGACTCAAAAGCTCTGCATTTAATCCAGAACTTATGAAGAGCCAGCTCCAGGCTTCAGCACCTCCTAAGTTTTCAAGATAATCTTACTAGAAGCCCTACTCTTCTTAAAGCCAGACTTTCAGAGAAATTAAAGTGAATTGAAACTTTAATGTGACATCCGGGGAACATGAACAACAAGGTGGTCATGTTAGCCTACAAAGATTGCCTGGCTCTCCTCCCTTGCTGCCCCATTGCTTTTTTACAGAGGACTTCTGTAATTGTCAGAAAGGAACTGAAACTATTTTCCTTGCTCATAAGCAGAGATGTATTTGTCTTTTGGGGGTTCCTTCCCAGATTTAAATATAAACAACACACATGTCCATGCTTCAAGGCAGAGGACCGGTAAGGAAACGGCCACAGTTAGTACTAATTATGTAGAGGAATGGCCTGAAACAGGACCTCTTTGAGACACATTGGATTCTCCTCTATACAGATATGTGCAGCTTCATTAATGTACTGCCATCACTTTTACTACAAAATCACCCCTGACTGCAAATACTGTAACACAAACAATTCCAGAATATGCTCAGGTTAGGAAGCACTGGGCTTAGAATTACTTTTTTTTCCTCTTCACAGTAATTCTGTATTACTTCTCACTTTCAAATACAAGCACATTTCTATGCACAGAAGAAATATAAAACTTTGTCTCACCATTCCCTTTTCAACCAATAATAAATATTAGGGGCATTGGGAAGAGAAAAAAAGATTACAAGGTTATCAGTACAAGTACCTTTGCAGCAACACACATACACCCACCACTTACAGGCCTAGTAGGTTTGAATCTTATCCTAACACTCTACTGTTACAGCATTCTCCCTTTAGAAAAACAGTACATCCAGCTCAGTAATGCAGATTACTGTAGCAGTGTCTGAACAAAAATTACATCATCCATCAGGCAGAATCAGCAAGTGACACATGGCATGCAGTGTGCTTTTTATGGCAGTATAGGTGATCGTGGTAGCAGGTCCTGGAGTTGAGCTATCGGGCATATTGACAGTCACAGGCAGTAGAGGCTGGCAGGTGATATTAAGGACACAAAGCAAGAGAAAGCCATGGAAGAACCTGAAGCTGTTGAGTTTTAACTGAGAATAAGTAAGAATATTGTTACATTCTGCCCATGGAATATGTGCTGCTCTTAAAATACTTAGTTTTAATACATTATTGTAAACCTCTCTTTAAAGGCTGGTATCATTTGGAAATATATCCATTCAGTTGATGAATGAGGTCTCTGTCATTTTTTTGTTTCACTCTTATTGCCTATTTCTAAGCAGCTCTTCTCCCCCACCACAGCACTCAAAATGCTAATCATATATTTCTAGGATCAATCAGAAAATATCATGCAAAGCCCCTTGGTGTTAGTACGTACTCTGTTCTTTCTTAAAGATGTCATTTGCATGCAGTATTATATGGCATAGATTGTAATTGTAACAAATCAGCAATGGAAAATACAAACAGACCGGTGATATTTTCAGAATTGAACCATTTTGCATGCATTTTACCTTATTTTTATCTTATTTCCTTAACATTTAATGTTATTTTTAGTTTATTTCATATTTTATACAAAATCAAAGCATTATTTCTTATAAAATAATTAATATTGCTTTCATTTCAGTGTTACGGGGGGTTTGTTCTGTTTTGTTTCTTTTTTAGATAATTTGCGTCTAGCATTTGGCCCAAAGACAGACACATTCTTTTTAATATTGGTTGACAGTAATGTTTTGTTCTTGTCCAATATCAGACAGATTTTTACAGATGCTAGAAAGGGAGGAACATCATCCAGTAACTTTCAGTGTAGTCCTACATTTGGTTGTTTGCCCCACATTCCTGGACTGAAAAAATGAGGTGATGCATAGAAGGCAGTGTGAGATTTTCATGCATTGCTTCATCAGTTTTCTTGGAAAATCTCTAAAGAAAGTTCTCCCAGATTCTCCAGACCAGGTTCTAATAGAAGTATGCAAACATAAGCAAAAAGACAGACAAATGTATAGCTAAACACGTTGACTAGATGTATCTTGAAAATCTGTTCTTAGTTTTTTTTTCCAGTGTGGTTCACCAAAACCTTTACACTGGACCCAGTGCACTTTCATAGCGACTGTGAAAAACCCAGAGATACACAAGTCCCATTTAAAATTCAGTACAGATGCTTGATGAGGAAAAGCTCTCTATGTTTGATACCAAAGTTCAGACTGAATCTATTTGTGTTACGGTCAGGCACAAAAACTAGTTTGAACATGACTATACATACTGCAGGATGTGGAAAGCGCCCGTGTGAATTACAAGTCTTAACAAGCTATTGCGAGATCTCACGTGAAATGCCACTGAGATGTCACATCACTGCGAGAGTAATGTTAGTGACTTAAAAACAAGCATACCTCTCTCTTAAAATGTGTGACTTTAGGGCTGGGCACAGCTTTAATCTTCCTCATATGGTATCGTCACACGATTGAAAGCAGCTCTGCCACACCAGGAGGGACTATCACAAGAGGAAGAAGGATATTACAAGCTCCTGTCTTCCTCCTCTCCTGGATTTAGAAAATCTGAACCAGTAAGTTTAAATTTTTTTTTAAAGGTTCTTAAAAAGCCTTTTTTTTTTTTTTTTACTCCAAACTTCAATTACTTTATATGAAGTAATCGACAAACATCATGCTGACTTTATTAAATCTGTTGTTACGCTTCACTGCTTTATGAGGCTATGCAGCTATGTGGCTGAGACAAGCAAGGCATCAGTGTTAATATACCAAAAAGAGTGGGGTGTTTTCGCTTACTGGAAGAGTAACAATCTAGTGGTAAAAAATGACAGTCATCTGAAGGTCAATAGTTCAGCTAAGTGTATAGGTGTGTGTTCTTTGTAGGATGACTGATCTGAATTTTTAAAAATGTTGATCATACAAATAAAAAAATTTAACCTTTTAAATATTATTTCTTCCTGTATGCCATGGTTTTGGTTTGGAAACCTGCCAAGAAAGGTTTCTTCATCCAGTTCTGGTTGTGACTAATGAGATCTTTCTAACTGAGGAAGCGTTCAGGGACAAGCCAGAAATCCCTGAGACTTGCCTTTGGAACATCCCCTTCTCTGCTGGTTTGTCTGCAGAACAAGGCCACGCTTGCAAACAAACATAGGACAGAGGTAGATCAGGTAGGTCTTCGCTTCTGAGAAGGATATATAAAATTGCAGGAACAATTGTTTGTTAGCATTTAGAGGGGGAACAACAGAGAAGCACAGATGAAAAGGCTGTTCCAAGGCCACTGAAGGACTCCCCGTGACCTGGCAGAACACGCACAGCAGTGCCTGATGTGCAGCCTGAAAGCAGTACTGCACCCCTTCCCCAGCCTGTGTTATGGCAGACTTCCACACATGTGGAGTTTAGCACTCTGTGGGAAACAGCTTCATACATAATAAGGCTGTAGATCAGCTGGTTCTCTATAGATCAAGGTAAGGTCTAAAAATAACGTAACCTGTTTCAAATTGCAGAATATAGTCAGAAGTGACTATATGCACAGAATATACTGTGAACTGCTAAAGATACTGTCATCTCTTTTTTCTTAGGTTGGTTATTATGCCTTGATTAACTCAACCACCTCAGAAGCATGATTTGGCCTTTGCACTACCTACGAGCACGGACACAAGAGATTACTTTTAACAAGATTAGGAACTGACTACGGTGAGACTGAGTTTCCAGGTTAGGGAGAGCTGAGAAGTGCCTGCTAAAAATCTCACAAGTGCCTTTAAAATACCACCTTACAGAAAGAGAAGTCTGTGCATAACTCTATAATCAAAAGCCCCCCTTTAAGTAAATATATCTAGCAAAAAAAAAAGTGAAATCATTACTGTTTTGGCATCATTGAGGAACTGTCTGCATAAAAAGACCAAATGAGGACTGCAAGATTCAATTTTGCATTCTTTTCCATGTTTTTACATGGATATAAGTGCTCAGATCCTGTGGTTCTTGTTTGTATTGACCCTGCAGAAACCATCACTGTTCCTCCAGTTGGTACGTTTGCTGTTAGAGAAGAATCATAGCAAAGAGGCTTTGTTCAAGGAAAACAAGGGGAGTTGCAGACATACATGCAGCTATGTGCAAAGAGAAAAGAGTTTGTTAAGTTTACCTGACAGTCTGGCAATCTGGCCCCCTGGCTAGTTGTGAGCCGTGTGGCGGTATGGAGGCAGCAGGCTGCTGACAATCTACAAGAAACTGATAAATTAGACATATATACAGAGAGATTACAGAGCAAGGGGTTAGTAACAGCAGTACACAGGCTGTGCATCTGATGCGGAAGATTTAGTGAGGAATGTTTGCTCAGTTCCTTATCTGACAGAAACACCTTTTTCCTGATAGTAGTAACATTACTTCTCGCCTTTTTTTTTCTGTTCAGAAGAAGTAGAGAAGACATTTTCATTTGCCCTCCCTTAACACTGGGAAATTTTTGTTTGAACAGATAGCCTAACGGGCTGTGTTCAGAATCTGGGTTTAAACCTTGTACTCATTGTTCTTCTGTAGGTGATGAAGCTGTTTTGCTTACATCTAATATAAAAAGTGTCAATAAAGCTACTCAAAATTTCTCCAGAGAACTTATATCCATAAAAGAGATGCCATCTCATTATGGTATTGGAGAAAATGTTTGCAAGAAAGTCTTCACAACTTCTAAATGGTGCTTGTGAGAATTATTATTTTTTTAGAGAAAAGAAGAGGGGAATTGTTACATTAGATTTTCTCTATTACATTTAGATTATTTTATCAATTTTCTGTCAAAGCATTTTCCACATAAATTACTTGCAAAGCTGTACTCTAGTTCTTATTAAATAACAACACAACCAAATAATCCTTTGAAGGATGAAAATAGCTTTAAACTCCATAATATTTGGAGGAGTTAAGAAAAGTAGCCAAACAAGACATAACCCTGCTTTGCAGCTCACTAGTTTCCACCAAAATTTACATATCTCAGGATGAGCTAGTTTTCCCCACATTAGTCTGGCCACAGCCTGCATGACTCAGATTGTCAGAAAGCGCACTCATCAGGGTCCTTTTGAGCATTTAAAAATATGGGTGAAATTCAGACCAACTGGAGAACTACTGGAGATCATTTTTTGTCTCCAGCAGGGTTTGCAGATCTATCATTAGCTCTAGCTGCTTTTACTTGATTCTCAACCTAGAACTTTGGTGGTAAGGAGTTACCTAAAAATGAGATGACAAGATTTCATGTGATAGGAAAGAATTTGATTGATTGATTTTTTTTTCAAATGGCTGCTACTTAAACCTCAACATCAGTAATCTTTTCCCCTTAAAATATGGGTGGCTTCTGAAATTCAGAACTATTCTTTGTCTCAGTCAAGTGGAATAACCTGTCAGTAATTTCATATCAAGTCTTTAGATGATAACAGGTACAATGCAGAGCAACACTGCTTCCCAGCAACAATGAGCACCATGACATTTCATTTTTAAGACCAGAAAGCTTCTCCTTACTTCCTATGAAATTCTATGCTGACCTCCAGTGGGTGGAAGCAACGTACCCAAATCACTAGTTTCTTCTTGCTTCAGCTAGCAGGAGAGGATTTTGGACCTATTTTCAAGCTCACAGGTATCTACTTCAGAAATATATATGCATAGCTATATATGCTGGCACCATTGTGTCAGGAAGCAGAAACGGAACAAGAAAGGATAGTAGGCCATTCTCTCATATGCCAGGATGGTCACTGTGGTCCTGAGAGCAGAGGAGTACAAGAGTTTGCAACATACCTGAGCTACGAATAGAAGGGTCTGTCACTTCAGCACAAGGTTCAGATAAAAGTGGTGCCTGACAGACAGAGCAGGCTAACTGTAGAAGGGAAATCATGGTCAAAGAAAAAGTTAGTCTTATTCTAAACTAGTTTGCATAAGTCCAAAGCAAAGTTGTCTCTGACAGCTTAAAGGAGGTAGTCAGTGAGAAATGGAAGACAGCAGAATGCTATGTGATGAAAAGGTGTGGACAGATTTCACAAATGCAGAAGGAATTGTTCTGACAGGCTTTGCCAGGAACAATGCAAATACCTAATTTATGATCCTATACTAATATCTCAGACATCCTGCAAACATTTTATGAAGCCTCTTCGTCTGCTAGATTTGGCAGAGTGCATAAATAGAGAGCCAGATCCTGCAAGCATTATGCAACCTGGATAATAACTGTTTGACATGAGCAAACTCCCTAGACTTCACATGAGGCAGCAGCTCTACTTGGCACGAGCAGCACTCACAGAATCTGGCTCACCCCCAGTCACACCAGTATGAAACCTAGCGATCCGCATGAATTAAAATGGCTGAATTGCCCTCCTACACCCTCCAGGAGTGAAGTTTTTGAGGATTACACTAGGAAAGATTTAAGCAGAATGCATATGGATTACATCTATGCATTTCAAATTCAAAGGGGCTCATATCTACTTATGTCCAGATAGCTGTGCCAGAGCTAACTTTATTCCTTGTATGTTTAATCCTTTTAAATGTTTCAGAGCATTTGTAACCCAAATTCTTTAATGCCATGACAGTCATAAAATGACTTCTTGTTATGGTGTGTTGAAAGGTGAAAATGAGAAGACAGTATTTGGTCTTTCTGTTCTGCTATGGAGCTCCTGTCTGTATCAAGTAAAGGATTGCTTATTTCTGAAATGCCCTATTGAAGGTTAGAAGTTTCAAACGTCTTTACTGGCTTTGTGGTCAATGTCACATACCATAAAGACAGGGAAAGACAGGCATGTGGGCTTGTTATAAAATAGTAATAATAATAAATTACATTGTAGAGGCCTGTTCCCCTATTTTTCAAACCTGAGAGAGTGCCAGTCTAGCTACCAAGCAAAAGGACAGTTTGTCATTTGTGCAAAAGATACTTGGGGAACAGACATAGATTATATATGGTGTGTCCTCAGAATAGAGCACCAAAAAACGATAAAGTTATTAAATACAGACTATTTTATTTCTCTTATCTTTTCTACTTGCTGTGAGGAAATGAACTACTGAGGCAGGGTATGGGCTGGCTGATGTCCTAAGAACCCTTTTAAGATACTATGAACCTGTAATAAAGAAATGCAATTAAGTGACAGTTTCAGTCATAAACAGCAAAGAGGAGCTATTCTACGTGCACAAAAGTCATATGTCAATTTGCACTGAATTAAGCAGGACATGAAGCGAGTACTGAGTCCTACGGCAGTATCAGACAATGGTCACTGTAGCATCCTTTGGATCTTCAGAGGCTCGATTCCTACTGTAGATTAGGCCTGTTAAGATTTTCCAGTTCTTAACATTTCAGCCATTTGCTAGGAATGACAATGTGAAGGGCTCAGAGATTTTCTCTCACACATTAGTCACTGCTGATTTTCCTTTGGAATCTAATGCCCAGTCCTAATTGGGCTAATCAGCTCTTGATGTAAGAGCTTTAAAAATAACAAGCTTAGCGAAGCTACATCTGCTTATATGAGGACTGAATGTGCAACTATAAATTACTTGCTGAGAGCAAATCTCAGAAAAAAATATTTTCCTGTGCTTCCCTTTGGCTCAGCCACCAAAACAACACATTTTGCTCATGTCACAAGGTGTGCTCTGCCCTCCAGTCTATGAACTGGGTGACTCCAATCAACACAGGGCTGCTAAACTGGGTTATTAGTGTCTGAGAGGTGGGTTTGCCTGCTGTTGACATCAGCAATGTCCCCAGTGAAAATCCTATGTGCAAGCATTTTTAGTCCCACCTGTCCAAGACCAAGCAGACTGCAGTGGAACATTTCAGTACATTTTGACACTCAGTAAATTTGACAGCACTCTGTAGAGATCAGTAAGACCAAGAATAGTAAAAATCCCAAGCGTTGGGGATGCTATGAATGAGTAACTGATATATATTTTTACTTGTGCCTAGTTCAGTTAATCATCAGAGAAAATTTTCTTTTATCTGAAAGGATTAGACAGAGTCAAGCAACAAACCAAAGTGGTGTTTTTCCTTTGTTTGTTTGTTTAAAAACAATTAGTGTTACATATTTGGTATTTCTGATATGGAAAACATTGGGAAATCAGTTCTTAATGAAAAGAAAAGCTCTCCAGAAATGCTTATGGAAAAATGTGAGACAGAGGCTTTTTTCAGTCTTTTAAAACAAACTTTTCTTAGTATCCCATTGACTACTCCATGATGACTGAAAGTCCTTTCATCCTAGCAAAATGTTTTAGAGCATCTATAGCAATTTCACTTTGTGTCATGCTACCCAGTATTAACTGAACTTGCTATGTAAAGTTTGAAGAATTTGATAACATGTCCATGAAGATGTTATTGACAATTTACTTGAAAACAGAAGCTGTCCATATTTATATGGTAATTAATTATTTTCTTCTCTCAGATGTTAAATTAATAGGAAAGAAAGAACAGTTAATAAGATGAGTTAAAATTATTGGGCAAAGAACAAACCAGTAGTCTTCTGGTCATGCGGAGGCAGAAATATGTTGCACCACACTGCAAGTCCTAGAGACAATAAATCAATCATCTCTGCTCAAAGGTAGGGAACAAGGAGAACTTCAGAACTCAAATGACAAACATGATATGTCAAGAAGAACAGGGTAGAGGTTATTAAAACACATGTCCATCTTGCTGAGTTGAGGTTTGTAGAAATGCTTTCAAATTGTAATCTGAAAGGATGAGGCAAGTCCCAAAACTGTTTCTGTACAGAGGAAAAAAAAAATCCTTGTTTTGTGTATATATATATAATTTTTGTACTTTGTTAAAAAAAAAAGTTCATGCTGTTATTTTACTTGTTGGTTTCACTTATCATTTATCTCTGTGTTTCTAATGGATGCCAAGAAAACTTTGACCTTCCTCAAGGCCAAGAGGAACTTTAAGTGGCAATGGTTATCGCAAAGAACAGCTGGTGAGAGGACAGCTGTGGTTCACTGTACAAAAAAGACATGAACAATGGTACAGGTCAAAGATCAGAAGTCTCTCTCCCTTCTCCTGCTTCCAGGGTCACTTTGGATCTGGAAATAACACAGTCAGTTTTGCCCTGTACATAGCCCCAGCTGGTAACCCTGTCAGCTATAAAATGGGTGCAGCTCTGCATTTCTGCAGGACGTTCCTAGAAGGAGAGGACTACAGTGAAGCCACCACACAGGCTCCATGCAGAGCCTGGCCAGCCTTATGAACCCTAGCCCTCTTAGAGCAGGATTGACTCGGGTCGTCCTGACCTCAGAGCAAAACCACCAGTGCGGGGCGGGGGGGTTGAGCCATGGTACAGAGCCGCCGCACAGCTCCATGACAGCCAGCCCTGTTCTGGCATCAGTAGCACTCAGGAAAGCTGATAAAACTTCACCAGAGGCAAGTTAGCACTTACATAAACATTTGTCAGTACCCAAATCCTCTGGCTTTTCCCACCGATTTCTCTCTTTTCCCATTAAACTGAAAAATGGATTGTTGATTGCAGATAGACAAGTATATCAACCAAGTAACAGTTTTGGTTCTACATCATGGTAAAGCAGACCAACAATGAATTTTTTATGTCAAGTCTTACAAATATCCAGGTAACTCATATCGTAAGCTTAATATTGAGCAATTTGGCATCTTAGATTATTGCTGGTTGGAGATGTTTTAACAACAAAAATAACGAAAGTATTCTTCCACAACTTATTTCTTAGTCTTCCCAATAACTATTTGAAGAATAAACCTTAAGAGATGTGAGCCTGCTGCTGAACTCCGATTTGCACACAGAGCGGAAGGCATCAACAATACCTGCACACAGAAGCAAGCTGCAGCATGCCAGCAGTAGGCTGCATCTAAAATCTTCAGCTCCTATCCCCTCTGCCTGTTCTTTTTCTTCCAAACGTGGCCCAGGAAGGTCCCACTGTTTCTACACTCCCAGGCTTCTGACATCTGCTCCTCCCTCCTCTTCTTTCCTGTTTACCTTCTGGATGAGGTCAGACAGAGTAAATGTAACTGAGAGCCTTCTGTTAGTTGCTTCTCGGGTGATTGAGCTTATTGGAACAGGTAGGGTATTTAACTGCTATTTTCTTATAACATCTAGAGAAGTGCTATCTGCCTTACCTGATTTCCACAATGCAACTCATGGAGCTTTACTAACAACTTTGCACGCTATCTGATAAATTCATATGGGCACACATATCTTAATAGATGGCTCCCCAGAACGTCAGGTTTCTTGGCTTTCATCTCTACAACAGTAACAATATACCTCCTCCCCGCCCCCCCCCCCCATTTCCTTATTTTGCATGACTTGACTTCTACTTTATTTTTAGACCTGAATTATCCCCAACATCAAGAGCTATTTCCCTATCAATCCATGTGCTTCAGTAATAATGTGACTGCAACTATATGTTGAGCTATCAAAGCTATGTGCCAGCCTTGCCTTTTGCTGTAGCTCATATTAAGAATACTATTAAAAATTAAAGGAGAGGGGAGGGGGAAAATGAAAAGGAAATTTTTTTCTAGTCACTAACAAAATTAGTGAAATGCATTTTTTCTCCAAGGTTTGGGCAAAGAACATTAACAGACTTCTTGTCAGCTCTGTAGGTTTTTTCACACTTTTTATATCATGATGTATTTATGTGATTTTCTCAAGTGGTTTCTATGAATGCTTTAAATAATTCCTCATTAAATCTGTCAAGAAGCGAAATAATGGGTTAGTAAAACAGTAGAAATGGGGATGGGTAGAAGCTGAAAATATATATATATATATTAGGTTCCTTTCTTTTATATACAGTTCATAAAAAGCAGATTTGGAAAGGTCTGATGAGTCATGAAATACTTATTCACTAAAAGATGCACACATTTTAAACATTGCAAAAGAGGAAAAGGAAGGCCATAAAAATACAGAAATCGTCATACTTCTGTGTTGTCGATCACTCATCTTTCACGGAAACATAAGTGTCATACATTTCAGATGGCCACGAATACATCCAGACAAAAAGTACTTGCACTATTTTATAGGTAAAGGGCCTGATCCAAAACTTGAAGTTAGTGGGAACAGTACCTTTAGTAGGCTTTGGAAGAAACATAAAGTACAACTATAAGCTTTCATAGCCCTATAAATGCAGACAGGGAAATACTTACAATTAGGGATACTAGTCTTGATTAAAGAATTGCTGGTGAGCTTACTCCATACATCACAACATCTTAAGGAACTGCTCTATCAGAGAGCTAAAATATCAGCGTGTCTAATTTAAACAGATACTCACTTCTGCTTTGCCTATTTTATGAGATGAGAAGGACAATATTGAATATTCCTGTATATTTGATGGTAAAAAATCAGTAAGTCATGAAACCACATTAAACCTTGTCATAAAAGAAGATAAAGACAGATGACTTTTGTTACCAACATTTTCAAGAGACTTGAAGAGCTGTTTTAGTTAATTGACAACACTGGATTCCAAAGCCCAAAATTTTCATAGAAAGCAATATCTGGTAACACACCTTAAATATACGTGTCACCTGTGTACCTATTTTGTTAGAAGCAACCAAAACTCTAATAAACTTTTATCAAAGAACTTCAACAAATGATGTTAATATTTACTATTCCATCTAACAACGATACCATAACTTGGATACAGAGATAAAAATGTCAATAACCTTTTAATGAAAATAAACAACAGTAAGGCATGGGTTCACTGCAATCTTTTTTTTTTCTTTTTTTTTTTTTAACCTTTTAACAAACAGATTTGGGTTTCTATTAAAAATAGGTTTTATTTTGGAACTGCTTTCTTTACACAAGGAAAAATACAAATAAAAATTAAATGTTCATAGAACTGCAGTGAATTCATGCCATAATAGCTAAATTATATTGAAGTAGCTAAATTATATTGAACAGCATGAAATGTATGGCTTTGGTCTCATCTGTGATAACTGGAAAGCTAAGTATAAGAAAGCAAAAGCATAGAGCAATAAGGTCCTATTCACAGTGGCACCAAGAGGTAAAAGTACATTTAGCCAGCTGATTTCTTCATCAGTTACAGCCAACTAATGTCCTTGGCCAGGATACTGTTCTTCGAATTCAAAACGGCCTCCACAAGGACAATGTACCATGCTTGAAATAGCATAAACATGTAATGCCCATTAAGCTTAGTTAAATGAGCATTCAGATGCACGACATGGCCCCAAGAGCAAGAAGGTATATACATATATCTGTATATATGCACTAATAACACTCAGTAAACAATGAACAATTATATACACAGATATGGCATATTTACAAAACCCACATAAAATAGAACAATGCAAAACAAAAAGTGAATATAGATAATAATGTCTGAATTATCTTTGTTGTGAAGAGCATCATGTTCAGTTAAAAACAAACAAAACAAATAAACCTAACTTTTAAAAACCCTGTTAAAATCACATCATATCTTTTTTTTCATGGAGAGCAGAGACACACTAGATCGATACCATAGGAGCCTTGCATTTGCCAGTAGCCTGCCTGATTATACAAGCTCAGAGACAACTTGCTCAGAAGTGAAAAAATGTGGAAAACTGTACATGGGATGACCTATGCAATCATGAAGATCTACAAGACACCCTCCTAACAAAATTCAGGTATCATCTGATAATGTTCCTCAACGAACTTCTTCCACAATAATTTTCAAAATAAGCTATGCTTTCCTCAGTGTTCAGATTTCTAACAGCCCTGCTGTTTCAAAAGTGAAAGAAGTGCATAAAAAAAGCAAAGTTTGGGTACTAAAGTAGTGCTTACAGTAGCAAGGTTCAGAAATCTGTAAAGAGCTTTGTGACTCTGGAATTAAATTCAAAAGCAAAGCTAGAACAATACTTTTTGCAAAATATTCCTAAACAAATAAATAATGTGCAGAGCTACAGACCTTGAACTTATGACCTAATCACCACACAATGAAAGAAGACAAATTCACTATCAAAAACATATTCTCCCTACCTTTCCAGTGCTGTGAGGTGCATGGGTCATCTCTGTGGAGAGCCTCCACTGTGGAGGGTAGCATCAACTTGAATCTCCTTCAACCATTTGCCCAATCCCTTCATCCAAAAGGGGAGGATAAAACCAGCTTCATTTCCTACCAGGAGTTTCTATTTATAATATTCCCATTGAATGTGCTTTCCATATCTTTGCATTGCCTAAACAATGTGAAGAAGCCAGGACAGAATCCAAGAATCTTGTCCCATATGATAACTTCCACAACATTATTTTAAGAAAAACCCACGAGAAGGAACATAAGCTTTTGGTTTCACAGACAGTAACATCCCACAGAATATTTCTGAAAAATAATTTTCTAAACATTGCATCTTGAAAAAGCTCAAAGTCCAGAGTGAGGAAATGGGAATAGCAGCAGAGGGTATTGCTCAACCTTTCTGTCTGAAGAGTTTATCCAACACCTCATATCTCATACCAAAAGCCTTTCCTCCCTGTAATGACCACCCTACTCAACAGACTCCCTGTTCTTGTAGTCTTACGACAGCAGACTCTCTATCCTTGCAGTGTTAAGACTGTTTGTGCTATATCAAACACATCCATACATTCCCAGGTTTCCAACCTATTCTTCTCAGGTGAAAGCACTACAAGTGAAAAGGGTTGTTAACAAAGACAACTCAAGCAGTTCTCCTTGAGTCCCAGCTTAACTGGAAGACTTCTTAGGACTTTCATATTTGGGTGATTGAGTTTCTTTCATTTTTTTCTTGTATGCTTTAAGAAATAATTTCTACCTACAGTTGCTCTAACTTAGCTCTTAGAGACTCTATTAGCAACTCTCTATAGGAATTTCTTTCCAGTTAGAATTTTCATAAATTTAGATTTTTTTTGTAAGAATGCAAACCAACAACAACAAAAACTAGTTATTTGTTTCAAATTAATTATATTTGATTTGCATGTAAGCATAGAGCCACAGCAGAAATTAATCTTTGATGATTGCATATTAAGAGTATATATAAGTATTTATATACTCTTAATTGTGTATGATATGTGGCAAGCTTAGTGCTTGAGCAGTTGTGCTATTATACGATATTCCTTGTGCTGTCTGTATCTTCCATATTTGTCTCTTCTCAAGAGAAGTAAATGCCTTTCTGTAAATCAGCCTTGAAAGGCACATGAAAATCAAGCAAACTTTCAGGTTTAATGTGCTTTCAGAAAAAGAACAACTCTCCAAAATCAACTGATTTTAACACTAACACTATTTGAAGTGTTTTTCTGTGTAGGATTTAAATACTGAAATTTGCCCTGTGGTAACTACAAATGAAAACAATATGGAAAAGAAGCATCTATCACAGTTTGTCTGGGGAACACCTCAATGAAGGGGAGACTCTCAGATTGATTGTGATTGACCCTTTAATCCCCCCTATTTAAGGGAGAATGCTGAAGGCATTAGTTACTCTTTGTTTCATGAGTTTGTCAGGAAACCTTTATCTTCAGATGCATCAGCAACACAAGGATCCTCATTTTAAACTAAAATTAGATAACTTTACATTCAACTTTGAGAATGTCCATGCTAAAATAATGGACAGAAAAAAGAACACTATCAGGGCACCGATAGCAGATTTTTTTCTGTCCTGTTCTTTCCTTGAAGAAGTCAAGAGAAGCACATTTCAGATTTGGGACTGTAGGATAGTAGGAGGCATCTAGCAACTTTGTTTTCAGGCCCTGTATATGAAAATTTGGAAGAATTCTGAATGTAACTTCAACTGAAAGGTCATTTCTAATACATTTTTACACCATCAAAAACGGTGTTAGGCCTTCTATATGCCCTGAATTCTTCATGTAATCACGAACATAGCCACATGCAAAAGAAGGCTGGAGTTTCTGTCGAGCAAATGCAATCTGGATCTGTCTATCAGAAGAATAAAGATTTTAAACTGTAAAAATACATGTTAATAACGGAAGGGAAGAAGCAGCACACAGCAAAGCTAAATGCGTGCTATTACCTAGGGGAAACAAAACATGATACTTTGGAAATGGACTGAGTGATATTTTTAGCCACAATGATTAGGAGCCATTAGTTCCTAAAGTCATACTGCCACAGCTTGATGTCAGTGGGACACACGAGCTGATTTAAAGTTGAGGGCAGTAAAGTGGAAGCCAAGAAAGAAATGATCATCTCTTTCCTGAGAAGTCTTTACTTCAGTTGGTCTTCACTACTGAGTCTTCATGCCAGGGTCTTCCTCTGAAAAAGGCAGAAAAAGTAATCCCAGCTTTCTGCAGAGGGAGCCAGTAGCAGTGAAAGCTGGGGACAGAGCATGGTGGGGCGGCCTCTTCTAAGCACCAAGTCCAAAAGAAAGTGCAAGAAGACAGGCACGGCCTGCCTACTGCAGGAGGAACATACGATAGAGGAGCCTGCCCAGTTTCTCTACCAACTTCAGTTCTTCTGGCTCTTGGTCTCCATCAAATGCATTCCCAGCTACAGCCTCCCAGCCCCTATGGCAGTGGGAGCTAATGGAAGAATAGGGAAGCTCACACATCACGTGGGTGAAATCTTCATGTAAAGGAAACCTTTCATGACTTTAAAAAAATGAAAAAATAAAAATTAAGTTAGGCCTGAATCATTTCTCATTTTTCACTTGTGAGGACATAGCCTCAAATCAAGCTGTATTCTGCTCTGTAGTGTTTGAGTTTGGATGTTGCTCTTCTGCAATCTCTGTGATGAAGAAGCAGGTAGGGGTTGCTACACTGCTTGCTCACTTGCTTTACTGCACAGATCGTTTGGGAAAAGAATCTCTTTCTGATACGAGGCAGACGTTTTAAACATTCCCTCTGCAAGCAGCAAAATAGCATCCTTCACAGTTGCTTGCCTTCAGGAAAAAGATAATGAGACAGACGGAAAAAAAACATCTTACTTATTCCTTTGTTCTGTTAACAATAATATATCTTCAAGAAATTGGTAAGACCAATGCTGATTCTCGACCTGATTCTGACATTAACCCTGCTGATAACAGAATCAATGTGCTGAAAAAAAAAAAATCACTGGTTTGAACACATCAGGCTCACAGAAATCAGTAGTACTGTCTCAAGCCTTTATACTATGAATATTTAGAGATGGTGGCAGGTGAGACTCCAGATAAACATTATTTTCTGGACAACTCTATTTTTTCAGGCTGCTTTATCCCTTGGTCTCTGTTATTACAAAAAGTCAGAGACTGTGTCAGTGTCAATCTGCAGTTTGTGAACCTGTGATGCTCTGTGAGGTATCAGATGCTGGTCTATGAAAATGGTGACAAATATATAGTGCATGAAGACAGTCAGAACCCAGAGTTCCATATTAAAAAATCACATATTTTATGGTTAGTACTAACAATTTCGCAAAACAGTAAATTTGTCTCATCTGTTGAGCACTCTTCTTTTTAAATCATTACTCCTTCCGACCATCAACATGCAAATACAATACAGAGATCACAGCTCTTCAAACAAAGATCATCAAGTCCTTGAATTAAGGATTCTTAATGATTCTCCTTGGCCTCACAGTCTATTGTAAATTGTAAATTAAAAGTACAATTACAATTAGAAGTCTTGTAAATTCTAAGACAGAAGATTTGTCATTTTGGGGTCTACTTCCTTTCATTTTCTTGCAATTCCAAAGAGGAGTGTTTGGTTATACAGGAAATTCAAAAACCACTTCTTTAAAGAGAGGTAAGTGTCCATCAGAAGTAAAACCATTCTTATTCTGTTGAAGGATGAAGAGGAAGGATCACAAGAGACACTGCCGGTGTTTAGGAAGTGGATTCCTGTCTATAGGGTAGAAAATGAGCACGTGGTCTTCCCTTTCTTATCACACTGCTGCCTTCTCCAAATCACAAAAATATTGACATAACTGCTCACACAAGCTTCTTCTGAAGTCAGGTGGGTATGCCTGCATATTTTGGAGTGTTGCCAACAGAACACAAAGGAGTTGTTAAAAGCTCAGTACCATTTATTTTATAAATTTTGAAGTCTTTACTTTTTTCACTCTGCCTTTTCCCCCTCTAGGAAACAGCTCTTCAGTTTATTTACTTCAACAAGAGAAGGTTTTGTTTAGACTCTGCAGTTTTACACTTGTCCTCTGTTACTTGCACGGCACTTCTCAAAGGTGGCTGTGATATTGCTGGCACTGAGATATAATGTACTATATGGTATTGCTCAGCTTTCCAGAACAGATAGTTACTTTAGCAGAAAGCACATTATGGGCTTTAGCTTTTACATTTTCTACGTAGGCTTATTGTGTATAAGAAATTTCAAAACAAATGAACAAAAAAAAATTATCACCAGACAAGGGTGTGCACAAGGCTGGAAGTTCGGCATGGGCACAGAAGAAAATTAACTATTACTTTGTCAGGAACAGAGAGATGTCACAACCTTTGAAATGACATTCAGTTCGCATTTCCTTTCTACATATCGTTCTAAGCAGATACTACAGCTTGGCAGAAAATGAAGAGCAAAAGCTTCCTGTGAAGATAAACTTAATGATTCAGTTTCTATAAACTAAACCTCCTGTGAGTTTAACACTACACCTTAGAAACACCTCTGCTGCCAGCAGGAGAGGGACTCTGCTTAGGCTCGCGCACATCGCCAGCCACTCCGTCATCAGTCCTCACCCATCTAACTCCTCTGTCCCGTTCAATTTGGGTCTTCTGTGGGGGCTACCAACACAACCACCAGACCAAGCACCACCTGGGCACAGGGGTGCAGCTTCTGTGGATGCCAGCAGGACTGCACCCACCTATTCCACAGCAGGACTTCCCCTACTGCATCTGGAACCAGTTTGGGCCACAGCTGGCAAAATGTCAGCTCCTGCTGCAGGTGACACAGGAGGAGACATTTTGCTTTTCAGGTCACAAGAAGGTGCCCAAATTAGATTGCATCTGCAGCGTTGGGAGGACGCACTGCTCTGCTAACCACTCAGCACCACATGCACCCAAGGAAAAAATGTTTACCTGGTGTGGCCACGGTTAACCTTTTTTCCTTGCTGAGACGGTGCCCATGGATGAATTCACTCATGGAAGGGGGGCCCCTCAGAAGATATGATTCTGTGGAAGCGGGATGAGGGGGGGCTCTTAATAATTTCTGGAGGTAGGTCCCTGAAGTCCTGGGATGGCTCTGATCACAAAGGGAAGGTGAGAATAGTCTTGCAGGAGATCCAAGAAAAATACATATGGAAACAAAAGAGTTTTACTTTAATTACCTTTCAAAGCCTCACGAATGACAACATCATGTTAATTTGCTTAACAGGTAAAAAACAACTAGTGTTGCCACCCCATGTCATTTCCACAGCAGAGCACCTTGCCTGCATGGGAAATCCTGGTCCGTATTAGGGGAGGAGGAGATGAGGTTGACTTATATCTCAATATCCTGGAGTCGATATGTACAAGGCTCCCTGAATGTTCTCTGCTTTTTGCATTGTGACTAGAACGTACAAGAAAAAGGAATGATTATCTAGGACTTCTCTAACAGAGAGTCCTTTTCATCTTCAGAACCATGGAGATCCCCACACCTATAGAGCTTTGACAGGACAGTCACAAGACAAGATGAGAACTCACTGCTTGAACAGCAAAATATTTGCATTAGTTTATGAATTGCAGCCATCCCCCTTCGAAAGGTTGCTTGCTCCTATGCAGAAAAATTGATCTGAGTGAACACATCCATATTCTTTTTGCACTGATGAAGAGCAAGTGAGCACTAGAGCTTAACAAAGAGATGCAACTTCTTTTGTGTTAAGCATTGAAATGCTCATAGAGAACAATCTTTTTTTATTTCAGATGCTCATTATGGAAAACCTTAAGAAAAACTTAAGGGAGAGTTGTTAAAGAAAATACATTCACACTAATATTAAAGACATACAAGATGCACTGAGACACTGACAGATAATAGTTCAAAAACTTTGCATTAAGAAGGAGGAAATAATATTGTGAGTAGGAGGATCAGAATGACATGTTGCCAGGCTTTGAATTTCATTTTCATATCTTCCCCACCTCCTTCTCCCCGAGTGCAAAACAAAAAAATAATAATGTTTACAATTCAGTGAACGACTTTAATGAAAGTCTGGCCACTGCACTGTACTATAAAGATCACTGCATGCATACCTTTTCCTCTGAGTGCCACTGCTGACCAGTAAGTTTGGTTGCTGTGGGCCCTGACTATGCAGGAGGAAAGTGTCTATGGTTGGCACGGTGGCTGATGCCTCCTCACTTACTTTAGGGCTGCCGATCTTGCTCTTTCCAAGCTTGCCTTTGCTGCGTCGGGACTGCTCATGGTCAAATTCTAAATCCTCCAGTCGCTGGGTAAGGGCAAGTTTTTGTTGGATAGCCATGCGCAACAGAGAGTTTAGTGTCTTCTTCTCATCCTCTGCAGCTGCTAGCTGCCTTTGCATCTCATCCAGCTGCGTGACGTATTCATCACACCTGGAAAAACAAACAAGGCAGAAAACTGGGGAACTGGTCCAAGAACCAACTTTACCAGTGATCGTATTACCGGGCCTCAGTTGCAGGCATAGATTTAGATCCAAGCTTTTGCTGAACCTAATCCTGCAAGCAGATAGCCTGAAAACTTCTCTTCCCACTTTGAACGAATACCTACTTGGATCTGAATGCTGAAACTTCCTATTGAGTAGTATAACTTATGTCTAGAATATCAGAGTATTCTATGACTATAATATGTTTCTAATGCACATAACTAGCAAATGGAGGATAGGCTTGGGATTATCCCCAGGTTAACCCATAAATAACATCCTGGAGGGCTGGTTCAGCTAGTAACTCACCATAGATACAGATGTCTACTTATTAGATAGTAGTATTTTCCATACATACTAATATCTACTACATAAACAAAATATTACCCAAAAATGATGAAAAAAGACTAAGTATTTTGTACACTTGACAGATCAGATTTTGTGAAATTAGAAACCTTCATTTGTTTGCCATTGTTAATCGGTTAATGCAGTAATATTCAGGAAGCCCCACACTTGGAATGAGCCTTCTGGAGGTGTGCTCAGATATCAGTTGTCATGGCCACTTACCCCTTTTTAACCCTCAGCCTCTCTTATCTGCATGAAAAACTTTCCATTCTTTTTCATTAGCTTTAGATCTCTGAGACAGATTTTGAAGTAAAACCACCTTTCTGATACGAGTCTGTTAGCATTTAAGATCAAATCCAATTTAGTCTTGCTTTTTAAAAATGATTCAATTAAGTTAACGTGAAGAGCAAGGCATTTCAGAATTTCTTAGTCAATTTTTGGAGTGAAATAGTTTTAGTTTATTAAAAATAGAACCATTTAACGAGTAACAACCAAGAGTGATAAATGTATACCATCAGTGAAATGATTCATGGCTAGCAGCACTATCTAACCATAAGACATTTGTGGCAACATCTAACATTTTTTCACATTAAATAATACAGATTTCATTAAATCTCCTCCCCACATGTGATCTGTTTAAATCTAAGTAGATATGCTGCGTAATTACAATAGTGTAATGGATGATGATTTACTTTTATCAGTACCATTCTCAGAAAACAAGCAAAGAAAATAATTTTAGGTTTCCTTCTCCAAATGTGTGAAGCAATAAATTTTGAATTATTACAAACTGAGTGATGAAACTTGTTTGTAATTTTAATCTTCTCCTTCAGAAACAGAAATAAAGCATACTCAAAAATTCATACTTACTCTTCACTCACATACACACACATATACATATATTGCACTCTCCTTTTGAATAATTTAGGCACTTTAACTGGAAGCAAAATGACTCAGCCAGCCATAGTTTCAGCTACAGTTACAGTATCATCTTTCTCTACAGGACCTTAAAAAGCATAAGTCTGTATTTAAGCCCCGAGGAAGAGAGAGATTTCTGAAATATTCTTCAAGTCAACTTGCACCTATTTCTACTGCAAGTTATGAGATGTTTATTGATGTCTTAGCTAGTTTCTTTGATAGAGACATTAGAATAAGCCAGCATTCTAGAAATTAAAATGAATTCAATGAATTCGTTTGAAATAGAAAATGTCTGAGTTAACAGGGTTTTAAAGACTCATTCTTGTAAACAGATGGATCCTGTATCCACCTCCCACTTTTTCTCTCCTGCTCTCCTCTTGTCTAGAAGAGACTTCTTTTCAAATATGCTTGTATTGAAAATTAACAGTAAAAAGTAACATCTGCAGCAACACCTGTAGCACTGTGCCATTAAAGGAATGAACTGTCTTGCTTTAGTATGCCCATAAGCCAATTTTCTTTTTAGAAGAAGATTTTTTTACTTTTTTTCCTCAGGCCTTAAAATATGTTCTTGTATCTAGACATCTGCTTTGTAAAAAGAGCATAACTGAGCAGTTAAGAAACATAACCTCCTGAGGGTGGATACTACTAAACAAGGTTTAGACAAAAATGCTTTTCACTACCTGCTATGAACTCTAACAAGATAGCCTTAGAAATGCGGATATGCTACATGCTGTTAGCTGGCCTCACACTCAAAACAAAAACAATCTCATTAATACAACATTTTCCAACTGTTCTCACTAACTATATGCCCTTCCTAGAAGTCTCCCCACAATAGCAATCCAGCATTCTTGGCAGTTCACTGCAGTGTTTGGGTGGTTCCAGTCATCTGACCTCCACCACAACTCGAAGTTTCCTATTATTTTGCACAAACACATGGACCATTGTCTCTGTGTTTTGTTGCTCAAGCACATATATTTTTTGAGAAATAGTGTTCAGAAAGGCTAAGCCTAAATCAGTCAGATAAAGGCCATAATTAACTTTAGAAACTGCTGAATTAACAGCCTTAGATCTTGAAGTCTGCAGCAGCGAAGGTTATTCCATGTAGTGGGAGGTAGTCACTGCCTGCAGACATGGTCCTGTAATGAAATATTCCCTGATATATGCAAGTGAGGGATAAAAAGAAAAGTGTTTCCAATTAAAAAAGAAAAAAAGCTTTACACACATCCATATTGCCTTTTACCCATACATTTTATAAACATTGGTGAAGTCTCACAGCATACAGAGGAAGAAAAAGGCTAAGAGCTCTTAAGAGAGATGATTTCTGGCATGGTGTGGACCACTGCAGAACAAGCAGGGCTCCAGGATACACCAGAGCTCTCAATGGGTCTTTTAGAAGTGCTAGAGTAGTAGTTCATAACAGAAGTTAGGTTATATCCTCCCGCGTCAGAGCTCTGTCACAGTTTCTCCCTTGTCTCATGATGGGTGTAAGCTGCAAGTGACTAGTAAATTATCTTGTATGCTGGTCTTAAGTTTTATGCAGTGTCAAGATTTCACGTTTCTTCTTTCTCCTGTCTCAGAAAGGAAGAAGACAGATGCATAAGCCTGCTTATTTTGTATCCAAGAAGCTTACGTAGGATTTGTCCATATTTCTCTGTCATCTAGGAACGCAAACCAAATACCAGGTCAGGCCTAGGCATAATTTCGGTCACACAAATCATAGTGGAGCTTGAGCTAAACCCAGAGACATTGACAGTGAGAAATCCTGGCTCTACCACATAAGCATAATTCTTTTCTGCTCATAAATGTTTTCTCATCCAGGAGAGCTCCGGGATCTGTCTGTACTTCTTAGTCCATGACTTCAGCACAAATTTTCTTTAAGTATTAATCATAAGAAAACATCTTGGTGGATACAGAATAAAATCAGTACATGTAGTGTCAGGAGGATGGCAATATCTTGAGAAATATTTCTCTACTTTTGAATATCTATTTAGCTTAGGAAAATAAAAAGTATGCAGGGAATCAGTAAAACTAGCTTTCTGAATTCCTTCAGGATCCTTCTGTATAAGCAGTTGTTTCTCTCCTTCAGCATGAGACATTTCATCCCTTCCCCTCTCAGCTCAACCCCTACTCTAGATGGCAAACCTAAAGTTTTAAAGAATCTGCTTTTCATTTGCCCTCTAGAGGAGCACTGGCTGTCAGTCTCACCACCGCACAGCTCACACCATGTCAGTGTCTCGGGGCTGGAGCAAGGGGCAGCAACAGTACGGGCAGGAAAGGCTCACACCATTTTTCTGCACTGGGAATATCAGAAGCAACACAGTAAATAAGTAGACAGAAGCTGTGAATCTGATGGGCACCACGTAGCCCTGGTATCAGGTGGGAATTTAAACTTTGCTCTGCTAACTCAATGCATCCCACCCACAAGCAGTCACAGAACATGACTTCTCCAGCAGAAGCTGCAGCAGCAGGTTTAATGCACCATTAAAACATACCAACAAAAGCGCTGCTATGGAAGAGTCCTCATCAGTGGTGTCTACCCCAGAAATTACCACAGATATAAAGACATTGACTTTAAAAAAGCAAAACATTTAGGATGCTTGAAAATGAACAGTTAAGGTGTTTAACAATTAGCTGTTCTTCACATCTGGCAGATAAATTTCATCACTCCAGTTAATTCCAACATTCTGACCTTCTCCAGCTCTCTAAACTTTCCAGACAGATGATTAAAAGAGTCTAGAAAATGGAACCTCTCCAAAAGGGCTCGTGTAAAAATGGAGTGATTTTAAAAAAGCAGCTGTATCAAGGGTTTGATAACAGTAAGAAGTTTTTATACTTTTGTTTTATTTTTCTTTTGTGAGGTGTGTTTGGGGAAACAGGAGCTTGAACTGTGGTGAGAACATATTCTTGCAGGTCTAAAGTAAATTCAGAAAGAGATCGAGGCTAATGAAGAAGGAAGCTGTAGAGATCAGAACCACAGAGATTTTGGATTGGGAAACAAACAGTCCAGGAAAATAAAAAGAGCAAAAGAGATACAGGCTGGACAGAAGGACTTCTGAGGGGCAGAAGAGAAGATCTGAAGAAAGAAACAGGAATGGAAGGACACACAAGTGTCAAGGGAAAATCACAGAAAAAGGAAGGCTCTTGCTTTCTGCATAGGGAAGCTTTGCAGAAAATTGTTGTCTTCACTATTCAGACTAGAAACACATGCGCTATGCTCTCCTTATAATGTGGCATGAGCTTTAACCAGTGCATATGATGAAGGATCCATACAGTTCATCACCAGAATGAACATCCATTTGAGAGTCAAGTGAACAGAAAAGAATGGGTTATGAAAAAGGACATTGCTCAATCAAGCAGCATGTAAAATCATTTTGAGACCTATAAAACAACTCTACTTTTAGAGAGATATTCTCCCTATAGTACAAATTCAGGAGTAGTATCATGTGATGCAGGATTACCATGGAAATCACTGTTTTATTTAACAGAAGACTATATATATATATATAAATACTGAATGTTGCTATTGTATCAAATGTTACTGCATGGAGAATCTCACGTTCTTCTATTTCCAAACAGGTTTCTCTTCTTGAACAGACATTTATAGTATATTGTCTCTTTATCAATTAAACAAAAGCTATTCCAAATGAAGTACACAGAATGAGTCAATGATTTGGACATTTAGGAAAATTGATTTAATTATGAAGGTCATTAAATTCCAGGGTAGGGAAGGAAAAGCAATATTCTACAACAGAAAAATCTATAGAAGCCCACTGATATGCAAGATATTGCAGTGAGTGACTTTTAATCACTGTCCCTTCAAGATACCGGTCAAAACGTATGACCTCAAGGAATACATCCATAGGTCCTCCAGTGAGTTTTTAATCACAACTGCATGGCATTTACCAACAGCAGTTGATGCTCTGGGTGGGGTTTATCTCTACTAATATTAGACATTTACAAAGTGGAAATTGGTAACTCAGCAAGCGACACAGATTCCTTTTATAGATGTAGAAGAGACACGTTTCATTGCATCCTACACAAGATATCTATAATAGGCATCTAAACAAATGGCACCCTTTAAGCTTAATTCTCGCAGAAAAGATGCTGCTGCCTCCCACCGGCTGTAGGGCATGCCTTAAATCCAGCAGAAGTGTGCACGTGGGATGCATGAATACAGAAAAGAGCATTTAGTACACCAACCTAATAATCTCTTCAGGTACCAGCTTCTAAATCTTTGCAAACTTGTTTTACCTCGCAGGCTGATGATTCAGGCTCCACACAAGACCCTTGTTTGCTTTATGCTCATGATTCCACACCTCTCTTCGGGAGTTAGTAGCCCTCCAGGTAGCCTTATAGAGTTAGTACATTCATTTATCTCCTGGAGTAATGAGCTTGTAAACAAAGACCACCACGTGCATTTCTAAAACACACACAGAAGTTTGCTTTCCTGAAGAAAATCTCTAGATGGCAATGAAATGAATGGAGCTACCTTGGTTCACACCACCTGATGATTTGGTTCTTCATTTCCATTATGGCACTACACGTACTCTTCCAACGATGAACCTATGATGAATTTGTACACAGCACCAAAGTCACAGAATGTAAATGGCCCCTTCTCCATCCTTCCCACCTCTCAGCTGCTGCTGCTACCATGACTAAGCAACAAAAGACTGAAGAAGGCTGGAAGAGGTGAAATGGCACCCATATAGTGCAGGGAGCACGGGGGAGATGTTGGCATGAGGCATGAAGAAGTTTTATTGCTTACGGACTAAAGCACAAGCAAGAAATCTTCATTGTGTTTGATCACAAACGGGAAGGGGGGGGGGGGGGAAGAAAGCATGATATAATAGAAAAAAATGTTTTCTTTGCTAATTTGGGTGGTAAGAATTTATTGATGGAAGCACTGGATCTTCAAAAACAAAATATTTGTAGCTAACTTTTTGAAAAGCACCTAAAACCAAAAGCTCTTCTAAGGACGTATGGGTGAAGGAAAGAAGAGAAATGATTAATAACTGTCCTGTCAGGAGGAACTGTACTACAGAAGGTAAGTGAAACCTTTATCCTGTGTAGAAGTTAATAAATTTGATATTACAGCTGGAGAAAGTAAGAATTCATGTTGGAATGTGAAATTGCAGTGACCTCACAATTATTAGTGCTGGATTACAGCACAGGCTGGTTGATGAAATAGATTTTTCCAGCGGTAAGTACTAAATCTCACGATAATGAAACCATAAGATTCTGAAGATCTTCATTAACCATACGACAGCTTTATGTGACAGAATCACTGCGTACTTCTGAATGTGAATATCAGCCACATAAATCTCCTATTTGATTTTCACTTAAAAAAGCCCTATAAATGCAAATAGACTGACGGTTGATATTGGCATTTATAACACTTTACTCAAGGTTGTATTGACATTGCTATTCTCCAGCATTATTTTCCAAGACATGCATCCCAGTAGCACTTGAAAGCTTGCAAGTTTTGCAAGCACACACTGTAAGACTCGTTCACCTTCATCCAGCAAACCCCTGACCTTGCACAAAATAATTTCTGTCCCTCCTCCTAAGTACCCAACATACACAGGTATGTCTGTTCTCGCTTAGCACACTTATTTACTTTTACAGTGTTGAGTCAGACAGTGAAATCATTTCCCTTACCTGGTTGCAAACATTGCTCTCAAGGATGAGAAGGTTGCTGCATCTTCCTTCAAAGCCTTAAGTTCATTTCGTAGCTTGGTCATGGTTTCAGTCACCATTGCTTTTTCATTTTCGTACTTATTCTTCAAATTGGCTAATGCCACTTCAGCTGTCTGAAAACACAGACAAGGATATTTGCTTATGACAGAGATATCTGATAACAGCTCAGATGCCATGTTTGATTTTACTTTATATTTCCTTCTCCATTCATACAGCAAAATAAGGTTAGACCTGCACCGTGCCCTTTAATGTCATCTTTTAAGTTGTACTTCATAAAGCCAGGAAAAGGAGAAAGCAGTTCAAAGGACAAAGCCAATTATAATGCACTGGCTACAACTCAGCACCTTAAAAAGGCAAATGAGCAAGTTACTACAGCTTAAGGAGTTGCTACCACATCCTTGAGCCACAAGGTGCATCTCTGACCACTTTGCAAACGGGACACATGGCACATTAGACTCAGCCTTGGTAGCTGCAGGCTGAACCAACTTGGTTTTCCTCATGCTTTCTGCCATGGCTTTCCTTGCATGAGGTGATTGCTAGGATGTGACAGCTGGTTTTCACATCTGAGCACTGGCAGTACCTACTGTTGTGCAAAACTACATTATTCTGTCAGCTTTAATTACTACAAAAAAGAACAAAGAAAGCGTAAATTACAATTTTCACTTAAAAGGAAAGCAAGGCTTTGTAGCCACCTATTTCTTTATTTCTCTGCTTCCTTCTTTCTTTTATTTTGTCCATTTCCTCCACTAGATGTCTTTAATTTCCTGACCATATAATTACAATTTAGTAATTACATTTGTCTTATTTTTGCAAAAGTAGAATCTTTTGTTGTAGTTATGAAATTTAGTATCATTTTTAGTTTATTCAAAATACATACTGTTATAGGGGCTTTACACCTACTGCTGCTATGAGACATTTTAAATTATTGCCATTTAAATACCTGAAGAAAAAATGTTTCCTTTTGCATTTACCTAGAGTGGGGGGCTATTATTTTTTCACTTCATTTAGTGCAGAATAAGTTGTAGCATTTCATATCAGCAATCAAGTTCCCCTGTTGATCTTGTGGTTTCTTGAACCATCATCAGGGAAAGGGATTGTGGAAAAACATTATTTCAAAGATGCCAGCAAGGGGATGCTAATGACCAAACTTGGAAACTGATTTTAAACTCAGTTTTCTGAATCTTGCTAGATTTGTCACTGACAATGCCTCTTAAGAAAAGGACATTATTAACATCTCCTACTAAAACACAACTCTATTCATTTGTGCCTGGGGAAATAGCAGTTACAAATGGCCACATTAAAATAAATTTTCCTTTTTTTTTTCCAATTATATATCCAGCAATAAAGTTTTCTCTACTTTCACACTAGTTTACATTGAGAAATTTTTAAAAATTGTTAATAACTACCTGAAATTTTAAATAGATTTTTTTTTTCATGTCAAACTTGAAACACATCAGCAACACATTGTAAAACAAAACAAAACAAAAGCCACTTAGGGTTTTTAGCAGCCCTGATGACATATGCTTTGGTATAATGTAGGATGGTAGACACCAACCTACGCCTTAGCAGGAAAAAACAGAAATCATCACTTTCTATGTTTCCAACCACGAGCAAAAATTAACACATAAATTAACATGGAGAAGAAAGATTAATTACGTTTAACAAAGACACATTTTTGAAAAGAAATCTAGAACATAGTGAGTCAGCGGACAAATTCCTTCTTAACAGGTATGATTAAATTAGATTAATTTAAGAATTTTCAGGTCACTAATGAGGCAGAAGTGATTTATGAGAGCAGAGCTAGGCTCTATTGCTTAAACTGGGTTCTGCTTTGGCCCAAAGCAAGAATTCAGATGTCTTTGCTCTGCAAGAGGAGTCCAGCCCACTGTCTCTTAACTATGGCAGTTCAAATACAGAATTCACCTATTCAAGATTTTTCCTTTGTTTAGGAATAAAAATGAGTTAAAGAAATGTGCTGTGCCACTTAATGCTAGACTTATAAAAAATAAATTAATTGTTTCAGTATTGGAAGCATACGTATTCCCTGTAAGCCCAGTAGTTTACACACAGGGGAACTGTGTGCAAGGACTAGAGCTAAATAGTTAACAGGAATCAATGCCCTTTCCTCTTGCCCCTCCAGTTATTCTTCATAACCAAAATTCTGTCTCAACAGAAACCAAAGGGGAAAATGTCATTCTGCAGAAATTCATGAGGATCACCTCCTATGCAGAAACTCAATATTCATGTTCTGGCTGGTTGTGCTGATCTAGCAAAACAAAGTTTCAGTGCCTGCAGTTCAACTGGCCTGTTTGCTCTGGCCATTTCTGCACTACCAGAGAAGTGTGCTGGAAAGCATTAAGTATTATAGCTCAAGACAAGGCATCACTTTATCATTGCCTTGTTTTCTGAAGAATTTAGAAAAACGTAATCTTGGTATTCTGAAGTAGGAAAGGATAACACTAATTAATTACTTCTACTTTTCCCATAGACAATCAACAATTTTCTACCCAGTAGGTTTTATGTAGCCACAGCTGAAATTTATTTTCCAGGTATGGTAGAACCCTGAGGAAGTGTGTTTTTCCATCACCAATGCCTTAATTTGTTTTATAATAAAAATTGAAGATACGTAGAATATAACAAAATATGCATTTTATCATAAAACAACAAAGACTTCAACAGTACTTTCTCATTGTTAACCATCTTAATAGGTTCTTTATATATGCCTAACAAGCTTTTCAACATGTTCCTTTGCAGGCTGCCCAGGGTCTCCCTTCTCAAATTCTCCTAAGTGAAGAATCATGAGCACAAGTGCAGTATCAGCAAAGCAAAACTGAGCGAAATGTGTTTTTAATAGGCAAGACAAAGTAGGGGGGACAAATCAGGAGATGCTTCTGCTAGAAATGTGCAGACAGGCAACCACAGCCAGTGGAGCAGAAGGGCATTGCTTCAATGCGATGCTCAGTTTCCTCAATCAGTCCTTGTAAGAGCCAGCATGCACCGGTCTGTGCAGATGCTCATGTTACCCAGAGCTCATCAGTTTGGGACCTGGATGCTGACTGAGGCCGAGTGCTGTCAGACTCCTTGGCTCTGAGGATGTCGTTTTACAACTTAGCTAAATCAATCTATATTGGCTAGCTGCCACTGAAAGAATAATTACCCAGCCTTTCTCCATCCCTAACCTTTGCACACTGGATGGTTTTCTTCTGTGTTTACCACGAACTGGTCTGGGGAGCTGAACAGGCAGAAAATGAGCCTGAAGCACCCTGGAGCCAGGATGCATGATGAGGAGCATGGCTCAGGGTACAAGGGGTGGTTGGACCCTCTCTTGCAGAGTATCCATGTGTCTGGTCACCTCTGCTGCACTGCTAGGCTGTGCTGTGAGTACCATACCCAGGGAGAAGGCAGACTGAAGACACAGCTTCATGCTGTTCTTCCTCCAGCAGAAGCTATAGCCTAAATTATTTGTTTGTTCTTCCTCATAGCCAGTCTCCAAAATTGTGCCCACTGCACCATGTGTGTGGCTGTGCCTGGAACCAGCTCTGGGGATAATCTAGGGAGGGAGCAGAGAGCTCCAACAAGTGGACTCCTGCCAGTGTGAAACACTAGTAAGGAAGAGAGCTAGGGCACACCAAGCTCATCACACCTGTTCCCCCAGAACACAATTGCAGAGTTTGGGCCTTCAGGAGTTGAGGTGAACACATACCCAAGGTGCTGCCAGAACTAATAAAGACCTTTTCGTGCCTCTCCTTATCCTTACAGAAGAGATCCATGCTCAAATCCAGCTTCCTAAAGGTTTCCCTCCTGAAATCCATGAACATACCTCATTTTCCCTATATAGATTTCATATTCCAGGAAGACTTTATATCTCATTTACTTTATATTAAGAGTAGAAGAAGCAAACCAAGTAAAAACAAAATGTTGCTGAAAGAATATTAAGTCCTGCTGTGGTATGTACAAAAAAGGAGATCAGCAGCTTGCCATTTTAGTGCAGAAACCACATGTGATAATGAATCTTTCCACCCAGCTTCAGTGTACAAATTCCACTGCACTGTGTCTATATAACAACTGAGCTTTTGTTTACAGATCAGGTGCTGCACATGTGGTGTTACCCAGCCCAGTTATCTGAAGGACCTTTACCGATATCTCAGTTATGGAAGCTGCAGACACCATAGTTATTGCCAATAATATGGATGTGAAAGTCTTCCTTACTCATACAGCTCCTTCCCATTCAATTATTTACCTAGAAGAATGACTGATCATATTTCAGTCACAATTTCAGGATATTAAATTCCCCTCACAGGCAGGTTTGCTCTCTGTAAGTTATTAGAAACCAAAATCAAAACCATTACTGAACTGGTCCTAAAAATTATTATATCATTAATTTGATATTACTTCACGATTTATGCTCCCTGTTAATCCTAATGTTACTTGGTTTTGCTCTACGGAACTGGTGCTGACACAGTAATTACAGCTACAAATAAACAGATACATAAATCAAGCTGAAGTAAGCAAGCAAGCTAGCAAGATTTATGTTGTGACTTGCTATCTTGAGCCATTGATTTGTTTAATAATCAGTTTCCCTGGTCTTAGCTTTGTGGCTTCTTAGAGCAAATCATGTCCTCTTTTCCATCTTATAATGTTTGGTGTCTTCTATTTCTGGCCCAGCCTAATGCTAAAATGCTGATGTGAAAATATTACTAAAGAAAACACAGCTAGAATAAAAAGAAAGACTTTAGCATCAGATATTGTCAAATGCAGAAAGCTAGGCAACAGCTTATCAGGTTCAAACAGAAATTTATTGCATGTTGTTAGAGATTTAAAAGCTGTAACTGCACTGCCAGAGTGCCCAGCCCACTGCAACAGAAGGAGCAAGAAACAGAGATTCCTTCAGTGCTTTCCTGCAGTCAGGTAATTTCCTGTAGTCAGGCAATTTCCTCTTAGGAGAACTGAACACAGTTCAAGTTTGTTCTTTTTTTTTTTTTTCTTCCAGTGAGCCGTCTGTCCCTGTACCTGGGTAACAGAGGATGTTAGCACACTGCAATGAAATGTATGGCCAGGAAAGCTGTACATTTTTAATGGAATGTTGCAATACTTCTGATGGTCACTAGATAGCACCAGTGCTTCCCCAATAAAGGGCGTAACTCCATTACTGAAATACAGCCCCAAATACCCAGGGCCTGGCTGCTGATCTGCCCCCAGGATCTGAACGTTGGGATGCTCTAGAAAGACCAGTTCCTGTCATTTTTTTCCAGTGCATTCGATTGTGCTAATTTTGCCTCCCAAAATTATTCAAAAAATAAAAAATAAAAATAACAATCACCTTAAGTATCTCACAGCATGATGTACAGGATGAAAAGACATCACTGCATGTCAACATGCAGTCTTCAACATGCATGCTTCATTAGGGCTCAAAAGATGTTTTTAATAAATTGCAATACAAACTTTTGTGGATTTAGAGAAAATGAAAAAACCTAAATCAGATGTCCTCTGTAGGCTTGTCTAAATTGAACCCACAGAGGAAAATATCCCCAACCTTTTGCTGCTTAGAAACTTATTATTTTGGAGAGGAAGAACTCAAGGGGATAAATCTTGACTCATGTTTTCTGAACATGAGATGTGCTTTTGGTTGCTTTTTGTTCTTGGGAAACACTCATTGCCAGAGGCTGGCAGTACTGCTACACCACAATTAACTGAACCCCCATCTCTCTAACTTTAAATTTCTTCACCCCTTTTATATTATTATGCCTTTTAACTTAAAAGTTTGAGGATACTGTTATTTGGTTTGCATTACAAGAATTGATACCCAGTTGAATAGCTACCAACATTTATGCTGTTACCCAACAAAGAAAAGTTTAGCTCATAGCACCTTCTTACTCAGCAAATCTATCTTTCCCATTTCAGTGAGCACACTTCAGGATGATGTGTTACTTCTGACAGTAATTAAAACAAACAAACAAACAAACAAAGATTTAGAAAGACTGAGCTAGTTTAAAATAAATGATAGGTCTATGCTACTGTAAAAAAAAAATCTTTGTTTTGGTATCTAAAGATGTACTTCAATTACATCTTAATTACATGGAAAATCCTCATGTAATTGCTCAGAGCTATTATTACTTAGCTAAGGACGGTACTTAATTACTCCAATTAATATTTAGGGGAGCATGGTATAAATGACTCAATGTATACTGAAATACAGATGCAATTTAAAAATCCCCAGTACCTAGAAATACAATTGCAGATCCAATCATCAATTAAATTTCAAACTTTAACTTCAGATTAATCAACTTCTGAGAATTTTAACAGTGAAATCCTATCACCGTCATCAGAGAATAGGATCCCAAGCTATTAACCAGGATTTATGCCCCCATGTGGTTATTACTACACATCTTTAAGATGAGAAAAGTCCTGGACAGAGACTCTGTCCCTGTAGTGTCTTGCATTCACTTAATTCTGTGCATAAGAAGACTGTCTGAAATAAATAAAACTGTTTGCGTGTTCAAATTTAACTTCTTAAAATTATTTGCAGACCCAGAATCTATCAGATACAAGGGGCTTGGGAATATATACCATGCAAAAATATTGTGAGTATTCTTGAAAAACACACCATTATGCAGTACTCTTTTGGTATTTAATATAGAATTCTGCAATTCTCAGCCTATTTACATTGGTATAACATCAAAAATAAAGTGGGTTTGATGAGTTGATAGTAAGACCCTGATAATTACAAGCCTGTCAGTTTCACTTCACTGCCTGGCAAAATTATGGAGAAAATTATTCTGGTAGTTATTGAAAAACACATGAAGGACAATGTGGTCACTGGCCACAGCCAAGGCAGGTTCATGAGGGTAAGGTCCTGCTTAATGAACTTGATTTCCTTTTATGACAAGGTCACCCATCTAGTTGACCAAGGGAAGCCGGTTTATGTAATCTTTTTGGATTCCAATAAAGCTTTTGATACTGTTTCTCACAGTATCCTTCTGGACGAAATGTCCAGCATACAGCTAGATAAAAACATAATGTGATAGGTGAACAATTGGCTGATGGATCAGGCTCGAAGAGTTATTAAGTAAATGGGGTTACATCAGACTGGTGGCCGGTCGCTAGTGGGGTCCCACAGGGTTCCATTTGGGGGCCAGTTCTCTGTCATGTTTTCATAAATGAGTTGGATGTAGGACTAGAAGGTGTAATGAGTAAGTTTCCAGATGATACTAAGTTGGGAGGAGCTGCTGACTACATCAAGGGTAGAGAGGCCGTGCAGAGAGATTTGGACAAACTAGAGAGCTGGGCAATCACCAACAATATGAAGTTTAACAAGAGCAACTGCCAGCGTCTGCACCTGGGAAGAGGCAACCCTGGGTATACGTACAGACTGGGGGATGAGAGGCTGGAGAGCACTCCTGCAAAAAAGGGATCTGGGGGGTGTGATTGATGGCACTGAATGTGAGTCAGCAGTGTGCCATGGCAGCCAGGAGGGCCAAGAACACCCTGGGGTGAATCAGGCACTGATGGCTGGTTAAGGAAAGGATTGTCCCAGTCTACTCTGGAGCTTTCGAGGCCTCACTCTGAGTACAGTTTATAGTCTGGGGCATCAAAATATAAGAAGGTCATAAAACTATTAGTGTCCAAAGGAGAGTTACAAAGATGGTGAGGGGTCTGGAGGGCAAGCCATATGAAGAGTGGCTAAGGTCAGTTGGTTTGTTCAGCCCAGAGCAGAGCAGGCTGAGGGGAGGCCTCATGGCAGCCTGCAGCTCCCTCACGAGGGGAGCGGAGGGGCAGGCGCTGAGCTCTGCTCTCTGGGGACAGCGACAGGACCCGAGGGAACGGCATGGAGCTGGGACAGGGGAGGGTCAGGCTGGGTGTTAGGGAAAGGGTCTGCACCCAGAGGGTGGTCGGGCACTGGGACAGGCTCCCCAGGGCACTGGTCACAGCCCCAGGCTGCCAGAGTTCAGGAAGCATTTGGACAACGCTCTCAGACACATGGTTTGGTTTTTGGGGGGTCCTGTGTGGAGCCAGGAGTTGGACTCAGTGATCCTTGTGGGCCCCTTCCAACTCAGGATGCTGTATGATTCTATGATTTTTAAGCTGTTTGCTTTTTCAAAATACTCATTTGAAATTTTTTATTCTTGTAAAATATAACTTTATAATGAATCTGTCTCAAAAAAAATGCAGTTACTGTTTCAGGTTGCTTTATCATATAGTGATGTTGTCCCTTTTCTTAAAAACAAACCAAAAAAATTATAATCTAAAGGATAAAAAATGTTGCAACAGCAGGAAAAGTTATAAGAATAAAGAAATAATAATTTAAAAAAAAATCCAACGACCTGTAAATAAAATAACTCATCATTTCACCTGGTGTTTTATCACTAAAATGCCCTGCTCTATATAGTCCAAGGTGACTGTTTGCACTCTCACACCTGCCGTTCTCTTCAAGAGGTGTGCTTTAGCTTTCTGTTTTTTAAATTAATTTCCTTAAAGTTGCTGTGGTGCTTGACTGTAGTGGATCCTTCCCTGCCCCTCTGCTTTTCCCTCACTCTCTCTGCTGCCTGAGCCCTTGCTGAACGGTGTGTGCTGGAAAAACCAGAGCTGGAGAGCTTAGAGAGGAGGTGGGGTGGGAGGGAAGAAAGGCCTGTCCTCACTGTGATTGAGAGGCTCAGTAAAATCTCTCCCCCTGAAATACTGATGGATAAGCTTGCAAGTGACCTGTATAAATAACAGGCACTCCCAGACGACTCTTTTTGGCACCTTACCTGCTTGTTGGCTTTCAGGACTGCTCTCAGGGTTGCTATCTGCTCCCGCTTGGTACTCAGGAGGGATTTCAGCTTCAGTATCTCTTCCATTAAGGCCTCCTTGTCTTTGTCAATCATGGGCGCCAGCTCCCGAGCTGCAGCACGCTGGCGCGACAGCTGCAGTGACCGATCTACAGCCTTCTGCAAGTGCTTGATTTGGTCCCTTATTATGGCATTGAGGTTGTAGATGTTCATCGGCTCTTTGCGAATGTCACTGGTATCAGAGACAGGGGAGGAAGGAGGGGCTGTGATGACGGGGGAAATTGTAGGTGTTTTAGTTGGGCTCTGCTCCTTGCCAGGCTCCACGGCCTCTTTTGTCACCTGCTCGGTTGGGGTCCTGGCTTCTACGGGTGATGCCATTCCCCTTCTGGCAAGTCGCGGGGAAAGGAGACCTCGAGGGTCATCTGGTCCTTTCAGGCTGCCGCTGCGGGTGACTCTGCTTTGCCTGTAATAGTCCAACATAACCCTGTTTGGTGTCTCGTTGTTGCACAGGCAGACGTGATGGTAGAGCTGAGCCAGTTCCTCACTAAACGTCACCAGCTCATCCTGGGCGGTGTTGAGGGTATTGTGGTTTTCATTCGCTATGCTTGTCATCCTTTGTAATTCCTTTTCCATGTGGACCATTTTTTCCTGGCTTTCCTTGGTCGACTTCTCCAGGGTTGTCACCTGTTCATCATATGTCTGGATTCTGCTCTCATATTTCGCCTTCTCTTCAGTGTAGTTTTCCACATATTTATTGTATTTCTCCTTTAAGGCTTTGATTTCTGCTTTAAGGTCTATCACCTCTGTAACAGCTACTTTGTATTTACATTCTAGAATCTCCAAGCCATTGATGTCCACTTCATAGTCATGTGCTTCCTCGCCAGGATCTCTGCCCTTCTCACTGTCATGCTCTGCTTTTAGCTCCTTGTTGCTTTGCAGCCCCCTCATGGCGTTGACGTGTTCCGTGAGCCTGTGGACTCGCTCATGTTGCTCAGTCAGGGCTCCCTTCGTGTGCTCCAGCTGCGTCTGAGACTCTTGTAGGTTGGCCAGGAGAATGGCCTTCTCTCTCTCCACCTGCAACAGAGTCAAAGTTAGACACCTGGCATCTGATCCTACCCGTGCTTTTCTGTTGAACACCTAACTCTGCCAATCATGTTCACCACTTCCACTCCCCCACTCTGCATATGCAACCTGAGGGCTTCCAAAAGATTCTACCCATATACCCCTAAACCATGAAATTAAGTCAAAGAGATATGTGCAACTTGTAGAGGATTATGAAGTCCCAACTTCTGCTGCCATATGCAGTATCTCACACATTGCCCACTGAAGAATTAGTGCCCAAGCACTAAGTGCATAGTTAGCTAGCGTGATGACACTGGATTTATCAAGACATATGTTCCCTGAATTTTATAGGCATAACTGCATCACTGTCAACTATAACATGTTACACTGATACATACATATTTCCCAGTGGAGTTTAAATTCACATTTCCTGTGAATAGCTTTACCATCCTCCACAATTTTTATTTATATCTTTGGACTGTTGCGAATTTTCATAAAGAGGGGCTTGATTATTGAACGCAAATACAGTAAACAAATGGCTGTGTACATTTCCACAGATTAGATCAAATAACCCACCATCTGTGAATACAACACAGATCAGGAGCCTGAGCACATGCAGCTCCTAGGAAGCCCCTTCCCCAGCACTTCAAGGAAAGCAAAATCCATCCTTTTAAGAATAATGCAGAAAAAGTGGAATTTGCAGTATAATTAACAAACCACAGGTTCTGACCTATTAAGTTCCTTTCTGAATAGCCAGAGAAACGTGGATGTTGAAAAGTGGAAGAGGTCCTAGAGGACTCTTCTTGACGTTTTAAAGCACAGCATCTTAAAGCAAGCGAACAAGAAAAATCTATCTGCTCAGATATTCACTGCTCATAACACCCCTGAATGATTCTCATTTAAAATTTTAGTGTAATGTTCCAACTTTTTTCTTCTTTGCCTTCATCCTGTTCTGAGCTGTGAATTGGGAAGCAGAGGAAGGCACAGGGACATGGCATGATTCTCGCTCTCATGGCCTTTGCAGCAGGACCTGGAGCCTATCAGGCTGACTGCTCTTACTCTCCCTCTGCTGCAGTATCTCAGCCCAGTATTTACACGTGCAAAGACATCATGTTCCACACTCCCACTGTGCGTGGCTGAATTACTAATTCAGAGAATTCAAAGCTGTCAGTTCTGAAAGACCCTTCAAAAAAGCATTGCCTTCCCTATCAGCATCCCCCCAGGTAGTTTTTGGAAGAGTCAAAGCAGCCACCATGAAACTCACTGATGGAAAAGAAAAGCCTTTTAGAGACTTTGAGCTTATTAATGTTGTCTCACAAAATGTTTGAAGCAGTGGTTCAGACTCCTGTTGTCTCATAATGGGGCTTCTGAGCAGTAGCTGCTGCTCAGAAATAAAGGTTACTAAGGCATATGATGATCCTCCGGCTTTACAGAAAGGCTTTCAAAACATTGCCTCAATTACAACTTGCAGTCGATTGCAGGCAAAGACCGTAAGATTAAAAACAGAAGCCATGTTAAAAACATCTAAATAGTCGGCCTAGTTTTCTTGTGTGCAGGTGACTGATGACTCAAGAAAAAAAAAAAAAAATCATCATTATTTTATGACCCAAGAAGAATCTGTCTCCTTAAATATAGGAAGCTCCATTTAGGCACTACATAGCCTGTGCTGTAATGCAGAAGAGGACAGCTGAATGCAATGAGTACACTGGTACAACTGTTCCCCAATTGCCATCCCAGTCTGCCTTTAGCCTGTCGTGCAGCTCACCACCGGTGTCATCCCGCTCTTGTTGAGCATCTGGTTTACTGAGAGAAAACACAAAACAGCACAATCCTCCCTCCCACCAAGCCACCTTCTTAAACGGTGATGGCTCTGTGCAGATTTCCCTGCCAGGCCTATCCTGGGGACCAACACAGAGCTACCAGCAAAAGCATTTTCATTATCTTCCCTACGAATTTTCCACTGGGTAGCCTGCCTGAGGTCTGCTCTCCCTGGCAGCTCTCAGCTGAACTCTAGTTGCTACCACCTGGCACAGCAGGCTGAAGTGTTAATTACATTACCCTCACCAGCTAATGGAGGTATTTATTCCTTCAGCCTGGTAAGGTGAAATACATGTGAGCTTCTGGTAATTTAAAGGACCATCTCGCCTTATGGTGAGAAGCGTGGATAATGATGCACACACCAAAGACAGTTGGCTTTTTAAAATATATGTGCCCACATGTGTGGGTATGTTCACATGGAAGCAGGCAATTAACAGTGGATTCCACCAGTGTAAAAATTAAAAGCCAAAGAGTTTTTCCTTACATTAAAAACAAAAAGATGACTTGGTGCTAAAGAAGTACTGTGTTTCAGTGTCTGCTTAAATTTATCAGACAGAATCCTACCAGATTATTGACCTTAGCTGTCATATTCTATAATGAAGAAAAACTGCAACAGAGCTAATAGGGATCTTTACGATCATTTTTCTGCTGAACATAAATGGGGTCTGGAAATAAATGCTTCTCTCAAACAGAAAGGATTATTTCTAGAGAAAACATTCAAATTTAAAGCCCATACACCATCTTGTACAGTAGGTAAAATGAAATACATGGATCTACTGAATTTCACTCATTCTAGTCCAGTAATTATGGATGACATTAATCCACTTCTGTTTGAAGATAAATACGTGCTCCTACTTCCAAGGATAAAAAATGAAGCTCCAACTGAGCCCACAGTGCACCTTCTGAATATTAACAGCTCTGCTGTTTCTAAGGACAGTAGTTATATTTATTGTTCTAGACAACAGTCTTTTATTCCACATAGAACAAACGTTTGGGAATAGGCTGCTCTTCTTCCATCTGTTTTTATGATGAAATTAGTAGCTGTGGAAAGGATCCTTGTCATTATCTTAAAATGAAAATAAAAGCAATTCAATAGTATTTGTACCCATTTTGAAGGGTATCCTTCCTTCCTTTCAAAGATTTCAGTTTGAGAAGTTTTCCTCCCCAATTTATTTTATAGTTTGCACTTATGGAAGCCAATTATAGCATTGCTATTTCATTCTTTTTTCTTTTTTTTTCCCCTTTTTTTTTTTTTTAACATAACATGAGAATATCAGTGAACAATTCCTGGTGAGACTGGAATAAATGAAAAGGAGAACTCCTCAGACACATCATTTTTGTCAGAGAGTAACAGGCAGTTAGAGGAGTGTCAGAATCTGGGCTGACTGACACTTTCTTTTTTAAAAGAAAGCTTAATCTAAGTTTTATAATGTTGGCCTTGGGAATAGGGAAAGCAGCAGGAAGAGAGGAGTCCTAGGCTTTAAAACTGGGATGGTAATTCTTCCCACTGTACAAGAAATGTGAAAGCAGAACAGAAAGCCTTGAGCAAATGGAATATGAGAATTCTCATCAAAACATTTGTTACCTAGTGGATTTAAAAGATGGGAAGTGGTCACTTGCAGTTGAACCTCTGCTAGGGACCAGCACAGATCACAGAGCATTAGCATCCCAAAGTTGAAAAAGGATCTTTTATCTGTCATGCTAACTTTTTTGGTGCAGACTTCTTTTTGAGATTGAATACTAAAAAAACTAGCCACACACATGCACAAAATGGCAAATCCAAAGTTTGATTCTCTCAAAAAAGAAGCCCACTGTCCTATAGACATGAAAATGCTTCCTAAAGAGAAGGTCAGTTCCTTTAACAGCTCTGTCATTGTAGAAACCTCTTCTGAGTAAAGAAGAGGAGCATGTACCAAATATTGAGATATGACTGTATGAACACCACATGGCAAAGACACTGCTGAGGAGAAAAAATCCAATTTTGCTGAAGAATTACCTTTTGTCAGCTTGAACCCAATTAAATCTCCCTCTTACCATGAGGAAAAACTTTTGATGGAATTTTTCACAGTTAATTCATGTGACCCAAGGTGAGCTGATACAATGAAACAGAGAAGATGATTACTTTAAAAAGAGTACACATCAGCAGTTCGTAGTAAGCCTTTCCAGTATCTAAAGAAATCAGGTTTCCAGCTAGGTATAGTCTCCCTTTTTCAAACCTTTTAACATCACTAGAATACTAAACAACAATGGAGGCTATTTCCATGAGCTGCTGAGGCCCAAAGAAGCCACTGTGACCAAAAAATGGTTAGATTTATCTTCTAGGGTCCTTCTAGAGTCCTAGGATGGACAGCTAGTGGCTAGTGACTGTCAGAAGTCTGACTCCTTGTTTAAGAAGTGTAAAAGTAGTAATGTTAAAATCAGAGATGATAAAAATGCAATATATTGCAATATCTTTCAAGTAGAAGTTTCCTGATTCAACAAGTTCAATATTGAATAAAATCAAGAAAAGACTTAGCCAAACAACCTTGTTTTTTAATTTCCAAACAGCTTTCACTTCATATTTCTATTACACTTCATTGTAAATTATGCTTGAAAACAGTTAAACTGTATATTAAAATATGAACATATCAAAGCATGTTTTTTCTGAAGTTGGGTATTTTTTCTTAACATTGTATTTCTGAATAAAATCACAACTTGCACTTAATATGTATGTAGAAGCAAAATATACATGCTGTTTCTATTTTAATACTGGAAGAGTCTCTATCAGAATTTTTCACAGAAATAAAATTGCAAATTTCAAGCTTTTCTGGTTAAAATATGTATATTCTGCATCAAAGGTAACTTCACTAGATGCCATTGACATTTTCCTTGTTGTAGCTCAGATCAAAACTTCCCACGGTGAGTTTGGTGATTAAGTAAATAAAACAATTAACACTTCAGCAAATACAGGACAAACTCATAGAGATTTGTTGTTCTCCAGCAAGAGCTGAAAATTGGGTTTGCTCGACTTTACCTCCAAATCACACTGTAAGCAGATCTTACTTTAGGAGAGACCCTCTTTGTCAGCCCACAGCTAGAAAATGCTGGATGTTTCTTTGAAGGTACCAAAACCTTTCAAGCTCTTTTGGCAGAGCAGATGCTCAACAGCTTGGACAGAGGGACCCCTTCACTGTGTTGCACTGTACCCCTTTCTAAGATAATGTCAGCTCTGGGCTATCAGCTTGATATTTAATTTGTATCACACCCCAAGCTCCTATTCTGGTTATGCCTGGGCTGAGCCTGGATAAATCGAAAATAAATGATCAACATTCACTAACCTACGCATCTGCTGGGACTCCCCACATGGACAAGGCATGACACCTCAGATGCTCTGTGAGTGCACAGGTATTAAGAGGAATGCTTCTCTCCTTTTGTTCTCTCCTGATTGCATGCTAAGTTTAATGGCAAAAAACCCTCTGACTTGCAAAGATCATAATCAAATCCATTCGTATTTCACTTTTTTTTTTTTCCTGGATAATTTTGGTCATACTGAAGAGGACTTTATTCTACTTGAAACCTCAGGGATATTTCCCATTATTTAACCAGGAAAAGAGAATCTAGCCACATGCAACTACAGTAACTAAGCCCCTTTCTACTCTTTCCAGTAAACATCAGCTCAGATGATGCTGACTTTGCACAGACAACTATTCTGTCCTCTAAGGTTATTTCTGTCAAAATCTGAATATGGAGAAACACCAAAGTAGAAATACGTGGTCAAGAAGAACATTGGGGGAAGTTGAGGTCAATGCAAAAACTAGCACCAGGGTCCATATGATGTGTGCCCAGAAGTTTTAGGACATTAAATTAAACTCTTACCTGCATAAGTTGCTGCTTCAGTTTCTGTATTTCTGATATGTTGAGCTCACTGAAGAGGTCGGAGACGGGGTGCAGAGATTCTCCTTTCCTACCCGTGGGAGTTCGGTAGTCACCATTGAGTTTCACAAGAGGCCCATGGATATGTCCATTCATTTTGTCATCATTGTTGGGCTCGCTCGCATCCTCTGCAAACTTTAATCCATCTACTGATATATTAATATGGTTATTATACATACTATCATTGAGGTTGATATACTGGGAGAGTTCCTTTCTCAGATTGTTCTTTTGCTCCCTTTCATTTTTTAAAGTTTCCAAGGCTTCCTCCAGCTGATGCTCTGCAATCTCCTTCAGCCGGATGGCATCTTCTAGCTGACTGTTAAGCAACACTGTCTCCTCCTCAAATCGTTTAATCTCATGCTTTAAGCCTTCATATTCAACCTGAATTAGACAAGACAAAGAACATTCATAATACTAAAACTTGAGTCATGAAAACCTGCCATTTATCAGCCCTATTGAAATAGGTACTACAGAAAATGTAATGTTAAATACCAGGCATTGCCTGCAGTTGCAAAGAAATGTCTGCACAGAAAATGCAAGTGGAGCTTTCTTTGTTGAAGATTCCACTGCACACTTTTTACAGCAGGTGAGAAACAGGAAATATTACACCTTTTCCCAAATAACTTATGACAATAAACGATGTATTTCATGGAAAGAAACTGTTTAGTAGCAGGTGTGCCGGTAACCATAGATTTATTAAGAATTACCATTAGCGGTATATCATGGTACATATAAATCTCAGGTTAATATAGTCTGATTTATTAATTACAAATATTCTGAAGATTACTTCATATCTAAATTCTTACCAGATGTAAAGTCACACAGGCATGGATACTCTAAAGTACCTTGGTGTCTTAGTGTTCAAAAATACTGATGGAAGGTGCAGAAACTGCAGGAGAGCCTCAACTCTTTTCTGTGTTACATGATCTTCTCCTTTATTCAAAAAGCATTTAATTTTAAAAATTGGACACTGGGCTATTCACACAATCACTTTAAACTCCGAGATGCTTAAACTATTGCTCATTCAGCCACCCAGTCCTTGAACTGTGTGTAGGGATGCCATTTTGGAGCATGTGGTAACCTGTTTTTGCCTGAAACACCTCCACCACTGACCCTGCGCTGCTGCATCAGCCTTGGAGGGACTCACGGGTCCTTTGCCTTTGACAGCCCCACACACATTGCAGGATTTTATCAGTTTATTTATGTGCATTGTGGGCTGAGGAAATCATCTCTCTTCTTTAAAGGCGACTCCAACATCTCCCACAATAAGGAGATAACTGCAGTACTCTCTATTGCACCTAAAAAGAAGCAAAGCCTAGGGAAACCGATTCTAGCCTGAAACCAGTTGCTCAGCAATGTATAGACGGTGCAGAAGTTCCCCAGTGAGGCATATCTTCCCTTGCTGGCCCTCTTCATCTTCCTTTTCACTGGTAGAAAATCCCACAGAAATGAAAAGGAAGACTGGTAAAAATGTCTCCTAGTAAAAATGATCATACTTTGATTTTTAGTTTAATTCTAGGCATGTTAGTCACCCACCTTTTCATTTCTAAATGCCAAAAATTCCCTGTATTGGGTGAAATAATTTGGTGGTTTGGCAAAGGAAAAGAAACACTGAACTTTCATCCTTCTACAAAAAAAAAAAGAACCTTTTAGTTTGAGACATTTCTAATTCAAATGAATATGCATTACTATGTGCAATTTTAAGCCATTGTCTAAAATATTTTTTATTTGATATGTATATTTTTAAACAAACTATAAGATTCTGGTGAATACAGAAACATTAACCATTCCTTTTGGAGTAGAATGTTAATCAACCTGTCAAAAGTCTTGTACTCATAAGCTTTTGGAAAGGCAAGCTTAAAAATCAAAGCACTAATCTTCAAACCCAGAGAATGAAAAAATATTGAACAACAAAGAAAGTTCCCAAGTCATACTGAGAGATTTTAAACAGAAAAGAAAAATCTATCGTATTTTGAAATTTGCATTTAGGTACCTGGTATATTCTCTGATTGTAGAAAGACATCCATCTAAAAAAATTATTAAATCCAATCAAGTAGCTACGTTTACAACTTAAAGACTTGGAGAGGAATGAAAAAAAAAAAAAACCACCAAAAATCATAGACTTTCTTCCATTTTAAATCCATATGAAAATCAGAGTTCCACATAATCTATGCAGTTAACTGTATCATGGATTCTTGCTTACAATATACTTGTAACATATGGTTTTGTAAGTTAAAGTAGTAAAATATAAAACGCTCTTGATATTTTATCTTGTAGATTGAAATTGGTTTTGGAATCACAAGTGCGTGGGTATGTGATATGAAATGACTGATTTTTTATGTCGTTCAAAATGTGGCAATGCTTTTTCGCTCCCCAGAGTGCCAGCATTTGATTCCATTAAGAATGAAATACTATGACAAATACAAACACTGGTAAACAGATTTTCTTCTGGGGGAAACTAGGATGGTCCATAAAGGGGTATTTATATTTACTTTTCCTGTGAAGATGCCTCCTATGAGGTTGGTGTGGAAAAAATATATTCCTCAAAGGCAGAATTTGCTGGCTTGTTAAATAACTCTGACATAAAGATGATCTGCTAGAAATTCAGAGTGTGAAATAAGGGAATGACACCCACTTGCATTAATTGTGCATTCTCTGCAGCACTGCTCCATTGTTCTACATGCTTCAATTGCATTTGTGCTAGTGGGGTAGAATAGCAAAGACAGATGAAATAGTGCTGCATATTCCTGCTGGAATAAGGCGACCTTGCTAATGGACTGCTGTCAGAAACTGCCAGTCTTGGCTATTTGATAAAAGCCCTAAACTAACCATTCAGTAGGCTAGGACATAAAACAGTCTGCAGAGAAATATTGCTGCAATCTGCTGGAAGTTAGGGAAATGCTGTTCCAGAGCACCATGTTATGCTGGTCTGGGAAGTGTCTAAAAGAAACTGTTTCATCATCCAGCTTGGATACTTACATATTTACTGTGGCAAGCTCAGTTTTCTGACACGAGAACAAACCTTTTTCATTCAGTTCAAAAGACAACTGTGTGCCTGATGACTTCCTCTGCAGTATTTATATCCAGCGTCAAAGGAAGCTGTGCTTTTGTAAAGGTGAGAGGACAGACCCAACCTCTGTTTGCATCTGGATGTAATGGGGCATTGATTTACGGCAGCTCCTGGGGGCACATTCTGTACTGCAGTGAGAATTACAGCATGCTGCCTTGCTGCCAGCTGCATGTCACTGCCATGGGGAAAATATAAAAGAAACTGGGAGCATGACATCCCTTTGCCTATTTTTGGAGCTTGCCAAACGTGCAGGTTAGCACTTCTGAGCAGAGAGCAGCAGTGGTACAGGAAAACCCAGTGAAAAGAAAGAAAAGGAGAATGGGTAAAAGATTATTTCCTCTTTTCTCCACTTCAGACGTGGAAAAGGAACACAGGAAACAAAGTAAGAGGAAACGGAGGGCTGACCTGCTCCTGCTGCTCGGCATGGAGGTCAGTGTGCAGGGCGGGAGGGGAGGAAACACAGAAAGGGAAAAGATGCAATCATGGATATGGTAATAATTATCCCGCTATTAAAAAGTTCTGTGCAGAAATAGTCCCTCAGGATTTTCCCAAAACTGAGGTAAGGGCCACCCCATATGTAAAAAGTGGCCAATAACACTGTTGCGGAATAAACGTCTAGCAAAAATCCAACTAAAAAAAATACCAATACACACACACAAAGAAACTTCTATCAAAGTGTTCTGCTGGATCACGTCATGGAAACCTGAGAAAATGCCATCATTTTCCAGCACAGCACCTAGAGTCTCCCAATGCTTACTTGGTTCTGTTTCAGAGTGGACACCAGCTTCTGCAAAGTGATATTTTCTTCTTCAAGTTCAGTGTAGTCCTGCAGGAGCCTCGCCTCTCGAAATTTGTACTCTCGAATTTCGTCTTTCATTCGTATCCTCTGCAGTTCTACCATTTCATTATTCTGGTGAGAGAAAAAGCAAGCACGTTACCATTTGTGCACAGCCCCTTTAATGATACACACTGCCTTTGGAAAAGGCCACGCACAAAAAAAATTAATCCTGAAATAAAAAGGATTTAAGAGTCCAAATCAAAACAGCATCACCCCTTGAACTGAGGCAAAACAGTACTTTCAGGTGTGTACTGGCAGCACAGTAATGAGAACATCTGATAAGGAAGCTTGATTAAAACAATTTCAAGATTAGATGTTTATTGAAATGGGAAGCCTGGCAGGGCTTTATCATCTCATTAGTTTTATTGCTCAATGATACAGCTAGATCTAAATAAAATTACCACCCGTTCTCCACCAAAAGATGCTCCCTACATTCATACAGCAAAGCAATGAATTACAGCATCTATTCTCCAGAGACATCTGTTACTCGCTCGCTCCTATCTGCAGGCACTAACGAGCAGCACGGGCAGGTGGAGGACTCGCCATGCAGCCTGCTGGAAAGCACTGCCCCAAAACTGACACAAGCCTTGGTGTGTGGGGCAGGATTTTACCCGCAGGGCCTGGGAACACACAAGGTCACCACTTTCATTTTCCCATTAGCAAATGCAGTTCCTGGACAGCCTTATAAGAGGTCACGAGGGATCGGCTGCACGAAAAATCACTTCCAAGAGATTCCAGGCCTGAGTGTTTTTTACATCAACGGTCAGGATGTTCCAGAAAGCCCCCCTGAATCTGCTGACATAACCCTGATAAGAATGCACTGTGGGAAGGTGGAGTTAACACAGCTGGAGGAGAACAGTGACTGACACAGCCAGCAGAAGCAACCTGCCCCTCTGCTGTGACGAGCAGCCTGGATTTTCCTGATCAATAGAAACAGGCATAAACGGTCACAGCATTATCTTCCTTCCAGCAGTAACTGAGCACTGCTGCAGGGCTCCTGCAGGGAAGCACTGCTGGGTCTCTAATGATGGGGCAGGGCCTCCTCTCTGCTGGGGTGCAATAAAGAGCACGTGGGGGGAAGCAGTAACAGGTTTCTCTAAAAGGTTTCTGTGCGGAGGGAGGGCAATATATGTGGCCTTATATCCACCTGAAAACGTGGAATGTTTAAGAAATCATTACAGCAGAAATTGTAGTCGGTGAGCTCTGAATATATCCATCTCTACAGCTGACCCTCTAATACTTAAAGATAAATCCATGTGGTCTGAATTGGTGATAAACAGAGTTTTGCTTAGCATCTAGGTTAAATAAATGGTAATAAAATCCTGGAAAATAACACTGCAAAGCACGAAAAAAAATGTTGATGCAAGAGTTATTAAGGTGACTTTTTAAAATGAAGCCTTTTTGTTAAAGAAAAATAAAAAATCATCATCCCCACTCTAGCAGCTGTGTAAGAAGAAATAATCAACATGATTTCTTAACTGGAAGCACACCTTTGGTTTAAAAGATCCCCAGTGGCAAAAGAGTGACAGAGCATGAAATAAAAGTAACTCTTGCATCCTTCACTTTCTAGTAAACTCATGAGTGAACTGTAAAAATGGCACCACAGCTTATTTCACAAGGTGAAGGCTTTTTATACCACAGAGCTGTTTTCACACACATTTCTGTCCGCACACCTGCAGCAGCAGAGTTTATTTATGCTTTTAGGTGTGAGGATCTGGGCAAGACTGAGGCTGGTAGTGGGCAACACTGAATGCACAGCTCCGCCACGTCAGGTATAATCAAGCTATTCTGCAGTTCCCTGGTGTTTGCCATCGATTTCAGTGGTCAAAAGGAAGGCCTCTTCAAGACTGAGGAAGAAAAAAGGCAGCCAGGAATGGAGGATCCAAGTCAAGAATTGTTACTAAACCCTGACATATTACTTCCCTGAAAGAGTCCAAGGTACAACACTTCCAAAAAACCTCCGAAAGTACTCTGTAGGACCAAGGTGCTCCTTTGCCTGTCCTGTTATTGCAAACAGCAACAGAAAACATCAGTTATCATTTCATTGGAGTGCATCACTATTTCTTTAAGACACAAACCACATTTATTTGTCACTTGTAACACTTACCTCTCCTACATCATCTTGGAAGTATAAACCAAACTATTTATAGCACTTCTCCTTTTACACACACAGAAGCTCTCTCTATAGAGCAACCTCCATTTTTCATTACTCACAGTACTTGGTCAAACAAGAAACAGGATAGAAGGGAAGAGTTGCTGGTCAGAGCATCCCTTCCATGCCTGCCTGCCCCAGCTCTGCCTGCAGTACTGCTCTGGCACAGGGGACAAAATCTCATCATGTTACTTTGAAAAGATGATGAAATATTCTCTAATGGAAAGTGCATTTTGTCATGGAAAAAACAGACATGAATTAGTGGGTAATAATGGTGGTAGGGGGATGGTTGGACCACATGATCTTGGAGATCTTTTCCAACCTTAATGTTTCTGTGATTGTTCTCCCTGCTACGAGATCTCTCCTTCTGTTTGTAAATGTCTGCATTAGGCTGGCAGATGCCCAGCTGAGAAGTGCTTGGTTGCTTTCACTGCTTTGTACGAAAGGCAGTGAGTGCTTCAACATTACAGGGCAAAAGCCTGCTGTTGTCACAGTTTACAAGTGAGTAGCCACAGGAGATGCCAGACTCCCATTCTGCCTTCATTCATACGGAATCCCCATGTGTTTTGTGCAGGTAAGCTATTCTTCAATCTATACAAATATCTCATGCTGAGGTTATACTTTGTTACTGTCAGGAAATAGGATATATTTATTTCCATCAAATGCCGTGGCTAAATACATTACCTTCTCATGAGTGTCTATGGCTATTTTGAGATATTTTAAATACGTTTTTCTCAAGCAGACAATATACAGTTATAGAAGACATCTAGCTGTACTGACACAGTGTCATTGAGGTGTCAATTTTTATTTGGTCATTGTATCAGCCCTCTTCTGAAGTGACTTGGACTTGTATGAGAACAGCAGGAGAGGATATAAAAACATAAGGCAGAAGAAGTCTGTCAGCAGGGCAGTTATCTATGTGAACCACTAGAGGACAATGTGACCCAACTTATTCTCCAATCTGTAAAATAATTCATAATTAAACTTAACTGGTAATCAAGCACTGAATGTTAAACTTCCAGGACAGGGCAATCGATACATGCACTTTTACTAGGGCACAGCCTCAGTAGTTTTTACACTTTCAGAGAGGATTCCCCTGTGAACTACTGCATCTGTAAATAAAAAACAATTTAATCCAAGAGGTGGAGCTGACGACACATGAGTAACATTTTAATGTCTATAAGTTATTTTTGATCCTAGTCACCAGCAGAACATAGTGCAATGGTTCTAATGGACCCGTGCCAGAAAAGGGGAAAAAAAGAAAAATGGATAAGGCCTTTTTGTGAAGCTATAGCAAACAACAGAGTCCTTGTCAGCATTGCATCTAATTATATGCGAACAGTAATTGTGGAAGATGTCAATCACATCATTCAACGCATGTCTAATGTAACTGAACAGACCATGAGAAATGAAAAACAGAGGGCTCCAGTTCAAAAATTGGGGAGCTAATGTTTGGGCTTTTCCCCTACATTTTTTCATGCAAATTTTCATGAAAAGCTTTCAGATCCATACTGCAGTAAATTGTGCTATTTTTCATCCTACAAAACAACCTTGTAATCAGAAACTAATTAGATACCCCAAACTACCCTGACGAAATCACTACTTATCTGCTGGAAAAAATGCAAGCATTAGCATGATACTGTGCATTACTTTATAATTTTCATAACTCATGAGTAAGAGAACAATGGAAAAATTATATACTTCCGATTTAATGTCACTGTGTTATGGCTGATGCAGTATAAAATCTCATTCGATCTGATGACAGTTTTATTGCACTAGCAGTAAATTGAATCTAACAGAAAATTTATGCTTAGACTAATATCCGTGATCTCATGTGTTTGTTGACAAGTCTTGCTTTCCTTTGCAGAGGAAAATAAAAGGTGCATTTTTTAGGAAAAACAACAGTAAGCAAATAGTAGAAAATAAAGTTTAATAGAGGTTCAAATTTAATTACAAACAGGTTGACTTTTCATGGGGAAATGGCTTAGAGGCCTACCAGCACAAGTCTGGCAAAAAAACAGGTTTGGGTCTTCCTTCAGTATCATTCCATCACAAAACTAACCCTATTTATAAATTATTATGTCTTCTTGTTAAATACACCGTTTGCATCTATTTGGCAACATCAAACCATAAATAAATTCATGAGAAATTAATGAGGAAAAATATCAAACCCTAAACTATCTTTGATTCGTTGGTTTTAGCAAATAGAAAATCATTAAGTTTAGAAAACACCTCCAAGATCATCTGGCCCAACCATCCCCCTACCACCAATGCCACCCACTAACCCATGTCACTAAGCACCACATCCAACCTTTCCTTGAACACCCCCAGGGACGATGACTCCACCACCTCCCTGGGCAACCCGTTCCAATGCCTGAATAATCTTTCTGAGAAGAAATTTCTCCTGATTTACAACCTAAACCTCTCCTGGTAGAACTTGAGGCCATTCCCTCTAGTCCTATCACCAGTTATCTGCAAGAAGAAGCTGATCCCCAGCTCCCCACACCTTCCTTTCAGGTAGTTGTAGAGAGCAATAAGGGCTCCCCCGAGCCTCCTCTTCTCCAAACTAAACAACCCCAGTTCCCTCAGCTGCTCCTCATATGGATATACACTTAGAAACTTTAAAGCTCAATTACACCTCCTATTTAGAAACCTCTAATGTGAATTGTGGGTACTTTTTTGTCTTCCTTAAGAAAAGGAAAGTCTATTTCTGCATCCTACAGAGATGTCTTCTACCCAACATAGTGTAGCAGGAAGTGAGAGGACACCACTGGAAAGCCGTCCCTCCTCCTTCCTATGGACGAAAAGAACCACATAGAGACTTGCCATACCAGGGATGAAAAGTTTTGCAGACCTGCACACCCTCAAAAGGAAATGATTCCCCCGAAAAATAAGAGTCTATACTCAGCTTACTCAACACGGGGTAAGCGGAATAGGGCTAAGTGTAGCTTTGGAAAATCCCAGATAAAGGCAAAGCATGAGGTTTCAAGCAGCACCGCCAGCCAGCAAGAAAATGGACAAAGAGAAAATGCTTTATCAGGTAGGATATTGAAATAGTGCTGTGCAATAAGGAGAGAGGTAATCCTGTTAACTTCACTGGCTGAACCAACGGGGCCATGAAGGATCTGAAAGTGTTGGAAAGCCAGTAATGGCCTCCAGAGATACCCAGCTTGCCCCTGGCACATCCTGATTTTTCATTCTGAAGGGGACAGAGAGAAGAGAGGACAAAAAGGGGAACAGAAGAGCAAGGACCATTTTTCTTTTATTTACTGTCAACTGTTTTCAGTCCCCAGATGAGGTCCTCTAGATTTGCCTTTAAGTTTCTCTAGTTCAATACTTACTTTGAACTGAAAGAATGATATTTTCAGTGTTTCAGAAGATAACAAAAAATATAATGGGATTTTGTGGATGACCTAGTCTGTCCTGATCTGACCTTTGTGTAGACTTTGCAGCCCTGATCCTGCTGATGAATCATAGATGTGGACACCCTGGCAGAGTAGAGACAGAGCACCTCTTATAGAAATGTTTGTTCTTCCTTTTCAATACGTATATCCCAAAATAAATTACTTCAGAGATTCACTTTCTTTATTGTAAAAAGTCTGCATCCTCCTTTTTAATCTGAATTTATCTGATTTCGTCCTTCAAAATGTTTCATCCAGGTGGCATTATTAGAGTTCATAATATCATATACGATCTAACCATCAGTATTGGCACACTACTTTAGAGCACAAACATCTCTCCTACAGTAACCAAGAGCAGAAACCACTAACAGTTGAAATGTTTGATTCTGATATTAAAACAATTTCCTTAGCTTTTGATATACTATACAGTCTCAAAAAAAAAAAAAAGGAAAAAAAGACATACTACTGTGAACAAGATCTGTAGAATAGTAAGTACCTATAAACTTTCCCTCTTATGCATTTACTTGCACAATGACAGCACTATGAAAAACAAGGATAAAAAAAGCCATATGTTTGTTAGCTATAGTATATTGAATAGAAACCAGATTAAGATAATGCATGTTTCAAGTTGCTTCACCAGCAATGGCTCTAAAATAAAGCATTTTACAATCCACCTAATAATTTCACTGTCTGAGATTTTCAACACGTTTAATTGGATAGATAAATCTAAAGAAGTAAGGTGAATTTCTAACAAAAGCAATTAAGTGGCCCATTTATGTAGTTACTACAGTTTGAAACCAATAACATTCAATGTTTTAAACCCTACTACATATAAATCCTCATAAAATACCTATTTTATTGACTTTCATATATAAGTATGTATATAAATATAAAACTAACAAATGTTCTTATTATTTAGGCATTTAATTTTCCTTCTCCGTAGCATGGGTACATTATATTATAAGGACTTTTGTATAAATGAAGTATAAATATCTAATCATATATATTTATCTGGTGAACACATGAAAAATTATGGTTCGATCTTGACTGCATTAGTAGCATTCAATATTTTATACTGGCACCTTCAACAAACAATGCTGCAATATTCCTAAGAGTTCCTTCAAAGAAGAAGAAACTTCACTTAACAAAATAGTATTAAACCAATGTGCAAGGAAATTCAGACTCCAGGGTTACAGCACAGTTCAGTTCATATGATCCTACCACATATCTGTGGAATGAAGTCGTGCATCTAAACATGAGCATGGCAAATACTAAAATATTTGGCTGGAAAAAAAGTTTTGCTGTGCGAAAGACATCGTGGAGGTCATTTTTGTTTCAGTTTAAAATTCTGCTACTTATCTGTCTCCTGCAGCTCTAGTGGCATTAAACATTTCTGAGAAGTGGGAGTATTTGTTTCTAAATGCCACATTGGCTGGGTAGAAGAAAGAATGAAATACCTGGGCCTTGGAGCAGGCTCATAACAACATCCCACAGAACAAGAACAGGCAAGGGCTCTTGATTCAGGGCTCTCCGCCAAGAATCTTTCCACAGTCCATTCAGACCAATTTTGGTCTTCAAATTTCCACTGGTTCAGATGGACCACGGCCATTCAGGGACCAGCCTGGGCCCAAAGTCCAGTCCTGCTCTCTCCCTCTTGCCCACTCTGCGTCACCAACTATCCCATGCCTGAGTAGGTACTATTATAATGATATTAGAAAGAAATTGCTCAGAAAAAAAAAAAAAAAGAAAAAGAAAAAAAAAGGGGTGTGTGTGTGTATTCATTCTGTGGCATTTTGGATTACACAGCCTTTTTTTCCCCCCAATTACAGAATTTCCTATGAGTGTTGTCACTTTCTAGCCACAATTAAAGAACCCAACAGAAGTGATTCTACATGACAATGCCTCAAGGCAGGGTTTTTGATGAAGGATTCACACAGGCCTTTTCAAGCTTGTCAAGAAATCCAGGGCTGGTTCTAAAGCTGAACAGATCACTTGGGAGAGGCATCTGCCAGCTACACCATCGCTTTGAGAGGCCATCTGTCCGGTGCAAAGTGCCAAATTTCTTTCTGGACCCAACAGGGCACTGGCTGACCGTCAAATGAAAAGTTGTGCTAACAGGGTGCGGATATGCACTCCTCTGTTCAAGCTCATCACTGGGACAGCTGCTGTTCCTGGTCCTGCCCCCCCTTGGGCCAGCACTCTCTACCACATCATCAGCCAGATCAGGGGGCAGCAAGCCACCCCCAAAAGCAAAACAAAGTTGCTTTTTATGGTATTTACTCCCTGCTACTGTTGGCAGGGTGAACACAGAGACACTTGTGCTAGCAGGAGGTAGGAAACAGGAACGTGTATCATCTCTGTTTTGGACATTTTTGCTGCTCAGCCACAAATACATAACTTACTTGGAATTCCAGAGGCAGAAACCCAGACCCATCAATGTAAATTGTCAAATGTATATAGCCTCCAGAAGGACTAAGATTTCACTGTATGAGGAGTGGAGAGGAGTAAAGTGAGTTGCTGAGGACGGGAGGAAGAGAAAAGACACTGAAGTGGATACATACAAGCACCTAAATAAGAGGGGTGAGCTTTGACTATTTTAGCACCCATTATGCTTGGTTGGAACAGAAAAATGTACCCCTGCTTGCTTTTGCACTGCTCTCTGCTATATTACCCTACCTTTTGATGCCAGGATATTTTCAGAGCCCCCTGCTGTAACCTGTCTCTGAGCGTGCCAGAAAGCAACTCCAACCTCCCGTGCTGCAGGCACAGAGCTACCCTCCTTGTACACTCTCCATTCCCCATGGCAACTGCCTCCCCTCCTTACGACTCGGAGCTATTTTAATTACAGCTTGCTGCTAGCTCAATCACACTCCTTACACCAGCAAACCAGCTGCGCTGCCAAGGGATGTGTGCACAGGGCCCGGGCTCTCAGCTCGGCCTTGCCATCCTGCACTGCATTACAATACCATCCAAGCTCTGCTTTCTTTCAATTTGCATGCCGAGCCAATCGCTAGTCTTGTAAATACCAGCTAGAAGTTGTAGTAACAATGACGGCTGACAAGTGCCTTTGCTTTCCCCAGATGAGCAGATCAGTTTGCTGTGGTAGAGCTCGGGAAGCTGAGAGCCTGTGGACACACAGACCCAGCGCTGGGCAGCAGAATTAATACATCTGGTCCTGGGGAGAGCGCAGCTAAGCTAGCAGGGGGCTCAGTTCAAATTAACCAGGCAGGTAATTAATCCTGATCTACAGCTCACAAAAGATCATGGAAACCATAGAAAAATGGATCACGAAAGCCCTCTGGAGAGCATCTAGTCCATTTGTCTTTCCTTAGATAGGAGCAACTACATCTATGTCATTCCTGATATCTAATCTCTTTTTAAACAGTTCCAGTGATAGGTCCCATTACTTTTCCCAGAAACTTGTTTCATGACTTCACTATTGCCTTTCTCAGAAAACTCTTTTGAATACTTAATCTGACCCCAGGTCTTTTGCATTGCATTGAGAAAACAGTATTTATTCTCCTACCCACAAAAGACAGGAAAATAAATACCTCTCTTCCTTTCTGCAGGAGCCCTCCATTTACCCACCATATCCATCTTCAGCCACCTCTCCTGTACAAACAGAAAAACATGCTAAAAGTGAAGATTTCCAGATAGCTCCTACAACAGAGAAATCCTGTAAGATGTCCTTGCATGAAATATAGCAGGAACACAGGAAGATGGGTGATGATGATAAAAGTAACTAGATACCAGGGAAAAAAAGAATAGGAGACCCCAATTAACTCTCTACATTCTTTCTAGTGCATGGTTCCTCACAAAGGATTGAGAGAGGAGGAATACATTGAAAGAAGCAAAGAAGAAACTGTTAATACCTTTTAGAAATTAGTATGAATACAGTATGAACAAATAAGTAAAGGATACAATAAATAAATAAAACTATTTACAGGTAAAAAAGCCTGTTTCTAGTAGTCATCTGCTGAGACGTTCTCTATTGTGCTGCAGAGGAGCTGCAAGAGTTCAGAATCAAAGGAGCTCTGTAAAAACCCATGCTTATGGCACAGCTTCCCTTGAGTGCCAGCTGCACAGGTGTTTTAAAAGAGACTTGTGAATGTGCACTCAACTCCCTCACAATGACAACAGACTATTTCAAGTTATCCTTGAAAAACATCTATATGGTATAAAAGGTTGCTAAGAGAGGAGGAGCAACAAGCAAGTAAAACTTGAGTAATTCTTATTCTTCTCCAGAAGGACAGAGACGTTTTTTAACAAACACATCTGTGCCACAAAATTCAAATGTTATCATGTGGCCAATTATGTCACTAATAAGGTAGAGTATTTCCTAAAAGTCAGGATTAATTTCAGTAATTAAAATTCATGTAATGTTATCCATCTGGTGCTAAAACAAGCACAGCATTCTGCAGCAAATTTGACCTTGTGCGCAGAACCCCCACCAGCCTCCCCACACTTATTTTTGTGACAGTAGCACAAACATCAATTCAGAAACAGCAGTTGATTAATATTTAAAAGATGAAATTTGACTTGATGACTAATGCCTTTTTACTCAAAGACCTGGCATTTTTATTTTAGGTAATAAATTTGAGTGACTTAGGTGGCAAACAAGCAAAGATAAGTATCTCATCTGTCTATAAACTGCATTCTTTGGGACTGAATTTTACACATAATTTTAATTCATCACAGCAAACATGGTAATTCATGAGTACAAATGCCTTTGTGAAAGATTTGATAAAGTAAACTGCACTACAGATTACCTAAATTGATTGATAAGGACAGTGAAAATACCTGTACCCAGAAAGTGTCTCTGAAACATCACACTGCTCTTGACAGTTCAACATGAATTGGTTTGACGCTTAATCTTGGCTCTTATAATCTGACCTTTCCTTTATTTGTTTTAATACAGACTGGATATTACACAGATACACTTAATATACATATTACAGTCTACACGGGTAATTTTTTAATTGACAGTTTTCTATCTTGTCCTTAAAAGGCTGAGCACACAAGATGCTTGCCTTTTGGCACACAGGACAGAAACACAAATGTAAAACACAGTCCAAGGGCTGACTATTAATGACATTCTCTGTGAGAGTTACTCAAGCATGTTGCTCGTGGCAGCACAACCTTAGAATTAAATTATTCTTTTGGAAATTGAATAAACACTGAACATTATGCAGAGCCTGCAATGCACCAAAACAGAACTAAATGCCATAAAATACCATAAATGCCATATTTTCTTGGAGAGTAAAATATTAGTTTGACTTTGGATATTAATTTTATATATATATATTTATCCTATTATTTTGTATTCCCCGTTAAAAACACTGCTGTTTTCCTTTCAGCATGTTTCCACTGACTGTCAGCTGACTTCCATACAACTGATGACGGCTGTTGGGCTGACAACGGAAGCCTTCCACTGAGAAGGATTATTGAATTATTAATAAGATATGGTTAAAAGAACTGAACTGGGAATGCCCACAGAAACTTAAAATGGCCCTTTATTTACCTAAAGATAGCATTCACTAAATCACTGCTGATTGCCCCTGAGGACCTTGTAGCATGAAGAGGACAGCATCTTACGAAAAATACGGAGTGACCCCCATGATTGTTAGGGCACACACAGACGAAGGGACTCGGCATCTCTTGGACTGTAAAATCCACAGTTCAGCAAGATAGCAAAGCAGCTTCTCCATTCTTGCTGAAGTTATGCTCAAGGACCTTGACAAATGAAGACCTACTCTTTTTCCAAATTTATGGAAATCCAGAAAAAAAATACCCATATGACAAGTAGACAGGAGAACTTTTTTTTTTTTAATTTTTTTTCACGAAGACAGGTCCATCTAAGCCTTACCTACCTCAACATCGGTGTTTCCGAACTCTAAGCCTGCCAGCCTGCTGGTGTCTGCTGGATGAAACAGGGGTGCCAGCCTGCCTGCCCCACCCAGCCCCCCGAGGTGTCCCCCTGCAACACGGGAGTGCCGGGCTCCAGCTGCTGCTAAGAAATCTCCATGGCAGCAAAGGATTGCAGTCCGAAGTCTTAACTGCGCCCTCAGTTTTCTAATATCCCAGCAGAACAGGGCTGATTGATAGCTCTTGCTCTATTTGTGGGTGTTTTTTTTTCCCTTATTTTTAATATAAAATATAACAAAATATTGGAGGAAGGCTCCAAGCTCATTTTTGTGTTCTACAATTTCCCTACTTTTTTAAGTACTCCAATAAAATCTAAACCCCGTTTGAGCAAGTAACTATTTAAATACAGGCTTTTCAGTTCTGTTGTACTTTCTATGGCTAGATACAGCATAACTGAATTCATTTATGCGCTGCAAAATGCAGCAGAATAATCGATCTAGTGAAACGACAGCCATCCTCATGGGGGAAAATCAGCACCACACTTGAACTAGGTCAAAATTCAGACAAGCAACAGGAATAAGATGGGATTTATGAACTTCCCTTGGTTAACTGATCAATATATTCCCTGCCATATAGCCCCACAGCTGCAGACCATTCTCAATTTCTTCTTTGAAATACAGCTACCGGTGTCTCTAAAGACAACAGCCTCAGCTGCTAACTGGTCCTTGTGCTCTTAATTATCACACTGAGCTTTAGTTCACCCAGCATCTTGACCAGAGAATTGACTTGGTATGTAGGCATGCAGTGATCAGGAAGATGCAAATACAACATGGTACATGGAATATGCATCATAGCTGCACACTTGCACCATGCTCTTTGTGCAGTACAACGTATGATGCCACCAAATACATTGGCAGAATGGGAAAAAATCCCCCAAACAGAGCTTCTGGTATAATAACTTTTGGCAACACATTTCCCCTGTCAGGGGCTGCACAATTAGTTAATAGCCTCTACCTTTCACCTTTGATCACGTGGAAGTTTCTGTAGTTTCTGATTTTGCTTCAGCTTGTACAGAATGCAAGCACCTCTTGTGAAAGACTGCAGCCATGAAAAGAAAAGTTAACCTTACAGCTGCACTTGTCAGTTCTTCACCCTGATCCTGCCTCTACCAATGGAGGCTCCTTATGGTTGAGTGGCTGAACTACCACACTATATAAACGCTGTCTATGAAATGTAAATGGTACCCATTTTGGTGATCTAGAGAATGGCTAGCATTCCTTTGCAGTAGTTTGGCATCTGCTGCAGGAGTGACATAGCTGTAGCAAGCACAGGGAAGAGAGCTGAGTTGCTTTAGGCAAAGAACATCCCCACTTAGGAATCGTAGATGTTAACGGCATGGAAGGTACTGGCTTTTAATAAAGTGTGGTCTTCAACCTAGATGCAGTTCAAAGACTCAAGTTAAAAATCCATTTCTTGCTTGTGTCCTAAGAAAGAAGAAACTTTATTTCCCTGTGGATCTTTCCAGCTATTACCGCTAAATGGGAAACCACTGGAGACAGCTCTCACACAGCAACAAAGGGATGAGGACAACATCAGCCACTGAACCCTAAATATTTTTGCCCACACTCCTGAGCCCCTCAGAAATCACATTAGCTAAGTTTTAGGAGTACCTAGGCACAATTCAGATGTATTCTTTGGTATTAGCCTAGCACATTGGATCACAACTGCTAATATGGTTTACTTTGCTTGCTTTCATCAATAGAAGTGACACAAAGCCTAAACCTTTTTCTCAGTCTCATTAAGGGATTGCAACTGCTGTAGCACTGTTCCTTTGGGCTGCTGTTTGACACTAACAAAGCTGAGATTTTATTTAGGAGCTGCTTTACTAAGCAAACTATGTACTTAGCTGTTTTTTTAGCAAAAGAGATGGATTTCAAACAAAACTAAACACTGTTCCAAACACTGTAGTTTTTCTTTCCACTCATTCCCTTGGTAGAGTGTTTCTGGTGACCCAGACAAAGCCCTGCAAATCATTTCCAATCATTTGTCTCAAATGTAAACACCATACTGTAAACTTCTCCTACCCTTACTTGTTCTAAACTCACCAATAAAAACATCCTGCCCTGCCTAATAACACTGAAAACTCAAGGTTCCCAGGGGATTTTTTCTCTCCATTACCATCTGTGGATGGAAGACTGCCAAAACATATCCTTTTACTGCCCCTCCAATCCTCTCTCCTTAGTCCACTTTTCTTTAACTAGAGGCATGAGTGTGATTAACATACAGCAAAGACTAATTGACTAATTTCTCTCAAATATGTCATTTCAGCTAAGCAGGGGTTAATGAAAGACATACATATACCATGTATAAGAGCTAAATTTAAAGTGGCAAAAAAAATAATCTTGCATATTGCTTATTTGCCATATTTCTTCAATAAAGTGCATTAGTACCTCAGTGATGACAAATGTTTCAAGCTGTTTATTTGCTATAACACAGGAAAAGTATTATACCCCAGTAACAAAAACCAGTAATAGAAATCGGCAGCAGTCTATCCCATGGTGCAGACTTGTGGACAGAGGAACAGGCCAGTCTCTCTCAATGCTGCTTTTCCCCAAGGATTTATGAAATTGAGGATACCTTCTTACAACCAAAGTTTTTCTTTTTCTTTCTTTAAATCGAAGTTTTCTCCCAAATTCTCCTTCCATTTTAAAATTATTTTCTCACATTCGTGAGGGAAACTTAATTAAGAAAAATAAAACAAAATTTCACTTTGAAAAAGAAAACCCAAAATTCAGTAAAACATCTTGGATATTCTTGGCTTTCAGCTTATGAGAAAGAGAGGCTGAGGAATACTGTGGACAGAATTTTTTATCTCACAATTCAGATGACAAATGAAGATGATCGCCCAAGATGAAAACTCATGTCTGACCATGCATTAGCTTATGTTTTAATTTAACATGTTAAAACCATACAACAGAGAAAGTAAGTCATACTATCCCTCCATGATGGATGCTTAATTGAGTTCAGCCTCATCAGGTGTTAATGCTGTAACGTGTCACCATAAGGATTTTTATACTTATCCACTAATACCTGGAAAAAATGTTTTTTATTTATGTTTGACAAAGCCCTAAGTGTTTGCTGGAAATTAAGAGCAGTAAAGATTTGTCAGAGCTTGACTAATCACACCTGAATCTGATTCTCTTCCAACAACAGAATAACACGCACACATTTCACTTAGGTGTAACAGACTAGGGTAAGAGATATTGCATGCCACAAGCCCTGGCATCAGTCCCTTTCTCTTCTACGGAAATCCTGAGGCTGATCCAAATCCAGGGAAACCAGTGGAAGAATTTGGATGGGAAATTTAAAAATACTGCTAGTTTGGTGAGCTTTGAATCAGAGCCCACATTTCTCACAAGTCTGGGACTGGAAGGTTTGAGTAAGACAGTAGCAGACCACGAAGTATACACTGGTCTGTGGCTCAACTATGTTCTTACAGTGGCCTCAAGGTCAAGCACCAGCACTCAAACAGGCTCTGAGCAAGACCAAGACCTCCTCTTCTCTCAGCCCTGGGAAATGTTTGAGAGATGCAGCTCCTGACTGTACCAGGTACTTCATCACACCATCACTGGTGCTGATTGTGCACTGCACTGATAAGAATGGTCAGGGCTCTGGATAAAGCATCTCCTGGCTCAGTACAGCTCTTTCAATACACTGAAATGTCACAGTACTTGTTTCAGACAGGAACTCTTCTTTGTTCTCAAAGGTGAAAGAGGACTGCTTTATATAAGGCAGTCTCCATTAATATGGGCTTTCATGGAAGAACAAAAGCCAATGATGCAATTTTTGCTGCTTAGAATCTCAATTAGAAACTTGGACTTAGCAATAGCACACAGCTTCGAGAGTAACTGGGAAATGGGAGAAAGGAGTTGATGCAGAAATTATTTCCTGAAAATTGAAAAGCTTTATTTTAAAGAGAAAGCCAGTTGTAAGATCCTGTAATTTATCAGAAAACCAGAAAGCAAGTTAAGTTATTTAAATACTCCATCAAGGAAAATGCAGAACATCGTTAGTGTTTTGTGTGTGAGAGCACAAAACAGATGTGAAAGGAAGATGCTACACGACATTTTGTATCTTCCCTTACAGGATATCAAGAAGAACCTGACAGATTCATACTAACGCAGTTAAAAAACAATCAGGAGCACTGGGAAACAGATTACAGTATTTGAATCTTGAATAGAGAAATCAACGTGTTTCAGTTAGTTTTGGGGATACAAGCATCCCAGGAATTTCTGAGCTTTAGGATGCAACGCAGATCACTGACTGTAAAAAAGAAGTCTTAAAATGCAAGAGGACATCCAGTTATTGAATATAAGAACCTTAGCCTCTGCTTCTTAACTTCTCAATTAGGGGAAAAAAAACTCATCTGATTACAGTAAATTTGAACAAATTATATGTCTTAAGAATTTAGAGCATATTTAGAACACAGTGCAAACATTTGACTACCAAGTAAAACAAAACATATAAGGAGTTAGAAAATTCATAAAACAAAACTTGGTTTTCAAAAAGGAAATTCTTACTGCAGACAGAATTTATTTACATAGTATTTTATCTCTCATATGAATAGGATTAATGCGTGCTATAAGAACAGACTTGTTAAATCAGCTCGCTGAGTATGCAGGGAGCTGAACAGATGGCAGCACCGAGGTAGCAGCAGAAATCACTAGTCCTCGTTTATACAGATGATCTTGATCATTTCCATAATGTGAGAAAATGACTCACCTGTGAAATACAATGTTCTGTGGTTGAGGCAGAAATTTTCATTTTTGTCCCCTGGAACAGAAGATTATGGACTATCCAGACATCAGCACTATATTATTACCAGTTCTGGAAGGAAATCACATAGAGATACACCATCTCTGCTAATTTGTGGAGTTATCTTTCTAGGGACTATTTATTTGACACATCATGAATAAATTTTCTCTAACTCAACTACACATAGTTTGCTGCTGGCTACTTCAGGTTATTTAGTTTCTTTGTAGCTAGTTTTATTCCTTGGATAAGATTATCTTGAACTTCAAGGAGGAAAAGGCTAGAAATATACATTTATCTTGTCCATAAAGAAGACTTGTCTAGAGTGCCCAGTCAAAATTTGTATGACAACATTTATTTAGAGTAAATCCTTTACCCATGCTAGGTTTTGGGCACTTAAATTTATTCTGTGGTATGAAATGTCCACTGGGGGGAGGGAGGAAGGGGGACGACACTTTGATCTTTTCATATATTCAAAGGCAAAGGAGAAAAGTCTTAATTACAGGAGTTAGTGGAGTACTTCATTGCCTACATAGCACAGCAGAGCTTTTTCAGAAAAATAATTGCTTTTATCACTGTTTTCATTTACAGCTCAAGCTCACGAGTTAAGTGAAGCATCACACACTAAGGCTAAGAAAATCAGCTTAATTTTACTGAATGGAACAGAGCAGTGTATATTCTAGGTTTAGGGCTTCCTCATTTTTTCTTCAACTTAGTGTGGCAGTATGCAAATGGTTAAAAAGTAACATTTAGTAATTTTTGGTAGCAATTTGTGTATAATGAGGCAAATATATACTAAATATAATTCAGCTGAGGTCAACATTATTGCATTAAGGATTAACTGCAGCCAAGGTCTATAAACATATATATGCAAACAAATCTTTGATGAATCTTGATAATGACATGAGACCAGTTCCTGAAAAAAAGAAAAGGGGGGGGGGGGGGGGGGGGGATGAGGGCAGGGGAAGGGAATAACATTTAAGGGCTCAGAAACTTCTCTATCACACAAGCAATTGAAGACAGTCACATTAGGTCACAGACTCAAACAGAGCTTCTAAAGTCTGATCTGGCACCAGAAAAATTACTGCTTGTAGCCAGCTGTCTGTACCTTACAGAAAAATAGCCTCTGAGAGTAACTCTTAACAGTATAAGAAGGTTGGAGATTTTCTATGTGTTATAGAACTTTGTTCCCATGCAAATCTTGCATTAATTTTTCACAGTAACTATGAGGTTTAATGTCCTTGAATCAAGGCAAGTGCACAAAGCTGACAGATCATGACTTTTCTACAACTGCACAGTGCTGGAGAGTTTATGCACTACACTCCTCTGAATCCCTGCAAGGGATTCCTTAATTTAGTCGAAGATTCAATACATCATGAGTTTGCCTTCAGTCCATTTTTGCACTGAGGACAGTTGAAATGTGGGCATCTAGCCTGAGCAAGGCACAAGGTTTTAAAAATATAAGGCAACAAAATATACTGAAAGTCAATAATGCACAGGCAAGAAAGGAATACAGTACTCCTGGGGGGTGATGCATGGGAAAAGGTGTTTGAGTATGCAAGAGAAGACACGCATACAGTTCTCCCTTTACTGAGAAATAACAGCAGGTGAGATTTGCAACTGCCATTTCCTGGCTGAAACAAAAAACTTGGTGGCATCAGATCTGGATTTTTTTCATTACTTGCTCTTCTTAAAAACACAAACACCAATCCTACTTACATTATAGAGCAGTGACACCGGCAAACAACAAAAAGCCTCCAAACCCACCAACACAGAGACGACCCATCTGTGGAAGGCCTGCATACGCCCCTGTAACGTTCATTATCTGAACCAGGGAAGATGTGCCATCGGTGCTTTGGTTGTTCTGGCACACACAGGGCCCCTCATAACTCAACTGCTGTCCTGCTTGTCTGCTCCCAGAAGGCACACTGCAGCCACATTTTTCAGTGATGCTTTCCACTTCGAGGTGTGGGAAGATGCAAGATACTTTTACTGCATGGACCTGCTGGCAAGCTGTGAGAGCAGGGTACCATGTGTACCAGGAGAAGCTGCAGCACAGAGGAAAGGTGGGAAGGAGAGAATTCACATTATAGGTGCATTTTGCTGAAGGGCCAAACTAATGCTTCAGTGCTTTTTGTCATCTTCCAAAAGAAAACAAATGAAAACTCTAGGAAAACACTAATTAAAAAAAATCAATTTATGTTCTGAAGAACATGAAAATTGTTTCCTAAACAATCAAAGATAAAATGTCTACTTGGTGTAATTTTCTTTCTCAGAGCAAATTATTTTTTCCCCACCCTTGGCTGAACCATAATAGGCTATCAACTCTGTGCAATAAAGCCCGACACAATAAAGTGAAAATTGCAGGAACAATAACAGAAAAAAAAGTATCTAACTAGGTAAGAGCTTAGCTGAAAACACAGGCCCCATCTGTAAGAGGTGGCAGCAATAAATCATGTTTAGAAGTTAACCCCCATCATGCTGAAATGATGAAAGTTTCTAATGGATTACAGGCAGGAGATGTAAAGCAGAAAGCCAGAGAAGGAGAAGGCACATGGCTCTGCATTGCAACCCCAACAGCTCCTGAGTTATGGGCTTCAGTGGAGGAAGTGACATGTGTTTATTTTACTCTACTGTTGTTTTCACAACCCATTTTACCACACCATTGAACGACACCATTATAGGATCTGACCTGTTTTTCAGCTACAGCATAAGCTTTAAAAATAATTTGACCTTCAAGACCTCAACAGAGACAATACTTGGAGCTGCCTCCACTACTTCAAGGTAAACTAAAATGGGAGTTTTCCTGTCAAGTGCAGCATAAAAAACTATTAGGCAAAAATGCTTAAATACACGTAATAAAAACTGAGTGTGGTTTAAGTTTCAGTAATAAGACAAGCCTTAATATTTCAGAAGTTTTAAGATGGTATAGCTCATACTAGAGTTTTGCTGTGGTGTTAGACAGGAAAGAAACAGTCATGGCTAAATTTCCCTAAGTACTAACATGTAATAAAGAATAAACCAACCTATTGTGTTCTTATTGGTCTGAGCTTCCTTATAGCCCCCCTGGGAAAAGGTCAGTCCAATATTATAGGTAAAGCACCATGATAATCCAGTCTTTGTATTTGGTTCCTGATGGAAGGAAAGATTACCTCTACAGTTCACTCTAAGTTACTGCCATATTTTTTAATGAAACAACAACAGGGCTGAAGAAAAATCTCCAATTAATATGCTACCTTTGGAAGCAAGAAGTTTTCCAGTTTAGGTCAAAGAACAATTTTTGCCTTTAAATAGATGATCATGGCTCTTCCTGCCTCAAGGCACCAAGTTACAGAGGCTGTAGCACATGAGACTATGCAAAGAATCATCATCTCTGATATTTCTAAGTTCAGCTGAGAACAAAAATGTAGACTGTGGTAGGGGAACTTAAAAGTTTCAGTTTCTGTAATGCATTTATTTGGTCTTGAAATGAAATATGGTTCTCAAAAGTACATGGATATGAAAGACTGATTAATCTACATTCAAAATACAGCTGAAGCTAAGCTGATAGCTGGTTTACTTCGTCTTTCTGATTGCTGCAATGTGAAACTAGGTAATAGTATTATTTGAATTCCTGCAAACTAGTTCCTAGCTCACCCATGAAATTCACAGCCTGAATTCAGTGGGAGGCAGGTGGTGTAGCTGACCTATATCACAGCTGTTGATACAAGAAAAGTTTATTGCTATTGATAACATGCTAAAAGGAGGATGATTTCTTAAACAGAAACATCATCAGGTTTTCCCATTTCTTATCGTAAGCTTCCAGACACACATAGGTGTGGTTTTTTGTTTCTGTTTTTACATTTTAAACTTCATAGCATGCACTGTCATTACTTCTTTCCCTTGAGGATGTTAATACAATTTCAAATGGACTAACCATATAATAGTATTTCTAAACTCTATCAGCAACTTCGGATTCAATTTTATTTATAGTCTATAGAGTGATTTATTTTAAAACAGAGTTATAGCTCTACTGTGTAACTCCATCTCATAACAAATTTGGTGAAAAGAAATTATGTAATCAGGCTGAGAGGAAGACCCATTCATAACTTTAAGTGTGCAAGGAAAGTGGTCATGGAAGGTTCATAACTGGCTTTTTGAAAGTGTTTGCAAAGTATCAAGACAAAACTATGTAAAAAGGTAACAGATGAAAGCTGTCAGAGGGTAAACTTCAAATCGCTAATGACATCTATAGAGCACAGGCAAACCAAGCTATATTAAAAAATCATCTGTACCTTCTAGCCTCCAAAAGAAAATATTCTGGTATCTCAGAGATCTACAATAAAAAGTGTCAAAAACACACTAATCATATTAAGTCTACATTTCTTTTACCTAACATTTCTTTTACAGCTTATTCCACAATAAAGTGCTTGTTATAAATGCTGCCAAAACAGTGAGCACCAGTTCTACAAGACGCCTATGAGCACATCTCAAAGTATCATCAACAGTCCTATCCATATGCTTCCCTATACATTTTTCATGTTTCTGCTTCAAAACATTCGTAGAGATCTTTGTGAATTGGAACTTCTAACATCTTGCAAAGGGTCTGCAGGTCTGTGTTCAAAGACTTGGACAACAAACAAAAGCCATCCATTTTCTGTCAGATTTTTGGAGCAAAGCCAGAATGAGTTTGTGAAACCTTGCTGTTGACTTGATATATACCAAAATATTGAATTTCTCTCTTTAATATATTTGGAATTACTCTTCCACTTCCCTGCTTTTCTTATCTGTCTTCAGACCTGCGAATGCCTCTTTTGAGAGCTGCAGATATTCACTGCACATGAAACACTGGTTGAGGAAAGCCACTTTGCTTCCTCCACATTCCTCCACATTGGCCAGAATTTTGCCCTTGCCACTTTAATCGAGTAGAGGTACTAAGCACAGAAACTGTGCTTCTCACTGCTGTTGTGTTGCCACTTTCCTTGGTAAAATGAGACAGTAGAGAATATGAGCAACAACTGTAAACCACCCTGTATCACTATTCATAATTCAAAGTATTGCATTAGCAAACTGTATTGTATATGAGTCCCATTTTCATGAAGAGGTATGCAAGACTGACAAGATGTACAAGATGTGGCCCATTTTTAACCCATTCCACTCTGAAGCTGACACTATAACGTCACAGCAATCCTTCACATAAAGTTCACAGCCAATATCAGAACAGACATCCTGACTGTGGCACTGAAGTGAAAACCACACATTTATTATGATGCCTTCAAGACACATTTGGCTGAAATAGCTGATGTACCGTGCTTCGAAAGGAGAGGAAAGTCTACGCAGACAGAATGAAAGAGCAGTGAAGGCAAAAATTGCATTCATATCTAGTTCTACCTATTTGGTGTGTTTTTGAAACAATGATGTCACAGAAGCAGACAAGCTCCGATTATGTATGAGCATCTGCACGTACACATCTAAAACATTTGCCAGCAAAAGTGCATTTCTCTCAATCCTGAAGCTTAAAAGTGGATTTGACCATCACAATGAAAGGGTGATAACACTGTCTGACCTCTGCCTGACTTGCTGCCCTCCTCCTGGACGCTGACTGGCACTAACTGTTGAGAACGACTAAAAATAACTGGCTTGTCTCATATACTATAATAAGGGCAAAGGGAGAAAAAGGGACTTATTTGAATTTCTTGCTGTTCACCATCCTGTCATATTCCTCTTTTATGTTTTTTCCCCTTGAGAACAGAGTTTGTTACAGAAAGCACAATTAACACACATGGTGAGAGCCAAGAACTTATTAACAATTTCATACCAGTGCCAAGCTGGTAATGAGTTTGGGGGTTTGAGGCAGAAGAGGGAACTGAGTATGAGAACCCACTCCACAAAGGGCCATATTTAAGGATGCCATCACATTGCCACACAGGGCAGACTTCCTTTTCCTATGGTGTAGGCTGCTAATTATCCAAAGACATGTGTTAGGTGTGTCACGCTCAGCCTCATTCTGCATAACAAATCATCCAGTCCTGGGGTCAGGTCATCAGCAATGCTCTCTGTCCTGGTTTCTAAAATATTTCCCTAGGAAAAGTTAAATCTCATTTCTCAAAATTACCCAGTAAATCACAGGAGAAATCCTTACAAGTAAATCAGTATTGATTAAAGGACAAGAAAAAAAAAGCACCGAAAACAAATGTGTTCATTGAACACATAAGAGCAGATGTGGAAGCAAAGTACCTTGGCTGATAATTACTGTCCATGTGTGATCAGCATGTATGAGTTTCTCTCAAGGTCCAGGTACTAATCACAGCTCCAAAGGAGACTGTTAGCTGTTTCACATTTGTTTGGTGGATCTCATCTCCGAATCAGTGTCTCTTCAGTGCCACCAGTTCCACACCGCTTAAATCATGAGCGATGTCAAAAGTTAAGGAGGAAGCAGGTTAGGAAAACAGCCAGCGATAGATAAATCTGTATGCAGTGAACAGGAGAAAATCAACAGCAGAAGGTTAACCTAGGCAGAGCTACAATGTGCATGGGGACTCCCAGGAGAAGAGAAATACGACTGCACCATTTGTGTACTGATGGCTGGAAATACATCAAGTTTACTGTTTGTATAACCCAAAGGAGTCCTTAAGGCATAAAACATTCAACAATTGCCAGGCACGCTTTAGCACTGAAGAACTGGTAAGAATAGTGTCAGTCTCTCAGAGATTTAACTCTTTTTTTTTTTTTTAAATTGGAAACTGCTCAGAATATTTTCACTGGCAGTCAAGGGGAATTAATTGGAATAGGGACAACAACTTATTTTCATTCTATGCTTAATATCCTTTATCAGTGGCACATGCTGCTGAGACTTATGCTCTACTTGCCCATGCACTCAGGGGGGTGAGGACTTTCAGCAAAAATTTCTTCTGCTGCTAGGTTTATCTCAAACAGAACTTAAGCCTTTGGACTAGAGCTTCAGAAAGTCTGGCAAGTAGAGTAGTCCCCCTTTCGCACTTAATCCTAGGCAAATGAATGAAGTCACAAGGGTAAAAGTAATCACTGCTCTTGGGCTATTGCTCCTGAGGAGTCCAGATCACGTTGCAAGGATTCTTTAAAAATTGGCAACACAGCTAATCTGAGTGCTGCCAAAACCTCTTACTCCATGCCACTTGAATAGATGAATGCCCAAGTTATTCTTAACTAGAAAATTAATAGTGAAGAGTGAGTCAGCACAAGCAGTTCTTATGAGAAACATCCAGAAACAAAAACAAGTCAGCAAAGTTATGCATTAAAAACAAAACCAAAGGTAGAGGATGCTCAAATCTAACATCTTCTCAGTTCAGAGAGTTGCTAGTCCAATATCCCGCCTCTGGCAGTGGCGGCTTACATGTGCGTAAGACACGAGAAATGGAGACACTATATGATGATGCTTTTCCTGGCATCCCGTCCCAGCATCACAGCACTGAGGAACTGTCTAAGCTGGGCACCAGGTCTGAACCTTCAGGTGTAGTAAGCAGTGACGGTCCCATTCTCCATGAAGCTTCTCTCACTCCTTTTTAAACCCGTCACCTCTGGCCTCCACAGTTGTTCTCGGTGTGTTCTCACAGAACACCTTGTGCATGGGTGTACACAAAAGGCTTTGAGATGTTACATCAGCACAAATAAGAGTTCATTATTTCACCAGACTTTATGTAAGAATGGTTCATTGCCAGGTCCTGATTTGATTAATCAATGCCTAGAGATTACAGAGCACAGCTGAAAGTACACACTCTTTCATTTTCTATTTGAGGCCCTGTAAAAGACCCTTTCTGAAAGAAGATGGGCATTTGAGTGTTTATAATAAGGCACTCGGTATTTATGCAACAGACCCTCGGTTATGCTCTATTATCCTGCCTGGCCTTTTTTTGACCTCCCTACTGTCCATTGTTTGGCTCTTTTATTCACAGTAGGGCTAAACGCCTGAGCACTGCCAAAGAAAACAGTGTCATGCATGTGTCAAATCACAAGTTTGCATCCTAAGTCATTGTTCCAGGCTCATTAACAGGAAACACAACCAGCCAAATCTGGATTTGGTAGACTGCAGGTATATTTGGATGCAAGAGCAGCAGACCAAAGAGCTAAGGATTACCCTGAGAAAATAACATCACAACAAAACGTACTTAACCTGCACTGGTAATCTTCATAAGCAACAAGTGCAATAGAATAGGAGGAGTATGTGCTTGGAAACACAACCAAATTTATGAGCAATTATAGGATTATAAACCACAGATCAGGAAATATAAAAGTGAATCTTACATGGCCACCTTTGGTTTCACTTGCTAGAGTTACTGGTTCATTGGCCTATGTGTGAAACAAGAACCTCAAGAAAATGTTTGGTGGTATCTAAGAAGGAGATGAAATTGAATGACAGATTCATAATTAAACCTTTATCTGTTAATAAGGAAACGGCTCAGGAGCAGCCAGGAGCTTATCAGACCTGGACAGGTCACGTTGTCTATACTTAGAGCTCCTTCTTTGACAGATAGACAATATCAGATACTAGTGTATTTATCCCCCTCACAGCACAAGGAGAGGTTGGGTAGGATTACAAGTCACAGCTTCATTTATTTTTCTGTCTCCAAGACATAAAGCCATTTTATTTCTTTCCAGAAAGAAGTTCAATAAAGTTCTGTGAACAGAGAGAGCGATAAGAAAGTAATGCATCAGTATCCAGCTCTACAAAATAACACCCTCACAAAACTGCTGCACAAAGTAGGCCAAAATTAGTTACCAAAAGCTTTGTCTGCAAACACCACAGAAGAACAGGTCTCCAGTCTATCCAGAGCACAGGCAAGCATCTTCACAGGAAAAGCATTAAAATCTGGCTGCTTAAAGAAACTGTTAGCATGTTTTTGAGGATGCTCAGGTAAGACACAAGGGTATACTGGAGTTTGATTTTAAGGTCAGCAATATCTAGTAAGGTTTTCCATGTTACAGAACATTAGCCTATTTTATGATAAGTAGGATTAAAGTTGATCTGAACACACTTTCTGAAAGCTGAAGGAAACAGTTTTTTTCTCCTTTGTCTTAAGAAACTGAAAAGCTTGCTAAAACATTAGCACTGTCAGCAAAGGAGGCAGAAAATATTCTGAGTGTGGCTAGGCACCAACAAGCTAGAAAATCTCTCTTCAGTATGCTTTTCTAAAAAGAGGAGAGAGAAAAACACCTCCCCTCAGGCAAAGTAGCAGATATATATTCTAAGCCTAATTTAGAGCCAGTTCAATCAAAGACTACTTCCAAAACAAAGGAATGTAAACATAGTCAGTTAGAGGAACTATGCTAATACTATGCTAAATTATGAGAGAGGTCTCCTGACAAGAGAGAGAGCTCTTATCTCTCCGTCACTCCTTGCTCTATAGCAATCTCTGTAGGCTGCTCCAGCATCACACTTCTGCAGCTCCTTTTCAAAAAGCAGTGCTTGCATGGAGATGAAGGCACTACTAGCGATATCAACTTTGAGTACTTCAGTATTATTCCCTTTTTTCTTCTCTAGAAATGAAACCATTGCTACAAGTACCTGCAAAATGTAATGAGATAAATACATTTATGATGCAAGCTTTATCTGATCAGTGCAAATGCCAAAAGAAACTCCTGCTCATCAGCTGGATGGCTATAAGGCACAGGATAACACCATGAAGGAGAAAGGTGAGCTCATGGAAGGATGTTGCACGCGTTGCAGCTGTCAACACTGCAGTAACTTAAACCACCTTGGTGCCTAGAATAATGGTTAGATCACACACACAGGTTTCCTATACAGTGCATGAAGAAAGCTAGGCAACTAAGAGGGGAAGCAAGCTAATAACACCGGAGGGAGACTATCGTTATATCACTATGGCCAGTCTGATAAAACGTGCTTCCCACAGTGCATGGTTCATAGCAGTGAATCCTCTCCTGCACTTGCTCACCTTTTCCAGCTTCCTACAGTAGTTAAACTGCTACGGACATAGGAAATCTGGGGCTGAAGACCACACTGTCTCTGAGGGATGGAGACAGTGAGCCGTTGTTGAGGGCAGTCACCTCACAGAGGAGACACTGGGGTTCTGGTCTCTGCTCCAATTAATATTTAAGTATTTCTTATTAAACATTAATTGAGAGACTAGAACTAGTTACCTATTCCCAGCTGAGTGGCTGTAGCCTTTAGGCTATGGAGTCATTCATTATAAGCTTGCTCACTCTCACTCTGCCTGATCCACAAAGTACTAACTATTCCCCTGCAAAGTGGAACAGCTTCGTCTGAAGGAATAAAGAGAAATCTCACCCCAAAATAACCTGTCAACTGACTGCTGGGGCACTTTCTTCAGAGAGAGAAGTGGATTCATATTGTCTCAAGCAGAGAAGACATCTGAGTTTCAAACCTTACTACAATCATGGAAACGGAGTAGGACATCATGAGCACCCATATCCTCCTCCAAACAGGTCAACTCTAAAAATACCCAGGGATGAGGTCAGCTGGGGAAACATCTCCCTGAGGGATTCCCAGTGGCACCTGCAGCCAGTTCTCAATATCCAGCAACAGTGTAGTAACAGAGCTGAGTCCAGGCCAGAGGTGCTCCTGAACATGCCTCAAACAGACCACTGGATGGAGAGAAAATTTTACAGCTGGAAACTTAGGCACCTATTGACTGAAGGAGCCCCAAGGAATAGATGGCAACTGAGTGAGTCTGCTAAGGAGCTGGTTTGGACCTAACTACTTTCTACATTAAATAGGAAGCCCTATGTACCCAAATCCCATTATAGTCTAACCTTATAACAACAAAAGAATGTGAGATTGGTGTGGATATTTATTAGATATGTGCTCTCAGTTGAAGTTTTTAGGTTTTATTTCGAATTGACAAAAATGAGAGAAAATCTTAATTCTTCTGACTCTTCAAACTGAGAAAATATCATTTCTAAAAAGAAAGTAGTCAAATAGGATTTTTTGAAGGTGTATTTAGTATAAAATACCTTTTATATTTTGCATTACTCATGTATTTTTCACAAAGCTGTATTTCTAAAATGGCTACAGCTAGGAGTGAAACTTAGCTAGCAGTGAAACTAGCACCCAGCACAAGTGCTCACACTTTGCATCATGCACAGGTTCCCCTCACAAGGAGTCCAAGCCATCACTCCCATACCTTTCCTGATTAGCATGAAGTACAAAATCTTGGTACCACTAAAATGAATACAAATTTAGCTATTGATTTCAATGGTATGGGGGGCTATGCAATTTGTTTTCTGACTTTTTTCCACCTATTTTCAGTACATAATCCCTCACCAATTTGTTTTTCCTCCCTATCCACTTCCCACTGCTCTCCTCCCTGGTTTTGCCCTCCAGAAGCTCAGATGTGTGTTGTTGCCATGGCTCATTAACATTGCCATCCTATAAACCTCCCAGCTTGTCTGTTATCTCCTGGACTGCAGGTAACCAGGTGCTGATTTCTTTCTGCAAGCTGCAATGTTATTTAGTAGCACAGACTACGAAGTTTAACCTTTTGCTTCCCCACATTTGTATGCTATTCCTCCTCTTTTTCACTATTTCTATTCCATATATGCAGGAGTGCTGGGAAGAGCTTACCAATACCTGCCAATAAGCAGCTTCTTCAGGCACAAAAGCATTCATCCACCCACATTGCACAGCTCCTAATCCTAGTCGCGTAACACCTACAAAACTGAAACTGTGCTATCTTTCATATCCATCTTCTACCACTTCCTTTCTTCACCTCATGAGGTTTCCCCTGCAGTTGCCACTGGTTTTGGGGCAGACACCCAGCTCCAAGGCATTCAGCTTCCTTACAGAGGAGAAACACGATCTCATCACAAGAACTTTCTGCTTCAGCTTCTGAGCTGGATCATCTGTACTAGCATAACCACCTCTGTCAGTAGGTTATCAGCTTCTCAGGGTAGTGATTTCATCTTTGTTATCCATCAAATAAAGTCTGCTTACGGTTACCATAAGGAAAGATTTTTTAGTGGCACAGACGGAAGAACCAGTCCCTCATCTCCTGACTGCAAATAAAAAGTGTTTTTAAATAAGAAAAAGCAATCACTGGAAAATTAGAAAATGATGAAAGACTGTATATTTAAAATATGTTTTTAAAAGTTTTTTTTTCCTTTAACATTCATTAAAGGCAGTCAGTTCATACACAGTTAGAAAATGTTAAGTGAGCTAATGACCATGCTGGTATCTCCAATGCAGAGAGGCCATCTCCATAGACTTTGTGATTCATAAAAACCACAAAATCTAGTCTCTGAGTACTAAAAATGATCTCTCTGGCATCAGTTTTAACATCAACATATTTTCTTGTTCAAATTACAGACGTTTTAACAATCACCAAATGACATTGTGTCCCATGTCTGAGATCTTGGTGGGAGAAGAAGAAAAAAAAATCTTAGTTTCCGTTATTTTACTTACTTAGATGATGATGATATTTCTATCCAAAACTGTAGGAATTTTTATTACATCATAATTAACAATGCTGGTGTTTTAATCTTTTGATCATTTTAACATGGATCTAAAAAAACATCCGGGTACAGAAATTCTTGGTTCATCCTTCACCATCAGGGTGAAACAGACACTTAATTTCTTCCAAACCAAGTGTTTTTTCTAGTGATGAGGATTGAAAATGGTTTGTTTGCCTTCCTAGACTGAGATGCATTATCTCCAGAGACCTGAGCCTGATACAGCAAGAGAGATCCAGGTCATGCCACCCTGCAGACATCAGCTGTGACTATATGGCACACTCTTGCAAAAAGGCATGAATTTTTAAACTCTGGGGATATGGAATTCCCAAGATTCTTAAAAGTCATCAGCATTCATGCGAGTGCATTCTGGTGGTTCAGAAAACACTCACATGCTTTCACATGACTATGGATTTCTGTGCAGATTCAGAAAGCTGAACTTTTTCAGAAGAGAACTCCCAGAGAATGGAAGAGCACTGACTGTGTTATTTAGGGACGTGGGACCAGAAACAGGAGGCTGATTTTTTGAAGACCAAGGAATCAGTCTTCAGTATCAAAAGGAACCCAGAACACAGCTAAAATACCATAAATTTATGTTACTTATGTATAAACGTTATTTCTACCTATATGAGAAACATGCAGCTTTTTGTTGTTGTTGTTTGTTTATATTTAAGTCTAAAGGTAAAAGGAATGATTATTTTTGGTTTTAGTTTGCAAGATGCTTTAAATTTAAGAACACTTATAAATCATGTCATATGGGGTTGGGACTGGGGTGGGGGGAACAGGGCACAATCAAATAACTTAAGTCCAGAATTTATCTTTAACACACTCAGCGGAGCTGCTCACATAAAGACCATCCTTTCTTCCTTTTTTTTTTCTTTAACTAGATTGTCAAATATACTGGTTAAAGAGACAAATGACTTTCTTATTGTAGCTGTCAATCTGTGGCAGCTCTTCTAATGACTGCTTTTACACCAAAACGTACCAGATGTTTCATTAAAGAAATGTTGTTGTTGCTTTTTTCCTATCTTAGTGTTATCAAGATTTGGATTAAGCTAAGTCTGCCTTTTCCTATTAGCAGTACTCAGAACCAGAGACACATTTCATAAACACAACAGAAGGGCAACTCATTTCTGAAGCCACTTGGATGTTACTGCCTTAAGATTTATAAGATTGGACCAAGGTATACTGAGCTGGGAACAAGGATGAGATCTCTTTGAGCACAAGGTGAAATATCAATGTAATTCAGTGTGACAAGGTCGCTAACAGCCTAGGGTAGGTGTCAATCACCCTCTATCTCTTATATTCAAGCAATTAATTGTAGTAGTGTCTGCTGTAAGCTTGGTAAGTGAAGGCACTAATCCCATTTATTGAAATACATTGACTGTTTTTCCATGAAATAAAAAGTTCAGCATTAGACTTTGTCTTTGTGGTCCAATATCATCTTATAAATAAATGGTTTATGAGCCTGATTTTTATACAAGTAAATTCCTTCCTCAGACTGTAATTAACTATTATGGCTTGTTCTGTTTAGCATCTGAACAGGAAATAACTGCAGCTGGGCTCACACTGAGAGTTGTTATTATCTCAGAAGAGATAAGGACAATCAATATTCTGGGGAGGACAGGTACTGAAACTGCCTCCTGAATAACTTACAGGTCAATAATCACGACAGAAAATGGAAGGGAGTTTTGCATTTGAAGGAATCCCAAGGAGACCCCTGAGGAAGAAATTGAGTACAAAGACGAACCTGTATCCTCTGACTTGGTTGTTTGTCTGACTGAATCCAGGTCACAAGGATCCTGTTCTCCTGCAAGCATTTGGGTAACCAAATGATTCGGTAGGTGTGTCAGTAACTGGCTGACTATGTAGCACACAGTAGGAGAAGCTGTTAGCATATGACTTCAGGATAAGTAGATATAAACTTGATTTTATTTTTTGTTAACCACTGTGACCACAATTATAATCACATATTTCATTTGAATACTGAAAATACTTGAAACATTCAGGTAAATATACCTGAAAGAGGTATACTTGCCTTTTACTGAAACCCGACTTGTACTACAGGCAAGTTCAGTGCAACCATTAAATAAGAACGTTTGTTCCTTTTGTGGGCGATAATCTTTAAACCCAGAGTAAACGTCTCAGTCCTAGGGGTTTCTCTAGGTTAAGAGGATGCCATTCCACTCAGCTACAGAAAATGTAATCGTTAAAAAAGACAAATTATTAAATATTAATATTTTTTTTTTGAAATTAGCCAAAAACCACTGTTTCCCATGTGGACAATGATGACATTCGACTTCCTTAATGTTGCCTATTTTCTGAACATGAGTGTGCATTTTGATTTTTACTGTACAGTACAAGAAAACTGTTGAAAGCTTAATCTAATCCCAGCAAAACCAAAATACCTGAGTAATGACGTGGGTGGTGAGAAAAAGAGTTGTGTAAATATTGGAAATTTTCAAAAAATAAGAAGCATTTATGTAAAACAAACCTTCATGTAGGTGCTGTAAAATGCAATGCAAAGTCTTAAGAGTACTTTGAAAAATTACAGCTTCCTAAAGCAGGTTTTAATATATTTGTAGTTTTGTTGTTGTTGTTTTAAAGTAATTAATTTTTTTCCCTCCCCTTTCTAAACCACAGCCCCTCACACTGGCAGGTATGTGGGATAATCAAAGACTGATAGGTGTTTTCACATGCTGTAGCATTTTCATCATTCAGTGTCATGTCATCCATGAAAAATTGCTCCTTTGCTCCCTTCACACAGCCATTTACCTCTTTCAAGTCTTGGACAACAGCAGTGAGTCTCTCATTCTCTGCCTGAACGTTGGTAACCACCGCCCTGCTCTGCTTCAGCTCGTTCTGCATCTCCAAAATCTTCCCCAGGTAATAAGCTTCTTTTGACGCAGACTCCTGGAGAAGAGTCTCTTCACGTGTTTCCCCATCTTCAGCCACTTTACGATGAATTGAGAAGGACTGTCCAAACGCCTGCAAGAGGAAAACAGTGCACACTATTAAACTACTGAAGCCCTAAAAAAAAAAAAAAGTTATCAACAATAAAGAGCACCTGCATAGCCAGAGGGAATGAAATAGATTGGTGTCCCATTCTCTGACCTAATAAATACTGCCATAGCAGCTTCCTAGCAGCTGAGGGCCACCATCTCATTTAGCTGAAAGGAAGCATCTTGAAGCTGTTCTCATTTGCAGTATGGATTTATGGCCCCTATCCAGGCAGTCTCCACTGAGATCAAGATGGTGCAGTGCTAACTAACTCTTAATTATTGCCTGTATTTTATCTATCCTGAATGAGGCCAACTGGTAATTGTCAATACCTTTCTTCTCTCACACTGCAAAATAAATGTGTTTTCTTTCAGAGAGCATAAACAGCTCAAAACCTTTCTCAATTGTTTTCCATTTTCAGTGTTCTTTTCTGAGGAAAGCTGATCTTACGGTATAGAAAAATGGCTTCCTACAACTTGAAAGATAAATGAGCTGAGTACCAAGCAGAGGTCACCTATGCCATGGGTAAGGTAAACATGGAGTCTGACCGCCACTTCTCTTCATTTATTCTGAAGTACTTTCTGCTTCAGCTAAAACAAAACAATATTTAAGTATTCAAGACATTTCTAAATAAATAGGCACTTTTCAGTGATTCTCTTGCTGTTCTTGTTACTGGCTAAGGGTGAGCAGTTTAATAACGTAATATTTTTCAGTGACAATATCTGAAGGGATGTTATTTGCATCAGCTCTGACACAACTTTGAAGAAAGCAAAGTACAAGCCATGATATCAGAACTGAAGGATATAACATTTAACTATGAAAGACGGGAAAAACATGCAAAATATAGTTTAAAAGTGTAATATAGAAAAATAACATAAATAAAACCTAAATATTAACAATAAAATAACACTTAAAATAAAACAAAAACCCATTTTGTTTGTATTATCTTTAAAAACAGAACATTTGATGAAAACCGCACCGCCTAACTCTGGTGGAAATTTCCAAAACGAAAACCAGGCACCTAATGTCATGAATATTTAGCCTAACATACGCAAAAGCTCTCTCACATATCTTAATTCAAAGAAAGTGTATTTGCACTGAAAAACCATATGTTGTTTTGTTTTGTGTTGTTTTTTTTTTCAGTGTTAGAGAGGTAAGCCATTGTAATAACTGGTTGTACAGAGGGAAATTCTCCATGAAAGCCTAATTTCTGCCCAGACCGATGAAACCACATAGCATAGTATATATTTGCACCTGCTGTAACCAGTGACCTCTTTTGCTTTCCCATTATTAAGAACTCCTCACCAAATAGAAATCATTGTTTTACTGTTGTTATTTATTGCCTTTCAGAACACGTTCTAAGTTTTACTGGCTCTGCAGCAGCCCCTTAGAAACTTCAAAGCAAAACCCTGTATAAAAACTTTGCAGCTTGTAGGTCTACTTTACTTAGAGAATCCTGTGAACTCAGCATTAAAGGATTCTAAAAATATTCAATAATGTATTAACCCAGCTGTCTTCTCTAAAGACTGCAAGTTACTGAAATAGCAAGCATCAGCAATTTGCTGAATAGGATTTTCCCAATAACAAGAAATTCAATTTAATGAGACTGTTGAACACTGATTCAGTCACAGTCTGTGAATAAGACAACTTTCAGAAACACTGCTAATAAATTTTATCTTACAATGCATACTTATATTCAATGGCTCACTACTCCTAATTTGAGACCTAAACAGAAAGCTCCAGTCTAACAGATTCCCTACAGGACAAATGTGAAGGCCATGTACCCAGGGGGGAAAAAAATAAAAATAAAAAAATCAAAGCACAGCAGGACAGCAGGTAGGACAGACAGGGTTCACGAAGAAAGGGAATCTGGAGCCCTTTCTACCAGAGGACTACCAGAGCACTACGGATGAAAATCAGTACACAGCAATGAAGGCTTTCCAGGTACATATTGTATTTTCCTCAGATGTAATGAGGGTGCACTTTAGCACATGTGATGTCTGAGAATGGCCATGAATACAGATTTTGGGGAGGATGGTTGGTTGCATAGGCCTCAGAAACTCTCCTTGTCTTTATTTTGGGCCATGCTCCATTTTGGTTTTGAAAAATAAATAAATAATCTTCTGTTCTATTTATTAAAACTGTTCTGGGGCACCAATAGAATTTGAGACGGCAAAAGATTTATCTAAAAAAATGTATACATGAAAATTGAAACATTTCTGTGGCGTGTCTATAAAAGCACTGTTGACATTTTCCAAATGCAACCATTTGTATTGGAACCATTGCAACAGCATATAGAGCTTCAGCAAAATAGAAACACCAGTAATTAACCAGGTATTTTTTCTCCATTGCAGTTTTCCTGTAATCTGATGAATAAATCTTTATTTCTAAAACGGGGACAGGACAAATGTCTGCCAAAAACATCTGATCTTCTCAGTAGATTAGTGAAGTCACAGTATTTTGTTTGCACTGCATCAAACCTCCATTTGTTCTTTTACTTAAGGTAAATCATTTAATCGCATCAGCTATTTCACAAAACATTTTAAGAGTGACTATAAATTGTTTTGGACTTCTGAGCTGATCTTCAATGCTGCAATGTGTTATGTTAGCTATACATTTGCTCTTACACAGCATAACCTCACCCCATTGACTGAATCTTCACCTCTGACAGACATGAACAACATATATGAAGGAAAAGTACATATATAATACACGTACAGTGCATAAAAGCATAACTGAATTTTCAAAATTTTAAATGCAATTTTTGTTAGTGTAACAAAGTTACTGTGTACTTAATAATAATTTGTACTTATAACTATAGGAAATGTGAGAGAAAAATCATTAAAACATTTTTCCCTATGAAAGCAAATCTGAACTTTACTGTATATTATACCAGCCTCTTTATTTCTAAAACTACTATCAATGTGTTAAAGATCTGGAGAAAGAAAGAAAGCACAATTATTTTTCCATATCAATGAAAATTATGCAAATTCATGCAGCATGGAGAACACAAGACGACTTTTAATTAAAATGCAAGCCAAAGGTCCTGCTTTTGTTTTTCATGGTCTATATAGAATGACAAAAATTTTAAACTTTCTAGACATACCCACTTAAGGACTTCCACAAGATTCCTCACTTTTACGTTAAGGCATACAGCACTATTTTTCATCTGGTAGCCAAAAGCAGTGCCAGGCTCTTACATGATCCCACTGAATTAGAAAAAGTCAAGAAACACTAGAGTTCCCTAAGCTAACAGTACCCAACTAACTCACTTGTATTGTTTCTGTGATGGTTTTTGGATTAATGCTGCATTGTACCACACAAACACATTAACGGCTACAGTTATTGTTAGTATGGGGCTGTCTTGCTTGGTGTGATTACTCATGAAAGCCACTTAGAAACCATTACTAGTCCTTTGATAGCTCTTAGTTTCATCAATCACATGGCAGAAAGTTTCTGACAAAGCACATCATCTTCCAGATTCAAATCAGGACATAGACAAGTCTGTATATATCCATGCAAAAACCCTTCGTAGCTTCTGTTCCCTGGAGAACCTTCTTCCCAGCATAAGTACAATAGCTGAAATCAGCTACAAAGGCTGAGGCACACAATGTTTTAACACAAAGACTGTTCTAACAGAGAATTTCATATTACATTACTCCCATCACATCTCTCAAGACTTTGCTTGAAAGGATGCTGTTGACTGAGTTAGAAGATTTATTTATTTTAAGTTGGTGATAAAAGATGAATCACAAGATGCCATTCATTAAATATTGTGTGTATATATATATGTATATGCATAAATATATACGTACACACTGAGACCTGAGAATTGTATTACATAATTGTATTACACGTGCATAAAGTATTATGACTTCTTAAGGGATGTTTTAAAATCTGAGCTTATATATAAAAATAAAATTAAAGCAATGAATAACATTTGAGTGTGTGAGAAAGGATGGTGGCAGCAGACACGCACAGGAAAGAAGTCAGTCCGATCACTGAGACAGGTATGAGGAAAAAGTCATTTGTCATTGAACTCAAGATAGTCCCAAATAGAAATTCCAGTGCCCCAGAAGCAAACTACCATGAAAGAAATAATGCAGTGAATAAAACAGGCATAAACTTATAAAAATGCAATAGAAAAATACAACTGATCCAAACAACGTATGTGAGAATATTTATGTCACATATAAACAGCAATAAAAAACCTAGTGTATAGTTAATGATGTGAAATGATCCCTGTACAATGATATAAAAGAAGGGAGAAGAGAAGCTACAAGTTCAGTTTAGGTGTAGAAAGCAGCATATATGCAAAAGATCAGCTAAAAACAGAAGTAGGTAATGAATGAAGCTATTTCTGAGTTTGTTTTAATTTTACTAGCCACCTCCTGGGGCAAGAGATCTGCACAGAAACTTGCTCTTCTAGTATATGATGATTAACGAGCAATAAAACATGACTTGACTGCTATCAGGATGATCAGGCAGCCTATCTTTACGGCTTTGACACTTAATGTAGTTTCTCTGATGTATAATGCAACAGCATTGAACTTGTTCAAATGATTACCTGTTTCAGCTGCTAACTTGCTGCAAAGTGGAATGCATTACATATCAGTTACCTCCACATTCCTAATACAACAGCAGGGGAAAAGAAGGTTGGGATTATCCAAAATAATAGTGTACTTCCAAGGCAAACTTAGTATGACACCACAGATGGAAATCTGTACTAGAGAAGCCTCACTGGGGTACTGTAGGAGGACAGCTCTTTTGTGGCACAACTTGCATGCTCACTTATTACATAATATTCACTTAATCACTTGCAGTTCTGCATCTGTCTTTCAATATATATATATATTTTTAATTAATCTCACTATATATTTGTGGCCTTTCTTCAAAATTCATTTACCAAGCTCAGGGTTCTGTGACTTTTTTCTGCTAAGAAGCAATACGTTGTAGACATAGGTCTATGATGAAATCCTTTCTCAGCAAGGCTGAGAAGGGGAGTGAGTGAGCTAAGCAGCTCTAGCCCTTCTTCAAACCCAGTTGGTATGAAACTGGCCCCCCCATAAGATGTGATGTGGTGGCAGCTGCACTGGTGCTCCATTTAGATGCCTTCTCTCTTTGTACTTACCTCCACTATTTCACACCCTGCTCATCTGAGCAACCTGATCTTGGTGGCCCTACCTGAGCAGGGGCTTGGACCAGGTGACCTCCAGAGGTCCCTTCCAACCTCAGCCATTCTGTGATTCCATAATCTGAACGCTGCTGAAGTCATCCAGGATGAAGTTTCTTTGCTACTAAATCCAATCCAGCATTCAGCCTTACTAGGAACCTTTCTTTCCATAGGCTTTCCTACAGGCATGTGCTCAGTGCTTGGGTATGATAATTTGTCTGTTTGTTACTCCTTGCTCCCTCATCCTTTGGGTACACAGACTGTCCAGCATTTTAGACAAGGATTGTGTTTTATCCTTGAAGAATACAGCAGGTAACAGTCTAAACCTGACTTGTATGTCTTGACAGCATTGCAATGCAAAGAATAAATAACAATGCCCTTGCAGAAATGACAGATGTGTGGACTGATGGTCATATATGTTTTCTAAGAAAGTGGAAAAGTTTTATGACTCTAAGATTTACTCATAGTTTAAACCTTTATGTAGTTGGCACGACCACCTGCTGTTCATTTAACATAGCTGACACAGATCAGCTATTTGGAATCTAATACAGAAGTGATTAAAATATTCAAATGCAAATAGGCACATTGCAATCAAAACAAAGACATGCATGTTTAGTCAAAAATGGTGTGAGAACAAAGGATTTCATAGGTATTGTGTGGACAGTGCATGAGAGAGAGCCCATACCAGGAAGCAGGTTTTATACTTAGAATGCAGGCTGAATCAGCAAGGTCACACAGGCAAGAAAGCTGGAGGAGGAACTTTTGGTTTGTCAGGCAAACTAAAAACAGTTTGTTTTACACCTACTGAAGTATCCCATTCATCTGATTCCTCCTGCGTTCACTAAAGCAGGGTGCTGAACACTCCTACAGACAGGCAGAAGATAGAAAGATGCTGGATCCCAGCAGTAATTTCTCTTTCAAATCCAAACAAGGAATACAAAGGAACTGATCAAAATTCAATCATATCCAAGCAACCATCTAAGCATGAGCCATTTCATAATTTCAATACTCATGAAGATGATCAGTTTTACTCTTTACATCACACAACATGAATAGTCTTTTTTTTTTTTTAAAGTAACAACATACGTTTTACTTCATATGCCCCAATTTGGAGAAAAAAAACTATTCAATGTTTTATACACTTCGAAGTAAACTAACAAATTGAGGTTTCCTTATACGTTCTTGTGAGATCGGAAAGCCTTATAAAAAGGGTGAAAATTAAACCTTATAGGACAGTTGTTTCCAATTCATGCTTGGCTAAAGACACTCAATATGACCTTAAGGAAATTGTGCAACTTCCCATTGGAAAATGTAGATGACAGCATCTGATACACAGGGAAAGAGACTGCTATTGTGCACCCATTCATGGCCTGAGACACAATATATTATAGTTATGAGCATAAATGCTACCCAAAGAAGTTATTTTATTACCTCATAAAGAAAAAAAAAAAAAAAACATTTATTTCCAAATACCAGTATATTTAATCTACTCAATTCAATAATAATAATGTAAATTTTGGTGCAATTGTAAAGTCGTGTAAGTTAATATCTCCATTAAGTATTTAACTTGCAAATAAGACTTGCATACCAATGTGCTAGAGGTTTTATCTGTCAGAAATACTGAAGAGATCATATACATGGGAAACAAAAGTAATACCCAGACTGTTACAGATGCAGAACTGTAGCAGAAATGTAAACAATTCGTAGTCTTTTGCCTAGGGAAGCTTTGAATAAAAGCATGCACACTGTCGACGTCTTCTGTTTGCTCTCAACAGATGCCTGCAGTGTCTACAGGCCTGTTGAAATTCATATATCAGTTACTAATCAAAGCCTTCAGAAAGTACTGGGGGAAAATGGCATTTACATTCAACTCGGCTACTTGCGTGGCCATGCTTCTGTAGTCCCAGTGCATCTTGTGTTGATTTCAATCAATATGCCACGGTACGAGGCCTTAGGCAGCCATGCTTTATATAAATATGGAACAAAAATATTCCTAAATGTGGCAGGAACGAGAAGAAAGCACTACCATGAAAATGAACATTCAATAGTAACCTCCATTGTTCATCATCAACCCAGTCAAAGCAGAGTGAATAAGAATTTCCATTTAATTGCCTTTAACAGCACTCAATATGAGAATTCAAATTCCCTCCAGGCACAGAAAACACAAGAAAAAAGAAGCTTGCAACGAAGAGCACCACTTATCTACAACACAACTAATTAGTTTTATGATGGCAATTTTAAAGCAGCTCTATTCAAAATGAATATGGCCAATAATAAATTTATTTCAATAAACAATATTATTAATGAACCACAAGACAACTTAAAAATTTGCACCAATGTCTGTACTGATGCTTTTATGAGTTCACACTATCATCAGATCAACCTCCAGCTATTACAAATTTCCAATTAAAACCAAGAGAAACTTCACCAGAATAAACATGAAAGACTGACAAGAATAGGGTGTTTTCTTGTTGCTTTTTGTTGGTTTGCTTTACAAAAAAAGTGTCTAACCTCTGAGATAGAACATGCCTTCCACGTAAACTTTACCGCCTTTGTCGTATGGCAAAATCCCAAGTTTAACGAAAACTTTGTGGTTTTTACTCGTCTGTCTGCTTTTCTGTTCTTCTAACAATGAGGCTAAGATAACTGCACTTCCTTGTCCTGCACTTCCTTGAGTAAGGCTGCATGCTGAGATCCAGTTCCTTAAGGGCTGCGTGCCTGCCTGTGATCTCTAGTTACTTCACATGAACTCCCCATACGTAAATTCACATACCATGGTAAGAGTGTGTTTGTAGGGCATTTTGGAAGTGGCCTAAGCTATGCCACATTGCTAGTGAACAATAAAAACAACCCATGAAGAATACTGACTGCCTTCTACATTGCTGCTGCTACTTCAGCAGTAGCTTTCTGCTGGAGAGAAGTTTCAAGGGTAGTATTTATAGGGAAGGATTATTTCCAGTTGCAAAGTCAGAACAACAGGGACGAAGGAGGAACTCTTTTGTCACATCAAATTAAGACTATCCCAGAGCAGCCTATAACAAAGCAGAGGCAGCATGCCCTGAATGCATTCTCTGGAAAAGAAAAGAAATGAGAAACAGGGACAGGACTAAGCCCTAGGCAGGTATACACAAACCAGTGAAGCTGTATGAAGCAAAGAAAGAAGTTTGCTTCTTAGAAGAGAATATTCTTTGCACATTAAAAATTATAATAATAATAAGCAATAGAGAAATCCTGTATCCTAGGCCCCAGTTGGAGTACTGTGTCCAGGCTTGGGGCCCCCAGCACCAGAAGGATGTGGACCTGTTGGAGCGGGTCCAGAAGAGGCCATGAAGATGATCAGAGGGCTGGAGCAACTCTCCTATGAAGAAAGGTTGAGAGCTAGGGTTGTTCAGCCTAAAGAAAAAGCTCCAGGGGGACCTTACTGCAGCTTTTCAATACTTAAAGGGGGCTTATAAAACAGATGGAGAGCAACTGCTTGCTCAGTCAGATAATGACAGGACAAGGGGGAATGGCTTTAAACTAAAAGGAGAGATTTAGATTAGAGGTTAGGAGGAAATTCTTCACTCAGGGTGGTGAGGCACTGGCACAGGTTGCCCAGAGAGGTTGTGAATGCCCCCATCACACCATAAAACTTGTTGAAAGTGCTAGTGTTGCAAATAATTAAAAAATAAGGTTTGTTTGTGCTTGAAATCAGCTTTCCTAATGTTGATCTTTCCTGTTTTTATAAGCTCCTTTATATCTAAACAATCTCAAAAGTCAGTCCCTGAGAGAGGAGCTCAGTCTAAGCCAAAGTCATTGTAACCAGGCAAGATTTAGCTCATATCTACAGCAGTAAAGGCAGCAAAAGACGACCTTCCTAACTGCTAAAACATCATTAACAGCTACACCTTTTGTACCTAACTACATTTAATAAGCACAAATACTTCAAGTCTTAATTTGTCTGTTATCACGTATTCATATTGCCTGCAATTCCTTCTGCAAACCAACAGCACAGCAGTTCTGACTACTCCATAGGTGATTAATAAGAATCTCAGCCGACACCTGAATTGTAAATAGTTCCCAGACTTGTTCTCCGACATGGTATAAATACATAGTACTGCCTGGTGATGAAAACCCCCATTTGTGAAATGAATCATCTCCTAGTAAGCAATTAGCAAAGGATAAATTTAAGAAGATGATATGCTTTTGCTTTGTTAGCAGCTTTGTATCAAGGTGACCTATCTTCTAAGCTATGAAATAATTGCATAAGAATATGCAAACTAAGCACCCATGACTTCTCTAATTCTACTGAGAAAATAACCAGAACTTTCATTGGCTTCAATGGATCCCAGTCTTCAGCCCTAGAAATTTCCTTCTGAATGATAAACTCTATTCTGGCTCCTGATTCACTATATTTGCTCATGTGGAAATTACAGGCAGGAATCATAAGCAGTTTAAATAATTAACTTTTAAAAGACACCAAAACCTATCAATCTTGGCTCTTTAAGGTGCAGTCTTACTTTCACAGAAGCTTTCAAACAGCTTCACAAGTATCATCAGAATTTTCCCTTTAGAGAGTCTTCAGTCTCACAACAGCAGTTTTTGTGGAATGGAAAAGTCTGCTTTCTTCCTGTGATGCCCGCCTGCAGGAGCAATGCCTGTGCTTTTGCAGAGCCTGAGATCAGCAGCACAGTCAGGAGAAGACTCCAGTCAGCAAGGGAGCGTTTAGCTTGCAAGCTAAATCTGTCACGGCACTGGATGCCAGAGCTTTCCTCTTTTTTTTTCCAGAAAGGAAGCTTTCAAATGTCTCTGAACTTAATAATTGGCAAATTGTACAGATGGCCATTCACATTGTTGCAGCACCAGAATCCTAATATTGATGCCTTCCACAAATGCTTAATGATTTCCTACCCTTTTGAAGAGACTCATAAGTATTAAGATTGGTACAAATGAAGTACAAAAGCAACTATTTGCTGATATGTGCACGTGCTCACATGCACAGCATAAGAAAGAGCAGAACAGGGGTTAAAAAAGACAGTTAGCAACTGTTTGCTACAGAGTACCATAAGTGTGATTTCATGCAAATTAAAAAGAACAGACTGACCTAAAGATAAGGTGCCAAGATGAAGAGGACTGAAGCCATAAAATATACAGATAAGGAAAACAAGAAAAGACATTTAGAATTTTTACCTAGCATTTATGAGGAACAAAACAAAATAGCGAGGCATGATACCAAACCCACCATCCACTCCTAGCACATACAGACAAAAGCCAGTCAATAAGAACTCAAAGTACGTTATGAGAACTTACTACCTGGTATCCCCTGACACACATTACACATAATCCTGACCTGACTACTTGTGCACACATACATGTTTTGATTCTTACAAGTATATGGTTATTAAAATGAGTGAATGAAATCTGTGACAGAATGAGTGTAAGCAAGCAGAAATCAGGCAACTTACAGATTCTGGAAAATAAGTATCACCTCCCCCTTTCATAACGCCTCCAGAAGCACTAGCAGCTTGCCTAGCTCTGGAGGCAACTTTTTTTTATATAAGTAATCTGTGTACACATAATCAACATGCAGACAATCAGTACACACAATGTGTATTCAATTGTAAGTATATTTACAAAGTAAATTGTAAGTACATTTACAAAGTATTGTCATGTCCTTGAAATATTACGTGCACCTGTACAAGGACTATAACTTCACAGATATAAGGAACTGGAGCATATTTATTATCCAATGGACTTTTCAAAGCTAAGTCCACCTTCTGAACTTGGCTGCTTGCAGTGACTGATGAACCTGTATTATGATAAAAGCCCTATAAGAGTGCTAGTGAACAGAAAAGTGGGCAAAACTCGGTGAATGAGAACAGCACAGCATGTTGTGATCCACGGTCAGCACATCCACAACCAGGGTCCCGTCATCCAGGGTCCCGTCATCAGGAGGGATGTCAGATTGCTACCATGTTACTACTGTCTTTATAATTTCTATCCTTTTTTATTTTTTTTAATAGCGTAATGAGCTTCAAGCGTTGGGTGCCTTTCCTACTGAGATTAAGAAAGCACCAGCAGCTCCTCAATGCAAAACATGGTTTCAGAGGCAGCTTTGATTTATTGTTAATCTCTCATACTGCTTGAAATCTCCATTATATGAAGAGCATTTCTAATCTACATTTGTAATTTACACTTACTCTACTCAATGAGTCATTATATAACAAAAATACTATCACAGCATGGCATCTGACAGAGATGTCTCAGACACATATAGGGATGTTCATTTTCCATTCATCGCTTTATGGACTAAAGAGTCTTTGGAGAGCATCACACAAATCTACATTGGAAAATATCTCAGTTAATCAAAGGATTTGTATCATCAGAAGGAGATAGAACTCTATCAACTCCCACTTTGAGGCAGTTCTTGAGAAGTTTTTTTTCCTTTTTGTTGTGTGTGTGTGTGTGTGCGTGTGTCCATCCCCCAAAGCAGCATGTTCATTAGGTATCTTAAAACTGAACCTCTGAACTGCAGCACATCTACACATGAATTTGTTGGTAACACACACCGATAGAAAAGGGTACATAGCATAAAACAGTCTCATTGAGCAACACATTTAGTTTACAATGGATTTGTATTTTGACACAGAGGAGTATCTACAATTGTAACTACCTCTACTGTTGGGAATCCGTAAGCCAGCCTTTTAAACATAGCAGTGACTCCAAATGAAATCTGTACAGATCGAGCCAAACTGCATCACTGAAGTCTATGCATACCCAAAGAGGGACATCACAGAACAAAAAACACCCATTCTAAAGAGCTCTAGGAAAATGAAGAAATGTATGCTTCTCGATACAGTTTTGAAAGTCCTGTAGACACAGCTGTGTGTATACTAACACTGATATACAGTGATGTGCAGTGCCCCACCAACCCAGATATTTAGGAAGACAGAAGAGATCCACGGCAGTCTCTCACTGGCCAGGCAAACCCAGGCTGTTTCTGTAGAAAGCCAGTCAGCTACCCCTGTACTAAGCTTCCCCAGAATACTCCTTTCTGAGCTGCCCCATATAGCAGGGTTATAGCAGGGTTTTTCAGTGGCTTAGCTCCTTTTGCACAAAACACTGTCCCAAGACAGTAAATTCAAGCCATAACCAAGAGTTAATCGAGTGTTTCCCTTTACAGGATGAATTACAAATACATTCATATACTACTAACACATCACCAGGAGCTGTGAATCAAAGTATAGTTAGGAAGGAAAAAAAAAATCAAGGAAAGGAGAACAAAAATATTTTTATAAAATATCTAGTATTACACTCCCACACTTCTCTACCCTCAATGCAGATTAGAAAAGTCTGGTAATATCAGAAGCCAGGGGTTTGCAATTCTATATATACATATAAATATAAATTGATTAGGACAGAATTCATATGAAAAAAGAAACTTAAGTCATCATGACTCTGCTGTTTATTACACAAATAGCACAAAGACACTGTGCTGTGTATTTACACACAGAGACACGTAATCACATACCAGTGCTGATGATTTCAGAACACTCCAGGAAATGGAGATGGATTTTGATTTAAAAGACTGTCCAAACCCCTTAGGCTGCTTTCAAAATAGCAACTCATAGGTTTATTTCAGGGCTATTCAATCCATTTTTGCTAACATGCTCCAAGCAATTTTATGAAGGTCTGTTCAGTAGGAGCAGCATTACAGCTCAGCTGGGCCAGCCACATCCGGCATGCCACCTCGCAGCTCAGAAATACAGGCACATATCTAACCTGCTCCCAAAGAGATCAAGGAATGTTAAAAAAAATAATAAAAAATCTGAAACATCATCACAGCCATGGCTGCAGTAAGGTTTAATCACATGCTGATTCCTGACTGAATACAAGTGTTATCCTCTCATGACAGGAAGAGCATAAAAGCAACGAAAAATGGAATAAAGGAACCAACAATGTAGTATAACAGAAAATATTCAAACTTTTGGCATTAAAAGTTCTCTGATATATTACCCGGCATGCTGTAATTTATTACTATAAAATTCATGTAAATGTCATGCACTACTGAAAAGTCCAACACAGATTTATTAAGTATGTTGCAAAACAAAACAGCACAACCAAACAAAAACCACATGAAGAATGTAAAAAGTGCAAAACAATACATGTTTAAAATATTTGACTGCTTGGAAATATAGCAAAAAATTCAGACAGCACTACTGGCATAGCAGTGTATTTATTAGGAGGTTAGTCCCAATGGGTCAAAAGGTTATATGTCTGAGCCACTGAAAGAATTACAGGAGACAGGAAACTATTTCATTAGATCTCAAGATTAACATGTTTCATTGCTGACCCTGGTGATACAGCGTAGAATACAAATAATATTAGCAAGACAGTACACAGCAACTCTTGGTGACAAAAAATAAGTTTATTTGGAAACAAAAACAGAGACTTAGGTTTTAACTTCAGTGAAATATTGCAGAAGAAGGTCTGAGGTTTTGCAAAGGTCACAGTAAGATGATGACATTTTCTACAGAAAAAGAATAATGTCATTTGTTGAAAGTACTGATAAGTCAGGCTTCTCAGGACAAAAAGCACTGAAAATAAGCACAAAGTGTTCAGATCGCATCTTGAGATACCATCATACTATTTGTTATTTACAGAATGAGGTTATGCACTCACCATACAGCAAGATTTTTATCTATTTTTCACTATCCAGAAGATTAGACCAAAGAGCTGTTAACAGTTATTAAAAATGGTGGGTGATTCTTACTTAACTTGAATTGCTGGAAACTATCCTACATAGAACATTTTCAAAAGCAACAGAGAGAATTGTGTCTCTAACAAAGAGCTTTTCATGAAACAATCACCTTGAAGAGGTGTAACCTATGACCAGCTTCTTGATTTTAGAAATACTGATCCCTTGCTGTGCAAAATTATAATTTAAAGAACTGGAAACATGTTACCACTTAATATCTCTAAACAGAAACATCACTACACATTAAATATCCAGCCTGTTTTTACCAGATACCTGGCCAAGCCTGCTCCAAAGGACTAAGGAGGTCACTTGAATCCTTTGACTGGCCATCTTCTTTGGCCATCACTCCTCTGGAAGAAACCCAGACCTCCTACATCCTATGGCCTCTTTTCAACTACATTGTGACCACCACTATGTTAAAGAAAGGATGAAAGGAGGAGGAAAATGTCAGCTTTTCTTGGTTACACTAAACAAACCAAACTAAAAGCCAGCCTTCAAAATGCACAGAGGGAACATATTTCTGCCCTTTCATTTCTGTTTTCATAGAAATGACCACATAAAGAACATTCTCCACTTATTTAGATTGACTAATCTACTTTATCTGTCAAAGATGTCATGTATTTTAAAAATGCAGACCCATTTGAAGGGTAGAAAATATCAAAAAATAGTTAATACAAAGAGAAAGATGTGGAAAGTGGAATAAACCACTAGCAAGAACAGCAGCTTCTTCAGTGCTAAAGGCAGAGTCACTATATTATAACCAGGAAAGGACAAAAATATAAACCCACATCGATATTTTAACAGTATTTAGCTAGAATTTAATAAAAAGTAGTTAGGTAGAATCTACACCTCTTCATTGCCCTTTTCCTTCAGAAGGAGCTTCACAGAACTGTTAACTGATATCTTGGACTGTATCTGTATATATATGGAAGTACTGCCCAACTATCATTAAAAGGAAAATGTATTTCAATTATTTATTCTAAAGTTTGCTGTTCATGTTTGGTTGTTAATGTAGTGCCATGGAATCTAATACAAAGCAGAAAGTCTATGAAGAGCAACTGCTTTAGGAAATTTCCAGTAATGAGAGGGTTCAGCAGAAAAAATGGGGTAGCCATCTTCTTTAAAGAAAGGACACAAGAATGAAATAAGGAAAAAAAGTGTGAAGTACAGGCTGCTGTTTAAGTCATGCTAGACATGGAAGAGAAATCAAAAAAATGCTGCTTATCCCATAGTAATGAGCAAAAAACAGCTTCCAAAAAGTTAGCAGAAAAGCAGGAAGAAAATGAACAGTAACAGCCATGATACTGGGGACAATTATGAAGGTCCCGAAGAATACAGTACATGCTTTCCTTACTCTTCATTAGAAACAAAATAAACCAAATGCAAAAACTTTGTGACAGAGAACATTATTAAACAGAGAGAACTGGGGATCATAAGCAAAGCAAAAATGAGCAAACTATTACTGAAATAAAATTAGATGTCAGTCAAGTTAGAACCGTACCTTATTATATTAGGCCCTTAAACAAGAAGACATCAGCGATTTGCAATAGAAGAGTAAAATATAGATCAAAATCAAATTGCTTAAGCAATCAGAATAGTAGATGACAGGCTTGTGCTCAATTCAGAAATGCATGCTAATCCAATAACTAAAAATGAGCTAATAAGATGGACTTGGTGAGTCTTGCAGTGCTTTAAAGGCTTTGATGTATTATCAAGATTGTCTTTATACTATACAGTCCTCAGATCTCTCATTTTCTTATTGCTCTTCTCAGAAGTCACTACTGGGAACTACAGTTGCATTTGTGCTCAAAAACAAGAGTCGACAGTTATAATGAAGATAGTTTCAAATTAACTGTATATGAAGGATGAAGTCACCTCTTAAAGGTGATTATTTTCCACCAGAGAGCAGCAGTTAGGTTGGGTGAGCTTGCATATAATATCTGAAGGGTTGAATAATTTTACAGGAAGACAGAGATGATTTTTGCATGCTTTTTTAATGAAGATGAAGAAGAGTCTATTTAAGTGGTAATCTATCACAATGAAGGACTAGAGAGTCAAGCAAAACTCGGAGATGAGGAAGAAACCGTAAGAAAGAGAAGTGGATACATTTTAACACAAGTTACAAGACTGACTGTCCTTAAAGGATACCAGGAACAGAAAGAGTGGGTGGCACAAAACACAAGAATAGAATTGGGTCTGGAAGTAATTAGAAAATTAGAAGGATGGGAGGAAGATACAGCTAAGGTAAGAAACCAGTGCATAATGAAAAGGCTTGATGAAATGAAATTTCCAAGCCCAAAGATACAAAAAAAAAAAAAAAAAAAAAAAAAAACTTTATGATCAGATTAGGATAGCAGTAATTGTTGTATAATTGTTATAATAGGGCAGGAAAAGGATAAATAAATCCTAACCAAAACCATGCCTTATGTTAATTGGTTCCAGAGCAAGAGCAAGAGTAAGCAGTATATAACAGGCTTGAGTATCAATAGCCAACATAGGAACTATTTAAATAAGAAATAAAGCTCGCGAGCAGATAACAAGCATATGTGGAAGACCTGGTGTTACAGCTACAAGGGCAGAAGAAATATTTATTTAGCAAGGAAAAGGACTCTTTGTGTTCAAATGAAGACAGACCCAAAGGAACACAACAAGATATATTGAGCAGCTTGTTTGTGAGGGAAAATAATTTGGTGCTGATTTTACTAATTGCTGTCTATGGAGTAGCTTGAATGAGGCTAGTGAGACCTGGATTTCCATGGTTCATCCGTATCAGGGAATAAGTACCTGGGACAGATGAGAAACAAATATGAGAATATTCAAGTGAAAGCACTTATTGGTCCAGCCTCAATACCACAGTGCCAGTACAGATATCTACCAGAAGCAAAGGATTGATTGCAGTTTCTTATTGATAGTTAAGATCAACAACTGCTGTGCAGCTGCCTTGTATTACCTGCAGCTCTCCATCCAGTCTACTGCAGCATTGGCCAAACAACAGACAGAATCCTAAATATATAGAATAGTCTCAAATCCTAAATTCAGAACAAGCCCTACATCTTTGAACTCCACCAAAAGCTCCAGCTGCAGCCAAAATGCTACAATTGTTGGAGGTGCAAAGCAGTGTTCAGAAAAACATTTAGTATATCATTTTTATAACCCCCTTAGTGCAGTAACGCTACTATAAGTTCACTTTGATGTTCAAAGGGAAGCAGCAGTGTCTTACTGACATGCCACAGGCTTTCCTTAATGCACCTGTGCCTTATTCACTTACCATGCCACAATTATATTCACACAGATAACATTCCTACCCAGTATACCAAGCTGGTAATATTTGGAGGTGGTTAAAAATAAAGATCAGTAGGCTAACTGGACCAAAAGGTCTTTGTACCTTGCAAATTCAAATTTAATCTGAATTTAAGAAGCAAGACACAGATATGGAACAACTTTCACTGTGCATGGCCTAAAACAGAAGTTATAGTATTACATAGAAAAACCCTTTCAAGAAGACTCAAGATAGAGCAGTAGCATAAAAAACAGCTCCCATAATGTTTTTATCTCCCTGTTGTAGTGTATCAAGTGCAGCATCGTTGGGGTGAACCTACACAGTAGCCACAACCACTCAGCGTCCAAAGGAGTTATAGAAAGGAAATAGTTACTCAAGCAGGAAGGTTATGCTTCTGCAGAGAACCCAACTACTCCAAACCACTGTGGAGAGTTTCACACTTGGAGTACAACACTGCGTTCAATGGAACTGAAGTTAATTTGCATAAACCCTAAGTCCCCAAATAACTCACCTAGAAGTGAAGTATCAAGCAAGGTCTACACTTCTCAAATGGACAGAGAAATATTTAAATTGAACTGGAGAGGTAGAGATCTATAACAAATCTGATAAAAGAGGTCTCCTTACCAGGTGTCCTTATCAAGATGTTTGAGAGTTGTGAGCAATAACTAGTTAACTAGCAGTAACCATTAACTAGTACAGATCTCAAATACATTTGAGGTAAATAACCAATGCTGAGCTGAAAGGTTTTCATGTGCCGAAAGCTTTCTAAATGAGGAGAAAAAGTTTCAAGTCTTCATACGTAATCAAGCAGAATCGTTGCTTCTTGAACAGGCTACGTCCTCATTAGTTTTAAACAGTCTATGTGGTGTGCTGATACGAAAATGTTTTGAATATTTCAATAAATATTAATTCATACATTTGAATATTTCAAGAAGCTAAACTAAACCAATTAAGGATAGAAATGTCTGCCTTGATAAACGTTCTTCACCCTGTGAAGAACTGGTAACATACGTGAAGCATTGAAGTTGGTGCAAGGAGGAATGAATTGTAATGTGTGGGTGTGGGAGCACCAGAAGATGCCAGAAAAGGGCAATAGAAAGCCATGTGCTTACAGCAGGTCATCAGGATCCTAGTATTCCATTTCTCAAGATGCATCATTCAGGAAGACAGAGGACTTGAGCTTCATGGCTTGAAAAAGATAGGGTTGGCACCTCAAGACACCCAAATAACAATGTAAGGGCAGCATGGAAATGCCAACAGTTTATGAACAGAGTTAGGATAACCCCAACAAATCACAATTCCAGCTCCTAAAGAATACAAAATGTACATCCTAAACCAGCACGTTACCAAATTAACGGCATGACAAGAACTTAACAGTGGGCATCCCTTTTTTTCTGTGTCATCAGAAGAAAAAAGGAACCTTGACAGAGCACTTGAACACACATTTATCTTGGTGCTTATGGGAATGTGGCTATGCAAGTGTGTGTGAGTGAAATCAATTTTGGTTCAAAATCAACTTCCTCTCCTATAAGTAATGTTTTGGCTCTTATGTAAATATCTGCGTATTCTAGCAAGTTATTTGCCACCCATCACTGGAAAAAAAAATACTTTCTGAGGCACGCCCACAGCATTTAAAATTGAGAGCTCTATCAAGAGGATGGTGGCAATAAGCAGTCTACACAGACCACGGGCACATGATTCAACCAATTGGACTTATAAGACGATGGTAACCTGAGTAAGTCACCATCAAAGAGGAAATTATTGTAACCTGAGGAGAATCAAGTTTAAACCTATGCCAATAATATTGCTATAATTAGGTGATAGCAAGTCTTAAAAGAGATATTACATGTGCCCTTTTATCACTGCTAAGTAACATAAATTTGCAGTTACTCTAAGAAATCAGGGAACCCAAATGAATACATGATCAATGACGTATTATAACTATCTTGAAAATACAGAAAAAGAATAAAAGGAAATAAGGAAATCACGTCTTGACTATTCTGACTGAAAAAGTGGAGCTGCTTCCAGAGTGCCTAAACATCAGAAACACCATTTAGTTTCCCCTTTTCCTTAGAGCTATATATGTAGTTTTGATCGCTCTGATATCCTGGTCCTTATTGCTACGTATTTATGTATTGTTCTATTACCATTAAAAGAAACAAGTGTTTCTAGTATTTGGCTTGAGATTTCCTAAACCATCTATTACCTGGTCTTTGAAGACTTGGTAAAGTATTCATCTTGCTTGGATGTAGCAACTGCATTATTCAAACATAACATCATGGGCTCAACAGAAAACTGACAGAGATTTTATAGGCTGCATTTTACAGCAGATTAAAACAGTTAATGCAATGATATCTTCTGGCCCTCAGATTTATTCTGCTCTTAGAAGACTTAGTCTTTTAAAAACACATTTGAAAGAAGCTCATTAACCTTTCTCTTTACATAGATTTAACACTGAAAACACTATACTGATAACTATTAAGTTGACTTCAGTTAACTGCAAGTAGCATTTTAATACCGTAATTATACTGACAAACACAGATTCACAGATTCACAGATTTCTCTAGGTTGGAAGAGACCTCAAGATCATCGAGTCCAACCTCCGACCTAACACTAAGTACTCCACTAAACCATATCCCTAAGCTCTACATCTAAACGTCTTTTAAAGACCTCCAGGGATGGTGACTCCACCACCTCCCTGGGCAGCCCGTTCCAATGCTTAATAACCCTTTCGGTAAAGAAGTACTTCCTAACATCCAACCTAAAACTCCCCTGTCGCAACTTTAGCCCATTCCCCCTCGTCCTGTCACCAGGCACGTGGGAGAATAGACCAACCCCCACCTCTCTACAGCCTCCTTTCAGGTAACTGTAGAGAGCGATAACACTGTCGCCATCCTCAAAAGTCTATCTTTTCCTCTTTGATATTAACATAACTAACTCATAAGAAAAGAATACTTCATGAGCAGAAGTTAGATATCATCAACAGTTTTTTTTTCAGAAGAGTGTTAAAAGTTACACAGCAGTTGCAACTCAGTTTCTTGTTTTCTTTTATTCCTATCTTGTAAACTCAGGAAAACTTTCAGTATGACCACGCTCATTTCACTTGACCTCTGTGTGCATCACTACACCTTGCCACTACTTGACTGAGTTAATTATTCATTAGCTAAAATAATCTTTCTCCAAGATAGCTAGAACTTACAGATACCACTTCAATATGAATAAATAATAGCATACTGACAGGAATATGGTATTCATTTGGTCAGAAGGATGGCGAATAAAATGATCATTGATCTAAATAGATACCACAACAATCACAGCTTTAAACATCACCATGTCTTTCTGGTAATATTTTTCAATAATGAAGAAAATAGCCAACTTTGTTCAAAGGGCCTCAGGTATCAAGTACCCACACTTCTACACCTCAAAGGCCTCTGAGTTTTAAAAGGCAGGAGGTCAGTGCTTTATAAATATCAAGTCCCTTGTAACCTAGTTTCAAAACCGGCACTCATAAGTTATTTATTATTGTTGTTATTTTAGAAGCTTCCTGTAAAGATTAATTCTAATTAGTATTCCACCTCAAAAATGGAGTGGAAGGCCTTCTAAAGATCTAAGATATTTCATATTTTTGGAAAGTAAAAAACATACTAAAATTTCAATTTGAAGAGCAAAGAGTGTAGGATCTGATAAAGGGAAGAAATCAAATTTCCTTTTCTACACTCCTCTTGACAATCCAGGGAAACAGGATTCCTGGAACAGGAAACATTTGCTTATTTCTTGAAATAAGGGATACAATTTATCATACACTGAATTTTCTGTTTAAATTATCAAATCATGTCTGTCAGTGTTACTGTCTTTGAACAGTTGCTTTAAATTTCCTATGTAAATTTGGGTAAGGGCAGTTCCAAAAAGAACAGCTTTCATTTTGTTTTTAAATAAACACCTACTATGAGCATTACGTCTGGCAATGGCAGGAAGTTACAACATTTAAGGCTGTAAAAAGCACAGTTATATGCTCTCTTTAAGTGAGATAACAGAAGATATAGAGCTTGAAAAGTCAAACTTTGCATTTCCTGTTCCTCTTTGATTATAAAGAAAACCTTCAAAAATAGTTTACATGTGTATAAATCATCAGTTGATGTTGCAATTGCGTATTTTTACTGGCTTGTCAGAATGTTTTTAGAAAATCTGCATAAATGTTTTGAGGTAAATCACATAGCAGGACGGACAGAAATGCTACCATAACTCTCTAGTAAAACAACTGTGACTGAAGTACACAAAAATCGTAACTGTAAAATTACACAGCCGATTATACTGCTGCTGAAATAACCTCCTGATTTGAAGAAAGTATCAATGGTTTTCACCTAAAGTACCATAAATGTCAACTGTGACTATTATTCAAACTATAAAGGTTAGTGCATTTCTGTACTCAGAATTTAAATTAGCAAATCCCTATTATAAAGAGCACTTTTGAGATAAACTAATTAGATTTTGAGCTGTTAAAACACTGACAGTGAGTGATGGCCTGGCTGCTTGCCCTATTATTTCTTCTGAACCAGAAAGAAACCCTTATGTTAATAACAGTACTTTACTAGAAGCTTTTTAAGATAAAACACTACCTGTAATAAGGAACATGCATTAGTGCAATCTGAAAGTACTTTGCAATGACCACTGAAAGATCAGTAGGCAATGGAGTGCTAAAAGCCAGCACTAGTGACATTCAAGCTGAGGTTCATTGTGAAGGACAGTGTTAAAGTAACAAGGCTTCCCAAAACCTCTTACATAACTTGTGTAAAATATATTTCAGCACAATCTGTAATTGGTGCAAAAATAGACATTCAAAATGACCATAAGCTTGGAATGGGTTAGAACAAACCCATTTCTGTTTCTGCTTTTTCAGGATGGTCCCACTTGTTTTTATACAACTATGTTTCAGAGATTTATTGGAGAAATCAGACAAGGAAAACCCATTTTCCCTCAAATGTAATCTAATGCAAGTATCAGGAGCTATGTGCTCCATGTGGCATATTTACTATTTACTTTTTAGGGCAGTTCTCTATTTATCAGTTAGTGGATCAGTTAGTGGAGCTTCCATCACATACCTTTCAACATTATTCTATAAAGTGAAATACAGACCTTTTACACAAAGTTTCTCTAGGATAAGCTTTCTTTATTTTAAGTCCAAATAGCTCACACAGAAGATAGGTAATAGCCACATGGAAAGCAGAAAAGAAAAAAAATAATGAATGATATTTTGTGATTGAATATTATATCACAGGCCAATGCCAGTATTTTCAGTACGCACAAAATCAGAGCCTGAAAATCTCACCAGTTGAAAAACAGATTTATTCTACTACTAATGTATATATAAGTACACTAATAGAAGCAGAACCACGTCAAAAAGAAGTTAGTGACAAAAGCCTGAATCTGTTCACAGGACAGAGGTCCAGTGGTGCCAACTATAGACTTGTCTCACATCCTTCCCAAGGATTGTGGATAATTGATTCCTTTTAAAAATAGGATACTCATCTAAGCAAAAACATTTTAACTGTTGGCTATTAAGAGAGAGAGAGAGGGGCAAAGATCAATAACACGGGCCCAAACTTCTTCCCAGCTTGTGTGCCCATGACAAGAGAACCCAGATCTCCAGGTCCCACAGAAACAGTCTAGCTACATCGGGTACCAGCAAGAAAAAGGTAAACAAATAGGAAGTGCTATGGGAGATTGGATGCAATATAAGAAACAAAGAATTTCAGCATTTTAAGACTGACGCAACAGAGATCCTTCCATATCTTTAACCTTCCCAGGTTAACCAGTCTGTTAATTTGCAAGTATACAAGATATATGGTATTATAAGAACCACAAAGAAGCCTGGACTTCAGAAAAAAGGGTTCATTGAATTTGTAAAGGCCACATATTTACATACCCTATTTTCTCTCTAACGACATATCCAGCATCCATCTTGTGAGAACTACTTACCTAGAAACCATAAAACTGCAACAGCAATTCATCTACCAACATGACAGAGACAGCAGCATATTCGAGCGTCTTTAACAGCTTGATCAATTTTATAGAGTAAAGCTGCTCTCTGTTCTGAAACTGTATCTGCTTTATCAGAAACATCCTGAAATTCTTCCTTTAAATGACTTGAGCCAATGCTGAGTATACCAAAATACTCTTTAACATAGATTTTTATTATTTTTTTAAAGTAGAATAAGGGCTGAAGTTGAAACATTTAAAGTCATTTCTTCATCCACAAAACCATCACCATCTTTTCAGAAAGATGGAGAATTAGGCAGCTTTTTATAAGCATCTGAGATACCGATACAGACAACTAAAAGGAGGTTCTGGTTCAAGGATTGCTAGGTTTCAACTAAAAGTCTAGTGAAAGGAACCCAAGGACACCATTTCTAAAAACATACCACAGGAAAAATAAATGGAAAAACACCCTGTAATTTTAAGCATGTTTCCAACAGTTACAGGCTCATTTTTCTGCTTTCAGTTATGAAATGCAATTTGCACATCATGGATTTTATATGTAGCTGAAATCTATTTCTAGAATATGCAAAAAGCCTTCAAGAGATGATAGTCCCCACACATGAAAACTTCACTGGATATCTGGGTCAGCTGCAGAGTCATCACATAGAACATATGCCCACAGTGTCAGCATGGTGGGCAAACGAGATCACAATCTGTCTTTTTCATACTAAACAAAATCTCTAATCGCGAAAAAAAAAAAAATCTTCCAGTAGTTGTTTTCCATTTACTATCCCTTCTTCTTTCCCTTCTAGGACCTAATTAGAGACTCATCAATTATACTTTCAGGCTGCTTTGTAATAAGTGTGCTTCCACACCCAATTACTCCACTTTATCAATCAGAAAACATCTAATTTCCTTTGGCGGCTATCCTCTGGTTTTATTCAGAACTTCTGTAATGATCTGGGACAGAATTCATCTTTCCTGACTAAACAAGCTGTTTTCCGTCACCTGTCTCTTCCTATGTATTACTTTAGAAAATCTGTGCTATTAGCCCATGGACATTCCATGCCTACACAATCTGTATTTTCATGGCAGTATCAAATACAGCATAGTTTTTGTATACAATATATTTGTATACAGCATATTTTCTTGTATACAGGAAAAAGAAATTGTAACTCTGTAAGTAGTTGCTTGATAATGGGATGCAATATTTTTTTTAATATTTATACATACTAATGTGTGGATATCTATGCATATATAGTAATTACGAAGAACAGGAATATTTACTGTAATGAAAGCAGCAAACATTTAGACTATTAGACCTTCTAAGTCTACTGAGCTGATGAGGTAGGGGGGATGGTGTGGGAAGTACTTTTTATCAAAAAAAATCTCTTCCCTGCTTTGGATTTAGTCTAAGTTGACACTCTGTGATACAAAGTAGCTTACCAAAACTCTAAAGATTATTTCCTCGCATATATTAAGGATGGGTTGTTTTTAACTTCTTTTCAAAAGATTGTATGCCTTATCTACAGTACAATCATACTCGGAAGTTATACCCCAGCACATTTCAGACTAATCATATAGTTGGTGCTGCTCGCTTTTATAGTTGATTTGCTTCACTATTTTAGAGAATACAATTTTTTTTTTAAAAAAAAAAAAAGAAGTGTTTCACCTCCCACTCACTCCCCTGCACAATTTATTCATTCAGCAGTTCTGGAAATTCAGCAGGGAATTTATTAGCCTTCTGTTCAGTAATACAGATGAGCTCCAGGGAAAGAAGCAAATAAATAAATAAAGCTATAATTTGTGGCTGCTATCAACACCAAATTTGACTGAATGTCCTTCCTGGTAAACTGCAGGAAAGAGCATAAAACAGAAAATGATTTTATTCAGCTATACAGAAAAAAAAGATTACAAAGACAACCTGATACTTCAATGAATAATTTGGTTCAATAAATAGGAATTCTGCATGGCTTAAGAAATCAAACAAATTGTCCTAAATCAAATAGACTACAAGTGACTACATGTCTTTGTGCAGCTAGCCCTGCTAAAGGAAGATAGCCTTAGCTCCTCTAGTGTAGGACGGCTAGCCTGTGCTGTCAACCCTCAGCCTGCCAGCTGGTACCTCAAACTGTAGATGAAAGAAAGATCATGTGGATAGATGACGGGGTACTCACTCAGCTGTTCATATCCCAAGGAAGAAAAGTGTTTTTAAGAAGAACATGTCACTGAACCAAAAGCATCTCAGTAAGGTACCTCCTCAGATGGCTACAAGAGACCCATCCTCCAACGAACTGCTTGACGCATTACACAGGGAAGAGCTACAGCCACCAAGATCATCCTTCAGGCTCCAAAGAAAGAAAATGAGCATTAAGTGCCACCCACAGAAAAAAGCTGGCATATGACTTCAATACTCTCAAGGTGTACTTCTCAGTTGAGAAGTATGGGAGAAGGCTTTCCAGTATCTTCATCAATGACATACACGATGGGATTGAGTGCACCCTCAGCAAGTTTGCAGATGACACCAAGCTGAACGGTGTGGTTGATACCAAAAAAGGAAGAGATGCCGTTCAAAAGGACCTGGACAAGCTGGAGAAGTGAGCCCATGTGAACCTAACGGGGCTCAACAAGTCCAAGTGCAAGGTGATGCACCTTGGTTGGTGTACCTCAGACATGAGTACAAACTGGGAAAATAACTCATTGAGAGCAGCCCTGCAGAAAAGGACTTGGGGGTTCTGGTAGACGAAAGGCTCAACATGAGCCAGCAGTGCGTGCTTGCAGCCCAGAAGGCCAACTATATCCTGGGCTGCACCAACAGTAGAGTGGCCAGCAGGTGGAGGGAGGTGATTGTCCCCCTCTGCTCTGCCCTCATAAGGCCCCACCTGGAGTGCTGCATCCAGGTCTGGGGCCACCAGAACAGGAAAGATGTGGACCTACTGAAGCAAGTCCAGAGGAGGTCTATAAAGATGATTAGAGGGCTGGAACACCTCTCCTATGAAGAAAGGCTGAGAAAGCTGGGGATGTTCAGCCTGGAGAAGAGAAGGCTCTGGGGAGACCTCACTGCAGCTTTCAAAATTTAAAGGGGTCTTACAAAAAGGAAGGAGAGGGACTCTCTACTCAGGTAGATAATGACAGGTCAAGGGGGAATGGTCTTAAACTAAAAGAGGACAGATTTAGACTAGACATTAGGAGGAAATTCTTCACTGTAAGGGTAGTGATACACTGGAACAAGTTTCCAAGATAAGTTGCAGATGCCCCATCCCTGAAGGTGTTCAAGGCCAGGCTGGATGGGGCCTTGGCCAACCTCATCTAGTGGGTGGCATTCCTGCCTATGGCAGGGGGGTTCGAGTTAAAGGATCTTTAAGGTCCATTCCAACCTGAGCCATTCTATGATTCTATTAAGGCATTTGTTTTTAATTTTTTTTTTTTTTCCCTCAAGGAATTTTTTCTTTTTTCCTTGAGGAAAGCAAAAAGAACAAAATCCAGACCTTTGCTCAGTCTCTGGGGATCTCATGAAAGCTTTTGCTCCAGTCATTTGGACATCATTAACCAAAGCAGACTGCCCTGAAAATGTCAGCTAATTAGTTAGTTCTGACAAGGTAGATCAGCCACTGAAGATGAGAACACCTGAAACCTTCATTTATCTTGCTAAAGAGAATAGGGATGTAGTACTTTCCATTTTGATCAGCATATTTTTCTCCTTCACACCCACGGATGTTTTCAGGTTCTTGGGTAAAGTAGTTTTCAAGTGAATGATAAGTTTTACAGATCTTGCCGCCTACAGCAAACATTCTCATAGGGGTCAGGATTAAGTGGTATATAGGCTGTGAGATGCCTAATCTTAAAAAAGGAAATGTATCTGTCCGTCAAAAATAATTGGTACTAGAGGGTAGCTGAATGCAAAGACAAGGAAAGAAAAGAATGAATATCTGGTGTAATCACATTTCACACAAATCTCTTCCAACTAGTTGCAGAAAAGCAAGACAGATAAAAAAATAAAAATTAAGCCCATCAGGCAGTTGTCCTTGTATAGGAAAACATTGTTGCCAAAAGTTGAATTTCACAGTCACATGAACTTACATAACACAAGAAAAATAAAACATCTGCTCATTTTAAGTATCTTTAGTATCTAGCTATTTTTACCATCTTCTATATATATTGTTATTCTGGAATAGATTTACCCCTAGGATTCAAGATTCCTGCTCGAAATCAGTCTGTGTAAGCAATTTCCTGCTTTTATCTTCTTCCAGATCCCTAGAAGAACTTTGCTGTAAAGTGAATTTAAACATAGACTTAATGCCAGTAGACTTAAGTCTACTGCTTTATTAATTACTTTCATGCACTTCTTAAGCAATGTCATTTTAGAGCTGCTAGGCACCACTAGGTCATGCATCAAAAGCCATTCACAGGCTCTCATCTAGGCAGCTGGATTACATAAAACAATATTACACATGCTTTTAAGTTATCGGGCTCCAGACATTCTCTATGTTTTCTCGGGGGTCATGAAATAAAATTAGACTATGAACATTTGCTAAGATCAGGTGAAAATTTAGCGCATAACTAATATTTTCCAAAGGTATTGGTGGGAGGGAGACAGCACCAAAAAAAAAAAAACAACAACCCAACAGCAAACAAAAAATACCCCCATCAGATAACTTTCCATTAAAGATGTTCCTTTTCTACTACAGAAACAGCCATTTCATCATTCCCCCCGGCCCTCCCCCGACCGATATTCAGATACATTTTTTCATGGACACAAAGACAATTCCAAAAGCAAGTCAGAGGACTTAAAAATAAATAAATAAATAAATAAAATCATAGAACGGTTGAGGTTGGAAGGGACCTCTGGAGATCATATAGTCCAACCCCGTTGTTCAAGCAAGGCCACCTAGAACATGTTGCACAGATGCCTTTCATGAGAGCTTGATCCCACAGGTGTGGTCCTAACAATAATGACAGGCTATGTCTTACGCACTTTAAGAAATCTGGACTAGTAACTCTGTTTATGCTTTGAATTTCCATATTGAAACAGCTACTCAGTTTAAAGTCCCCAGTGGTTTAAGGTACAAGAAAAGGATTATGTACACATTCCACCAGGATAAATCTCATTTCTTTGTAACATCATTTTGCATTTTAGAAAACATTATTCTTCCTTTGCATGTCTCTCCCCCTTCTTTTTTTAAATATAGGGAATGTTTTTGTCAAACATGAAGTTCTCCAGAACCGATTTAAAATAAAAATCAACTACACTGAAGTATCTAATATGCACAACTGAAGTGGAACACAGAAGTCCAGCCCTACCAAATAGAAATGGAAGCTTGAGCCATCTTCAGAAAGTGTTTTAAGATGCAAAGCTGCTCTCCTAACTTATGAAGTAGACATATTTATAGGCAAATATGATGTACTGGTGACTTTTATTCAGCATGCATAACAAAAGTAAGCATTCAAAACTAGTTGTACCTCATGGCCAGTGAGATAGGATAGTAGATAAACTAGGGGTGGAGTGGGCAAAGGGAGCATGCTCTGGACCCTAGCTTAGGACTGCTGAGCAAAATATTCATAATCACACTGCAGCTACTGACAATGGCATCAATGTCATCATCCTTTAAATGCCAGGGGCATTTCACCCTGTCACAGCAGTTGTCAGGAGTCTAAAAAGGACACTGGTTCACTTCAAGCCATGAAGAACCATAAAAGCAGTACAGAAGAGACTCAGCATTACTCAGGAAAAAACAACTGTACAGTGAACCACGTTTAAGTGTTAAAATGGGGACAAGATTGATCTAGATTAAGTGGATTTTCAATAAAGATGCAAAAGAGCTCTCAATCTAGGAAAGCTCTTAGGCATGTGATAACCTTAAGCATGTAAATAGGCCTCCAGGTTTCCATGGCACCAGTAACAAAGAAGGTGTTTGATTGGATTAGGACTGAACGCCTTCATTTTCTCCTTGCAGCTACTCTATTTCAAGCCGAATAAGGTCCAGGATATTCACAAAAAAAATGTAACAGATTCACTACTAACTGGAAAAAAAAATGCTATAGACAATACCAGTTAAAGTTATCCTGGGTGCATTTAACAATCCTAAAACTGAAAAATTCCCAGTCTTTCAATTTTCAGGGAAACTCTCATAAACTTTCAATATTCAATAAAAGCAGAGTATTTATAAATGACCTATTTAAAATAGTTAAATGAAAGGTGCTATCATGAATCTGGACAGATTGGAGAGCTGGGCGATCACCAACCATATGAAGTTTAACAAGAGCAAGCGCCGGGTCCTGCACCTGGGACTGGGCAACCCTGGCTATATGTACAGACTGGGTGACGAGACGCTGGAGAGCAGCCCCGCAGACAGGGATCTGACAGCAAGCTGAATATGAGCCAGCAGTGTGCCCTGGCAGCCAGGAGGGCCAACCGCATCCTGGGGTGCATCAAGCACGGCATTGCTAGTCGGTCGAGGGAAGTGATTGTCCCGCTCTGCTCTGCGCTGGTGCGGCCTCACCTCGAGTACTGTGTGCAGTTCTGGGCACCACAGTACAAAAAGGACATTAAACTGTTGGAGAGTGTCCAGAGGAGGGCGACGAAGCTGGTGAAGGGCCTAGAGGGGAAGACATATGAGGAGCGGCTGAGGGCACTGGGCCTGTTCAGCCCGGAGAAGAGGAGGCTGAGGGGGGACCTCATCGCAGTCTACAACTTCCTCGCGAGGGGGAGTGGAGGGGCAGGGGATCTATTCTCCGTAAACACCAGTGACAGGACCCGCGGGAACGGTGTTAAGCTGAGGCAAGGGAAGTTTAGGCTGGACATCAGGAAGAGGTTCTTCACCGAGAGGGTGGTTGCACACTGGAACAGGCTCCGCAGGGAAAGTCAGGCTCCCCAGGGAAGCAGTCACTGCACCAAGCCTGTCTGAATGTAAGAAGAGATTGGACTGTGCACTTAGTCACATGGTCTAAAATTTTGGGCAGACCTGTGCGGTGCCAGGAGTTGGACTTGATGATCCTTATGGGTCCCTTCCAACTCGGAATATTCTATGATTCTATGAATTCTGGGTATTTTTATTCTATTTGAACTCCTTGTGCTAAAATTTTGAAAGACTCATAACTGTTTAACTTCTTTCAAAACAGTGAGTCTTCCAACTATCATTTGTAGATAGAAATATTCAATAATGAGTATTTCATAGAAGAAATGGGATCTTGGTCTATTTTCCCCAGCAATGCTCAGTCTTTAATACAGAAAGATTACTTCACAATTGTTGTTTTAACAAGTCCGTGCTATTAGTAAAGCAGAGGAAGTAAATATCCTTTCAAATAAACAGCCCTGTCTACTGAGTTATGAATTTGAATTAATATTCAAACCCTGCTGCATAGATTTATCTTATACGAGCACTAGAATCTATCCCAGCCAGCCACATATTCATAGCATAGGCTGTTTGTGTTTTTTTCCCCTCCATATTTTTCCTTCCAGTAACATGTCTCTCTTTAAAGATGTAAGATGTGCTGAATCAGTGGCATCACATAGCAACAATCTCAGAAGTGTATTCTTGCCAGAAAACCTCATCTGTTTTTTGTGGTTCTGCTTTTCTAGTGCTCATTAGAATCAAGTTTAACAACATAATTGAAATACTAGATGGGCTCATAGATTACAGCATCTTTTTCAGCTAATTGAGAGGTGGGTTTTTTTGTTTTGTTGTTGGCGGGTTTTTTTGTTTGTTTGTTTTTTGCTAGCTGCAGTAACAAAGGTATAACATGGTCAATTGAAAGAAAAATTAAAGTTATATGAAGATAAAAATCCAAAACAAATGAACTTGTTTTCTTGGAACAGCAACACAATTGGAAACATACACTTCTAAGCAAACATATTTGAACAACCTATTCTACTATGCCATCCCAGCCAAAGCGAATTGCTGTTTTATGGTCTTCCATCTTCTGAGGAGTCTGGAATAGCTGCCCTCATAGAGTCCTCTACCACTAGCTATCTGAGAGTAGATAAACAAGATGGGTATAGAAGTGAAACAGACTGCACCCACAACAGGGCATCCCTCTTAACTGACCTGCTGCTATCAGATGTGTCAAGCCAGCCTGGCACGAAGACCCCAAATCAAAAGCTCAGGCTGGCAGAAAGTAGGGACTCCCTATGCCTTCCTCTGCAGTGTACCCATCATATTAACTGTTGATCCAGGAAAATAGGTTTGTAAGTCCTTTTTTTTTTTTTCTTCCTGGAAAGATGTGTTTTAAACAAAGCCTAGAAAAGCTTGCCTCTTCACATGCACAGAAGGCTACTTCAGCCACTATTCTTGTTCTCAAGCCATTTCCTTAACAATTTGAGTTCTAGAATGTAGCCTTCCTTCAGTGATAAAACAAACAAAAAAATGAGGTAGATTAATAAAGAAAAAACACCATGTTTGAAGCACTGTATTTGACAGAAACAATCCCATTAAGAGCACTTAAATATTTTTATCATGTCTTTATCGAACAGATCCAGAATAAATCTTTAGAATAAAAACCACATTAAGTTGCATTAATATTTTATATTTCTCATGTAAACCAAGCTTGTTTATCTCAGTAAAACTTCCTGTGTGTTTTTGTTTTTTTAATATGCATCGTGAAAAAGCAGTTTCATTTCTGTAATAAGATACAGAATCCTCCTTGTAGAATCAAGCTCTTTGGGTTCAATCATCCATTCGGCCCTCATAATAAAAATACACTGGATTCAAAATGAACAATGTGGAAAAAGCAATAGCTCTACACCACTGAGTTACCTGAGGCCTACCTGCAATGAGACCTTTCTTCCCCCACCACTTCATGCTTTGAAATGGCTTTTACATTGCCAGACAGGAGTTTAACTTATTCCCTTACAGTTTCACTGGTGTTAGAGACAGCTAAATCACAGAACTTGAGGCTAAGAGATAGATTTGCAAAAGAAACGTTTGCTTTGATTTTACCAACACACATTTAGCAGGATCAGAGAAAGCCTTTGGTCAGATAGCAAAATGTCTCACCCAATGTGCATACTTTTGGCACATACCTAGATTTCCCTTTCCCTCTCCTTTATTGAAAAGGCAATAACACATACAAATGAAAGCAAATTCTTGCAAATTCCTTCAGGATTGAATTAATGTTTTTAACGGTGGCCTAATTTGAAAAGCTGTCTCTTCAGAAACCATTTAATGAATCAATGTCCCTTAGTATTTCCAAGGAGGCATTGTCATGAAGGGAATTATGCCCTTCAGTCGTGAGAGAGAAGCAGCAATATATTTATTGATGAAAACAGTGATTTAGTAAGGCTTAATCGTGGATGAGACAGTGATTTAACAAAGCTCTAATGGTAAATGTGACACTAACAAGATTCGTGTTGGCAAGGTCACTTGATTATTTACTGCACAGAGGACAGGGTCAGACTAAAAGCTTCAGGGAGACCCTGAAGTTGAGTCATGAGGTTCAGAACGGAGTCCCTTTTGCCATCCAAACTCCAAGGAGTCTAGATATGACAGGATGCTATTCCAATCCCAGACTTACCAGTTTATGCCTAAAGGATTATATACACATTCAGTCCTTTATATCACTTTGCTAGGTTTACATAGTTTCAGCATGCATAGTAAATTACTTGCAAAGTTTTAGCAAGCTAGCTATTAGCATGTATCTCTCACAGGTAAGGAATCTCTCGACCTCTGGGAGTAACCTTGAGTGGCATCCCTGCTCAACAGGAAGATTCTTGCATCCAGCCCACTGAAATATAGGTTAGCTCAACAGGCTCTGGGCTGTCCCCTATTTATGGTGCAAGACAATTGACTGCTAATCATATTTGCATACCAGCCATGTTTGTTTGGTGCATGCTCCATCAGCCTTTGGATCTATCTCCCCCAAATCCACCTTGAGCCCAGTTCAACTATCATGGCCAAACACACTCAACATAGTCATCACGGATGGTTACTGCCCAACCAGGGTTACAGGTGAAGGGTCAGTGATGGGGGGCAGGGGAGAGGGGGAGTACACTGTCACTAGCATGTGCAGATTACTTTGCATCTTTAATTCCAGAGTCCAGAGAAAGCAACAGGAAAATTGCAGTTGCTGCATATGCATATATTTCACCCATTTGGAAGTAACATGCTACCAAGTGCATACTATTATATTATTTCAAATATCCCTGCCTGCTTCACAATTCCAAATGGTAGAAATCAGATGAATTTGTTTAAATTGTTTTGTATCATTATTATCAAAACAACTAATATTCATGTAGTATTATTACGGTAGCTTGGGGGGGGGGAAATCAATGTTTTCCTAAGGTTACTCAGCTTCTGCAACAGTTAATTTACCCCAAGACTGGCCACAAGGAAAAAAAAATAGGATTATGACATTCTTGAGATGTGCAAGCAACTGAAAACTTATCTTTTGCTAGTAAAAAGAATCGAATGTTTTTCACCACCACTACTCCCTGAAAAAAATCAACTTCAAAGTGAGGAAGGATAATATTCTGTTAACGCAATTTATCACATGCTTTTATGGAACTAGAATCTTTTGTAGTTGAAGCGATACGCATCTGTATTAACATTCTGTTTAATAAGCAAATGAAACTTAGAAAAAAGTTAATCTTTCAAGTAAGATGCTTGTTACAAACAAATGACTTGGTTTTGGAAATACTGTGCATGAGATAAATTCAGCATGGGCCCTAATCATCACATGGAGCAGAGAATCCTTTCCATCAGTTATTTCACAACAGAAGAAATCAATTATAGCCATAAACAACAGCAGCAACCACTTCAGAAAAAAAGTGGAATGTACTGAAATAGGATAAAAACAACACATTAAAAATAGCCCTATTTGAGCACAAGCTTCTACTGCGTTTCATCAGTTGTCCGAACTGAGAGCTTTCAGAACAATTTGTAACGTATTGCTCCATTTTTGCAATTGTAAGATCAAACTACCAAAAACATTAAGCAAGTGAGATTCATATTGCTCACTCACACTGATCTCTGTAAGAATCTTTCTTCTACAATGTTTTGGTTTTGGCTGGGATAGAGTTATTTTTCTTCCTTGTAGCTAGTATGGTGCTGTGTTTAGATTTAGGATAATAATGTTGATAACACACTGATGTCCTAGCTGTTGCAGAGCAGTGCTTACACCAAGTCAAGGACTTTCCAGTTTCTCATGCTGCCCTGCCAGAGAGGAGGCTGTGGGTGCACAAGTAGCTGGGAGGGGACAGAACCAGTAGAGCCGACCACAGATAGCCAAAAGGGATGTCCCATGCCATGTGGCTTTGTGCTCAGCAATAAAGATGGGGAGAGTTGGCCAGGGGGCTTCAATTCCTCAGGGACTGGTTGGGCATGGGTAAACAGATGGTGAGCAACTGCACTGTGCATCACTTGTTTTGTGTATTTTTTTCTACTGTTTTGTTGTTGTTGCTGCTGCTGCTTTTTTCTTTCTTTTTTTAATGTCTTTATCTCAACCCACAAGTTATTGTACTTTTCAGTTTTCTTCCCCATCCCACTAGTAGGGGAGTGAGAAAATGGCTGTGTGGTCCTTAGCGGTCTGCCAGGCTAAGCCACAACATAACAGTTACAAAGCAATACGTTACCCCAGAAGGAAAAGATATTTAAGAAGTGATCTTCAGAGTCCTACCCAGAGTGAAACATCCATGTGGCTGAACTGAGACTATGAAATTTCTGCATCTTTTAGATGAGCATAAAATCATCCTACTAACTTTGACTTCAGTCAACGTTTTTGTGACATGTAATTGTCACCATCTTTGGGCAGAGGCAAAGAGACAAAATTTAATGCTGAGACACTTGAAGAGGCATAACTTCCCAACACAACACAGTTGATGAGATCTGCCATGTTTCTTGAACTATCAGCTATTCTGCAGCTGTCTGAAGGCTTCTCACACACAAACAAACAAACAGGGACACTCTCAGGATTCTCTGAGGTTGCCTTGGACAAAACCTGTGCTCTAGCTGCACAAATACCAGACCACCCACTTGAGCTACAATCCTCAACCCTGCTTGCCAAAAATCAAGGAAGTCATAAGTCAGTTTTGTTGACATAACTCCAAGAACTGGCAAAGACCATTTCAATGCTCAATGTAACGGAAGAGCATTCATCCCCTGCATCTGGCTGCAGTCATGCCCTACAAGACTGTCCAGAGGTGGCACTGGGCAGGCGATGGTCTTTTGCACAGTGTTTTAGCCAGTGAAGCCAAAAAGAGCAGCTGCCATCACCTGAGGATTTCTTCATCAGCTTGACACCCTAGCTAACCTGACTGAACACACCTTGAAGTCTATTATGCCTGGCAATCACATTGATGAACCAGGACAACTAATGAAACTCAAAACAAAATAAAGGAATTTGAGCATGTGAAAGTATTAAAAGAATTCAGTTGCCAGAGTGACATCATCTGCGACATGGCCCACAGCACTAGCACTAAAAACTAGCTTGTTTACAACAGTACTCATGGGTATACCTACACAAATAAGCATTTCCACGGCCTGTCACAAATCAGTGACCCTAACAGCACTCAGAAGAGATTTCTCACTGCTGACACAGTACTAATATCTAAACTGATCCTTAAAGTTTGTGGAAACGAGCTTGGCATGGAAACACACTGCAAACCCTATGAGCAACAAAGCCTAGGCTGGATGGTACATACAGAGAAGTTAGTAGCATCCTTCTGTATTTGAACTTTGCTGCTCCCCTGAAAGAAAAGGGGTCCTGTACCTGCCAGGTTTTCTCTGAGCACAAAACAAAAATAAGGATGAAAACAATTCATTCTTACAAAGAAAAATGTTTTGATTTCCACATCCAAAGTCTCATTACCAGATGGAAGTATAGACCTTGATTTAATTGGCATAAGTGGCTTAGTGGCAGCTCTCAGATTTAAGAAGCCAGAAGAAAAAATACACAGATGTGAAATCAAGAGCTCATACCTAGTGCTTTCTGTCTGGAAGAACAGGAGATAAGACACCAAATAATGCATTTTTCTGTTATCTACGTTTTGACCATTAGATTGCTGCAGTTATTCCCTAGTCATATATTTAACAAACTTAAATATATCCTACAAACCCACAGGTAAAGAACAAGGGGGAAGGGTTATACAGCACTAACTAAGATCCTTGGGTTATTTCGAACTAGCAAAAAAAAAAAAAAAGAGCATACAAGAAAGATGCCCTACAGGCTGTCTCCAAGGGACAGGTCCATTGTGACTGATGAGATGGCTCATCAATAGGGGATTCACTTCTACAATTACATTACTGACAGGCCAATCTCATGCATATTCTCTTGAATAAACTTCTGCTTTAAGTAGGCTGCAGTCTCATCTATCTTGAAGTTGAAAGGCTCCTTGAATGCTTAAGCTCAGAGTAAGATAGAAAATAAAACATAAGGCTAAGATATTCTAGCACAAAAATCCTTCCTGAGTGGCTTTTGTATTTCAGTTTAAGGATGAGAAACTAGCTATTTAGTTCTATCCTCTTCAGGTATGCTACAAGGTATGAGACCCAGAAATTGCTCCTAGCCTGTCCTTTTCTTAAAAACGATCCTTTCCATTGCACTATTAATGTTTTACAGCTCTGTTGAAGATGGAGCCCTTTCTATTGCTATTGACCTCTTATGTTTCTTCTCTTTCACTTAATTTATCTGACAGAAATGCATGAACTTATACTAGCTACAGCTCTCGTGATGTGGTTTTCCTCTCACTCCAAAGAGGAAATTTAAATCTCCTTTTCATCCTTAAGGTCTTCACAGAATTGAAGTATCCAGTGTACGCCTTAACTGTTACATTCTCAGTAATGACTTCAGCACAATTTACATGATTTTCCTACCAAACAGAGGTGATAAAATCACATTTGTTGGAAGAAGTGGTCACAGTACATGCGTCATATCGAATAGAGAACTCCCAGCATGACTAGAGTTTTCAGTAAATACAGCAAATGACATTATTAAAACAGATGATAGAACTGGCACTGAAATGGCTGCTTTTTTTTTTTACACTTTTTTTTTTTTTTAAATCATGTCTTCCTTCTCCCAGACTCTTACTGTATTGGCAACCCTTCCCTCAGAAGCACATAAAGTCAGACAGAAAAGTTAAAATGCCTTGCCAAGGACTGCTCAATGACATGGGCAGGCTTCCACCTGGCTCTTAGTAGACAGTCTTTCCTTGCTCCCTCAGCTAACAAGGTTAATTAGTTACTAACACTATCATGGAAAACCATCTTGAAGACCAACCGAAAATTCAGCTTCATTATTTATGGAATGCTTTAGTTTAGCTTATTTTTATTTCTTAAGCAACAATCCTCCACATCATTCTCTGTGCCCAAAATATCAGACAGCATCCCGTATTTGAAATCCTTATATTCACAGCAAATGTAATCCTGCAATATCCCTAAAGACAAAATGCCAATCCAATTTTGGGTCCTGAGGCACTGCAGTGATGGCTTCTGACAGGGTAATCCAGGCACAGTATCTTTTCAAGTGGCTAAACCTGAGCTGGCAGCTCTGAGTAAGTTAGCTCTACTGCTCCAAGCATCCCTGGATAAAAGAACAAAAGCATCCCTTGTGTCCTCTTAGTCATATGCTACTCGGGGCTTTCCTTGTCTTTGCCCTTCCCAAAAGTACCAATATTTCTTGTTTGTGCCGCCTGCAAATCTGCGTGTTAGTTTATATCTGGATTTGAACCCTGCCCTGGAAGTTTGAGTTATCCAGCCCTAAGGATTTCTCTCTCTCACACTGACACCAAGTGTTTTGCTGTTTCATTTAACTCTCCCCATAAGAGTCTTTGCACTGACATCTTGTCCTTCCCTTTGTTGAAGTGACTGCCACAGAAATAAGGCAAAAATGATTTTGATTAAAAAAGGCAGGAGAGATGAAAATCAGCTTTGTGCTCACTGAAGCCTCCTTCAACCCAGTACAAGGGTTTCGATGAAAATCAATTTGCTTCTCTTTAGATTAAGAGATTCATTTTTGCACTTCAAGGCCATGCTAATGAAAATGTTTCCTCTTTCTTTTACCCATCAGGGAAACTCTACTCAACTTTGAAATAGGGAGATGTGTGGGAGAGCTATGGGACTTGCCTGTTCAACCTCAAAACATTTTTAACCAGTCGCAGATCATTCAGTTTAGCGGGTATTCAGACATACAGCAATACTTATATACGTATATATACACCAAAGGGCAAACTTCAGCCATATAGAACAAGGTGTAGATCAAACTACCACTGGAGTCACTGAAAGCACTGATTTCACCTAGGACTGGAGCACATGATGCACCATCACCACTTGCATACACCCTCACCAAGAGGCTGAGGATGACAGCAGGAGGCTTGACTGAATTCAGTGGATCTTGACTCGGGCCTCAGTATTGTACCCACTTGCAAGTGTCCCAGGCCAGCAAGGGAGCATAAAATGGAAAATTCTGGATATCAAATGACATGTTTTTTTAAAAAAAAATCTACTTAGGATACACTGAAAAATAGGTATCTCTAGCAGAACTTATGTTTAAAAAATACCAACCTTTTATTCATCTAGCTAGTCTGAAATATTTCTTCCACCTGAAAGAATTATTTCCATCTGCTTTAACAACATCTGAGATCAAAGACTGGCTTGATCCATCCTTTCAGTATATGAATGTTGTCACATACGTACGAAAAAAATTCCAAAAAATCATATTTGCATTTTAAACCTAAAATAACCAACAAAGCAGAAGACAGAAATGTAGGTTTTAGCATCATTCATGTTATCTGAAGCTGTTCTCAGCCAATGTGCACAGCTAGTGCTCTTACTCAAGTATAGCTTAGTGTTCCCTCTTTTTCCTCTAATGCTATGGAAGACAGGCAGGATTTTTCTTTGTTTCCTTACCTGACCACATCAAACTTACTTGAAGGCATGGGACAGCACTATTAGTGGCTGTCCCAAAAGACAGATGATTCCACACTTCATATAAATCCAAGCAAGGCTACCATGCATCTTCATTTAGAAGGAATGACTTCCCATTGATTTTTTTTTTTTTATTTGCTATTTCAGCTTTAAAATCTAGGATTGTTTCTGCTTAGAAGGTAATTAAGGGCATACACTGAGCTCGCTAATAAAGCAGTTAATTGCCAAGAATGATTGCAATGAATTTAACCACAGAGGAAAAAAGATGAAAACATGAGATTAGCATTTTAAAAGCTTGCAATTACAGTAAGAACAGCTGCTTATGTTTTACTAAGGTTACCAAATTTGAAATAAAAATGGAACGTCTTCATGAAATTGAAGTAAAAACAGATTTCCACTAAACCACATGGTAAAGCACAATAATTGCTCTATAGATTGTAGAAAAGCAAAAGGTTTTGTCTCACTGCTGAGAATTATACAAATGCTCAAATGCTCAACTTCTCATTTTACCTTGCCCACATATTGTGTGAAAATGCCTTCTCATATTTCAACAGGGTCAAATGCTGGTTTAAGAAACCTGGATATATCATAAACATAGTTTCTGACAATATGTCAAGGCATTTACTCCATCATGACTTGCTTCTTGCATGTATCTACCAAAGTCAACCAACAGAAGTCATGAAGGAAATAAGAGTCAAAAAGATACAAATAAGGGAAGATTTTGCTTTCTCCATTTGCTTTGGTAGGTGCAGAACCAGTCCCTATTTCAAGGAATCTTTTGCATCGTTATATTCAATCAATTACATATGCAATGAGGAAAGGAAAAAAAACCTACAAGATTTGACAACCTTTTGTTAAATGGCTCATAGTACTATCTACAGGAAAGCAAAGATTTATATTGCATGTTCCCAACACAGAATATTAGACCTTCAGCAGCACTGCGTCTGTTAGTCCTCATCTTACAGCATGTTACTTCACTTGCTGATCATAGAATGGTTTGTGTTGAAAGAGACCTTAAAGACCATCAAGTTTCAACGCCCCCTGCCATGGGTAGGGACACCTTTCACTAACCAGGATGCTTAAAGCCCCGTCCAAGCTGGCCTTGAACACCTCTAGGGATGGTGCAACCAAAGCTTCTCTGGGCAACCTGCTCCAACGCCTCACAACCCTCTGAGTGAAGAATTTCTTATGTCTAATCTAAATCTCCCCTATTTTAGTTTAAAGCCATTTCCCCTTGCCTTATCACTACACACCCTGACCAGGAGTCCCTCCCCAGCTTTCCTGCAGGCCCTCTTTAGGCACTGGAGGGCCGCTGTAAGGTCTCCCCGGAGCCTTCCCTTCTCCAGGCTGAACAACCCCAGCTCCCTCAGCCTGTCTCCATAGGAGGGGTGCTCCAGCCCTCTGATCAGCCTTGTAGTCTCCTCTGGACTCGCTCCAACCGGGCCATGTTCTTCTTGTGCTGGGGGCTACAGAGCTAGACGCAGGGCTCCAGGTGGGGCCTCACAAGAGCAGAGCAGGGGGGCACAATCACCTCCCTTGCCCTGCTGGCCTCACTGCTTCTGGTGTAATCCAGGATATGGTTGGCTTTCTGGGCTGAAAGCACACATTGCAAGCTCACATTCAGTTTTTCATCCACCACTACCCTCAAGTCCTTCTACACAGGGCTACTCTCAATCCAGTCATCCCCCAGCTTGTATTCATGTTTGGGGTTGCCCTTACCCAGGTGTAGGACCTCGCACTTGGCCTTGCTGAACTTCATGAGTCTTGCATGGGCTCACCTCTCAAACCTGTCACAGTCCCTTCCAGTGAAAAGGAAATCAACAATGGAGTCATTAGATCAACATCATTTTTTCTACATTTCTATTCTGTGCTACTTCAACAGGGAAAGTGGTAGAAAGTCTGCTAAAGAGTAAGCTACTCAGCCTCTGCCAACCTTCAAGTCCAGCCACTAAGGTAGCATTCTTGCCACATTTATAGGGGAGAATCCATACTGAACTGTTCTCAAGTACCCAGCAGAGCCCACAACATGCATAATTTCCTCCACTAGTCTTTCCAGGATTAGACAGTCCTGTGAAGCTCTCTCCACTGCCTATATAGGAATCCGTGTAAGGGGAATAATGCCAGGAAAGACAAGGATAAGCAGGAGTAGATGTAAAAAACAGCTTCTCATAACCACAGAGTATCAGCCTGCTCTGCACACTGATGAGACAAGGCAGTGAATTTCTGGGAGTAGGGTTAATACACCATCCCCTCACCTTCAACCACCACTTTTTCCAGATGCTTCCCCAGCTAACAGCCTTCTCTTATATCAGCTGTTTACTAATGAAGTCATCCATTCAGTTTAGAGAAGCCTAAAAAGACACAGTCAAGGAGAAACAAGAGTGCATAAAGAGTGGACAATGTAGATAAAAGGAGATACCATGCCTACTGCATTTAAGACCATCTTCAAAAGGACAGATTGAAAGCAAGGATTTATATTCACTAAAGCCAGTAAATAACTTTACCTTCTGCTCTCACCTTATCAATTCTGAACTAACGTTATGTTTTTGAACCTTTATGCAAGCTCCCTTTTCAACTGCAACAGAAGGGAGGATAATATAAGGGAGAAAGATTTGTAATATTTTAGAAAGCATTACCTTAAATTCTCCAAATTGATGTTTATCCATCTGCTGAGCACAGCACTACATCCTCTGCATCAATAAGCTCCATTTTTCTCTGTGCTTAATATCTAACCGATGAAGCACACTAAGACCACAGAAGTCTAACTTCTTGGTTAAAGCATGCAGATAGCTGTAATATCCATAGTCATCAGAGAACTGAAGAGTGGAAACAGTCCCACTAAAGCTGTCACTGAAACACAATATATTAGGTGCTGTCATGAATGGAGTATACCTCAAGAAAGGAAGTTATTTTATATGTGTATACATGTGGCAAACTTGCATCCTGGTGAATTAATTTGATGTTAAATAAGGTGTTATGGGCCTCCTTCACCTGAAACTTGCCACATAAAATTCATTTAGAAAGCTATCTGAACCAAATTTGTTCATTAGATGTGTTGCATACGCACATTTCAGTTCTGGCAATGAACAGTTTGCATTCAAGATAGCATTAATGGAGAAATATTCCAGCTATGGATGTTGGCAAAAGAAAAATATAAAGCTTTCTTTTTCTAAAAGGATCCATTTCTTGTCTCTATTCTTTACATTTCATCTACCTTGATTCTCTGTTTCAGAGAGCAACAGAAACCAATTTTCTACCTTCTACCCACTGTTACGTTAAAAGTTCAACAGTGTTAAGAATTGCCCTTGATTAAATATGAGCTTATAGATGCTGATGCAATTTATATCTACAAATTAATTGTATCACGATGTACTGGGTTTGGCTGGGATGGAGGTAACCTTCACAGAAGATAACATGGTACAGCTTTTCGTATTTGTGGCTAAAACAGTGTTGATCTCATGTTTGTGATCTCAATGCTTTGGCTATCACCAATCAGCATCAGGGCCTTCTGTTTCTCACTCTGCCCCCCAGTGACTGGACAAGAGGTTGGGAGGGGACACAGCTGGGACAGCTGACATAAACTGATCAAAGGGGTCTACCATATGATATCACGCTCCACAATAACCAGGATGGAGGTGTTGGGATAGCCATTGCCTGCCAACACAGCTGTGAGTGGTAGCCTTAGGTAGCTGGATAACTTAATGTCACGGTCACTGACCTGACCAGTGTTCAGTAAATCAGCCTATCTTTCTGCTCCTTTGTTTCAGTTCCTGCATCAAGTTTGGATTCTAATAGGAAGGGGATAGGGAAATTCTGGTTATTTGCAAAAAAAAAAACCACGTATTTTGCCAAATTTGTTTTATTTCTGTAGAAGGGTACAAAAGGGTAGAAGTAACTGTCTGTATTAAAAACACGGTTGTACTGTGTAAGGAGCTCAAAAGGAAACTTATATATGAGTCTCTTATTAACTCCTTCAAAACAGAGCCAGGCCCCAGGAAGACAGAGAACATCATTCTAGCAAACAAGATGTTGAATTTAAATTAGAGAGGGCAAATGTTCCTGAGCAGAAAGATTGAGTAAAGTAGCTGCAGTTGAGCAGTAACAACAAAAGCCCTGTTAAGTACACACTGTAGTAAATGCAATGCAAAGATGTCTTCAGAGAAGTATATCAAATAACGTTTCAAATTACAACACCTAGAGACAAACAGCTCCCAACTACTAGTTATGTGAATTTTTAGGATCAAGCCAAAACCTACCAAGCAAATGAGAATGGAAATTCAGGTTCCTTCCCAGCTCTGCCATTGATCTGATTTAGATACAATTAGAAATTCCTCTGCTTGATTACTACCGGCTGCAGGTTTCCTAGAGCACTGTATAATTCACATTGATTTAATCTTTAAGACCAGAAATATCAATAAAGCAGCATATTGCTGTCTATAACTATGCCATCATTTTTTTCCTTTACTGATAGACAATTTGAATTAAAATATATATATATATTGCTTCTACTACTACTGAAAATTCTTAGTTGATTTTTTATGAACCTCAAAAATCAATCAACTAGAGATCACCAGCATTTTAGTTAGCTCATAACATACACCATCTGTTAGCTCATAACAACATACAGTTCACTTATTTCCTGATTTTGGCAATATAATGCTTTTTCCTACAAAAACACGTAGATAAAAGAACAGACCAACAGAATCCAGGTTATCTTTTCCATATCTTCTCCTCAACCTTCAGTTTATTCAGTTACTGTCTTGAAAATACAGTACTATGTATTTCACACAGTGCCATAATCTTGCATAGAGCCTCTGGGCTCCAATGAAAAATAAATACATCTGTAACAATAAAATGAAAAAGTTATACCAGATTTAGAATACATCTTCATCTGAGCTGTATGTATATCTCTTCCATGCAAGTATTAAACTACGCACGTGTATATGGTATATTTACCACATACATATATACACCCACAAACACATTTTCACATATATATTTTAAATAATATTTCATAAGTATATTTATATACATACACACATGAATATATATATATATATATAGATAAGTAAATAAAATAGTGACTGGTCCCCTGCTTCTTCCCAGATGTTAAATCCATTTCTCTGTAAAGAAGTGACCCTTTCTCAAAAGAGGTGAAAAAAAGAAGAAAAAAAAAAACATCACAAAGAGTAGCAAAAGCAGAAAGTGATGGGAAAGTCCAGAACATGGAGAAGGAATCCCTATACTGATTCAACTTCCCAACAGCACCAGCCTAGTAGGATACGGGCTCTGGGAAGCCTCCATGGGAAGGCAGCCACAGGGATGCTGTAACCAGACCCAGGAACATACTGCCAGCCTGAAGAGGACTGGAGGGGCTGTGAAACCCATGGAAAAATTTTCCAGACAGAACAATAAAAAAAAGTGCAAGATGGACCATTCCAGAAGGAAAATTTTGTCTTGGTAACCTTCCTGCCAGCCTTATTAACTCCCCTACCAAACTCATGGCTTTATAAACCAGAACTGAAGCACTAAAACGATGTGTCTGCAGACTTCAGTGTTGCATAAGCTTATAACTCAGTAGACTTTATGACTGCAAGCCATTTGTATTGATTTATTCACTCCATTAGTGAGGGAAAGATGAAATTCTGCATTGATAGATAATCAAATTGAAGAAGGAATAGCTGATTAAACATTTTAAGATCACATTCTAAAATGAAGTTTTAGAAAGATGTATCCAAAATTAAATACCAAGAGTATAGAGTTCAATAATCAAAATCTATGGTCAGAAACTTAAGCCACCAGTCTTATTCGTAGATGAAGTTATGTGGCCACTTTTTACAAACCATCGTCTTAACTCTACTCAATAAAGCTTTACAAGACTTGTTAATGTAATTATGAAAACTAATTGCACAAATGAGTTCACAATTTTTTACTTCTGGGCTTTGAAGTAACTGTGTTTATGGAGATCAACAGCTTCCTAGAAACATAGCTGAATACTTAACACAGGAAGCCTCTTGCTGCCAGTCACTTCACACAATATAGGAAACAATGTGCCTTTGAAATTCAAACAATTTGGTCATTTTCCTTCGATGTATCCTCTCTAGCAGACCACTGACATAACTGCCATTAAAGCAATAATGTGGCAGGCATGAAACAAGATCTGCTTTAAGTGAGAAATTAATCTTCCCCAAGTAAGTATGCAAATATTTAATTTTGACATTAAAAAAATCATAAGAGGAATAGGAAAAAAACTAATCCATGAATAATAATACTTACCACCTTTTTGTTGGGCATCTCGAATTTCTATAAAAAGATAAATAAGCATTATTTTCCTCATTTACCTATGGTGAAAGTTGAAAGTAAATTGCTCAAGGCCACAAAGTGAGCCAGTGGCATAACTACGAAGTAAAGCTGAGGCTTTTTAGTGCCATAGCAGCACCCTGCTATTGTACCGCTCGTTATCACGCGAATAGTTACAAAAATTACAGTGAAGAAATCCATGCTCCTGGTGACCTCCCCAGTATCACCCTTCCTTTGGTAGCTTTCCACAGACCATTTCCAACCTACCTTGCCTTCTGGGTAACTCGGCCACCTGGCAAGGCCTGCAAGGCCTGCCTCGAGCATCCCAGCCAGCACCAAGCCCAGGAGAGACCGCAGCGCTAGGACACCCAGAGACTACTGGGCAACTGCTCCGGGAGGGACAGGAGGCGGCACACAGGAGGATCTCCTGAGAGGCTGAAGTTCTCCATAGGGCTGAGTAAGCTTTATTGCTACCTCATGAAGATCCAGGAATGGACGTGACTGAGCATGACATCAGCACTCACAGAAAACAATCCGTCACATCAACCTAATGGAGCCTGCATCTTTAATGTGGTATTGATTCCACTAATGTTCCTCTGTGCTGACATCCGGGAGCAAAATACCTCTCTTACACAGTAAACTATACTCAGGTCACGCTGTACAATACCCCATGTCATTACAAAGTTTTTTGTTGTTTTTTTGAAGCAATAAGTGTTTAAAATTCAGCTTTCAAAGGCAGTCACTAACATTATCATCACTAAGATGACACGTCACGCCTAGTCACCGTCACGCCTAGTCACTGTAACCAGTCATCTTCTAAGGAGAAGACTTCTGAATGTAGCAGGTATATCCTAAGCAAGCAGGCAAGGCTGGCAGAGCCGCATGGGTTACAGAACAGGATGCTGTACCAACACTTCAGTGCTCAGTACTCATTTCAGGGCTCTTGTGGTTTGGGGGTTTTGTTCTTTGTCCATTCTCCTTAGTCAAATACTTTTTTCTTTTTTTTCCCCTCCAAATGGCTAACTATACCCACTGTATTTAAGTGTCAGTGTTGCTCACTTGAAATCTAGTGGTGACCATTCATCAACTCCCACTGATTTCAGTACAGCTGTGTTACTTGTCACCAAGCTGCAGGCACTGGAAACCCAGAACTGGTTAAGTGATCAGGGAACTTCAGCTGGCAAGAGGTTTTCCGACTGGACTCCCTCAACGAACCCCAGCCATCTTTCTGTTCTTCCCTTCTCCCCCACTCCCTGTACAATGGGGACAGTCTATGACCCCATTCCTTCCCTCCCTCAAACCACAGCCAGCTCTGATCTGTCTTCTCACACCTTGTCATATCATCATGAAGGTTTCTGAAAAGGAAGTGAGGAGTAACAAGCTTTTTTTTTTTTTGGGGGGGGGGGGGGGGGGGGGAGGAGGGCGGCAACCCTACAAGGTGTCTAAAGAGCTAAGTTTTTCCAGGTTTTGAAAATAGTTACATTCATGCTTATTCATCATCTTTGCCTGGTTTATACTATAACTGCAGACAGATGAGTTCATTACATAAAAAACATGACAAATAATCCCATACACCTCAATAAGATATATTTGAGGACACTCCCCCCTACATCCCTGTAGATGTATGACACTCTAATGGACTTCCTATGCAAACAGCAGCAAACTCTGTACATTTGGAAAGATAACACAATGAGAAAAGCAAGAGCAATGCTCCTTTGGTCCATCTACCCCATCTTTTCCAAATCCCAAGCAGGATCCTACTTAAAGAACTAGTTGCCCTGCTTCTGAAGTGCTGAGAAAATCTTCACTCTGCAGACAGCTGCGAAAACTCGTGTCAGTGAATAAATTATGAAACGCCTTTCAAAATGTTAGTACTATAGTTAGAATATGAGATGAATCATACTCTAGAAAAGAGACACCCCCATCTGTCAGATCTGCAAAGCTGGGAACTTAATATAGAAACTATACAACTTTCCTTGAGATAAAATTCTCCTGCCAAATCTGTATCTTTTCTAAAATAGTAATCTGCCTTGTTCTCTTGCTCGGAATGCTCCACTTTTTGATGATGCCCCACTATGAATGAGAATTACTTTGTTTTATTAGTACTCTATCCAGCCGCAAATGGATAAAATCTTGAGAGGAAAAAAAGAATCATTATTTTTTCCACAAAAGGACCTCTGCCATATGGTCAAAATGAAGGATGCATTGGCTTAAACACATTTCACCTCCGAAGAAACTTATCCATGCAAATGTAGTTTTACTAGAAATTATACATCCATAAAAAAATGCCACTCATAAGCTTTCCAATTTTCTTCAGAAATATTCACGCAAAAAAAATCATTTTTAACATTAACAGTCAAGTGCAGTCAGACTAATGTATTCACATAAAGAAAGCCTTATGGACATCAGATCTTCAGTTCCACGAATTTCTACTGACAGTTTACAAGAGACTTGCTTCCACAGTGAGAGTGACATATGTGCTCCACTTCAGAAAACATCAAAAAATTCTGCTTTAGCACTAACTAAACACACTATAGGGAGGGACAATTCACTTTTTTTTTTTTTTTTTAAAAAAAGCATCTGAGTTCCAAACATAAGGTAAGCAATCCTGTGTATGATGATCATGGATTTTGTTGTGATATTTAGAATAACTTACTTTATTCCATACTAACTATCTTATATGTAATGATTTTTTTTTCTTGGGCAAAAAATATAGAGCACACTAAAATTTGCAAAGTACCATCTCTACTTGCAAATACTTAAAGTTTGAGGTGATCTTAAAATGATTTAGGACTTCATTTATGTTGGTTTTCTTCTCATGTCTGTATAGCAGATTCTCCTAGGGAATCCTCAGATGCACCCTAGCTCTTCACTTTAATTAGGTCAATCAAATTTGTTCCTGTTTCATATCACAACTCAGGGTGTTTCATTGAGTCTGTTCCTTTTTTTCACTGAAGTGAGCATAGAAAGAAGAGAAAGTGGAACTCTTTTGTACAAAAGAGCATTGAGGTCATCACAGAGCCAGAACACCTACAGCGACATGAATTCACCCATCACAAGCAAGAACTTTTGTTTAAGAGAAACCTCTAAACAGTTTATCTTCACAGTTTATGAAGTTGTATCACAGCACTTCCATGGTAAAGGAAGTTTGAATGTAATAAAAAAAAAAGAGAAACAGTCTAGTGCAGTATCACAGTCTTCACTCTTACACTTTAATTCCTCAGAGCTTTCAACATTTCCAATCTTCCTGGCAGCGTTCAAGCTTACATTACATATAAAAATAAACAAGTCCCTTCCACCCTCTTTACGAAGACTAATGATGTTACAGGAGCTTAGCAAGCAGACAGGCAGGAAACTTATTCACTACAGCCCGGAGAGCACAAGCTTGGGAGAAAGGATTTCAGTGCTAACAGCTGAGTGCTAAACGGACAATTTCTCCAGATGTTTTGGTCCTTAACAGGGAGCAGCAGGCAAGCTGCTGGTCCTCACAGTAGCATCCCCTCAAGTTATTACATCACGGTAACAGTTTAAGATATGAGCTTCACCAGACTGCTGTCATGGACATTGCTGGTGAAGAGGATTTCCATCCTGTAACACAAGAAAACAAAGAACTTTAGCACGAACCAGGTAGTTCCTGCTACACAGCTCTTCGATTCCATCCCCATCTTACCTCCCACAACATGCGAACACAAAACAAAACAAGAACACACACAAAAAGGAAAACAAGAGGAGAAAAAATACCAAACATAACATCACCTGGAAATATCTATACTAGTTTCATAGGACAGCTGAAAAGGGACAAAAGAGCTTGCATAGGCAGAAATATAAAGAGCTTAATTCAATCAAGATGTTATTGTGGCACAAGTAATAGATTTCAGGGCATCTTGCAGCATTTAAAAAACCTCCTTGGTTTATGAAAAGGGAAGGAACACCCTCAAATTCCTGCTCAACGTAAATAGCTTTGCAGATCTTTACATGGGTAGATTTCACAAAACAAATTCAATTAGCCATAAGCTCAATTAAATATACACAAAATTAGACTAGAATAATTAGTGAAAAAGCACTAAAAAAAAGCTCATTCTATGTTAAGCTTTAACTATTAAGAATATTAATGTTATTAATTACTATAGCAATTATTTTAAACCTAGACAGTTTGTATATTGGTCTGTAGGTCATCACTACCTTGAAGTAAACGTTGCCTACTTGTTTTTTTTTACATTTCTTTTAAAAATTAAAAAGCTATGCTTTTTGAAGTAGATATTGTTTTGATTTTTTTCATCTTTTAAAAAAGATACCATGGTTAGTTAGGTGAGCTCAAAAATAGCATTGCTATCCATTTTATACAAACATGATCTACACACACCACTTTCCTGTACCCTAAAGCACTAGGGACCATGAAAACCAATTTCCACGAGCCACAGGAAAAGAACAAGAGACAAAGGTATTGATACAGGTCAGAAAAAAGAGTCACCAACAGGAATAGGCTTTTACCACATCTAGTATCTGAGGGAAGACAGGATGCTTTTCAAGGCTGTAACGGAAAACACTTTGCTATAAAAACAGAAGTTCATAGGTCATAATTTCTAATTAGGTGCTGGCAATATTTGCATTATTTAAAACTGCTTCCCACACTGTTTAAGTGTGTGTTAACTAAGCATGCACTTTCTCCAGCCACTATAGGGCTCAAACACATCATGCAACTTCTCCATAGAAGCTCCAGTTGACCAGCAAGTGCACACCATCCACTGTTCATCCTCAGAAGAGCCTCCCTATTTCCCAGTCATTTCAGTCCTTATTCCAAGAGAGTTATGCATGGTTTACACTCTCCATCCCACCCATAGCTAACGTGAATGCTGTGGAGCTTACCCTTTGCTTACCCCAGCTGTTGGGAACATTGACCTATTTTGCAAGAAATGAATGGCCTGTTTCTTCCTATATGTCCTGCTGCCAGCCTTATTCTTCTGTTCTTTCTTCTGAAAGCACCCCAAAAAGAAATCACTTAAAGAGTTCATCTCTTTAAATGGTTGCTGGGTCACATTCTCAAAACAAGACCGTGAAAGATTTCTAAAGCCTTCCCGAGGCTTCTGAGCCCTGTGGCAATACAGCCAGGACAAAGAATCTGTATCCTAACAAAAATAATTTTTTTTCTTAATTCCTATTGTGAAACTGCTGCAAACCTCCTCGTCTAAAGAAATTGCTAGCTGAATTATTTGCTAGTTCAAGCTTATCTATTAGCCAGTAGGATCAAATAGATTTATGAAGCTCTATCTGCAATTTCACACCTGTTTCAAAAAAGAAAAACAATTTTAATTAAACAAATGTAACTTTCATGCAAAGATTAGGTGCATGAGATTTTTATGAGTGAGCTGAGGTGCAAGACTTGACAGTCTAAGCTAACCACAGGCTGCTTCTATGAACAGCCTTCCCTGTTCTTCCTCCTCCTCCTGACCACGTCTTCCCACCTTCCCACTTCCACCTGCACTAGGATGGGTACAACTGTGCTAACTGGCAGATCAGGAAACCAAAAAAGCCAGACTGCTGCACAACTCCAAACAAGCCCCATACCAAATAGCATTTCACTCACTTTTCATTCACCAATGATCCTGTCTACTCTTTGGTTAGCTTGTTCTAGGTCAAGGTGTGCAACCTCAAGTCGTATCTGCTTTACCAAGACAAAAGCGGAATTCTCACCTGCTTCTTTCAAAACATCATCTCTAAAGCAGCTATAAAATATAAGGAATGAAAAGAAGAATTATTTGTATACAAGAACAAATCTTTTAAAATGTGTGCAATTTACAGATATTTATCCATAAATTCACTTTTTTCTATTTCTTGGGAGGTAAGAAAGGCTATATATATCAGCAAAGGCTCACCTAACATCTCCAACAGTTAGCAACAGCAGAGTCCTAGGGAAGCAGCCAAGAAGAAAGCACAGTACAGTAAGATATCCTCAGAATATACACTAGCTTGCACATTTGGGACTTCCTGAGCCATAAATGCTATCTGTGTTTAATGGCTCTCTACAGGTATTTCAGAAACACATTCTGTCCCTTTGTGAAACCAAGCAGCAAGGTGACAAGTTTCACAGTTTAACTGCATTTTGTTGTTGTTTGGGGGTTTTTTTGGCCAATACTGAAAGGCAGTTTTCAAGAGAAAATATTTTATAACCTTTAGACATCACTTCTGAAGCGAAAGTGTCAGCTCAAGTCAATGTGCTTGTGCTTCAAAAGAGCTTCAATAGGTTAGCAGGGCATAACTTTTTGTTGCAAAAGTTGTATTGACTATTCTGCTATGTAACCTGTTTATCCAAAGGTTAATTCTGCATTTGAAAGTAACCTTACTTAATCTCCCTCAGAGACAATTGGATTTTTGGTCTTCCCTGTAGATACTGCCTCCCCACCTCACCCCTTTTTACAACTGTTTCAGCCTTGTGGTGCTGAATCATGTTCCAGTTCTTCGATGCATACCACATCATTGCTATGACTTGTTACTATCTATTTTACTCATTTGTTCCTCCAGTCCCCTTTTCTACAGAGAGAGAAGAATCCTTTGGTATCCTCTCCCTTAGAAAGAAAGATTGTGGAACGTAAGTCTTCATTTTCCAATGTAAAGACAAGAAAAAACACCTTTGCTTTTACTAGTATGATTTTAAATATTCTCAAACGTATTTATTTAAATCTTTTAGTGGTTTGTTGTCCCTGCAAAAACTGGTGACAGTATTTGTACTCCCAATGCATCTCCAAAGAAAATATTGTTTATTTACACTTCCTGCAATTTAATGTGACTTGAGAGGTTTGTTATTTACGTTTCCCATTTTCATCCAACTTCAGCTTTCCGAAGGAGTCTTCAGAGAGTTACGGTTGTGTGTTTTTTCAGTTACATTGCCCTCTTTTTCATTGCTACATAACCCCACTGTACCCCCTTTTATTTTATTTCCCAATAGACAATACTTCTCCTTGGAGCCTCCAATAAACTGTCTTTAAATGTTTGACCCTTTACTGTGAGACTTGTAGTGCTTAACAAAACAAAAAACACACATACAAAAACACCCTCCTTTTCTGCTCTCAATAGCATTGTCCTTGGCTTCTGACAGGAAATTTTCTAGCTTTTGCCGCCCCCGGAGAGATGCTGAATTTCTGTGCACTGTAGTCACTATTACAGGACAGCTTTTCTGCCATGACATTTTGAAACCGCTCTGCATACACAGCTCAGGAACCAGCTGCTGCCTGTCCTCGTATGAATCCTCTCACTAGTCTGTCTGTGAATTTGTCACTGTGTCTGAAGCTTAGTTTCAGTATTCCAACCCACTATGATACGTACGCAATCCAGATGGACATTAAAGACCTCTCTCTCCCATGACTGTTGTACCTCATCCCTCTACAGTCTTTCCCATCTTCCTCACGGTATTACTGCTAGTGTAACCACACTGATGATGTAGTCCTACTACTGTATTTTCCTTTTCTGTGCCTAGAGTCTAAACTCATGGGGATTTTGTTACTTATGACAAGCTGCTAATCTGACTTGACTTTAAGCTTTATCATGCAACAGTTTCCCCATCAGCTAAGCCTGTCTTTCTCTGTACTTTAATACTATATTATCCCCGCAGTTGTCATCGTCCTACCAACTTTAGGATGTATATTATAATCAACACCTTTTTAAGATAAGCATTTAGTTGCCATATTTTTCCTGTCAGTTTCCTGATATTAGTGCAGAAATTCGTATACCATGTTTGATATCTTTTTTCCTTGATCTGTATGCTTAAAGAGCACTCCATTCGGTCTTACTTCCCTTCTATTTCTCAAAGAATGACTGCTTATTCCTTTCTGCCCCTCACAGAGGGCACAGCAAAACAGTTACTACCTGTATTTTGTTTCCAAAACGTCCAGATTCACTGTGCTAAGAATATCGGTAAGAGACCTTGACCACTGGGTCCTCTCACTCCTTTCCTAGGAACCTGTCCAAATACCTTGTGATGCTCACCATCACCCTGACACCTAGGAGTAAAGTCACTGGGCAGTCCTTCTCTGAAGAATACCAATTTTTTATTATTATTTTTATAAATATATTCTTCATAGATTAATAGTTCTCCATTTCAAAATGCAGCGTTCTGGGAAGACACTTTCATTGCAATGTGTTACAAGAAGGACTAATTATTACACCCTATTTCTTTATCGCCATGTCATTGCCATCCTGCCATTAGCCTGGAGCTACTAGTTTAGAGATGGTATTGCTCTCCTTAGTCCCTGACATAATCCTCATTCAGCCTCTGTCTTGTTTCCCCTTTTTCAGCAATTTTGGCATTGCTCAGCTAAAAGAAAACCTGCTCTGTAACAGTGGTGTCTGTGAGCCCCTTCATTTCCCTGCTTTCAGCTCAGCCTTTCAAATCAGAAAGGCTCTCAGAGGCAAAGCTTTTCTCAGAGGCAAAGATGGAGCACATTTTGGAAATTCTGAGCAGGAAATTGAGAACCTACCTCTCCCTTGGTGGACCTCTGCCTGTATTTTATTAGAAGGGGTTGTTGCTAGTTTAGTCTGTATCTACATAGCCATTTTTAACTATATCTTTCAAGATTCATTGACAACACTGGGGACTGAGAACTTAGTGGCCTTTGCCCATGCAACATAATTGGATTCAACAGGCTTTCTAGTTGGATTATGTCTCTGAGCTGCAGAATTACCTGAACCTCGTATGCTGGGAAGGAGAATATTGAAGACAGTTGACCTGACATCATCTCCACAGGTGACCTAGATTCACTTCGTAACACAACCCTGCTAGAGACAAGCATCACATTTCCAGCAGCTCTACTGCAGGTACAGAGCTCCTCTGGCTTGTGACCATAGAAAGGTTCACTGCCACCCATGTTTGCTCCCTTAGGCAATATTCACCTACTCAGGTTTGAGCAAGATTCTCATCTCTACTACAAAGCTGCATTTTCCCCTGCTTTCCATCTCCTTTTCCTGCACTAAGAGGGATACTGGGCTTTGGTGACAGTGTTTTAAACTCATGGCATATTTCCAGCTGTTTCAGTGAAGCTGGAAAGAACAAACATCAATGAGATTAAGTATCCCTACTTTTACCTGTCAGCTGGTACTCTTAATTCTGTAAGAACACCCTATGCAGAATCTTTCACAAAAAATACAGTAGCATTCCATCATTGTGAATAAAATATTTTCATATATTTTTAGGGTGTTTTTTTCTTCCACAAGCAATCCAGAATAGTAATGTACAAATAAAAAAACTGAGCTGCTACGAGGGAAGCCACAGCTTCTGAGTTAGCATAAAGACTTCAGGGAATAAACACGGGAAATGGACTTCATTTCACCACAACTACACTTGTTTCCCTGTGACCCGTGTACTGCTATGGTGCTGTCATTAAGGAAGAATTTCAGCTCTATATAAACAATTTTGGGGTGCAGGGGGGGAAGCCCCCATATAAATGGTAGAAAGTTAATGTAAAGAAAGCTTTGAAAAACAGTTCTTACTGACATTAGCAAAGAACTAAATTATTCATATTACTGAGTGCAGAAGAAAGTGCTGACACAGGTAATTGTTTGCATGAGGAACTTTCCAGCCTCCCCTAGCTACCTTGAACTCCTGTTTCTAGAAATATGCAAAAGGTCTTAACCTTTGATAGCTGTTACATGAAACGATTACTTGTCTACTTCACATCTAAATTGCTTAGAATTAAATTTGAACTCCTCCAAGACTTGTCTGCCTATCCAATAAAAACAAGAGTTTGCCAGTTGTTAGGGAATTTTTTTCTTCATCTCTGTTATTCAGTAACATCTCTCCATGTGTCAGCAGATACAAGTATACTGAAGGAGAAGTTTCCTTATTGATTTATCTCAGACCTCTGAGCCAAGAAGCCATTTATCACTGTCACACACAGAGTCACAAATATATTTAACATAATGTGTTAAGCACAAAGGCTATAAAAGCAGTGAACCATATTTTCCAATAGGCTGCTGCTTAACCTCTTTCTCTCTCTGTGAAACACATACTACAATTGCATCTGTTTTTTCACACATGAAGTTACAGACACTTTTTTTTTTTTTCAAATGAATCAAAATGTTTTGGTAAGGTATTTCAGTTGTCGTCCAAGACCCATTTCTTCCAAGATCTGCTTTTTATACATTGCTGTATTACAGCTTGAAAAACTTGAGAATGGGCTTGATGGCAATTTTTTTGCTTTTATAAGTTACATTTACTTGTGTAAGAGATATTAATCACTGGAGTTTAAAAATCTGTATTCCTGTCATCTCTACGAAAAACATAACACAGGCTAAAACTTTCTCACTAGTCACAATTCATCACATACTTATAGGCAAGACTCTTTTCTGCTGGTGCTATCTTTGATTTAATTTTGGGGTCCTTATTTTAGAGTAATCCTGGGGTTCCCCACTTAATTACATGTCTAGAGATAATGTATATTACATTCCTCACTGACAGCTATCGTAATGGAAGCGACAGAAATCAAACTCTACTGAACACTTTCTAAGAAAACTCACAATATACATAGCCATGAAGTATTTCATCTATTAAATCTACACATTTTAAAAAAATGTTGTGTCTTCATCCAACATCATCAAATGCAATGCGATGTGAAGGCACTCTACATTACAGAGTATAGCACAGCTCCTTGTTTTCTCTGACCAGCGAAAAATATTGCCAGAAATATTGCTACAAATATCTTGTTTTGTAGGAAGCACATAAGCCAATATCCCTGCTGCAAAACAACTGGACACTCAGAGATGACACTTAAACACAAGACAATTATTCTGAGTCAGTAGTTTGCTTGAAGTTAATGCTCCTGTTTCAACCTTGAGCAAAAGCCTAGATCTTGGAAAGCTGGTTTGCTTTTACCACTTTTTCATTTGGTCTAATAAAGGCTATCACGTTTCCTTCCTCACCTCACTTATTATAGATCTATTAGTATTACTGTAACTGTGATGGTCTTTGAAACCTTACTGAAAGTTGTAAGTAAGCTCTTACGTTTCAAAGAGCTTCCAAATATAATAATACTGGTGTGGTTATGATCTAGAGAGTCCACACCCATTCACTTCCAGAAAGAGAAGCATTATTTTTTAATTTATGACTTAGGAACTTTAGTTTCGTAATAGCAATTTCTTTACAGCTCTTCCTGAAAATAAGAATTTTATAAAGTTTACCTTTTTACAGTTTTTAAATAACTGACTGCATGCACAAATGAAGCACATCACATGCTGGTGCAAATCAATGCATTTCCAAATATACAGAATATACATTTCAGTTTACCATACAAACTTGGGTTGAATGAAAACTATCAAGACCTTAAGTAGTTTGGACTAAGCCCTTTACCATTGATATGAGATTATCTGATACTTTCCTAATTCAAAACAACAAAAAAAAAAAGGATGGTGAAGTAGAGTGAAAGTTTTACAATGGAATGGAAGGGGTTGTTTGAGTTATAACAGAAGGTAGCTCATTTGGAATTGCTAATGCATAAACTAGAAGTATGTTAGGTACACTAAATTATAACATAAAACTTTGCTTTCAAATATTCAGTGTCCTAAAGGTCACTGTGAAATAATCCAAATGCGTAAGTCTTAAATAGATTAGTCACACTCGTGCTTCAGATTTACCATATATTCAGATTCTTTTCTCTTTAGTTCTTCTCTACTGTGTTTTACACGCCTTTTACTTCAAGATATTGTTGTGTATCAAACCTTAAAATCCAAGTACTCCCAGATGTTGCAGATATTCAGATTTAGACAGCAAACTAAATCCCAGGGTACCATCAGCCCTAGGCCCTTTCCTTGATGGCCAGAGGTATGTTTTGCTGAATTAAGTATGTAATCTCTTACCCAAAATAAGCCAACTGAACAGCCTACCAAAAAGTGTTGCAGCAGTTCATTTTATAGCCCCAACAACAAAACACACTGGCACAATATATGAAAAATAATGGAAGAGGGAGACACTCCACATAACTTAGTTTTTAAAAACGCTCAGTGCCTGAAGGCATTGGGAGTAAGCAGGGGAGAAGCTCAGGAAGTTTTATTAATTGTAAAGCAAAGTAGTTCTCACTATGTGCTAGTTGGTATTTACACAGACAAAAATACAAGATGTCCCTTATATTATTAGAAGTTGTCACCAGATGGAGAAAATAAAGCAAAAATAAAGTTACACATCATCCAAAAAGGATCACTAAGGATTTAAGTCTTCATACTTAGACCAAAGATATTAATGTTTTTGCAACACTTACGCCCATAGTTCTCCTTACTGCATGTATCAACACCTGATTTCAAAGACGCTGAATTTTGTCTAATGCAACCATGAAAGCTCCTAAGAATAAGCAGCTGTCTTGCTGATGTTTAACTATGGGTAGAACAAAGTTATACTATAAACTTTGGAAATAATCTGAAGAGGCAGTTCTGAGATATTGCTGAGAACTATTTCCAAAAGACAAAGATTTTGTTAATAGCTAATGCCGAAAAATATGTTTTCTAGAATTAATTCACTGACAGAGCTATAATCACCCTTTCTCTCCAGCCTTTCAGTCAGGTTTATGGGCTAACAGCTCAAAGGCACTAAAGCAACGAGCAATCAAAACCCGTCTCTGCAGATGTCAAGCATTACAAGAGACCCTCAGGGGCTTTAAGGTTGCTGAGCTTGGATGGAGGGTGCCCCAACAGAGGCTGTAGAGCATATTTAGGCAACCCAGGCACCAGGACTGACTGGTTGCTAAGGAGCAGACTGATCTGAAGAGGGCCAAAAAGAGCTGTTGTGCAATTCAAACCACACTCTGGCATCTTGGCCAGCCCCCCGGCATCCAACTGAAGGCTCGTCTCATGGACCATACACAGCAGGAAATCCTTGTTCAGGATTGAATCATGCAACAGCAATACCTGGAAGTTTCTACACGATTCAGAAGCCAGCCACTCTGTCTGTAAGGGCTAGAGGGTTGACCCCTAGGCTGACTATTCTTTTCATTTTTAGGTGTTTGCTCTCACCAGGTGACTGGGAGGGGTTCACACTCACAGCTTTCATACCAGAGCTGGCACACCAGCCCCTTGCACAAGAGTTAGGGATTCTAGTAAACAACTCAGAAGATTTAAAATGCCACTGTCAAATAAGCCTGGAATTAAGTTTCCAGCCCTGCCATCAGATGTTAAGATTTGGTTTTCTTTTCCAAAAATTCTTATCACAAAGTTCCCACAGCAACCAAGCATTACATCCATACGACTTCAATTCTCGCCTCCGTAACAGCTCGGAGATATGCCTGCAGTAACTGCGAGCACAAATAATTGCTCTCTCTATCCTCCAGATGATATCTGCAATAAAGCATGTTAGAATGTGACCAGGATTCTAAATAGGTAATTTGAGCGTTTTTTGTAGTGAAGATAAATTAGCAATGATGATGAGTCATTAATATCTCCTATTAATTTCCACTATTGTTTAAAAGTCTCCTAGAATATCAAACAGTAAAGAATCTATTATAAGAAACTGTTTGGAGAATTATTCAGCACTGTTGCACATCCAAAGCTACTGAAGAGAGCAGCAAACAAACAAAACTCAAAACAAACAAATCTAAAAAACACCTGAGGAGCACCTCTCTACCCAGCCCTTTCCACTCAATCCCCACAAGCAAACTGATGTCCAGAAATAATATTTCAAATCAGCTTAAGGTGCTCACAGACACACAGCATGGGTGAAGGATCAGTTTCACCAAGGGTTTGCACATTTGTTTCTAGGCCTCTGCCATTTCATAATGAGCACTGCTCAGTCAGCAGGCACCCACCCAGCTTGCACAAATACACCTTCACTTTTTATGGCAAAGTGAAATTTTATGGCAAGAAAGTGAAGAACTTCTTGCCAAACATAGTAGTCCAGCTATCCGTGCCAAGGCCTGCACGCTGCTTCATGTGTGCACCCACCTTCTTGCAGGCTCACGGCTGCTCCGTCCCCAACCCTGACCTCTTCTTCTCCTGGAATCAGGCCACCAGCTGATGCTGATGGAGACCATACCAACTCCATCCTGCTTCCCTCTGCCTCTTTCTACCTCCACAGAGAAAGGAAGGATTGTCACAAGCTGCAGCAACTGATGCATACTGGGATTTTACTTTCATCATTTGTGACCAAACATTCAGAAGCTTGACTATTTTTGGACAGAGTTTTGAAGTGCTGACAAGCCAAAGAGTGGACAACCTTTAAATAATCGGACCCTTAAGATATCTACAAGTGCCCACTTTGTTGGTGCAAAGACGTATTTGGGCAGTTGGTTTCCTGCCTATGTCTTTATGGCTTAGGCTTAAAAAGTAATGTAACATTCTGTCACCAAGAGTAGGATAAAGATAATTTTAAAAAATGAAAAATTACACACCACTTCAGACCCTATGTAGTGTAAATGCATAAGTCATAGCTGCAATTTTGAATGAACAGATTCTTTTTCCATTTGTAGATTATAAACTAAATCCCCCTATATAAGAACTGTTTGCAACTTCCACAGGTATGTTGTTCCTACTTATGTGGCATAAAGACACTTGGAATAGTGAAAAGAAAATGAGAAACATGACAAAAATCTCATCCGCTATTTCCCAGAACACTAGGTATAAAAATACCTTACAGATGTTATGAGCTCCACGAGTCCTCTGCCTCTGCCCTGCACCTGCCAAGTTGGTATTATAAAAATAGAGCATTGTCTGAATACAGAAATACCAACCTTTCAAGATAATAGCTGATGATAATATTGACATTTTAGTCCAGTAAACAAACTTCAGCTGGACAATGTAGTTAGCATACATTAATCATCCTCCTCTAAACAGCTCACTCACCAGATTGTTCCTAAATAGCTTAAACAACTGGATACATAAATATTTTTTGTTAGCACTAGAAACAGCAAGGTTCTCTCTAAATTTTCCTCCTTTACATGAGGCCAGCCTATAAAAGAAAAGAGACACATACTGCATTGAAAAAGCTGTTGCTATGAGACGGAACCTGTATTATTTCTGCATGTCACCTTGTGACCACCCTCAGCTGCCACTGCAGGACCAGGGTAACTGGGCTATTCCAGAATAAAAGCTTTGATCTGGTTTGCATGTTATGGAGCTAGCCCCTTCACCTGGCAGAAACAAATAAAATGTTAATTTTGCTGACTTTGGTTAATCTTTAAGTGCTTGCTGAGTGCTCACAGTGTAGGGCTCTTCTCAAGAAACACCCAAGCAAGAGAACTGGAGGAGGATGGAACCAAATATGAAGAGTATTCAAGAAAACAGCTGGTCTGATGATAAGCAAAGAGATCCCATCGGGGATATGTAATGATCCAGGAAATACAGAAATAGAAAACCTACAGACAGGGTAGGCAGCCATGGTTGTTTTACCCTCTTCCATTTCTCTAGCCCCATGTGGATATACAAAACCACTAACACCAGCACAGCTCTTGGCAGTTTCTTTAAGATAGCTGTAAGCAGATTTGTTCCTGTCCCTCATGTATTCAGGCCATATCTTCCTTTCCTTCTGTTTTATACTTCCAACACCATTTGCACAGGCACAGCTTTAAATAGGTGCAGTTTCACAGAGGAAGCAAGCATGGAGTTCACCCAGTGAGGCAGGATTCCTCCTGCTGAGGGGAGGTTAACAGTCTCAGGGAACAAATGGAAAAAGGAACATCTTTGTGCAGACCCTCCTTGGAAGTACAGCCATGCAAACAGAGCTGAACCAATGTGCTGGTGGAAGCAGCAGCTTGTGAAACCAGCAGAAGAGCAGCACAGAACCTCATAGCTTGTCAACTACCACGCCATACCCAGGTGCAGATTTGGGGCAAGTACCATAGGATGTGCTCCACCACTTTCAGGGAGAGGAACCACCGCCTGCCTAATGCACAAACAGAAGCACCAGACAGACCGATTAGGGCCTCCCCAGGAAAACATGAAGCTGCACAGCACCAGACTTAACACAGCTCCTGTGCCAGAAGCACAGCAAAACCTTCATGTGAAGGGAGATCAAATCACTCTACCCTCAGCCAGGAGCAGGACTGCTGAGGGTGTCATGTTCCACCCCCCAGGAGAGGGATTTCCTTGCTCAGAGCAATTATCCCCTTGCCAGTTAACTGAAACTGCACTGCGTGATGAAAAAGAACTTGTCCTGTTCTCCTTAGCTGGAGAAATCAAACATCTACACTAGTCTACCTTGGGCACCTTTGAAAAACTAAGAAGAGATGAGATTTAACTAGCAGGGGTTATATTTCCACATACTATTTCCCTCATATCTTCCACAACTTGGTAGAAGGAAAAATCACATTTCAAAGAAGAGCGTTACAAATTCTGGCTTTTCCTCACCAAAACTGAACACAAATCTGAAGCATTCAGACTCCCATTATGTCCTTTTAAGCCAGTGTCTAACTGGTAATGGATGAGTTACAAGCTATTTCCTCTGCATAGACACATGAGGACTTTCAGCTTAGGAATGATACAGTATCACCCCAAAAGAGAAAATCAGCATCATTATGACCTTCTCCAATTAAGGAGTCAACTGTAAACCAGCTAAAGCATTCACTGTTCAGTGCTGTTACCTTCCACTTGACTTGATTCACAGCACCATACAAAGCAGAATAATTCACTGCCCAGCCTCACCGAGCAGAGACTTCTCTAATATGGACACAGATTTCCACCTAAATGACACTAACAACAGCACACAGTCCTCATGGGTTAAAAAGGTTGGTTTTTACCATAGCCTGAAGAATGAAGGTCTAGAGCAACACACAAACCTGCTAAAACAGATTCTGCCACCACCATTCTTATGCTCGACCCATTCTGTGACCCACCATTGCACATTAGGAAAGTCTCTTTTTTTTTTTTTAAGTTATAGTACACTTTTTCACATGCAGCTCCTTTAACGCTATTTCCATAGCTGTTTATACTCTGCTTTGAGTATATTCATTGATCTAGACAAAACTCAACCTTTAAGCAGATAAATAGTCCCAACAGAATTTAACACAGAAGCTTGCAGTACTACATGGATGTTTTGGCAATACTACCGAGTGCAGCAGTGTAGCAAGAATAAGCTCAGTAGTTTTGCTACATCAGCCATGACAATAACAGCCTTGCAAATAATCAAGCTCCATATTTAATATCATACTATCCATACTTAAGATCATTTAATAACTAAAATACTTTTCCAAACAAGAAAAAATGTTATTAAACATGCTTTATGAAGCAATAATAAAATACATTTCATTGTCATCTGTCTGTGCCTAAGTTCAATCTTTAACCTGATGGGACAGCAAATGCAAAAAAAAATAAAAAAAATCAATGACTGCACATCATTTGGAATAAATAAATATCCAAGAACTGCTGGAGAGGAACTAATTACTGCTTGTGTAAGCGGTATGCTTTAGATGTCTTCTGTCTTGCGCTGCACTAATGATCTAAAAATTCAGGTATAAAGATGCAGTCACTCTTCTCAAATCATAAACAATCTGTTATGATCCTGGCTGCAGCACTGCTACTTTTGAGGTATCTAATATATAAGTGATGTTATTAATACTATGCTTGCAAAACATAACCAAATCCATACACAGACAAAAAAAATGGATAAGAACATCACTCTATCACAAGTACCTGCAGATCTGCAGCTTAATTTCAGTTGCTAATTTGCCTTTTTTTGCCAGACAAACATCTCTGCACAGCCAGGACTGTTTGCTTCACACTAAGTCCTACAGGGCCCTGGCTGCACTACCTACCGATCATTACTGGGAACATGGCCCTAGATAGAAAGCACATTTAAGCCAACGTTTTGGCTTCCTCATCCTCTGCACAAGTCAGACCTTAAATTAAAACAGCCTAAGGTAGTAACCCAGGGAGCACACCTTCACAGCAAGGCAGAGGGAGTGGACTGGAAGCTATGACCTTATCCACCAAGTTTCCAGCATGTTCAAAATGCAAGTTTTCTGCCATTTTTTGTTCTTCTCAGTGGTGCAGCGTAGGCAGAGAGGAGGCTGCCAATGCCATTGAAAATAAAAATGCGCCTATACAAGTAACAGTTATAAGAAGGAAAAATACTAACCACACAATCGGTAATGAGACTTTCTGAGAGCATCACATGGACCGTAGTATAGATGAGCTGTCAAAATCAAAACATGCCAAATTCTGAAGGGATACCGCATCTTGCACAACTGGGTCTTTCAGTAGCACTCATGACATTCAGCAGCATTACATCTCGAACATACAAATCTGCGATTTGCCCCTGGTCACAGGAGAAATACTTTGTACCCAAGAGACAAAAACATTTACAAAAAGCTCAGTGTCTCTAAAAAGGCCTTGAGCTCTTTCCTTTTTCCTAGCCGCCGTTCTTCCCTCTCTCTGCTGGTCTTCCAGACCATGGAAGCTAGATGTCCTAAGTTTACTCAACAACTCAGAACAGGATTTGTTTACAGAAGTGTTGTTCTGTAGGAGTCTGGGGTGGTATGCATGTTACTCATGCTGTCGATTATTTTATGATATAGGAGAAAGTGAGCATTTATGCAGATACTGCTGCATTTACACTTCTGGTGATTGTATGAAACCCTGACAGAAACAAAAAGTCTGTATTCAGCAAAACTGATCTGCTAGCAACAAAGGCATCGCTTGAGAAAAAAAAATCCAAATAAAGACAGAAAATGCAGGCAAAAAAATCATACAGTCTGATGTTATCACTAATATACTATACAGCGCTATTAATCATTGAAATAGCCATATTATTTTAAGAACATTACAGAAGGCTTCTTGTTAGCATCGAGTAACCATTACATCTCTCAAAATCAAAACTGAATCAGTATATTCTGAAATTTTGTTAAACCTGAACCCTACACGGTGAAAGCAATTTCTGCTGCAGCTGAACTAAACTGGAATAGGAAGCGTGCTACTTCCACTTGAGATAAGCATAGTTTATAAAACGAACGTGCTTTATCACAATAAAATTACAGACATATCAAAATATCTCCTGTTGGCATTGTCAGCTAAACCCTTTGATGCTTTGTTAGACATCAGACTGCTTCATGGATATGCACACACAGGAAATAAGCATTTGGAGTACCTTTTCCTTTTTTTTTTTTTTAATGTAATTAAATGTATGCAGTAGTCATCTGTGAAAGATATTTAAAAAATGGTGTAGTATTCTAGAGAAGACACACACAATTACTGGATCTTAAATATGTACTTTCTGTATGACCTACCTTTAACCCCTAGAAAATAAGAGACTGAAAATGCAGAGAAACAGCTGTACTTGATTCCTTACCAATCAATGTTGCATGACACCAGGAACTAATAACTAATTAGTTTTCAATTAAAATGCTTTCATCCTCTCTGAAGCAAAACAGCAGCAATATTTTATCTCATTTTAGCTGAAATAACCATTAGCAGGCTATAAGAAGAGGCAATGTAGTTAACATTGTATGTTTAATTCTGTGACAGATTTCAATGGCAGACTCAAAAAAAAAAAACAAACAAAAACCCACAAGACATCTTGTTTATGCGACTTAAACTGCTATGGTCTGGTTGCAAAGCTCATTAGCTACAGAGATCTAAACGTACCAGGGTTTTTACACTGTATGTTATCAAATTAGGCAGTTATCTTAGACTCATGGTCTATACTGTACCCACATATAAATTCAGGGGGTAACATCTGCAATGGTTTTGATTTAAAACAAAACCTTAAAAAATTAAATTTAATATGCAGTTAAAAAGGTTAGCCACTCCGGAGGCTAATCCAACGTGCCTAATAAAGGCAGGTTGTGTTTCAGGAAGAATGATTGCATAACTTACCATTCATTGAGTGAGGGATAGTGGTAGTGATGCCCAGACACACCAACAGCACTTGATTTTAGTGAATTATAAATCCTACTGGATTGGTAAAACACTATAGACCATCACATTTAACCCATTCCCTTGCAAATAAAGGATTCAATGCAACGATACTTAGCCATCTGCCAGCCAGATTCTTTCCCTGAGCTGTCCCAGCGTACAATTACTATTATTCAAAATGATAAACAAAATTTTTGGTTCATAAACAATACAAATTTATTTCTGTTTCCACCCCAGCCTGCAAATATGGCAGGGAAGCAATTGCTCTCATGCAAATAGCTGCATAGAAAAGATCTTCCCAAAGGGCTCTTATCACTTTACAATTAATTGTTCCACCTAACACCCCTTACAGGCAAATTCCTCTCAAGCCAAACAGCAGACCTTGTCTGTGCTACTATTTCTTTCCTTCTTTGCCAGTCTCTGGACTGGAAGCACAATAGATTTTTATGCCTTCCTTATACCTCAATAGGAATCCCCTGCAGCCCAAGTTAGTTTGTGGTCTGCTTGCCTAAGGACATGTCTGCCTTGGCTAGTGATGACTACCACAAGCCTTTTACCCTAGAAAAAGAGTTTACTCAACTTACAGAATTCCCCTTCTTTCTTCCTCCTGCATCAGATTGCCGTCTGCCTCTTTATATGTCAAAGTAGATACCATAAATTCAACCTACACCTCTCCACACAAAATTCCTTAAAATAGGATACACATTGGTTAAGTTCTTGTAATAACAACAAAAACTTCTCATAACTTGTAAGGAAATGTGATTGTCCTGGAACCCTACATTCATTTCTTGGGAGTAAATACCTGGATGGGGGTAGTGGTAATTGGCAAGCAGTAAAACTCTACTAAAAATAAAAATGCTACTAAAAATATGAATAAGAGAAAAAGCTTTTTAAGGAAAATCCCAAACTTAATACCTGTGCTTGCCTATATGAATATATTTATTCTGTTAAAGTCAAATGTATAGTTTGTTTCCAATTATATTGCCTTTTTTATATTTTAAATGAGATCTCTCAGCTTCCAGTTCCTCCAATATTGCAAGAAGTATTTTAACAAAATTTAGATGTTTTCATACAAAAACTATGAGCCTAGTTATGTCAACATTTTTCATTATTAGATCATGTGCTGGACAGCTATAAGATTCCAGGGACACACACTATCTTCTGGTCCTCTGCATGCACAATGTTTACATCAGTGAGGTTCTATTTTATTACCAAAATTCACATGGGCCATAGTAATGCAAACAGTGATCGACAGTGATGAAAAGACATACCCTCCCAAGCAGACACTGGAAATAAGAAGACATGCCAACCTATGGAAAAGATGAGTGACCTCCCGCTCATAAAACCTGTAACTCATTTAGATAACCTCCACACAGAGAGCAGCAAAATAGCCCCATCATGGTGCTCATACAGCCTCCAGTGAAGTGCAGAACAGCAACAGCATCTCCTTCGGGAGGTTATTAGAGCAATAATGTGTTCAGCCTTGGAAAAGCTGATTGGCAACCCTGAGCTCACAAGCACTTAGCTAATGCAGTGGGCTGAGCAGCTACATCACGCTCCACACAGAGGTCACACACAAACATCAAACGTGATAAGCTGTGGGGAAGCGAGCACCAATGGCATCACCCAGCAGCTGATACGTACCACTGAAATGGCGGTATGCTACCAGGAGCCAGCATGATGTCAGACCACCATCAGCTCTGAGAGGAGCTTCAGAGGTGTCTGCTGCCAAGCGAGGTGCCACCATCCACACCATCATCCTCAACAGAAGAAGGATGCAGATACATTTTCACCACCTGTTAACTACTGCATTTTTTGGTCCCTCCAATCCCTAACTGTAGAAAGGCCCTGAGATTTTACTCCAAGGCAGACTAGGTAAAGGTATAATGACAGGTTATTACCTAGCAGTAATGTTCACAAGTGCCCTACGCTCAGATTCTGGCAACATCCCACTGGTCACCTTAGTTGCCTTACTGTTAGCCCCCCAGGTTGGTCAGATCAAGGCCATTAAAAAAGGCTGAAAGCTGCACTGCACCTCCCTAAGATAGAAACAGCCAGGTGCTGAGGCTTCAGGCTGAACAAATTCAATGCAAGACTAACACAAGTCTTGTTTCTCCTATTAATTTCTTCTCAGAACAATAGGAAACAGCTATTTTTAGAAACTGTACACACAAACACTATAATTTTCAACTTTGGCAGACTTTATTTGAAACATAAGGTTCAGATACAAAAATATTTTGCATCTTATGAGCACTGATGGAATTCTGTTGTGAACAAACTTGCTCACAGCGCAAAATCTGTCCAAAATGTTTTGAACCTTCACCCCATCTCCAAAAACACGGCTTCCCACCCAGAGAAAGAGCATAGCAGAGAGCCCACCCTGAAACAGTTACCTGGCCGGGCCACTCACATAGCACACCAAGAATCTTCTTCTGGATGGCATTTCAGCTAATTTTGAAGAATACTTAACTCTAGACCTTTTGGATCCTATGGCATTGACTTAACCATCATGGTATTAGCTAGTTTGACACTTCTCTACCTCTAGGAAAGTTCAGATTTGCCCTGACTTAAAACTGCAATATTCCCAGAAAGGAATTCCTCTATTCAAACAGCCCTAATAACTCCTGCTCAACGTTTTAGATTGACATCCAAATACATTAACACCTATCTTAAAGCAGAGTTAGTTAAGTACCACCTGACATCAGTACCAAAAAAGCTGCTTTCCCCTTAGCTTAGTCAAGCAGCTTAGAATATTGTACTTCAAGTAATATGACTGAAGGTAAATATACTGCTGTTGTCTGGTTTGTTGTTTTGTTTGTGTTTTTTGTTTTTTTTTTTTTAAACTCATTGCATGCTTTTAAAGAAAGAAACTTTGCAACCTCAAAATTCCCTACAATACAGTGTTTTTACAGAACTTAATTCATCGTCTGCAGCTATACAATAAAAAATGGAGATAAGTATTTTTCTTGCTGTTGTTTGAAGGATTTTACTATTACACTTATCCCATTATATCTCAAAGATAAAGAACAGTAATTTTCCCACTTCTTTCTTCTGAAGAGATATTTAAATTTTCCAGAATTTGACTGTCAAAATCCTTTTATTTCCTAATTTTACAGCATTATCTAGATATTATCTGCCTAGAGTTATGCAATATCATGATATACAAGAGATAAAACATAGGGTCAAATATGCTTTTTTCATGAGTCCTTGGCCACCATTTTCTATCAAGGACCAGAAACTGCATAGATTTAGCTCGTATCTAAAGTTGTTCCTAATTAACAAAGGCCAGGGCTGTTGCTATTCTTTTATTTATTTATTTATTAAATGAGTGATGTAGGTAACTACAAAAGCTCTGAAAAGAAATGAGAAATGGTAAAGGATAAGCAACTCAGTGCAATTCTCAATGCAACTCTATGTCAGAAGAGAGTACGTACAATCCTCAGGAGTACAGAAAGGAATTAGGGAGCAAAAAACATTTTCTCTCTCTCCAAGTAAGGCACTAGTTACCAGATACTGGATTAACTGGGAGTTCCAATAGTCTGCTTCTTTTAGGAGACACTGAAAATTTAGTGAGGATGCAGAGAATTACTGCCTACAGAGTACAGAGAAGTACTGTTTCAAGGTTATATGAAAACTCAGCACTGAAGGTAAGCAGCTCACTCCGTTCAGCAGATGAAAGAAGACTGCCAGGTGACTTGACTATGACATCTAAAAAAATCACCTCAGGCAGAAATTGCCATGTCCTTTGGGATATTTTTTTCAAGCAGAGAAAAACATAAAAAGGACCACCAGCTGGAATTTAAAACCAAGCACATGCAAATATGAAATTAGTTACTTTTTTTTAAAAAAAAAAAAAAGATAACAGATGGAGTTAACTATTAAAATTAATTGCAAAAGAAATGTTAGAGCCCTCTTGATGCCTTCAAATCCAGGCTGGTTGCCTTTTCGGAAGGTACCCATGAGCCAGATGCAAACTGTGGGGTTCAGCACAGAGCTAACAGGAGAGTTATATTCCCGCACTTGCTCACAAGGTCAGACTATGCAAACAGTAAGTGTATTTTAGCCTTAAACTCTACAAATTTATTCACCCAGCCATAAGCAAATCTGAATGGTGGAGCTGTAAGCACTTAGGGTGGGATATCTCCTCCCTAACATCAAGCCATCCAGAAGTCTGTTGTCTAACCTAAACAAGCCGGTAGCTCCTCTCAGTGGTGGTACTTCCAGAAGTGTCCTCTTGCAGTCCGACTGCCCCTCAGCCTGTCCCTCTCCCTCCAGGAGGTAAGGAGGGAGCCCCAAGGGCTACGTGTCAGCAAGAGGAACCCAAGCTTTCATTATATTATATAGGACTATTGAAGACAAAAACAAGAATTGGTTACTCAGACACTGGGAATGAAATCTCAGCCTGGCTTAAGTCAAAGGGAGGTTTGCCTTTGACTTCATCAGGATAGGAGTCCTACATTTACTGAGGAGTTCCCCATACGGCAGTAGCAGCTACTGGCCTTTTAGTCAATGCCCAGTATCCCACAGGGCAAGGTGTCCCTGCTCCAGGGAGCTCACAGTCTAAAACAAGGAATAGCAGAGCAGTACCTGAGGGTGTTGGGGAGGAAAGTGACCAAATAGTATTTGTCAGAACTGATTGCTGACGGTATGCTATGAGGTATGCTGTTCATCAGGCAGCACCAGGGTTACTGGAGACAAAGAAAGGCTCTGTGAAAACAACTGAAAGGAAGATGACAAGATTCCTCAGAGGTCTGAAGAAGATCTCTCCCAAATGCGCAAGGTAAGTTCATCTTACAAGGCATTATATATTAAAGCAAAAATAATACTTCACTGTCATGCAATCTGAATCTCTTTCAATGAGAGATTTAAAATATTTAACGTGTGTAGCAAAGCACAGTTAAACTGAAGCGTTTCCTTACAAAAAAAAAAAATTAAAATTAAATTCATAGCAAAATAGCAGAAAAAATAATTCATAGCAAGTGATGTTGCAATGTGACAGATCATTTAATGGGCTATCAATGTAGCCCAGACTTCCAGCTTTAATGATGGATAACTTTTTTTAAATAACCTATGTAAGAGGAATCCAACAAGAGAAGCCTTGTGATCATCTGCCCTATCCCACTCCCCTTGATGTTTCTTGTCTTAATGAAGTAACTTATTTCTATACGACCTTAAGAAGCTGGATACAATTTTAAATGGTTTTGCACATAGAAAGATTGCCAGCAAATAAATGTTTTCTCTTCCAAAATAATCCCATAAGTTTATTTGTCATTGCAGTAGTCTCTGAATACAAGCCAAAGAAATATTTTTGAAAGTCTAGACAGCTGTGCATGATGCAGTTTTCTGAAATTTACTCCAAACACTTGAAAAAGAAAAGCCTAGTAACTGGAAATAAGTGACAGAGCCACGGAAGAGAAAGAAATCAGAGACTAAAGCTACATAGCAGGAACTATGGACAGACAGCACATAATACATCAGCAATTATCAATGATTTAAATCCAAATAAGGAAGTGTTTCTTCTGTGATCATCAGAGGAAAAATTATAGGCCAGATACGGGGCATTACAATTTTGAAAAAAGGACACACCTTCCTTAAACCAAGAGAGACAACTGAAGCAAAACATGAAAAAGATTTTTTTTTCCTGTTAAACACAGTTCTGTTAGCAGTCACAGCATGCCTTGTTTTGAGGGCACGTTGCTGCACTCATGCAGGGAGGAGTTCCTTTAATCCCAGCCACTAAGCTTTGGGATACAGCTACAACTAAGAAATTAAAAAAAAAAAAAAGCAAAAACAAAACCACTTTTTTCTTTGAGTCCTTTCAAGCTACAAATGTATTCTGCATTTTCAAAAAGTGACAGGCTGGCATCGACCAGGTGATCTCTCCTCTCACCTTTTCAGAGGCAGGAAAAAATGCAGATAATACAATAAACACAGATGAAGTTCTAGCAAGTCTGGGATTTGAAAAGTTAACTTGTAATTCTATGATTCCTTCTAAACAGTGTTTAGCAAAACTTGCTGCAACAGAAGTGAAAACAAGGTAAAGTAAGATTCAACTCAAGCCTCCAGTATAGATGGTCTCGATAGTGCCCACTGATATTTCAGTCTAAATAATTTGGCAGAAAAATCACACTTCACACTTCTATTAGTAGTGTGAAGCATAACATGAAAGCCTTGTGTATATAGGTAAGTCATAAGGACAAGAATGAAGTTTTGAGCTTTGCTATGGGCTAGTCTAAAACACAGCTTTAATTAAGGGATCACAAGACAAAGTCATAATCTGGTAGTATCACTTTATGAAGAATATCCTGTCTTATCAATGATTAACCATTTAATAAAAATGCATGTCAATGTGATTGCAGAAAACAGTCTCTTGAGTATATACTTGATTTAATTAGAGCTTCAGTACAGAGTTTTGCAGCAAGACAATAACTCTTAAAATACTTGTAAGCTACCACCCATTTTCTTTTGGAGAGACCATCATGACCTGCCATGAACGCAAGATTTACATATTTAATATACAGTCATGTAGAAACAGATGTATTAATACTGCACATAATATAGAAAGTTGAAACATAGAAACAAGACTGATTTGTGACTTTGACAGACTTTTCATCCTGAAGTATCATTTGAAGTCTCTTATCCATCCATCATGGACTGCAAGAACTGCGTCCAGATTCTCATTCAGACAAGGAGAGATGTACAATACTAAACCCAAAAAGCTGAACATTAAACTAACCATGATCTTTGACCAACTCATCCAACACCTGACTGAATAAAGAAGCCTTATCTGTGGGATTAAGGCAAAAAGAAAAATACCATACAGAAAGGAAAGCAAGCAGGAAACACTAAGCTATCAAAATATTTAGTTTCATACATTCAGTCTTGTGTAAAGGGCTACAAATGTTCAAATTAATGCACTGTCTGACACACAGAAGTATCAGATGCAAAGGTATTAGCTAGCAAGCAGCAATGTCAATCCCTTTCTCAGTTCTACCACATCTGACCCTTGGTTAGATGATGGGATCAACCAAGACTGGAGACAAAATAACAAAGGTCTAATTTTACACTGAGTTAATAGGTCTTTTCCTCTTCCATTGCCACCTCCCTGTCAGATAAGAGGGCAGGGGGGGAAAAAAAAAAAAGAAAAAAAAAAAAAAAGATGTTTTAGCATTCGTGCTTAGAACTGCATGGAATCCACAGCAAATTTGCTTGAGCTACCAGTTTAAAGAAAAAAAGCTGAAGACTTTTCTAAATATCACTGGACATGAAAGTCATGCTGAGTTCACCACTTCTCGTGCACTCTCAGTAAAAAGGACTGCAGAAGCTCAGTTCCTACCTCAGTTATATTTCCACAGTTGAACTACTGAAATTGCAGAAATGCAGAACAAGCACTATTTGAAACCTTATTTATGTAAACACAACTGAGAAGATTTTGATATCTTTCAGGACACGTCAGCAAAAGCACCACATTTTACCCAGCCAAGGCACATAGCTAAGAGAAGCACTGCTCGTGGCTTGGCAGTTCCCACAGTCCTGAAGCTTGCACACAGAACATTTCTGACTACATTGGAAGTGACACGAAGCCAGATAAACATGTATTAAGAAAATGTTTTCTCCCAAGGTAAGCTCAACCCACAGCACTGAAAAGACGCCCTAGTTGGGTGCTCACCAGCCTGCTCTACACATATCCCACCCAGCTAACCCCTACTGCTCTGGTATTTACCCCTCTGTGAGCAAAATCCAGCATCATCACTCTTCTTGGGTACCCCCTCTTCTTCTCTTGGGAGCAAACTGTTCTTCACAACCCAGGTACTAAATAAGCAGCACTACCTTCTCAAAAGCGGGAAGCCTCAACAACCTTCCCTTCAAGGGACAGCAAAACTCACAACCCACCGTGCTAGTGAAAACCCATTTTCATCTGTTCCACAAGCCTGACACTGCAGAGCTGCTCCCTGACACTGCAGCATGAGGAGGTTAAAGTCCAGCAGAGGAGTAGGGCAGGGAGCTGGGAGTTAGCTTGTCTCATCTCTTGACCACACGCATGGCAGGATTATTATTATTAGTCTCTCTGGAGCATCAAAAAAATCCAGAATAAACACAGCAGACCCTGAGCCAAAACACACCCTTAATCACAGCTCCTGTGCTGTCAGCTGGCCTATACAGAGCTGGCCCAGCTATTAGGGACACACAGCCGAACCAGATAACACTCTGTAAAGGTCTCAAAACCACCTGCTTTTTATTTAGCATAGCACTGGAAAGATCCAGATCAAAGGAGCAGTTGCCAGCACCAGTGTAAAGATGGTGTAAGATAGAGAAATAACTTCTTGAACATTGATTAGGATCAATCTGTAGCTTTTTAGACAATTCAGGATCCACAGGGCTCCCCTGTAATAACCAAAGGACATCCCTGCCCTTCAAGACCTACCTCCTTTCCTTTCTCCTGTGCAGTGTTTCTTTTTTTCTCTCATCTGATCCTGTTGTTACGTCAAGCCCATAAAAAATGGATCTTTTGCATTTCTCTTTTCCACACAATATTACTAGAACTCTGTGACAAAGTAAGTCTAAAGACTTTAGACTTCACTTTTCATCATGTTTTCCAAAACTGCATTAAGGAGCAACCAGGCAATCACTGGTAGACAGTGAGAAGCAGAAAAGGGAAGATCAATAGGTAAAGGCAGTAATCCTTTATTCTAGTGAAACAACAACAGGAATAATTTATATGACTGCAGGCTTAATTATCTGTGTTCTCACACGGTGGGATTTCATGGAGTGTGAGAATACCTGGTCTCTGTAAATTCATTCCTGTAAACCCCACTTGTGCAGAAAATCTGGGTCAGCCTGGTTCTCTTAAAACATTTTTCTTCAAACAAGTCTCTTATCCTGAGGTGCTCTCTCTAGAAAAAACGCCATCAAAATTCAACAGCTTTCTAGAACTTGCTTCATTTGGAAGGCAGGTGGCCCAGACCTAACAGCAGCCCAGTGGCTTTGCTTCCAGAGAGGCATTCAGTGGTGCACCTACAGACATCATCAGTTTTCACATATGCAGGTAGACATATTCCCCAGATCATTTCATTGTATGTTTGGCACTAAAAGCTGTCACTTTATGCAATACTGAAACCATATGAATTAAAAATGAGCTTCTTCATGATTGTCTGTGTATACCTATAATAAACTACTTCAATATTCAGAGCTTGTGGGAATGTGAGTGTAATTCATAAATTATGAACAAGATTTCTTCAAGCCGGGGTAATTATTATACATATATAGCACTATGCAGAAATGTAATATTTGTGCAGAAATGCCTTACTAAAATGTCAATATTATAAAGCCTACAGTAACTGATGAGATTAGTTTGGACAAGAACTTTAGCATATACGAAACAACACAGTGGGATGCTAACAGAGGCAGTCCAATTCACCAGCTGTAAATTACAACTGTTTTTCCGCTGCTTTCTAGTCCTCCATTGGATCCAGCACAACGCATGATTATCTGCACCTCTTATAAGGACTATCATTAAAAAAATGAAATCTTGTGATGCAGTTCACAATAATGCACAAGTCACAAAAATATTTACAGACAGGAAAAATATTTCACAAATATTTTATGTAATTATGGCCAAAACAAACAAAAAATGTTACATAATATACAAATCATATTAATAATTTGAAAAAATATTAAGTGCAAGCTTTTTTTCCTTGATGTTTTGTCAAACAACTTTACCTCCATTACAAAGGAAGCAAAAACCTGCCTACTCTGAATGACATAGATATGTAGACAAAATTGAGACAATTTCTAGGAAATAACAGGCTTCCACTGGAATTGAAAGGAAATACTGCAATCTATTTTAAATTATTTTAATCTTAATTTTGAAAGTGTTTCATTTCAACCAGTTAGACATGCAAGTTTCATTTCTACATTACAACAGAAATTATTGTGATCAAAAACAGCAATGATTGCTGTAAATAAATATATACATTTGCGGTTGTTTGAGAAGCCATCCCATTCTATTCTTAATGATGCTTATATACTTATTTAAACCCCTATACATAGAGACAGAAAGGACAGGGGATTTGCTGTTTATTTGTTGTTGTTTGCTTTTGAGGGACAGGGTTGATAACATCATCTTAAACTCTACAAGCTTATTATACAGTTAAAAAGTTTTATGTTAAAAATGTATTTCAGTAGTTATTTTAAAGACCATTTATAAATTGGCCAACTAATGAGCAATTAGGAAGCTGGAGATCCTGTTGTTATGAGAACCAACACTGCCAGTTTTCCCTCCCTCTGGTCCTGGCAGGTTGCTGTTCACAGATGCTGCAGAAGATCACTGTTTGCAGACATGGCACATGCAACCCCGTGCAGCTTGGTGGAAAGGATGTACATTTTTGGGGACCTGCTGTTCCATGAGTATCTATCTAACATCTTAATGTTGTCTGTTACTGTGAGATCAGAGGCCTGCATATGTAGAAGTTTCATTTTTTAGATTATACTTATAACCAGAAAAAGCTCAGAGAGGAATAAGAAGCCCAGCATGTTCCATCAAAGGTATGGTTAAACAAAGGCTGTGACCTTTAGCACTGAGATTATACAAACAAAACCAAATTAATGTAATGTGCTCATCCAACTCCTATATTTCAATTTCAGCTAGGTCAGGAAGTTGTCCATGGGGTTATGAAGCTAATTCCGGTATTGGATAATCTGCTGTGCAGCCTTTCCCGGTGAGATGCTCCTTCTGGAAATCTGATCTCTTGTTTTGCTTTCCTTTATTTTATCTTTAGGGATAAAAGAGAATTCAAATGGAGAAGGAAATATCCTCTGTGTATTTCACAAGTACACCCGGAGTTTTAAAGTCAGTTTTAAGAAATCGTTTACTTAGAGTCACAGAACCACAGAATGGTTGAGGCTGGGAGGGACCTCTGGAGGTCATCTGGTCCAACCCTCTGCTCAGACAGGGACGCTGAGAGCAGGTAGCCCAGGACCATGTACTTCTTTGCTAATTTAACGTTGCATTAAACAGTTGTGCTTCTATAACTCTTCTGTAGGGGAACTTTAGGTGTCAAGTCAATCTCTGAAGAGCATACTGTTTTACCCCTTTGCTTCTACAGTCAGTGAGTTAAATGAATTTCAGACATAACACGTAAAATAACCTTTACAAAATGCTTAACATTGAGGTTCCTTAGCCACCCCTTCACCAGCTTGCACAACTTAAAATTATACCTTTTTAGTACTGTAAATCTCAGTACAGGTATTAGAGAAAAAGACTAGCTGTACAATGCTTCTGGTGGTCCCTTAGTTCAAGTTGTTGAATGGATTCTGAAAGATGCACTGCAACAAACAAATAGGTGACTAGCTTGAGGACTGGTGCGCCCACATTTCACTCTTATGTCAGTCAGGAATTTGACTGTCACACTTAGATGGAGCAGTAACATAAACAACTTGTTCACTGGGAGTTTTAAAGTATATTAAGTACATTAGCTATAAGTTTCAGCTAGCATTTGCAAAAAGCCACAAGTTCTAGATTAGCAATGAAGACCAGATTCTGCTCTTATCCGCTCCAGTGTAAGAGACTGCCTGGCTTATAAAAGCTGACACTTGTACTGCTGTCCTTCCCACTCCCCACTGCACTGAGGCACAAGCCTCATAACTCAGCTAAGGTATAACTATCATAGAAGAAAATGTCCTTTCTGCAGACAGATCCCAAATCTGAAAAACATCACAAAAAATGGATTCCTACTGAAGTCAATAGAATATTTTAGGACTTGCAACAGGGTGCTTGAGAAAGAAACTTGGCTTTAAACTGCATTCAGATGCACTTGAGCATGGAAAGTGTCTGGGCATGGTTCAGTAATGTAAATTTAGACCTAACTATCCATAAACAAGAGGCCACAAGTCTTAGCCTGTTTCCTATGGGCTCTTAAAGTCTCCCCTTTTCTAATAACTTTGAATCTGCTGGCTAATTATGACCAAATTTGACTAAGGGATAAATATTGCAAAGGTGATTAATCTTTCCTACCATCTCTGTAAAAGTAGACAGACAGGGAAAAAGCAGTAAGGAACAGGCACAGAGCAACATGGTCCTTCTCCCCAAAGGCTTCTCAGAAGATTATAGGTTTGATTTTGGAAGCTGCTTTGTATTTGTCACACCCACTGAGGTCATACAGGCTCCCATGTCTCTGCAAACCAGCTCCTTCTGAGCAGAAATCACTTCACCCCTGCAATATGCAGACAATGCTGAATGGAAACAGTGCAGCCATTCTCACCCATCAATCCCTTTCTTCAATCATTTATTCTAGGGTTGGTCTTTTATTTTTTCCCAGAGGAGAGCGTGGTATAGTAGTGAAACATCCAGTTCAGTACTAAAAAGAGTGGACTCATCATCAGAAGTAACTATCTTGACATCAAGTTTACAAAAAAATCAAACTACAAACTGCAGTGCTGGAGCCCCCATCCACTTCTGACTCAGAATTGCCCATTGAGTCACCAGAGCTTGCTTCAGCTGCCAAGTCGTCTCATCAAAACACCTTGTAGTTCTGGGAACAGCATCATGACAGTTGCTATTAGAGTTGTGTGACTTAACACTACAAACAGCCAAATTTTCTGCAAGCATAATTCTATTGTCTTCAGCAGAGGTGCAGCAGCAGTGAATGCAGATCATAATTCACACTGCACTGTCATAGAGCCCAATCTGTTTATAAAAAAAATAAATTGAAACAATACTTGCTGTACCTGGCTCCGTATACCTTTTGAGAACAGACAAAATCTTGTTCTGTATTAGTACCAATGCCTTTGGCTGCAGGCCACAGCACGCTCTTTATAACAATAACTGATCACCAGAAGAGGTTTTGGTAATGGAAAGGTTAAAACTGCAAAACTGTAGTGCAATTGCTATGGTTACCAGCATGGAAATAGAACAGACATTGAAGAATAAATTTTGAAATGTCTATCTTCTTCAATGGCAACAATCTACTGAGGTTGCTTGCATTGCTTACTGGGAGCCCAGTACTCTAAAAGCCTGAACGACGATGTGACCTTACCAATCATACTCATCTTCCTCACAATGTCACCAGCTTCCTGAATAAAGCAGGTTTGCATTCACTGAATATGTTTGGTGGTGGGTTTTTTTAATTATTATCATGCAACAATTTGGAAGGACAAAGTATGCTTTGGATAGGTAATCTTAAATTTAGGAGCCACTAATCCTTTTTTTGGCAGAGCTCTGACAAAGGCTACAAAGAATGTTGTGGAAGAGGCTTATGAAGGCCTCTAGACTAGCTTCCTGTAGATGTGGGGAAGAAGATGGACGTAAGATGGACAGAAGGAGCCTTCAGACCTTGATGGACCCTGTGGGCAGGTGGACAAATGTCACATTGCTCCCTACACAATGCAACCATCATATGCTAGGTTTATCTAAATGGCAACCTGTGGCCAAGACACCACCCCTACTGTGAAGAGGATGAAGAATGGCTGTTGAAGGACTGCAATGTGTCAAAGCAATCAAATGCTTTATCCTCCTTTTAGGCCCAAGCTGCCTGTGTGGGTGAAGGCAGAATTCAAAGCCACCACCATCTCGTACACAACATCTGGAGACAAGAAGCCACCTCTTGCAGCTACAGCAGCTGTATCAACCTGGCTGCAAAGCAATGCAGTACCCATCACAGTTCACTCCACACAGTGACACCGTGTACTATACGTGAATCAGGTGCAGAGCAATAGGGGATCATTGGTTTGCTTTGCATGATTTTGTTCTTTTTTTTTCCCTTAAAAGAAATAGCAATGGCTGAAACCTGCTTGTACTGAGAATGGTCTTTAACCAAAGGACAATCCATTGTATAAGATCTTGGTTTTGCAACAAGACATACACAAACCAGTGAGCCATCAGGCAATTCAGTTTTGGGAATTTCCACCCTTGCCTACATAAACAAAGTTAAAGGTTTGTGACAGCTGCTTGTGTTTTGATTATCTCTTTCGGGGTCTCTGAGTTCAAAACCACATTCTAGAGAAGCAACTGGCAGAAGGAAATTATTTCTAACAGCCCATCCATAGAAAAGGCCCCATTATTATTATTAATTACTCATATTGCCATAGAACCTAATTGTCCCAACCAAGAATAGAGGCTCACTGTGTTGCATTCAATACAAACAGGCGGGCAAGGCCAGGCCTTGCCCCGCAGAGCCTGCTGCCTACGAGCACCCAGGCCAAGCTCCACGTTAACTATTGCAAGTTCTGCAGGAAGCCTGCCCAACACACCCAACAAGGTTTTGGCTGGCCTGAGCTCCCAACCACCTATAAAAGCCATGCCTTGCAGGATTAAATGAACGTTTCCCACATACGGCCATTATAAAGGGCAGCCCACCCATCAGGGCCCAGTACAACCACCCGCGGCACGTATCTTTCCCAGATGTAGCAATGGCAACAAGGGGTGCTTTGTGGTAAGAAAGCTGCCCGGGGGCAGTGGAGGAGGAGAGGCATGGCTTGTCCTTCACGTGGGGAGCTGGCTGGAATTTGTCTTCTCCTGCAACGAACAAATGGATATCGGGAAAGAACAAAAAGGCGCAGAAGAGAAGAGCTGTGTTTTGGAAAGGGCTGAGTGGGAAGGAGTAGGCAGACTGCTACAAATGCCACAATGGCAGCCAGGAACGGTCAGCTTCCAAAGGGGCAGGGAAGAAGCCAGAAGTGGCAAAAGAGAAAGAACTGCTGGGGAAGAGAGACAGGGATGCTCTGGTATCACCAGAGTATGTGGGAGAAGGACCAGGAGAGGCTGGAGGGTGAAGGGGACAATCCCACAGCAGGTGGGGATACAGGCAAAGTGCTGTTGATTGTCTCTCGTGAGAAGGACTTTACCACTGAAGCACTGCTGAATAATGAACTGAGAAACCTAACAGGCTTCCATAAGTTTCCTAGCCTCATTTTTCCTTAAGTTTTGATTGTGTAACAGTAGCAAAACTACCAGCTAAACTGTTCCTAACTGGTCTTACTGGTCACACTGGCACCAGTGGGAACTACTGCCACTGCACATGCTGGCCAGTGAGTACGGGCAGCTGATTTCTTTGTTTTACTGGTTGATCAGCCTTTTAAAATGGAAGGATCTTTAGAAGATAAAGTATTTGATTAGAGCTGAGAAAATTTCTGTTTTCTTTGTGATTTAGCCCCAGATTTCCTAGGAAGTTACGGCTGAACAACCTATCCCTGCACAGCTTTTGGGCCTCCATTACTCATCTGTAAATTCTCTTTATTATTCCTTTATAGCAAATCCCCAACAAGATTGTCTACTTCCACAGTAAAATCTCTAACCTTTTATATATATGCTTAAATTCATTGTGCCAGGCAGCACAGAATCCCCAGGTACTACTGTCAGGCAATAAATAACAATTTATCCAACCCTGCTGGGATCTAGGGGGCAAAACAGAAGCTCATGAAACAAGCAGTATTTTGATTTTTCAGAATGTTTGACAGAGTGAAGTCTGTTCTTTAACAGTATAGCAATTTTTTTTTATGTTGGCTAACAAAATTGCATTTCAGTAACTACAGACTGTTTTATGCTGATGCACGTTTTCATCACCGCTATATACATCTTGTCCCTTTCGCCTGTCCAACACGCCGTCAGTGACTACTCCAGTGACTTTTATTTCACCGTAGGCTCTTCCCAGTGAAGACCCCAGCCAATGCCAGCCCCCGTTTGGTCTGGAGGCAGTGCCCATCCTTCTAGCAGCCGCTGAGGTCGTGCTGACTCACTGCCTCCAGCCTTCGCCTGCACCCACTGCCAGTGCTCCGGGAAGCGCCCTGCTCCACTCTCCACACAAAGCACCAGACTGCAAGCTCTGAGAAAGGCTTCTGATCAGATTTTGGACTCCTTTCCACTAAAAAAAATAACTGACTGAAATAGAGGCCTCTCACTCTTAGCCCAATGGCATTCCTAAGGAAATAGCTGAGCTGAAGAACCTGGCCAGAGAAGAATCTCTGCCACAGGTTTTTGGAGCAGAACTCAGGTTTCCATCTTCCAAACCCACTTCTTTCGGGTGGGATAATTAGAAGTTAGTTACTCACAGCAAGCAGATCCTTGCATAATAGCAAGAAAGTGACAAGTGTATGTGCCTAGCCCAGCTGGAGCTGCGGTTGCCTAACAGAAGTTCTCACTGGTAGAGAAACCAGGGGCTCCACCTCAAGAAGAAACTTGCAAATAAGGGATCGTTACAAAAGTATATGCAGCACAATCTTCAACTGCAGCTCTTCCTGTTATACCCAGGGAAAGGGTTATTTATACCCAAAGAAGGCTTATATGCTCATTTTAGATTTAAGGTTCTTTTCATCAGTCTAATCTGATACAAAGACAAATCCAACAGCAATAAAGCATAAGAATGACTCTGAATGGATATAATCTCAGCCCAAAGAACAGTGAGTAAAGTACTTTTCAAACACCAAGTGCCAAAGGTCTGATTTACTCAAGGTGTCATTTCATTTCATGATCTTGAATATATTCCTCCATGCTACTGCAAGCAAGAAGACAGAAAATACTTGAAACCTCAAATTATGAAGCAGTGTTAAGTAGATTACAGCAAAAAAGTGTAAACAAGGGAGGCCTAAAGGTGTATCCTGAAATCTACATATAGTCAACCAAACAGAAGTGGTCTGTCATTTCAAAGTATGTAAGCAAAAAGATGTTTCAATACAAGATTGCTCAGCCTGCTTAATAAAGCAAGACTGTTTTCCATGATAATTAAAAAACAGATTTTAGGGTCCAAATTTCCAGGTATCTGAATCTGGTAATTAAGGTCTGTCACTTTAATGTGGTTTTTATTTTAGGAATAGTAATCATCAAAGAATATATAGCATTGTTGTAACTTTGAATTCATCCCACTTGGAAAAATGTTATCGCTTAACTATCTTGTTCCAGATTTGCTCCTATTTTTACACAGCTAAGCTTACAGCATGTTAAGTGAAAGTCTTGTTGTTACCAGATGGCAGTCATCTGCCCTTAACTGGCAGAAAAAAAATAAGAACTTACCTAATGCCCAAGAAATGGAATTACCTAATGCCCAAAGTATCAAACTCCTAACAGATCTAACGTGCCTCCATCTCCCATATTAGCATACATGGAAAATTATATACAAATCACACTACTATTTTTCTTACATATAGTTCTATACCATACACATTATTTCACAAAGGAGTCCTTGTGACCATATCTTTACATTTCACTTTAAAAAACTGTCACTACGGACGCAGATTTATGACTGTAGTTTTTTTAATAAGTAACTGATCTAGTGCACATTCTCAGCTCACAGAAGATGTAAGATACATGTCGGATAAAAACTCATTCCTTCAGGTTTCTGCCTTTTTGTTTGTTTGTTTGCCTTGCCCTTATGCATTTGGACCAAGTCAAGTGCACACACATGATCAGTAATTGAAGCTCAGCTGAGTTATGACAATTCATCAAGCTGCAAGAATAAGATCATGTGTTTGAGACCAAGTAATTACAGTTATTCTAGTTCTCCCTTCTTTGGTGAGAAGAAATGCAAATTCTCAGTTTATAACACATTTTATCATTTACATCTTGATGACAGTGGTGTTTGCCAGCTGGGCACAGACTCAATAATTAAATTGTTGTTCCATTTTACCCTTGACATACACATAAAGCCAGGACTTCAATGTCAGTCTTCAAGTCATACCTGCTATAAATGATCCTGAGGTGCAATCCTGAGCATAGGGTATATTGCTAAAGGTAGCATTCTTCACTTGAGATTCTTAAATGAAGCCTTTCCTAACAGTCTGTAGGTGGGAATCACATGCATTATGAAGGAAACGAGTGAATGCAAATGTTCCCCCAACTAGACTCAGGCCAACTCTGTGTGTTTGTTATCAGGTTCTATCCAGTACAACTTTTTAATGCTTTGTAAATCTCCATGAGGTACTCTGCATACGAGAAAAACTTTTCCCACCCATCTATAAAACTTGCCTTTATTAAAGCCATGAATTATGCAAACTACAAGCTATTCAGAGCACACTTTTAATAAAAGAAAACAGAGATTCAAGTTGGGTAATAATTGTTAAAGTATCCTGGATTAGCCATCAAATTGAGAACCAGAGGCTATGCCTACACAGAGAGTTTAATAACCCAACTGTGAACTCCCCATGTGCCCACACCTATACTCATACCAAGTTCTCTCTAGCCCTCTTAACACTGGAGTGCCAAAGGCTGCGTGTTTCTTGCTGGAAACCTGAAGCCATGTCTTGGAGTCTGGCATCCTGCGTCTTGCCATGAGGATGTGAGTAGAGGAGATGCCAGTCCTGAGCAAGACTAAATCCAAATCATGCTGTGTTCATGTTTGGCCAAAATCCAAACTTTTATAAATGAATTGTTTCACCAAGCCACCTGTTCCCTTTGCCTGACCCAAAATCCTACCTTCACTCTTAGAGATTTGCTGCTCCTTCTCCGTCTTCCTAGCTGAGCTTTACAACTACTAGGAGCTGTTCTTCCTCCTCCAAGTATCCAAAACAGAAGTTAAAACTGCTGCTGTTAACAAAGTCCAACTTCCTTCCATGAATGTAGCCATCAGTCAGTGATGACAAAGAGCACTTCACAGTTCATCACTGACATTTAAGCCTATCCAGAGTAACTAGGAAAACCAAGGAAAGGCTGTGTGCTGTGGCTAAACTTCCTGAGGTGCATACTGAATGCACAGCATTGCCCCTGCCGCGTGTTATCTGTGATTTCTGAGAGCACAAAGTTAAAAATGAACAAACACACACACACACACAAAAACAAACAAACAAACAAAAAACAGGAAGGAGTTCATATAATTTAGCTGAAATTAACCCAGAAATGACTGAAGTGAAAGGTGACCAACTGGTAACTGAGGACTTCTTTTATGCCTCTGGGTTAAGCACAGTGTTATATGTATTACAGCTAGCGCTGGAAACCTACTGGTTGTGTAGATGGGTTTAACGTGGCTGTACAGCACAAGGACAAATTAAGTGTGATTCAAAGGCGAAAGGAAGAAGGAGAGGGTATGGCATGGCTGTGTGGGTAATGGGTTCCACTCCCAGCTCTGATCACAAGGACTCAAGTGCATTATCTAACCTTGCCATGCATCAGTTTTCTGGCCTGAGGTTAAATAAATAAATAACCCCAGAAACAAAACAATGGAAAAAAAAATGCAGGGTTGCTTTTTGCAAAACATTATGAAAAGATACCTTACTGTGCACTCCTTCAGCCAACCAAATTTTAAAACTGCCTTAGAAGTCATCTTTTCCAGGATGATTTTAATGGTGAGGCTGCTACAAAGCAGAGCTGACAAATCCTCTGCTGTTTCATTTTCAGCCAATGTTAAAAAAACATTTCTAGAGTATTTCTATGATTCTCTCATGTCATTGCAATACCAAGACAGAGCGTGGAAGGTCTGGTCTGCCACAAATGGACAGATTTCTTACATTCACACAATGACAAAAAGGATCTTTAACATAAAAAGTTCAGTTCAGTGTCTAATGGAGCATCAAATCTACAGTAATTAAGATATAAGGCAGAGACTGCAAAAGGGAAGATAAAAGTGTATAAACCATCATGGACATGAGATAAACACTAATCTAGAATGCACGGCAGAAAATGAAAGGCTGCAGACAGGAAGGAATCACAAGAGAAATGCAGAAAATGGGAATAGACCAATTTCAGTCTTAGCAAAAGCCTTTTGGTGTTAATAGTCTTAACAGGTCTGTCCCAAAACCATAGATTTAGGACAGTGGCCTGATTTTTCCTTTAACTATTAAGTTTGTTAAACTTTAATAGTGAAAGACATTTGGAAACACATACATTAGAATCCTGAAATTATTTTTCTTAATACTACCCCTCCACAGAGAAGCACAGTTCCCATTAAAGCACTAACCTGCAATCTAGCTCAATTTCTACCTGCTTACTTCAGCTTTAGACACCTGCCCTTGCTGAGATGTGTTTTTCACCTTTGGAATAGTCCTAACTGCTTCCATCTGTAGCTGGTCTATACTCTGGACTGCTTTCACAGGACAGTATGAAAAATTGCTCTTTTCTCCTCATAGTCATCTGCTGTGAGTGATGCAAGCAGTCCTGGGTAAAGGGACAAAGGGAACATTCTTACCTTTGCATGCCATATCAATTCCCCTAAATTGTGGACAGGAATATACCCTCTCTCCTCCCCCATAAAATATAGTGGTGCAGAGTTCAGGAGGAAATGAGGAAAGAAGAGGGAAAGAAAGTCACGCCACAAATGTAAGGCATTTCAACAGAAATGAATACTTGCTTTTCATCTGTGCCATTATAAATTAAAATCATCCCAAAGAAAAAATGTACAGTACAGAATCATACTGAATTAAACATCACCCCCTCACGTATCAGACAAATAGGAAAGGGAAATCCATAGCAAAGCCAACTTTTTAATGAAGCCTACAACTTAGCAGAGCTATGAGGGACACAGAAACACAGGTGAATTAGATTTCATTCCCATTGTCCATAGGCCAAACAAAACACCAATATGAAAACATGACGGAAAATAAGCTGCTTAAATGAACACATATGAGATTAAAAAAAAATGAGAAGTTATTTGAGAAGCAGGTTGCTTTTCTAGAATCCCTCAATACAGCCAGAAAAATATCTGATCTCATGTATATTTTCTCCAAGTGGCAATTGCATAAGGTATGTAAAAGTTGGCCAGGTGCAAATTTAGTCTATGCATCTGACTTTGAGAATGCTCCTCATTTTACTTTGATGAATGCTCACAAATTACTATTTCATGCCAAATGTTATTTTCTCCACCGCTGTTCTGCCCCCAGTTGCATTTTCCATAAAGCCAGGTGTTCAGTCTGACTGGTGTTCTGCAGACAGACTGCACCCACACATACCTTAGAAGGCAAATCTGCACTGCAATACAGAAGGGAAGGAAAAATATTTCACATAAAGGAAGGTGAAAAGATGGTAGTGAATTATTTTTTTTTAATTCATTACAAAAGGCTTAATTCCAAACGGATGCAGACTTTTAGATTAAAGACTATTCAGTGAGCCATCATTCTGCATTCACAAGCCTTAAACAGGAAGTACTTCACAATAATGATGCCTGGCTCCCCCATTAACACTTCAATCAGTCATTTTAGATTTGGTACTAATTCAATATTTTATAGAAGATCTATGGAAAATGAACTTTTCCATGACATAAAATCCAGTTGCAACTCCCAGTTATCTCAGAGGAGCTCAACACATGGTGGATTCACTCCAAATTCCTCAGATTGGCGAGGGATTTCTTAGAAGAGTGAAAGTACGAAAACGATTTAACTATGAGGAGAAAAAATAAACTCAATTCAGAACTATTTTAGTAGTATGTGAACCCCAAGCATTTAAAGCTGACTATCAATATTTAAGGGTTGGCTATTGCAGGAGGTGTAATAAATCACATGTTTTTCTGCACTGGCTCATAAGGATACAATGCAGTTAGTGAGAGCAACTGGCAATGCAGGTCCTTGGGAAAGAAAAAAAAAGTTCATCTACATTTTTCTTTGCATGCTGCCAAAGCTCCAGCAAGAGCTCTAATTTCCCCTAAGATGATTTCAGCTGCTTACGTTTTCTGTAGGCTAATACACAGCATTCATTTCCTTTCCGAGGAAGCCATCCTGCCACAATTTGATAAGCATCCCCTTTAACATCAGTACCTGTTTAAGCAGCTCATTCTGTCCCCCTATTTCTCTGGCATTCATTCCTATCCTCACGCTGACTTTTTGGCTATGCAGGTAAAGCATTTTATGGGAATGTATTGTGAACCACATCATGTACCCAGGTCTGGTTACAGACAGCATACACCCCCCTCAGTTATTTTTAACTGAGGTCACTTTTCTAGCTAGGTGGGACAGTATGAACAGATGCACAACTGAGAGCTAGAACAGGGGCAGGCATGACAAAGGGAGACGCAGAGCTGTCTCACTGAGAGAAAAGCACATCAGACTACTCCCTTACTAATGCTAGGTCAATGCAGGCTCAATGACAATCAAGAGAAAGTGAAATTCAGGCATGGAGGGAGGCTATGACTCTGCTAACAGTCACTATTTCCAGGCAGCAGGCTGTTATATGTTGGGTAACATACAGCGAGCTGCTACTGGAATTGAACTGGACATAGTGGGCACTCTCAGAGACCTTGCATTGTCTTGCTCCTTTCTCCTGCCTTTCTCCTCTAGTCCAACCTCCTGCTCAAGGCAGGGTCAGCTCTAAGCTCAGACAGGGTTGCTTAGGGCTGTATCCAGTTGGGGCTTGGTAACTCCCAGGGAAGGAGACAGCACAAACTCTCTGGGCAACCAGTGCCACTGCCTGCTCTCATGGGGAAACAGTTCCCCTTTAAATCCAGCCTGAACCTCTCTAGTTTCAATCCATGCCAGTTCTCTTGTCCTCCCACCATGTCCCACTGTGAAGAGTCTGGCTCTGTCTTCTCAGTATCTCCTTGTAGGCATGGGCAGGCTGCTGCTGGGTTCCCCCAGATCCCTCTTTCCCAGGCTCCCTCAGCCCATCCTCACAGGGGAAGCGCTTCAGCTCTTGATGATCTTGGCGGTCCCCTGCTGAACTCAGCCCAGACTATCCATTCCTTTCCTGTACTGGGCAAAACTGGATGCCATTTTCTAGGTGGGGTCTAACAAATGCCAGTTCCAAAGTAATCATCACTTCTCTCAGCCTTCTCAAGGCTAAGGTCCTGCCAGCACCACCGAGGATGCCATTAGCCTTTTCACTGTTAGAGCACACTGCTGGCCCAAATTCAACTCACAGTCCTCCAAGATCCCCAAATCCTTTTCCACAGACCTGCTCCCCAGTCAGTCTGTCCCCCAGCCTGTAATAATTGAACATAAGCTTTGCAGGGTGCTGCTTGACTTTGTTAGGACATTCCTTATAAGTACAGCTCTGAAAATGAACTGCTAAGATCATCTTCAGATTGTTTTTGTTGCAGACCTGTGCTTAGGTCTGAGGAGAGGAAAATACAAAGTGATGAATGAAGAGCTGGAGAAACACCCAAAGCTTTGTCAGTCTTAGGGCTCTTCTGGATCCGGTTGCTGTGCAAGCCCCTGCGTAACAGCTCTATCACTGAACTTCTTGCATTGCCTTCCATGCTCTCCTTTCCGTGTGTAACAGTTCCCTGTGCTGCCCTGCTCTCCTCTCCTAACCAGGCCAGCTGTGAAAGGCAACTGGGTAAACACCCTTCCATTAGCAGTGTATGCACACAGAGGCAGCACCGGCTGGGCTCTGGAGGAGACAGCACTGCAGCAAGCATCTGACCGCTGTCCATCCAGGTCTGCCGCTCACGCACCCTTTCCCTGCTCTCACCTTGGAGCTGGGTGCTAGGCAGCACGGCCTTCTGAGTGGCACGGCGTGGAAAGGCTCACAGAACCAAGTGCTGAGAGCAGGATGAGGTGTTGGAAACGCTCACTTCATCCCACATACGCTGTCGCTGAAAGGAAGTGTAAGTATATACTGAGGTGGCATCAGTTCACAGCTCTTAAGTTACATATTTGGGACACGTTCATCTTTAGGGGGAATTCAGAAAATCTCACTGGGATGTGTGAGCCTCTTGACACCTTACTAAGCATCCTGTGCTGCATACAGGTGCATAGAGTGACTGCCCATTTAACAGGGCTTTATTTGGGACAGGGAGTCTTCCCCTCTGCTGTTCTGTCCTTTTTGGATCCAAAAAGCCCCACCAACTGTACACTTCAAAAGGCAGAGAGGAAACTGCAAACACAGGGCTTCAGAGAAGAGTGTGGGAGTCAGAGGGACAGCACTGTGCCAGGGGACTGGGGAGATGGAGCTTGAGTCACCTGCATGAAAGTAGCACAGGCAAGAGCAGAACAGCACAGAAACTGTCAGAGGGAGCTTCAGCTCTACTCCTCAAGAACCCTTTCCAGTCACAAGCCAAGAATTATTTGTGGAAGCCACATTGCTAAACTCACTAAGTACTTCATAAAACAATGATGCAACATCTCTGTGAGGTAAAAAAAACACAAATTTTTGACCTGCAAAGGATAGGGCTGCTCACCAATAGTCTGGTTTCCAGTAATTTACCAAGGATATTTGGGTTGAGTGTAATATGAACACTAAACTGCACCTTCAACCTAAAAATCAGATAGCCAGCTCTATGTGTGATCCAGGGGAAGAGCTTGTCCCCACAGAGCTACATACATAGAAGCCAAGCAGCTGAGTGAGAAACTGCTCAAACTAGTCAGCCAGAGAGTGAAGGAGAACTTGGGGATCTGCTCAGCTGCTATGTTCATGATTTGATTTTTAAAGAGAAATTTCTGCCTAGGATTTCCCAGGCCTAGATGCCTTGTATGGTTGGACACCAAAGCTGCCTTCAATCCCCGTTTTATCACAGCTGGAGGTGACTGACATTTCTCCCCTCTAAAAATATTGCCAGCCACCAGTGAACAGCAACTAATCACAGAATCACAGGATGGGTGAGGTCGGAAGGAGGGACCTCTTGAAATCATCTCATCCAGCCCCCAGCTGAAGCAGGGACAGCTACAGCAGGTTGCCCAGGAAAGAAGATCAATATGAAGCCATTTTACCCTTCATTAAAAGAATGAAATCTAACAACAGAGATTGTACTTACAGCAAATGCAATGTAAACATGTAAGACCACAAATATGAGACTGGAAAACGGTTTCCACAGAATATGATAATAATTACACTCTCACCCCCATAAAACAGTGAAAACAGAGTACCTTTAAGCACATGACAAACAGCGATGAGTCTTATTCCCTGCACTCTTATTCACAGCAGGTTAAACAGCACAGCTAAAGCAACCTTCTGAACAGGGGCCCTAAAACTACAGCATTTTTACTGCAGGGTCAAAATTCCACTAGTTTGAGATGTAACTGAGCAAGGCACGGCAACATATCTTACAGACTGGAGAAAAAAATATGAACATTAATACAGCTTTAAAATAATAATGTTTTGTTTAACACTATTCCTACAGTCTTGTCTAACTTCAGGACCACCAATGCTCCATCTTGTAACACTGAAGGCTGTTAAAGTCAACACAACAGGGTGTATGTTTTCACATTCCTACTATTCTCTCCGTTTTTGAAAACGTAAGGTTGTTAGCTGATAGATGTTTTGAGTCTTTCCAGAACAGCTTACACATGTAATAACTGCTCTATTTTGGAAGAAGTATTTATTAGGTCACTGTTTAAAACTTCAAGCTTTTGTAATGTAAACCAATGTCATGCCCCAAAACATTCAAGTCTTAGGCTAAAGCAGAAACCTCTGAATAAAGCACAAGAAACATCGGAGCTTACTATAATAATTCATTTTGCATGGTGCTTAGCATATATTCTATGTACAAGTATTAATATTTAATGTAATGTATTGCAATTTGCTTTTAATTCTACATCCTATAATGGCCTTACTTTCCCATCTCACCCTCCAGCAATGGAAATTATTGTATAGCTGAGGCTCTGTATTGCAATCTGTACGGAAAAAGCCCCACTGAAGTTCACTCGAGTTTTGAACTGCCAAGGAACATAGGAGAAGAATTCAGATCCTAGATGGCTAAGCCATGACTAAGTAGGCAAAGACAGGCAGCTCTGTCTGCTGAGCAATAAATGCAATGAGCTCCTAACGGCAGAAAAAAAAAAGAATTAGTAATGAAATAATTCAGAAATGAAGACTTGCCTCAGGAAAAACATAGGATGAGATTCGACCCCAGTAAATGAATCTGTTCAGAGAAGAGGTAATGGCCCTACACATAATTCTGCCCACACCCAAGTACCTACTGTTCCTCTTGAATGGACAAACCCTTTGTTTCAGTATAAATAGAGGCCTCTTTCCTATACCCCACCATGACTTCAGAGAGGCTACAGATGGAGAGAGGCAAGAGCAGAAGAACAAATCCTCACTGACATAGCAAGATCTTTCCTAGCTCCTGTCCAGCCATGGTGTTTGATGTCCCGCCATGCAGACCACACCCAGGCCACCGTCCGGGATGTTCTCTGCAGTGCCTGCTGGAGACAATACACTAGGACCATCCTCCACACATTTTGGAGGGAGCCTTAATAAAAAGCTGGCTTTGAGCTGCCTCTGCCATTTTGCTAGAGAGCTTTCAGACAGAACCCTACGACCACAAATCCCAGGCCCCCAAATCACAGCACAGCTTGCCCAAAACACCTCAGTCTGAATCCTGCCTTGCTGATGTCATCAGAGGCATCGTTTGCTCATGCACACAGTTAGGAATCTGATCTGCACTCACGGAACAGTCATAACGGAGGTGTTTACAGAGAAGATGAGAAAATACATTACAGCGACAGGAAGGAATATGAGCAAATTCTCTTTGCAGGGCTGCATGTGCGGTAAGAATCAGTGTGGTTTCACCTATAAAGGATGGAAGCAAGAAGAAATCTCTTGCAGCCCACATGGAGGATGGAGATGCCCTATCTGCAGGGACGGAGAGCTCTGGAATTGAGAGCCCCAGACCTGAATTGGAAACTGGAGTGACTCCATCCTTGCTTGGCATCAGGCAAGCTACAGGATTCTCCTCTTCCTTTCTCCACAGATATCTCAGTGTCCATGCTGTGGTTGGCACAGCATGAAGGCATGGCCCTGCAGGACAGCTTCTGGGCTGCAGAGCACACAGTCCCATTGGCTTTGAGGGAAAGTAAACAGGAAGAGAATTTGTGCATGTTTCATTTCAGTTAGCCAGGCTGACTGATCCCTCTAGTTTAATAATTTAAACTCAGTTCCTTGCACTGTCCCTTCTATCTGTGGCCATGTGTATAAATGTGTCATCCCTAGTTTCTGATGAGTCTTCTGTATAACAGCTAGCTAGACAGCTGCTTCTCTCTCTCTTTTTTTTTTCCCCATAGAAATCGCCTTGTGTATTTTCCCCATGATTCTGCTCCTCTGTTAATGCCGGGTCATTTCAACTAGCATTGCCTTCATGCCCGTGCAAGTCACATATCTCCACCCCTGAACCTGTGACTATTGATTTCAAAGTCCTAAGCCTACTGCATAGTCTCAGCAGGGGTGGGGAAGCAGATATCAAGTTTAAGTAGATCGATAGGTTTTTCTGAAAATTAGCTTTCTTCTTCTTCTTGAAAATACATTTTTAAACTCTTCTGGTCACTGAGCCAAGCCTGTAGCATAACACATTTACCTGCAAGTAGAATAAAACCTTTATTTTATTAAAAAATGCTTCTAAAAGTGCATCAAAGCTAGTACTCTAAAGAATATTCATATATAATCTTAGTACTCTAAAGAATATTCATATATAATCTAAGTTTACAAAGTGATTTCCCTCCATATGGAACGTGTTCATGATTTCTGACTGAAGAGAATTTCTGCACGTTATATATAGCGATACATTGCTTTTAAATTTGGAAAAAAAAATCTGTTTAATGCTTTACTGTCTCTTTTTGAAATATGTAATCATTTATGTTCCCATACAGTATAAAAATACTACCAAATGTAGGGACGTGAGTGCTGCATGTGTGTGTACACATACCCCTTCCGTAGGTCCTGTGCATGTGCACTGTCTCAGTCTCAAGTTATTTCCCTTAATGATGACTACAGGAAGAGCGATGATATTTCAGAGTCACGTTTAGCCGAGCCAGAAGGTTAGGTGCAGTCATTCCTACCTACTTTATACTTTGGGGGTTACAGAAACACATCTGAAAGATGAAGTTGAAACACCCCTCAGATCATTTATCATTTCGGCATGACGCAGAAGTTTAATTCCCACTGACTGGGGGTGACCTCAAGACTACTGTACAGCTACTTTGCCTCCCCTTAATGGCAGCGCTTCCCCAACGCAGGGGAATAAACCAGGTCTATAAATAACTTCAAAAGGAACCGTCTCCCTTCCCGTGCACTGCAGACGACTGTTTACACAGCTCCCCTGCCTACACACCCTAGGTTTGCCGAGCTCTCATCCTCCGTGCCGGCCGATCCCCTCTCCGCACACAACGCTGCGGCGATGGCTTGAGGCACCCCGGTGCCGCAGACGCCCGGTGCCCCAAGCTGCGGCTCCGGCGGGGATAAGGAGGCGATGCCGGGGGGCTGCGGCGCTGTGCGAGCCGTCCCGGAGGCCGCGGCTCCCCGGAGACCCCCTCCTCCCGTCCCCGCCAAGCCCCGCGGCCACTCGGGGCCTTTCTGCTCGCCCCGCGGCGAGGGGCTCCGGCGGGGACACGCGTGGGGCGCCCCCGCGGCTGCCCTGCGAGGCGGGGGGAGACAAAAGCCTGGGCTCGCCCACCTCCTTCAGCTGCTCCAGCTCCTGCTTGAGGCCGTCATACTCCGCCTCCAGCTCGTCGTACTGCTGCTTGAGGGTGAGCTTCTCCTCCAGCACCACCAGCCCATACTCCGCCGCCTGGATCTTCTCGTGGGTCGTCTCGGAGAGCTCCCGGGTCAGCCGCTCGATCTCGCTCTTGTAGTGGTCGGCGCCCTGCAGCACCTCCTCCGCAGCCATAGCCCCGCCGGCTCTGCCGCACCGCCGGGCCGCCGGGGCAGCGAGGGGGCGGGCGCGGCCGGGGGGCGGCACCGGCACCGCCACCGGCACCGGCGGCCTGGGGATGGCGGCGGGGACAGGGATGGGATGGGATAAGGATGGGGATGGCTATGGGGAAGGGTTGGGGATGGGGTCCGGGGCCGCCGCCCAAGCCGCCCCCGACCCCGCCGCCGCTCTCGCCTCCCCCGGCCCTGCGGGGGGCTGCCCGCGGCGGGGGCGGCTGGGCCGGGCGAGCCCCGCGGCCCGGGGAGGCGGCAGCGGGAGCGCGCCTCGGTGCGGCGGCTGCCGGGGAGCTGCTGCTGCTTGCGGAGCCCGCACCCCCGCCTCCCCGCCGCACGGTCCCTCCCCTGCGCTCTTTAAGGCGCCGGCGCCCCGGGGTTTGGCGTGCCCCCCCCCCCCCCGGCAGGCGGAGGCAGCCTGGGGACGGCGCTGCCCGAGCCCGCCGGGTGCTGCCGCCGGCTGGCGGGACCCTCCCGGTGCGGGGATTATGTCAGTTTTATGCTGGCTGCAGAAAGACAGATGATACTTGCCCAGCACAAAACTGGGGTGGTGCAGACAGACAGTAACTGATCCCGCACAAAGCCCGCCAGTAAAAAGTTAACACGTCGGATTAGGGGCTCTTTGCATATCTGAACTGGAAGAGTGAGTTCAGCCAGGATCAACGTTATAATGTCTCGCATCACAGCCTTTTTGATTTGGTACTAGGAGTCTTAAGCCCAAATTTATTGTTTCTTGAAACTATGGCCTGCAAACAAAGACCTTATTCTATCGGTATCGACCAAGCTTTGCTATAAGTACTAACAGGAACAGGTTTTCATGCTCAACAAACTTTTATCTTTTTAATACTAGCAAAACCAGGCCTTTAAAGTACAAAGTTTAACAATTGACTTAGAATTTCCAGGAAACAGAAGATGGTTTTCTTTTTAAAATAGATGATATGTATTGAAGATGGATATCAGGGTCCACCAAAGAAGCACTATATTGGAAATCAAAGACATAGATTCTCTTTCTTCCCTTTAAACAAACCACATCACCCTTCTACCTCAGCTTCCCCATGTTCTGAGAAAGACATAAAAATGCCTAGACTCCTCAGCAAAGTGCTTTGAGATCTGCAAATGGAAGCTCCAATGCTAGTCATACGATATGTGCATACAGTATATAGCATCTATCCATACATGCATACATAACTAACACACTGTAATCTAGCCTGCATAAACACTGCTTCTTGTTGCCTAGAGAACGTAAATCAAAAAAAATAAGTAAAGTAATAGATGTTCTGTCAATTCTGTACCTTCCAAAAATGCTCATTTTTAATGAATTCTAGTGCAGAAACAAGAGTAATATTAATGAGAAAGCAACAAGCATGCATATTAACAGGTAAGGAGAGTGAGTGGCTCTCACCAATGGCTGAATATCAAAATGAAGGAGGAAAAAACAGTATTCCAACTGTAATTCCAACTGCATGCCTAACGTCACCATCCTTTCCTTAGAAGAGGATGAAACACTCCACAAATCTTAGCAAAAAACACAAACAAAAATGATGTTGTCTTGAGAGCTTTGGATGTTCTAGTCTAGCTGTGTTCAGCTTTTGACCAGCTTTTGGTCATTATGAAAACAAACACTTTGTGAAATTTCGTTCAAGAACAGATTGGAAAACACCTTAAGACCAGTGCTGAAAATGAGCAGTTGGTTCAAGGCAGTGTGGAAACAGGCTGAAGCAACAGGATGCCTATAGCTAATCTGTCCTTGGTGTAGCTCCATATACATCATTTAGTTGACAATCTCACTTGTAACCCAAGGGCAGCCTCACCACATGTCTGAACATCTGTGCCCTGGAGAGGAAATCTGGCTCGTTAAAATGTGTCATTTTTCTGCAATACCTCACAAGAAAGTTAGGGAGAATCTTCCCTTTTAAAATTGGGAGGAGGAGTGAAGTCCAGCTGATGTGCACTGTGCAGAAGTTCACAGGGGCTGGGGAGGAGTTTGCATAAACTGCAAGTCCTCTAGCTACTCCAACCTGAAAACACCTAACATGCCTGTCATTTGCTATCATTAGGACTGCATCATGCCTCCTCATGTACACACCATCAAATCTTGCTCCTTTGGTGAGAGTTGCCTTTGTTTTAGAAGTCTACTGCTCTAAAGTCTTCTTTAGGATGAAATGAACCATGCCTCATAGTTGTCCGCTGTCAGTTTCTCTACTGACTACAGAGGACCTGGCGTGGCCAGTTCAGACACAGACGTATACATTCCAACATACACATTTAATTAAACGAATCCCAACTTTTGCATCTATAGCTTTCATCGGGGCTTAAAACTGGCACCCACACTCTACTTTCCAGACTCCTCCTCCTGTATTTATAAAGAACTACTAATGTTGCCGATGGCTCTGAAAAAATTTCAAGCTCTTTTCCCTGATATAAGGAATTCTGGTTCACCTCATTCCCGACTCTGCGGAGATTAGAAGGGACGGATGATCCTATAAATAGCATCTTAGTTATGGGGACAGACATTTTGAAAGAAGAAAGTGACCCAAAGGTGGTCATTCTATAGTGAGTACCTCACAACTGCAACAGCAGGATCTCCTTTGACTCTTGCTTTCTGGACTGCCTGTATATGTATGGATGAAAGTGACTGATCAGATCTCCAAATTGGAGAGATATGGATTTGAAAGGTGGACCGTTCAGTGGATAAGGAATTGGCTTGAAGGCTGCACCAAGAGAGAGGTGGTCAATGTCTCTATGTCCAGGTGGAGGCTGGTGACAAGTGGTGTCCCTCAGGGGCCTGTCCTGGGACCAGTACTGTTTAATATCTTTATCAACTACATAGACAGTGGGATCGAGTGCACCCTCAGCAAGTTTGCAGATGACACCAAGCTGAGTGGTGTGGTCAATACACCAGAAGGAAGTGATGCCATCCAAAGGGACCTGAACAAGCTGGAGAAGTGGGCCAATGTGAACCTAATGGGGCTCAACAAGTCCAAGTGCAAGGTGCTGCACCTGGGTCAGGGCAATCCCAGACAGGAGTACAGACTGGGAAAAGAAATCATTGAGAGCAGCCCTGCAGAGTAGGACTTGGGGGTTCTGGTGGACAAAAAGCTTGACTTGAGCCAGCAGTGCGCACTTGCAGCCCAGAAGACCAACTGCATCCTGGGCTGCATCAACAGAGGGGTGGCCAGCAGGACAAGGGAGGTGATTGTGCACCTCTGCTCTGCCCTTGTGAGGCACCACCTGGAGTGCTGCATCCAGATCTGGGACCCCAGCACCAGAAGGATGTGGAGCTGTTGGAGCGGGTCCAGAGGAGGCCACAAAGATGATCAGAGGGCTGGAGCACCTCCCCTATGAAGAAAGGCTGAGAGAGCTGGGGATGGTCAGCCTGGAGAAGAGAAGGCTCTGGGGAGACCTCATTGCAGCTTTTCAGTACTTAAAGGGTGCTTATAAAAAAGATGGAGAGCAACTTTTTGCTTGGGCAGATAATGACAGGACAAGGGGGAGTGGTTTTAAACTAAAAGAGGGGAGATTTAGATTAGAGGTTAGGTGGAAATTCTCCGCTCAGAGGGCAGTGAGGCACTGGCACAGGTTGCCCAGAGAAGCTGTGGCTGCCCCATCCCTGGAGGTGCTCAAGGCCAGGCTGGATGGGGCTTTGGGCAGCCTGGGCTGCTGGGAGGTGTCCCTGCCCCTGGGAGGGGGGTGGGGCTGGATGGTCTTTAAGGTCCCTTCCAACCCAAGGTGTTCTGTGATTCTATGACTGCACGGTAGTGCCAGCAAAGTGCTGGTGTCAGGCCACAGATCTGGTACTTTTTGGAGCATATTTATTACTGTAGATAGCCCTAAACGATGATGTAGGTATTTTAAACAATTTCGCTGCACAAATATGCATCACTTCACATTGTTTTAAGTCCTGCTACAATGCTTTATGCTTTCTGCCTCAAAAAAATCAAAATACATGCTCCAGTCTTACCAAAGATTGGCATAGCACCCTGCATTGTTATTCCTCCTTCATTTTGCCCTGCTGCACCCCTCTCACATGAATATTTCAAAACACTTTACAGTCATTTAGTGACATTCAGCATGCCCTCATAAAACAAGCTTCCTTATAATTGCATTTCTTTCATGAACAGAAATTGTCCTTTGAAATCCTGGCACATTACACTGGTGGACTCTTAGACTAAAGATAGTAGGTTCCACTACCAAAAAATGCCATTCTGGTTGCACATTTTTTGAAACAAACAGATTCAAGGACAGGCAAAATGATGTGTTTCAAACCTTGCTCAAGGTAGTATTATCTAAACTCTAAAGCAATTAAGAATTATTTAGTGACCTATGTGAAATGAACTACTGGTTCTACATCTTAGCGGAAATGCAGCTATAAAAGCCACCCTTGCAGATGTCACTGCACCTACAGCATGCACGGAAATCACTCTGAGTCCATGTGCATGGAGGATCTCACCAGGATGGAGCCCAAATGTAACAACTGCTAATTCGTAGTGTTTGGCAGGCTTGCCAGAGTGTCTAAATTAAACAAACAAAAAAAAAGTATGAAAGTATGAGGACCAATCTGTTGTCATTAGTGGGAATGGGATTGGTTTCCTGAAAAATAAAAGAGGAACAGAGCACTGAAGGAAGCCAGTACTGCAACTATGCTGTGTTTTGGAGATAAACAAGTGACTTTTATACTGCCAAGGCTTCATCTTTCTTGAGCACTGAATATACGCAACGTATTTGTAATGAATGACCAGCCAAGAGATAAAAGGGAGGCACTGAGAAGGAAATGAAATTTTAAGAGATATTTAAAGATCATAGTGCAATAAAAATGGTAATAGGTTTTAAGAAAATTCATTTATAAAGGACATTAAGAGAAACTAAGCAAAAGAGTTAATAAACAATAATGCATATAATGAAAGGTAATGTTGTTATAATGATTAACATGAGTATCAGTGTTCAAAAGAAAGGCTTTCAAAACATCAGTGTCCTTATCTAAATTTCTGTTAAGAAGCTGGAAAGGTAAACAAACAAAAAAATTTAACCCTATGGTCAGGTGGGCTTAAACTTGGCACACTGGGGCTTGTATCTCCACCAGAATAATTTTGCACTCCAAAAACCTGAAAATTTTGAAAACCACTGATGTAGTACATACAGAATCCAAACGAGTAAAACAGTGGTTGGTGTAAGTTTTGTATGCAATGAGTAGAGGGCAGAGAAACAAAAATTATTTTTACAGGAAAGCTATGAAAAAATAAAGCACAAGGACATTTAGAAAACATATTCAGCAATAACCAAACAGCAACACAATTCCTACAGAATATAAATACTACAGCCAATAGCAAAGGATGTGCGCTGTTGTTCTGTTAAACTGAGTAATATCACCCCAGCTTGAAAGGATGTTGCTTTCAGCGTGCATTGAGCATGGGTCTTGGTTCATCTCCACGGACATCATATGATTCTTTTCCTTGACATCATTGCCCATGGGCTTCAGACCCAGGACACAGTTCTACCATTCCATGCAGGGTCTTACAGTACAAGAAATGGCGAAAAGCAACATAGAAAGGGTTATTGTGCCTATTTAAAAGCAACATAGAAAGGGTTATTGTGCCTATTTAAGCTACTAGGCACTTTTGTGTGATACAAGGAATACCTGTCCAGTTAGAATATGTTGTCCAAACAGCTTCTCAGCAATTTAGTCCAGATAAACCAGTGTCACAATGTAAGCTGTTTCTTACTGGACAGACTTAAAACCAGAAGGAGGGATAATGTAGTTTATCTTCGATGAACAACAGAAATATCCATTGCCCAGAGAATGAACATAGTGAGGGCTGAGGCAAACTGCAATTTAGCAGGTTGCTCAGGACAGCAGATTTTTATGAGAGATGGGCAAAATAACCATATTTTGAAACACTTTTTAATATTACCAGACCCTTGGAAAACCAGGTACCCTTTGCTGCTCTCACTGAGGGCAGAGTAGGTTGTGTTTTGGAGACTGAATCCTTCCAGCAGCAACAATTTCAGATCCACTTCCCCCCTCTGAGCTTCAGCAGAGCAGTAGCAAGTGTCTCTGCTACTGTCTGGCTGCACTTTGCCCCCTCCCCTCCCACCTTCTGCGGTCACTCTTTGGCATCTCCACCTGTCAGTCACTCCTAAGAAGTCTTTCGATGCTCTGTCTCTGCATTAGAAACAGAGAAGTGGAAGACTAGAAGGCATCTTAGAGGGTCATCAAGTCCAATCCCACATGCAGGTGAGATCAAACATATCTAGACCGTTCATACTTAAGGGCTACCTAGCATGTTCTTAAGACCCTCAGTGACGGATACAACAGGCCTTCAAAGCCTTTTCCAATATCTCACCACCACCATCACAAATAGAAACATTCCTAATGTAGAATTTCAGTTTTCTAAACTACATATCAAGCAGATCTGCTCCTATCCTTTGGTAAACACCATGCCTTTTTCATCAATTTTTAAAATGTCTGAGTACTGTTCCCTTTTCTTCATCAATCAAATTTCCAGCTTTTCCTCAAACCCTTCAGACTGTCCTTATGAATCATTCCTTCTAAATCTCTGGATGACCTTTTCTGAATGGTCTTATGTCTTGCTCTTCCAGGCTGACCATAGTCCCTCCAGCAGAAGGCTTCTCCACTACTCAGTAACATGGGCCAAATATCTCCCGTGTTGCCAGTGTAACCCTCCCAGTACTCCATCTGATTTTTTAAGAAGCAACTTCACATTATTAACGAGCACATACTTTGAAGTCTGCTGTAACTTCAGGATCATTTTTTGCCCTACTGCTTTTTCAGCCACTTACTGCTTTGCATTTATGTTTGCTGAGGTTCATCTTGTTGATTTTGGAACATGTATGCAGTATGTCAAGATCATTTTGTATATCCTCTTTTGCACATCCTCTAAAAGGCCTGCAATTGTTTCTAGTATGGAGGCATCCACAAAGTCATATAAATCTGTGATTAACCATGCAGGCTGGGCTCAATTTCTGGATGCAGGATGAAACGCAATTTTAAATCTCCATTTAGAAACCTGGGAAAATAAAACAAACTCACAACTTACTGAACTTGCCACTTTGACCTGGTCTGCACTGGAGAATCTGTTGGCCGTCACTTAGTGATGAATCAAAAGCTGCTCCCCAGCGCCTTTGTCTAAAGCCATCACACCACAACCAAGCCGTTGGTAATGACCCTCCAAAATGGGTATCTCCGGAGATTAGAGAGGGTCTCTGCTGTGCAGAGCAGCCGGTCCTTCCACAAAACAGCACCTTTTGGCTGCCACTTACCCTCCCGGCCAGTTGCTCAAGCAGAGAGGGACTGGGCTGACACCCTCTTTTCTTGGCAATTCTACGCTAGCACTCTTTAAACACAATGTATTGTTTACCAGACACTCACAAGTCAGTTGTTCAATCTTCTTTAGTGTCTTTCTGGGAAGTGACATGAGGCCGTACATCACATCCTCCGGTCTCCTGCTTCCTTTTATTATGTCAACTCTCTGCCAAAGTTCTCCTGCCAGCACAGCATGGGCAAAAACAGTTGGCAAACTCAGATGATTGGGTAGATCCTGTGTTTGAAATGGAAGCTGACTATGAAATAAAAAACAAACTGCATCTTATGGTCCCATTTAACTGATTTTTCTCCTCATAAGTGGTTAGTGTGGGAGAGGAAGAAATTTGTATTCAGCAACGTGCCTTGTCTTGAAATGAAAACCTAGGATCTGCAATGTGCCTATTAAATGTAGCTTCAAAAAGCACTTATTTCTACTAAAGCTAGCATTTGTCTTACAATTCTTATCATGCATCAATGGCTAAAAACATTTACAGATTATGATGGCCAAGAGAAAAACTGAAAGTTTTATGTGGAATTTAATTATAATGTTGTGTTGATAATATTAGGAAAATTTGATCCAGATAATGAAAAAGACATGCTTGTTTTTTAAAGAGATATAAGCTACTGTGAGCACTCAGGAGTGGGTTGGCTTTGGCCTTCTTTCAAATGCAGCTTTCAAACACACATTACAATGAATACAGAACACACAACACAAATGAAATTATGTTATGTTTATAACCAGGGAGTGTAGCATTTTAGAAAGGTAGATTTATGACAGTATCCTGTAAACTTGTTCTTTTCTGGATTTTCCTCAAAATACCTAATACAAATCAGGCAATATATATTTAAAACACCAAAATAAAGGCTTACAGAGAAGACATCTGGATCAGAGCTACAATCGTTTTCATCAGGTAACAGAGGAGATAAAGCATAATTAGGAGATTAAGATCTTGACCTGGAGATTGACTTCAATGTGGATATTTCCATTCATTCTTTTTATCTGTTGGGTGGAATGACTAGTCTATCACACAGCAGGGTATCCTAAGAGTAACTGTTTAAAAACCTCCCTAGAATATTTTTTTTCAATAACTTAATTTATGCTATCAATACTTTTTCATTTCATAATCGTATTATTCTGTGTTGTCAAATCCAACTGTTCAAAAAAAATCAAATCTAATAAAAATCCTAATGGTACTTCCTCTGTGACTTGTTTTGGGGGAGAGATGATTAGGGTTTGCTTTGCCACAATAGTCTGAGCTATTTTGATTTGCGTTATACTTTCTGAGACAGGTCAAAACTGGCTGGTATCTGCTTCCAGCTTTTCCTTACAACCAAGAACTTTTTTAAAAAATAAATAAAAAATGGGCTTTTGAGGCCCAAGTGACATGGACAGTAGCTAAACCTGCAAATTAGCAAGGCATAATGAGAACACAGCAGTTGCCAGTCCTGACCTTACAGAGCAGATAACATGACTGAGTTCCTAGAGCTTGTCTGGGGGGAAACAGAGTAATGATTTTAGGTTGAGCACGTTTATTTCAAAAGCAAGCCCTGTCAATGAGCAAATCTAGAAGGGTAGGGAGTCACATTTTAACAACAGCTATCCAAATGAATCTAGATGGGAAAAACAATGAGGTGTAAGAGTAGAGCAAAACAATCCCACGGAGCGAGAGCCCCTCCCAAAAAGTAATACCACTTTTGGGAGGGTGATAGAATTAATTGAGACTTTCTGTGAGGTTGTCTCCTGAGATTTTTTTCATTCTTTCTTGGATGATTAGGGGTTTCTGAAAGTGCAGCAGATGGATCTTAAACATGTGGAGCCTGGGAAGTGGGGAATAACCAAACACCTTTGGGTGATGAATGTTACAGTTCCTTATAGGAGTTATTGGTATAAATAGGGGGAAAGGCAAGAGGGATGCTGATATTTGCCTACCTTTGTTTGCCCAACTGGGCAGCAATGGTTCAAGGGGGACTAGGAGAAACAATCAAACTCTTGCCAGTATTGCACAAAATTGGTAAGAGAAATAACAGATGGTAATTCCTTTGATGCAAGCTACCCATCTGCTACTGCTTCCCCTACGAGCTCCTGGAGATGCTATGTGGAAAAGCTTTAGAGACATCCTGTGAAAGGCAAATGTAAATGTGGGTTATATAGGAGAAGATGGAAGGAGTAATTCTGCTCGTGGAACAGGACATAAAGAGAAGGAGAGCAGTATTTCCATTCAGCTCTTGGTAAGTCCCAAAATAGGCTTGTCAAAAGCAGGAACAACTCAGCTATATAGGACAACTTGCAAAGTAACTACTCCGCACTGTTCTGCACTGAATACAGATGAGTGATGGTATTTCCAGAAAACCCATTTACAAGCAAAGTTAGGTGTGGTACCAGATCGTACAGTTATGTAGAGCAGCTGAGTCCTACCACTGGTGTTGTCTCTGGTCATAGCTCTCTTCTCTGCCTGCTTTGCATCATTGTATCAATGTATCTTGATAGTATTTAACTTTGATGTTTAACGATTACCATTTATTTTACCTTTTAAGATGGATAAGCTCATGAATCTTACTGTTTTCAGGCTGTCTGAAAATTCAGGCAGCTACTATTTTCCCATTTATCTATATGGAATGAAAGGAACAATCTCTGCAAACAGAGACAATACACTTACCTGGAAGAAACATGATATTTTGGAGCAATCAGTACAACCATGGGAAAATAAACGTGGGCACCTGGTTGTCCTCCTGCTTCTGCCTGACTTTCAGCTGCTCTGCTGCCTGCCACCAATTGATCAAAGCAGCTGAATAAATAGGAAACATCCCTCAATTAGAACATTAACTACCATGGAGAAGACAATACAAGCATCCAGCTTAAGGGAGAAAGCTAAATACTAACTGTCCTCTCCTCCCTAGTTTTCTTTAAGAGAATTCATTCTCTTTAGTATTGTGAGAAAATGGCTGCATTTTAAGAGATTTGGCAGTTTACTGATGTTAGATGCAGAAGGGAAAGTTGATTTGTAAACTTGTCACAGATTCTCTCTGCAAGGGATCTGTCAGAGTAGAAACATGCTTTGAAAATGAATTAGCAGGACGAGAGACATGTTTGGAACAAGGAATTCCTCATAGGAATGGTCAGGAGGTAAATCTCTTGGCTGACCTTATATCACCACTGTCGTCCTTTGACTGATCCATGGAAAGCTGGAAGAGATGCACGCACACAGGTACATTTCACAGCTATCCAGAGAAAAGGGAAAGCAGAATATTTTTTTCATTGCCTGTTACAACAAGGAGATGAGACTTGGTGCTAGGTAAACACATAACAGGGTTTAAACACCCTCCCCACACACACATTTACCTATTTATTTGTTTAAAAATAAAGATATTAAAGGAGTATCATGACTTTGCCTTGATCAAAGTTGAAAGACGGATCATAATGGTCCATGGCCAATAGGATAATGCAGATGCCTGAGTGTGGTGAGCCCTAGGACAGGCCATGGGTCAACAAATGACAGGAGAGCAACACCTGTAACTGTTGGAAAGGTAGTATCACTGGGGACAGATTTGGCTGGTGGTCTGTGCCAACATCTAGCTCTAAACCCCCTAGCATTAGAGAGGAATAGAGACTCAGGGAGGGCACTGCTCTGAGGGTGTCCAACACTGCATGGAAGCAGGTTGCTCAGGGTGGAACCAGGCTATGAGCTGCTGCCGAGAACCCAGTGCTGAGGCAGGTTGGGTTGGGCAAGTGCCACCTTCCCCTGGGTTTGACTGTGCCAACTCTCTGCACAGCGAAGGTCTCAGCTAGCGGTGGGTGAGTGTAGCTTTTCCTGAAACTACCTATCACTCACTTGGTCAATTAAGTAAGTTGAGTTTGGCAGTATCTCATTGTCTGTTATTTCTTTTCCACCTGCAACAGATGACAACTAGAAAACTGGAGAAAAGGAGAAACAGGGATGGAAGGATGACTTTGGGAATATGACAATAAGAAGGAAAATGTATAGGAAATAATAATTAAAAAAATGTATAGGAAAAATATGTGACCTCGCTGACTGGCCAAAAGGGGATTATCAGCACATCAGAGAGAGAACTGAAGGTAGAAAGGATTAGTCTACTGATTGTGGCCATCGGGAACAGCAACCTGCCACTCTGATCCCTGTCAGCAATGTCCTGGGGAATGACCAAAGAGTGAATTGGGTCCTCCCTTCCTGGCCCTTCAGGAAATGCAGCCAAAAGTACATTGGTGCTCCCATTCTCACAGGAAATAGATGTCAGGAAAGAAGCTGTTTGGCATTACAATGCAGCAGCCTTCCCCAGCCTGCAGCCTTCACTTCAGTCTGGGGCTTCAAGTGCTCCAGATTCTACAGTCTCAATAGAGAGGATTGAACAAAAATATCAAGGAAGTAAGAGAAAACTTAAGTGACTAAGCATTAAAAAATGAAGTGAGAGGCTTACCATAGCCAGCCGAATAGATGAAACAATTTTGAAAAATGAGGTTATATACAGGAAAGCTGTTGGGAGCCTAAGGGGAAAAGAAACCTCACTATTAAGGAAAGTTTCTTTTAAACTATTGCATTTAATCAGCTGTGGTTGTGTTGATTGTTTGTAATAAATGTAGGTAGAGGTCACGTTACCTGATCTAGTACTCCTAGTTTTCTTTTTAACCGGTCCTCTGCTTAAAGAGAAATACAAAAAGTATTACAGGTGGGCAGAATTATCCAGTGGGTCACTTCTCTGACCCCATTCAGGGCACAGCACCACAAGCTGCCAGGCTGGTGCAGGGAACAAGAGGAATGGGGAGCTGGGACCCTGCAGGCGGGCACTGCTCTCCAAACACCCGCTCACAAAAACCTGGTTGTTGCAATTAGTTTGGTGTGGCTAAACTGCCTCCTCGCACTGCAGCTAACCTATACACAACTAAACAAACCTTAGGAGCATGAGGTATTGACTGGCAGCATGAGCTTTAAAAAAAGCCTTTGATGATATAGGTCTCTGCAGTCTTTTGTTTTGTTTTCTCCACATCACACAGACCTGATGTTTTCATTGAATGGCTCTGTATTAATAATATATATTTTTGAGTGAGGAATCATATCTGAAATAAACCAGTAGTTTTCCAAACAATACTTCGGGCTGAATTTTGCAGACCTGCTGAAACACATGAAAGATAACATTTACCTGTTCTACAAACCACATGACATTTCATTGTCTAAACCATTAAAGCATCTCCATGCTGACACACAGGGGCAGTAGAACCATAAAATGCCTGTTGTGAGTGCTCCTTCTTTCAAATGAAGGAGGTAGGTTTATGAGGTGGTTACTATGGTAAACTCCAGATGTTTCTGCACTTCCCACTGCATCATTTGCAGGCGTTTCTTAACAACAGGTAGAAGCAGGCAGGGATAGCTCACACCTTCTGGATAAATTATTTGCCGCAGGCATCAGTGCTTTACACTTCTGCTTTCTGTTCTTCCTCGTGGTTTTTAATGTCAACAGTTCCCAGATAAATTCATTTGGTTCCCTGGGAGACAAAAAGCTGCTTGTTTGGTCTTTGAGATGCTTTGTTTTCCTTAAATACCCCTCTGACACTATGTACCACTCTGTTCTGTATATTCCTCTTCTTTTTGTCCTCTCTCCATTCCCCTTTATACTTCCTGTTTTCCTCAGGCTTTTCTGGCACCTGTACCAGTGGCAATTCTAAGCTGTTCTACAAAAGCTACACTTTGGATAATTTAGTTTCATATTTATACCACATAAAGCAAAAGATAAAAAGTCTGTCTCCTGCAAAGCTGTTAATAAAGTGAAATTTCACAACATTTCTATATATAACTCCAATCTAAATAACACTGTCACCGCTGCTGTGTTCAGATGCTATATATTGGCAGGACATTGATAAAGTAAACATGGGATGTATTCGCATTCTCAAAAACACATATAAAAGAACTACGTATCAGTGAGACCAATTATTTTTCACTCAGTATAATGAAACATGCCAAAATCAGCAAGGACTCGTGAGCCTATTGATTCAGTTTATAACTGAAAGAAATGGTTTGCCTAACAGTTTGAGAGGAGAAAAGAGAAAAAAAGGGGAAAAAATAAGTTGAAAAAAGGAATCTTTGTATGTTGTTTGTTTTGCTCTAGGTTGCTTAAAAATTGGTAGCAAACACAAGAAAAGATGTTTTTTGTGTGAGATTTGGCATAAACACCTCTGTAATTTTTGTTGTTTTTTCCAAGCATGCTCATGCTTCAGAATGCAAATTGCCAGCCAGGAGTTACAGACACATCTCCCAGTACCGAGTGGCCAGCTAAGTAGCAGAAGAAATGCAGCACCAAAGAGTGTAAAGCAGTTACACATAGTGACGAGTGACTCTGATTCAATATTCAGTATTGTGATTCAGTTCACAATGCTGAGTTCTCCTGTTACCTTTTATCACCAAGGAAAAATATTCTCCTTCGTCACTGCAGATAATTCTTTGAAAGATGAAGCTTCCTACTCACTGACCGTCGAATATGCCAGGAAGGGAATAGAAACTGTCGTTGGTACTCTGTAAAACCACGGTTTACCTACCCAATCTTGTCTGAAGCTTGAGTGACCTCACTTCAAAAATGATATTTTACAACTAGAAAGTATACAGATAAAGAGAACCAGGTTGGTCAGAAATATGAAACAATTTCCACTGTAGAAGAAAATGGAGAGATTTGGTTTCCTCAGCTTGGAAAAGAGATGACTGAGGACATGACAGAGGTCTAGAAAACCATAAATCACACGGAGCAGGTGATAAGGGAATGATTAGTCATTAGTTTCTTGAGACGAACTGCAGGGCACTACATGAAATCATCAGGCAGCAGGTCAAAGACAAATGAAAGAAAGCACTTTTACATGCAGTGCCTAATTGCATTGCAGGACATAACATCCTGTTTTGTTTGGATGCCCAAAGTATAAATAAACTACGAAAGCTACTAAGCAGCTTCATAGCAGAAAGGTCTGCTTTTCCCCTAGAGAAAATCTACATCTCTCAAATAATAAGTGTTGAAAATCTTAAAGTTGGAGGGGTGGAGACAAGAGAATAATAGAAATATTTACAAATTAGGAAAAAAAAAAAAAGGAAAGAGAGAGAACATAAGGAAATGGATATCGTCTGTGAGGTTGAAACCATCACTCTAATGAAATCAGACATTTTTCAGTTGTTTGCAGCAAGTCTAGGATTTCAAGTGGAGGACTATGCTTTGTGGCAAAATGATGCCTGTAACAGATGTATCATTTCTCTCCCTAGCTGAGGGAAGGAGGAAAAAAATTTCTAAAACTGACTGAACACAGAATTTAGTAGATACAACATATGAACTGCAGAAATGCACAGAAATGATAATGTGAATTAAAGACTGAAGTTTGAGCATTTCAAACCCAGTCATTTTTCATGTTTTTTGAAGGTGATGCCAAGGAATTTAAGACAGACTTAAACCAATGTACTGACTTCATATCAGTATTTAACTTAAACTTCCAGCTCACATCCCAGCCGATGCCAAAGACGTTTTAAGAAATCGATTGAGAGATCTGTTTTTCATTGTGATAAGCAATGGTAATTACTAGGAAATTCTTGACAGATAAGTGCTGTAAGGAATTATTATTACTAGAAGACAAATCTGTTTCCTTAGCTAAAATAGTACACTGTCTTACCTCAGTGCCTCTGTAGCAGATTTAGAGAAAATATTCTTCAAATAATAGATGCCTAGGGAAGATTATAATATTCATCACTCTTCACAGGACACCTAGGATTCATTAGTTCAATCTAAAAATATTTTTTAATTATTCAGGTATATACTAGAGTTTCTTTATAACCCACTGAGCCTTGCCACTGTTGACAGTTGTTCTTCAGAGACAGTCATTGTTTATCTTTTTTGTTATTAAATATATTACTGAAACTTAAATCACATTACTGTGTATGAAGATCTATTAGCCCTCATAAGGAAGGCAAAAATTCACAAAGGAGATTTTGGCTTCCATTCGGTGTCTGTATTTCTTTAAATTCTTTCAGAGTAGGTGGTAGATATTTTATCTGGGCTTGTTTCAGCATATTTCCTTGGGAGTGGGGCCATTTATAATGCTCTAGAGGGAATCCTAACAGATACCACTAGCCTCTTTCCATGGGATTCTCCAGCCCTCATAGACCTGTAGTCCCAGTTTCAGTGCCTAAATAGAACAGGTGCTAGTATATTTGAAAGACATGCTGGGAAACGAGGCAAATTCTCCTCAAAAAGGTTTTTTTCAGCTGTATTTTTCTATGCTTCTGTAATTTGCATTATTGTCAAACCTCACTGGTGTCAGAAAAACAGCAGGGTAAGGTTTGATTTTTCAACAGCAATTTCCATATGGGTCAGCCTTTTTGATCTCATAATATTTTGCAGCACTGGAGAACAAACTAAGTCAAATTATCATCAACACATGGAAGCTGAAGATAGATTAATGGAAGTTTTTGTCCTTATTTTTTCTCTTATCAGCCCAAACTACTTTATTTTTAGATTATATCACTTTGTTCCCTTTCCATAAATACTCCATCTTTTCACTTGGATGACAAGATCATAATTAATTTATATTAACATATTTAAACCCAGAACAGGCATACATAGGATGATTTCCAGATTTTAATAGTTCTTTGCCATCTTCTGTCCCCTCCTACATCAATCATCTATTTTCATACCAGAATGAATAAAATTTAATCTAACTGTTAAAGTCCCAGACAATCTTGATCTGCAGGAGCTACATGCTGACCTCAAACTTTAATTTTCTTGTATCAATGCAAAAGGTGCTGGCTCTTTTTCAGCATTGTACCCACCACATCCAGGGTTCTGAGCTCCTATTCCTAATAAATACTGTGTAGCCAACAATTTAATGTAGTTCAGCTGCCCAACAAGTTTTCTAACAAGTACTGGATCATGCATATCATACCTGCAGATTCTGCAAAACCTGAGAGGACTGCCAGGCTGTGACAGGTTTGCCTTTTCATTGGCAACATTATAAGTCAAGTTACTCAAGGAGTCTTCAGAGGAATCTCTAAACTCAAGCCTTACTCTAAAGACTGATCAACAAAGCTAAGGAAAAACATCAACACCTGCATAGAATTCGTTTTGTGGGTTTTTTTGTTTGTTTGTTTTTGCAACATCCTACCCAGCCAGTCCTCACATTCATTGGCTTTGCTCTACCTGATTCCAGGCTCTGACTTTTTATTCTCTCTAAAAATGGGTCATAAAAGAATTATCTTTTAAAAATTTCCTGTCTTCTGCTACCAGAAAGCCTTCCTCAAGGACTTCCACCCCTTACCAGATGATGCGATGCTTGTTACAAGCTTAGATAATTGAATAGGTTCCTCAGATAGGAGCCAAAATTAATCTGATTACTTTGAGCATCTATTTTTATGTACTCTTCAGGAAGTCTCAAAACACCCCCCAAAAGTCTAAAGTTCCAGTAATTCATTATGTCTATTTCTATAGTAATTCATTATGTCTATTTCTGGTTTTGCTGGTATACATTTTTCATCAAGCACAATCAAGTTTGCAAATAATCTGTTCCTGATATCTTTGGCCCATTAGAATTAGTTACTACAAGCAATTTTCTGAACCCAGCTGCATGACTTGTGTCATATCAAACAGTTTGATTTTTCCAGTTCACATCAGGAAGTTCCTGATAACTGGGTCAACAGGAGAACAAAGTTTTATCACAGTTCAGAGTGGTCATGGTCTTCTGTTTCCTTCTTTCCAATGAAGCCCAAATAAGATCAAAGACAAGAGGTAATACTTTGCTCAACAGGGGCCTTGTACTGTTAACAGGAACAGTCAGTTGCATATTTTGGGGAGCATTGTAGAGTTAGCTTATTTCCTGATATAAAAGCAACTTTTGCAGAATTAAAATTCTCAATTAGAAAAAAAAATCAGTTTACAACTGGAGTCATCAAAAGGAAATATTTTCTTTATTGAACTCAAGGTAGAATATACTTAAGTTGAAGTAAAGTTCAATATTTTTTCAAGTGACCCAAAACCTTTCATTCTGAAGCACTTCTGCAATAAACTGCAACTGTTGATTGCAATGTGCTGTATGATATGAATTATAGTGCAAGCGTCCATTCTTTCTTAGTGGCTTGGTTTCCTTGCCACAATGTATGCTGCATAATTCAGTGTGTTCTTTATTTTAACAACACGTATGGTACATTGTAGGAGCTACAGAATTCTCATAGCACTATGAAACATATGTCTAACCAGGAAACAGCCAAAATGCAATGCAGAATATTGGAAAAGTTGTATGTGATGTTATACTCTAAACAACAACAACAACAAACAGATCAAGAATTATTTTTCAGATATGACTTAGTCACCAAGTTATTTACACAGTTACTATACAATGCAACAATTATCATTTGTTATAGAGTCAACTACTGTTACCAGTCACAACCAATTGATTTTAAATGGTGTTGCACTAGAATTTGGTCCGTGTTACTACAAACACTAAAGCAAACTGTATTTCTCTTTCAGAAATGTTGGTGGTTTAACTTTTTTGCAAATTTTTAACATTTCTACATCAATCTTGAGGGGAAATATTTCACATTTGCATTCAAATTTAGGTCAAAACTGATGATGCATTATCAGGTTTTCTTGATCCCTTTTCCACCCAGCTCTAACTATAAGTTACCTCTTACAATCTCAATGTCTGCCATGCGAGTTGAACTAGGTGAATATCAACATTTCTGCCTGCACGTTTGTCTCAGAGCCACTACTAATGAGGAAAATACTTTCAGCTTTTCCTGAGATCTTAGGTAGCTTATAGGTCTCCTCTTTACTAGAGCATTTAAAGGACATGGTTTAGTGATGGGACTTGGTAAGTCAGGTTAACAGTTGGACTTGACGATATGGACGGTCTTTTCCAACCTAGATGATTCTATGATTCTTTTTACGGAGCTCCTGTGTTACAGTGCTGCTTTTCTTCCTGCAGTTTGAATCATTACTCTTTCTATTTTAGCTTACGAAGTTATTTTCATAAATAGGAATCCAGTGTTTTTTTTTTTTAATTTAGCACCAAGGAACTGAGGTATATCCAGTTTGATTAAACAAGCTTCAGTATATTTCTAAAAGAACGGAATGAAAATCAATAAAAATGACTAAATGTTGTATAAAGATCTGATGCATATTTAACATGAATAATTTTTCTTCTAAGCAGACTATGTAAAATAAAATGTTTCTTCAAAAAAAAAAAAAACACAGGATCTTCTGGACACTTGTTTAACTCTTTCTTATACTAGTAAATTAAAACTTTTTTTGGTAGTATTGTGTGGCCAAGAAGTTTTTGTAACTTTACATGTCATTGCACTACAATAAAACAGTCATTGCAATGTCAGAGTACCCCAAAAATGTTAGTGCATTCAGGAAGTACTTATTGTGATAGCTCTTAATCCAGAAGTACAAAGAGTTTTTACAATGGAGAATTTTCTTTCATTTAAGGGTCAAATTCTGCTCTTAATCACAAAGAGCTGAGGACTGTGTGAAAACAGTGCTTGGCCAAACCATGCTTCTGTAACCTCCTACCAGTGCAGACCTGACGATCCCACCACCCCAAGTATGAGACACAAGCCCAGCCCTAGCCACGTACTCACCAGGAGAAATGCTCCTGCATCTGCCCTGGGTGCTAGGTTCAAAGAAATTCAGCTCCAAGGCACAGTTTCACCGTTACACGGAAAAAAAAAAATAAAAAAAGCAAATAAACTTCTCAATTTGATTATGCAGCTGATGAGTCCCTAGATTGCCTAATCCAGAGGCGAGTAAGCTTTTGCCCTTGGCTGTAGGACTGCAGATGTCCCATACATACACCGCCCCCAGCCTCCCTCTCATACAGCCCAACAGCACCCCTCATGCTCCCACCATCCAACACAAGTCTGGGGATGTTACTTTTCAAAGGGCACAGTGAGGAGAATGATGGACATAATGCAAAACACACTTCTTGGTTAGCATTGCTCCCAGTTGGCTTGTTGACAAATCAAGCTTCTACCACATTTTAACACCACCTTGCCCACCTTCTGTGTGAGCATTGCTGTCATGAGTGAGGCAGGAAGCCCATTTATTTCATGCACAGAATCTCAAAGCTATAAACTGTTGTTAAGATGCTCTGTATCATATTTGCTTGCAAGAGCAAGAAAAGCCTTGACTACAAGTATGTCCTCCTTTGTGCCCAGCACAGTTCAAATGTGCTGGGCTTTGAGGCCTTCCTAGCTTCCTCTGATGTCTATTGCACTGGTGGTAACACCAGGTGAGGTAAGACAAATGTTTTTCCTAAAGTGTCTATCATAAACTCATCCTCTGAGATCATGTCTCTTATCATTATTTCAATAATAAAATCTTATTAGATTTCTTCCACTGCTACATGCAAAAGGCATTTTATGGTATAATTTTCTAAGACATTCATGATAACTCATCATGCTATTACAAACTGGGAATGATGACTTTCTTGGGGCCTATCACATTCCCTGTACTGATCGAGTAAATTTACAGTGCCGGTATTTACAGACATCTCACTGGAAAAATAGGAAGAGGGAACCTGCCTTGTGATGAACCCATCAGGAAGGCTACGGCAGTCCCAGGCTGTTCATCCATCACCTCTCTCAGCTCGTTTCCCCTTCTAGGATGAGTTGGTGTCAGTCCAGAGGACTGCTTACTTTTGGTCTTGCTGGGCTGGTATCAGAAGACCTTTCTGGGGAGGAGGCTTACTTTGGCACTTCAGACATGGTGACACCACACAGCAGAGCATGGTATAGGTGTGCTCCTGGGCGCACCAGGAAAACCACATCTGGGAGCCAAACCAGATGGGCATCCAGGGCCCTGGCTCACTTCTACACGCAGCTCTGCAGCATGTTGCTTTAATGTACTTGCCCAGATCACCGTTCTCCCAAGCATCTCTGTACCGGAGCACAAGGTGCGTACCCCATGCTGGCCTAGCAGATAAGGACAGGTAATTCCCCAAATTGCACTGCTGCAGGGACACTGCAGATACTCATCAAATGCATGAAGCATTCAACTCCTGCCTATGAAAATCTTCCCTCCTAGTTACTTACTCTCTATGACTGCTGGTGGCATTCCTCCTTATCATCTTCCTTAAAAATCTTTAAACCAAGGCCCATGTATATAACTCCCAGATGACCCAATTTTAAGCTTGCTCTGGGTGGCTGATCAAGAGACCACTGACAGCTCACTGAGGTGTAGTCTTGGTACCTCTCCCTTCCACAGTTTAAGCACTGCAGAAGCAGATCTTAAATGTTCATGAGCCTGAGAAATAACAAGGTTACTTTGTTTTCCATCCTAATTTTTCATTGCCTGGTCTTGTCTGCTGGCAGGCAATTTCATGAAGATGCGCTCCGATAAGCTGACTTTGAACAGTGAATCAATTGTTTGATTTAAAGTCAGAGCCCAAACTCAGCAAGCAAGTCATAAAGCAAAAAAATTCATTAGAAAGAGAGCGGCAGTAAGCCAGTCTAATAAATGGCATCCTAATAGTTTATGTTCAAAGCATCCTTTAATAATAAATAATAGTGTTTGAGAAGTAAAGAGACTGAAATAATTGTTCACGAAATTGCACGATACAGTTAATTTAGAAGAAAAGGAAGATTCATCCTGATCCTGATTTTAAATTCTTCTCCACATAGCTGCCTGATCCAAAGGCCATGAAAGACTAATGAATCAGCAGTTATTAAGCAAAATCACTCACAGTACTTCCTCTTCGTTGTTACAGAAAGGCTGGTAAAGAAAATTAGACTGACAAATCTTCCCCTAAATGGAAAGAAAAATTTCAAAGCAAAAGAAAATCCATTCATTCTCACTTGTGGAATTTCATGTTATCCCATATAAGGTCAAGTTTCTGCAGCACACAAATGAAAAATCCTAAAACCCTAGGTGCTATAAAATCACCAGGACAATTGCCAACTGTTAGTTTCAAAGCATATGTATCAGGCTGAGACAGAATTGAGGGCACTTTGGGATTCCAGTGCATGGCAAGCTGTGCTACAAAAAATGGCACAGCAGATTAATATTTCATACCAAGCGAAGACATTTTTTAGTAGGGAAAAGACAGAATGGAACGGAAGGGGGTTGACCATGTGAGCCCCACAGCCAGCCAATGGATGGTTCGTGCCCCCCGCAGCACTCTTGACCCGGAGGACACTGCTGTCACCTGTCAGAGAAAGGGACTGCAGAAGAGCAACTATAAACCATTCATGTTGCAAGAAAAGGACAGAGCAATCTGTGAAGCTGGTGTGAAATGCAGACGTTAGGAGGACTATGTGTGGTGTCCTACAAAATGAAGGACATTTGAGAAGGTGAAGCAATAAAGATCACATCTATCACCTTAAAGCAGGGTTAATCACAGCAACCAAGATTTGGAGACTCATTAACATACATCTTGCCTGCACACTGATGGCACATTTTTATAATTGTTTTCATAAAAATGGCATTACAGTAGTATATCTTCATTTACTTTAACCTAGTCTGTACTGATTTCAACTCCAATACAGTCTGTGCTTCTATTTTATTTTTCTTTTATGGTAAATCCCAGTTGGGTATAAAGTATTCAGTTATAATTTTTAGTGGTTCTTCACACTACACAGCTACAGTGATAATATCTGTGTACTGGGTCACACCATGCCCTGGATGGAAAGAGAAAGTATGGAAAAAAAAACACAGTGCTACGAAAGGAAACCTGCTGTATTTCCTGGGTGTTCTTCCTTGCTTTGCCCATTACCTCATACTCCAAAACTGCAAAAATCAATACTGTACCTGCATCTAGCTCTTGTCACCCCACTGCTCTCTGTTCCTTTCCTTCCAGCTTTTTCTTTGCTGTGTCCATCAGGGGTCCCTGGAGGACTGCAGGGCCAGGCACTGCAGACTGTGGGAGTGCACCAAGGGGCAGAACTCACAATGTGTAAACAGAAGCATGGCTGTCTGCAAAGCTGAAAGGCACAGCAGAGAGAAGGTGGCTGTCCCTCCACATCCTTTAGCTCACTTTCTGTCACCACTTCCCAATTTAAACCAAGATCCCAGATCTCTAGATTTAGGGGGGAAAAATCACTGCTGGAAAAGTGATAGTCATTTCTTTCAGGTCAATGTTTTTTATTGTTAATACTAAACAAGACCATGTTCCTTCCATGAACACATGCAAAGTTTCTGGGCACAAGCACGTTGCAAACTTTGATTTTATAGTACATAAGTGAGGCACTGTCCACAGGCCTGTAAAGCACAGAATGGATCTTGCTGTAGCACTGAATTCAGTCTCCACACTGTCATCTAGTGGATGTAGTAGTGATAACCAGAGCTCGGTTTAAGACTACATTGTCATTTCCCTGGACATCCCAAAGCTAAAATATGTATGTGTTTGTTTATTTATTTATTTATTATTTTTCCCCTGTGCTGTTTCTACCTTTTCTTACCCAGTTCTCTTGGGATTGCTCCTTTCTGAATCACCTTTACACAATAATTTCATTCTCTCCATTTTAACCCTTTTGTACAACAATCTCCTTTTCTTTAGGTTACTGTAATTTCCAAACGGGCTGGATCCCCATTGTCACCTAGTGACTGCAGAACCTCCTCTTTTCTTTCCTTTCTTTTAGAAAGTATTTCTTTTCCTTACAGCAAGGTAGAAATAACTTTCTTGTCTGTGAAAGACAGAATAAATGCCCTTATGGATTTACCTTAAGTGATGCAGGTGCCCTTTGGCACTCCAGTTTTCTAAGACAGTTCTAACAGGCTGAACACATTGGGTGTGTCTTTCACTTCATATAGCATCTCTGCCTCTCCAGGCTTCAGTCCCGCACTATTTGCAGTCTTCTGCTCTGAGGAATTGCCCAATGAGCTCAGCAACTACAAGGGTAAGGAATTGATGACATACAGTTAAGTCATTTATCTTTTTAGGCCTAAACCTTACAAGTATGTAACTATGGCAGACTAAGCAGTATACAAATAAGATGAATGTCAGCAAAGTGGTGTGGTTAGCACATGAAGCATTCTCAGAATCCTGAGTTCTCCCAGCTCAATAAGGTCTGCAAGATGTGGCTGTTGGCCACTAGGATCCACACTCACGACACCATAGCTCCAGGCATGTCCTACCTTGCGTGTCAGGATGGCCTGGATATGTTTGCCTTTGTAGCTGTTGATGCCCAGACAGCGGGACCTTATAGTGCTAATCCTACTCTGTTGAGGCTACCTCTCTTTCTTTGATTTTCCCTTTTATCCTCTCAGTTTCAGTGACCTGTGACCTTCTGTATTTCCTCATTTATGCAGCCAGCTTGCTCAGCATCCCTGGGGAGGCAGCTCTGAATCCATCCTGAAGACAAGCTGCCGCTCCATCTGCATCCTGCAGCTGCCTTCCTGGGGAGTCAGCTCCGCGGGCCGACCCAGTCCCTTCACCCTCGCTGCACAGCTGGCTTAACCACAGTGATTTCACAACATCGACCCCACGGTCTACTAGATGTTAAATCAGCAATTAGCTAAATACATTACTGCCAGATCAGCAATTCTATTACTGCCTTATAGTTACACTAATTTGACCAGTCTCTGTCTCATCAGAAGAAACACTAAATATATTTGTGCTGGTTTGGCAATTTTGTTACTGGCCCATCTTGGCTCAACAGCCCCTTTTGCATACCAAGGGTCTGTGATCCACCACTATCTTTATTTTTTTCTTACAAAAACTGAGAAAGGAGGAAAAATTACTTGTCAGAAGTCATAAAGGAGGAATGTGAGGCCACTGACATACAACAGAAAAGGTGAGACCTTACGCACAGTTTAGTGTAACAGTTTGTAAACAACAACTTGATAGTCCAGACAAGATTTTCTTCTCTGCAACCATACTTTTGCATTCACATCAGGGGTTCACTCGAAAACCTTTTGCATGAGTGCATTCTAAAGTTATTTTTAATAGAAAGTCCCAGTTAAATAACCATTTTAATAACCCTCCACCAAAAATCCTGATTTAAAAAATAAATAAATAAAAATGTTCCACAGTCTGCAAGATTGAGTTAGCTGGGGAAGACAGAAAATGCCACATTCATGCTCGACTACTAGACAAATCTGGGAGTGAAAAGTTCAGGCAACCTGTTCTGCTGAACCCTGTTGTTGGTTTTTTTTCAACAATTAATTTTCAAGAATTCAAATTGCTTTGGTAAATGGGTGTGATGCACAAAGAACATAAGGAAATCAGAAATTGGTGTAAGTGTTGGCTTCAGATCTACAAATGACAGCTGGAAATTAAGTCTGTTACTTACACCTTGCTAGCAGGTGATGGGTCTCCTGGGGATGATGGCTAACCCAGCCCACCACCAAGTCGTTAATAGAAACCTGTTCCCTGTTGGAGGGACCACTGGAGTAGAAGAACTCAGGACAGAAGAAAAAATATTTCGGAGCAGAGCTCTCCTTCCATCCTCTTACCATGAATATGTGTATAGACCAGGGGATGACATGCTGGAGAGCAGCCCACAGAAAGGAATTTGGGGGTTTTGATCGACAGCAAAATGAACATGAGCCTTGGCAGTCAGGAGGGCCAACAGTACCCTGGGGTGCACCAGGCACAGCACTGCTAGTCGGCTGAGGGAAGGGATTGTCCTGCTGTACTCTGTGCTTGTGAGGCCTCACCTCGAGCACTGTGTGCAGTTTTGGGCACCACAGTATAAGAAAGATATAAAATTGTTAGAGAGTGTCCAAAGGAGGGCAACAAAGATGGTGAAGGGTCTGGAGGGCAAGACGTATGAGGAGCAGCTGAGGCCCCATGGTTTGTTCAGCCCCGAGCAGAGCAGGCCGAGGGGAGGCCTCATGGCGGCCTGCAGCTCCCTCACGAGGGGAGCGGAGGGGCAGGTGCTGAGCTCTGCTCTCTGGGGACAGCGACAGGACCCGAGGGAACGGCATGGAGCTGGGACAGGGGAGGGTCAGGCTGGGTGTTAGGGAAAGGCTCTGCACCCAGAGGGTGGTTGGGCGCTGGGACAGGCTCCCCAGGGCAGTGGTCACGGCACTGAGCCTGCCGGAATTCAAGAAGCATTTGGACAGCGCTCTCAGACACATGGTCTGATTTTTATTTATTTATTCATTTATTTTGGAGTGGTCCTTTGGGGGCCCAGGATTTGGACTCAATGGTCCTTGTGGGTCCCTTCCAACTCAGATATTCTATGATTCTAATACATAAACCAAGTCTTACGAGTGATGGAACAGCTGTAAAGGTGACCTGGTCATAACAGAAACATACTCTCAGAGAAGGATATCTACTTAACTGGGAGCCTGGGACATCACTGATAAGGGCAGAACAAAGAAACCTCGACAGCACGCTGATCTTCTAGGAAAGCTAAAGTGAACAAAAACTGTTCCAGGAACTGGAGTCCACTTCTGTACCTACACCAAAGATAAAAGTATAACTCACTATCCAACCAAGGCAAGCTTCTCTGCACAAGACCTCATGGTCAGACCAGACTCTCACCACGGATGCCTGGATGACTCTGTCCTGTATGATGCAGCTTATCCACACAGAGAGACTTTCCATGGTTGATTGGCTCCACTCCTGGAGCAGTTTGGTGAGTGCTGTACCACTAATACCTCAAAATAATTATGTGTGCCTATAGTAAATATAAGTATATACTTATCTTAATAGTAATAACATGTAGCAATTTGTAATAAATAAATTAATGAAACAAAAACCTCCATGTCCTTGCGTTTTGCAAAATCTTAAAAAACCACCATTGTGATCTGGTGGTTCAGATAACCCTTATAGGTCGTGACATCAATTAAGTAGACAGATATAATTTGTTACTTGTGGGTAAGCTCATTTTATTGGTCAGTCTTCATCCATTTCTCAATTCTGAATTGTCCCATTTCTAAGCTCTGTCCTGCTGTGCTATATGCTACTGATATGATTTGATCCAATTTAGTAGAAGTATTTATTACCTCTATAAATTATCATTAGTACAAATGATAATAGTAGAGTTCTAAATGTCTAACTCACTCTACTGGAAAACATTAAGGTTCACAAACTTGGCTTACACCATGAAAATTAAACTAAACCCTTCTATTTTAGGGATGCTAACAAAAGAAAGAAACTTAAATGCTTTTCACACAGGGATAGCAGAACGCAGTAGAAAGCTTCAACTATTGCAATATTAGGGCATTTAAGCCTATGTTAATAAGCTGATAGGTTTCCTTGACACCACTTGCAAAATCACGGAATATGAGACTGAGTAGATGAAGTCTAGTATAGTTAAGCCTGGAAGCCATTAGGAAAAAATAAAAATAAAAATATGAGGAAGAACATCAGCAAAAATTGTAAGAAGTGTTGAACACAACCCTGGGAGGAAACCTAGAGCTGGTATTTCTTTGGGACTCTTTGCTTGCTGGAAAAATGGACGGTCAGCTGCAGAATAGAAACTGCCATCTCCTCCCCTTCCTACAGGGTTTCTCCTGGGCTACGTGACAAAGACACCCTTAAAGGTGTGAAAACATCAGCTCAGGGTGTGGGAGCTACAGTCAGTGTTACTGGGGGCTTTCTGAGCTCTGCATGTGAAACAAGTTCCAAAGCCCTTGAAGAGATACACTCACACGAAGATTTTTCTTGCTGTGCTTCTGCTATCTTTTCCCTTTTGGTGAACAAATAGCCTCTTTGCTATAGCTGTAGCTAAGATGCACATCGAGCACTGGTGTCACAGCTTCTGGGCATCCTGGGAGCTAATGCACACCTAGGACTGGAGGACATGGACCACAGGGTAATATAACATCCTGGCCATGGGCAAGGAGTGGATTTTATGTTCTTCACCTCCTTGTGCACTACTCTTTCTTACAGTAAAGGTTACTGCTGCCTCAGAGTGGAGTTAATTTTCCCCTTCAAATCTGTGGTGCGTTGGCCCTGGCTAGCAGGCCCACACTGCTTACACATCCCTCATTCATCCATCTGCAGGATCGGGGAGGAAAGAGCAAAAAAGAGAATGAGAATACTTAATAAAGAGAGCAAGATCATTTACCAACTACTGTCATGGGTAAAACAAACTCTCCTTGGGGAAATTTAAATTAATTTATTGCTAATTAATATAAATACTCCAGTAGTGATTTGGGTATAAGGAAATAAAATAAATAAATAAATAAATAAATAAAAGAAACTAACATTTCCACACATAGGGAAATAAAGTTTTCTTCCCCCACTCCCACTCTTTCCACCTTTCCTTGCCACAGAAAGACAGCAAGCAATGCAGTGGATTGGGGGCAGGACGGAGCAGTTTCTCTGTGCTGCTCCTTCCTTTCCACCCTTTTACTATGCTCCATCGTGGGTCCTCAATGGGCTGCAGTCTCTATGGCATGTACCTGTGTAAGCCAAAGCTAATCAGTTCCTTTGGATATCATGATTGACATGAGCAGAGCCAAACAACTTAGTAGTGAATCAACTTATTAGCTAAACGATTTATTAGCTAATCAATGTTAATCCAGCTACCTCAATTATTAGCATCAAGTTTGTATTCATATTAACATGATATACAAATTATCATGTGTCTACAACAAACGCAATTTGAATTCCCCTCACCCTCCTGTTGACTCTGGCACCACCAGCATCTCTCAGTTCCCTGGGACAGGAGAAGCATCTCCTTCTGTTCCAGGAGGTGGTCACCACCTTGCTAAGAGGGTGCTCAGTAACTACAGCCCAATTTGCCGCTGTGCCTCAAGTATATTTATACCTCACTTGCCACATCCATGGTTCTTCCAGTTTCGACATACCTTCCCTTCCCCTTTACAGTTCTTCTCCTGGAATATTTTGGTAGACGTATCACTGACCACAGCTGCCCTTTGTTCCACATCTTAGCGTGTGCCAGTTGCTTCAAAGAAACACTTCCTCCCCTGCAGTTAACTCAATTCCTCTGTGGTTAGTTGGCATTACACAAGGTCATGATGGTTCAGCACACGAGGGTTTATTTCTGGGTGAAACATGCTCAGGGGAGGGTGTCTTAGTTTGGCTACCACCTGCTCTGGCGCGGGCTCACCAGGGGCCCACCATGGGCCACAGTCCCGCTGGGGAAGTATCTGCTCCCATGCAGGTCCTCCGTGGGCAGCAGTTACTTCAGGAATACTCGAGCCACCATGGAGTGCATGCTCCTCCTCCAAACTCAGTGTCCCCTCTGCTGTTTCTCACTCTCATTTCATCCTCCTTTTTCTCTGTGTGGTGTTGTCTGTCCTTTCTTAAATATGTTTTCCCCGAGGTGCCACCAGCTTGGCTGAAGGGCTCAGCTGTGCCCTGCCATGGATCTGTTGTGCAGCTGGCTAGAGCCAGCTGTGGCTGGCACAGGGCAGCTCCTGGCCTCCTCCCATAGAGGGCTCACCTGCACCCCTCCCACTGTGAGCAGCTTGCCACCAACACCTAGTACGTTACATCTGTGTTATCAGAAAAAAAATATATTCACATATACGCCTTACTAATCAAGTAAGAAAACACTAGCATGCTGTTATGATGTTTTACTCTCAAGATTTCTCCTCAGACTGTCTCATGAAACAATCCCTAGAGTCAGAACCGAAGGGACATCTTAGCCTGACTAAACCAAGGACCTCTTGCACAACATACCTATTTGCTAACTTCAGGTTTATTGAACTAGCACTGTTGACTCATCATTCACCACCGATGTATTAAAACAAAAGCTTCAAGCAGTAAAACAGCACATTTTTCAATCCACACTGTGATTTCTGCAAATTGCATCCACATCAGAACTAACCATAAATGTGCACAACAACCAAGAAAGAGGACTACAGAAAGACAATAGGTACTTGTGCTGAAATCCCAGGAAGATTTTTGACTAACCCCATAAAGCGAGTAGCACTTATGGTTATATCACCTGTACATCAAGCCCCTGTCAACTCTAACATACATGTTTGACCCTTCACCTCTTATCAAAACACAGACCAAAGGAGTAAGAGAGTTTGTCATCAAAACATCTCAGCAAAACTCCCCACAGTTTTTTATCTCCCTTGGAATAAAACATCCCAGAAGTACAGAAAAGCTTAAAGCCACTTACACTAGCCCAGTACAGACAGCAGTGGGACTTCTCATCTTACTCTGTGTTTTTCCCTGAGAGCCTTTCTTTACATTATGTATGGAAACCTATCATCTTGGTGCTAAATTAACACAAACCAAAAGCGCTGTGGGTCTAGTGTTCACAAATAAATCTAGTATGAGTATCCTCAGGATGCAGTCATTACCAAACATTTCTTTCATCTTGCTCATTATATCAGGGTGAAGTTTTTTTCTAAATACGTCTATGTGAGAGACATTAGTGACTTACCCAGAATATATATTGTTATAGTAGAGTATAAAGATATTTTTCAACATTAATACTGCAGAATCCCTCAAAACTAACCTTTAGTTGGTTTATATATGTCACCTCCAAGCATTAAAGCACGTCATCACTTTGTGCTTTATTTGTGCTCTGTTTACCATACTCTTTCTATAAAGAATCTTTTTGTCATAACAGCATTTTAAAATTTAAAGGTTAGAACTCATGCATGTTTAAGTCTTGTCTGTAGTTATTTAAGTCATATCAGAGATGAAATTAGCTTTGGATGTATTTGCACTTCAGAACAGGTTTGATCGTAGTTCGCTATATGGTATGCAAAGTAGAAATGCAGAGGAGCAGCATCAGGTTCCCCTAGAGATAGTTGCTTGTGTTTTTTTTTTTTCCTTGTTTGGTTGTTTGTTTTTTGTTGTTGGTGGTGGTGGTGGTGGTTGGTTGGTTTTTTTGGCTCTTCTGCCATGCTGCCCACACTGCAGCTGCTAGAGGTGCCCACAGGTGCAGCAGACAGTACCAGAGACAGAAGCTTTTGGTCCTATGTTATGCAGGTCTGTGGCTTGAACACAATAAGAGGTTTGATGTTAACATGTGCCATTTATGTGCATATCCAGACTGCTGCTTTTATGGAGCAGATGGTCTTCAAGCTCTTTATGCTGCTCCCTGTAGATAGACCTTGTAGCTGTAATGTTGTTCCTTGCAGGTATTTTCATCTGAGCAGCTGTCTGAATGGACAGGGGCCAATATCAGTCACAGCAATTTATCAAAGCGATTCCAATATTGGCAAAGTCACTACGAAGTCAATATTATGGAGACTGGAACTGCATAAAGCAGTTTAAAATAACAGCAATTCTGCTGAATGTGGCATCATTGAACCCAAACTGCAGATTACATTAAAGGACATTTGTTTACACCTTGACAAATTAGAAATGTGTAACCACCCCTGATGTATCCTGAAGATAACGGTCAGTGAACTAATTATTCCATGTTGATAAAATCAGGCAATAATCCTTTTGTCAATATCCCTCTGCAAGCTAGTTGTGATAATAAACAGGAAAAAAAAATCTACCTAAATGATTGTTTTGCTGTTGTTGTCTCTTTTATGTGCATGTGTTTTGATATTTGTTCATATTTGGAAAAATGGGGATCTCTTCTGTTTTATTAACAGACATTCTTAATATTTGTGCGAAGACTGCATTTGTCTTTTCCTCTTGCACTAAGAACTGGATACAGCAAGCAACACGAATCTTTTACACATTATATGTATGAATACATTTGCAGAAGTTTTCCTATAAAGTGTGCTTACAGATCCACAGATGGTTACAACTTTACAAATAAATCTTTAAAGGACAACACCTGTGCCACAAGCCCACAAGCTACTGCTGTGGCCCTGCTAGTATGTATGAGGGAAACTGCCACCCACCTACAGAAAATGTCTGCTATACTTATCAAGTATTTTTCACCTTTCTTGGTTCTGACTACAAGTCCTAGAAGATGAATTTGCAGGGTGGGCCACAATGTATCACCCACCAGGGCCTAAGAAGAGCGTTCTTTTTATGTACAAAATGATTATATGCACAGGTAGAGCATTTATATTAATTTTCATTCATAACCATCGTATTTATAGCCAGTTCTTTCCAATCTATTTTGTTTTCTTTGTTCCTTGAAGTCCTCCTGAGAGAACACAATGGATTAAATAAAGCCTTTCACGTTTGTGCTGGTACTGCCCATTCTAGTTGCTTATGGCTTCAAGCATGAAGAAGCAACTCTCTGTGCCAAACTTAATTTTGGTTCAGTTTAAAGGTGAATCCTGCAGTCATTTCTCCTTGCCAATGTTAGTGTTAGGGAGAACCAAATGGATGTTTTATTAATGTCTCTTAGGTGATGGGTCATAAAGTATAATAAGCATTGTCAAATGTATCTACATTATCAAATTAATCTAAGTATACTGAGATATTTAGGGAGTATACCGAACAGTCAAATGAATCTTTGAAAGGGAACCCTGGGAGGGAACAGGTACAACCTGACCTTTGATAAGAACCTGAAAACGTTGAAACGAGTTGAACCAGAACCAAGGAGCGGAGGGAGCATGCATCGAGTGAGAAAGGTGAAAAGTTTAGCAGAGAGGAAGACTCCTTACTTCATCTGGCACCACGCATGTGCAAATGGGAGGAGAGCTAATTAGAATGGAATGCGAGGCTGATGTTGCAACCTGTAATGAATATGTATACCTTACGTAATGTTGAATGTATAAATAATGATCGGGATGTAACGGGACTTGAAGCCAGATTTGGGCACCTGGCCCGGCTTCCAGCGCTGAATAAAGCACCTTCATATAATCACTTGGTGGTTATGTGGTTGCTGCGCTAACACCTAGACTTCTATTTGCTTCTGGCAACACTGCTTGCTTCTGCAGTGCTTCAGATCCAGGACAGTCTCTGTATTTCTAAACAAAAAGAGACATGCGTTTTTTCATCAATGCAGTTAAATCGTTGAAGAACCAGACAGGCTGAGAAGTACTATAAGCACAGGTATTAACAAAGTGCATATCCAACATTTCCACAGACATGCTTCCTCACCTCTGCAACCAGCAACCCCTCTCCCCCCATTCAGACATGTATTTTCTCTGGCCCAAACACTGCAATCTAACTGCATCCCACATTGTTTTCTTCTAGGGTACGAGTCAGCATCCCTTGTAGCTAGCTGGGAACCCTGAGGGCTGAGTTCTCCTTGACTTTACTGCAGTGTTGGAGGGAAGGACTCATCAGTTTTCTCATCTCGCATAAGCCATCAATTATCTTCTCTGGTTTTTGCTTGATACTGGTATACAGAGCCAAAAGTTATTCAGTGACATCAAACTGTCAGGGTAATTTCTTTATGAAAAGTACCTATGTTTTGGTCTGAAGGCCATCATAAGTGGTGCATTAGTGAAAGATTGTTTTCCTGCAAAGATTATAGTAATTGTTTTAAGGAGAATGCTATTTATGACTAGAACTTTTAAGCACTGATCATCAGAGGAAGGGGGATAGTGCCTAGGGGATTCAGGAGGGCTTGAAGTACACAAAGGTGCAGGCTCACTTTTACAATCCTAACAACCTTTCAGAATATGGTTGTGCTTACCATGTTCTTGAATTATTTGTGCCATTAACTCAAAATGAACTAACCAGTATTGTAAAATGCATGCAGCCACAAAAAGCAACATTACGGAAAACACACCTTTATGAAGTCTACCATTACACTATCTGAACATCTCACTTTATGCCACGATATACCCATAAAAGTCCTTTCCTACTGTTTAAACAAAAACGTCAAGATGAATTCTACCTTTAATACTGAAGACTGTAAGGCCCACAATCACTTGAAGTTCAACAGACCATCCTTCCCAGCTTCTATCACCACAGCCTTAAGGATGAGATGTCCTCTTCACAAGTTCTCAGCATCGGGACTGATGTGCTTGCAGAGAGACACATAGATCTTTATTTTCCAGAGAATTATCATAGCTTTGGATTGAAAACTTAAATCCGCCTTTGACTATGTATTGTGTCTGGTTGGCATGGAGTTAGTTTTCTTCAGCTGGTGCTGGGTTTTGGATTTGTGGCTGAAACAAAGGTGGTAACTTACTGATATTTTAGCTACCACTGAGAAGTGCTTGTGCAGGCAGCATCAAGGCCTTTTGTTTCCACTCTGCCCTGCAGAGAGTGAGCTGGGAGTGACCAAGAGGCTAGCAGGGGACACAGCTGGGACAGCTGATCCAAAGCAATCAAAGGGGTATTTCACACCAGATTAGGTCCTGCTCCATGATAAAACTGGAGGATACTCTTTCTAAAGTAGCTGTTGTCTGGAGAGTGACTGGTCATTGTTCTGCTAATAGGATGTGGCCTTTACATCACATTTTTTGTTCTTGTTGTTCCCTTTTTCTTCACTTATTAAACTATCTGTACCTTGACCCCTGAGTTTTCTTGCTTTTGTTCCTCCTGTTCTCTGCTCCTTCCCTTTGGGGAGTGAATCGCTTGAGGGTGCCGAGCTTCTGGCTGGGGTCAGCCCACCAGACTACCAAACTTTAACTGTCTTACTGAAATACCATATGAAGCTTAGCTTCGGGTTATTTTTAAAGTTTCTTCAGAAATAGCTCAGTCATTTCAAAGAAAAAGCTAGAAGATGCTGCGTTTACTGGGAAGTGTCAGCATCTTCCTATTGACGATGAAGATCTGGAAAGGTTGAGCCAGCATGGCCACATGCCTTTCGATCCCCCCCCGGAGATACCTCTCTCATCTGCACACCCACTCTCAAAACAAACAAAAAACATGCATGCATGTGCCCAAGGGGACTTGCTGGGACTCAGGAATAAGTGCTACAAGACTCCCACTGCCATGGCCATACTCCAGTCCAAGCCTGCAGGGAGGAAGCAGAAATTCTTTCTTACTTTTCTTATCCACATGGGAGATGCTCTAGCAACAATCACAAGAGCTGAAAGCAGTGAACTATTTTTCTCTTGTAGGTGTGGTACTGACGAACAGGCAAAAAAAAAAAGGTGGTGCAGAGGGGACTAGTTTAATACAGAAGTCACAAGAAGTAGGCTCTACATAGTTGAGCTGGTGGCACTAGAGCTGGAGTCTAGGAAAAGTTTCAAGGCCGGCAGCACTGCTGGGATGGAAACAGGCTGGGAGCCCCAGAGGCAGAGGAAAACAAGTTGGAGCCAAGTTATGTAAGAAGATAAAAAGATTTAAAAATAATAAGGTTGCAGTAGCTACTGAAAAATCAGTACAAGAAATCCTAAGAATAATAATAATAAAAAAAAAGGCAAGCATGAAGGCAAGATTTCTAAAAGAAAAGTCTAAGAAAGAAGACAAATAAGGATGGTAATGGGAGCATAGTAAGCGTAGAGACTACAGCCAAGTCTTAAGACTTTGAAAGGACGAGGTTTCTAAAGAAGAGGCTACAACCCACCAGCCTGCCATAAAGAAAATCACCCTTGATTGGAAAGCAGACACACACCTAGCTAGGATTCAGCTAACGAGGCATTAGCAGGAAAAAAGATAACTTACAACACCTGGGAGGGAAAGTACTGTTAAGGCAAAATGCAATGGTGAAATTCTTCCAAGTTCTCTAGACTAGCACTTTGTAATGCTTGTTATCCTGCACATTTTGTTTTTCTTGATGACTGGTTCTATTCTAGGTTCACAGGGATCATGTATGACTGAACACATGACAAGACAGTGGGTGTGATTTATGATGTGTTATAACATGTATGTGAAGGAAATGGCTACTGAACATGTGGCTTCTGTGTTTGTACCTGGTCAAAGGAAATTACCATTGCAGTTAAGCATACTGAATTTGTTACCTCAACGTTACACAAACTTCCACCCTACTCGCCTTCAATCACAGCTTCTGGTTTGATGAGAAGAGCTAAGTATGTGTTTTCTTACACTATGAGACAAAATAGATGTATCTACACCAAGACCCTGGAGCCAGCTCCTTACGGAGAAGTATGTACACAGAGGAGGTTGTCACCAGACTTCAACCTATTATTCTCCTCTTCAATGCAAGTCATTGTTTCCAAGTTTCACCATTTCTCTGCTGCGAGAAAACTCTGCGAAACTCCCCCGTGGAGTATGGTGTTTCTCCATCTGTAGGTCTAAGCAGAGCTCCTGTTCGGAGGAAAATTCCATTTACTTTCAGTCACTCTGGGCTGAAAGGCAGCAGCAACTTCAGCAGTTCTGAGTTCTAGCTTTGAAGTTGATGCAGTGGAAGATCAAAGGGACAGTGTTTTGCACCAGTGAGTGCTGTCATTTAGGACCCCAACAAGAAATGCACAGGACTAGTACAAAGGAGGTTACAAAATACATTTATTACGAGGCTGGCAGAAATGAGAGAGCTCAAACTCAGTTTACACCCTCTGGATGCTGGGAACCCTGAGATGATACAACATCAGAAGGACCTCTGATCAGAGTAAGACATGCTCCCATCCATAGCGAGGTTCACTAGCCTTCTAGTGATCAGTGCTTAGAGTATTTACAGTTTTCCTTCTACTGCAAAACTTAACCAGTCTCAGTGTGACAGATGAGGGATGTTACATGTGGGTGGGTGTTTGATAAGGAGCAATCAAAGCCCACTTGAGTTTCACACGCCAAAAATAATTATTCTAGTAGGTACTCTCTGCATCGCAGTCATGCATCAGTCATTTAAGTGTTTCAGCTGCCACAGTTACGTAGCAGCCAAGCACTCTGTACAATCTATGGCATCATCCAGGTCAGCCATTATGTGGATCACTGTCTCCTCAATACAATGGTCTTCCCTGCGTGTCCATTACAGTTATCAATGTGTTTTTCAGTTTGAGTTTTTAAAATACTATCAAATTGGACAAGTCAAAGATCTGTTAAAAGAATACATGAATGGAATAAAACATGCACAGTGAAGAAATGTCTATGGAGTTTTAATTCTGCTCCACCGTATGGGTGAATTGTACTCAAGTTTTAAATTGCATGCGCACATGTAATTATTTTTCCAGGATAGATCAGGCAAAGGACAATAAAAAAGGTATGGCAAGTCCTGTACTGAGAATACTGTGAGCATTTTGACTTTTGCAGTAAATAAGCAGATTCTTCTACTATACGAGTCTGATTTATGATATAATCTTTTTGATCTCTGAGTGCACTATTAAAAGCCCAGACCTCCTTTGTCAGCAGGAAGTGTCAGATGATACGCAGAACTGAGGAAAGAAACCTCCAAGCTCATTGCAAGCTTCCAGTATTTATCGACAGATATTGGCGTGGATGTCTCGCAAGCAGCAACAATGCTCACTACATACCAGCCACGAGGAGAACTCAAGCTCAGAAGCCCCAGCTTGGAGTCTGCTTCATGATTCACCCCCACTCTACATAAGAAAGTTTGCACATGTGCACATACTGGCTTACAATTACTCCTTCATCCAGCTCTACGTGCCAGTTGTCTGCCAAGCAGATTATTAATATCCTCAGCAACATTTACCGAACATCTGCAGAAAAGACCTCTGTGTAAGCCACCATGTTAGATACTGATATACCAGGGTAATCAGCTCTTAACCCCCACTGTTTTCCTCTATTGAACTGTTCTATTTTTTATGAGGGAGAGAAAAAGATAGCGAAATGTGACTTTTATCTCTGACACCAGAAGAGAACCTCCCCTGGAGGGCCAGCAACACACCCCACTCATGGCTCATTCAGGCTGTTTTTTCTGTTACTCTGCTTGACTCAGAAAGACCTATTGCTCCACCCTGACACAGGGACTACACATAACTAGCCACATCCTCTCATGCTGCTGAAAAACACAATTCATGCTGGCAGCTCAGTGGGCTTCACCATTACCAGAAGTGGATTGCTGCATATAAGCTACCTCTCGGCTCTTATGTATCTGCTCTTAAGCTTAAGCAGTGTCTTTTCTGATTAATAATGATCCCTTTACCTGTGTCGAGATACTCCACGCATCACCTGTTCTTAGGTTATGGTCTCAGCTATAGCACCCACATTGCACCTTTACATTAGCAAATCCAAATGAGTTTGATGCTTGAGCATGTTTCCCTCAAGGGTCTTTTCTGACTGGGCAAATTAGAAACTAAACACACTGGATGTATAAACCTGAAAAGAAAAAAAAAAAAGGTTCTACTTTCTTCCTGCAAACAGTTCAAGCAAGCATCTGGACTGAAACAGTTACGAGCACTGACACACACTTCTGGCAGAATGGTGTCAACTGCCAGCAAGTAGTTTCTGAAAGGCGGTCTCAATGGCTCTTTCTTGCCTATTTTTATACTATATAAAAATATATTTTTATAAAAATATATATTTTATAAATTATTATTTTTATTATTTATTATTATTAATTGTATATAATAATTAAACTTAATATTATTTATTATTTTATAAATATATTTATTTATAAAAAATATATTTTATATACTATAGCCTCATTAAGTCAACGTCTATACCTTGCGTGTTTCTACCTCCTCACACCACTGGAAACCAGCTCTTTGTATCTCTGGCTTCATCTGTTTCAAGTGAGTGAAAGGAAGCAAGTTTTTTCAGGAGGCCTTTTCTCAGGACCTTTTTTGATGAAGAGTCTTCAAGCCTTTTCTGAGCTTCAACTGAAAGTTCCCCTTGATGTTCCTGAGAAGTCCTTTCTCCACACAAACCTGCAAAGGTTCATTACATCCTGTTTTCCAATGCATTAATGAACGTAGAGAGCAATGACAGTCCCAACACCAACTGGTAAGCAATGCCAGTAGTAATCAGCTGCCAGCTGGACTTTGTACCACTGACCACAGACAGTATCGCTCTGAGCCAAACATTCAGCTAATCTTCAGCCACTAATGTAGGCCACTTATCCAAACTGTGTCCCTCCAATTTGGCTACAAGAATACAAACAGAAACCAAGTCAATAAGCCTTGTTAAAGGTAAACGTCACTTTCTACACTCCTCCTGCCCACAGAATCAGTTATCTCATCATAGGAGGCCATCAGGTCAGTCAGGTGTGACCTACCATTTGTTAAATCCATGGTGACTATTTCAAATGGCCTTACCCTTACCATGCTTGGGTAGACGTGGCTTCAAGGATGGTTGTTCTACAATCTTCCCGAATAAATAGGTCCTGTAGTTCCCTGGATCATCTTCCTGCCTTTGAAAATGGTAACATGCCATTGGCCTTTTTCTACTTACCAGGGACCTCCCTTCCACCAAGTTGCCATGGCCTTTCAAGGATGGCAGAACAGGCTTGCAATTATGTTAGCCAGATCTCCCATCACCCTTGGATGCATCCCTTCTGGTTTCATGGACCTGCGCACAAACAATTGGTTGGAGTGGTCTTCAATTCCAACTTCCTCTGACAGGTAGCTCTTCACTCCTGCAGACTAGGCTGTCACTAGGCTCAGGACAAAGTAGGTCTGACAGACCTGACAGCAGTATAACAGAAGGTATTTCCCAAGTCTCTTATCACAGGGTCCACTGCCCGCAGAGCAACAGGATCACATTTTCATTTTTCTTATTTTTGCTGTCAACATACTTAAGGGAATACCTCTTGAAACCTTTCTGTCTGAAATGGTTCCCCACAGACTGGAGACTACTGTGTCTCACACAGTGATCTTCACAATCATCCAATTTCTCTGTTCCAATTTGCCAGCTAGCAGTTGGGCACTTAACTGTGCATTATACTTCCACCCTTGATCTTAAATGGAATTCCTGGACCCGTGAGCAGAGGGTGTGGGTGCTCACATAAGAGTGAGCGCGACCTTCAAGGCATTTTGGTGCTCTCAGGGCCATGACAGGATCCACAGTTTGTACAATAACCCCACTGGTGACATTCATATTACAAGTCCTTTGAAATACAGGAAACATAAGACAACAGCCACATATTACATTAACGACATATCTTCAGTGCTAGTGAGTGCCCTCATGTTCATGTTTGTCAGTTTTCTCCAAGCAACAGCACTTGTTTTTTCACAGTAGCCACATCTAGGTGGATGCCAGCATCTTGCCTGTCCCAGATCAAGGGCTAGTTGTGCTATGGTGGCTTCAGTCAGCAGCATAAGGAGTAGGAGAAATGGAAACTGAGTAACAGCGTCTGGCACAATTCTCTTATCCTGCAGGTACGTGCAGCAATTATGCATTAAGCGTAGCACAGGCTAGAGGCCAACCGTAAGTGCAAAGTACTTTAAGTACAAAGGCTTACAGGATAACTACCTAGTCAATACATGAACCAAAGACAGAAAGCCAGTCTATTCCAAAAATCCTAGCCATAACAAAGCAGTGTAGCAGCGTAAGTCACAAGTCATCTTGCATACACTGTCACAAAGGCAGGCTCTTAACACCAAGGCTGGCTCCTTGGTGTTAGGGAGAAGGAAGATGTAACTGCATCGGCACACAAACTGGCATTCTTATGTACTGGACGCACAAGGCCAGCGAGCAATCTTCTGCACACACTTACAACATAGTCATCATGGTCCAATGGACTGAATAATTTTCTATTGAAAAGAATTCATCCAGCCACTTCAGTCAGGTTCATATATCATTATGCAGAACAAAATCCAAAATAATTCTCAGCAGGAACTGTGTTGCCGGCACTGGGTGTGCTTAAGGCTACAATGAATCTTCCTTAATGCAGCCAGTATAACACAGGTGCTAAACTCCCAAGAAAGCATAAAATAAAACCTTCTTAAGAGTTGCCAACATTGTTACAAAAATTCTCCAGCAGCAACTTCCAAACTAATACTTGGGCATCCATCCAGAAAAAACATGAGTTATTAGGACACATGGGCCAGACAGGGGAATTTAAAACCTCACAAACAGTTCCTTCATTTGAAAGAAGAAATCTACAAATGATGGAAGGGAAAACTTCTTTTCTTCCAACAAAAGCCTATTTTTCTTAATTCAGTGTACAAAGAGACCTGGAAAACTGTAATGTTATGTGCTCCACTGGGTAACAGCGTACAAGATCCCTACAAGCGTGCCTCTTCATGATAGGAGTAGCACTGAAAGCTCTTTAAGTACTGACACTAATTCAACACAAAACAGAAAATGAAAAAAACAAATGAAGATAAAGAAGTTCCTGATGTGTTTTCTGAAATATAAGCACATGCTGTTAGTTCAATAGATTCCAAAAGCTTAGACTCAAATCCAGTTCCGTCACTTGTATCTATGAAACCACTCAAAGGAGGAAGATCTGACAGTTACTCCAAAACTGTGTTTAATCTACATGGTTATCTCTGGTGTTTAACTAACTGCAATAAATATAACTACCTGCTTTTTAAACTAAAAAAAGACTAGGCATAGCCTGCAAAAAGTTTATTTCAAGTATAAAAATCATTCAGTGAAATATCTACAGAGTTTTTACTTTTATTATAAAGGCTTAAACAGATAAAAAGAAACAGATAACCACAATTCTGAAAAAAAAAAGATTCAATTCGGAATTCTGAACAACAAAAAGACACTTAAACGAAAGGTATCCAACAAAAAATACAACTCATGTCACAGTAAACGTTTAGTCAAACATTAGCTAACGTTTTACAAACAAAGGAATTAATCACAGTCTGGTTAAAGTGAGCATCATGGTCTAGACAGAAATGAATTCAAACTCCCTGCACTTCAACAATTGTGCTTTTCTTTCAAATGTAAAGAAAGTAGAAAGAGGGAGGAAGGGAGTGAAGAAGGGAAAAGTCTTCATCGAACTATCAGTTTACAGCACTGTTTTCAGACGAAGAATTCTGAGTTCAATTTCTACAAGTTCTATAAAAATAGATGCAAGAAAACTGGGCAGCAGCATGAATACCTCATAGTATCCCCTTATCTTTACGTTTGATTTGGGGGTTTTATATCTGTATTCCAAGTATTAAAAAAAATGTTTCCACAAAAAAATAGAAAGCCTTGTTAGGAGCACAATAATCAAACTAGCATAAATAGAAAATAAAGGTGTAATGCCTAGGAATCCCTGCAATCCCTTTCCAGTAGAAATATTTTTCCACTGCCAGCAATGGAAAGTATCACAAGCATAACTTTTCCAGAAGCAGAAAAGAAAACAGATTATGATGATTTAAATGAGTTTGAGGTTTGTTTGTGCATCTTTTTTTTTTTTTGGTCAAGATACAGCTAACTCCTGGCTCTGTAAAAATAATTCAAATGACAAAAAGAAACAATATATTTGACAATGACATTGTCAGCACCAAAGCCTATTTGTGCAATAAATACAGATTAAGCAAATCATCAGTTATTCACAATTATTAGGCAAACAGGGCTGAAATGTTGCCAACAACATAACGTATTTATCTCTCTCTCTCTATATATATATATATAACTATGCAGAAATATGAAGTAAATACGAAAAAAAAATTGTAGTGTTGGCATTTTTTTTCACCAATAATATTGAGTAAGACCTATGATACAGGAGTGCTATCTAGGCCTTTGCGTTACTTTTTTCCAGATACATTTTCCTGTAGGTCTGAAACATCTCTTTTGAGTCTTTGATTGGAATGTGAAGAGCCTCGCCATCTCCTTCCAGGATTTGTATGGCTGTATCAAGTGGAATACTGTCCTCAACTGAAAGACAGACAGAGAAGCAGGTTAAAGCAAAGGTCACCAAGCAGCTAGCTTGGGCTTTGCCTACAGTTTAGTTTAAAGCTCTGGCTGAATTTCAACACGAGTGCTATCTCTGATTCAACTGTACATATTTAAGCAGGAAAATACCATTGATCTCCAACTACACATTCTTATGACAATAAAAATCTCGACAAATCTTTGAAACTCTTATGTCTACTCAGTAGTATCCATTCTGGCAACAGAGATAGTAAAGAATCAGTCAAAATAGATACAGGCATGTAGTAAAGGAACACTTAAACCAAGGAAAGAGTATTCAAATTTTATTTCAAAATCAATAATCAGAGGGGCAGTTCACCTGTCGAGATCCCTTCCAGTTTTTTTTGCTTCACTGGATCATATTTTAACCAATCTTCTTTTTTACTCTTTACACCTATAAAGAAAATGAAGAGATTTTTTTCAGGTTCCTATATGACAAGCGGTGGTCCCTATTCAGCATTAGGTTTCTAACATATAAACTGCCACAGGAAAAAGGAAATTTTCTTTGTCTGTGAAGATGACTGCAAGAAGCGGCATGTACAACTTAAGATTTGTTTTTATTTAAAATCAAAGATAGTGTTTGACACAAATACGCTTCAGAATACACTGCTTAAAATGTGTAAAGACTGGGGATAAGAAGAGGAGGAGGTAGAGGAAGACAAAGTGAAGACAAAGTAAAGATGGCAGAAGTTACCACAACTAAGAAAGTGCTGCAGCAGTTAGAAAAAAAAATGTGCAGGATATATTTGGCCCAAGACTCCTCCCGTCTTCGAGGCCTCACTCAGATCTCTCCCTCTGTCTACACAGCTGAATTTATACACAACCAGGCTAACACTGAATACAAATCAGATCGCCTTTAGTAACAACGCCAGGGGAATCTGCTCACCGCAAACAAGTCAAGCTATCTTCTACGAGAAGGCTAGAAAGCCTTCTTACAAAGTTATTTGAAAATGCCACACTCTAAAATAACTTCATTCTGTAAACTTTAAGGAAAATGAACAAAACCTGAAATTGAAGAAGTCTCACTTTTTTCAACTTAACACACAGCAAAAGTCTGTCAAAAAGCTAGACAAGCAATTTCAACCTTCAATTTCTACTCCCATGTTTTCACTGTCTGCAGTTTTGTATAACACGACTGAAAAAGGAATACTTTTCACTTGCAAAAATTTCTTAATTAGTTGGGAAAACAAATTGTAAGTATAGCCAAAATTCTAGCAATGACTCAGTTTTACATACAAGTATTCTACCTAAATTCACAACTCTCAACCTACTCTGAACTGCCTACATCCATTTGAAAGTGGAAGAACAGAATTGCACGTGTATCTTACCTGCCACAGTGGTTTTCTCACTTTCCAGAGAATTCTTTGTACTTAAGCTTTCATCATCAGTCGCTGAATTTCTGAACAGTATCTCTGGACACAGTTTAAATTCAAGTACTTGTGGTTTCCGTGATTTATCATCTTCTGAGAGAGAAGTATCTCTTTTTGAATCTGTGCTATTTTGCGACACTTTAGGCTTTAAATGCCAGACAGGTCTGACAGGTGATGCCTCTAACTTTGTCAGGTATATGCGTTCCTGTGCAGTACGTTTAAATGCAACTCTATTGAGATAATGTTTTTTTGGTTCTTTTTGAAGATGCAATTTTAATCTGTTCGTTCTTCTATTTAAATATAACAGATTTTTATCAGAAAATATTTTCTCAGAACACTTGTCTTTGTTTTGACCATCGAGATGTCTCTCTTTGTTAGAAAAGTAGTTTTTGGAGATGGTAGATCGACCCCTTTTTCTCTGTAGTTTAAGCATAGTGTGATCTGCTAATGAATTCCTAGGTTTCCAGACATTTTCTCCATTCAATTTTTTAGTCTTGTCAGTATTTATCACGCAATTATATGAGCGCTGCTTGGAATTCTTTGCTTCAGATTGTTTCAGTCTTTCATCTTCCACCTTTGTTTTCTTAGAGTCTCTCTTTCCAATAATATTGTCCTTCCTCTTCCGTTTGTATGACTCCTCCTGCGGTGGATAAGCTTTTATAGATTTATGCGGAGAATATTTGTGGTTTCTTGACTTTAAGTCTTTACTGACAAAGCCTGGGAACTTCATAGTTTCAGTGTGATAACTATTCAGCTTTTTAAGTTTTTTTTCTGCTGATAATTTTGCTTTGTCTTTGGTATTAATTCCTACATTTTGTCCAAGTGCATCCTTTTGTTTCCCACAGTTCTGTTCTTCACCTGCGTTCTCATCACAGATTTTTTTTTTTTGGCCTTGATGGGCTTCAGCATGTTTAATTGCAGCAGTGTCTGATTTTGTACATTTGTGAATGTCTGTTCTGGATTTCATGGCCAAACCTGTTTTCATTTTATCTTTTGAAATGGAATCCACTTTGAAAACTCTCTCTTTTTTTGATGACTTGGTTATATTGTCTACATCTGTATGACCAGCTTTCTCTGATAACTCTTCTTCTGAGTCTTTCTGATTACCTTTTTTTTCAGAATTAAATTCTTTCCCTAACAGTGGAGTGATACTACATATTTCTGGTTCTTCCTTACAGTTACTCCTTTTTGATTTATCAACATCTTTTTTTTCAGAGGAATTGAGTGGTCTAATTTTTTCTGTTTGTGTTGGAAGTGGTTTCTGTTCATCATCCATCTTTAGCCTGGCTTTTTTGTTCATTACAGTAGTATATTTGCATGCATCTTTTTTATTTTTGCGAACATGATTTTGAACATTTTCAGAAGTTGGTGGATTTCCTGCTGCACAGTTGTTCTTTAATACGGCATCAGATTTACTGTTGTTTTCTTGTCTCTCTGCAGAGCTGATATTTTCAGCTTCTGAACGCTGATCATTATCATTTTTATCTGAACCAGAAGTTCTGCATTCACAAGAGCCCTGTGGCACTCCACCTAGTTCAGACAGCCAATTCATTAAACAACAATAATCGTCTTCCTTTCTGGAATTGGGTAGTGGCTGAGGGTTTTCTTTCTCCTTACATAGACTTTGATCAGGTTGAACATCGCTTTCGAGCTTCTCCTCCTGGGGTGAAGCCTTTTCAGGTTGAGTCAATGCTCTGCTGCTTTCACTAGAGGAACATGGCTTCTCTTCAGGAAATATTTCTTGCACCTGATCAGAGTTTAACAGTGCAATTTGTAGCTGATCTATTGGGTCCTTTAAATTAGACTTTTTGTCAGAGATTTGAGTCTCTTTTTGAGTTTGCTTCTCTGTCCGCTCAAGCACAGAATCATTTTGTAGTGGTTCTTTTGTAAGCAAATCAGCCCCTTCAATACCATATGGAAACTCTTTCACAAGTTCAGTCAGCTGATTCTTTAGATATTTAATAGGTTCTGCTCCAAAAAGGTTCACCTCTTCTTCTATGCTATTTTTAGTAGACGTGTCATTTTCTTTATTGACGTCTGTTGTAACAGTGAACACATTTGTTTCAGCAGTCACACTCATCAAGAAATCTGGTGAACTTTGAGCTAACTCCTGGTCTAACCTGGGAATAATGTCCAAGTCACTTTCAGGATTTTTGAAAGATGCATTTACCAGCATTTTTTCCTCTGAGGCAGAATTTGTTCTAGGAGGATTGCCACTGCTTTCTTTCTCAGAATGGCTGGTTTTGAAACTATCCAAAGTGCTATCTGCTTCACTAACGCAGCTAGATGACTCTTCCAATGTCTTTTGCAGCAAGGTCTCTCCCTGGGGACAGTTCTTGCTCAAGTCATTTTTATTCAAGTCCAGCAATTGCTCCTTTTGCCTTGGGTCAGGTGCATTTTCTCCTGATGAGGTACTGTTATTTAATGTATTTGTCTGAGGGACGGAGCTGAATATGCTTGCTATTTGTGGATTATAGAACGTATCACCTTCAACAAGAGAACATACACTAGAAATATGAAACATCTGTTCTTCTAACACAGCTGTAGGAGTATTTCCTGTCTCTAACACTCTTTGCTTGTCTTCATGGTCTTTTTTACCTTCTTGAAAGATTTGACCGTAAAAATTCAGGCCCAATTCAGAAAGAGATGGCTTGTTTTGTAATCTGAGCTGTAGATTTTCTCCAGCATCTTCCATGGTTTGACAAAGTTTCCTTTGTTTTTCATCAAAGGAATCATTTGTACTCGTACTGTTTTTTACTATTCTCCTTCCATTAGCTGATTTGTTCTGTTGCAAATGTGAGTCTTCTTTCTCTACCAGAACACAGTCAGTGGGTGATGAATGGACAGTTTCTATTGTTCCTTTATCAGCACTTACCACAGTTAAAATATTTTTCCCCTCTTCTTGCAAGCTACGTATGCTTCCTGTGTCAATTACTAGACAGGTTTTATCTGCAGATTTTGGACACTTGTCTGCCTGCTCACTCTGTGTTACCTGTTTAGGAAGCACTAAAGGAGAGACAACTGCAACTTGGAGTTCAAAACCTTTTATCGAATTGCAGCCCAATGTGTCATGTTTTTGTCCTACAGAGGCAGTTGTCAAAGGCAAGACTGCTTCATCTGTACTAACCGGAAGATTACCTTGTTCTCTCTTACTCGTTGTGTTTTGGCTGTAAGGTAAGGGTGAGATCTGATTTTCTGTGAGGCTTTCATTTGACTGGCTATTTTGAATACTTGCAGGTTCTGAACCATGTTTTCTCCACAAGCCCAGGCATGCAGTTAGTTCTTCCGCAGAGTAACTACAATTGCTTTGTTTAAAACATGAATTTTCAGTAAGCTGTGCTTTTTTCTGAGCTACATCACTCTGGACTTTATTTTCATTAGACCGCATTGTTTCTGATACAGGAGTGTGAGTGTGGACCATAACTGTCCGCTCACCTTTCAGACTTGATACATTCTTTTCACCAGTGTCTTTTAATAAGCTTCCATCTGAGCCCTTTAAATCTACCTGGGGTTTTTCACCACAAAGGAGATTAGTCAGTATGTTATCAGCAGTAGCACCAGCTATCTTCTCTTTCAACATATTTGTGCTGCTCAATACAAACTGAAGAAACGATGAGTTCTCAGGGTAAGCTGATACATTCTTTGATGCATTTCTGACAGAGCTATTGGTTTGACTAAAACCTGAAGTATTGTTGGAAGATGTGAGAGTTTTTTGAGAAGAAGCCAAGGCTGAAGCATCTTTTTGTCCCAGCATGGGAGCACTCTCAGGGTTATTTAATTGAGCTAGGAGTTTGTTGTGGGAAGGAACAGGAAATGACCTTGATAAAAGGTTTCCCTGTTCCACCTGATGATTACTCCCAGTCACCTCTAATCCTCTGTTGTCAGCACCAGCTTTCTGTTTGTCACTTTTTTCTTCAGGTGAAGAGTTAAGAACAGGTTGTTGCTGAGTGTCTGTCCTCACTGCTTCAGATGGGGAAGGTGCTGCATTTTGATTGGGCAACTGAGGAAAACTATTAGAGAGCACATTTTCATTACTGGCAGCAAGTGAGGGACTGCTCTTACCATGTTGTGAAGCTAATAGTTTTCTTTTATAATGATACATCTTTTCAAGCAGGATACATTTTCTTTTAATAGTGTGCAGTCTTTGAGCTTCCCAAGCTAGAGCATCCTCTGCTGCTTTCCTTTCATCTTCTCTTGCTGAAGAAGTTTGAGAATTAACAGGCGCGTTCACTGAACTACTAGTCTGACTTTCCTGAACTGAAGCAGGATCATATGGTGGCTTTGGAGCAACCACTGAAGAAAGAGTTGCCATTTCATGCAAAATATTATACAATTCTTTGGAAACTTCAGGGGATGGTGCAGACAATTCATTAAAAGCCTGATCTGCTGTCACATTTCCACTTGAGTTACAGGCATTCATAACTGATTGACTGACTTCTCCAGATTGCTGTGTCTGCCAGTATTGGTGAACGCTGTTAATACCAGAAGCATTTTTTTGATCTGACAGGCACCTCTGTTGGCTGAAGGTATATCCAGTAGACGCATTTTGAACTGCCTGTTGTACACCTAGCAAAGGTTGTGCTGCAGCTCTTGAATCACAGTTGGCAGGCAGCAAAGATGGTGCAGAACATCCACTAGGAGCTTCTGATCCCATCTGACTTGGTATATATTGTGGCAGCTGTGCGTTTGCTGTAGTATTTTGACTTGGTGACTGTGAAACTTGAAACTGATTACTGGAGTAATATATTTGGCTTTGGACATGTTGCCCAGACGTACCAAGAGAAAAAGAATTGTTCTGACAATGGACATATTGACTGGATGACTGATTGACAGGTAGAGAAATGCTTTGAGATGAAGCAGGACCATTCATGTTATACTGTGGTGTGCACCCCATCTTTGAAGAATTAGTGCATTCGCGGTTACTTTGATACAACATCATAGCTCTCATAGAATTATGCTGTGATGTTTGTGACTGCACAGCATAACTGTTTGTGGTGGCATGCTGAGGTCCCTGAAGCATGTTCCGCAAGTTATTTCCATCACTCATTTGAGAAGACAGGGGAGCTAACTTTCTATAGGAAGAAGTATGCCTACTAGAGCTTCGCCAAGAGTTCTGAGTCGTCTCTGTCCGTGCACGTGACATTTGATCGGGAGGTTTTGGTGCAATTACTACATATGATGGTAGACACCGATTGCCTGAGTATTCTGAGGCATGAAAATCTTTGCCAGCCACAGATGGTCCTGGTAAGGAAACATTGACAGTTGGTAGATACATCACTTGGTTATTTCTAGCATAACTGCATACATTTTCAGAGGAAAATGTATTTGTTTGAGGAAAAGCATGTGCTTTAGGAAGCAACTGAGTGTAACACACTTGTCCACTTTGCTTGTTATTCTGTGCATCAGCATTCTGGAGTGGTCTTGCATTCCAGTCCATCTTTTCTTGATTTCGTTTTCTTCAGTATAAAACCAAAATTCTAAAAACAAAACCAAAATCAAACCTTAATCTTTCAATCAAAACTTATTTCATTTGCCAAGAAGTAATTTAGAATGCATTACAAACAGAACCATTCAACTTAAATTGCTAGATAGAACAGCAACTCCTTTGGCACATCCAGTGGACATCAATTAATGTCAAATTATGTACATTATTTCCCAGAACACTGTTAAGTTACAAAGATACAGAACAGTAAATAACAATTCTATTGTCTGTTTAATGAATAATAAAATCCTGAGATTATTTTGCTAATTCCGTTACCATTCAACTTTTTAATTTAATAATAGATTGCTCTATTTACCTTCTCATCTAAATCTCATTTTAAAAAATGCATCAGTATAGCATGATATAATAAGCAAATCTTAAGAGCAGAGCATAAAAGGACCCTAAAGAAATAATATAGGTCAGAGTTTTCATACAAGACTGGACTTCAATTATTCATTCAAACGTGACAGAAGAAAGGAGAAAATGAGTGCGGGTTCAGTAAAGATCTCTCATAATAATGCACCTTGCTTGTTTTCATTTTACATGCCATTTTCTCTTCCCTCACTTTGTGGCCAGTTACTAATTTTTGAGAAATACAAGTTATGACACTTGTTAACAACACATGTAGCTACAAGGAAACCACCCCAAATTCCGTTAAGTAGCGTTAATTTAGCAGGCTTGAAGGCGTGAAGTATGAGGATGACATCATCATCATCACTTTTTCAGCTACTGCTGTAAGTACACCTGCAGGAGGCAACAGTCACAAATCCATAACTCTTCATGTGTTATATTCCATAATTCACATTGATTATCAACAAGCCCAGCTGGGTGAGTATGTTACCTGTGAATGACCAACAGAAAGATGTTATAGCCCGTATCTTCAAAGCCAAACACTATTTTAGCCTTCAGAAATTTTGGTCTGATTTTTTTGGGTGGTCCTTTGGGGACCCAGGAGTTCGACTTGACGATCTTTGTGGGTCTCTTCCAACTTGGATATTCTATGATTCTCTGGAAAAAAAAAAAAAAAACCTTGGTAAGTTCCTCTCAGTACAATCAAACCCACCTAGGACAGAACCAACAGCCTACTTTGTGCTGGGTGTTACCCTCAATTTCTCAACAAAATATTTCACATAATTTCTCCCAGGTCAACCAAGGCTCCTGACTTTCTAACATGAGTTCTTTCAGATTAAGTCTCTCTTGATTTCAAATTCAGAATTAGAAACGTAACTCAGATCTAGCTGATAAAAGCCACAAAGTTAAAGCCTTCTAGTTGATTATCCAGGTGTTATTATGAATGGAAAGACAGCTATATCTCTTCACTCTCTTACTTAACTTTCTGTGCTCTCAGAGGACAATAATACAAAATGAAACTGGAAAGCAAAGTTGCATATGGAATTTGAAAAAAAATAAAAAAACTTTACAACTGCACAAATCATCCAAGATTAACAACAGTATTAAGGCAACATTTAAAGTAATAAAAGAAGCTTAGATGAGAACAAAGGCTTTTGTACCCAAGCTAAAGATTTCAGACTGATAATATTTGACTGGAGATTTCCTGATAAATAATCATGGGATAAAACAATCATCTCCTTGAAAAATAGCTGCTGAAGCTACTTAATACACTCACATTCCAGAAGTATGATTTAGATGTGTGAACAAGACTAAAGTGACATCCAGTAGTAATTACAAAATCCTCATGCAACAGGAGAAACTTTGACTACATGCAGTGCCCAGCCTAGTCAAGAGTAAAACCAAATTCCTGGCACTGTCAAGACCATGCAGATGAAGAACACAGCCTTACTTCATAGTTGCTAGCTGAATTAAGACAACATTAAGCCTGTGTAGTAGAGCAGCTCTTTCCCAACTCTCCCCCAAACATCACTCCTTTGTTACCAATATGCCTGGTCTATGATTCAGGGAAGAGCTGTCACGGCATCATTCCTCTGTTATCTACAGAGTGTGGTGGAGCCTGACACTGCATCATCCCTGTTATCTATACACTACAGGCACGGGACGATCATGGCTCCCCCAACTGTATCCAGTGCTCCTGTGACATGGCTAATTGATGAAGGCATTATTATACGCTAAGAGGGAGTTTCACAACCTGAATCATAGCCAAAATGGAAAAAGACCTGAGCCATGAAAAATTACTGGCTTAAAGTCAAATCATCTCGTGGTCCTACAAACAGCAATCCCAAGTGGGAGCCCTTTGAGCTCTCCAGAATCACAGTGGGCTGTGACCCAGGAACTCCCGCTGGAAGGGATGCCTCTCAGGGAAGACTTCTGCTGACAGCTGATGCGTAATTGGGAAGAGTGAGTATTGCACTCTTAATAAGGTGGAAGTCCTTAGGCACGCAACTAACTTGAGAAACCCCTGATACCCTGCAGTAAGTCTCGTGTGAACCTTGCCTTTCTGCAATCTTTGTTAACTCTCTGTTCCATCTATAATTAGACTCTGTTAATTGCTATATCATATCTAACAGCTTCGAAGTTTTAGATATCACATAAATCCAACCTCGTAATTACCACCGAAGTGGCAATAAATTTCAGTCACTGCTAAATATGAGTTCATCCGAGTAACATTACAACAGTCTCCAACTGTGATCACAACCTGAAGCATCATAACTTTAATACAATAAAACATGCTACGTAAAGTGGTATTCGGCAGAAAGCACTTGTCTTACGAAGAACGGCTGAGAAGATCAATATCAGTACAAGACTTCAAAAGACAAAGAGAAGACCACTCTTCACCCATGCCTGCATCATTCACCTGATACATTCTCTTCTTGACCAAAAGCCTCAAAAATCATCAGCAACTACTTGGCTACTGCCAGTTTTTCATTGAGGGTGCACAGAAAGGGAATGGAGAGACCCAGTGAATGCAGGAGTAACAGCATAACCCTTCCACGAATCTATTACACAACTAATGTGCCTATACCTAGATTTCTCCATCAGATAGTTTAAGGCTTGCCTCTGGCCTCTGTACTACACAGTGTCCCTGAATCACCCTTCTGAGAAATGCCACATTTCACTTGCAGAGAGATCTGAGAGGAATTTGGGCCATAAATATCGGTAACAGTAAGTTTAACTGGAGTGGGCTTTTAGACTAAAGTTAAATATTCAAGGGGAAAAAGAGTAATACATTCGAACAGTGGAAAATTGTTTCCTTTGGTTTTCTAGTAACCTTTATCTACACAAAACATTGTCTAAATTCATTTCTGATAGAAGGCAGAAAAGTCTCAATTTTCATTGGCTATTTTCATTATTGATTACTTATTCTTAAGAGGCCATCCTCTAGGAGAAAATATTAGACAAATTAAATGAAGCCTAAAACACGACCAAAATGTCAGTCTTTATCTACTGGATCAAGTAAGATATTCCAGCAAAGACTTAATACTTCATTCACTAAACATCGTAACTTAACGTTAAAGTACCTACTCCTGCATACTGAAGCCAGAAAACACCTAAATAGGGAAAACATAGGGAGAGTATGTAACTCACCATTAAGACTTGGAAGAATCTTATGTGTCACTGTAAGACAAAGTTAACAAAGACAGCAAGAGGCTGCAGAACCACGTTGTGGGAACCACTGTGCCAAGACAGGACAGTAACTGAATTGCCAACCCAGAGCAAGTATTTACCATTTCTGTAATGAGACAGGGCAGTAACTAAACTGCTAATTTAACATTAATATACTTGGCATTTTGACTAAATACTAAATGCACCACTAGAGCAGGTAAGACACACAGCGATCATCAGGTAAACTGCTCACCTGCCCGTTGGTTTCTATGATTCACAGGGGGACACTGACTCCCAGTCCAAATGAAGCGAGCAAGATTAGAAGCCAACAGACTGCAGAAACCAAAAGTAATAAAAAGATTGCTTGCCAACTATGGGTAATGCCAACTTTAGAGGATCACAGCATTGAAGATCGCACCACCTGGTGGCAGGCGATGTGACTCAACGGTAATACAGGCAAAGTTTCTTGACCAGACTACCTTACACAAGGACAGATGCCCCTGGAGCCTCCATGCCATGAATGTGAACTCCTAAGGGCCAATAGAAGGTCTGCAAGATCCCTAACAGGTTGAGAGAACTCATTCTGGGGTTGTTCCTATAACCAACTCCTGACAAATGGACTGGTTAACACCTGGTAAAATAAGAATGAAAACATAGCGTACATGCTCTTATGAAAATTTGCAAGTGGCTCATCACCAACCAAGGACAGAAGTCTGGATGTAGAGTATAGAATTACAAGACAAAGTTTATTCATGTGTATGAGGTGACTCAATTGGAATTGAGCACACCACTCAGACTTTACATTCAGCCTTTATGCTTTTTCAGATACTTAGTTGTGTACAGTCGTCTTGTCTCTATATGATGCATGCATTCTTAACCGCTAACACAACATTTTTGAAGCATAACACACTGTTTTCTAGCAGTCAATTCTTCATGCACTCTTGCTGGCCCAAGGATAAAAGGAGATCTCCTTATCGTTATCATGCAGCCTTACTGGCAGCAAATTGTGAGGTGCAGCATGAGCCCACCTGGACTGCTGGGGACAGTCTGATGGATGACTGCATTTGTTATACTGCTCGCTCCAGCAGGCAGTTTATCAAGACCCACTTCACTGCCCCCAGACTTATAAAGTCAGTCTCCCACAGGTTTCTGATGTCATGAAATCCATATCTCATGAGGCTGGATTAGGTTCCTGGACCTAGCAATTCTATACAGAACTTCAAGACCTTTTGGTAAAATTCCATCCACTTAACATTTGCAATAGTATTAGGCTGTAGAGTCGATACATAGTACGACATCTCTAATACTTAAGAATTTTTGTCAGTGCACACTGAGGTCAAAAACAAGTTAATCTGAAGGGCATTTGCTCAGAAATGATCAAGTCAAAAGGCAGACGATCATCTGGATTAAACAGTACCAGGGAAGTTCAAAGATACTTTTAAAATAAAATAGGAATCAGCCAGAAAAATATAAAAACAGAGTGAAAATTTGTATCAAAAGGAAGACACCCTGAAGTGGAAACAGCAGTAGTCAAGAACAACATGATACTGCCCACAGTCACTTTGCCAACATCACAAACTCTACTTGCACCAGAAATCACCTTCTCCATCAGATGCCTTGAACAGCCCAGCTCGCATCCAGCTAGTGTGGCTGACAGTGCAGGAAACATGTAGGAACCCACACCTCAGGCATCTGTAAGCAAACTCACAGGATGCCTTCTCACTGGCATGTGAATCAGCAGGCTGCAGGGCACAGCAAAGGCTCATATAGAGCTAGAGCATACCCATCTCCCACAGAAGCGATGTGCAAGAAGAGGGCATGCGCTTATAACCCATACTTTGGGGGAAAAGAAGGGAGATGAAGCACTTTGTGGGATAAAAGGGTTTTGTTTTGTTTTTTAGAAACGGTGGATGCTTAACATTTCATGGTTTATTTGTCAAATTACTAATTTTCCTTCTGAAGGTATCATCAATGGATTCCCAGTTAATTACATGTTGTTAATAACTGATTCAATAATAAACAACAAGAATAGAATGGTTCTCTACTAGCTTACCAAAACTGTACGTTATTTAATCTGGGCAAATTTGTGTACTGTAGTTGTACATTATAGTGCTTGGTCTATTAGAAAAATCATTAACGTTTGCACAGTTATGGTCTCTGTGCTTCTGTAGTACACTGTTACACGTTTTGCTTCTGGTAACAGATGGACCTTAAGCATGATTAGAGGAAGTAAACTATTCACCTGGAGATTAGGGACCTCAACAATTCAAAAGTACCATAGGAAATAACCAGCAACAGGTGATTACAAGAATGATGAAAATTAGGGAATATTTGATAAGATGCCCCATGCAGCACTCAGACCAGGAGACTGGTAATTTAACCCAGCCTAGCAAAGAAAACTGTAACATAGCCTTTGATTACCATTTTAAAGGAAGCGGCCATCAGTAGACCTCACTGCTTTCCAAAAGCATTTAAGTTGACTTCACCCAAGCCCACCGATAAGGGGGAAACTAGCATCGTATGCTGATTTGAATGGCAGTCAGGGAAACCCAATACTTACCAGCATGAGAGCCAGCACACGGCTGGCCTTCTTCCCGTCAGGGATCAGGATACAGGAGCACAACTTCTCCAGTGTAGCTGTCACGGGGCTCCACAAGCAAACACCCACACAACCACTTGCTCGCTCTCAAGCAGAACAGGGGAGAAAACTGGAAGAATAAAAATAATAAGACTCATGGTTTGAGACAGAAAGCTCACAAGGTGAAGTGAAGCAGAAGACACAGGTCGTGGGGGACAAGCAGCACAAAGGAGATCACCCGCTGTCTCCCTCAGAAGACTGATGGCCAGCTGCTCTCTGAGCATGCCACCTTGGAAGCCACCCACCCTCCATCCCCCTGTTTTTACTGCCAACCATGATGTTGTACGTTGATCTTATATGGCTGGTATGTCCCAGCTATGTCCCCTCCCAGCTCGGTCACTGGGAAAATAGGCCTTGATGCTGCCTGAGCACTGCTCGGTAATGGCCAAAATACTGGCGAGTTATCAAGGCTATTTTAGCCACAAAGCCACAGCAACATCATTTGGGCTACCATGAAGGCAGATAACTCCATCCCAGCCAAACCCTATACAAAGCTGCAAGATCGTGACTAATACGCACATGCGATAAGTTTATAAATTGCCTTTGCTGTGTATGTAGTGCCTTACTTAACCAACAGGTACACAAATTAAGGGCTTGACTATTTCCCTGGTATAACAGCTTCCACGCTAGTCAATCAACCATCACAGCACACTTTGCTGAAACTGAGAGCACAGAAGGCATTAAAGGTACCGACTGCTGCAAGAGGATCCTTGTGCTCTAGTGCCACGGCTGCCCTGGGACAAACCAATGGAGAATGCAGACAGCTCTGGGGCTGTCCTATGACCGTTGCCCCATGCCCTACAAGTACAAATAAACAAGACGTGAACATAAATGGCCAAGAATTACTGCATGGCATAGAAAGTTGTGACAACAAAAGTTGTTCAGCTGCTTCAAGTTTAGAAGACAAGGATTTAAATGTAGCAGTTAACTCGTAAATATACTACTTAGTGGCATTTAGCTATTGAGCCTCATCTGTTTGGATAAATACAGACTGACATAACCAGATTTAGCCCTACAACTCTCCTTCCAAGCCTCTGTTTTTCCTGTTTTAGTCATTTAAGGCTTCAGCTTCTGTAAAGACCACAGTATTTCAGTTTCAAAGACAAACTACAGAAAAGATTCAAAATGCAATAAAAATTGACCTTCTATGAAACACTGAACAGCACCTGTGCTAGAAAATGGACTCATACAGCCCCATTTTCACGCTGACAGTAACAGCTCCTTAGTTAGCCAAAGCACCACATCATTTTCTACTTGAAAAATACGGGTTGCATATCCAAGTCAATCACAAATTGCCAGACAGATTAAGTGGAAGGCAAACTCAAAACCCTGTAGAAACAGATGGGAAAAAAAAAGTAAAATAATCACAAGAGAAAAGTCATCAACATTTAGACTACTGCTATCAAACCATCAGAATTTGCAGGTGCTTTATCTGCCCTCTTCACCTCCCAGAGGACTGCTGTTGCAGTGCAGAGAGCATTTGGGTAATGTGCTGGCTTACACCCCTCCAGGACCACTACAGGTTTTCTCAGAACAAAGAGACGAATTTGGATTAAAACAGCCCAATTTGAAGAAGAAAGCGCCTCACCCACCATTCAATCAAAATATGGCCAAGTTGTCTGATTGAAAGTGACTCAGAAATTATGTAACACACAACGGGCTCTCTATAAGCATACATAACATGTCATGGAGTGGGGTGAACAAACTAACATTAATCTGAACACAAGATTTCCAAAGCTGCATATGACTTGCAAAACCAAAGTTCTGCATAGGAGAGGTACAGTGCTTTATCCAAGATCTCAATAAGAAAAGCACAACACTGAACAGCATTAAAAAATTGCTTTATTAATGAGATAGAATAATAAGAAGAATATAAATAGTAAGCCTTAAATGCCTTCAGATACTGGGAACCCCGCTTTTGTGCTGCATTGGATGGGCCCCAGAGTCCTTGGCATGCTGTGCAGATCCTGTCTCTTGAGAGGCTCAGTCTCTGTCCTGTGGTACATTATTTCATGCAGGGAAGTGGAAAAAAAACAAGTCTTATTTTGACAGATAGGAATGTTCTCTTTCAAGATATCCATCCACCACAGTGCACCAACTGCCACCAACCAGCATGTATCTGTCCAGCACAGATGCAGGCCTATAACCAGGTCTCTGACCCTTACATTGTATACATAGGATCAGAGAGCAGCTACTCATGTTAACATACAGGCTTCTCAAGCCTTGAGCACAGGGCTGACAAAGCTTGCTTGAGGTCACTAATTCCTCCAGCACACTGTCTTCTGTAAGGCTTCCAATACAGTCAACAAGAAAACAATATATCTCGGGAACAGAGAAGCTAGTAGAAGCAGCGTGCAGCAATATTTGAGTGATGGTAAACAAAACAAGTTTAATTTGTTCATTCCTTTCTCTGACATATTACTCCACATGCAATAGAGCAAGTCATCACAACTCTATAGGCTTGAAGGCACCTCAACAACTACTCGAGCCAGGTTTTTATGCGTGTTCCTTTGACCAAGACGACTCGCGTTGACTGTTGAAAGCAGCCTTGGGTGCAGCAGCCTTGGCATCATGCCGCCAAGGGAAGACAATCATCCTTCCCCCCCCATCTGAATCAAGTAAGCAAGAGGCAGAAAAGTGAGGGTAGTATTGCCTTGTACAAAAGAGAAAAGAAAATGGCACAGGGGGGAAGCAGAGGTGGGATGTGTTGCCTGGTTAAAGTCTAGATGTTTCTGCAATTCGACAATAAGTGAAGGACAGTCCAACCAGGGAATTTGGAATTCCTCAGCCCCATCAGCTGGTTGAGTCACTCACCCAAAGAAGCCTGATACCCAGGCTTATGCAAGCCTTCCCACATCCCAATATTAAGTTTTGGATTAAGCTGGATTTACTGACTGAAGTTCAGCCCAACGCTACTGGATTTACTCTCATTTTAACCCAGATAATTGTACTACTGATTAGTATTTCTTAACAATGTGTTAAAAGAAAAAAAAAAAAACAAGCATAGGTGGTGGGAGTCCCTTTCAACCCAGACAATAGTGCTACTCATTTATAGTTGTTAGTGTACCATTATTTTGAGATTGTTTATCCTTAATGCTGTTGATCTGATGTCTGTTACCATAACCCCAATTTATAAGTCAATCAGGCTTCCTTAAGACCCTGTACTCTGGTATCAAAAGGATGCAACATACAGCGTCACAACCGGCTGATTGTTTTGGAGCCTTGCCCTGCTTGTGGACCCCAGATTGTTTATGGTAGGAAGAATCCCTTTCCTTTGCTACTTTGATTAGATAAAGTCGGAAGGAAAAAACCATGAAGGGAAAGTTATCCTGCCTATTCTTTTAGCTTACTGTCTTAGAAATACTGAGCTCCATTTGAATGTGGCTGAAGCCCCACATTGTCATCCCTAAAAATTGATAAGCTACAGCCCAGCAGGACATTTGATCTGCAACAGGTAAGATTCTCACCAATGCCTGTGTTAGATGCCTTCAAGCTATTCTGGAGTAATGAGACCACCACATGGTTCCCATGGTGGCATGATGTGCCCAGGGGAAGCTTCAGAGGCAGCTGCAAGATGCAGGAAAAGGAGCTTCTGAAACAAAAAAAAAAATGTAAAGCTTTATAATACTGACCAAGACTGGGTCACGAAAAATTTGGTCCAATTTGAATTCAGGCAATGATATGTCAGATTCCCCCCCTTCCTAAACCCTGACGGAACTTGTTCATCTGACAAACTATTAAAATTCAATATGATGCCAATGGAGGCATCACAAGTCTCTCTACAAGCTCTTGCACATGCATAGACCTACACAAATTAAGCAAGCACTATTGCCAATCTGTTACTGTGGGTTAACTTGTCTTGCAAACACACCACATAAGGGGGGAGACACTGTCTGAATTTCAGAACCTGAAGCACAGACCCTCACTTCAGAGTTTGGGATCCAGCTATAAATTCCAGCAGAAAATACATACTCTATGTTTTGGGCATCACTAGCATACATTCAAAGAGAAGTGCCCTAAGATAATCAAGGATCCCCAATTATTCCCAGGCCAATCCCACAAATTTGGAATTAAGCAGAGCTAGGTTGGTTATCAATCACGCTTTAGATGTAGAAACCGGGGCAGATGAAGACCTATGGGGATATCATGGATATCAACCTAGTGAAGCCCAGCAGAACCCACTAATCAAAAAAAAAAAAAAAAAAGAAGGGGTCCTGGTCCTCTCAGAGCCCACTACAGTCAATAATACATGCTAGACTTACAGGCCCAGTCTCACATGGGCCTTACAAGGTCAGTGTCATGTGGGCATTTCAACCATTTGAAAAAGGAATTTCTGCTGTGCCCATTCCATCACCTTCCCAACTCTCTTAATAGTTAACTGCCCTCCTATCCTGGCAGTTAAATATCCCCCTAAACCCATGCAAAAGGGAGCTGACCCAAAGCAGCCTGAAGCATGGAAAGCCTGTTTGGCCCTGGGCATTCCCCAACAGGCAATCCAGAGTCCCAACATCTGTTTTACTGGCTCTTGTCAAGAACCCTCAACAGTACCACGTTTTCCTACCAGAGCCTACTGGCCCTCCTGCCGCTTCACCAGCTAGAAACTGGGAGACCCCCAGCCCTGCATTACTTGGACTTAGCAGACACGAAATTAACACCACAGGTGGACTGGTCAGAACCTAATGATCCCTCTGAGGTGGCATGGAGGGTGCAGATTATAGGGATTTCTGATCCAAAGGTAGATGTCACCATCAATGATAACATCTGTGTTGCCTCATTGATAAATGTGCTCAAAATTCTGCAATCAGTAGATCAGCCTGGAGGGGACTGATTTCCTCGCAACCTGTAGTAGTCCATGGGTTCACAGGAGCCTCTCCAACCCTTCCTGTAGTCAGTCAAGTGCTACTTCCCTAATGGGCAGATGGCCCAAGGATCTGCAATTTTGAGAGGTTCTAACATCTGTTGTGGAGTAACCTAAATACAGTTCTGATGAGGTCAGGGTAGAAGCAGTTTGTTGCTATAGGGGAGAACACAGCAGCAGTGACACGACTCCAATGATATGAACTCTGCCCAGCTGGGACAGTTGTTGAGTTTATATAACTTCACATTAGACAACTCATTTTTTTTCCACAGAACTACAGTGTCAGGTAAGCAAGATGTAGTAAATTACAACAAAGAAAGGTAACATATGGATTGCTTCAGGTAAGGAAGCTCTACTCGAGGCCAAACCTTTCATGATGCTCAAGGAAAGGTACCGTCTCCTGGCACTTCTGAACAAAAACTCCCCCTAGTTCACATACTCCAAGAAGCACCTCTCCTACCTCCGATGACACATGCTGTTAATAACCTGGTAACCTGCATGCCCAAAAGCCCAAAACCTCTCTTCTCACAGAATTTGAAGAATATGGAGTACTCACTGGGGCTGGTACTCCCTACTTCTGCACTTGACACAAGTCTTGCAAGCCTTGATGTGATCATCCCTTGAACTGACAACTCTAATGATGGAGCAACAGGCAAGCACCCAATGCCATGAAATCTCTGACAGGAAAATGATGGATTGCATCAGAGTCCAGGAGACTACAGGATAAGAAATCTGAGCTTGACTACGAGTTAATCACTTTATCTAATATATATGGCACCTCATCCCTTTGGTATCTTTAGTATTCAAGGAAAAGCCATCACAGTATCATTCCTCTGTTGTTTGCAGAGTGTGGTGAAGCCAGATGCTGCCTCACTCCACTGTTTTTTGTGCAATACAGGCACTGGATGATTGGATGATCGGGCCTCCCCCCTGACATGACTAGTTGACAAGGGCACAATTACATGCTACAGGGAAGAGGATTGCACAATCTGAACCATAAGCACAATGGACTGTAAACAAAGTGAGAAAGACCTGAATCCTGGAAAAATAATCACCAGAAGTTAATTATCTCACAATCTTATAAGTAGCAAGAACTCTCTGAGCTCTCCAGGGACCACAAGTGGGCCGCACCCTCAATCTCCCCCTGAGCTGCACCCATTCCCCTTTTCAACAACCCCACCTAGCTAGTGCACAAACACAATGGGTCTTGGCATCTGACCATTGAGTACCCAGGCATAACGTTTGCCTCCTCATAGAGAGAGGTCCCAATAGCTGATGAAGTAATCAGCTCCATTTACCTTCCTTCTTATCTATGCATTGTGATTTGGGGTGTTAAGGACATGCTCTTCTTGTGGCCTATCCCCTTAAACAACTGTGTTCATTTTAACTTATACTTGGAGTGACATGTAGTATACCTTTAATCACTTACCGTAAGGCTATTGCCATAGTCCTACCATTGCTTGTGGCATCTTCATCATTAGGTGAAACTTTTCCCACCATCAGTATATCAAACAACATTCTCCTAGACAAACCTACATGGGAACCTGTTGCACAAGACCTGATCCTTAATTTCAACCCTCAAACACTGGGATCTTTCTATTCCTCCTGGTAAATTCCAGGGTCCTGCCCAGAATGTAAGTCTTTTTTCGGAGTCTTCTTGTGTGCTGGTACCACAGGTATTCCTGAAAGCACTCTACAGTAGTTTTTTGTTGTTGTTTTGTTTGTGTGTTTGTTGTTTTTTTTTTTTTTTTTAACCCAGCCTATTGCCTCCTCCAAACAGAACCTTCAGGGCCTCCTAGACACTTTAAACTTCTGGTGCGACATGGCCTTGTGTTTTAGTCTGCTTGTCTGTCCTCTCTATTCCTTCTGTTCCTTCCACCTGGGCCTGGAAAATGAATCATCAACAGGCCCTAACCCTTCTCTCAAAAGGTATTCAATAATGTCAGTATTTGGGACCCCTCACTTCTACTGGTGGTCCACTACAGTGAAAACAGTGCTTAGAGGGCCTACCCCTAAACTAATCCATTTGCCAGCAAGGGGCAACAAGGCGTGCAAACCCTCAGATTAGGAATGTGAGTGTGCTTTTCTTGCCACCTTCCTTGTCCTTTCTGATATTGACAGACTCCTTCGTGATCACCCCCTTACACATATGGTTGTACATCCTATTCTTCACAATGTCCTTTGCAGTTTTCCTTTCCCTGAGGGATGTGCACAATCCATTACCATTCAACCTCAGGCTGTCGGTATCTCCACCATCAGAGCCCAACGTTTCAGTCCCGAACATTTTATTCTCGCTCCCCTCTCCTTCAAGCTACCTGTGGTCCCCTCAGACTCACCTGTTACAGAGGCCCCTCCTTTCCCCATTCCGCAGAAGGACATCTGGTTTACTGATGCCCCTGCAATCCTTCATCATGTCTGGTTCACGCATGCCGCTGCCATCCATACTACAATGACCAAGCTGTTACAGACAATTCCTATGACAGTGCCCAGATGACTGAACCCTTCACTCCTCTAACATCTTCTAGGTGTATCCCCCGACTTCCCTGGTAGAAAGCAAGCTCCTTCTGCCCCCATACCAGGGAAATTTGGGGCTGCCTTCTTTGTGAAGAAATCCAGGACTATGCCCATTTGCACACTTCAGCTGCTGGCCGTGTTGATTCCCATTCTGCTCACCCCACAGCCAAGGCTACATGGAATGCCCAACCAGATGCCACTGCTGTGATCAGAAGGGCAGCAGTGGTGGCGAACACTGACACCTTTGATAAAACCAATCACAGACCAATACTAGCAGACAAACCTGAGGAAACTAACACAAACCTCAAGCTGGTGTCTGTCACCATATCCTAGATCTGTAATTTCATCCACTGCCTTAAAGTCATACAGGCCTGTGGCCCAACTTCCACATTCTGGAACCACCTGGCTATTTGAAGGTTTTCCTGTAAGTAAAAGCTCTTCTCCTTCATCTCTTTCATCCCATAACCTCTGCAGAAGGAAATCTTATTCTGCTTCAAGAGAGTATTTTTCTATTCTGCTGCCCGTTCCTAGATACATCTCAACACAGGATTACTCCATTCTTTCACACAGCATGAAGTACAGCAGTGTAACTGAGCCATTCACAGTAGTTACATGATATTCCTATTCATTATAAAGAGCTTTCTGTAACTGGACCAAAACTCTAGACACCAAACACACACATTGTAATGCCAGCCATTCCGATCTCAGTTGTTTCTTACCTCTCCAGGACACACAGTTCAGAAAGCAAAAGCTCTAAGAACTGAAAGTCCAGCTCTAGGCTCACACACCCTCCTTCCCACATTTCTGCTTCTGGACTTGTAGCAGCCAGTCTCAGATAACAGAAAGCACTTCCAATTAATTCAGTACACTTGACATGTAGTATTATAGAAATAACAGCTCCACAGAACCGCACCTTTTGTACAAGGTGGCCTCAATCAACCACATTCCTTTCTCTAGCTCCAAATGCCTGACCAAAAGAAAAACTATATACACATTAAGAATCGTCATTTTTCTCGTTTTATAACTGTATTTCAGATGTTGTAGCAGCCCCAGCACACAGGGGGGTTCTTGCCACAAAGATTCTCAGCAGTTACATAGGAGGTAATTTGTTAGATGTTACCTACATCTCAGATGCAGGCAATCGTATGGTGGTTAGATTAACTTTAAGCATATGGAGACCAGTCACTTCTCCCTGCAGATTCCATTCCACCATTTCCAGCAGTGTATTTCTGTCTCACCTTCTGCTATTGGCTTTGCTGTCCTAATGCTACCTGCTGCTACAGATGCAGGCTACAAAAACTGTTCTTGAATGGGCCTATTTGAGTTTCACTCATATGAGCTGAATCAGGTTCTTCCTCCCAGCCTCCCATTGAATTCTCACTGTGTTCTCCTCCACCCACCAGGACTTCTAATCTGACTTTATTCAGTATTATCCAACTTTACTCCTGAGTCAGTTTGTTAGCTTACACCCTCCACACACACACACAAAAAAAAAAATAAATAAATTTCAGATCAAGCAGTAGTTTTTAAAACAAAACCCATAAACTTATCCTTTTCAAGTCACCTGTCAGAATTACCTTCTTCAAAGCTTCTCATTAGCCTAGCCTACGTTCCAGGTGTTTTCTGAAGGGATGCCATAAGCAACCACCAGCTCCAGCAGTTCTAGGGGGGCTGGGGGTTCCTTCTGCCCTGAAGCTGGAGCCCAGCCTGGAGCCCCCAGTGTCGGCCAACAGACACAGCTGCTGACTTCAGGTTTCAACCAGGTGTCCTCGCTGCACTAACGCACTCAGGAGAGAGAGTGAGATTATGCAGGGAGAGTTAAGAAAAGATTTTTTAAGATGACAGGACAAGCTGCAGCAATCACACACAGGGCTCAGTCAGTCAGACATCCTGACCAGCTGGGGTCTGCACTCAACTGGCCCTCTTAATATCCCCCCTTCCATCTGCCCCCTGCTTTGTTCCTCCCCAGCTCCCCGTCCCCCCGCACATTCTGCATCCATTCGCACAGATCCACCATCCTCTTCCTCACCCTGCACCCAGGACTCCCAGGGCTGGAGGTTCTCAGCCATGGAAAGGCCCAGGCCTGCCTGCAGTTTCCTGGTGGCCTGGTGGCCAGCAAGGCTGGCACAGTTTGTTTCTTGTCACTGCCTCCTTTATGCATGCCTGTCAGGTTTGTCTTTTAAGTTTTGCTTATTGTTTTCCCCTTTTCTTTATAGCCCCACTTGACAAGATCCCTGATCAGATAACCTTGATGAGATAAACATCCTCGCATTCCTGCACTCCTACCAAGTGGGGAGCAAACCTCCTGGCGACACTGCTGTCTCCATCAGCATCTGTCACGTTTGTGTCTGTGTGATGTCTTCCCCTTGTTCTTCCTCTTTTTCTTTTGCACTGGAAAGGCCTTTCATGAAGCCCATGAGGCCCTTCACCTCCCCCAAGCCCTTACACTGACCGCATCCCCCAGTTTTACTGGGGAAAAAGGTGTCCTGAAATGGCAAGTCTTCACTGCACCGGGGAGGGTCATTCTTAACCTTTGGTCTGCTATTTCTTCTGCTGCTTTCTCTCACACTTCCAATCACATACCAGCCACATCAATTTTTGAGTTACAAATCTCAAATTAAGTTTCAACAGGCATGCTTGAAGTGGGGCTGTTGGACTATTCAAAGCTTAGGGAATGCTTAGGGAAAGCCTCAAGTGTGGTGAAAAAGGAGGGGTGAGCAGGAACAACATGAGAGTGGAAAAGAAGAAAAGGGTCTGGCCATATGCAAGCAGGGTCCATCAGGACCAGGGAGGGGCTCACAGGTCTAAGGGCAGCAACAGAGAAGACTATGGCCAGCAATAAAGGGACCTCTGTGCACATACTTTCCCACAGCAAATTTATGCCAACGTGTGTGGCTACGTAGATATAATTTGGTAGTAAACTTCAAGCTGAACTAGTCCAAGCAGGACAAAAACACAGAAGACACTACTAACTAGCAACAGACCAGTAGCAAAGTGAATGATCAAACACTCCTGCAGCTAGGTATCACTGTGTACAACAAATAGACCAATAAAACGATTAACTGTTAAAAAAAAAAGTGCCTTGGTCAACTTTCTCCAGCTTGCATTGAATACAGGATTTATAACAAAATAGTTGATAACTTTCATATGTACTTTACGGTACATCGTCCTTGGTACATGACACTGCCTGCAACCCTGTCATCACTCTTCTGATTGCACTAAAATGGTATTTCTTGTAGCAGGCAGATAACTGGAGAAATTACAACTATGTAACTCAATTCAAAAAATTATCCAGAGGTTGAAAAAAAATATCATAGAACAAGGAAAAAGCACTACTTGGCATCTGGCAATGAATATAATCTGTATTCATACAACTACAGCATCAGACAGTGCCTCAAGAGTCATGGGAATTATGCTCCCAGCCAGAAGGAAAGCAGAAAAGAGCTCATTCTTCTCACCAAGAATGAGAAACACAGATAAATGCTATACCACATACCAACAGAAACGCTGGATACAGAAAAATCTCAGTTTGTCGTAAGCAGCATCTAGATGAAGCTTGACAGTACTATCCTGAAAGAAAAAAAGTGAATTTTCTGCAAACGCCACGGACTCCAAGCATTTGGAAGAGCTGTGATTCACAGAGAGTTTTAAAATTCTAGTCCTCCACAACACCAAGCAACGCAAACGTTGCCAAAGAGAGGTCACTGCTGAGAACAGGCCCAAATCCAAGCAACTTACACTCCTCAGGGGAAAAAACATCTCCTAAGTGATGTTTCTAAAACACTTTTTATAAAGCGCCTACACCCCCACAGTACATTTGCAGATTTCTAGTCAGTATCACAATTCATGGAATCAATCTTGAAATGTGCTTCATACTCTGAAAACCCTCCAACTTCCCAGACACATTCAAAACACTTCCTTACATCTTCGGCAGCTGTATGTAACTCCATTTAGAAGTAACGCTCTCAAATTATTCAACATCTATTGAACGCTAATTGAAGAAAAGTTTGCAATCTAAGTATGGGATGCTGGCTGAAGTGCACACTAGTAAGTTAATTGCATTTCAGTCAAGCATAATGAAAATAATCGTCAAAAGCACATAACAGGAGAGCTGCTTGGCATATCTGAACTTTATGCAGGCCACTATACAGACAGTAAGGCCTTATGAGCCTTCAAGATCATGGGAGTATTTAAAAAAACAAAAGTATAGTCGTGATAATGTCTTTCTTCTCTACTGATTTGTGAAGCTTGCTGTAATTAACAGTATTGTCAACTATTCCACTCACTGTACAGTCTTGCTTGCAGTGCCTTCACGTAATAAATCCTGAAGTTTTTTTTGTTGTTGTTTCACTCCTTCACTGCCATTTGCAGATTCAAAATTGTTGAGAACTTGTGTTTCTGCATAAGTATAGGAGTCATAAATAATAAAGTTATCCTACTAGTGCCTATCAGTCAAATGACTGAAAAAGCAAAAACCCGTTCCCTGTTAGCAATAGAAAAATACTGCAGTCCTTGAAAAACTGTGGTCATAACAGTAGTAACTATAGCTCAGAAACTTGAAGTGGCAAAAACAGGCTGAGAATTTTCACCTTCCCCAACACGCGTTTTTTTTCCCCCTTCCATATCTTCAGTTGCACTGACCCTACTACTTGTGGTGTTTCTGGGTAAAACAAATAGCTATTAATATAGGAAACATTTTCAATTTTTCTGAAAAGCAAGACTACTTCAGCAGTCTTGTTAGAGAGCGTCCCTTCAGACCGATGTGTAACACCCACTGGAAGAACAGGACCTCCTTACGGTCTTTGCTCCCAGAAGGGAGCAATGTCATTAAGCTGCAAGCGTTACTTTTATGGAATCAGCAAGAACCTGTACCAACAACCACTGGACAGTCTCCTGCTTCTAATAATACATTAGCAAATCTCCTGGCACATTTAGAAGTCCAATTTGCTAAGAAACAACAGCTTTCTTTTCTTAGGGCACAACATCAGCTCATGAATGCAAAGAACAGAACCTCCTAACACTAACAACCATAGTGCATTTCTTCACCATGTTTCCTTGTTTGCTCACCACCCACCCCCACCCTTCTTAAGCATCACCAGCAGGCTCTACAATTTCTCACAAACCCTCAGTCAGGTTTAACAAACCATGAGCTGCTCCAGGATTTAAGATACCTGAATAGCACCTCCTCACTCTTCTGCTCCCTTTATTCCTACTTTGCCGTTTTCAAACTTCCCTCCTGGTCCCTTTTAAAAGAAGGGGCAGAGAGTATTAACCTTCCTCCTGTACTCACTTACTATTAGTCATCAACAAAGAGAAGAAAAGTTCAACACCAAACTAACAGGTCAATCATTGTATTGATTAAGACCAGGAAAGACCACAACCACCATGACCGAGCCGTATACCTCCAACACACTGAGAAGTTGCTCACAGTTGCAGCAAATGAAACTGAACAAGCCCAGCACATCAACAATTTATCAAATCACTTCCCATGTTTGCAGTCTGCAGCCAAAAGCTAATGGACACAGGTGGGTCCGTTTTTACAGGAAAAAGGCCTGGCAAGGAGCACTGCCTTGGGAGCACTCATCCTCATCTGGCCAGGCACGCCACCACACCTCTACTCCATCGGGGTGACTACGCTGACAAAGGACCCTTTTTGATTGTTTTTCCTCCTGTAAAAGGCAAATGTAGAAGCTGGGAATCATAGTTTTGCATGAAGTTCAGAACCAGATATAAAAACACCTTAGTACCAGAACATGTTTCCCTGCAGAAATGATCTAAGGCAAATAACTTGCTAGGTTTTTAAAAGGCACTGTTTGAGGACAGCTTCCAACAAATAAGAGTATTTTACAGATCTACAATTATTGCAGTTAAAGGGCGGGGGGGGGGTGGAATTAAAAGGCATCTGTGCCTTTTAGTAGAAAACAACTGAAATAAGTTTCTCCTAAAATCCTGGCAGACCAATGAACTAGGGAAAGCTTTAGCTATGATCAGGCAAGAAAAGAAAACACATTATTTGAATCCTTTCGTGCCAAAATGTCAGACAGTATACTATTTTCCGGGGAAAGGAAAGGAAAGGAAAGGAAAGGAAAGGAAAGGAAAGGAAAGGAAAGGAAAGCTTCCCATTAAGCTTGAACATGCCAGTCACAGGAGCTGGCTTGTACTCCTTGAAGTACCAGTCAGCTGCATAAAAACAATGAATTAACACTTCCTGATAAATGGCTTTAGAACCAACTTTGCACATTTTTAAGGCTTTGTTTTGTTACTCAGAGGAATGTCTGAACCGGCACAACTATGAAGTGTAAAGGATTTGATTTTGTGGATAATAACATAAAGGCGATCGTTAACACAAGTTTGCGTTCTCTGCCAGGGATGCCTATCTGAATGTTTTCAGCCTACCGGCTGGGTAATTTCAAGAAAATCAGGTGACGAGACCGCATTTAAGGAGCTTTTGTCACCAACAAGCGACAAGTTTCGTCCTTCCCCCGGCTCTGCGATGGAAGCGCCAGGAAACATTTCCCAGGAGCGGGGTTTGTTTCCTTTCGGTTTTGAGCCACCCCAGGCGACCAGATCGGAGCGGGAAAAGGCCTGACACCGCCAGAGCCCCTGGAAAGGCAGCCTCAAGGAAAAAAAAAACAAGCCCGGAATTCCTAGAGGGCTTCCGAAACACCCTTAACCGCGCTCCCCACGGCGCGGACAGCCTCCCCGAGCAGCCCAGCGCAGCCCAGCCCCGCGCCCCCGGCCGCACCCCGCGGGCTTCCCCCGGCCCCTGCCCCGGCCGCCCCCGCCGGCCGAGCGCGGCCCCGCGCAGGAAGCCGCGGCCCCGCCGCCACGGCCTCGCCTCCCCGCTTCCGCCCTCCCGCCGCCGCCGCCCGTCCTCACCGAGCCTGCCGCGCTCGCCCCGCCGCTGGGGGCTCCGCGCCGAGGCAGAGGCGGAGCCGGCGGCGCCCGCAGGCCGTGGGTCAGGCGGGTGCAGGCCGCCTCTGCTGCCGCCGCTGCTGCCGGCCGGCAGGGCAGCGGCACGGCGCCGGGGACCGCCTCGGGGCGGGACCGGGACCGGGACCGGCCCCGCTGCAGGAGGAGGAGGAGATGGAGGAGGAGACGCTGCACGGGCGGGAGTTGCTCATTTCGGCTTCTGGGCTCCTCCTGCCCGCCTCCTCGGGTCCAGCCCGAGCCGAGGAGCGGCCGGAGTGCGGGGGGAGCCTGCCTTGGAGGAGTGGGGAGCGATAGCTTAAAGGCTCTGCAGCAAATGCACTGCGTAGATTCACATAGATATATAACCGAGATAGAAGAAAATACGTGTAAGCGGTACAGTACTTGCAGGTAGCCTACACACCACAACACCGCCAGAAGTCTATGATGCCTTTGGAAGGACTAAGATTAAGTTTTAAACAGATGACAAGCTGGTACTGAATAAATCTTACCTTAAATTTTGCATGCTGAGTAACAGACAGAGAAACTAAGAGAAGGTATAAGACAAACTATGTCAGAAATTCTTACATAACCACGTAGTCGAGAGAGTGATTTTTTTATTTAGCTCTGCAGATAAGCTGACTCAGCTCTTGCACGTTCTCACCCACACAAGTGTTGGGATGTGTGTCCAAGCAGTCTAGCAGGACAGGTAGGATAAGGGATTGAGGAGCGAGACACGATGTGCCAGCTACTAAATCCTCTCTCTATGTCTCAAGATTCTCTTTGCCAGTGAGAAAATAGTCTTTATATGCATAGCCCTTATGAGTCAACAGTTACTGTGATCTTTTGCCTCCACGTGAGTCTTTGGCAACATTGCTGAGTCAAAGCTGTCCTTTTGTTTTCTCTGTCTAGTTATCTTCTGGCTCTGAGCCAGTTTATTTATCCTCCCTTATCTTATCTTACGGCTTCATTCTTGCTTCATTCTTTTGCTATCTAGTTATTGGCTGAAACCATGCATAGGTTGCACTAGGATCCAGGTGAACTGCTAACATTGGGTAACAACATGTCATTCCCATTTCGTTCAAAACAACCTCAAAAATTTTCTTCCAAATGTCTACTGTCCCATTTGGAAGAGGAAATCTTCCAAATAAGAAGATTTAACCAGAAGAATAACCAGAAGTAACAGACCCACGGTAGGGGAAATGAGACCGTTGTGCCAAGACAGGACAGTAACCAAACTCCCAGCACAATACAAATGCATTTAGCATTTCTTGCTGTGTGACAAGGACTAAATTGCTGATTTAGCACATTTAGAGGACTTTTTTTTAACATCTGGAAGGCAACAGGGTAAGAAATGTAGCACTACTATGCTTGAGAAAGCTACAAGATGAGGGTGCAGTTACCAATTATCTTGGATTGACTGTGGGCTGGTTATAAAAACAGTGATTCACCAGGGACTATTAGCAATTAATCTAAAGGATTTAAGGAAGTACAAGGAACGACAGATCACAGAAAACTAAAAAGCATGAAAAGGCTATTCAGAGACTGAGGTAGGACCACCAACAGAGAATCAGCATTGAAGACCCCACCATCTGAAAATCAATTGCTACAGGGGCAAACATGCTTCTCCAGGCCACATCAGTACCTCATCCAGGTTTCTTAAGACTAACGGATGCAATGCAAATGAGGAATTCAAACTTGTTTCTTGAAAACAAGCTCAATATCATACTATGTTTCTAGTTACACTTGCACAGGTACATACACACTCAAATACACGGCACAACTTCCCATCGAAGCAGAGAGATTAGGAGTTTGTTGCAGGCATCCACTGGCTTGGGTTTGTTGACAGTAGCTACTCTTCACACAGTAGTTTTCTTGTTGTCCAAGGCTTTATGCTTTCTTTGCCACTCAGCACTTAATCTTTTGGGGATCCTTGACCTTTGTCTTCCCCATATTCCAAGCTACCAGAACATGCCTCCCAATCTGGTTCTGTTTGTGTGACATCCCTGCCCCCTTCTTCCACTGTCAGGCATGGCTTCTCCTTGGTCAAAAGCTGAGTACTAGGCAAACAGGAACTGACTATAAGGAGCTGAGTCCAGCAGCATGACACAAATAGGAACTGGGTGTAACAAGCCCTGGTGCATGCCATGGTTGAACTTGGGAGAGAAAAGCACCTAGGAAAAGTATGGGAGTCAAGAACCAACAAAATCCTTCTGTTCAAAAAGCATGCAGTGGAAATTAAATATGACCAGCATGAATTAAAGTGTTGGAAGGTAGTGTCTGATGCAAGGCTGCTCTACTTGAATGCTGATAAAATTTAGCAATTTTATCAACACTGTATTGGGCCAAAATTGTCTAAATAGTCGTGTTGAAAACCCTCAATTCAAAAGCAGGAATAGTGGAATTAAGGCCAATGAGGAAAAAGTCATTAGGAGAGTGTTGTTTATTTGGGAGTAATCTGATCAGAGGAAAGGAAGTAGGTGTGGGGAGGGTGAAAAGATGTGTTCAGGAAATGAGAAAATGGGTAATTAGGCATAACATGAAGCAAAGATGAAAGAAGGGAAGTGCCTGGCTGGGGGTGCAGGTGCTTATTGATGGTGATGTGAAAAAAATTGAGGTACCACGGGACTAAACACATCTAGTTCCTGGTTTCAATTTCTACTCTGTCCTGTGATCTCACACTTGATTTAATCTCAGTCCACAGTATTTTCTGTTCACGTGTTTCAGCTCATCTAGATGTCCAGATTCCATTACAATTGTTCTAGGTTACACTGATTTTCAACAAGACAGAGTCTGAGTAACCTTTCTAGGTCAGGTTAGTGACACAGAGTTCATTTCCTTCCAATCAAAAATGCCTATCAGTAACAGTGGTGTTCCCAGCATCTTAAAACACAAACAATATTACTGCACAATTGCACTGATGCTTGGTAGTTCTCAGAGTGGTAGAGGCAGATGCACTCATTATTTCCACGATAATTATCAATAATAGGTGGGAAATCTCTTTTCACCAAAAGAAAGAGGGTTTCTCTTGTGATGAAAGTGCTGTCAAACTGCATCCATTTTTTCTTATTACTTAGACCTACATCATGGCCCTGAGGGCAATGCCAGGCTGGACCATCCCTGCCAAGCTCCCCCAGGGCTTCCCCTCCAGCCCACAGACCAGGACCCAATTTCGGTCCCCAGTGCCATCAGCCCCTACCTCAGCAATGTCACAGCAGGGCCGGTCTCCAGCTCCCCAGAGCCCTGCCATGCCCAGCCATAGGCCACACTGAGCTAGGACAACACACAGGTCGATGGCCTGGCCTGGCCTTGGCCCATCCCCATCCCCATGTCCCTGCCCAGCCGTCTCAGAGCTTTGTCTGACCCTGTTTCCCCTCACTGGGTCTGATCCTGGATGTCCCAGCTTGGCCTCAGCCTGTCCCCACCCCCAGGGAGGTGCCAGATGCCTGGGGATGGGACAGGGGATAGGCCCTGGCTACCAGGCCATGTCCCAATGGCCACCATATTGTGACCCCAATTGCCCTGGTCTAGGGGTTCACCCTAGCACCCTGTCCCTGTTCTGCTCTTGCTTCAAACTTCAGCCATGCCCACTGACCTACAGAAAAAGGGTTTTGATCATCTCCGTCTACAACTTTAAAGCCAGAAATGTCAAAAGTCATGCAACCTATATTATTCAATGATATCCGAAGGAGTAGAGTGGATCACTGAACAATATATGAATGTAGGTGTAAAGGTTCTCAAAAATGATTGCGCTATTGGACACCATCAGGCAAAATACAAGACAACAACAGGGGTTAGACAGCTATCACTTTATTAGTAATATACTCACACTCCAAAGAGTGTGGTAAGTTCCCTTCCACAGAGGGACAAGGGAAGCTGACTGTCAGGACAGGGTTCCAACTGGTACTCAGCTCAGGGACATCCCTGCTTTAACTTATATACTCTTTCATTGTTGACAGTAGATAATATATTATCATTCCCACGTGGTTACACATCAAACAATGCAAAGTTGCAATCAGAAGCTTGAGTCACAGTGACCTAATGATTATCAGCAGGGTCAGGATGTTCACTTCGTGAACTGGGGCTAGGTCAGGAACACACAGCTATGTCATTAAAATGGCAGAATGCTCTTTGCTGTCCACACATTTCAACTGTTATGCATGTCTCCATTTTTCACTCTGGCATTTCACTGATTTGATTTGACAGAGAACCCATCCTATTTGTAGTCACAGATGGACCTTTTCCTTTATCCTGCACATTGTGTTCTTCAGTCAACAACTTCATATACAAAGCTGCGTCCCCCACCTCCACAGAGATACATATTCAGACAGACACCTTCATTTATATCATTCCACCTAATTTTCTCTTGTATCTCTGACCATTCTGATCCATCCCTGATAACCAGACTAAAATATCTCCTTCTAAAGGAGTTTCTAGTGAACTTAAGGGCATAATGAAGAGCATATTTATTCTAAAAAGAAAGTCTGGAAAGAGCTAAATTCTAGATGCCAATGAGCTGGAGCTTCTTAAAATCGCCAAGATCAGGAATAATTGGTCATTTATGTCCTTCCAAATTACTATGCACTCTCTTCTGTAATACCTCTGTAACAGTTCTGTTTTCATGTACCACTTTCGTGAAATCAGGATGACTGAGGGTTATTCATCAATTGCAACCTCTTCTCCATCTTCACATCTTGGAGGATAGTTATAGGCACTTCATAATGAAGCAAAGGCCTCCAGCTGAGTCAATGACTTGAGGAATTGCACATGTGGGGTATGTTTCCAGTTATCATGTAACATATTATGGTATATGTTTATTTATTCCTCTGTCTTCTTTTCTCTTTCCTGTTTTCTTGATCTTCATGTTTCTGTTGGGCACTGATATTTGCTGTTACTGATTGTATCACATGCCTCAGGCTGCCAAATACTTTAAGAGGCATATCCACCATTCAGATTCCTAATTCTGTTCCTCTGATGAGTTTTTACATGTCTAATCCACAAATGGTTCATACAATGTCCCGTCTACTTATCAGTCTTTTAACATGGATCCCTCTTCCAAATAAGTTTTCCATCTCCTAACTTTCACCATCTTCTGGCTCAAGGACATATCCAGAGCTATGTTCCCTGGATACAACAATCTGACCTTCAAACCAACCAGCCTTGATCACTTGCAGATCTGCATGCTGGGATTACGGGCTTGGCAGCGTTCCCAGAATTTTGTCCTCAGGCATGTTGCTGCACATGTAATATACCATCTTCTACTCAATGTTGAACTTCTATTACTGAACCAAATTTTTCTTGGCCTGAAATTATGCGTTCGTGCTTCAAAACTTTCTACGTTCTTCCACATAGGCTATTCTTATGCAGTGGTTGGATATTCATGTTTTGGTCACTTGTTGCTAAGGGCGTAGTATCATAACCTGAAGAGAATCAAAAAGATTTAAACCCATACCAGTAATATGCCATAATTATATAGATATTAGGAACGAGTGTTGCATGCATATATTATATTAACATTGATATATAAGGTGAATTGTCAGGGATACTAGAACAAGAAAGTGTGTAAGATTTAGTCATTAACCCTAGAAGAGAACTGTATTGGAAAATGCCAGGACTGCTAAGACTAGACATCCAGATAACGCTATCAAGATACTATGTCTTAAATTATGTTAAACTACATCATAGAAAACATAATGTATGCTATTAAGAAATTAAGTTTTGCACAGTCTCAGGGCTGGGATTTGCCAGCACTGGCTTTGTCCAGGCTTGTTTTGTCCAGCCTGGGGCCTTGCCTGGGGTTGTTGAGCTGCAACAGCCGTCCTCTAATGATCAGATCACCTATAATAGTACCTAACTTGTTTTAACATTAGATATTTTTGTGCAAGTGTGTCCTATGGTCACTCTAATGGATTTCTTTTATAACTGTTAGTGAAAATAGGTCATTATTTTGTGCAGAGGGAACTGTCTATTGAGATGGGGAAGATGCTAAAACTTATCTGAATTAATATTTAGCTGCATATATGGTAAAATAAGCTGTTTACCGAGGAATGTGGATAAGAACATTATGAAAAGCAGATGTAAAAAGAAGATATCTCTCAAACTGACAAGGCCAACGGATAAGGGAAGGATAAACAACTCATTGGCAGGAAGCAAGGCAAAAAATTCCTACCATAAGAACTGTCCAACAGAAGGTCAAAGTCCAGGAAGGTAAAAAGTTTAACCTCCTCTTCCTCGTTGCCTTCATCCTGAAAGACCCCAGCCCGCGACCACCAGGCTACATTGAGCAGGCGCAACCGGGAGGAGCTAAGGGCGGGGAGTATGGAAATGAGTACTAGGAAGCGGTCTGCCTTTTTGGGGAAAAGAATGAATATGTATTAAAGCTCATGTAATATGTAACAATATTCATGTATAAAACTGTGAGAAACTACCGGGAAGGCACGCACTTTTCAGGGAAGCTATTCCCAGTGTGCCCGGTGCACCGCAATAAAGTATACCTACTTTGCAACCCTATGGTTGTGGAGTCACTTCTACATGTCATCTATGACCTTGGAATGTAGAGGAGTACAGGCACAGGATGACAGTTGAGGCCTTGAAAGCACAGGCACCAGATGATACCAGAGGCCCCAGGGTTATAAACAAATCCCCTGTGGTCAATTACTGGTCATTAAAGGAATGCAACCTTGGGAGCTGGTTAAATCCGGTTTTAAGGATAACAAGGAGAACAAAGAGCAAGTATCCAGCGTATTATGGAAGAAACCCCCACCATCAACACCAAATTGCTCCCATTGCAGACTAAGGGGCACCAGTGACTCACCACTGTCAATCTTAAGAGCCAGAGGGGTAGTAGAAGGGTGAAACCAACAAAAGGAAACAGGCATAGATAGTGGGAAGTTTCTGTACAACTGTTTAAACTACTAATTATTTTGTTTTTTTCTGTATTATTTATATGAATTGGACAATTTGTGTGACCATTGTCACTGGACTAATAATGATGCTTTGCTGCTAAGATTTTAGTTATGCAAAAAGTATATTGTTCATGCTAGCAAAGTGTTTTTTTAATTCTTATTATTACTCCACAAAAATGTTAACATATTGAAGCACAGTACTGAAGAAAAATAAAAACCTGTGAACCCAACATTGCATAAGGGACATGTAACTTGACCATGCACTGAATCTATTGAGGGTACCTGACTGGAACTGGTGATTTCAGAACTGGAACCACCTTCAGGTTGCGTGCATGTATGAGCTCAACCTGGCCAGTGTGGTTAAGAATAACAAAAAAATGTTTTTGTAAATATATAAATGGCTAGAGGAGGGCCAAGGAGAATCTCCATCCTTTACTGGACGCAGGGGGGAACATGACTACTGAGGGTAAGGAAAAGGCTGTTTCTTAATGCCTTCTTTACATCTGTCTTTACTAGCCAGACCACTTATCATCAGTGTAGTCAGCCTCCCAACATGTAAGTCTGGGATGGGGAGCAGAATAAACCCCCCACAGTTCAGGTGGAAACAGTTAGAGACCTGCTGCTCCACCTGGACTGTTACAAGTCCATGGGGCCAGATGGGATCCACCCAAGGGTGCTGAGGGAGTTGGCGGCTATGATTGTTGGGTCACTTTCATCATCTATCAGCAGTCATGGTCATCCAGAGAGGTCCTTGAAAAGCCTGAAAAGCTGCCAATTTTAATCATCTTACAGCCACTCCTTGCCATGAATCCCATTCCCACTCTGTTTCCTTCTTTCTACTGTGCTAGCAGATGTGCTATATGTATAATATTTAAAAGCATGCAGGCACAAATTGCTGGTGCAGTTCTTCCAACACCATTCATAGCAATCCCTTACAGGGGCTGGCATTTCAATCAAAGTTTTTAGTTGTTTGGTTTTTTTTTGTGTTGTTGCTTGTTTTCTATTTGATGTTCATGATCAGTCTGCATTAACTGGACTTTACGTCAAATTATTTTGAATTTGCTCTGCTCAATCAGTTCTAACACCCTCTTGGTTCCTGTTCAAGTTTCTTGCTTTGTATCTCCTGTGGCTCTAGCTATACTAAAGACTTACTTTATACCTTTGTCACCAACATCGGTCTGTGCCTTAGCATAACCTGGTGATAGCTGCCCTCACCAGTCTCCCATGTGCCCCACAAACTTTTAAAGCTTTTTGTACTGACAGTTGCAGTTGTAGAAAATCTTTTGCTGACTTGTAGGATTTCTACATGTGTCATTTGTAGTGGGCAGCCTGGAAGAATATTCTAAGAGGAGCTAGTGATCTATGTATCTAACCCAGGTTTTTGCCTCTGTGTCATCAATATTACATGGCTGTTGCTTAACCCTAACAGATGTGCAATTAATCAATGTGTATTTAATCATTTTGTAATTAATCAATGTGTGTTTAAGCCTCTGTGTAGCATATTGTTCTGTCCACTTGAAATATTGTGCAACTTTGATCACAAACCCATCACAATCAGATTATTGATCCCAGGAACTCTACGTTTATTAATGTGGTAAAGGATATTAAAGTGCCTTACCAAAGAACTCTTCAAAGCTAAGTCCACATACCAGGTCTGATTGCTGTCGAGGCTGATGAATCTATATTGTGAGCAAACTTCTGTAAGAATGCAGGTGAGCACAGAGCTGACTGGATCTACGCGGAGTGCTGTGCCATCACCAGAGGCCCATCCAATGCTGTATCATCTCAGGGTCCCCAGCAGCAGAAAGGAATAAGATTTTATAACTTGTTATCACATTTTCTGGGATATTAATAAAATAACTATTTTTCTTGAGTGTGTGTGCACTTTTTGTATTGGAATCCAAAAAGAACTGACACCTTTTGCTGCAAAACAGTTGTTACCCCTATTAAAAGAAACTACTGTTGATGTGAAAACATTGACATGAAACTAGCAAGAGTTGACCCAAAATTAGTGGCACTTCCTCACCAGAGAACACTAATCATGCATTAACTAAGTGTAAGGAAGCAAAAAAGAGTTAGTGCATATGTGGTAATGCACCAATGTAAAAGGCAATTCTTTAAGAAGAAAAAGAAAGAGAATGATTGTTTATCAAAAAACTACCTCTCCTTCCAAAAAGACAGTGCCTAGCCAATAATTCGTTTGGTTTCAGAGAAACTGATGTCAGGTATAAGCCCCGTTATAGCTTATGTTTTGCTATACTGAGACACAATAACATAACTCATTTATCAAAAATTCATTGTGCTTTATCTGTTGTTTTGCCATAGTGTTGGTTTTCTACGGTCAACTCTTTCTACCAAAACTTGCAGACTTGTCACCTGCTTCTGATACACTTGAAATTCAGTTACCTTCTGTGCAATACTGATTAAATGTACTTGGAGGTCTATAACCCCCTCTTGTATTCCCTGGTTTAGTACCTGAAGAGTGTAATTATTTTGTTGTATTTCCCATCTGACTATTCTATTTCTGAGAGTAAGCACATGCTTTTTTCATGTGAGAGGGCCCTTTTGGATGGCATAAAGCAGATGCTATTTTGCTTCTTTTTACATATTTTGCATAAAGATGTCAATCAAAACTTTTCTTATTATCAGTCAAATCTGCATTTTCTGATTTCACTTTATCACTCCAATGACTAGGCCCCTGCTCTTGAATTATCTTCATGAGAATGGATGGATACTCCACCACAAAACTTACATTCTCTTTTCTTTATTTCTAAATGTATTTTTTATCAGCAAACACCTACCCAGCAGGTGGTCTGCTCAGAGCTATGGTCTGCCCATTGATGTGTTGTAATATTGATAATAATCAAGATAACAGCCACAGTCTGTCTCTATGTCACCGACACTCAACATTCTTTTAACCCTACTGTTAGTTACAATCATAGAATCATAGAATATCCCGAGTTGGAAGGGGCCCATAGGGAACATCAAGTCCAGCTCCTGGCACCACACAGGTCTACCCAAAAATTCAGACCATATGACTAAGAGCACAGTCCAAATGCATCTTAAACTCCTGCTATTCAGTGGAATTCTTAAACTCCACTATTCAGTGGAAAAGCATTGATTAGGATGTATGTGACCAAATGTAAGAAAGAGTGTTTCTGTGTTTTTTGCAGAGGTGTTATGTTGTTTAGGAGGAAGGAATGTGGTGTTGAGATACGCTTGCAGTGATAACAAAGCTTACCAGACAACCTTGTAAAATGCAGACAACAACCAGACTCCTTAGTGCAGTTAGGTGAAAATCACAGTGTCAAGTCAAGTCAGATAAGGGAAGAAATATTACGACCTCCGAGTAAAAAAAAAAAAAAATAAATTCAGAGAAACTTGAAAAATAACAAGATGGCAACTGAAAGCCATGAATTATTTGTGAAGCCTCAGATAGGTTGTGAACCTGGACTACCCAGTCAATGGGAAAACAAGGGAGGGTCCCGGTCATTGAGAGATAAAGTATATAAATTGTACTACATAACTAGTAGGCACGCTCCTGCTTGTGGGACTCCCGCCATTGCAATTGTGAATAAAAATGCTACTTCACTGAGATCCTCACCTGAGCCTATGTTATCGGCTACAGCATGTTTCTCACAGTTTCACATCCTTTCTGTACTGTGGTGCCCAGAACTGCACACAATACTCAAGGTGAGGCTGCACCAGCGCAGAGCAGAATGGGACAATCCCTTCCCTCCACCGACTAGCAATGACGTGCTTGATGCACCCCAGGATACGGTTGGCCCTCCTGGCTGCCAGGGCACGCTGCTGGCTCATATTCAGCTTGCTGTCAGATCCCACTCTGCGGGGCTGCTCTCCAGCGTCTCGTCACCCAGTCTGTACGTATAGCCAGTACGTCCCAGGTGCAGGACCCGGCACTTGCTTTTGTTAAACTTCATGTAGTTGGTGATCACCCAGCTCTCCAATCTGTCCAGATCTCTCTGCAAGGCCTTTCCACCCTCAGCCGAGTCTACAACTCCTCCAAGTTTAGTATCATCAGCAAATTTACTCAAAACACCTTCTAGTCCTACATCCAAATCATTTATGAAAACATTGAAAAAAAAATGGCCCTAAAATGGAGCCGTGGGGGACCCCACTGGTGACCAGCCACCAGCCTGATGTAGCTCCGTTTACCACAACCCTTTGAGCCCTACCCATTAGTTTACCCAATTGTTAACCCAATTGTTTACCCATCGTGTGACGTTTTTATCTAGCTCTATGCTGAACAAAATGTCCACTAGGATCCTGTGGGAAAGTGTATTGAAAGCTTTACTGAAATCCAAAAAATTACATCAGCTGGTTTCCCTTGATCAACTAGATGGGTGATCTTATCATAAAAGGAAATTAAATTTGTTAAACAGGACCTACCCCTTGTGAACCCACGTTGGCTGGGAACAATGACTGCATTGTCCCCCAGGTTGTAATTGTAATTCTTTAATTAAAAAACCCTGCATCAATAGATCCAACCACTGTATAGAAAGCTTTTAGGTTTCATTTGTTTGTTTGTTTTGTTTTGTTTTAAATTTATCTAAATTAGCAGCTACTCTATGTGGTTCATACCTTTTTTCTTTTCCAATGAGTGGATCAAACCCATTTCCTTTTACAGTGAAGAGACAATGGTGAAAAGACTTCTTTTTATTCTCCCATGCTGGATTGTTTACAAACAAATATGGCAGCTGGTGAAACAAAGCTCACTACAAAACATATTAAACTTTGCGAATAAGCTGAATTTTCTTACTCACATTTTCACCCACAGAAGGATCAGGACGCATGTGCCCAAGTAGTTTGGCCGGGACAACTTCTGCATGACATGTAGGACAAGATGTGCCAGGTACTGAATCCTCCCAGCATGTCCCTCTTCACTACTGAGAACTGTCTTTGGATAGGCTTTTTATAGCCTTCTGGAATTACGTTACTGTGATCTTTTGTCTTGGCATCTTGTTTTACCCCACAAGAGTCTTAGGCAACATTGCTGAGTCAATACTGTCCTTTTGTTTTCCTTATCTAGTTATCGTCTGGCTCCAGGCCAATTCATTTGTCCTGCCTCACCTTATCTTATGGCTTCATTTTCTTGCTATCTCGTTATTGAATGAAACCATGCATAGGCTGCACTGGGATCCAAGTGAACTGCTGACCGTGGGTAACAATATGTGCTATTATTTTAGTCCTTGTTCTACAGTTTCTTCTCACATGCCCATGCACATTTACACTCCCACTTCATTCAGAAGAACTTGAATATTTATATTGCAAATATCTGCTTAAGTTCCAAATAAAAGTTTGGAGTTCATTTGCAGGTAAGAATTTCAAGTTGCTTTTTTTTTTTTTCCTGTATGTTATCAAGCACTAACTTAACATACATAAGGTAAATTGCTAGTTTTATTTGTCTATTCCATTGTCAAACAAGTTCTAGCTGGACCCACTGTAGGAAAACCTTTCCCATCTCTGGTTTCTGATGTGTCTTGTCTGTTACGCTTTCTAATTATTCTGAACCTCTGTAGTAAGAATGCTTTCATTATAGGTGAATATACTGCAATAAAGCTTGCTAAGGTTTTTTGCATATTTAGGTATTTATGGACCTAACAACCTAGGGTCATTTAGTGTCACAAGGGCTTACCAAATGCCCTAAAAGTAGATCTACAGTTTTCTTGGCTTACCTCTCTGAAGAATGTGTGCCATGCAGAAAAATGCAGAAAACTTAACAGCTTACAGAACTTTTTTTGGGACAAAACACAAATGAAAACAAGCCAGTTATTCTCAGTCACAACAGTCACAGTCACCATTTGTTTAGCTCTTCTCTTGGTTGTCCATAATTTTCACACAGAGTCCCAGTCTGATAGAAATACTTCATCCCAAGCTAGGCTTGTAATGCATTGCCTGTGCAGGGCTAAATTCAGAGGTGACTTATGGATCTGCCTCTTTGCTGTGCAGAAACACTCTTTGCTATATTTAATTTTTACCTAAATATTAAATAGCGTGCTGTCTTGCACATGCCATTTTGCAGCCTACTTTATCTGCAAGTTGGTCTGCTGAAAGAAATCTGAGGCTTTCTGGGTACCTCAGCTTGGTCATTGATCTGAATAGGCTAAGCTTGGCTGAAGCAGTTGTAAAGGCTCAGACTTTGAGATCTGTGATGACTGAAATGTTGTAATTACAATTTTCCTTAGGTTCCTGCAAATGGTTTGATTTGGTTTCTCTGTATTCCCATCAATTTGGGAATAATCTAGTACCTTGAAAATATATTTTATAACCTGTAATTTACAAGTCAATCGAATCAATTCTTCTGTGAAGTGTGGTTGGACTGCATAACATTTGAAGTGCCTCTTCTGATAATTATGTATTTTGTCAGCTACAGAAGTGCGTTAACCCCTATGCTAGCCTTTTCTAGCAGAAAGTTTCAATCAAGTTGCTTAATGGTATCTACAAAGACAAGTAAATAGTTATTTCCCCTCGCTGGAGTTTACAGGGACCCTGCTTAACTGATACAAATGTAATGGCAATGACCATGGTTCTTCAGGTATTGAAGAAGAATCATTGTTTTGGCTCATTAAGGCCTGATTAATCAAGGCCAACTGATTAATGGCACCGCAGTATTTCCAATTTTTTGTCTGAGCACAGTTATGTAGTGCTTGTTTGGAGGATTTGGAGGATTTGGGAGAGTATTGGACTAAAACCTGCCTGCAAGACAGAATGCTTTATGGCGAGTACAATTAGTTTCCTTCTTTTGCATGGGGAGTACTGTTGCTTCTGCGAAACTCCTGCACTTCTGCGGAGTTTTAAACAATCTCTTATATGCAGATATATTATGTCATATATCATGTCTATGATGAGTTCTTTTATATTGTTTGACTAGTTTTAAAGTGTTTGTCAAAGGTGAGCTTAACCACAAAACACCTACATTAGCCACATAACCTGAATGTATTATAACTGTTATAAACAATTTAGACATAGTTCTGAGTAGATGAGCAAGTGGAGATGTGTGGGGAGAATATGGCACGGTGTTCTATGTCTCTCACCATGCAAAAGAGGTCTACAGAATAGATACCTTGCTCCAGGATCACATGAATATTTGCTAGTCGTGGTCTGAAAGGGACTTTCTGGACTCAAAAGTGACTCCTCCCTCTTCCAAACATGAAGTTAAATAAAATTATTCTGACACAGGAACTAACAGTACAGGAGTTTCATATTAAATTGATGTTTGGTTAGAGTCACCTAAATGTTTTCATATAATATCAAGGAAAAAAAAAACCACATAAAATTAATGTGATCCTTTATTATTGGTTACTCAGTCAATATCTCTATAGCTATACTAGATTTACACTTGAAAACTTCCAGTATAGATTGGCTTTTTCATGTAACCCTTTTCATGGCCATATCTGAAGCAGTGAAATTTGCCTTATACCACCTGTGGCCTGCTAGAAAATAGCCTTCATGAGTACAAAACTAACTGCTATGGCTCACATAAGGCATAAGATTTGGATATCCAAGCTAAAAAGTTTCCTCTCTCAGCTGCTTGTCAACATCTGGAAACAATTGCTTCTACAGCCCTGCTGGCCAGCTGAATCTAAACTTAACACCTGTTGAATCAAAACCAACTCCAAAGTATCTCATTTTAATCATATTTTTCCCAGGAAAGCACCCTAATTTTCAAAAATCTATTCATTTCTAAGCAGCAGTATAAGTTCTGAAATCACCCTCCTTTGAACTTAATTACTATAATTATGATAATTACTTTAATTTTCTAGACATTATAGGAAGATGCCTTTCTTGTGGTATACTTTTTTTTACAGTTAGTCCTGGCCCTGCTGTGCATTTCAGCTGTGTCTCAGCTCTATCTCAGCCCCATACCAGCAGAAGCCCTGTATACACACAGTCCCCCTGCACACTGCATTTTCAATTTTAAAGTGCACCATAGGAAATTGGTTTAATAGAGAGGGGAGTATTCACACCAACAAAAATCATACGCCCAACATAAGTTAGCTAGATATTTTCAGGGGCTCCCACTGAAGCTGGAGGCGGCAAGTGCAAGGGTGGGGTTGGCACCACAGAGGTGAGGCAGTAAGGTGAGGTCTGGAGGGGTGAGACCTACCCACATCCCATCAGCTTTTTGTGAAATCACATACAGGAAGTGCAGCTGCACAGCAGAGCTGAACCAAGCAGCTTATCACTTTTGATTTTAGGCTTACTCTGATCATCTTTGGAATAGGGCGTTCATTTAGTAGCGCTGAGAACATGACTGCGCAACTGCCAGCCATTTTTCTTATAAATTGCCTAAGTGAAAAATTGTGAAAATATTTTCGTAAGTATACATTTGTACAGATCTCACTGGCTGTGTGTGCCTTTTTGCCTCTTCAGAGTATTACAGCTTTCTCACTAGGGCCAAGCCACATAATGCACAATAAAAAATGTAAATGAATCTAAATGCACCCGGTTAACTGGTGACTGACTGAAGCAGAAAGTCAGATCCACAGCTGCAGGGGATTGACAGTCCGATGTGCCCAGCCATGCCTGCGGGTGAGTAGAAGAAAAGTAAATGTCAGTCAGTCAGGCTCAGGTGCAGCTGAATCAACTGGACGCTGTCCCATGGCAGTACAGGAGTGCCAGCACCTGCGGTGGGCATGGATGAGAATGCATCACTGTGCATGATAACGCCGTCTCCTGGGGACCAGTACCTAGAAAAAACTGCTTGCTGCTAGCTGTTGAAAGAGCTGAGCTTTTGACAGTCCTGCCCTGGGTGGCCTCTGGTATCTCCCTTTTGCTACCAGGAGAAACAGCTCTCTCTACCACTTCCCTGGCTCAGCCTGCGTTTCACAGCAATCTTTATTCTCTGCCAGTGTTGCCCCAAGCAGAGCTTTTCAGTTGAGAGCCCCTTTCTGACATAATAAATTTTCTGACATAAATGTATGGTCTACACAGAACAAGACAGGGAAAGCGAGAGACAGAGAGAAGCGGAAGAAAAGAAGGAAGGAGAGCAGGCAGGTTCAGATCTGGCACCAGAGGCCTTGACTCCAGTCACCACAAACTTATGGACAGCTATAAACTCTCCTCATTTTACTCATGAGAAAACGAAGCTCACTCTCTCACACTCTATCTTTTCCTAATGCTCAATCTTTTGTCTCGAGTGTGTAGGCACCAATTGAACTAATTTCCCCAAATCGGTCTCATTTTTGCACTTTTGGAGTGTGCAAGTGGCTATTAGTAACATGCAATAGTCATGTACATAACTGTTGATGAGCTGCTGAAAAAAGGCTCCGAGGGTTCGATGGGACACCTGTGTGTCAGAGGTAGCCTGTTTTAATGAGCTGTGTCTCCTGGAATGCTAGAGATAGTCGATAGGTATCTCCTGGTTCTGATTTCTAATGAATGAATAGCTCTTCTTTTGGCAGTGTGTATAAGCAGCTCATTAAATGCCACCTAACACAATGCATCCTTAAATGAGCTGTCTCAAAGCACTGTGTATAACATCCTGCCCTGATAACACAAAAACAAAATAGGAAGCAAGGTCACACAGTGTAGCCATGATTTACTTCTATCTCATGGGAACGAACTATTAAATTACCAATGTTTTCTTGAAAAATTATTATCACTGAAAATATTTGGGGAGGCACTGCTAATAATTCAGTATGGGAGTAGCAGGACATTTTTCTCATGCTGCAAAAAGCATTTAGTTGGATCAGGTGCAAAGTTAAAAACAGCCTAACAATTTAAACATAGATTAACTAGCCCATTATTCCATGCTGAACTGTTTCTCAACCTATTCATCCACATAAATACTTTATACCCTGTTAACTAATGTCCTACGTTCACAGAATACTTGTCACACATGTTAAAATATACACATATTACAGCACTCATAATCCTTTACTATCTCATTTAACTAGTAAGTAAAAGTATCATCAGGTATACCGTCGTTTTCTCTGCAAGGAATGAAGAACCTATTCCAAAGATCCATTATGTGTTCTTGTAGGAAAATAAGCACACACACAAAGCAGATTAATAGAACTTAATTTCTCAGGGCTGAACTTTCTAAACATGAAAAAGCTGTGCTATGTTTCTAGAGTAAATCTTTGGATTTATCCAGGTTCATGCCTTTAAGTAGCAGCAGCAAGTTCAGCCATCTGTATCTGGTTTTGAAATAAAGACAGAGCCATCAGTTTCTGTCAGCTGTTTGACTATCTGGCTTTTAAATTCTGCTGTACTGCTTTGTAATGGGTTAATATCTTTAAAGAGCACTAATGGAAAATTATTATATGGCTTTGGAATACCCTGCACAATGCCTGTCATCTGCTTTTGTTCTAGGGACAGAATGATCCTCCTTGGAGATAAATATTCTCTGTGTTTAATTGCATACCCTTTTAATCAAATATTGCTTGCGTCTAAGCTTCTTTTGATCAAAGGCAGAGTGCTCCTTTTGGAATAAATAAAGGAAAGTTGACAGGAGAAGGTAGCCTTAGGTTGTCCTTAGGTGACATGTGACCATATGTGGCTAAAATCAGTTAGGGTACTTCAGAAGAAACCACCGAGGACTACCAGGGACCTTCGAAGAAAGGAAGACGTGCAGATGAGCCTGAAAAGGAGACAAGAGGAATGGCACAACACAACTACAAAACCTATGTAGATTAGCATGCATGAATATGTATCAGACATATGTAATATGCATGATTACAATGTGTAAAATGTAATGCATAAATGTAATGAAGAAGTTGGCATTGGATGTGCTTGATTTGTGGAGAATCCACTGATCACCCAGGCCTGAAAAAAGGCAATATCTCCTGAGTGTGTGAATTGGCTTATTGCACACTGGGTAAAAAGATCCAGTTTTTCAGATAACAGCTTGGTTGGCCTTCCAGAGTTACTCTGGCCCAGGTTATCCGTTTTGGGTCGATCAGACTTTTGCCTTCTCTTAAATGCTCTGGAGTGAATATAGACTCTATATATCTCTTCTCTTGGAAAAGGAAGAGATTGAAACCCTGCTATCCTCCATGGTAAATACAAGGAAGTCTTCATCAGGAGACAGTGAAACAAGCTCTATCTCTAGAGAAAGGAGGTGGTAGTATTTTCTTTTCCTGGTTCTACCGTAAACAGCCAGGAACATTGGTCCTCAACAGCTTTTTCATCATTCCTCAAATGTTCCCTTCAGTTTGGATTACCCAGATGACCTGCTTAAGTACCTCCATCCCATGAGAAGACAAGTAAGCAAGCACATCTCCAGAAAGCAGTGTTAACCTACCCAAATGCCATTTCATAATATTAAGTAACAGTGTATCTGGCTATGCATGTGACTGGGTTTCCCCATGCCGTATGGTTAATCTTTTTCTTTAGGATGATACCAGCCTACATCACATCACGAGTTAATCCCATCTGGGTATTCAGGTTTCAGGTTTCAACAATTTCATGGGCTTACCCACCTCTAGAGCCATCACTGATCAGCCTTTTCCTTGTCCTTTTTCCCCAATTTTAAGAGGAAACAATTCATACTGCTTCAGTGCACCACAGAAGTACAGCAACAGGTCACAATGTGCAAATTTCTTAAGAAAAAAAATCACACATTTTAAATCAAAATTTGTTGGATTTCAGCAGCAAAGCACATTCTTGTTTATTATTTCTGAAGGAAAATGCTACATGACCAGGCTGGGGGATGTCTGGAAGAAGGTAAGTGTAACAGCCAGGTGTGAAAGTTTTTTAGTGGGTTTAGAGTTGCTTGGCATTAACAGTTCTGTTGTGGGACTTAAATAACAAAGCATGTCCAGAGGGTGGGGAAGGAGAAGGAGCATTTGGATTTGCCTGCCATTTGTAAACTACATTAAAAAAATGTCTGGCAACCAGGTTTACAGAAGAAGCTTTTTATTCACAAAAACAATCAAACAACAACAAAAAAAGCAACCACCATCACCCACAACACAGGAAACAGGGAGTGTCTTTTCAGTGTTATCTATTCTGACATAAGCACTTTTTTTTTTTTTAATCATCCTAGGTAAACTAGTTTATTAGCACTTCCTTCAAGGCCTATGTTTCACAAAGGGCTGGCAAATCCTGCTGGTTTTCTTCTGGGAATCTCTGGTAATTTGTTGTTTGCAACCATCAACCACACCTTCCCCTGGAATCCCAGAAACTGCATGGGATGCTGAAGTGACAAGAACCGTGAGCCCATAGTGAATTTGGCAAAGACTGATCCCCACCCCATCTTCAGCTGGCCAGTGTCTCTTCACCACCCCATGGCTGCCTGGGCCAGCTGAGTGTTTCTGGTAGCGGAAAAGCCCTGTGCTACACCAGGGCTAGGAGGATGACCAGAAGAGAAAGATGCACAGAAATGCATCAGAAACAAGGAAGGAATGGAAGCACAGCCTGCCGCTGTGTGTCAGGCCAGAGAGAGGTGCCAAATCCCCCCTCTGCAGATCCAGTCCAGAAGCAAGCTGCTGAAATGCACACGCTGGAGCAGGGCACACAGTGCTGACAGAAACGAGGAGATGGTGCTCAAGACACTCCATGTGAGCTTGCAGGAGGGTCTACTGAGTTATCTGCACGTGCAGGTGACCAAAACATAGAAGAGTCCTGTACATTCATGGCCCTCAGACTCCAGGTGAGATGCTGATGTTAGCGTTCACAAAGACACATAACCAAAGAGTGATTATATGAAGGTGCTTTTATTTGGTGCTGGAAGTTAGGGGCATGTCTACCCAAATCTAACTTCATTCGATTTGCTCACAATACAAACATTTATACTATTTAGAAACATACATTTGCATAATCTACTTGTAATCATCAGTTATCTTCATATTCATTGGATAAATGTATATTCCATCTTCTATAATCACAGCCCCTTTATTAATCTGATTGGTCCCTTTACTTACCTCTATTTACCTTTTTCAGTTACTTACATACTTTACTGATTACATTGGATTTCAATGGTATTTACCTTACTTTTCAAACCATTTATTCACCTAGCAATAATATCCCAGATACCCATAATATTTATCCTAACGACTGTCTCTTGTTTACATCAAATGAGCATTCATGGTACGCGTTGTTAGTACCAATACTGGTTTCACTACTAATACACCTGCTGTTATGTTAACATTTACCAACACTGAGGCACTGGGGGAGTGCTGCAGAGAGCTTGTCAGGACAAGCCACAAGCTGGGAATGGCCTTATTCTGAATCCCACTGTTGCACTGGAAAAGGGCAGCATCTTCCTTGAGGACAAGGGAGGTCCAGCCCTGTGTAAACTTTAGAAGCCCCATTAAAGCCTTGCTCTGTGGTTGGGCCTCAATACAATGGGAATAAAAAAGAGGTTATTGCAATATTGATGAGATTGTGTTTTTTTCTAGGAGTTCCTTCAGGCACTGAGCCTGCCTTGTCACTCTAACAGTGTCCATGAATGCTGTCCATGGAAACTTGTTACAGCATTTAACAAAGAAAAGCAGGGATGGAATGTGAAAACTGGTTCACAGGAGAAAGCTACAAGGACATGTGCAAGGAAATGAGCATTTTTCCTATTTTCAATTTAATGAATATTTTCATCTCAGTATTATCTTAATTGCAGATAAGCTACACTGTCCTTTTGTCAAATACTGTTAGCTTAAAATGCCATGTCCATACATCTAACTAAGTCTGCTACAGCATTTTCTGCTGGGATCCCCCCAGTTAAAAAGCATTGGAGACAGTGCTGTAGTGAACAATGTATCAGCCCACGCAGACATGTCCAAAATCCTTTCAAGTGTGCAGAAACTGGGAAAACAGCCAGTGGTTTGGATAGAAACAGCATGTGGAGAGAATATGTAGCTTTTCACTTTTCCTGAGCTGGTGGCATAATCTTGAAACACATGGTCTTAGACTTTTTCAGGTTAAGGAAAAGAAGAGTATAAAGACTTCGTTCTGTCAAAGTAGATGGGTAGCAATGCTCCTTTTTACTGTTCTCACAAAGTGGCTGTACAAATAGTCAGATTATCCTAGAATGGGAGGCTTAAGGAAAAGGAATAGAATGTTAAACACTTGAATAGGAACAAAAAACTTCAGTTTCTCTGTGATGGCATGCTGAATAAAGTGATTAGATGTGGCCGTTTGAGAAAAATAACTTCATATTCTGTTCTTTGCTGTCAAAAGGTGATTACAAGTAGTACCCCTGAAGTAATAGAAATTCCCTGACAAAGTAGATCAGGTTAAAACCTATCAACCTCAGGTCTTTTCTTTTGTTTGAATATCAGATTGCATTTTAAAGTAAACCATTATCAGAAAATTCACCATTATTCAGGAATTTCTCTTCAGGCACCTAACAGTCATAGCAAGGTCAAACTCTCCATCTTCCTCCCATATTAACCTCAATCAGTATGTTACATTTTAAGACTGATGGATACTTTGTATTTTCTTTCCTAAGGCCAGATTTGCCCAGCTCCCCAGTTTGCATTCCTTTTAGCTCCTTTTTAGCTTTAGCACCATCCTGTGTATCCACTTTCAAGGCCTCTGTTATCCCATGCACATACTCCCCTATACTACATCTTTGGGCAGAAGTCATAAATAGTTCATTCCACTCGGCATAAACACTCATTAAAACCATCTGCTTAAAAACTGTAGTTATAGCTCAGGATCATACAAAGCTAAGCAAAAACAAAAAAAAAAAGAGCAACGGAAAACTGTTTCTTAGAAAAAAAAATGCAGTTACATCTGAAAAGCTAAGAGTGCTCTGGGAAAGCCACAACCAGTGCAGTAAAGCTTTACAAGTCCCGAGACCTGCACTGTTAACTTAAAACAAAGTGTGTTACCTGTAACTTGTGAAGGTATCACCATATTTATTGGACTAGAGATATGCATTCACATATCACAAAAGGCAATGGCTTCTGCTGATACAAAATCAGAATAACAGAAAACAGAAACAGAAACTGATCAAATTACCACAATGAAGGAATATTTAATTAAAAGCTCTACCAAACATTACTTCCATCTGGTGCCTTGTCTTCATCCTATTCCAGTGACCAGTGTTGCTAGCTCTAATGGCTCTTCTTGATCTCTGCATCCTAAACAATCCAGAACATCAAAAGTACTACAGCTTAAGAAGCAACACTAGTTGCCAAAATTAGTTTACCATATATACGCAATTTGAGACATCTCTACAAAATCAACTGAACAAACTGGAAGCTAGTAGCAGCAACTGCATTGAATGAAGAATATTGCTAAGGACTCTCAAATACTGGAAATAAAATCAAGCATGAGAAAAGGCAACAGTCGTTCTTTTTTTCTCCTCTTACAGAGGAGAATGGCCTTACTAGGTACTTACCTTACTAGGTACCTTGCACCAGAAGCGAGAATGTAACACTGCTCTGAGGGATCTCAGCACCGGGAAACACCAGTGTTTATCTTCAGAGGGGACAATTGGAGATTTTTCTACTGGCAAGCACTTGGCCAGCTTCAAGGCACTAACATCCATCTCTAGAATGCCTCTTGCCTTTGCTAGCAAGAACATGTCTCTAGCAAGAATACCCCAAACCAGGTGCTTTCCTTGCTTTTCTGTTGGAATTGACCGAAGATGTTGGGTATTTTCTTCCAGTACACTCTGAAGAGTCTAGGACTTTGTACCAGACGTACATCCTGATTTATGTACTGGCATTATGGCCTTAGGCGGACAGAGCATGATCCTTCTAGAACAGCTGCCTGTGTTCTTCCCGAGAGGATCACACTGTACGAATGCATCCACACAGCTCCTGCAAGGCCTGTTTCCTGGCAGTGCTGTACTGTCTGCATTCGATGTGCTGGGCAGTATGCTAGTGAGGCTGATACTCTTTACAGAACATTTAAAAATGCTAATTAAATTTTCTGTTCTGAAAAATCATGTGAACTGAGAGCCTTGCCTGACTTCAAAATCTCTGTACTTAAAGCAACCAACTTGTACTAACAGATCTCTAACAGCTCTATTCAAATGCATTCAAAATATGCTTGTCTTCTTTTGGAGACCTTTACAAGTAGGTTGAGGAGATCTAAAATAGATTAAGCAACTTTGATTCAGGTTTTGTCTACATTAACAAGTCAACACAACAAGAACAGAAAAATATGGTGGTCTTGAGGCTCTTCAGTTCCTCGTTCCTTTCAGTTCAGGTGTTTCGCTTCATGCTGTACCTGATTTATTATAGTGCTGAACATCCTCATTGGAAAAGGTTCAAAACATTTGAAAAGGAAACCCCAAAAGAATCAAGCATAAATGTGTATTGATTACATTGCCACGCATAGATGTCAATAATATTTTAAAAAGTATTTTAAACACATGCACATGTATATAGAGAGGTTTTTTTTTCCATTGCTGTGTAATATACCTAGCAACCCTGAGAAATATGGGAACTTTAAATGTATAGAAGACAAAGAATGTAATACAGCTGTCTTGAACCATGCTTGAAAAAAACAGATACCACACCCCAAAAGACTCTTAGTCTACATATGAAGTAAACAAACTTATCTTGATTAATAAGTATGCATGAAGGCTCTTATCTACTTCATGGGTGGTATACAGATAAAGAGGATACCAAGTTAAAGAAAACACCAACCTCCCCATGAAAAAAATCATTCATTCTCATTGCAGAGGTGGAATTGCCTCCACACAGTCAGCATGAAACTGTGAAAAACACCACTTGGTTTTCTGTCTTCAGAAGTGGGCATGCAGAACTCTGGATACCGAACAGCATTGCTGCATATGTAAGTGCTGTTTTATTGTTGTTGGAAGGAAAATGCATTAGTGTTCTAGATTATGTTCATATTTGGGGTGACCATCCCCTTTTGATTTCAGTTTTCAACCTGCATCTATTTTCTTGGGATAGTGACTGAAATTTTTAAACAAAAAATTATGTTTTGGAGGGCATGACATGTATCCCTTCATCACACCACCATCTTTGAGAAACGCTGACATTAGCTTTTATTTGTCTTAATGTTCTGTATTTACATGCACAAAATCCACGCAGACAAGCTGCACACATCCATGTTTATGATTACCCTTTAATAACAGATATTAAATCTTGAGACTATACAACATTTCACCTGTCTACCCACCACTCTTCATCCAAGGAGTTGGCTAGTAATGTTACAGTGTCCAGAGCCAGTACCACCACTGGATTTCCATCTTTTGGAGATAACTGGACCACTGTACCGTGTTTACAGGTCTAGGCTTATATCTGACTTGGATTCCTTTATTCTCAGCTTCATCCATACATTTTGAGTAGGACCCCGCTCCATCTCCACATAACTCTGATTTTGAGAAGACTGGAGCCAGCAAGTATGCTTTCAGGCCAATATTTTGGGTTGTCACCTCAATTTTTAGTTGTTCACCACTGCTATCAGTTTTTATATTGTCTTCCAGACCCTTCTAACTAAGATGTTACCAACTATTAGTCGCATGTAGGGAACTATCAAATCCAATTAAAAGCTGCAGCAACTTTTAGTAGCCATCCTATATCTTTGTCATCACACCAACAAGCCTTAAGTAGGCCAGCAGCAGCTCCCATCCTTAAGCAAGTTGAGCTAGCACTATTCCTATAGTAACACCTGTGTCTTCTCTCCATGTTTTCCTGCCTGATTCACTACCTGAAGGATGTGAGGACGTGTGGAAGAGAGAGGGAGGGGGGAATGGAGGGGGTGAGAGCAAGATGGAAAGCATGCATCTTTGGATGCTTCTATCCAAAGCAGTTTTACAGCATCTTGGTGTCTGCTTGTCGTCTCAGGAGATTATTTCATTTCCATTCAAATTCCCCACATCAAGATTGTTTTTTCTTTCTCTAAACTGCATTTTTCTGGCTAGGTCTTAATGCACTCCAGCAAATATTTTCCTCCTCTTCCTTGCAATTCCCATTTGCTCTGCAGTTGCGTAAGCCATCACCTGGCCATACTTCCTTATCTTCACTCAAGCTGGTGATGCTCCAAATTCCTCTGTCCATAAGTATCCTCTCCCTCAGTGTCACCTTTCATTTCTTTTTCTTGCTGTGGACAGGCTGCAATGTCTCCAGGACTTGTTCTAGCTCTCTGAACAACTGCTGACAACTTTCCCACAAGGAGTGCTGCAGTGTAACATTTCATTTCTCTCCTTTAGGGCTTCAGAGGTTGCCTATGCATATCGCAGCCTGGCAGTGGAACAAGAAGCCACTAGTGCATCCCAGTCCCAGGGGTGACAGCATTCACACAACACTCCTTTCTGACCAGAGTCACACAGCAACTTACAGCCCTTCATCCTGTCTTTTCACTTAAGCAAAGTTATAACCACGTTCAGATTCTCCACCAAGTTGCTGGCAGGGAAGAACAAGATCATGCAACAGTTCTATTGCAGTAGGAAATCACCATGATTTTTTGAGTAGCTTAGGTAGACTATAACATGTAAAAGCAATAACTCAAGAACAGTACCATATACAATTATGGCTTGGCATTATTATGATATGGTTATCTCATATCTTGTAGCAAAAATGAGATAATTATGGGATACCCACGAGATAACTGTGACAACAGATAACTAACAATTTATAGCTATGATAAAGGCAGCAGATGGCTATAACAAAAATCAGAGAAAGACTTGAAGACAAGTTGAAGACAATTACATATAGTTCACATCAGTTTCCTCATGAGGCATAACTATGCTGGCAGAATCACCTTTTCCATGGTACAGCTGAGGCTTACCAGTTTCTGCCAGTAAAGCTGTGTCACTGAAAACAACTATATAGAAGAACCCTTGTGCTGAATACTGTTAAGGGGACAAAGTATGTGAATGGCCTTTGGTCTCACCATGGTTATTCATGCTCCATTTAATAGCTTTTGTCATTCTCTTTAAGAGATGATACAGAACTGTTTCACTATACATTGTAATTTTAATCGATAAACTAATTGAACAAGGGCATTTTAGACAAGACTGCGCTTTCCTGGAGATCACTTTATATGCAAGATCTCACTCAAACTGAAGAACTTACTCCTTAACTCCAGAGCAGTCAGAAAAAGGTTGCGTATAACATTCAGTTAAAAAATAGCTAAATATGTTAACCAAGTAGTCTTTTATGACACATTAAATCTGTTTCTGCCATTAAAAGGCTACGTTTGAACACCATTCTTGGATCCTGTCTTAGGACAGTAAACTAAACTACCAAATGTGTGTCTGAGATCTTGGCAGAAGGCTATTTAGGAGAGGAATTAAAAGCACATTTTATAGCAGCAGAAGTATGGGCAGATAGGACATTAGCCTGGTCTACATTAGTCTATTAAAAACATATTAGCTGGCAAGCTATACAGGACCCATGCTCTTACATCCACCTTGTCCACTTCTCTGTAGTAACTGGAAAGCTATCTGACATCCATGTGAAACAGAAGACTCAAACATTGAAGTCCAGATGAATTAATAGAAAAACGCATCTACAGTAATATTGGCTACTCACTGGTAATTGTTGGTGCAGCTACCCAGCAAACAGAAGGGCTGTGAAAAGCACTGATGTATCATTTTAGCTTAAGACAGGAACACTGAAATGTAAACAAGTTGCTGGTATGTGAGGAACTCAGGAGCTATTGCTTAACAATAGTAGAGGAAATCTGGTGAAGCCCTAGGCCACAGTACAAGCTCCACAGATCTCAAACCTGATTTGTAGTGCTGATCAAGCAACACTGAGTAGTACTGTGTTGGGGTCTGACCCGAGGGCTGACCCTGGGCAGCCGGATGAGAGCCATACCTGTGAGATAACAGAAGACATCCTGCCCCACAACAAAGAACCACCAATCTGAAGGAATGTAATTTATGTGTCAAGAACTGATTGGACTGCAGCTGGCAAAACAGGACTGTAGGGATATAAGAACCCAGGGAAAGGCCTTAAGCAGTTTCCCTCCTTGGAGGTACCCAGCTTGAGCTGATATATGGGCACCATTAAATTCTTAATGATTTAAATAAAGGTTGAATGCTGTAGCACTGTAGCATGCACAAGTTGTGTGCACAAATTATTAAAGCATATACATATATATATGTATATACATATATATATTTATATACATATATATAAAGCACATACAAGATCGTGGACAGAAAGCCTTAGATACCATCCACCATGATCCGAAGGAAATACACTGTGTTCTGGAGAGGATTAAAGATGGGGGATACCACTGGTGGGAAGTACTATTGGGATTGTCTCTCCCTGCTACAGGGGTTCAAAATCTTATGTTACATCCAGTCATTGTGTTGATCACAATGTTGGTATTAATGCCTGTTTACTGTAATTATGTATGTACGCCTGTGGAGATTATACCTAAATACCCAGAGGCAAATTGGGCTTTTTAAATAGAGAAGGCAGGGATGTACATAAAAGCAAAGGAAGGACACTAAAAGGGAAACAAGCTGCTGGTGTGTGAGGAACTCGGATAGCTGTTGCTTTGTTAGTGTTGGGGAAAAACCAAATGGATGTTTTAACGTTTCCTAGGTGATGGGTCATAAAATATAAATAAGCGTTATCAAATGTATCTACATTATCAAATTTATCTATGTATACTGGGGAATTTAGGGAGTATACCGAACAGTCAAATGAATCCTTGAAAGGGACCCCTGAGAGAGAACAGGTACAACCTGACCTTTGATAAGAACCTGAAAATGCTGAAATGAGTTGAACCAGAACCAAGGAGCAGAGAGAGCATGCATCGAGTGGGAAAGGTGAAAAGTTTAACAGAGAGGAAGACTCCTTACTTCATCTGGACGACCACCTGGACGACTACCGGAGAGCACCACGCACATGCAAATGGGAGGAGAGCTAATTAGAATGGAATGCGAGGCTGATGTTGCAACCTGTAATGAATATGTATACCTTACGTAATGTTGAAGGTATAAATAACGATTGGGATGTAACGGGATTTGAAGCCAGATTTGGGCACCCGCCCCGGCTTCCAGCGCTGAATAAAGCACCTTCATATAATCACTTGGTGGTTATGTGGTTGCTAAGCTAACAGCTTGACTTTAGTAGAGTAGATCTGGTGAGGCCTTAGGCCACAACATGAACTCTGCATAACCCAAACGCGGTATGTAATAGTGATTAACCAGTATTGAGCAACATTGTGCTAAGGTCTGAATGACACTGGTAAGAGGAAGAAAAACATGCTGACCAAGGACAGAACCAGATGAGAGACATACTCAGGAGATTACAAGACATCCTGCCCCACAACAAAGAACCACCAGTCTGAAGGAATGTAAGTTATGTGTCAAGAACTGATTGGATTGTAGCTGGCAAAACAAGGACTGTAAGGGTATAAGAACCCAGGGAAAGGCTTGAGCAGTCTCCCTCCTTGGAGGCACCCAGCTCAAGCTGATATGAGTACTGCCAAATTCTCACTGCTTTAGATAGGAGTTCATTAGGTGAATTCTGGATGCCTGGGGAGACCCATATCAACAGGGGAAACAATGCGATCTCCTAACACCATGACAATTTGGGGTATGTTTTTCAATGTCCACAAGTAATCCTTTCTATTCTTCTGAGAGAAACTGCAAGGTGGACTGTGACAAGTACCCCCTGCTCCTAACACCTGGTAACATGGATAGCATAACCAACAATAAGGCAAACATCCATAAAATGTAAAAGTAACCACCACCCCCCTTTCCAGCCCCAAGATATTGAGACAGACATTAACAGTGTGATTAAGCCTATTAGCATTACCAGGGCCCCCCTGCTGGTTTGCCAGGGGGTGGTGGCACCCATCACAGAACAGGGAAGTTAACAGCACATTAGATGGCCTATACATACACAATCAAGCAGCAGCAAGCCTTGAGTGGGACTTGAACAGGGGCTTCTGAACAGCAAAGCCTGTGATCTCGTGGTGGCCGGGCACACCTCCACTATTGTCATCTTCCCCAGAGAATTGAGTGGCTCATGTTCTTTAAGGTAAAGTGTGAGTCTAGGGTATGGTTATTGTATTGTATGCTGGTTAATGTGAATTTGACCCAAGCTGCAGAAGGTTCAAGTGCCTGAAAAGTCTAAGTAACTGAGAATTCTAGAAATTCTGTGCAAATGTAACCTATGCTAAACCCTAGGAATTATAGATAAACTATGACTGCTGGAATTTTTAGGTAATAAATTTCTAATTGTAACCACAAACCTGGTGGCCAGTCTTCATTCTGTCAAAGACCCTAAAAGAATCTGCCTGTCCTCCATACCATCAGGTGATATGAAGCTGTGGGAATAAAAATGTTTTTGCAGTGTTACATTGTTTAAAGGTAAGGAATGTGGTATTGAAATATGCTTGGAGTGATAAGAAAGCTTAGCAGATGACCTCGTAAAATGCAGACAACCAGACTCCTTAGAGCAATTAGGCGAAAATCACGGTGTCAAGTCAAGTCAGATAAGTGAAGAAACATTACCACTTCAAACAGTATAAAAGTCAAAAGAAATTTGAAAATTAACAGGCCAGCAATTGAAGGCCATATATTGTCTGTGAAGCATCCGGTAGGTTGTGAACCCCAGTCAATGGGGAAACAGGGGAGGGTCCCGGTCGTGGAGAAAGAAAGTATATGAACTGTACTATGTGACTAATAGGCGCGCTCCTGCTTGTGGGACGCCCGCCATTGCAATTGCGAGTAAAATTTCTACTTCACTGAGATCCTCACCCAAGCCTATGTTATTGGCTACAGAGTGTTTCTCACAAAGCCACCTGGAAAGAAGAGAATGTTTTTCATAATTTCTCATTAAGAATAAAGAATCTTAAAACGATATTACTACTAAAATTCCATTAGTTCATGAAGAAATGTTTCACTAGTGATTTTTCATACTCTAGTATTTCCTTGATTTCACTCCTGTACTTTCCTTCATAATTCCAAACCTAAATACTTGACAATACTTATGGAATAATATGAATAAAAAATGTAAAGGGCATTACTTTCTTATCTTTAAATATTTTTTGCTTAGTCTTTCAGAGAAAAAAAACACATACAAAAAAGTAATCTACATTTCTTTTTTATTTAGAAGATGGACATTCTCAAAGAAAGATGATCGAATCATAGAATCACTCAAGTTGGAAAAGACCTCTAAGATCATCTAGTCCAACATTTAACCTTAGTACTAAAGTCCACCAATAAACCACGATAACTAAGGTCTAAAGCTATATGTTTCTTGAAGACCTCCAGGGATGGGGACTGAACCACTTCCCAGGGCAGTCTGTTCCAACGCTTTACAACCATTTCAGTAGAAAAATTTCTACTAATATCCAACCTAAACCTCCCCTGGTGCAACCTGAGGCCCTTTCCCCATATCTTATCAGCTGGTGATGCCTCCATTTGGACAAGGAATGTATGTACCTACCAGTTTAGGCTTCAAAAGGTCTGCTCTGACCAAAGTACTGAAGTTGGAAGATAAAAGAAATGTGCCTGGTAGGTGCCTCAAATTAGTTTACTGCTGTGTTATACCAGAAGCTGTATTGCATCATGGAACCAAATGATGACTGAAAAACAGATAAGGACGCTAAGACTTCAACAAATTCATATGCACATATATAGTCTACACAAATGCAAACAGCAGTAAACTGTGCATTACATTGGTACTTAATACACATTTACTGATTTCCCCCAGATTGAGCAAGATATTGGCCAAATGATCTTCTTACAGTGGGAGAAGAGGCATTTTGATGGCCATTTCTGTCACCATTAGGAAGATCCCCTTCTTAATTGTTGGTGCTCTGCCAACTTCCATGTTCAAATAATTGTATTTATATGGTTATTACATGATCAGTGCTAAATTCCTGCATTTAGCTCCTTGATGAGGTCATAGTAAGAACACTGGTCATTTGTGAAGCTTAGTAAACTATAGCAAGAGCTCCATACACACAATAAAAATAAAGGTTAGCATCAAAGCAAAAGTTTAGAAGTTCACTACAGAAGTTTAAGCAGTAAGTTTACGTGCCAGCTCAACCTTCTGAAACATTAAGCAAGATTTTAGCAGTGCTTATAATAGAAGTATGTGCTGCTTTCTTCCTCTTTCATTTATAAATGCAGAAGTAATTACTGAAAGCATAAATAGTCCTGTTACTACCACCACAGAAATCCAGTTGGTAACACTGACTAAAAAAATACTGCAAGGAAAACAGGCAAATATCAAAATTAAAAAAAAAAATCAAATATCAAATATCAAAAAAAAAAAAAAGGTAGGAGAATGTTGTCCAAGGCCTTTCATTTACTTTTTAAAGCCTGAGGTTTAATATGTCCTCACTGATCAAAGTTTCTGCCTGCATCCATCAGGACAGCACCCTTGGCACTGGCAACCTCTCCATGGGTGCAGGCAGCACGGCTGCTCTTTGGAAGGAACAAGTGCCATATCATCACCCCAGTTGTGCTCTCAGCTCAGAAGATACCTGAATGGAACAGGTTTTGAGGGACTCCTCAATATCCCCAGGCTGAGGTTGAATTTGTATTTGTTTTATTAACATATGACACATCCACAAGCCACAGGCCAAAAGGTAACAGGGTTAGTAAAAGCTATTCTGTAAGTTTATATTCAACAGTGAGTTCTTGCTTTTGAATTATGAGAAGAACCACCCTGTATATCACATCTATCTGTATTCAATCAGGTCTACTGATACAAGAAATGTGGTATTTTCATCTACCCTTTACTTCTATTTTTTTGTATAGCAGGTGGCGTCTCTTAGTAGTGTTGATTCCTGGTGCTATGTCTTGTCAGTTATAACAGTTTACTTGGTGTAAGCAGAAGACATCAGATAACCATAGTCAACCACTTCCTGAAATTCAGCATAGAGACAGACTTTCCATTATAAAGCTAGCAAATGGTTTTGCAATGGTAACGTTCATTCTGTTCCAGCTGGTGATCTGTTCTGCTCTTATGTATATACCCATGTTTACAGCAACTGGAAAATTGCAGATTCCTGTGCTTTGCTGCACATTCTCACTCCCTTCATAAAACCTAATTCTAGATGTTAGCAAACAAGCAGCAGTACAGGACAGAGAAGTGTACAGATGCTGAGAAGTGTATAGACCTCATCTATTTTTGCATCCTGCAATGTTTCTGTAGTCAAATTAAAGTGTAAAGATCTCGGAGCTATGCATGATGCTGACCAGCAACATTAAATGGGAAGACAAAAGCAGCATACATATTCCTAGGTACTACACCTGAAAAATTGGGGATAGATTGATAAAGGAATGTCATTTTTGAAATCATATAGCTTAAAGCAGCTATTAATAAAACTAAGTGAAAAGTGATTAAGCAGGATGCTCATTGCACAACCTTTCTTTGTATCACTTAAGTGTGACCAAATAAAGTCCACCTGAGAAGGAGAAAGGCTGAGCCAAGAAGAATCCACCCCAATCTTACAGTGGACACAACATATCAGGAGATGGACTCCTGGCACTAAGTCACTTCAGCGTGCTCATACAATAAAGTTTAGACATGATCAATAAAACTAGTATTTCTTCCCCACACTATCAGGTGTCAGTTTGATTCAAGGTGACACAAGCACTACAGAACATTACTGAAAAATTATTCCTCATTTTTTAACTCATTACTATCTGTAAAAACTGTTAAAAAGCAACTAAGAGACTAGAAAGGACCAATTAAAACACCCGGTGAACACTGCTCTGCAATTTAATGATTACAGTTCTATTGATTAATCTTGTCAAACCATTTTCAGCAAAAAGAATGATTTTATTATAATGGGTGAATAAAATGTCTCAAAATTCACCTATTACTTTTATTGGGTTAAAACAGAAGTCACCTAATTCCATTTAGGTAAGGACTAGGAAGCAAATCAGGTTCACTTTCCAAAATTATGTTAGACTTTATAAGATTCCCCCACTGCTGCAGGGTAAACTGGAGAACACAAATATACATTTTTGCCTCTGATAATTTAAGACCATGAGCAAAGTGAATATTTCCTATTATTTTTAGGTACAAAGCAGTGTAGTAGATAGCATGGGCTTGCACAGGAGAAAACTATGCAGCAGATAAAGTAGTGTGAAGAAGTGTGTGAGTGGTTTCAAGTCAGAAGACCAGACATCATAGACTTTTCTAAGGGACTTTGTCTGAATATATTCTAAAGTAGAAGTGGCTTTTTTTTCTTATTTTTTTTTTTAATGCTACATTTAGTTATATTTTTCTCTTGTTCACAGCTAAGAGGAAGACAATTGAAATAGATTTTTCTCATGACGGTTTCATTATTATGTAACTGTATAGTTAACATGGAGTTACTCCTGATTTAAGCTAAAATAAATCAGACTAGTTCTTACAGATGTTAAGCTTAAGCTAAGCTGAAGAAACGCTCATGGTAAATCAGAGAACAGGGGAGTGGAGATAAGTGCAGCAACTCCTGATGGACACTGTCCTCAGAGAGGCAGTGTTGAAGGACTTGTTTCTCTTTTGCATGTTCATGGAGTATTGCTGGTTTGGTCAGCCAACCGAAAACTTGGAAGTGATAGCCCTGCAGTTACTTGTAGACTTGAGGGTATTTGGTGAAAGTTTAGTTAAACTTAAAATTAGCATAAATTAAAAACAGAACATTTGCAAGAATTTAAGCTTTGTCACCTTTAACAGTTCCCAAATTAAGCACAAAAGCAGAATAAAGTGATTTGTTGCAAAGACTTTGGTTGCAGGCAAGTTGTCTTGATCATTATCAGGTCCTCCTATTTTTCTTAGACTTTTTCATTTCTGTTGCTCTACAGTTCTCTTAAGAGACCTTCATTGCTCCAATTACTCTTCCTTTCATTCTCATATCTGTATAGTATGCCCTTCAAGCTTTAATTCATATGAGAGCTTTGGCACTAGGCAAACTATTCATAGAATCATTGAATATTCAAGTTGGAAGGGGCTTACAAGGAACATCAAGTACAACTCCTGGGTCCCCAAAGGACCACCCAAAAAATAATCAGATCACATGTCTGAGAGCATTGTCCAAATGCTTCTTGAACTCTGGCAGGGTCAGTGCTGCCACCACTGCCCTGGACAGCCTGTTGCAGCGCCTGACCCGCCTCTAGGTTCAGAACCATTTCCTAACACCCAGCCTAACCCTCCCCTGTCCCAGCCCCATGCCGTTCCCTCGGGTCCTGTCGCTGTCCCCAGAGAGCAGAGCTCAGCGCCTGCCCCTCCGCACCCCTCGTGAGGGAGCTGCAGGCTGCCATGAGGCCTCCCCTCGGCCTGCTCTTCTACAGGCTGAACAATCCAAGTGACCTTGGCTACTCCTCATACATCTTGCCCTCTAGACCCTTTACCATCTTTGTTGACCTCCTTTGGACACTGACAGCTTTATATCTTTCCTATAATGAAAGGGAGATAAGAGAGTCTTAGTAGATGGGATGCTGATTAATGAATACCTAGATTGCTGTATTGAACTAGCAGATGTTGCTGCTAACTATTGTACAAACTAATTGAAGCAAGAAGTTTTGGGGCCCCTCACAAAGGGTAACTCCTAATGAAGATGGAGAACCTGTCTCAAGAACCAGCTGAAACCGCTCCTGTGGTTCGGACAAAAGCCAAGGACCCAAAGCACAAGCACCAGAGAAAAAGGTGAAAAGTTCAGATATGAGGAAGAGGAAGGAAGAGCCTAACTTCATCTCAAGAGACCACCTGAGACAACCACCAGAGAGCAGTACACAGGTGCGGATGGGAGGACCACATGTAGATTAGTTCTCGGAACTAATTATAATACAAGATGGGCATAGGTTATGCATATGTATAAGTGCATTACAAAATTCATGCATATGTAAGCTTACACTGTATATAGCTAGGGCACACATTGTTAAGAGTTAGCGTAACTCTGAGCTATTATCCCTTATGCTCCCGGTGCCGAAATAAAGGCACACCCACTTTATAACTTACTTCATTGTGAGTTGTGGAGTGTTTTTGCGTATCAGTACTGTGGTGCCCAGAACTGCACATTGTACTCGAGGTGAGGCCGCACAAGCACAGAGTACAGCAGGACAATCCCTTCCCTTGACTGGCTGGCAGTGCTGTGCCTGATGCACCCCAGGGTACTGTTGGCCCTCCTGGCCACCAAGGCACACTGCTGGCTCATGTTCATTTTGCTGTCAACCAAAACCCCTAGATCCCTTTCTGCGGGGCTGATCTCCAGCCTCTCATCCCCCGGACTGTACGTATAGCCAGGGTTGTCCCTTCCCAGGTGTAGAATCTGGCACTTGCTCTTGTTAAACTTCATATTGCTGGTGATTGCCCAGCTCTCTAATCTGTCTAGATCTCTCTGCAAGGTCTCCCCACCCTCAAAGGAGTCAACAGCTCCACCCAATTTGGTATCATTCATGAACTTACTCAAAAACCCTTCAAGTCCTACATCCAAATTGTTAATGAAAGCAATGAAGAGGACTGGGCCTAAAATGGAGCCCTGGGGAACCCCACTAGAGACAGGCTGCTAGCCTGATATCACCCCATTTACAAGAACCCTTTGGGTCTGACCCATCAGCCAGTTGTTCACCCATGTTATTATGCTTTTATCTAACTGTATTCTGGTCATTCTGTCTAGAAGGATACTGTGAGAGACAGTATTGAAAGCTTTACTGAAATCCAGAAAGAATACATCAACTGGCTTCCTTTGGTCAACTAGCTGTTTGACCTTGTCATAAAAGGAAATTATATTTGTTAAATATGGCTTTCCCTTAGTGAACCCATGTCAGCTCTGACCAGTGACCTCATTGTCCTTCAGGTGTTTTTCAATAACTCCCACAATAATCTTCTTCATAATTTTACCAGGTACTGGAATGAGACTGACAGGCGTGTAATTGCCAAGATCTTCTTTCTTGCCCTTCTTGAAAATCGGGACATTTGCCAGCTTCCAGTCAACTGGGACATCTCCAGATTTCCAAGACCATTGAAAAATAATAGAGAGGTCCCGTGATGACATCAGCCAGCTTTGAGTACTCTGGGATGAATCCCATCAGGCCCCACAGACTTATATGCATCCAGGTGGGGCAGTAAATCCCACACAAGTTTGGGGTTATCTGGAAGTTTATCATTCCTGCAGTTACAGTCCTCCAACTTAGGGCAGCTGCAGTCCCAGAGCCCATCACTGCTGTTGAAGACAGAAGTGAAAAATGCATTAAATGTCTTCTCCTTTGTTTATATCTCTGCTTGTTAGGTGACCATCTTCATCAAGTATTGTACCAATGTTTGCTCTAGTCCTCCTTTTCCCATTAACTTACTTAAAGCCTTTTTTATTGTCCTACACACTCCTGGCCAGCTTCAACTCTAATTGAGCTTTGGCTGCCCAGATACTCTCTGCAAAGGTAAGCAGTATCCTTGTAGTCCTACCACATTGCCCAACCTTGCTTCCAGCAGCCATGTACTTTCTTTTTCCACCTAAGCTCTTGAAGATCCCTGTGCAGCCAAACCAGTTTTCTGTCCTTCCTGCTTAACTTCTGACGTTTTGGAATTGCCTGTTCCTGTGCTTTTAGGAGGTGGTGCTTAATTGCTGACCAGCACCGATGGACCCCAATGTCTTTAAGAGCAGTTTCCCAGGGGACCTTACTAACTAGTTCCCTGAGCAGTCTGAAGTCTGCTCTCCCCAAATCCAGGGTTGAAATTTTGGTGGCAGTTTTCCTATCACCAAAGAGTTTTAATTCAACTACCTCATGGTCACTATGAGCAAGGCAGCCATCTATCACCACTTTACCCTCCGGACCCTCCCTGTTTACAAACAACAGGCGTAGGAGGGCAACTTTCCTAGTCAGCTCTCTTAGTACCTGTACCAAGAAGCCATCACCAACATGCTTCAGGAGTCTCCTGGACTTGTCTCAGCTGTGTGATATTCCCAGTTTATATCTGGCAGGTTCAAGTCCACCATGAGGACAAAGGCATCTAGATCTAGAAGTACCTCAGTTTTTTTAAAGAATAGTTCATCAGTGTCATCATCATGCTTGGGTGGTCTATAGTAGACTTCCACAACAACATCTCCTTTATTTGCTTGTCCCTTGGTCTTTACTCAGAGACTCTCAACCACATTGTTGCTGACTGCTAGCTCCATATAGCCCAGTGCCTCCGTTACATACAGTGCCACCCCCTGCCCCACCTGCCCTGCCTGCCCCTTCTGAAGAGCTGGCCTGTAAACATCCATTGCAACACACCCAGCACAGGCCTCTTCCCACCAGGTTTCACTTACACCAATGACGTTGTAGCTCTGGTATTGGGCCAAGGCTTCTAGCTCCTCTTGTTTGTTTCTCACACTGCATGTGTTTGTAAAGAAACATTCCAGATGTGTTTCATTGAACCCAGCCCCTCATGGGGCAGACTAAACAGTCTCGCTAGCATGCAGTCCCTCAATTATTGGTGTGCAGTCCCATAGCTTATCACTGGCAGGCCTGTTTTGGTCCATTCCCCCCTTCAAATCTAGTTTAAAGCTCTATCAATCAGCCCTACCAACTCCTGGGCAAAAATCCTTTCCCCCCACTCTGAGAAAGGTGCTCCTCATCAGGAACCAGTAGGCCTGGTGTCATGTAGACCTTCCCATGATCAAGGAAACCAAGACCGCATCAGCAGCACCAGCCTTGGAGCCATGTATTGATCTGTTGGGTCTGCCTGTTCCTTTCAGTATTGATCCTTTCTACTGGAAGGATGGAGGAAAACACTACCTGTGCATCTGATCCTTCAACAAATTGCCCCAAAGCCCTGAAGTCCCTTTTGATCACTCTTGGACTTCTCCTTGCTATCTCATCACTGCCAATGTGAAAAAACCAAAAACACTTAATTTTTCAATCGCCTTTAACTTTTACTTGCACAGTTCCTAGCTATAACATACTGTGTCCTTTTCCCGGAAATGCTTATTTTATATATGCTCCAATTCTATTCCCTCGCTTGTGTCTTATAAGACTTGAAAACCACCCAGCTGATCTTCATAAAACAACCACTAGTACTTACATGTTGTGCCTACACTAGCAAAATTAGGAAGCTTCTGGATATGCCTAGGCCACGGTTTAGCACAGAAGACTTTAAGAGCATATGTTCCTCAGCTGGACACAAAGTCCAAGCCACCTCCTGCAGACAGGGAGAACAGCATGCTGCAGAGCTGCCCTCCTGCTGTACCAGCATGCTGCGCTGCAGCCTCAGCATCCCCATCACAGCACAGAGGGAAGGAGACACATGCCAGTCAGCTCCAAACCTTCACTGGGCACTATAAATCTTCTAACGTTCAGAGAAATGCATCTTCCCATGTCACCGCTCCTCACCTCCATCCCACTTACACCCTTTTTTTCAAATCTGTTCTCCATTTACATTATGGACAATTGCATCCCTACTCTGTGGTAAAGCCTTATTCTCCCCAACAAGTTAAAAATAAACAGATTTATGAGTAGTTTTTACAGATCAACCACCCACAAAGGTTCAAATCAAGTCTAAAAATCCGCTATGCAGACCACTCCTGAGATTATAGTTGTCACCTCACATATCATTTCAGCATACACTGTCGTTTGCTCATGTGGATTAAGAGTGGAAAGTTTTAAACACAAGTGACCTGCAGCTGGGGTGACCTGGAGCCTGGAGAGCAGTGATGCAGGAAAATACATATATCATACTTATCGTTGTTTACCCTTTGTGTGCTTGACAAGTAGGACAACTGCACATAGATAACAGGCATATGACAGACTTAGAGGTGCCCTATTGGACACGCTCGAGATCCCTGTCCTGATACAGAGAAGATCAAAGCGCAGCAGTAAACTGCAGCTGCAGGAGTCCTCGATAAACAGGCATAAAGAGCAGGGGAGGAGATTCTCCTGGACAGAGTTCCACGGTGCCTGTGTCCCCGCTTGTGTGCCTCTCCCCACATGTTGATTCAGGGATCCCCCAGTGGGAAAGGTAATGAAAATAAATACTCTGCATTTCACCCTTGGTTCTGTGGTTGTTCCTGCATCCTGCCTGTGCTGGCTCATACAGCTAGATACAAAACAATCAATGGGCATGTGAATGGTTGCTTATAGAAATCTAAGTCACATTACTTGTCCTATCCAAACAAAGGAATTGAGCATTTCTAGCTTTTTTTGTGAATTAATCCAATGTAGAAATTCAAGGGAAGCATAACATTTAAGTGGGGGAGTCTGAGAGATCAATCATCTGTAAAGTAACAGGAAACAGATGCACAGCTGGAAAAGGTCTACTGAAGAGGCAAAAGGGTGATGAATATTGTTTGAACCATTCATTATAAGGCAATAACACAAAACGCAGCACATGTGCAGGAACATTAGGACAAGCACAAAACTGCAGAAAGGAGTCTACCTCCCTGACAAGTAGCACTGGAAAAGTGAGTGAAAATGAAACGAGAAGAGCTACTATAGGAGCCTCAGCTCCACTTCCTCTGAAAATGCTTTATCATGGTGATATCACACACTGCCTCAGGACGGCTGATCAACTTCTGCCCCAGCAAAGCCCTCGCTTACTCTGAGCCCTGCCCAAGACCCATCTCAGTGCCCCAATTCTCTACTGTGCTGCTATCTTCTCCCAGTCTTCTCAAGGCTGGGGAGCCAAAGTGCAGGGGCTGAGCTGTTCTTGCCCCAGCTTCATACCTGAACTCTAACACTGTAAGCAGTCCAGGGTTAAGCAAATATTTGCTTGGGCCTCTATTGTCTACTAGATTCTAGTCAAGAATAGCCTAAATCCTTCTGCTTAAAGCTACTTTAATTCAGTAAGCTTGTAAAGTAAGCACAGACTGCACCCTTAGCCTAAGGGATGCTAACAGGCACACACTGCTTAGAATTCGTAATACTAAACCAGAACTTTCGGACCGCAGTCTCTCATTCACAAGGTTTAAAGTCCTGCAGAACCTTAAGTCTCAGTGACTTCATGCAAAACATTTTTTACTCAATGTGATTGCAAATTCTTGCCAGCATTTTGACCCTCAAGTGAAATCTTTTAGCCAGCCCTATGCAGCAGCTTGTCAAACTTCAAGCCCATGCCTAAGAGGCTCTGGTAAAGCATCTCAGATACTCTCCAGTTAGCACCAAACTGCCCAGACCCATCTGTCTGGACTCTGAGATTCTGCATCCAGCTATCAAAAGCTGATTCTAACATGGATCTTGACAGTCTCGTGCAGAATCAAGTTTACTAGAAAGTCTCATTTCACTGCCTTTTGTCTTCCAGAAGTTCACCACTTATCAACACCTTTGAGCCTCTTAAAGGCTTGCATATATTCATTACAAGGCTCTGCTTTGTCTTTACATGAGATGATTTCTGAAACTGCTAGAGAGAAATAAGAGGAAACATTGGAGTTTTTTTTTTTTTTTTTCTCTATATCCACTGTAGAGACTGACTGCACAGACTCTTATTGTGATCAATTAAGAGTCTTTATTGCAGGCTGGCTATGCTCTTTTTATACACTTTCCTCCCAAATATTTTCCTTCAAAAACCCTCCAACCCCACCTTTACAGGCCGTTGGTCCCTTTGCCTTGTTATTTGTTGATCCTTGTCTCAACGCATCTCTTGGGCTTGTGGGTACCTTATCACAGCCTCCTGGTCCCGTGGCTGGTTCTGGTCATGCTCTGTTACTTTTCTTCTCCCCTGGGCCTTGTAGCAGTCTTTGCTCTTATCTCCTCTTGTTATTTATCTATGCCTCAGGCTCCATGGTGACTCTCATCCTCCACATCTCTCTTGTCTTCCAGAACTACCTTCTTTGACTCATGTGGTCACAAGTCCTTTATCTATGTACATTGCTAATTAAACCCACTTTGTCTATATGATTATAGATCCTGCAATCCACTACAGAAGCCACTATAGCCCAGCATTGCTTGTGGCATCCTGCACAAATACAACCTTAGTTCCAGCTCCAAAAGGGGAACTATAGAGGCTATATTATCACTACCTGTCTGTTATTCACGATGTGCCCCCACCATCATTCAGACTGGTGAGATTAGCAGGTTAATATTCTACAGTCACCCTTTGAAGGAACGAAAGCAGGACACCAGGTCCAGTTTCAGAATGAAACGCATCAATTGCAGTTTGTAGTGACAGCAGAGTCTACTGAGACATGACCTACACTGGCTAGCAATGTGAGATACTGTGGCCTCAGGAAAAAATATACTTGTTAGCATGGAAAAAGGATCTTATTCATACAGGTTAATGAGCCAGACAGCAGGAACAGTTCATAACTGTCAGACAAAGAAACATTCCAGTGTCAGAGATAAAGCACATGCAATACCCCTAAACTATCTGTAAATGGAATAAGGGTAAGCCAATTTTACAGAGCTCACTCGACAGCAGAAACTCAAGAGCTAATTGCTTAATTACAGTATACGTGGTTGTCTTATTCTTTATTTATGGAAGTGTTCAGGAACTGAGATGATTTAGTTATTTATCAAATACATTGCCTAATTGCTATAAGTTATTAATGCAGGAAATAAATAATAAACTCACCCTAACAGTTACAGAAGGGAAAGGTGCTTATATATTTATAAAGTTATTTCACTCATTCTCTTATATTCTAAGCATCAAAGGTGGGTGCATCAGAGCAGACTGACCAGAGCCACCTGAAGGTCACACAGAGGATGCAGAACAGCTACAAAGTCTTCTCCACATCTCTTGATTGGCTATGACAGAAGTTTTGGTTGTTTTTTGGACAGGTCCTGGAAAAGTTTATTATTAATTATTATTATTATTGTTATTATTATTTTATTAATTATATATTAATTCTAGTGTGAACCTTGCTCCTTTCAGCACCCTTAAGTCCTCAGACTTGTTACTACTCATTTTTGTTTTCCTGCTTCAGGTATTTCTAGGGCTATAATCTGTCTTCCTGCTGCTCTGAAGAGAAGAGAAAAAGCATATGCAGCGTGCTAGAATCTCATTACCCACCTCCTGTTGTAAGGAGCATGCCACATAGCAGAAAAATGCTGCTCCCTAAGGGAAAGGCACCCAGACAGTAAGTAAGGAGCAGACCAGCAATACCTGAGCAAGTTAAGTAGATAAAACCTGGAGACTGCAATTAAATCCAACCAAGGATTCAAAGCATAAGACAGTATCATAGCAGTGCTGCAGGTCCAGGGTTGAGCTAGTTCATAGGTTGAATGGAGGACCAAGGTGCTCTGTAGACAAGTATTAGCATAGCTATAGCCAAGATGAAAACCCACACTCTACCACCACAGTTTTAACAGAGAAGGAATGCCCAGGACTCAGCTTAAATAGAGTTCCTAAACCTCCTGTTGTGGTCTTGTCCACTAGGGCTTATTAGTGTCCTCAGGGCCCTAACACTGCAGGTCTTCTGCTGATAACTCAGCTGCGCTGTAGCCATGTTGGAGTGCAGGTCTCTGGACGTGATGAAAAAAAAAAAAAGTATATTCCTTGGTGCTTTCCACTTTTATTGCTGTTAGTCATCTCCCTGGTTAGGGATCAACACTAGGTATTCTTTTAATCCTTCATCTATTGTTTTTCCCTCTGCTTTCACCTGCAAACATTACTATTCATAATTCACTCATGTTAATCATCTTAATACTGCTTTTACAAAACCTTACATTAGTGAGGCTAAGATATAAACCTATATATATGTTTTGCTTCTCCAAGTAAACATAAAATGGAATCTCTACCAACATCCATGTGCCCTGTCATTGTCTCAGTGGTAAGTATCTATTACTCTAGTGGACTAGTGCTATGTCTATAATCATCTATATTGCAATAAAGCAGGTACTTTTAGAAAGGACTTGGCATTTTTAGATTGCCTTCTTTCACTCTTTGTAGCCTGTGACATTTCATGGAAGTAACAAGGTACTGTAATCAGCATTTTTCTCTATCTTTCTGTCTTTCCTTCTTTCTGTCTTTCCTTCTTTCATGGGAAAAGGCCTTACTGTCCTTCTCTCTCTTTAAAATCACTTCCTAGCTGAGTGACACCTTTATCAAAGCTCAGGTCATTAGAGTAGATGCCATGTAATCAGGAAAGCTGGTAGAGCAAAGAATGTATTAGCAGTTCATTATAGCAATTGTAGATTCATAGAAAGTAATTAGGTATAAAGTGACCTGTTTGTATTTCATCTTGCGAAAGTAAAACTGAGCTGCCTATTCCAGCAAGTTCTTCAAGCACTGTGTTACAGCAACGCTTCTAAGGGCAGTGAGGACTGTGCCTGACTGACTCATCAGGCCATCACAACCATAAGATTTCCATTAACAAGACCTATGTTGAAATCTACATGGGAAGCATTTTTATTGTTATTTTCAAAATAAAATTACGCAGTGAGACCACTCTGCTTAACCTCAAAACACGTAATTGAACATGTTAAACTGACCACACCGCTCTGAAGAACTCAGGGTTGTTTTATATGGGGCAATCAAAGAAAGATCTGAACTTCTGTGGGAACGCAGAAGTTCCTTAATACGTGCTATGGGTTAGAAGACACTGTGTAGGAAAGTTACTGTAATATGTAGATAGTGAACAGTCACAAAGTCTATAGAATAAAAAAAAAATGAAGCTATTCTGAAGGTCTCAGGCAGAGTATGATAGATGAGTAAAATGTAATCTGCAGCGTAGCAGAAGTCTACTAGTTGTAAATAAATACTCAGTTGAAAATTACTTTAGGATGTCTCAATGCACCTACATTCCCACAAGTCTGTTTGGCCAGATGTGTTTATTTGTGTATCTTATTCTGAACCAGGAAAAGATTTCATCATTTACAATGATGGCAAATTCAAGGCATCCTGTATGTGTGGTGTATTCACTATGCCTGAAAACTACAGTCTCCCACACAGAGATGTCTGTATGGGTCTGTCATGACGTCTGTCACTCCAAAGCTCTGCAGCTGCACTGGTGTAGCTACAACTCACCTCTGAACACCCCTCTCTTACTTAACAGACCAGTGCTCATGGATACATGCACAACAACATAAGCACATAATCTGTGTGGTAAATCCTTCCATCATGTAAAACAGCTATGGTTAGCTGTGGAAGGTTGTCAAACTTTTGTTTAACATGTTAAAATTACAACTCTGAAAGATACTGCTCAACTGTGACTACCTCTAAACCTTTCTAAACTCAAACAGGCATTATTTATGGTTAAGGCAGTCTCCCCTCTTTTCTTCTTCTTCTTAGGTCTTTGGAAATTTGTGAAGTAGACAAGAGAGATAATGTAATAGCTTTGTACAGCACTATTAATTCTGAGAAAGGTAAAACAAAAGGTGTTTTTGATTGTTTACTAAGGCACACAGTAAGCATAGTGCAAAAGGTATATACATGTATTCTCTTAATGAACCATTGTTTTATAGATTAAGTTTTTAATGAACCTTGGACAGGAATAAATTCACAACCTATTCACTGACCCCAGAACAAGAATAGATGCTATGCATGAATAGTATGTGCCACATCTAGAAAACATCATTTATGTTATCAGAAAAGTGTATCGTGAAGGATGTCAAAGAAAAAAAGGAGCTAGCCGTTGGAAATCAGCCAACCACTGTACAAAAGTTGCATAACTTTTCAACATGAATAATTGTATAAAAACCTACTGAAACAGAATGATCTTTCGATTGTGTGCAGGGCTACAACAAAATTAGCTGTATGTGGGTGCCATTGTTTTGGAACCAGTTATGCAGCATGAATCACTCTGGCATTCATTAATGCTTCATTTGCAAGTAACGCCTTACTGTAATTAAAGAAAACAAACCACAAAAGTTTGTGTAGGACCTAGTATCCTGCTCTTGAAGCCCTGCTGCAATGTGAGTACAACACTGGGTTATGATACATTGGGATTGTTGTCTAGCTCCACAATGAATCAAAATGTTCTCTTACAGCACCAGTTCTGATCTCTTCTGTTTTGCCTTAAAAAAGTCCTTCAGAATCATGACCTGTCTTCTTAAACGAAATGCAGCTGTTATTTTGGAAACCAGGTTTTAATCAAATAAAGTTGATCCCACACACACCTCTGACAGGAGGAGGGAAGCTTGGTAACTGTTGATAATCGTAAAAAAAAAACAAAAAACAAAAAAAAACTACTGAGGTTCTCATTGTCACAGGGAAGAAAGGAAAACCAAACAACGTGACTGCCAAGTTCAATTTATTCAGCAGACCAAGCAATGGGTAGGTTGTGCTGAGGAAAGCTTCTCATTCACACACATGCACAAAGACAAACACATCCCCATTTACCTGCCCCATCCACCACTTTGACCAGATGGTGCAGTCAAGCTCTGGGGACCTGACACTCGTTCTGTCCGACCTGGCTCAGTGTCAGGCTCTTGGGCAGCAGCTTTGTCTGGCGTGTACCCAGACATTACCTTGCACCCTCTGCCTCCTAACAGTGTCAGACATCCCGCTAAGGATCTCTACTGCTAAGAGTTTTTGTACCCTGATGTCAGCACAGGCTGCCAGCCAGTATATTGTGATATACTTTTCCAGCAGTTTCAGGCATCGCTCTGTAAGAGGAGATTTAAAGGCAGCAGGAGGAGGTCACAGACTCATGGTATGGGAAGTCCTCACTCCAACATCTCCTGATGTGGTTCCCACTATACACTCATACATTTTGTTCCTGTTAACGTTCTCCTGTCAGTTGTCAACCCAGGGCCACTCAGTTCTTGTTGCACAGTCTTGTTTGTCATGACTTACCACTCTCAGCTCATCTTTGCATTGTGCTCAACTCTTGGTCAAGATTAGGCTATAGTACTCCTTTTACTAACTTAAAAACTCCAGGCCTTCCCACTCTCATGGTGTCAGCTGGCATGATGGGCTAGGTGAGATCCTTACACAGATTTAGTTCAAAATAAAAACTGGAATTCCTGAAATGGATCGCTAGGCATGGTCTTGCTCTTTAACAGACCGGTTTTAAAAAATATCTAAGCATATATGTTCCAGCATGAATTCTGGAAACTTGCTGCTTACCACCTTAACTCTGTCATGTCACTGAGCAATAACAAGATTTAAGACCATTGCTAATAAAATTTAAGTCACAACATCTTCCTTGGAAAGTACAGCTAGAAGTGGCAGTCAATAGTTGGTGAAGCAGTTTCTGGGCTCTTGCTTCTAGATGTTCTGGGATCTTCTTCTGGAATCATTGCCAAAGGACCTCTGGGAACACTTTTAGGAAGTGTTTTAGATGCTTGAGGGTGCCTGCTGCTGTTGGGAACAGATAGGTATAGGAGGCCTTGGTTTCTATCAAGATGTAGCAAGGCTAAAGAGCTCTGTCAGCTGTCTTTGATCAAAGGGCCCTTGGAGTTTTTGTTCCAGCTGATGATGATCAGGGAGGGTCTGGCACCCTTTCAGCCACTGCTTGGGAGAGGTCTGTATATAAGAGCTGGGCCTAAAAGGGAGGTTATAGAGTACAGTGAGCTGGTAGAAAGGTTGATGTAGGAGATCTGACAGCCTTTTCTAATAATAGTGTATACTTCATTAATGGTGGGGGTGTACTGTAGGGCACTGATCTTAGCAGACATTGGAAAAACTTCTACTGTGATGTTAGAGGCCTCAATTCAGATGGAGCTTCAGAAGGAGGATATTGGTTGGGGGCAGTGATACCTGTCTCCTCTTAATGGACAGGAAATCCTTTTAGCTGAAGGAGGCATGCATTTGTTAAGGAGTTATATTACCCTGCAAAAGAACTGCAGCATGGGGTCTAGATTCCATCTCATAATCAGAGATGGAAGAGATTGGTTGGATTCTGTGATACTATAGCTTCAAGAGTTTCTGGAGGTACATGCTAAAAGAAGAGCATGCTGAATTTGCATATTTGGATTGGAAGGGGTGGGTTTCCAGGATAGCAAAGGTTAGAAGCTGGTGACTTCTGGCACTAAGAGGAAAGTTTATGTTCTGACTGAAGTCTTACAACTACAGAATAGCTTCAGCGTCTTGCAGAACAGAGGCTGGGTGCTCTGTCAAATGAAACACTGGAGCTGGTTATGATGGAGCCACACAAGAGCAGCAGAACAAAACATCGGAAGTTAGTGGAGGGTGACTCCTCTGCTGTAGGGAACAGGCCTGTCTGCTGGCCTGTTGCCTTTATTGTTTGCAAAGGACGTGGACTTCAGACATTATGGAGAGCTTGCAAGTTTTCAAGGCTCTCAGATTATTGTACCTATGCTGATTTTTTTTTTTTATTTTTTTTAATGGGGCATCAATGATATTGCCAGAGGAAACCCGGAAAGTATCAAGTGTCACGCATATGGTTCAAAGCTGATGGTTAAGGACATAAGGTCCCATGTGATGTTTATTCAGTTCTGTTAGTCAATAACAGGGTTTTGGTTTGTATGTTTGTGGCATGGTCTCTGAGGACTAAATACTGCTTGACAGAGATAGGATCAACTGTGCCAAGTTTAAGCTGGTGGGGAAGAAGCCAACAGGATGGCCAACCTCATAAGAGCTTTTAACTAAGAATGATAGGGGAAAAAATGACAAGTGAGAAATTCTAGATCAGATTAGCAAGCAAATGGTGGTGTTAGATGTGAACAAAGGGGATCTAATCAATAAAACAGGGCTCAAGTGGTGTCAGCCCAAATACATGCATATAATGCTGTCCTGTTGACCATTGTTTGTAGGGGAAGGCATTAACCTCTTTTTAGGAAATCAGTATGATTGGGTGCCTCTCTGAAGCATCTGTACATTTAATGCATGCATCATGGGGAACAAACAGAAGCAATGAGAGTCCTGTGCCCCACTGTAGAGCTACAGTATCACCCCAGTAATGGAGACAAGGTGGGATATTTCATCAAACTGGAGTATTACAGTGAATGGATATAGGCTTTTTAAGGACAGGTTAGGAAGGGCAAGTTCTCTCTCATGTGAGAGGGTAGTGGGGACTACATGGAGTTCTGACTAGGGGCAGACAGTTTGATAAGAGCTTATGGCTCAGGATTAGTGGGTAGACCAACAATGATAATGGTGTGGTGCATGTCTGCTACAGCTTGTGTTATTAGGATGGAGTTCTAGATGAGTCTTTCAGGCACCTAGAAGCCCCATGTTTGCATGCCCTAGTCTCAATAGAAGTCTTCAGCTATCCCAATGTCCCCTGCAAGGTCAATGTTGCAGGGCACAAGCAATCCAGGAGACTTCCGTAGTGCCCTGACAAGTTTTTGTCACATAAGACTGAGGAATTGATCCCTACAACCAATGTAGAACTGGGAGGCATAGGTCAGGGCAGCCTTGTCAGCAGTTGTAATGAGATGGAGTTCAGGATCATGAAAGGAGGGAATGAGGCCAAAAGCAGGGTCATAGCTTTGGACTTCAAGAGGTCAGTCTTTGTCCTGTTCATGTGTCTACTTGGATGAATCCCGTGTGATATTCTGAAGAGAAGATACAGGAAAGGTGGTTAACTTCTTCTTTTTCTTCTTTTTTTTTTTTTTCCAAGGACAACCTCCTCCATGATACTGTCCATCTCAGCACACAGGGAATTTTACAAACGTGGCAGAGGGGTATGTATGGATGACCTAGGAGCTTCTGGCTAAACTCAAACATGAAAGGAAGCATACAAGAGGTGGAAGCATGAACAAGTAGCCCAGAAATCACAGAGCTGCTGTTGAGTGTGAAGGGTTGGGTTAGGAAAGCTCAGTTGAATCTGGTGAAAGATGTGGAGGGCAATGAGAAGGGCTTCTACAAGTACATCAGCAATAAAAGGAAAGGTAAAGAATGTGGGCTTAAGCCTAAATGGGGCTGGGAACCTGATGGAAAAAGTATTCAGTGAGTTAACATAGAAGGCATTATGAAGAGTGACTTCAAGCAAAATCTAGGTGGAGTTTAACTGTAGGTTTTGCCTGTATACACTCATATTTTAGCATGAATGACTGCTAAATAACCTGAGCACATGGTGTGATGACAGTGTGTGCTGTTTCTTAACATAACCTGTATGCACTGTTTGTAAGAGCTTGATCCCATGGGAATGTGTAAAAGCGTAACACTCTTGGCAAACTTCAGCGTACAAACTTCAGTGTACCGTCTAGAACACTGAGTATTGTATAAGTAAAAGACTGATAACTCTCTTTATCCAGAAGAATACTACTAAGATGTGAAGAGCAGTGAAGTCATTGAACCTTATCACAAAGTGCAGTTCTGCACAGAATGCTATGGGTCTATCAGAGAGGACCATCTAATGCTGTATATTTGCATGGTTTCCAGCAGTAAAAGGGATATGTAAGAGCTCTTGAGAACTCTTAACAGACTTTTTCTCTTAAACATCCTGTGCTTTTTCCCAAGTTTCAAATGAACCAGCTCCTCACACTGCAAGACAGACATGAAGGCTGAGGTCCTCAGTGCTTTTTTCACCTTGGTCTTTACTGGTAAGGCTTGCATTCAGGATTCCCAGGTCCCTGAGATGAGGGGGAATGTTGGGATAATTAGATGGTGAGGTACACTAGAAACAGCCAACTGTCAGGTTATAAGGGTTGTAATCAGCAGCACAAATAAAAGATGCAGGCCAGTCCCTTGTGGTTAATACCAGGGTCATATCATTTAAATCTTCAACAGTGACTGGCAATGTGTCAGAGTGCATACTCACTTTCTTCCAGATGATCCACAGCTGGGAACAGTGGTTAACTTCTCTGTGAGTAGAGACAGCTGACAGTCTGGAGGAACGGGCAAAGTGGAGCCTCACAAAGTTCAGCAAAGGGAAGTGCTGCCTGCTGCACCTGAGAAGTTAAAAAAACATGCACTGTTACAGGCTGGGGCCCAACTTAATAATAGCATCTATGCAGAGTTTGTTCTTGAGCACTTCTTGAATCTTGTTACAGCCTGGTGGGAAATTGTGCTGGTAAAATACCATGTTCAGTCTGATGTGACTGAAGTTCTTTCTGCAGCTGCCTGTGGTTGAATCTGCTTAAGATCAGCATGTGTAACTGCTGAGGTACCCTGGTGCCAGTTTCGGTTTGACGTACAGCACTGCTCAGTGAAATTTGGTAGACCATGAACTGCTTTAGAAGCAGCTCCTGAGGATGTTAGCCTCATTGAAGCAAACAGTGACTTGAATCTCTTGAAAAATACCAAGAAAAATAGCTGTTTGTAAACTGAGGGTATTTGCTCACTATGTATCACAGGCACGCAATTTGTTGTAACAGTGAGAGCACTGGGTTGGGAACAAGTAGCTAGTGGCAGGGGTGCTTTTAATCTGATTTAAACTAGCATTGTCAGAGATGGTGCCTGAAAGCTCTTGCTGCCCATGAGTCTGCTGGACTTCTTAGCCTTGCTCCTTGAGCGGCAGCCTACGCTGTATTTCCTGTGTAAAAGGTATGACATGGGAGGCCCGCTGGTACCTGCCAGCAGCCTGGGAGATTCTGCCTTCCCAAGGCTGAAATAAATTTTTTTTAAAAAAAATGCACATTTTGCTTTTGGCTTCAGCCATGTTGTGCCTTGCTAGCCCTCCAAGCTGCCAGGCACAGGAGGAGGCGCAGCTCTCTCCTGTGCTCCCTGGCACACCAACACCCCTTCACAGCAGCTAAAGCTGACTGACTCCTGTGGCCTCTGGAGCCAGGGCCCCTCTGCTCCTTGGAGGTGTCTCATGCTGTTACGGGGGAAGCCAAGAACAGCCCCTTTGAGCTTGCTCTGATGGTTTCATGTGCTTCCTGTCTATGCAGGCAGAAATGTAAGAAGGCAGGGGAAAAAAACCTGTGAGACGTGGGGTTAGAAATTAGAGGGCAATTGATTATGAATGGATACATAGACAACACTCATTGCTTAATATGCGCTACGTTTGTGATGTACTGTGCTTGTGCTGCGCTTGCAAGAGACAGGATGTATGTGTGAAGACAGCATGAAAGAATGCCACACTTGCAAGGCCTCAAGATAACAGGAGCCCCTGGGACCCCGAGAACCAGATCAAACCAACCTTATGGTTTGGACTGTGACCAAGGGCTCAGAGAGCATGCGCAAGGAGATGAGGTGAAAAATTCAACTCTGATGAAGATGTCTTACTTCATCCCGACGACCACCAGAGAGTACTACCCAAGTGCAGAAGGACTGATAAGATAATTAGCATATGAAGTGGGGTTAGGCAGAGCCAGGAAATGAATATGCATAGATGTGCTGCGAAACTTAATGCATATGTAATATTTTAGGGGATAAATGAGAACGCGATTGAGCATATGTTGCATATGCCTTTGGGGCTATCCCGCATGTGCCCAGCACTGAAATAAACCACATACCTACTTTATAACTCATTTGCTTTGAGTTGTAGAGTTCTTCCGCGATTCACCTGCAGCTACAAAGATTCTGCAGGTCAATGGGGATTAGGAACGCTGTTGCTGTGTTTCGGTGGTATGACTTCACCGAGAGTAAAATAGAGGGAAATGTGTTTTTGTAAAGAACGCGGTTACAACAGCCGTGGCACCTCGCCTGAAGCCTTCTAACCTACCCAAGGTCCCCCATACTTCATGTAGGCTTGGGAAAATACTCTATGCTAAATATTAAAGTCCCGGTATTTGGGGGTTTTCACAGTCTCTCAGCCTACTCCCTGAAGCATGACCCCCTGAGGCGAAGCCGCGCGGGCCTGCAGCGGGACTACATCTCCCATCATGCCCGCCAACCCGAGGCAGCCGCCGCCATTTCGGCACCGTCCCCCGGAGACGCTGGGCCTGAGCGACTCCCAGTGCCCCGCCGCCGCCATGAGCCGCCTCAGCGGCGGTTGGGACGGTGCCGGCGGGGAAGTCCAGCTCCTCCTGGACCTGTGAGTGCCGCCGGCCCTTCTCCCCGGGGGAGGCCGGCGGGTTGAGGGCCGGCCGGGCGGCTCTGGCCGCTGCCCTCCCTTGGGGAATGGCAGCGCTCCCGGGGCGGGCGTGGGGAAAAGGGGTGGCCGGGGCGACAGGGCTCTTGGCAAGCCTTTGGCAGGGGCGAGAGCCTCTGGCGGCTGAGAGGTGGGCAGGGAGGGTGACAGGGCTTGGCAGACGACTGGCAGGAGGTGAGGAATAGGTGACAGGGTGTGGCAGGCGGGTAGCAGGATGGTCCTCGACAAGTCTGCGTGCGGAGAGGTCCCCTGAGGACCCCTGCTTTCTGCTGGCTCTGGTGAAACCCCTGGGTGGTGGTTTGCTTTGAGGTTTTTGTGCTGTCAGGTTCCTTTGTGTTTAGGAGGGAGATAGGGAAAGGATAGGGCTAAAATACTTGGCTTGACAGATGAAGCAAATAGACAGTAAATGATAGGTAGACTTATTCTTCTTTAAGGGCACTGGAGATAAGATTTTAATTGCCCTGGTATAGCCAGTAAATGTTTTATGCCTTCATATAAGGTGCAATAACAGTGAAAGCATAATTTAAATGGTTCATTCTTTACGTTTCAAATCAGTAATGCACTCTGAAAACGTCTGCCAGTTTTTTTGATAAGGATGCAATTACTATATTTTACTCAAGCTAAATTTCAAACTCAGTGGCAAGAGACAGTTAAAAGTAACTAGAAGGTTTGACATAACTCGATATCCATATATCTGCATTGTTTATGGAGTATTTTCTGCAAATCTGAAGTAAGTAGTCTAAAATTGCAGCTCCCTATTCAAATGCAGCTGGGTTAGTCCCTTAGTATCCACAAAGGACACAAAAATTAAGTTTGTATTTTGTTTTTAGATGCAATTATTTCTATGTACTACAATATATGGTGACAATTTGCTTCTATCTGGATGAATGTAGCTTGCCAGAAATAGTTCATTTACTCTGTGGCTAAAATGTACGTGTTGTATGATAAATGTGTGTTTAGCACATACATACCAGATGTGCACTTTGTGACAAAGGACGGCTTGCCCATTCTTCCATGCAACTCAGTAGACAGCCATCACAAGAGAAGGGCTGTTCACATGGTAGGTACACACATAGCCCAGTAAAAAGGCTCAGAAAGGCTATTTGACTCACCCTAGCCAAAAGTAGGGTTCTGTTCTGTACCAAGGAGGTGCCGGTTCTTTTGAGATCTCAGTAGGTGTGGACACTCAAGGCTGGTTAACTGGTTTATTGTGTAAAGGAGTAGAAGACATGATAGTAATCCTACAAGCCATGTGGTGCTGGGAACACTGGCTGTCGCAGTGTCAGACAAGCCGCTTCGCGTTGATCAGCATGCTGCACAGACCGCATCAGAGGTGAGGTTCACAGTTGCTGTGGTCTTTAGAGCTTTGACAAGATTTTCTAAGAAGCAAACAGCTATTCATCTTACCTGCTGCCAAGTAGAGGAATGTTGCATTGAGATGAGACAAGACAAGAGATGTAGATGGTATAACCTGTATGTATTGAGTTGGAGCCATGTACACGCTTCTCCGTTGCAGTTGGTCAGCCAAGTTCATCTAGCACTCGTCAAGATTCAGCGAAAGCATTATGCTTGTACACATCTCCATAGGAATGAGCTAAAGGCAGTCCAGGTCTGTGCTCAAGTTATGCAGTAATCACACATACTGACATGTGGATGTCTAAACCCTAGGCATGTGGTGAGACTGATTGGATTCTGCTTGAAATCGCTGTCTCCTCGTTACTGTGTCTTCTGCAGGTACCCACTACAGGCATCCTTATTAAACTTTAGTCTAATTTGGTTTAACTCTAGACTGCTGCTGCCCTCACCCACTTGTTCTGGCAGCGTTACTGTATGACCTCAGTTTTAGTCAGGTGAATTTTCATTCAGATCAGTTGCTGAACAGCTTGCCGTGCAACTGTGAGTTTTAGAGTCAGCATGAGGAAGGTGCAGTTAAAAGTTGGACAGACAAGGGGGCTGGGGTTAGACTTTTCAGCCACTGTTTGGACTTCACATTCTGTTTGAGTGATGTGTAATAACAGCTCATCTGCTGATAAAAATCAGTTATCTTGCTTTTTTCAAAGCTTGAACAGCCACACTTTTCTTGTTCCTTATTATTTGTGTAATATATTACATTACATGCTTATGTTCTCATGATTAGCTTTGTATCTTAGACCTAGTAATTTCTCTTTACATGTACTGTGGAGCTTGATACTTCTTAACATTTTCTACTTTTGATTGGATACTAACTTATTTTATGCTACTTTATTAGTAGTGCTGTAGTGATTTCCTATATTAATATTACAACTATTATACCAGTAAGTTGAATACTTGAAAATAATACACAGCTTTGTTTTGTTTTGTTTTTTATATAATTAATTTTAGTGTATTGTTTAGTGTCTTACACTAATCAGGTGATGGCCATCTTCACTTTAAGCTTCTTGCTTGGGCTAACCCTTAAGCTTGTTGTTTTAACTAGCAGAGCTTATAGCAGAAACTCAGAACTGAAACAGACCTGTGTGTGTAGTAGTCCCTTCAATAAGGGCATTATTTTTAACATTTCCAAACCTGAAAGTGTATATATACAGGTGTTTCTTCTGATTCTTTGTATCTGCTGCTTGCTGCCCTTTTCCCCCCACCCCAAAAGAGCATTTAGCACTCCAGAGCTCACTTGCACAAAGCATCATAGGGGAAATATTTAGAAGCTTTTTTCTTCCCCCTCAAGTTATGTCCTATAGTAGCTTCTGTTTTCTGAAGTTACTGTTCCCAAGGTGAGAAGTGACTGGCTAACACATGCAGTCCCAGCTGATGCAGTTTAAAGGCCAGCACATTGCTGTAAACCAAAATTGTGGTTGGTGTACGTGATTATGCTTGGTTGAAAACTGACAGCATCAGAGTTTCAGGGCCTGGCAAGGAGGGAGGATGCCTGGCAGCAACAACGCTTACGGGAGAAGTGAAGGCAGCTGGGGCAGATAACAGCTCTGGTTCTCATACTTCTAGGAGGATGTTGTTATAAGGCTCGCAGAGCCCTGGCAGGTGTTACAACTTGTTAATGCCCACACATGAACTCAGAACCAAGAGAGCTTCTACAATCAAAAATGAGACTCAGAGAAATGCAGATCAAACAACAGATTAAAAGGTGTTTTAATTAAGATTGTCACTGCATGATGATGAAGTGTTCTGAACGTGAAGTTAAGTACTGCTTAGATATGACTGTTTCCCTGTGTTGTTTGTAGATAGCTCCTGTGTAACAGATGTCAGTAGCAGGTGGCCAGCCTCTTGCAGGTTAGTGCTTTACCCACCTTGTCAGAGTTTTTGAAGACTAAGGTCTGAAGGAAGGTATCAGAACAGTAGCAGATGGGTACAGCTGCATGAATGAAAACTGAGTGCAGAAGCAGAGCTTTAGTTTCAGAACAAAGCTCACTTTATGGTCTTGCTATGAATATAAATTATCTAATCCTAAGGAGCGCAGGACAGATGCATCTATTTTGTTATCCATTTTAGTATCCGTTCTTCTGGTTTGTTTCTTCTGTTGCATCCCACTTCTGTCATCAATTCCACTATTTTTTCCTGTATGACATAACTTAGTATAAGGTGTACCTTGATGTAAGCTAAACTGTCTGTAGAATAATTAGCTATAAAGATTGAATTTTTGTTTTATATATTGGAAATACACATTTACCCTGTTAAGTTTAAAGATCATGGACCTTTTCTGTTTTGCACCTCTTGACGTTTTTGGAACAAATGAGTGTGTTTTTGACACTTTGTACACAAGTCTAAACTATAACAATTTGTGTTCCGAGTCTGGTACGTGGAGCAGGGTAAAATGAGCTGGGGTTTTGAGCAAAGGAGTGGCCTTTTATCAGGTCAAGGAAAACTGCTCAGTTTTCTTTGCCCATGAAAAACAGGATCAATAGTTTTTGGTTTTTCTTTTCATTCAGACTGGGAAAAGTCTGTCTGCCAGATGAATATGTTATACTATTTACTTACCAATCTTTGTTGTTGCTGCATGCACCCATGTGACAGAAGTATAGATGCCAGCTAGGGCTGAGAGAGTTACTGTGCAGTTACAGGAGCTACTCCACATTGCTCCAGGTAAGGTGGGTTAATAGGAAAGTGTTCATCCTACAGATGCAGAATGGTTTGTAGGACAGTAATGTTTCCTTTCAAATTTTGTGCATAGGATTTAAAAATAAAAGTTGGGGTAGGGAATTTAATTTGGGTATCTATCATCAGTAGATAACAGAACTGTCAATTCAAAGCACACCATTGCTTATATGGACTAAAGTTTTGAAGCAACAGGGCATGGTGGGGTGCTAGCCTTCCTCAATTTTAGTTTTGCTCTGCTGTAACACTTTTTAAAGTCTTGGCATTACCTGGAAGTCAAAATGTTACCTTTCCCTTTATCTCTGGATGTTGGTTAGATTCATGCTAACTTATGTTCCTCACTTACCTAGGGACTTTGGTTTTGAAAATAAACTCTTCCTTCAGAGAGTTGCAATTTCTTCTCTAAGGACTAGCAGTTGTTTCAGAGCATGTGAGTGAGTGGTGATGGTTGTAAGTGCTTAGAAGCATTCATAAGCTCTTCCTGGAATTGTCTGGTGTTTCAGTGAGTCTGTGATTGTAATTTGCAGTTGCAGAACTTGGGACACTAACATTTTATGTATCCTGTGATACATTACTGTGCCTTAGGAGTCTTAAAAAGACAGGATTGTGTGATTGGTGTCCCTCTGTAGTACTCAGTGTTGTGTAAGTGATTACACTTCTGTGTATTGGACCTTGAAAATCATTATTTCAGATGTTCCACATAGGTACCGTTCCATGTATATCTGGACAATACTGGTCTCTTTGTTTTATTTTGCCTAAGTGAAGTTCTCCATGGTTTCTCCAAAAAGCTCTGTTCCATCCGGAGTCTCTTAATACTGTATTCTGACTGAAACGATCCCTTTTGCATTCACACAGATAAAGTTCCAGGGGCAGTATAGGATTTCAAATCATATCTTAAAGCATTATCCAGCATTCTGCAGTGCTAGTAGGCCAGTTAAAATGTATTTCTATTCAGTCATTCTGTTTCGGGTAAATGCTTCAGCCCTGTGTGTCTTTGAGATTAGTTTGCAATGTCTGACGGAGCAGTATCTCATGGTGGAAACTTTGTGTAAGTTTCCGTATCTGGCCAGGGGACCAGATTGCTCAGAACAGAGAAACAGTTTTGGCCCTTGAATACAAAAAGCGCAGGCAGAGCAGGATGTCACATGTACAGAAAATGCAGGTGGAGGAGTGTGTATTGGCGTTACTCTTTGTTCAAAATCTCTAGCCTGGTGAGCATGATAGGCTGTTTTCTTCAGGTTGATAAACCATTCTGAAGAATAAGCATATTGGAGGAGGGGGAAGGAGAAGGAGGCCTAAAAAACAAAGGCTATACTGAATCGAACCAACCACTGTTTCTGATTGCAATAGGATTTCAACCAGCTGTTCCTCTGTGCAAGAACCTTCCTTCTCATCCCAGGGTAGCTTACTTTCTTAAAGAAATGTTGCTGAGGCTTTTTGAATGCCTTGTAAAACTCATGGATTCACTTTCCCCTGTACGTTATATTTTCTGTGTGCCCACTAGATTTTTATTTGACTAATCCACTTTGTAGACCACAGGCTCGTTGATCTGTAACTTCCTGGCCCCTACTAAGACTCAAAAATGTATGCGTCAGGTGACAGTTTCCAGTCCTCTGCTGTCAGATTTAGTTTTAAGCAAAAGGTTAGAAGGGTTAAGCACTGGGTTACACAGCACCATTCATGTTAAGAGATCACTGTGAACTAGGCAGTGAACAAAATATTACAGTTGAAAATGTAATCTTAACCTTCGCTTCTGTAACTGAGGTGAAAGATGTCCCTTCCCTGGAACCAGCTGTATGAACTACAGCTTTTATTGCCCGTTGACTGGAGGTTCACCTGGTGAAAGGGCTTTTCTTAGGGCTCACAAATGTGCTACCAGCAAACTGATTTTGGTGAGCTGTGGTGGTGGCAGAAGTGAATGAGGCTGAATTTTACCTGCAGTTGTTTGGGGAGCACTTGGACGGAAGGATCAGCTGCTTGACCCAAAAGGGCAATAACTGAGTTGGTGGTAGCATGGAACAGCTGGACATAATAAGGTTTGGAAGCAGCACAGTTGGATGCAAAATTCGACATCTGAAGGCTTGATTGCTATGTGTAATGCCTTGTTTGACTGTACTGTATCTTTCCTTTCTTTCAGATGCATTCAGTGTTTGACAAAGAACGTTTCCAGATATATTGCAGATATCAAGCCGTTGCCACCCAACATAAAAGATAAACTAATTAAATTAATGAGCATGCAAGGGCAAATAACGGATTCAAATATCAGCGAGGTAAGAATCCATTCAGAACTGTAGTCTGAGGTAGTAAATACATGAGGATGAACTAAATGCAATTCTTTATGCGAGACAATGGATAAATTCAGGGCTGCTTACACTGTCCATATCTTTACCTTTTTTTGTTTCTTTTTCCTACACCCTGTAATGCTAATAGTTCTGTATTAGAAATAATGATTTTAGTGACAAGTAAATGCAAAACATTCTCCCATTCTCCAGTCAGAGATAATTGTCTTCTGTGTAATCAGCTGACTTACATCACCCCAATTCAGTACTAGAAACTAGACTATTGTAAACCACTCTGTTATTGAGTATACTATGTTTCAAAAAGCCAGTGCACAATTTTATAATTAAAGGATTTCAGGAAATTGTTAGAGTTCTGTTATGTTCTTGACATTAAGCACATGATCTCAGTACAATTTATTTAAATCTTGATTCTTTGAAATACGATTATGCTAGGGCTAGAAATAGATGGTTCACATTCTCTCCTCCCTTTTGCTCACTGATGTCTGTCAGTGTTTCAAAATGAAACTGGTTAATGACTTTTCTTCAGCTGTAAATTGAGGGACACATCTGTTCTGGTGTCTGTCTTGTTATCTTGTTTAGTTTCACAGGGAGGTGTGAGAAATGAGGAGAGCTAAAGGTTGACCTTGGTGAAAAAGGAAATGAATGACTCCCTGTTCATTCCTGCTTTTACCCGTAACTTGTAAGCAGCAGACAGTATCAGTTTCTCAGAGTCAGAATAGTGAAACCGAGATTGGATGCAGAATCATAAGTAGTGTGGGAAAACTTGCAAACAAAATGTTGTATCTTTAGGATGTACCATTTTTAATTGGGGGAAAAAAAGCAAGTGCTTCAACAGAGTCATTGTATTCTTTATCATATTTTGTCAAGTTTGTGTTGACAAAATTTGATTTTGGCTAGGTTTTCAGTAAGTTTTCCTTTCTAAGCATCCTAAGATAAGCATATAACTATAACCATATGACTGTGTATACATGCACAAAAAAAGTTAAACTCTCCAGTTATTTCCCAGACTGAGGATATCTTAAGTTATTATTTTTTTTTTTGTCTGGCTCTTTGCAAAATCTCATCTGCCTTTGTTTTCATTCAGCTGTTGATCGCTGCCTTCTCTAGGAACCATGTTTTCCATCTGATACTTGGATATTCTATTTTGGTTCTTTTTCTCATATGTTTTTCCTTTCTCTGTTCCTGCAGTTTCCTGCAATTCTCTCCTCTCGTTACCTGTAATAACATTTCTTGAACATGGTATATGCTAGCCTTCTTTCCTAACGGTTTCCAGGTTTATTTTTCTCATTTGGACATTTCTTTAAATGCTAGCCACCTTTATGATTCTGAATTCCTACTGTTTCTCCATACTGTTTTGCTCTTTAGCTTTTCTGTTCTTTCATCTTGCAGATATTCTTCTTGTTCAGTGTAGCAAAACCACCTTATGTTTAGCTCTTACTGTTCCTTGCTTGCATCATACATAACCTAGGTATTTTATGTTCTGTACGTTTGCAACGTCTCAGTTTGGCTTCCATATGGATAAGGAATGTCCTGTTTCTGCTACTGCTTCCCTCCTGCACTTTTGTTTTATAATTTCCACAGTATTATGGTATTATATACCGTTCTCTTGGATTTTTCCGAGCTATATTGTCTCATTTCCTTTACATGCATCCTTTCTTTGGTGTTGTCCAGCATTTTATTTAAGGTTTAAACTTCTTGCAGTGGAAATTCTGTTCACCTGCACTTATTTATTAGCTTCTGTTCATCTCTTACCTTCCTACTCTTGCATAGATTGGTATTATCATCTTTTTTTTTCTTTACTCCGCTTTTTGCTTGAAGCAGCTTTCCGTGGCATGTATGCTAAGCTCCTTATTACAGCTCAATTTTACCATAAAGATACATAAAGCACTTCAGAATTTGTCCACAAGAAATGTCTGTACTTTAATATCCTGTGCATTAAAACAGTCCTTAACTCTATCTTAATTCCACCTCTCTGGGACAAATTAGATTTTAGTATATATAGGGACATATATAGGGATAATATATATAGGGACAACTCCTCTAACGACACTCTCCCGTCAGCTGGGCTGCGATGGTCTCCACCAGGCACGGTGCTTTCTCTAGGAAGTCAGTGCACACCCAGACCGACTGCCCGTCCAAACATGCGGCAGTTCAGGTCTCCGGATGCGGGGAGTGTCTGAGCCTCTTGCTGCCATCGGCGGGGGGCAGAGAGACTGCTCGCGTGAGGTGCGAGCAGGTGGACGACCTGGTCCGCATGGTGGCAGAGCTCAAGGAGGAGGTGCAGAGGCTGAGGGATATCAGGGAGTGCGAGCGGGAGATAGACTGGTGGAGCGACTCCCTGCAGGACCGGAGGGAGAGGGACCAGGGTGAGACGCCCCAAAGGGGGGTGGACCCCCTGCCCTGTTGCCATCGGGCAGAGGGAGGGGACCTGCGAGTTGAGGAGGAATGGAGGCAGGTCCCTGCTCGACCTCGCAGGAGATGCCCTCCCCTTCCGGCGCCGCCTTCCCAGGTGCCCTTGAACAATAGGTTTGAGGCCCTGGAGCTGGAGAGACCGGTGGGTGAGGATGAGGTAGGAAGCCTACCCGGGAGGATGCCTGAGGTGAGGAAGTTGACTCCACGCCTCAGGACTGCCTCCACCAAGAAAGAAAGAAGGGTGATTGTTGTGGGCGACTCCCTCCTCAGGGGAACGGAGGGCCCTATTTGTCGGCCTGACCCCACACATAGGGAAGTCTGCTGCCTCCCTGGGGCCAGGGTCAGAGACGTTACCAGGAAGCTTCCAAACCTGGTTCGCCCCTCTGACTATTACCCGCTTTTGATAGTCCAGGCTGGCAGCGATGATGTTGAAAAGAGAAGCCTCAGGGCCATCAAACAGGACTATAGGGGGCTGGGACGATTGGTGGAGGGAGCGGGAGTGCAGGTGGTGTTCTCGTCCATCCCTACGGGGGAAGGGAGAGGCACGGAGAGGACATGGAAAGCTCATGTGGTTAATAGGTGGCTCAGAGGCTGGTGCCAGCATAGAAATTTTGGGTTTTTTCACCATGGGGAGCTTTACTCGGCACCTGGCCTGATGGCCCCAGATGGGTCTCTATCTCCAAGGGGAAAACGGATCCTAGGCCAGGAGCTGGCGGGGCTCATAGAGAGAGCTTTAAACTAGGTAAGAAGGGGGACGGGGCTCAAACAAGGCTTGTCGGAGCTGTGCCGGGGGAAACAATGGCTAGGCCGGGGAAGAAGGCGATGGCCCAGCTGAAGTGCATCTACACTAATGCACGCAGCATGGGTAACAAACAGGAGGAGCTGGAAGCCATTGTGCAGCAGGCAGGCTACGACTTGGTTGCCATCACGGAGACGTGGTGGGACCGCTCCCACGACTGGAGTGCTGCAATGCCTGGCTATCGGCTCTTCAGGAGGGACAGGCAGCACAGAAGGGGAGGTGGCGTGGCTCTCTACATTAGAGAATCTTTCGATGTTGTAGAACTCCAGGCTGGGAATGATAAGGTTGAATCCCTGTGGGTTAGGATCTGCGGGAAGGCCGGCAAGGCTAGCATCCTGGTGGGGGTCTGTTATAGACCGCCGAACCAGGATGAGGAGACGGATGAGGAGTTTTATAGGCAACTGACAGAAGTTGCAAAATCGTCGGCACTTGTCCTCGTGGGGGACTTCAACTTCCCGGACATATCCTGGAAACACAACACGGCACAGAGAAAGCAGTCTAGGAGGTTTCTGGAGAGCGTGGGAGATAGCTTCCTGACGCAGCTGGTCAGTGAACCTACCAGGGGTGGTGCCCCGCTAGACCTTCTCTTCACAAACAGAGAAGGACTGGTGGGAGATGTGGTGGTCGGAAGCTGTCTGGGGCAGAGTGACCACGAAATGGTAGAGTTCTCTATTCTTGGCGAGGCCAGGAAGGGGACCAGTAAAACTGCTGTCTTGGACTTCCGGAGGGCTGACTTTGAGCTGCTCAGGACGCTGGTTGGCCGAGTCCCTTGGGAGGCGGTTCTGAAGGGCAGAGGAGTTCAGGAAGGCTGGGCGCTCCTCAAGAAGGAAATCGTGATGGCACAGGAGCGGTCCGTCCCCACGTGCCCAAAGATGAGCCGGCGTGGAAGAAGACCGGCCTGGCTCAACAGAGAGTTGCGGCTGGAGCTTAGCAGAAAAAAGAGGGTTTATAATCTTTGGAAAAAAGGGCGGGCCACTGAGGAGGACTACAAGGATGTAGCGAGGCTGTGCAGGGAGAAAATTAGAAAGGCCAAAGCTCATCTGGAGCTCAACCTGGCTACTGCCGTTAAAGACAACAAAAAATCCTTTTACAAATACATCAACGCGAAACGGAGGACTAGGGAGAATCTCCATCCTTTACTGGATGCGAGGGGAAACCTAGTTACTAAGGATGAGGAAAAGGCTGAGGTGCTTAATGCCGCCTTTGCCTCAGTCTTTAGCGGCAATACCGGTTGTTCTCCGGACACCCAGTGCCCTGAGCTGGTGGAAGGGGATGGGGAGCTGGATGTGGCCTTCGCTATCCATGAGGAAATGGTTGGCGACCTGCTACGGAGCTTGGATGTGCGCAAGTCGATGGGGCCGGATGGGATCCACCCGAGGGTACTGAGAGAACTGGCGGAGGAGCTGGCCGAGCCGCTTTCCATCATTTATCGGCAGTCCTGGCTATCGGGGGAGGTCCCGGTTGACTGGCGGCTAGCCAATGTGACGCCTATCTATAAGAAGGGCCGCAGGGCAGACCCGGGGAACTATAGGCCTGTCAGTTTGACCTCAGTGCCGGGGAAGCTCATGGAGCAGATTATCTTGAGGGTCATCACGCGGCACTTGCAGGGCAAGCAGGCGATCAGGCCCAGTCAGCATGGGTTTATGAAAGGCAGGTCCTGCTTGACGAACCTGATCTCCTTCTATGACCAAGTGACGCGCTTGGTGGATGAGGGAAAGGCTGTGGACGTGGTCTACCTTGACCTCAGTAAGGCTTTTGACACCGTTCCCCACAACATTCTCCTCAAGAAACTGGCTGCTCGGGGCTTGGACTGGCGTACGCTTCGCTGGGTTAGAAACTGGCTGGATGGCCGGGCCCAGAGAGTTGTGGTGAATGGAGTCAAATCTGGCTGGAGGCCGGTCACTAGTGGAGTCCCCCAGGGCTCGGTACTGGGGCCGGTCCTCTTTAATATCTTTATTGATGATCTGGATGAGGGCGTCCAGTGCACCCTCAGTAAGTTTGCAGATGACACCAAGCTAAGTGCGTGTGTCGATCTGCTCGAGGGCAGGAAGGCTCTGCAGGAGGATCTGCATAGGCTGGAGCGATGGGCTGAGGTCAACTGCATGAAGTTCAACAAGGCCAAGTGCCGGGTCCTGCACCTGGGCTGCAACAACCCCAAGCAGAGCTACAGGCTGGGAGATGAGTGGCTGGAAAGCTGCCTGGCCGAGAAGGACCTGGGAGTATTGGTGGATAGTCGGCTGAATATGAGCCAGCAGTGTGCCCAGGTGGCCAAGAAGGCCAACGGCATCCTGGCCTGTATAAGAAGCAGTGTGGCCAGCAGGTCGAGGGAAGTGATTGTGCCCCTGTACTCGGCTCTGGTGAGGCCGCACCTCGAGTACTGTGTTCAGTTTTGGGCCCCTCGCTACAGGAAGGACATGGACGTGCTCGAGCGAGTCCAGAGAAGGGCGACCAAGCTGGTGAGGGGTCTGGAAAACAAGTCTTACGAGGAGCGGCTGAGGGAGCTGGGCTTGTTCAGCCTGGAGAAGAGGAGGCTCAGGGGCGACCTCATCGCTCTCTACAGTTACCTGAAAGGAGGCTGTAGAGAGGTGGGGGTTGGTCTATTCTCCCACGTGCCTGGTGACAGGACGAGGGGGAATGGGCTAAAGTTGCGACAGGGGAGTTTTAGGTTGGATGTTAGGAAGTACTTCTTTACCGAAAGGGTTATTAAGCATTGGAACGGGCTGCCCAGGGAGGTGGTGGAGTCACCATCCCTGGAGGTCTTTAAAAGACGTTTAGATGTAGAGCTTGGGGATATGGTTTAGTGGAGTACTTAGTGTTAGGTCGGAGGTTGGACTCGATGATCTTGAGGTCTCTTCCAACCTAGAAAAATCTGTGAATCTGTGAATATGTATTCAATGAATATGAATCTGTGAATAACAAAAGTAAGCAAACCTTTAAGTAATAACTGAACATGTGAAAAATCATTGGATAGGGAAACTCATACTCTACTATAATACTGTCTTTTTAAAGTAGCTAAAGTTGCTGTTCATTTAGAATTTAGAATCCACCTAATGGTTCTTTTTCCCCTTTTGCAGTCTTAATCTCTTATAAGATTTCCCACATGAAAACCAGTGGTTTGCTCACTTCCATTGTGTCTTAGGCAATTTGGAATTGTGAAAGAAAGCTGACAGTCAGGGAAAGTTATCTTGAATAAATTTTGATGATCACCTAGGCTTCAAGCACGGCTTCTCTGGCTTTGGCTGTATTTGTTCATTAAATGTGAATTCAGCAATATGAATGAAATAAAAATTGTTACTCTTGTGAAAACTACTCAGAAGCCTATTATGGGATATGTTGGTGGTTTCATGGCATAAAGAGATGTGTTTGGGGCTTCTGGCATTTGAGGAAAAAAGTTGTCAACCCTCCCTTATGTCTGCCTTTCATTTTGCAATTACAGTCTACTGAAAGTTTTTTGCTTTTTTCAGCAGGCTTGTTTAACGTTGGCATCTTGTATATTTGCTCAACAGAAGAACAGTATTCCTTATAATATCTTTGTAATATCTGTTTAGAATAGTGAAGCTGAGAAAGGAGTAGGCCTTTAGCAAGCTAGTCAGCTATGCTCTTACCTTTGCTTGCATATAGAGATTTACGATATGCTTTTATCTTTGTGAGATAAGGAAGGGAATGACGAGCTGAAGGGAGTAACACAAGGTGGTGTCAAAACTTGATCTAACATTCACCTTTTGGTCAGAAGAGATACAGACTGTTTGCACAGTGACACATGGAATGGAAAGAGGGGGCTATTAATATTATGTAATAAAAATCAGTGAGAATCCTCAAAACTGAAATTAAAGGTAAGATATGTGGCTATTACTAAAATCTGAAGGCTTCCATCACTTCAGGTGTAAGCTTTATAACTGCACTCTTGGGGAAGAGAAGAAGACCTGTGGTCTTGTGGGATTTAAAGAGCCTATTTTATGAGTATTTGAAACATCCTTATGGTATGATAACGAGTTTGCTTGTTTATAAGAAAAAGAGTGTGTGTGTAGTTGAGAAAAATACTCTGGGGTAAAATAGCTTTGAAGCTTGCCCTTATCTCTTAAGCAGATTTAAGATTTGATTACAATCAGTACTTACACTTCAGCTTTCTGCCATCAGAGTTGTGCTAGTAAGTCCAAGGATATTATCCTTAGTAAACATATCTGTGCTGGCTGAAGCACTAGTGTTAACAACTGTACCATCAGAATACTACTTACACTGCTTAAATAGTTGTGTTAATGTGTTCCCACTCTAGGTGTGATCACAAGCTGAACATTCATACTGTTGTGGCAAATGTAGCATATTTTCTTTAGAGATGTAGTTGTCAGGACTGGTAACCCCATCCTCTAGCGAGTATTTTAAGAGTTCTATGTGATGTCTAACAATACAGGTATTTCAGCTTTAAAATATGCATCGTCTATGACACAGCAGAATTTGACTGAAATGGTAGGTTTCTGTTACAGGTGTTGCATCCTGCTGTAGAGTCCCTAGACCTCCGAGACTGTGATATTTCAGATAATGCATTGTTGCAGCTTTATAACTGCAAGCAATTAAAAAAAATCAACTTAAATTCTTGCAAAGAAAACAGATTGGGAATCACCTCAGAAGGTATGTTATCTATGCCAGATAAGTGGGATCCTATTTCTGTTTTATTTTTCTTGCTAGATTGGAGTAAATTGCAGAAATATCTAGGGTAAATATTGCTTTAAGAAATCCCCAGTGTCACACCAATACTAATTAAAAGTAACTTCAACTGTGTAAATTATAGGCCTAGAGCAACGATTATCTTATGAAAGAGAGCTATCAGGTTACTGTAACACTAGTTTTCTGATAAAACTATGGTACATTGGGTCATATTTTCCACTTCATCTTAATTATTCCTTCCTCAAAATTTGTTCCAGAGCCCTTCTAGTACCACTGGGGTTGAAGTTTCAGGCTTGTGAATTCCTAGATTACTTTTTTCCCCTATGTTAATTAAATGTATTTGTTCTTTAGTTAGTAAGCAAGCTTACAGCATCTCCCCTGACTTGAAAGACTTAACTTGCTTTAAGATTTGGGATTTCAGTCTGAAGTTGTGTCAGGAGCTATTGGGTTGAAAGAATAAAGTTTGCTGAGTTTTATTTCCCACAAGTTTAGTTCTGTCTTTTTATTATACTTTTTCCTTTGTTCCATCATTAACTCAACCTTATTGAAAATTGAAGCAAAATATTGATTTATTTTTGAGTTAATATATTCCTTGCTTTAGATCAGCCTTTTCTGTATTTTCTTACCACTGCATGTTGATATATTTAACTAGAAAGATAAGCATTAGGTTAAACTTTTTTTAGTTAAGTTTGTTGACTGATTTTAATGTCACCTCATTGTTATGCTTTTTGACCACTAAGATATAGTTTGTGATGGTCTTCCCACCATGCTTTCATCTGTCCACTGCTACCTAGTAAATTTCTTAAGGTACCAGCTAAGCATAGAGCTCTTTATGTCTGTTTTTCCTCTATTTGGAGATTCCTGATTACTTTGTAAATAAAACTGGGAAGACTAGTTCTTTATTCACAAGTTTCTAGTCCATTCAACTTTACTAACTTTCCTGCTTACAAACTGAGCTCTTTTTAAACTGCAAATCAGAGTTAGAAAGCTTTTAATTTAAGCTGAAACAATTCTTATTCAAATGTACATGCAAACAGTTTAAAGAAGTGTTACCTCTTAATAATTTGTTAACAGGATTATTTTTTCTTAAGAAACCTGTCTACCACATCTATGAATATCTGAGCACTACCGTTACTAGGAAACATTTGCTCTGTAGGTTACATGTGGAGCATGTGTCTTTTAATACAGTATCCAGTAGTATTTGTTTCTCTATCTAAATTCATCTCCCCTTACTATCTTTTCTACCATTCTTTGCAAAGTAATTCTGACCCAAATACTATTTCATCCGCCTTTCTTTGAACTTTTTATGCAGTAAAATATCTTAATGGCGTTCAACTTTTAATTTCTATCCCGAAATTATGTAATTTTTTGTAGAGCTGAAATCATCATGTTTCTATGATCTCTAAAACAAATTCTTTTCATGAACTGCATCTGTAATTCATGTATTTTTATTTTATTGGCTACCTCCTGACACTTTTGTGTCAGTGTTTTGTTTGTTGCCAGCCCTCAGGGTTCTGAGGGCACCAACAGACCTTCGTGGCCATGACTGTTCTCAGCTGCAACAACCAGCTGCCCATGGGCCCTCAGTCCTGGCCTGGGCTGTGTCGTAGGTGTACATGGTTCCTGTCCTGCTTCTGAACTATTGTTTGGATTTCTTAAAATTGCCTTGGACATGACCTATTACCTTGCTTTTTCTGCCTAATGCTTGCTGGACTGTCAGTGGGACCCAGTACTACCATCAGTCTGCTCTGCTCACTCAGCTCAGGTGCTGTGGGGCTGTGCCCTGTGGGGCAATCACTCTACAATGCAAAGCTTTTTATTTTTTTTTTTTGCCGATGCAGCTCCTCTAGTTACTCAAGCAGATTCCGTTTAAGTTAAACCACTTAACTGGTGAACGTGTCCCAGTGTTCAGACCTTCCAGCAAGTAGAGTCTTTCAGGAGCCAGCAGAATATCACCTCAATTTCTGAGTCTGTGCACCTTTCTGTGTCTGCCACCAGTCTGGTGTAGTTGTCTGTGATTTCTCCCAGTAAGGATTTAGTAGTTATGTTCATCCCAGCTTGACCAGTGAATTTTTCCCTCTTACATGTTAAAAGTTATTTTCTTCTTAGATCTGCATCTTAGTTTCTTACCTCATTACAGACTGTGTATCATGTTATTTTCTGAATTTGCTCTGGTGGCCATGTTTTCAGTACTTCTTAGCAAGGACTTTCCATGCACATAGACCTGCCAAAATATTTCAAAAGAAGTCCAAAAATATCTATTCCTTTTTTCTGCTTCATCTGTAAAACATTCCTTTTTTTTTTTTACAGTTTATTCTAATTTCTTGTTCTTCCTCAGTTTCCCTAATCTCAATTTATTCTATTGTCTCCTTTCTCTTCCAAAGCAGTTTACTCCACCACCATCCTAGCTGTCCCAACATGCTAATCCATCTTCTGTTTCCTCAAGTTTCACGTGCCCATTTTCCAGCACAGCATAATGTCCTTTAACTTGATTTTTTCCCATCCTCTAGCTTTTCTCTAACTTGCCTTTATGATCACATGCTTCCATTCATCATGTTGGACCTACTATCTGTGTAACCATACTGACCAGGTGACTGAAATACTTCAGTTGTATGCATGGAGGTTGTTCTTCAAAAGACCTGCCACATCATCAAAACTGTGATGCAACTGCACCATCGTTTCCAGAGGCATCTCAAACCTTTGGCTTTTTTTCATGCACTCACTGAGATGATACTTCCTGTATATAACATCCCTCAGGCATCCCTCTGCACTATGGAAGGGAATTCAGCATTTAGAAATCCTTATCAACTTTGGCGTTCTTCAGCAGTGCCACTAAACAGGTTTCCACTCTTGTTTGGTATTGTCATTTTCTTTCTCCTTGTGCGGAAGCAGAATCTTGCTGGCATGGCATGAGATGAAAGTTGAGCAGTCAGTGACCAGAGGACAGTACATTGGTTTCAGCAGGGTGATTATGCTAAAAATAATACTAATAATAAAAAAATTAAAAAGACCAATTCTTTAAATTGCTGTTTCTTTGATAGGTATCATAGCCCTGGCCTTATCCTGTCCCTACCTGCGTGAAGCGTCTTTCAAAAGGTGCTGTGACATAACTGACAGCGGAGTTCTCGCTCTTGCGCTCAACTGCCAATTCTTACAAATAGTGAATTTGGGCAACTGCTCGGGCATCATGGATGCTTCTCTGCAGGCACTAGGAGAAAACTGCAAATTTCTTCACAGTGTGGACTTTTCATCTACTCAGGTAATTATGGTGGTAGTTGGCTAGTTAACTTTTTTTATTTATTTATGGTTGACATGATAAACTTGAAACAGGATTTTTTTTAGATCTATTCCTAAGAAGGTCTAAGACCACAGTTTGTTTCCACTTTCCTCCTCTTAAAGAAAAAGATAGATACGTTTTGCATGTCGGTAACCAGAAAAATACACCATTTTGGTATTACAGTATATATTGTGAGCTAACAATATGTATGTTTTATTAGTATCCACCACATATTGGAGACTTTTTTTCAGTGTCTTTATTTAGTACAATCATTGTCTTCAAGTTATAAAATATTTCTTAAAAAGAAAATAAAACCTTGGAAAAATTATCATCATCTTTTAGGTAAGACAAACTGACCTGAATAATAATAATAATATAGAACATTGAGCAATATAAGCCCAGAGTAGAAGTAAAGACTCCATAACTAGTTCTGGTTCAAGAGCAACTCTGCTTTCTGAATGGCTTGTCAGAGTTATGTTACGGAGTCAACAGGGAAAGAATAACATTAAAAATGTTGGAAAGGACAGATAAGAGGATTTAACAGTGGTTAGTATTTAGCATGAGAAGGGGGGAATCAGCTGCAACGGCAATACTAAGACTGGCTTTATAATTATAGTCAGATAATTAAGTGGATGAAAGGAATTGTTGAGATAATGAAGTGTAGCGTGCAGTTGGCTGTGGTGGTGAGTGATTACTTGAATGTGAGTCATACACAGAGCATTCATAATGAAGTGTCAGATTTGGAAAACATGGAACAGGTTCATATTTTAGATGCTATTCTTCTGCTTTAAGTTTTTCCAGAGGTAAGGCATCAAGAGTTTTTTTCCTATTCTTTGGTAATTTTTATTGGTATCATTTAACTCTATTTCTTCAAACTTAACTCTGTTTCTTCAAACTTTAGTTCCCTTTCCTACCTCCTTAATTCCTTTATGTGAAACAGATAAGTTTCCCAGTATATGTTTTACTTGAGATGAAAAGTTCTTGAATAACTAGATGTTTCAGCATCTTTTGTTCCTTTCTGATCGTCAGTCATACGGTGATAAAACACTAGAATTCTGAATTTCATTGTACTGAAATATGTGAAACATATCAATGAAGTAAGCTTAAAATATTTCCCTGTGATATTGCTTGTTACAGATGAGCAGCCTGAGGGGGGGAACCTGGGTGACTCATGCCTGTAGAGATTCCAAGACCTCACCATGTTCTTGTGTTTGAGTGCCAGAATGAACAGTAAAAATAAGTGGAACTGGCAAACCTGTGTGAAAGAATAAGACAGTGAGGAAGTTGGAAGTAAATGAGCAGGCGAAGAAGGGCACAACTCACTAGAAGCTCAAGGAAACAGATGTAAGCTAGACTACAAAGGGGCCAAATGCCACAGAGTGGTGTAACCATTTCTAAAAGTAGTCTTGCCTGGTGACTGCAGAGAGATGAAACACAATAAGCAGAAGTTACAAGGACTGGTACAAAAATAATAATAGGGTGGGCAAGGCAAGGGAAAGATTGAACTTAGGAGGAGGTGTAGCTCTGTATCCCCTGCATACACACAATGTATAAATAGAAGCTTGGCCTGAAGAATTCTGCTACTCTAGCCTGGGACTGCATAAGAAATCTGTTTATGCTTATGTGTAAGCATGCTTACGTTACCATTCTGAGGAGTTACGGTTTTTACACAAACCCTATGCCTTCGGCTGTACTTCTAGTCTGCTCTAAATCCCAGAAGTGTTAACAGGTAGGAATACAGGCTCATAAGTCCCAATCCCTGCACTAATTATGCAGTACATTTCCTCTGTAATGTTCATTGATTCAGTATATGGCAAACAATTGCAGAAGGAAACTTACCTGAAGGGGCTGTGCAAACTACAGTTCTGTGCAGGGCTGTTTAATTCTCTGCAAAATGTGTTGGCAAAAGCAGGAATGTTGCTGGCTAGCTATTTTACCTATCCAGACGCTTCTCATATAGAACACAACTGGGTTGCTTATATGCTTAACTGCTGCTACCTGAATATGTAAGCCTTTGTTAGTTGTGCAGGAGTTTGGTGACAATTAGTCTATATCAAAAAGCTGATATATTTATGGCTTGATGCGAACTGTAAGTGGTTTATCCTCGGTATGGGAGTGTACCCCCTGATGAGGATGGGCAGTTGCAGTATTACAGACAATTCAGCTAGATAGTTGATAGTGTAGGAAACAGTACTGCAACACCACAGGAGTAGTATAGCAATGCTTAATTCCCCTTATAGGGAAGTGAGGGGCCTTTGTTTTAATGAGAGCTGGTTTGGTGCTCTCGTGCTGTCATAACCATATACTCACAATCATCAAGAGAGCATTCAGATGGTCTTTCCAGTGTTCAGGCACCAACCACTAAGTGTGGTCAAGGTTTGTTTTGATGACGTGGACAAAAAGGGGATACAGGCTATCAAATCTTCATTGCTTAACTGAAGTTGTTCTTAAGCTGGTGAGGATGTACTGGTTTAGGATGTGGCATTTTATAACCTTTAAGAAACGACAGGGATTAGCCTCTCCATTCTGTTCCACATATGGGATTTATTAGAATTTACTCATTTACTGTGCTTTGTGTCCTGGTGTGGGTGTCTTGAGAAGCTAAATGTGCTGTCAGCCTGATGACGTGCTAAGCTAGATACTGACAATACCTGCTATTCTTATAGCCCTTTGTGTACCTTTACACTGGGATGTTCCTGTTCATTCTCCATTTGCACTGGTTTGACCCCTACTAATACATTTCTGTACAGCAGACTTGCAATCGATGGCCAGTAGGCATGAGACAATTTGTGCAATGGAAGTACTGAAGTCTTAAACAGAAACATCTTGTGGTCTCTGGATTCTAGCTGTCAAATTTGGTTGAGCCTCACTGTGTATATTTGATAACTGTTATTCCAGTTGTCTTATACAACATCTGTCGGAAATGGGGAGGAAGTTTAATGAATTTGGAAGAGAACATGTAAATTATTCTTTCTGTCTTTCTGAGGAAAAGACAGTCTGTTGTGTTTCTCTTCTCTCTTGCAGGTAATCGTTGTTTTGTGGCTTTCAGTAGCCAATCACTTCAATAAACCTTTCAGTGAAAGAGTATGATGAGTGCTTTGACTGCTTGTTTGAGGGAATTTAGTTGTAAGTAGCTGGTTTGCTTCAGGTTGAGTAAAAGTAAGACTCTAGATAGAAGCCTGCTGTGATTACTTTTGTTTTTCTAATGGAGGAACTTCCTTCAAGAACATTTCTAGCAGTCATGAAAACAGCAGGGAAATTGGTATAGGCAGAGCAGAAGTGCCTTATAAATAAAAATGTCATGCCCAGACAGTAGTAGTGTTAAATGAGCCAATGAAGCTACAAAATAGCAGTTACACAGTTGGAAACATCCCAGCAGAAAAGCTGGGGTGGATCACATGGCAGTATAATGCAAGTACTTAATAGACAGGAAAAAACATACTAGGATAATTTTCTCTACAAACTTAGTTGGGAAGAAAATATAGTAATGGTAGATGTGTTTAGTGACTGCACGGAGTGAATAAATTATTATACAAATGTTTCCCAAATAGCCATGCTTGAAAAATTGAGCTTTAATCCATTGTGTTAATAACTTTTTTTTTCTAGGTAACAGATGATGGCGTTATAGCACTAGTGAGTGGAGTGTGTTCAAAGAATTTAAAGGTAAGCTATTTAACCGAACAAAGAAATGAAAAAAGCAAATACCTGCATTTCTACTATTAGTAGCATTATTATTATTTCTTCTGAAGGAAGTTTGTTATTGAATTTTACCGTTGTGTACACACTTGCCCTGGTTTTGGTTATGAATTAAATACTTATTTTCTGTTTCTCTGTACCACTGCCTCAGATCAGTTTCTTGACAACCACAGTTTCTTTTCAAGATGAGTTATCTTCTATCGAATGTAGTTTGCTTATTTTAACTGGTGGTTTTTTTAGAGAAGTTTTGAATTATTTTCTAACAACATTAGTGCACTTGCTCTGTCAGTATTCTCTTACCTCTTCTGTATTATTACTGTCCAAAATGTACAGAGAATTATATTCTTATGTATAAGCCCTTTTTCTTCAAACAATAGAAAATCAGTTCACATTTTACTTATCATTAAAATTGCCAAATTATGAAATGTGGCCTCTGGTATTTCCTGGTCGTGTTGCTGTTGCTACGATTTCTTTGAAAGCGTACAGGTTTTCTTTCAGATGTACTGTGCATGGATGCCTGTGGAAGCAGTAGTAGATCAGGAAGAACAAGTTAGGTAGCTTATATAAGACCTGCTTTATCTATAAGTATTAAAGAAAGGTTGAGGTGGTGGGCACAAGTAAGTCCAGAAGCTTCTAGGAACTCCAGGGACAGGGAAAATACTTCTAATGCATGCAGAAGGGAAGAGAGAGAGAAGTCATGATAGAAAGTAGATCTAAAGAGTACAAGACAATCCCTCAGACTCATAAGGTCTTTAATCCTTCCCAGTGGAGAAGACAGCTCCATGGCAAACTTAAAGCCTTTTGGCGTTAAGTTTGCATATCTTAGTCACCTTTCCTGGAAATTCTGAAGTATTCCCTGGACTGCCATGAATCTGTAACTTGGCAGACTGGCAAAGAGAAGCAATGCTGAGGTAAAGAAGGTAAAAGACTGTGTAAAATCAATCACCGAATGGCTTGGGTTGGAAGGGACCTTAAATATCATCTAGTTGCAACCCCTCTGCCAGGGGCAGGGACACCTCCACCAGACCAAGTTGCCCAGGGCCCCATCCAACCTGGCCTTGAGCACCTCCAGGGATGGGGCATCCACAACCTCTCTGGGCAGCCTGTGTCAGTCCCTCACCACCCTCATAGGAAAGAATTTCCTCCTAACATCTAGCCTAAATCTCCCCTCTTTTAGTTTAAAACCATAGCAGGACTTTGTTTAGAAGAGAAAGTATTTTAAAATGAAAAGTGTCTGATTATCATGCTTACTATCGAGATATAAAGTGAGATCATAAATAGAACTAATAATGTGAAAATCCTCAGTTTGTCTAATAAAATTGTTTACATCTGCTAGAGCCTAAAGATTCTTGCATCAATTGTTCTACCTTTGATTTCTAACTTAAATGAGGCCTTGTTTAAAAAGTGGCTAATTGTACAGCCCATGCGAGTGTGTTTGTACAAAAAATACACTTTCTTGTCCCTTGTTATATAATGGTAGAATTCCATAATGCTGGCTTTGATTTCAAAGAACTAGTGGAAAATTTCAGTCATGCCATTTTGTCTCTTGACAAAACTTCCCTGTACGTAAGACTGGGACGTACCTCCTCGATAACATTTTTAAAGGTCCTTTAGGATAGACATGATACAGAGGGAGATAAAATCCATACTACTGTTAAGTTTGTTTGTTTTCCTCTGCTTAGTACTTTCTTCAAAGCCATATACTTAAATGCTTTTGCATTTGGAAGGGGGAGGGGTCCTGCTTAATAAAGCAAGATATTTTTTTTTTGTGAAATCACATGATTTTTAAAACAGATGTTGTTGGTACAAAGAACTAGAAAAGCTTAGGTCTCTGGTTTATAACCACTGAGGAAAACTTAATAGAAAATATGGAATTATTTGCTACCGTCTGTCTAACTCTTTTCTTTGTTTATGTCATGCTCCTCATACCTCTGCTTCATGTCATAAGGCTAAGGTGCAATGATCTAATGTCAGGCACACGGTGAAATTAGTGTCTTAAAATGATCTTAACTAATAGGCAGATTTATAAATCTTTTTACTTCATTCAGAGGCATTCAGATTCCACGCTTCACTCACTCATTATAATGAAGTAAGAACTATACATACACCAGTTTTTGTGTATCTTGCTTCTGTGAATACAGTTCTTGTTTTGTGTGTTGTCATTCTGTGCAAGATTGCATTTATTACAAAAGGTCCTTTTCACTTCTGTTTTCTTTCAAGATCATTGGAGTTCATCATTTTGAAAGAGACTTTCACAATAAAACACTGCATATTTGGGGCACCCAAAGAATATTATTCCAGATCCTATTTCTATTAGCTCTGATATTCCCTTTTTTGCATTTCTCCTTGTATGTTGTCTTTCTGGATACATGAAGTAGTCTAAAGAACAACCATTTTAACAACAAGACCAAGAAAATGATGATAACCTGTTAAAGCCGTAGGAGTGAACTATCAGAATGAAGGAGGATGACTGCAGATATGGAGACTGTCAGAGTGATTGCTGCAAATGCGATGCTGGAAAAAAACTTTCTCTCCTTCCAATCCATGGAACAAAGATAACGATAACAAAGGGAATGGGTGTCTAGTCATAGAAGAAGTACTTTTAGGAACTTCTTACTATATAGAACTTCTTCTAGTGGAGACTGGTGAATCGTGCCTGTTCTGGGAAAACTCAGAAATCGGTCTGGAATCTATTCTCCTGGACAGCAAATTGGAAGGAGAATGTGTGTCGTAGGAAAACTAATGAATCTCTAACTCTGTAGAATCTCACTGAAGAGTTTTTTCAGTTGTCTTGAATGATACATGCATTTGAGATACATTGAGATATATATGTGGAGAAAAGTCAGCTTTATGTTTTTAGTTTTGACACTTGATAGAAAAGCTGTCATAATTTTCCTGAGCATTTCCTGGTCACTACAGGATCATATAAGGGATCAGTGCACTGAGGAACAGGAGGTCATAATTTCTTCTGGGTGGGGATCTCTGAAGATGTTTGGGCAGATGAAAGCTTTACCTCCAAAACTGGGTTCTCTGATAGGCTTTTTTTTTTTTTTTTAAACTATCTTCATGACAGGAGATCCACATGGAACGCTGTGTAAATCTGACTGATGTTGCTGTGGAAGCAGTCCTGACTTGTTGTCCAAAGATACACATTTTTCTCTTTCATGGATGCCCACTGATAACAGGTGGGTCAAATGATGCAGGGAGTACAAAGAGTAATGACTTCCTGACAGTATGTTCTTGCTCACTGGAAAATCACACTATGCTTTGCAAATTATGCAATACATGTAATAACTTGCTAGATAACGTAATAAATGCACACTGAGGTTTTCAAAGCAAGATGAGAGTTTTGCTTTGAAACCTGGCAGCCTCCAGAGAGGGAGTTTTCCTGTTGCTGTTCTTTTCCTCTCAACATGGTGATGGAGTCCCAGAGTAGATGAGAAGACTTCAGGAAAATATTTTACCATATTTAAAAATTACAACCTAATATATCTTTACTACTGTCCTAGACTGTGCTCACATTTTTGTCACTAACGTAGTGTCATTACAGTGCAATTAGCAAAGACTGATCAATTGCAGATTCAGGTACAGAACAGCTTTTTCCGAAGGTTCCTGGCTGTTATCTCTTCCATTCTTGGTTTTCCAGATACGTTACATACTTTCCCATTCTTGCTTGCCTGACAACAGACTTCATAGATTGATAAATACGCTATATGAAACTAGATTTTTGACTTTTGTATCAAAGCAATCTAGAACAAAGTCCTATGAAGTCATAAAAAGATTAAGCTATTGGCATTACACAGTGCTAAATATGCTCAAGAAAGTTGAAATAAGAGCCATAGCTTTTCCTTTCCTGAGTTTTATGTGATAGAAATGGTTGTTTTTAAAATGTAATTTACATTAAAGCAACAGCTGTGTATTTATTGAAACTTATACAAAGAATAAGCCACTTAAGCAGATATGAATAAGCAATGCTTTCTTCACCGTCCTGTGTGGTTTTGCTGTCTAGTTAACTGAAGTTTCCTCTTCTTTAACCCTCTGAAAGATGTACTGCTTCTATGAAACCTACTAAATGAAGCCTAACAGAAAAGCAGGACACAGAAGTTCATCACACTTGAGTGTATTCATTAAATTCTAAAAGAAAAAAGAGACTTTACTCTCCCAATACCTATCTACATTTTTTATGTTTGGCTGTTTGGTGATACTTTACAGTTATGTGAGTGGAGAAAGAACAGAATGGTTTGAAATTATTATTGCTGTACATAAAGTGTAATTGTGATCAAACCATCAATATATTTTCAGAAGGAATAACAAGAAATTCCTTTTTTCTTTTGTAGATCGCTCCCGAGATGTTCTAGAGCAGCTAGTCATATCAAACAAAATCAAGCAAGTGACGTGGACCATTTACTGATTATTTTTTGTCTGTGTATGTATGAGTGTAAAGTTTACAGATGGGAGAGCTGCTTCAGAAAACAAGCACCTCGGAGAAACAGCTGGTGACTTTTGCACTTCCAGATTGCTTCTCTCCTTCTTCCCACCAGAGGTCTCCGTTGCCATTCCTGTCCTTGCATGTGAGCCTGGGCTCTCTGCTTAAGCAGAGTCCTGTCTTTGCATCACTGGTCATACACCATTAAGAGGAAAGTTAAAATGATAATCAGTGTTACACTGTCATCTCTCAGCCTCTTTGAACGATCAGATTTGTCACTATTTAGCATCTTTTAGCATCTTAGCTACTTACCTGAATCTAGTATTAATTATCTGTTCCGAGGTTGTAATCTGAGAGGGTAGTTGCAATTAAAAATGCCAAGCCCACACATAATATTAATACTTACACAGAAGTGTCTGCAAAGTTGGGACTTTAATTTGACAAAAGTCAGCAGCGAGAACTGATAAATGGAAGTGTTATTAATAGCAGTGCGAATATATTTTATGTAGTAACAATCTCCTTTTTACTGTGTACTTTTTCTCAGCCTGGAGGAAAAACTGTACGTGCTTTTCTTTTGATGTTACTGATGCTAAAGGTTCCTGTCTTTATGTACTATCAAATGTTTACAGGAGTTTTACACATCCAAAAATACAGTCTGTGAACATGTAAACATAAAGTAGCTTTGAAATTATTGTGGTGATTTAACATATTTCAGAATAGTGCTTATGACCAATAAAATAATCTTGTATATGGGCAAATACTCATTTGCTCTGGCTCTATGTGAAAATCACTGGAAGGAACAAAATGTTGGTCCTCATAAGCGTATCTGTGACTGAAGTAGGATCAGGCAATGTCTGGGTACACGAATCTCAGGATGGCAGAGTTCAACAGATTTTATGTTCTGGTATATGCAATTTATTACATTTCCAGTGGCCTCCAGAAGATGAAAATACGTTTATTTATGTGTTGTGCAATTGTAGTCATTTTTTAAATTAAATTTTAGAAATGTAGAATGAGTTTATTACATGAGGGAGCAGTGTTCTTGTTAGCGTAGCAATCACATAACCACCAAGTGATTATATGAAGGTGCTTTATTCAGCGCTGGAAGCCGGGCCAGGTGCCCAAATCTGGCTTCAAGTCCCGTTACATCCCAATCGTTATTTATACCTTCAACATTACGTAAGGCATCCATATTCATTACAGGTTGCAACATCAGCCTCGCATTCCATTCTAATTAGCTCTCCTCCCATTTGCACTTGCGTGGTGCCTCCGGTGGTCGTCCAGGTGGTCGTCCAGATGAAGTAAGGAGTCTTCCTCTCTGTTAAACTTTTCACCTTTCTCACTCGATGCATGCTCCCTCCGCTCCTTGGTTCTGGTTCAACTCGTTTCAACATTTTCAGGTTCTTATCAAAGGTCAGGTTGTACCTGTTCTCTGTCAGGGGTCCCTTTCAAGAATTCATTTGACCGTTCGGTATACTCCCTATAACAAATATCTCAGTATACATAGATAAATTTGATAATGTAGATACATTTGATAACGCTTATTTATATTTTATGACCCATCACCAAAGAAACATCAAAACATTCATTTGGTTTTCCCCAACACTAACATTCTTATCACAATTGTGAGTTATGCTCACTGGCTTTGCTGAAGCAGTAGAGTTTCTAATGAGACCTGTATGATTTAAACATTAAACTTGTTTTAAAACACTAGTAATTCTAGACATGCAGAGAGCAGACAGCACACTATGTTGCTATTCTGTATTTGGACATAGTAGCGTTTAGCTAGGGAGGTCTTGCAGATCTGATGACTCTTACAAACCCATGAGTTTAGGCAAGCATAAGGAATATGTTTATAACTTAACACTTGTCATAGCCAACGCTCATTTATAATGTTATAGAAATAACAGTCTTCTAGTCTATTTCAAGTTCACGTCAAATTGCATGAAAGATAATATATGTTGCATCCGGTAATGTTAAAGGATATTACGGTATCTGACAATTATCTCTGTTCTTCTCTTGATTATATGGCTTGTGGAAGAGCAGATCCACATAGAAATCTTGTTCGTGTGTAACTGAAAGCATAATTTTCAAACTCAGGTGTCTAAATCCCTAATGCTTGTTGTACGCAGTAGTTTATCTGCTTGGCCTGGTTTCAGGAAGGGTGCCACAAAAAGATTAAGTAGAATCATAAGCTAGCTCAAGTGGGAAGGGACCCCAGGACGTTTCTAGTCTAGCCTCCTGCCCAAAGCAGGGCTGGCTCAGACCAGCTTAATCAGGGGTTTACCTGGCCAAGTCTTGAAAAGCTGAAGAGGAGAAAGCCTGCACAACCTCAGGTAACGTGTTCCACTGTTTAACTGCTCTCATGATGGAAAAAACATTTCCTTCTGTCCTGTTTGGCCTGTTATTCTGTTTCATCTTGTGCCCTTTTGCTCTTGGAAGAGCCTGGCTGTCTTCCTGGTAGCCCCCTAATTGGTATTGGCAGGCTGCTGCTAGATCCCCCGGAGCCTTCACTTCCACAAGCTGAACAAGCCCAGTTCCCCCCATCTCTTACTGCAGGACATGTACCAGTGTGCAGAGATGGTTGCCAGACTCATTTCAAGTGCTGCATCAAAAAGAAAATTGTACGTGGGGACATGTAAAGCAGCTAAATGGGGAAGACCACTGAAGCCTGTAACAGCAAAGGGCACTTAAACAATGCTAACCCCACTGGCAAAGCTGTCCTTCTCCTTGTTAATGTAACCCTGGGTTTGTCATGTTGATGGTAAATGCAGCTTACGTTGTCCCGAAACATGCGTGCAGATTTACTGTGTTCTCCTGTTAGCCTCTTCTAGATGTGTAACTTACTGCCATACCGTTACCTTGTGCTTTAAAAAAAAAAAAGAAAACAAAGAACTTCCAACACTGCAATTTGGAACACTATATTCTTAGATTTGAAAGTTTAATGTGTAAGTCTTACTAAATCTTTCACTTCCAGAGCTTAAGACTGCTGTCTTATGGGTTTGTTACTAGCATAATTTTACTGGAATTGGTTTCAATTCAGGTTAAATCGGTCATTTTTAATAAATGTTTAGGAGTGTTGGGGTGAAATGGGAGATGAACATCATGTATGCACTTACCACTTCATATTCTATATTGTACTTGGGTGTTGTAAATTCTTGGGTGACCATGCAGAATGTTTATGTATTGTTTTGAATATTGAGGTTTGTAAGTCTTCTGTTTGGATATTTCTGAAAACTTGTTAAATTATATTTTATAACATCTGAATGTCACATGTACAGCTGATTGTTCATAAACTTTCTATTTCATAACCATTGGTTTTATGAGCGAGTGCCACCTAATACAACTTTTTCAGTTAAAAGCTTTTACCCCCCATCATCTGGTATTTGGATAGTTGGAGAGCATTATGTTCCATTCTTTGGTTTTTAGTTCCCCATCACTGCTTATTAAGTAGTAAACTGCTCAAGATTATAGTTCCTGCAAGGCTGCTCTGAAAACACTGGGTTTTGCTTCAAGTTGCTATACTTAGAGCCTCTCACAGTCTCCTCTAGGTGTTCCTCCTTGAGCAGGGGGCTGAACCAGCCAGCCTCCAGAGGTCCCTTCCAACCTCAACCATTCTGTGGTTCTGTTCAGGAAAGTGACAGAAGGAAAGATTTCTTCAACCCCTGTCCTTTTCCCCTCATGATAAGTTGTCTTTTTTTTTTACTCTTGCAAAGTTAGGGAATGTAGCCATTTGAATGTTCTCTCTCTAAAGGAGTGTTATCCTATGGCTATCTAATCATGCCAGGTATTTTAAACTTCTACTGTGGCTACAGGTCAAGGAACATGTTTTAGACTCCTAAATAACCACTCCAACAGCTTCAAGGAAGAATAGATTTATTTTAGAGGGAAGGGGGAAACACAAGTTAGTTACTTGGACATTCAGAAGAGATATCCAGAAACAGAGCAAGGCACTTAGAATTGAGTATACTGTAAGCTAATAATCTAGCAGAGTTATACAAAGGACAATAAATTTTTCTGTAAAGTGTTAAAGCAGTGCAGTAATCTTTCAGCTGCCACCTTCCTCTCTCCCCACAGTGGTATACTGAACGTCTAAAACATCTCACAGTAGTGTCAAGGAGTGAGACTACCACATGAATTAGACAAAAAACATCAAGCATGCAAACTCTGAAGTATAATTTCTCTTTGGATTTGCACTTCAGCAGGTCTCATTGAAGAAAGTTTGCATGTAGCTTTTCCCTCAAATAACTCCAAAGCCTCAATGAACATGACTGAAATCACTACAGTGAAGGAACAGTAATCTACTTGGCATTAACAGGTGTGTTCCATGTTTAATTCCCATTTTCATTTTATATACTTACAAAAAAGCCACCTAAGTGAGACAACATTGATTAGAAAGCCAGCTTTAACAGCTTTCTAAGCTATTTGATGAGGGCTGATAACTCCAGACGATACTTGATGTTAATCCATTGTTTTCCTGTCTGGTATACTCAGGAAGTGAATATTCTATCACTTTGTGGAGCTGGTTGTGAATGCTGTGGCTTAAAAACTGATACCTGCCAGGGTCACCAATCAGCACTTCAGTTTCATGCATCCTGATGCATTTCCTCAGCCAGCGATGAAGACCGTCAGCAAGCTGTTCATCATAAAACATATCGCCCAGCACAATGAGGTCCCACTTGCCAGCGTCCGAGTTAATGATATTCTTAATGGCGATGGGGAAGGGATCCAGGTGGTTCAGTTCGCAGTTCAACCTCATTGCCATGCCTGCAACTGAAGAAAAGTCCCAGAGTAAAAAAGTTTTAGGATTCTGCCATTCAGACCCCTTGCAAGTTTCTTTGAAGCATTTTTCAATTTCATTTCTTAAATATCTGTTTATCCAGTCTAGGGGGTTCCACAGCTTTCATTATGGGTCAAAATCTAGCATGAAGTGATGGAATTTTATCACCACATCACAACCTAGGGAAGTACTATCCGTACTGGAAACCAAGGGCAGTCCAGGAATCAAACTAGAATAGCCCTCTGTCTCAACCTATGAATATACTTCCTCCCTAATTGATGAGTAATCAAACTATGAACAAACTGAATTCAGAAGTCATTTAAGGGAAAACAAAACCTGCAGGAAAAAGGCAAAATGCAGGCCCTAACATATGAAACTGCAGGAAAAATGCTATGGTCCTACAGAGGAACCAGCTTGCCACCTACACTTGGGATTCTCTTCCAAAACTGCTGCGATGGTGTATGGGACATGTCTGACAGAGACTTTGTTCACTCTGAGAAGCTATGCAGATTCCTGGTGCAACCCAGCTTCTAACACTGGCAAAATCCATTCATCTTTTTAGCACTCACTGAACTCTGTTTGGAAACTGAATTTCTGCCAAGTGAATCAAAGAAAAGTCAGTGTTAAACACACTTTAAAAACAATAAAGGTCTTTACAGAGAGATGGGAAAAGAAGGCCTTACTAGGGTCAATGTCATTAGCAAGGACTTGAGATGCACCACTCATCACAGCAGCTATCGCTGTTGCTCCACATCCACTTCCAAGATCCAAAACAGATCGCCCCTTAACAACGCGTGGGTTATCTAGAATATACCTGGATTTAAAAGAAAAGCTGTTAGTGCAATACACAAGTTATGCAGGCTTCTCAGGTTTGCATTATGCTGCGTAAGACTTTACTTCATACATGTAATGAAGCGTGGTATCTTAAAGGATGCTTGTCCCACATACGCCTTGTGGTACAGAGCTCCTTATTTGCCTCTGCTGATAGAAAAATCAAGAACCACTGCCCTTCTTTACTCCTCTCCCCACCACCCCCATCAGGAACAGCAGGTGGAAGCCTAACAGGAGTGTCAGGTGTTGATGGCACCGAGATCCCAGCACAGCTGTATTCAGCTTCCCAGGAACCCAGACTGGGAGCACAGAAGACACCCTACCCTTAGACTACAACAGTGGCTCCAGGCGCTGCATGATGGCAGCAGGGAGGTGAGGACCAGGACTGAAGATAGAGAATACCCTGATCAGGTACCCACAAGACACAAGGAGGAGCTGACATCCCATGCCCCTTGTCCTCCCTTTCATCACAAGGGATCCTACCAGGGAGTTGGCGCACACAGCTTGGTGCTTGAGCTGGGGTTATGAGACCAGTGAGTGAAACAGGTTTCGTTTTAATGAAAATAACTTTTCGCTATGAGGTCTGACATAGAGCTTTGTCACGCTGTTACCACCACTTTGCCCCGTTATTTGCTACTTTTCAGATGTTCTGTTTATGAGGGCACCCGGGAAAGACCTTTGTGCAGAGAGGCTCAGCAGTCTGGCAACTGCCCCCTGCCCCATGAACCCTCCTCCTCTGAGGCCAGCTGATAGTTTGCAAACAGGGCAAAGGACAGGGTGGGACCTCCATGGAAGTCCTGTTTCCTCTGTCTAGGGGCTGTGCTTGGATTTGCAATGGCATTCCTGCAGTAACGTGTAGAGAGCATGGTCTGGCCCAAGCGCGGCAAGCGCTGCGTTTCCAGCCGAGTGCTTCTCAAGTTTCCCCTAATGACTGCGGTGACTTAGGGCAGCCGGAACCGAGTGCGTCCCCTGGCAGGGACACGCCACGTTACGCAGCAGCAGAGACTGCCGGCTGCCATGCTGGGATAACAAGGCATCTTACGTTACAGAGAGGGGTAGCTTGAAACAGGAGACTCCTGATGTGGAAACGCCAACTGTGAAACAAGCACGGTTAAAGAAAAAGTATGTTTTCAGGTTCCTGGTTTTGTTTTACTTTTTCAGATTACACAGCTAATTTCTGACATGCCCAATGCGTCAAAACAAGGGCATAAGCAGTAAGACAATCAAGTGGTGAAATGCCAGATGATTAGTATTGCTACCCAAATATCAGGGCACATAAATTGTATAATAACAAGATATAGAGATTACCTTATCTTATTCAATCTTGCACTGTTTAGAAGCATCCTAATTTGTCTAAATGGCAGGATAATCAACAATTTAACTGCACAACCCATCTTTTTCCTGGCTGAAAGTGCCTTCCTATTTACACTTCCCTGCAGAAAAACAGTAAAGCCCCAATTCAGATCCTCCCATTTCATCTATGTAAGAGTATCTGACAGTTTGTACTTCGTTATAATTAATATTTTTTCTGCTACTCAAAGTAAGATATTTAATTTTACAGAAGAAGAGAACTCTAACTAGTTCCTGGGAATCAGGAATATCAGCAACATTCAAATGCATTTCTATAGTAGGTGGCAAAAATAAAAGTGTGGCTTCTGATGTGATTAGAAGACAGTCAGTAAGGCTTGATAATAAGGCTGCTGAAATCCTAAAGGAAGAGACTGACTCAGGCTAGCCAGCACTCCAAGTGCATCAGCACAGACCTACTTTTCTCAGCTGACTAGACATACATCCACTCTCCTGTCTGTCTCCAACAACAACAGCAGCAACAGCAACGTGTCAGCACAAAACAGCCATCCTTCTGTTAGGAGTGACAACGGGTGATAGAACTAAACGCCCTGCTAGGTTTTGATGGCAAATGCACAGCTCTTCCACAGATCCAAATTCAGCCCTGTGGTCAACGCATGCAACTCCGTGGAAGACAACAGATTTCAGTATAAGAGCTCTTAGCTACTCTACATACAGCAGGTACTGAAGCTTTGCAGCCAACCAGAAGAGATTGCTTCTATCCTGTATAAGCAGAGAGGAGCATGGATGACGTGCTCTCATACAACGCAACTACATATCAATATAAATCACTACAGCCAGAGACAGGCCTGACCTCCTGGCCAGCATCAGACTGGACCAAGCATTTTCAGCGATGTGTGCTGCGTACCTGGACAGGGCTTGGCCTCCTGGCCAGTAAATTGCCCAGAACGGGTCCCCGTAAGGCCACAGGTCAGGCTTTTCCCTCCAGAACCTGCAGCGAGGGGTGAGGAGGCGCAGTCGTATCTCCGGCGTGAGGTGTCCGCTGCTGGTGACCTCCGTGTTCTCCTCCAAAAACGCCCTCACCTCGGGGTCCAAAGTCCTGCCAGCACTCCAGTGGCGGCAGCGCTTCCAGCGCAGCAAGGGGGCTCCCCTCCTGCTCCTCCAAGCCCTGGCCAGGGCGTTCTGCCTGCCCAGCAGGAGCCGCCTCCAGCTGCGGAAGGCCATCTCTCCCCAGGGACAAGCCCTCCCCAGGACAGCTCGGAGCACAGCTTATCTGAGACGGACGACGAGGCACCTTGAAGGAAACTCACAGGACGCTGTTTTTCATAGTGACAGATAATGATTCCTGAAAGGGAAATAACGCTATGTAAGTGATGTTGCCATGACTATGCATGTCTATGCACCACCAGGGCTTTAGGAAGCAGAGGTTCCCGTGTTGTTGTGCTGTCACGAACTTGTGTCTTGCCCCTGCCCCGGAGAGCCTTCGAAGCCTGCAGGAAGTGGTACATAAGGAAGGAGCTGTCACAAGACCCACTGGGGAGAATGCTATAAACATATTCAGTGAGAAACAACCAGTTAGCGGGAAAGCCAACAGCCAAAAATTAAATGTGCAGCTTTTTAACATCTCCTTCCCTCCACCTTGAAGATACATGCAAAGCAGGCTACTCCCACTTCAGTTTCTTCCATTGAATCTTCAGGTTTTGCAGTAGGGCTTTGGCATTACAGGACCCATGGACATGACAAAGGCTATCAGTACATTTTCTGAGAGACACCACTAATTACAAGTTTTATAAACGTGGTGAATTTATGCAAAAGCATCTTTTTACACTAAAGGCAAGCAATTAAAGGACTTCCTCAAAAGACATTCCTCAGGTTTGTCAGGCTGCCAGCTCGAAAATGAAAAGCAAGCCCTTGCACTGATCTTAATCAGAACACTTTAATTGGTTGCATTTCAGTCTGCATTTTAAAGGATCACTCTTAATGTACAATGGTCTCACATGGATGCTCTCAGGTGCACGAGAAAGCAGACTTCCACCGCTGTAGCCCACGCCACCTGAGAAACTGCATTAACGTGCCCCGAGCTAACTCAAGAGAAACAGAATCCAGCACATTCCCCAAAACTGTCTTTAAAAGATGAAACGTTCAGATTGGACAAGCTCATGCTCGGGGGTCTTCTGACTGCTTAAGGCTGGTTTTTGAGTCAAAAACAGTGAAGCAAAGGAGCGGGGAAGCACGGCCTCTGTTAGCAAACCGGGCCACAGACAAAGGAGAGCCGCAGCATTCAGCTGAGCAGTGTGTGAAGCGCACTTTGTGTTTCAGGGCTTCACTTGTCCTTTTTTTGCCCACATCTTCAGCAAAAGCTCCTATGTTTTCTGTCGTGCGAGCATGGCTTTTGCTTTAGTTTTAGTTTGATTGCTTACTGATACCTTAGGCTGTGCACCGAGCTCCCCCAACGCGTGCCATTTAGGTTGCCAGCCCAGCCAAATCTTGGCTTTAATCACTGGCTGAAGGCTTTTGTATTTTCATTACAAGCAAACACCTGTGACAACGTTTTGCATTTCCCCACATCTGAGAACGCCATTCAGCAGAGTCCACGCAATTAACGAGCGTAATTAACGAATAAGACATTCCTCTCCAAGGCCGAGCCACATAATCCCCATCTGCCTGGGGGAAGCACGAAGCCACCCGCCATCAATCAGGGACACAAATCCTGCCAGCGAGCGCTGCACGCTGCTTTCCCCATTAACTGCTGCACATTAATTTTATGTACAGCACGCGGGGCCCCGTACCCGAAAGGCCGAGGTTCAATCGCGACAGGGCCGCGACAGGGCCGCGACAGGGCGGCCCCCTCTCTCCCTCCCCCCCCCCGCGGCGGGGCGAGGCGGGGCCGAGGCCGGGGCCTGCTGCGGGGCGCTGCCGGCCGCCACCTACCTGCTGCCGCCGCCGCTCGGCTCCGCTCCGCCCCGCTGCGCCGGGGCCGGGCCGGGCCGGGCCGGGCTGTGCCGCCCGCCCTTAAAGCGGCAGCGGAGGGAGCGGGCTCGGCGCCGGGGGGGCTCGGCTCCAGGGCCGCCGGTGCCCCGTGTCGTGATACGTGCCGAAACGAGCATCCTCTGTCCCTCAAGCCAACAGCATGGCTGCTGCGCTGAGAGCCCCCTCGCTTCTCTTCCACCCCAAACGCCACAGCAGGGGCGTGAGGGAGGGTGTCTTAAATCGCCATTTCGTTGCAGGTGCTCCCTGCAGCGTTCACACAGCTCTGCTCTCGACAGTCACCTGACAACCTACGAATGGCTCTGTTTCCTTCAGTGCTTTTTAAAATTTATTTATTTTGAGGCAATAAAGTGTGTTTTCACCAGGCAGCAACTGCGGCTTGGAATCAAACCCTCGTATCCCATCCTTCCCCAGCCACGTTCCCCTACACACCAGAAGAATTTCTGGGTTCCCCGCTGCATGGTTGGGTGCCACAGCACCACGAAGGCTTACCCACAGGGGCTGCCTTTGCTTCGTTGATGACCTGGCCGGATCCGGCTAAAGGACACAAGAGGCCCCAGTGGGGAATAGAAGCAGCTTCTGACAAGAAGAGCAGCAAACAAGGCTTTCCCTAGCTTCCCCGTGGCACAAAGCGTCCCAGATTTCACGTGCTGCTTTCTGAAAAGGCTCCTGTGTGGTGCCTGAGGTGATGCCACCAGCCCTGCGGCTCTCCAGGTGCCAGGTTAAGGGCAGATCGCACAGCCGAAACCTGGATCTGCCCCGATCGCCTGGGTTATGAGGCCATCTAGTGACCTGCGGGCTCCATACACGTGAAGCGTGCTCGCCAGGGTGCAAAGCAAGGCCTTTTATTTTATCTTCCATGAGTGCCCAAGGAAGGTGGCCCCGGTCCGCTGGGCTGCCAAGAGGCCAGGGTGCAGCCGGAGAAGGCCAGGGCCCAGCCAGAAGCTGGTGTCTGTTCACCACATGAAGGGGCTGTAGGGCTATTTGCATGTCTTTCACTTGTCTGCATATGGCTGTAAAGCAGGAGTCGCCCCTCATCTTTTTAGACGTCAATATCAAAGTGTGGCCTAGGCGCAGGAAGGACATTATTTCTTGGAGCCATTAGGGTGAACTGTGAGGTTTCAAAGGTCTTGAATCTTTCAGCAGCTCTTGCTGGTCTGCCCCAGGGAGGGAGACACTGAAGGCACTTGTGATACCCAAAGCTGTGCAGAAAACATGCAATTCAAGACAGGTCCTTGTGCCCTGTAGGCACTCACCACTACGCTAGGAATAAAGAGCTCAGTACTGTAATAGAAGAATCACTATCAACATCAGCTCAGGATGCCTTATTAAGCTGTGATAATGACTTTATCACATAATACACCTCTGCCTTGTACATTTTGTTTTATGGCTGAGAAGAGACTTGCAAAATACTGCTGATGCTCTTAGAAGGTTCTCAGAGAAACCTCACAGGAAAGCCTTTTCACTTTGATCTTCACTCTCCAGGCGTTTTAACAAGTAACTTCTCAGGCCTAGTTTTTCTGAACTTCCAGTACATGGTATCGCTCAGCAGCTATTTGAACCTCAGTGAGGTCACTGCTCTCTAATACAGAGCAGCACCCCACTGAGGCAGTTCAAAAAACCCTTACAGACTCCAAGCATGACATTAAAAGGCTCTGATACCAATGATAGCTGCCAGCCCTCTTGCAAAAGTCTGGGTAAACCACTTAGACTTTCAGGACATGCTCGTGCTGATTATGTCAGGAGAGGATCACCACCCATCCCTGTGAGAAAAAAAAAAAAAAAAAGAAAGAAAGAAAAAAAAAGTTTCATTTCCTAAGGCTTTTTGCTTTAGTTTAGATAGTGGCATCTTGAAAATTTCTGCTGATCAAATGCATGATGTAGTTTGCAGCCAGCTAACGTAACTATGCTGGAATTTGCTCTGAGGACAAGGACAACTTTAATCACAACAAAACATTGATCTGATAGATGGTGGAGGAGCGCAACTCTTTCAAAGAGGCAGTTGTAGAATAACACAAAAGGGACTCCTGTGTGTCCAAGGGAATTAGTGGATTACTGGCTGATGATAAAACCGCCTGAGACCCTGGGGAAATCTTGTCTGAACCAATTAACAGCAAAAACAAATGGAACTGTCCGAGAACAGGGAAAAAGGGAAGACAGAGAAGAGCTGCCTTCATGTTAAGGAACCCATGACTCATGAGACATTGCAGGTACAAAGGTTAAGCTCAAGGGAAGAAAGACCTGCAGCACAGCAGCCAGTTGATAACCCCAGCTTATTCCTTTTCTCCTGCCTTTTAAAACTGAATCTACAGCCCCATTTTCCAGAGCTCTTCTTGCGAGGCCAACTGCCATCGTTCACTTCAAAAGAAGGACCTCAGTGGGAATTCACAGAAGGGAATATGGATTCATTTGGAGTGCTGTTGATTTCTAAAAAGCCTCCCAACAACTCAATATCAACAGTCAAGGGGTTTGCACATCAGGATCAATTTGTGGTTAGCTAGAGGCTGCAGAAACAGGTCATTATCAAAATACAGCTGGCACATTAGCTAGTGGCTAAGGGAAAATTGAAGTTGAGAGCACTAGCTAGGTAAGGGAGAGGCAATTCAATTATTCTGTTGTGCCTTCAGGTACAATCCACACCTACTCATTTCAGAATCACTGCATCTTTTGCATTTGAGGAATAGCTAGCCTGACAAAACAAATCATACATTATATACAGTACGTCCTGAAAGCATTATGTGGTTTTTTTTTCATACGTTTACTTGTCCCTATACCTTCCAGCTGCATTGGGTTAGGAGAAGGAATGAGCAACAGCTGGCAAAGATAAAGGTATCAGGTGCAGCCTGGCATGGGATGGAAGCAGGGGAGCATGCAAGGTATAGCTTTCTATGGGGTGAAATAAGCAAAAGCTACATTAATCCGTCCCTCATGCTAATGTAGGCTTAGTCTTTCTGAGATGAGGTGTTCTTGCAAGAGTCACAGAGGTAAGACCAAGAAGATGAAAACTCTAATTTCTAACATCATCTCCAATTTTGCCTTTGCCTGCATGCACAGTTAAAGTGCAATTGGTCTCAGTTGTTTGCTCATGTTCATGCACAGCCAGGCATGGGACCGTTTATGTAGTATAGACAAAGCCTCAAAAGACACATGGAGTCAGATGGTTTGTGCTTTTCTTTGTGTTCACTGCTCTTCAGAGAGTATTGTACCTTGCTGATGCAGCTGTGTGCTGGTCCAGATTTGGCTAACTGCTCATGTAAGCGTGTTGTGGGGATACTAATTTTGATATTAAAACTGGAGGATGCATATTTTTAAGGGTGCTTAAACTCTATTTTTTAATAGCTGAAGTCTCCTTGAAATACTGAGACCTTGACTCAGGTGGGGTATATTGTGATAATCAGCTAGCCTGAGTGAAGTCTCATTGTGTTGGAAACTTGGGCAGAAACCAGCTGAACCTGACGAGCATATCTGCAGTTAATGAATGTGTCCAGAGCTGTGTTGTGTACACACAGGTATGCTGGTAGTTCTGGTTGGACAGCAAGAAGGTTTCCACACAGGCAGCATCTAAGAGGAAGCAACCATGATGTTGGCAGAGCCATTTTGGGGTGACATAACTGCCTGTGTTAGTACTCCCAAAGAATGGCTGGTGGGGGATAGTTAGCAGTGGGTTTGTTCACAGCTCCCTTCTGTCATCCACACTGAATGGTCCCTGTTGTACTTCTTGCACCACTGTGATGGTACTATGGTCACCTGTAAAAGCTTTTTGGATGCCTGTGCTCTCTCTTGGGTGGCTAGAGCTTTAGGGTTACAGCAGTCTACTGGAAGCTGTTGGGTATCTCAACGCTGGAGCAGGGTATCTCATCTCTGGAACTAGCCTATGGTGGGACAGAGCTCCTGGAGGAAGAAGGAAGGGCTGCAAATAGAGCTGAAGAATGGCTGTGACTGCTGTCACAGCATTTATCTGTGTTTTTTTTCTCTCTTTTTTTATCTTTATTTTTTAATTTTTCTGTGCCATCACATCAGTCTGCACTTCTCTGCAGAGCCCTGAGAAAGGAAGGAGATGAAAGCTGAGTGGAGAGGGGCTGCTCATGCACTAGGGAGCCTCTCCAGCTGGTCTCAAGGCAATCTGTAATTGTCTAAGTCTGCCTGGATGAAATGAAGATGTTTTCCATGTCCTCATCCTTCTTGACTTCCTGCAACAGGAAAATCCATCCTGCCTGCCTCTTCCTCAGGGCTCTGCCTCACATCCTCTCAATGTTTAATGTTCCACGGGTGATCTGTAGATCTCACGATTTCAGACCTTAGCTTTTCCCAGAGATGTCAAACAACAGTGCTAAGCCAATGTTTCATCTGGAGCAAGAGAACACGACTGCAGCCTGGATCATAATGCAGCCAATGTTTCCCAAGCTTACCTCTCCTTCTTGCCAGGTGGGCTCTGTTCAACAGTGTGTTCAAACCCATGACTAATTCATTCTCTCTTCTCCAGGCAGTGCTCCAGCATGCTCCAGAAATCAACCCTGATGAAGAAGTACATTTGACTGTCTGATTTTTAAGGACCATGCTAACCGATGCCAAGGATAAGGTAGGGTAGACAAATAAAGATTTCAAGGAGCTGCATCAGTTCTCTGGAGCCAGCTGATTCAGTATTTCCCCAGTACCAGAGAACTACACAGAATGTTTTCATTTCCCACTGGTGCTAGAGCCTGGCATCAGCTGAACTCTTCCTTTCACCTTCTACATGGTAGTCTGCCAAACATTTGGATTCTCGCAAGGATCTGGGGACAGAGGAAATGATGGAGATCTGAGGCAGATGCAAGACAGGCGGTGTTTATTCACTAGAGAGTTCCTACAGGAAACTGTTCACGTTCAATATGCCTCCTCTTCTGGTTGATGCTTGCTATGACGTTTTGGGGGAGTTTCAGGTTCCTGAAGCAACTTAGTTGTGACTCAGGGTCAAGCTGTGTCAGGACCTCTGCTCTTTGGTGTTTTGCACTAGTGTCTAAATTGTCTTAACAAATGATCCCGCTGTGGGGATGCCCAGAGGAATGGAAATATAGCTCCCCTGCAGCCCCAGCCAGCTCACTCACGTGATGAATATGTTGGAGCTTAAGTTCAACATGACCAAGCGGAGAAGAGCTACTACTTATTCACATGGAGGCATCAGAAGGTCTCAAGGAGATTGGAAAAGGTCTCAGCATTTGGACCTGTTGTCAGTTTTCAGTGATATGCTACAAAGAGTTACTTCCCCTGGCTTTCCCATCCATACTTAGTCATGCAGGTATAACCTCCAAAATGTGGTTTGCACCCTTTTTCTTAGAATAAAGGAAACTTGACGTTTTTGTATCAGCAGGTTTGAAATGCACACCAGGCCAGATCCATGGAGGTTTTTTACAGAATAGTTTAAACCGGCATTAGCCCACATAAAATGGCATTGTGCTTCAGACCTCTCCAGGCTAGCTCAGTGCACCAGCAACGCGCTGCAGCTTTCTTCATAGAGTAATAGAATGACTTTGTTTGGAAGGGACAGTAAAGACCACCCCCTGCCGTGGGCAGGGACACCTCCCACCAGTCCAGACTGCCCAAAGGCCCATCCAGCCTGGCCTTGAACACCTCCAGGGATGGGACAGCCACAGCTTCTCTGGGCAGCCTGTGCCAGTGCCTCATCACCCTCACAGGGAAGAATTTATTCCTAATATCTCATCTAAACCTACCCTCTTTTAGGTTAAAGCCATTACCCTTTGTCCTGTCATACCACTCCTTGACCAGGAGTCCCTCCCCAGCTTTCCTGCAGGCCCCTTTAGGCACTGGAAGGCTGCTGTAAGGTCTCCTCGGAGCCTTCCCTTCTCCAGGCTGAACAACCCCAGCTCCCTCAGCCTGTCTTCACCGGAGAGGTGCTCCAGCCCTCGATCAGCCTTGTGGCCTCCTCTGGACTCTCCAACAGGTTCATGTCCTTGTGCTGGGGGCCCAGAGCTGAATGCAGGGCTCCAGGTGGGGGGGTCTCATGAGATACCTTCGTGGCAGCAGAGGAGACGGTGCAGAGATGCCTGGGTGGGCTTGGGGGCTGGCTCCCAGCAGGGCTGGACTCTCCAACTACACACAGAGCTGCTCAGCTACCTCCTGTCACAGCCCCAGGGCTCCTCACAGCACACCCAGCCTGGGAGCCTCCTGTCTCGCTCTGGCTGATCTCACAGCTCTGTTTCTAACAGCTGAGAGTCGGGTCTCGTGCAAGCAGCTGCACCCAGTTCCAATGGAAACAGCAATGTTGCTGTGACCAACACAGTGACTGTGCCTGGCACCAAAGGCTGCTGCTGCTGCTCTTGCTCTCACCCCTGACGGGCAATGCTGAGCACTGGGAAGCCAGTGCCCCTGGTTTAGCTTGGGAAAAACTCCTGGGATTGCCCCCTAACTCTTGCATTTTGGCCTGCGGGGAGGCACTGAGCCTATTGCCACATCAGAGGGTGTTAAATGCTCCCACCCGCAAAGGATGTGCCTGACAGGAACTGCTGGAATTGCTCAGCATGGATCCGGTTTTCAGTAAGTTGTGGCTATTGGTTTGCAAGGAAGTCACCCAGAAACATGATCCTCAAGGAGAAGCAAAGTGCTTTGATCTCTCTCCTGCTGTTAGATGTGAGTTCAGGGCTGCACTCCAGTATTTCTAAGCAAAAGCATGAGTGTTGTAAGGCAGAACAGCAGAACTGTCATTGTTAGAAAGAATCCTAAGCAGTAAAGTACTTCAAGGCAAAATATTGTTATCTGCCATGAAATATGAGTGGTGGAGAGATGGCTGAACCCATGGATATAAATGCTTAGATTTCTGCTAAAAACACAAGCTGTAACAGGGAAATTGAAACAGACCCTTTCGTGCTTTGATTTGCAAGAACTGCTTTTAGGCTGATAAAACAACATCACTCCAATGATATGTTTATTGTAACAGCACGCAGCAAAGCAGCAGTCCTTGCTAAACAGTGAAACAATTCAAAATGCATATTCATTTCAGGAAATACTTTTCATCTGTCCTTGATCTCATGTTGTATATTGCCTATGGATTCAGTGGATTTGGATTTCTTTAGCACTCCCTCGGGCTTTCAAGTGTGCTAGGATTCATTGTAACGTAGATGTGGGGTGTCTGGCACTTCTTACTGAATAGGGCTTCAAAGGGAAGTTGGGAAATTGAAATCGGGGAGGTTGAAATCAGACTCTAATTACATTTGTACAGTGGCCAAAGGCAATTTGACAGAGAGTTTATGTGCTGTTTGTGAACAGATCTTTGTCAAGAGGGCATGAAAATATACGGTTGGTTCACGCTCCCCCTGATAGCAGCAGACGTGGGACTGGAAACAAAGATAAAGGAAAAGCCACGATGCTAGCCAGGTACATGTGACAGCCTGAGTGCGTCTTCTCTGAAAGCTTTCCCAGCGCTTCCTGTGGGCAGAAATTCACATGGGTACACTACATGGCAAGACTCCTCGGGTCTTTCCCGAGCAAACGCGTGCTGGGGTCCTGGAGCGCTGTTATCAGGGGAATAAGAGTTTAGAGCTGGGGAAACAAACCCCCAGCGGAGAGCAACCCTCAGCCCAAAACACGCGGCCCCTTTCCAAACAAAGAGGAGAGCTTTGCTCCGCACACCAAACACCCGCCTGGGCTCAGGGCTGCAGGAACGGCATCTGCCAGCACAGCACGGCGCTGCGCTGCGACGCCGGGGCTGCCCACAGGTGCATCTGCCAGCGGGGCCGCCCTGGGGAACAACGGGGCTTTGTCCTGGCAGATGTTAGGGCAAGGGAGAAGCGGCGTTTGCTCCATGCTCCTGGGGGCGGTTGAAGCTGGGGAGCACGCTGACCCGATTACCGGGAGGCTGGCACTTCTGAGCAGCTACGAGGGATTTGGCCAAGGTCATGCGGCAAGGGAGTGATGCTGTCAGAGCTGGATGGAAAGCTGCGTGGGGGCTTTAGCTCGACGCTTACAGCACAACACCTCCATCAGTGCGTGACGTGCTAGTGATTGATGTAAGCAGCGTACTTTGGTGATTGGGTTTTAACTCGGCGTGTGCATCTTCTGTGAGCAAAGAGCAGCAGGCGTACCTCACAGAGCAAAGCGTGGTTTTTGACCTCTGGGTATTGGCACTGAATCATCCGAATTGCAGCGGTTGCACATGAGCCTGCTCCCGACTTGGTGAGGGGGAAAAGGGAAGCCCACCTAATCAGGCGCTTGGCAGGAGGGGGTGCATCTTGCAATCTCAGTGCAAAAATCAAAGGCAAAGAAGTGGAGCAAAACAGCAGGCAGGAGTCACGGATTTTCACCATTCTGGCACAGAATGTGTGGAGGAAAAGGAGGTCCAAAACCGGGGAGCCCAGGCCAGCCCGGACGAGGAGGTGCCCCTTCGGCAGAGGGCTGAGCTGTGAAGCCAGGCCTGAAGAATGAAGACAGGCTATGTATCCCCATCCTTGCCTGTGCTGTAGGATCAGTTTCCTGAAATTGGGCTAGGTGCACTTGCCAAGGAGGTGGAAAATACTGCAGGTTTTTTGAGAAGAAAGCATGTAGGGCCAGTGGTGGGATGGAGGGGGAAAGAAGGTGCAATCAGCTATTAAATCATTTTGGTTGCCTTGTGAAACCTCTCCCCCGAGGATCCTGTCTAAAAGCAGATAAGAGTTGAATGTGTCTAGATGTCTTTGCAATGTAAAGGGCACATATGTGATGGATGTACATAAAATGAATAAAATGGAATTGGCTACAATAGAGAATTAAACATTTTAAATCTTTAAACTGTAAATCACAGAAGCTTCAGAGATCCTGTGGCAGAGATGCAGGGAAGCAGTCATCTTTTCCTTTGTTATCTATAATTCTGCTATATGAATAATAATTACACAGTGTGACAGAGGAAAGCTGTGTGCTTTTATTCAGGCTTAATCTGTATAGATATGAGGCCAGTATAGAAGACGAGCTACTTGCTTTAATGGTATTATAATTTGATTTAATATTAGAATATGTGCCTGCAGTATCTGCTGTCTAAGTAACAACAAATTGTGCTGGAGGAAATGTTCTTTGCTTTATGTCTTATGGCTAGTGATCTGGTGTGTTTGGTTTTAACGCCTCAGGCAGCAAATACCTTTCCAAGGTTTTAAGCAGTCTTCTTGCATAAGCTCAAAGAATCAAAACTGCTTTATGAACCTTCCTGTAAGATCTGCTGCTGTTGGTTTTTCTCCCTGCTTCTGCTGTGAGCTCTTCTCTGCTTTGAGCCTGGGATGGTTTTAGTGTCAGTCTTAAAGTCCATTCTTATAAGCTGCCTGTTCCTTTCAGCTAATTATTTGCACTCTGCTTCTCGTGAAGTAGCTCACAGTGCTGCAAACAGCTCAAATGAAAGTAAGCCAAAAGTAGAAAACTTCTTCTGAGCATTGCAAACATTTGTTTTCATCTAATTTGTTTTCCTTCTCTTTCATCCTACCAGATCTCGTGATTGCATCGCTATTAGAGGAAAATAAGAAAGGCTTTCAGTGAAAAATCAATGTGGCTTGGCAGCTGGTAAGGGATCGTATGCAGGAAGCTGTAGAGCTGTGTTAAGTAGTTGAGCAATCCATCAGCAGCAAGCATGATTTTCAATTCATTGAAGAATGCCGAAGAAAATAAAATACGAAGCTAGAGTCCCAGCAAGGAGAAGTGATATAGCCTTCAAATACCAGGGTTTTTCCACCTCTCTGAAACGTTGGGCATTGACTCCTTACAGAAGTAGGACAAGGAACTTGACAGACCTGCAGTCTGATCTTTTATGGCAGATCCTAAGGGCAGGGGGGGCTGACACGCTTGTTAGCATTTGACCCAGTTTAAACTAACAGATCCTGAAAAACAAAGACTTGCTGAGAGATTAAGGAGCAGGAAAGCTGAAACAACTTGATACTGGGAGAAATATTCCCTCCAGCTGAAGACACAAGTACCTAAGGAGGAAGAACAAACCCACCAAGACAAAAATCCTCCCCTGTTGTCACGCTGCTGGAAAACCAGCAGGTGATGGAACGAAGCTGTTTCCATGGGAGAGCAGATTAAAGTAAAAAGGTCCTGGGCAGGTCTGGTCTGTGGGAGGTCTGTGCTATGAAGTTTTTTGCATTCACCCCAATCTGCACTTCAGTCCTACTGTATCCCTGCCCCTTCTGCTCTGGCACTGCTCTGTAATCTGCAGTCCCAGGGACAAGCCTCATCTCCCCAGTATTATTGTCAGCGTGCTTTGAAAAGGGGACATCCAGCCCATCCATTGCCCCTTGCAGAGGGCCATCTCCCTTTGCTGGTGAAAGGAAAAAAATCCTCATAATCCCACTGTTACCTCTGATCATCCCAGATGTGCCTTGCAGCACAACCCTATCAGTCACCTCCTCTTCCCTGGCTGCAGAAAAGCTTCTCCATGGCATGTGCCTGACTGGTGAACGTACGCCACAGATTTTGATGCTCTGGGGCCTCATCCCTGTTATCCGCTCCCTCTACAAGAAGTTCAACAGCCCTTTTGTGGACCTGCCTGTGGCTGCTGTGAAATGTAAGTAATCGGCGCGGCAAATACAGAGGAAGTGTTTGGCTGGTCTCTGAAGCAGGGCAGCCCCTCTAGACAGGCCCTGGTGACCTGCGCAGGATGGGTTTGGATAGTGAAAAGAAGATTAAGACTAAAAAACAAACAAGCAAACAAAACAAAACAAACAAAAAAGCTTAGACTGGCAAAATAGTGCAAAAAATCTAATTAAAGAGGAAAGGGAATTGTGGACCTGGAGGGTCCTGTGCTTTCCTGTGCTGTACAACGTAAGGCACGGTGCATCAGGCAGTGGTGTGTTACACGCAGGTGCCAGTGCATTTCTCTTGCACGCCCTGTGTGGGAAGAATCCATGGCACAGCCGACCACAGGGTGGGCACAAAGCACGGGGTAGGTGCTACGAGCCAAGGAGGCAACTCAACCCTGCTCTGCTGGCCAGGCTTGTTCCACGCAGAGGCAAAGGCCCCAGTGGCCATTCCCTGTGAGCAGTTGCTTATGCCTGGACAGGAGAAGGAAGGGGCTTACCACACACTGGCACGTGTTGCCCTCTGTTTTGTGCTGATGTAGATGAAGAGTGAAAGAAGACAAACGAAAAAAGCAGCTGTAAACGGGTGTCCAGTCTGCCTCCTGGAGTGGAGGAGAGCAGTGCCACTGGGCAGGAAGGTAGAGGGCCATGATGTAACTAAGGTTGTGCGGGCGAGTTCTGAAATTTTAATATCGTCCAGAGAGACTACTGTCAAGCTTACTTTAATTGCTAAAACCTCTTAAAAGTTACCAATTCCTTGAGATGAGAGCCAGGGTGGAAGGAAAAAAAAATAAAATGAAAGTTAAGAAGGGGAGCTACCTGGAGGTGGCACGCAGCATCTGAAGCTAGGCTGGCTTGGAGGGAAAGACTGAGCAGCTCGGATGGAAGGGTCGAGATGGGAAAAATCCAGGCCCAGGGACATAAAGTGGCGTACCAGAGCTAGGCACATGCGGTGCAGCTGAGTCTGCTGGCACTGTGAAGGAGCTGGGTGGCCTCGTTGGGATGATGTTCCCAGAAGATCCGTCTTATAAGGAATCATCATTGCCCATGTGAAACTCCTGCAAGAGCGTCTGTGGGAGCTGTATATACAGGAGCAGGAGCTTAACCTTACTGCTGTTCCAGGAAGAGGAGTGGATTTTTGGACCCAGTTTATTGGATTTTAAACCTGTAATCTCATATGCTGCAGTTCATGCCCATGTTTAATGCTATGTGTGTCACTGGTTTTTGAGATTAAAATATCTACTAAGCTATTTGAACAAAAAATGTTGTCCTGTGCAGAAGACAGCTAAACAAAGCCATCTAGAACCGCCCGCTGCCCAAGAACAGATCAGGATTGTTGTGTTAAATGTTGGGTTGCTCTTAGAGGGTGTCCTAACTCGTACATCTTTTACAGAGGCTGGTGAATATCTTATATCTTGGACTTCCCGGAGACACCCGTGCGGTCAGGCCTCCAAAGAGATACCTACAGCAGGAACGGGAGCAATTAGCTTTGAATGAGAGTCAGAGACTGAGCTCTTATCCTGTGACCTACAGCCAACTGAGCAGGTAGATACAAGTTAATAAACAAACCAAACTAAATAAAATAACCTGGCTCTCAGTGCAAAGTCGAGAAAACAACTGGATCCCGGCAAGCTCCTGCGTGGATCTAGCAACGTCTGGTTTGTTTCACTGAGCACTGCAACCACCAGAGGCTGTGACGTGACAGAGGGCTCCAATCTTCTTTTTCCTTGGATATTTTAGTGAGGAAATTGCTTGAGTCCCTGTCTGCTTTCAGTAGACAGGAAGCTGAGACGTGAAAGGGTGTCTAACTTGTTACTTCAAAGGGAAGAAGACAGTGAGAGATGCTGTTGAGGATTGCCAACAGGTGGGAAGGAGCAGTTCTTCCCTCTGCCTCTGCATAATGGCCTGCGCTGCAGGTGAAATAACAAGTTCTTTGTGGGCATTTCCTACACCAACACCATCATCAAAGGGGTTTGTTGAGTAAGGACAAATATAGATCAGAGTGTGTGGCTCATGCTGCAGAGAGGTAACTGAGGGAGATCATAAGAGTCCACAGTAAGCAAGGGATGAGACTGATGATTGCACGCTGCTCAGACCAGGAGTAGTAAGTGAATTAAGGGAAGAATGAAATTGCACATTGAATTCTGCGACACCCTCCTTAAAATACGCAGGTAGTGGAAATATCTAGTGTGAGCAGGGCTTTCATGGCTTTGGAGAAGAAGGCTTGGACCTTCAAGAGGTGGTGGAGTCACCGTCCCTGGGGGTGTTCAAGGAAAGGTTGGACGTGGTGCCTGGGGACACGGGTTAGTGGTGACATTGGTGGTAGGGGGATGGTTGGACCAGACGACCCTGGAGGTGTTTCCCAACCTTAATGATTCCATGATCCAAAATCCTACCCTTTAAAAAGCGGGTTGGCTAGTGCTAAGGCGTGGGGTGGCGATAACCAGAGGGCTCGTGGGAACGGGGCTAAAATAACGGGGATTTCTTCCTGGATATGGCAGAACGGGTGTCAAATCCCGGTCAAACGGGCGATGAAGAGACGCTTTAGGACCCCCTCAGACCCCCGGGGCCCTCTCCCCCGTCTCGCCGCCGTGCAGCCCGCTGAAAGCCCTCTCCCCCCGCAAAGCTCCCCGAGGGGACGCCGCCGGGCCCGGGGAGCAGCGGGGGGGCCCGGCAGGGTTTAAAAGCCCCGCGGGGGCGGTCCGGCAGCGCGGCGCCTCCCGCCCGCTCCTCCCGCCCCCCTCAGCTGACGGCGGGGCCGGGGCCGCTCGGTGCCCGCCCGCCGCGGCCTGCGCGGGGACGGGGACGGGGACGGGGACGGGGGGCGGCGCTCCGTGAGCGCTGCCGCACCGACACGGAGCCGCCGCCGCCGCCAGCAGCGCCGGTGGGATGAGCGGGAGCGGCGCCCCCGGGCCCGGCGCGGCGCCCTGCCGCTTCGCCCACTACTTCGTGCTCTGCGGCATCGACGCGGAGAGCGGGCTGGAGCCCGACGAGCTGGCAGGTGAGGGGGGGCTCCGGGGGTCGGGGGGCTGCCGCTGCGAAATGTCCGCTCCCCCCCGCCGGCACCGCCCCGAGGGAGCGGCGGCGGCTCGGGGGGCGGCTGCCGGGGGGGCCCCGCTCCGCAGCGCGGCCGGGAGACGGCGTCTTCGGCCCTGTTTCGGGCTGGGGGGGGGGGGGGTCCGGGGAGGACTGAATACATTAATGGGATCGCGTCTTTTTTTGCCCTTTTATTTTTTTCTTCGCGTTTTGTGGTTATCTATTCAAAAATAGCCTGCTTGCAGCCGTCCTTCCCACCTCCGCCCCCGAAGACGTAACAGATCCAAGAAGGAAAATTGTCGCTATGGGCTTGTGGCGATGCTAACTCATTTTCTCAAATATTCATTTCTCGTAACTGGATTTGGGCAGGTTTTGCGGGGAGAAGGCGGCATCCCTCCCCAGACGTCACTGTGGTTAGAAGGAAAAGCTTAAGTCAGTTTTTACAGGTAAAATCAGATTGACTAGAAGCGCAGTAATGGGATTTCATTGCTTGGATGCTGAACGCTTCCTCTTTGAGCCGGGAGTTGGGCTTTGCTGGGATTCATGCCCACGATGTGGGTACGGGGGGCACAGGGGGCCAAGCACGCCGCAGCTGCCCCCGCGGGCACCGCTGCCCGCCCGAGGGTCCCGGCGAGGTGTGCGCTGAGCTGCGTCAGGAGCACGGCGCCTCCCGGTTGTGTAAGAGCAGGAGTCACCATCTGCGTCGCCCATCAGCGCGCCCTGGTTGAAGTTCATCTGTCTGTGGGCTGGAAAAGGGGGGCGGATCAGGGCACCCGACTTCCACAGAGCTGTGCCTTGGGGCAGGGTGCCAGTGGCATTCCCCATGGTCTTTGCGTGGAGCACACATTTGAGAGAGTGGGGGTCTCGTAGTTGAAGCCTCAGCCAAGTGCTCTGTAAACTCTGGTTTTTGACATGTACTAGTGACCACGACCACGGTTTGGCTTTATTGCTCTTAATGGAGATCTCCTGGCTCATGAGCCTTCTCCCAGCTGAAGGCACGCAGGGTTGGATTTGCATAACATGACCTATTGGGGTTTCAGGAACTTAAATTTTGAGTCATCTCTAACTCTTTGTTCTGAAAAGAGACTATTTTTAAAGCAGTGTTGGCTAGCAGGCTGTGCCTTCCCTGATGACTACCTGTACTTTTAAAACCTGTCTTTTGCTTATTTCTGCTCCGTTTCACAGTAGGGTGAACCCGTGTGCTCTTGGGGAGTGCTGTTCAAGGGCAGATGAACACTGTGAGTTCATACAGTGTCGTGGCTCTTTGTCTTCTATGGCAATTTAGGAGGTTTAGCCAAACTTCCAGCAAGGCGTATCAGATTTTAAAGCTAAAGATATGGTTGAAGCATGCAAAAACTTTTGGGTAATGCCAATTTGGGAGACATCTTCAATACTTAGGAGGGTTGGGATACGGTAGAGGTATGTTCCAGTAACAGGAACAATGGTGGGACTTCGTATTACCACTGAGCAGTGTTATATTTTTAGGCACTCGTGACAACAGCTTTCTGCTATCAGCTGGGAGCTCAGCAGTTGGAAATGTCGGAGAAGAACAGTCAGTGCTGTGAGCCGCAAATATAATGCAGCCATGGAAAAATTAACTCTGGTTTTAGATGCAGCTGAGAAAACATTTCTGTTAAACCTTGGGGAGTATTAATGCCACCATAGGCAGGCACCTGCAAGATCTCATCTGCCTGTTACAGGTTTCAAAGATTGACCTACCAGGATTGAAATCATAATCAGAATACGTAGGGAGAAAGATGCTAGAGGAACAGAAAGGCTGTTGTGTCACAGGACACCCACAAATGAGGCTATTTCTTTCTAAAAATGCTTTTACAATGCTTTCTGGAAAGAAACGAGCCTGTTATCTTGGTATTGAATTACGTAGCTGTGATAGCTTTCCATCTTGCTAGCCTTGTGTTTAAAGAGATTGTTGAGGTATGTCATGCCTTTGGTGAAGAGCTGCCATCGCTTAAGCCGTCACGCAGATCATCCCTAATTTAGCAAAAAAGTAATTAAGAACCTGCTTATCTCTAAACGTGCAAGTCCCTTAGCAGCCGCAGTACACAAAGCACCTTGCTGGAATAAAGCTCGAGCACATCGAGCCGCGCCAGACCTGAGCACTGAGCAGAGGAGCGAGACGAGACGGAGGCCCTGGGGCCTGTTCTGCGAGCGGAGAAGCAGAACTTACAAAATCCTCGCGGGGTTTTTGGTTTCCAGATGGACTGGCTGGTGATCAGCAGAGACGCGGAGTAGCTGCGGGTGAGGCAGCCCTGATGTCAGCTGGAGCTGCCTGGCCTGTGCTGGGGGCAGCTTGAGGTGCACAGGAAGGCTTTCCTTGCCTGATGACTTAAACCCAAATTCTCCCACCGCACAAAGACTTTGTGGTTAAAAAATGGTAGAAACACATCTGTAGATTTATGCGTCAGGCATGAAGCAAAATGTTCGATGTCTCTCTTGGAGGCAGCACAAATAACTGCCCTTGTGAGGCTTTTGAATTCTTTTTGTAGGGTTGCTGTGTTTAATCACAAAATGAAGTACATTCAAGGTTTTAAAGGTTGACAGGGTCTCTACATGCTTTCAGGGAAGAGCGACTTGCTTTATAGTTGCTCCTGCAGATGCTGAGTGCTTAATATACATTTGGTAGATGAGAATTTTCCACCATGCAAATGATTCATTTTGCTTAGATTTTTTTCTCACTTTTGCATGTGTATTATTTTGCGGTATAGTTTGTTTTCTTTTTTAATATAGGAAGCTACTCCACAGCTGACTTTTCAAGTGACTTCATTTTGGTTTTTAGGTCAGTTCATTTGAAAGCTGTCCACCTATTGCTCGACTTGGTATTATATCCAGGCATGCAGCAAAGTAGCGCATGGGTTATAATGCTGTAAAACACTTGTGGCACTAGCACAAAGCTCTCGGTCAAGGATGGACGAAAAAAATCTAGGGACTTGAGGGAAGAAAGGAAACTATCTAAGGATTTCTTGGCACTTAATTTTTGGAGAGGTTGGGAAAGAAAAGCAGTTTATTTGACATGAAATATCTTGAAAAGCATGAAAATTTCAGCATTAGTTTGTGCTTCCTGTTGAGCTCCACTAAAATAGGATGAAGGAAGTTTCTCTCTCGTGTTTAGGGCTGATGGAAAATATGTTTCAGTTTACTTTCATCTTCATACCTCCTACTCCAGGTAAAGTCATCTTGAGACCAGTGTTTGAATTGCACATGCTTAAACAAACACGTTATAGTAAATATTTTATGTTGTCTCAAAGAAAAGCAGTTTATTAAAAGAAAAACAGTTTATTAAACTGTTTCTATTATATAGTTTGTCATATTATATGAAATTTAAGCATGTGTGCAAGGCATAAGATTTTTCTGCCTGTAGCCACCATTACGTTTTGCTTTGATAACATATTAAACTTTGTAGTACCTTGTTAAAGAGTCGCATATAAATTCTAAATACTGTAACGTAGGGAAAAAATCCAGATTACATGAGAGTCAGTTAAAGACAATGGGATGTCTTTTAGTGAGGGAAATAATTTGGGGTTCTGGAAGAAAGCAGAGAGGGAATTACAGGTGGGTATTTTGTTCCCAATTAGAGGAACAAGTCTGAGCTCTGCAGAGGGTGCTATGGAATGGAAGCTAATGGAGCACTTTGGAGGGAGAGAAGATGTGGTTAAAGGTGAGGGTGTAGTAGGCCAGTGTAGGAAGGGTTGTGTTGGATGACATCTTCTGTGTTTAGGAATGTGAATATTGCTGAAGTTGTAGTAGCTCTCTTGCTGTGTAAAACAAAATCTTTTATAGCTTTTTCCATGCGTAAACCCCAAGCATGGTATCAAAGTAATATTTTATAATCAGGAGAATTTCAAGTTATTGTATCTTGTCTAGCAACATATTTTGCATTGTCTGGTTTTGGATTCAGTGTCTTAGCATCCCGGTTCAATTTATACTTTAAAGCTGTAGGGAGCTTCACTGCTTTTAAGATCAGCTATTTATTTTCTTGCAGTGACCAGCCATGCAGTTGCTGGGAGGGCTCACTGGCCCTGCTAACGGGGCATGTCGAGTGTCTTGGGGAAAATAAACAATACTTCTGCCTCGTGCTATAAATATCCAGACGTTGATAATTAATTTCCTCCATCAGTGAAACATTATCTGAGCTCATAATGATGAAAAACAAACAGTGTGCCTTGCAGTCTGGCTAACTGTGCTTCTTGTCTAGCAGGCTCTTATTTTTAGAAAGGCAAAAGCCTTTTTATTTCTTGTGTGCGCTTGGCACCTGCATGCTCCTGCGGTGCGCAGCCTGACTGCAGCTCGCGCGACTCTCCATCTGACTTCCTTTGTGCCAGGTCACAGCGGAGTGCCACGCTTCGAAGGGGAAAAGGTAGTGGCGTTGCTACAGCGATGCAACTTCTCGTGTATGTGACCTTTCTCAGAATAAGTGATTGGGTATTTTCCTAGTTTATTGGAAATACACTAATAAATTTCCCTTGACCGAGGAATGTCTAAACAGTTGCAGTTCCTGTTCATGACTTACTCAGTTGTGACAAATGAAAAATAGGCTACGGGAGTTTTACTTTTCATTTTTTAAGTAAAGTCCAGAGTGATGCAAAACATGCATGGGGGGGGGGGGTTGTCCCAGTTAAGTAACCTGGATATGGATAAGACTAGTACCAGTAGAGGAAAAGATGGCTCATGTACAACTAAACATACCTTAATGTGCACCTCAGAAGCAGTTGTAGTAGGTTGCTTAGGATTTATGATCGTTACAGGGCTTGTGGATGTCATGGAAATCTAATGTTCCTCCCACCCCCCTTCATTAAGAGGAGTTGCTCAAATGCAGCACTAGATCTTCTGGGTTTGTGGCTGGAATATGAAACTTTTGTGGATGAGGAACTGGATGGAGTAGCTGGCTTATCAAACTAACTTTTTTTGGTAATTTGTCAGAATAAAGGAGGAAACACAGGGTATACATTTAGGAAACCTGTTTGATAGAAAACTAAGTTGTGTTAGTATTTTGTTAAAGTAAAATCAAATATTTTGATTTTGATCTGCATAAGAAAACTGTTGTTGTTCTAGCTAAAGGGAGGGTGGAGATAATCTCAGCTGCCACGCAGCCTTGGCTCAGCTCAGAAATGAAAGTAATGTTTCTGCTCTCTTCTACGTCTTCAGAGGTGGTGGCATGGACAACTGCTGTAATGGCTTGTTCTTAAACATGGATTTTTTGCTACTGGGGAAAAACAGAATTCCGTTGTAACACCACATATTGATTTCTATAGATTTCTGAATTATACAATGAAGACTTAGCTTCTGTAGGATAATTTCTACAGCCAAAGGAAACAGTGTCCTTATAAAGAATTGCCGATATTATTGACAAGCATCACTGCCAGTTACAATAACCTTCAACAAGGAGTGACTCTCTTGTTTTGTTGGATAACGGACCATTGGTGGAATTGCTAACGGCTGTGATGTTTTAATGTGCTTTAGTAATAAAGCCTTCATTTTCTATCTTAATATATGCCATAGAGATACTGGATTTAAATGCTTCTCTCCCCATAGTGTAACCGTTCTGTTATACGTTTGCTTTCTTTGAGTTTTTATATTGTATTCCATTGAAAATAAGGAGCCAACCAATTGATTGGGTTGGAAAAATATCTGTATCTGTATCAATAGCACTGACTCACTAATGCTAAACCAAAAAGAATTTCATGTTCTTCCCTTGCCCGATAAGCTGCTGTTTTAATTTCCACTTCAACCAAGCCCTCTCATACTCTCAGAAGGCTTTTCACTGCCAGGGGCTGCTGCAGTAGCACAGTAGAAGGTATGCCACTGTAAGTGAGGGTGGTTTTTTTGTGCTAAGTGAAAACTGTAGTAACAGGTCTGTTTATATGGCGGCATGGAGCCTTTTCCCTTCACATAGTGTAAACCGCAGTGCAACCAAAGTGCTTGCAGGTGCAGTGTTTGAGCTGCCGTCCTTTACAGGAACGGCCTGAATCCAGTCCGTATCGTGCTTGGGGTTGCCCATCCCCAGCCTGGCAGCTCTTTAGGGTGCCACTTGGTGAGGGCCAGTGTCCCTGGGGCTGGCAGAGCCCAGGACCTGCCCCAGGAGAAGATGCCCCAGGAGAAGAGTGTGGAAAGGCGAGGGTGCCAGCGCCCTGCTGGGCCTAGCAGGGCCTCAGCGCGGTTGGGTGTTGGTGGTGTGTGGGGAGAGATGGTGTTTTCGAGCCTGTGCAGGAGGTGGATGTGCCTGTTGACAGCAGAGAGGCTCCTGGGTCAACGTCCACCTCCATGGTGCTCCTCACAGTGCCCGAGGGTGGTGGCACCTGAGGAAAGTGACATCCGCCGCTCTGACGGCGAGGCCTGCTGGAGCAGGGACAGGGCATATGCCAGAACTGCTACGGGCGGTGCGTGACTGTAGTATTGATTTCTTTGCTCAGCTGTTTGCCCGAGAAGCCTTTCTGTACTCGCCAGCAACACGCCAGTGCTGCAGGAGCCGTGCCAGCGCTCTGACATTGTGCCCAGGCCTCTGCTGTGCAGGCGCAGAGCTCGCCGCAGAAACGCCTCCAGAACAACCGGCATCGGGAAGCGTGGTGGTGCTTGCAAGCCAGTAACGTGAGGATGTCACAGCTCTCTTGCCTGCCATTTTTCACCTGTTTGTCATGGACTAATCAAGCTGTCCTGAATGCCAGCTAGTCCCCGGAGCTTGCTGGCAAACGTGCGGCTCTTGCAGGTGATGCTGGATGCACAGCTGGCACGCTGCTCCCTGCTGCAGCTGCTGATCTGGTGCAATGAGCACTGGAGTGAAGGAGAAATGTGAACGAAAGAACAAATAAGCACCGTGTGCACTTTGATCCAGTTAATGCTATGGTGCTTCTTGCTATTTGTGGTCACGTATGACCACTTAGATATGTGGAAAGGTGATTATAAGTAGCTTGTTCAGCCAGATCTCCTGTGCATGGAGAAGAACAGTAGCAGTTAAAATAAATAAAGCTTGTGGGTGTTAATAGCATTCAATTCCTACTCCTTCCTGCCTTCTCCCCCTTCATTATCTACCTCTTGACCAGAGAACAGCAAAAATGCTTATGGTAGGAAAAGTTACATTGAAGAAAAACAAATTTGGTCAGGAAACAGTAGGTCTTCATAGTCACATTAGCCATATAGATAATCTCAGAAATAATTACGGAAGAAATGGCGATGGGTCATCACAATAAGACATACTTGGGAGATGACTAATGTGCCTCAGACTGCTGAGGTGTCAGATATTGGGATGCCTGGAAGAAGCTTCTGTTACATTACCAGTATAAAAATATAAACAGCTTAATTTATGCTCCGTGTTTGGAGTCGAAGATAGTTTTGCTCAGCTGTCTGATCATTATATCTAATCTGAGAGCTTTTTAGTTGGGGTATCCTAGCCTTGATGAACGTGTCTGGCTGGAAGCGTGAAGCCATGCTCCTTCAGGGTGTGGGGTTTTGCTTCTTCCTCATTTCTCCACATAGCAACCAAATCCATTAAAAATAACTTCAAAACATCAAAACAGATGCTTAAAGAGTGAAATGGAAATTACCTTGGTAATATGTATGCTCCGTAGAGTAGGCTGAAGGGTTTTGCTAGATGTCCGTGGCCTGCTTTGAGTGACAGTGCAAGAATTAACTCTTGGCAGAACAGAATACTGGAGGGAGGTATGTCTGGGTTTGGTGGATCTGCATCGAAAACTTTTTCTGAGTGGAGAATAAACTTAAATTACATACAAAACCATCATCAATTCTTGTTTTGTGTTCAGGGGCAACATCACGTTTGGAGAATGAGCTTGTTCTCTCTTCTCGGAGCATGAACTTGGCTTTGCTTTACAGTAATATTATTCATCAAATTGCAATAATTCTGGGAGCTGGTAGCGATTTTTTGTTGTTGTTTAAACAAGCTGTATATCAAATGGAGTCAAACGGGGCTTTGAAGCTGTGTGAGTGGTAGGTTGCACAGCATGAAGGCCAGAATCCTCTTTCCACCCCCTCCTTGGTATTCTCTTGTCATGTTAAAGACTGACATGTGGAAGGGTGAGGGGGCTTAATCTGGAATACCGTTCTGTGTAAACAATGACAGGATTAAAAAAAAATAAAATAAAAAGCTCAACTGTTGTGGGTGTGTAGTGGCTGCAGCTTTTCATGGATGGTTGAAATTGTTTGTATAAATTTGCATTTTTTTCTTTAGCTTCTATATATATGCTCATTTCTATGCACAGCTATCTTCATTTGCAAAGTGATAGGCATGCAGTGCAATGTTACCGATGTTAGCAGTAACTATAGTTACGAGGTACAAGCAAGTGTCACTGGATGCTTCTTACATTGGGCTGCCCAAGTGTAAAATGTGCTTCTGATGCCTTGTGACTGAAAGACAAGAGGGCAGAGCTGTTTGTAATGAAATGATGAAAGCAAGCGCTCACTTAACTTGTAATTTTTCAGTGAAACAGTCATCAAATGGGCTGAGCAGCCTGCTTTTGACTGACTGGTGTCCTGGATATGGCTGGAGCCTGCTGGGAGAGGAGGACGATGCCACGGTCCAAATATGTATTGCTTATGCTGGTGGGAGATGCCTGGCAGGATCCGGAGGCCAGGTTCTCGCTGCCCTGGAGGCTGATGCCCCAGCCCTGGTGCAGGAGCCCACCTCCCTGGCTTTGTGTCCAGGCTGCTGCTGAGAGGAATCTGTCCCAATGGTGTGAATACCTCCTGCGCCCTCTGCCCTCCCGTGAGACGTTCTGGAAAGAGAAAAGAGAAAGGTTTTATTTATTTACTTTTAATTCAAACTATGAAGTATTTGAGTAAAGAGTGCAATATACAATTGAGTAAATATTTGGCTTTTCATTGAAGGAGGGGAGGATTTGTTGATTAGTTAGTTATTCACACAGTACTGTTTTTCCATCAGTATTCCCACTTGATATTCTTGTTTGCTTTATGCTAAGCAATACTCTGACGTGAATTTGAAATTGAGAATAATTTTATGCTGAAAAACAAAACAACAGCTCTGCTAACATAGACTTTGTCACAGCTGTGATTCTGTCTGGTGTAGGAGAGCAAGAGGGCCGTGTCACAGGTTCTCAGATGGGACCTTTTGTCATGTGGATGTTGTGCATTCTCATTTGGTTTATTCTTCCAGTGTAATAATTTATAGGTACACTGCACTGAGTATTTGGGGCAGAATCCTCATATTCTGTTAACAACAACAACAAAAAAAAAAGAAAGAAAAAAGAAAACCACCACCTTTGTGTAATAAATGAATATGAGATGCCAGGTCATGACTTACAATGCTTAAGAGCTGTCAGGTTCTTTGTAAAACTACTGATCACAGATGTATGCCTCGTTGCAGAGCTTTGAATGGTGCATTCTCCTGTACATTTTGCCTTGTAAACACTTCAAGAATGTCAAAGCTCGGAAGAATGGTATTAAAGCATCTTCAGTGCACCCCTTTGCAGGTTGTCAACCTTTGTCTCTAATGACTACTGTTATGAATCTGCCAAGGGAGAATATTTTCTCTGGAAATCAACATAGCAGCTCTTCAGCACAGATGGATCACGTGTTTAGCCTTTTCCCAAGATGATGCTACTTGGGATAGGCTTGTCTTACTAGCATTTGCAAATATGTTGACTCTTTCTGGCTTTAGCAAGCGTGATAACAGATGTTGTTTGACTGTCTTAATTCAAGCAGGGATATGTGGTCTAATGTTGCTATCTTAAATTGAGGAATGACTAAGAAATAAAGAATCCCAGTGTAAGGAATGCCATTAAGCAAGCATTTTTTCCTGTATGAATATGAACATCTGCATAGGGTGAGGCAGCTGTAGCTGTCGTCCTATGTCATGCTTAGAGAAAGGGGAATGAACAGTGGTGCGAGATGTTAACTTTAACAATAGCCGTTCTGGTTAATAACTTCTGTAGTTCCTATGCCTGTGTCTTTGTTTCCTTTCTTCTTGGAGCTGCCTGCAGGGTTGGGAGTTGGGAGGGGAAAGAAAGAGCTCAGTCTAACACACTGCTTAAAAAAAAAAAAGCCAACAAAAAAACCCTCTAGCTTAATGCTTGCTGAACTTCCCATGAAAACCCTGCCTTAATGAGCACAGATCCCTCGGCCGTGCTTTGTCCCGGCCAGCAGGTGAGGAAGAGCCGAGGTCCCTGGCGCGCCTGCCCTGGCTGTGACCCGGGGCTCAGGGCCCCTGTTAGTTCAGCTCCTGTGCTTTCAGCAGGAATAAGAATGAGCAAACGTCTTGTCTTGTGGCCGGGATGCATTCATGCTCCTTGCCTGCAGGTCTGTGCTAGTGTTGTAAGGCATCTGTCCAGGTGCTGGGGAGAAAAGGCACAAATTCAGGTCTTGTCTAGAGCTGAGAATTAATTGCTCGCAGCAACTGCTGCAGTGGAGTGCCCAAGATCTGTTGTATTTGATAGCATTTTAGATCTGAAAACTATTTGCAATTCAAAACCCATCTTGGGTTTCAGTCATCGGCTAATATTTTGTCAGCACTTCATGACAATGACTTCTGTCCTAGCACTTGCCTGCAGTGTACTGAATAGCTGAAAAGGGAAGTTTACACTCAGCAGCAGACCATCTGTGTTGATGATGTTGTGGCAGTCTCACACTCAAAACTAAGGCTTGTGTGATTGATAATGTGATCACACTAGCCTGTTTTTTTTTCTTTAAAATAATAATAATAAAGAAACCACAAAGCCCCAAAGAAATCTGTATCCTTATCTACCAGCTGCTGAACCCACATTTTAACTTTGTCAGAGGTAAAATCGAAGTGATAGGGAGATTTCTGATTTTCTTTTAAGTTTCCACAGAATTTATTAACTTATCAACCTCCCGGTAACATAGAGGCTGCAGGACGAGCAGCAGCACTTCCCAAGACGACAGGAGAGGCATGCCCATGGGCACCCTGGTGGGCTAATGGCAGCCACATAGCTGGGCACCAAGCACAGGGTGCGTGTGTTGCCCCCTGCCCATCTGCTGGCCTGGGGCCTAGGGCCGCTCAAGGTATGCAGAGGGAAGCAGGAGCAAGATAAGCTAATGGGCTGGTGTGGACAAAAGGAGCTAACGGCAAGAGGACCCAAATTTCTGCCCTGGCGTACACCTAGTGCCTTCACCCAGATCTGTGAAACCACGCTGCTGTGTTTAATGCCGTCTTCCTTGGTCTTTTACTCTCAGTACCACATGAGGGGTGTTCGTTAGGGGAGAAACACTGCGCCTACAATGTGATAATGGGCAGTGGGAGCAAAGCTAAGTTTGCCAACAAATGTCAGTGCGAGGGTGGTTGTCTGCTGGGTCTGAGGCCTTCCTCAAATTCAATGAAAAGTTGTAGGTACTTGGCTCTGTTGGTGATACTGCATCCAAGAAATGTGTCTATGCAAAAGCAGATTTTACAAAATGCAGTGAACGGGAGATACACAAGCAGAAAGTGCTGGGGAAGAGGGCTCTGTGCTTTTTTTTTTTTTTTTTAAATTCCTAATCTTCCTCCTTCCCACATTTAAAAACAAACCAGCTCTTCCTTACGCTTTATTGTTGTTTTAAAAAGCTATTGCGACCCTTCTGATAATATTGTTAACAACCAAGATCTGAATTCTTAGTGATGTGTAAGGGGTCATAAAACTGCGTTAAGTACATCAAGTTTTGAGTGAGTAACTCCAGTAAAAGGCACTGCAAGATGTATGGCTAATCGCTCCGCGTTTATGAGTTGTCTTTGAACTAAATGGCCGTATTCAGCTGAGGCCGGCCACTGAAACGGCCTGAAAGGACGTAGCGCTGCTCTGCAGTGCGGCGGGAGGCTGGCAGGCCACGCTTGATTAACCTGCTCATCCCAAAGTGGCACCGCTCCATGCTTTCAGCAGGCTTTTAATAGGCGAGTGCCGGCAGCTGAGGGTACCTCTGGGTTGCTGCGGGGCCGGGGCTGGCAGAGGGACTTGGTTTGAAAGCCATAGCTTGGGCCTGTTACGTGTCTCCTGAAAATACCTTATCACCGAGCCTCCTGTTAGCAGGGTGAGGAAATAGCTGTGGGGGCTCTGGCAGAGCAGGCCGGGGTCGCACTGGTAGTGTCCATGTGGAAAGGATAAACGTGGCCGACTCGGTTTCTTTCTTATATTACCTTCATATATTTTTTCTAAGTAATCACTAAATGATTCCATGCTTAAGTGAGCACCTTAAAACACATCTCCACATCACTCATAGCAGCAGAACTGTTCTGTGTGGTGTTGACCGACTGGGCTGTTTAAGTCTTTAGGTTTTGTTGCCCTGAACTTTCTCCATCTGAAAAACTTTGTGAACCTCATCAGCTGTGAGAGGCTGACTCTTGGTAACTCGCTGCTAGACTGTGCTGAGTCTCAGTTTCTCTGAGAGATGGTGTGGCCAAACCTCCCTCAGGGAGACAAGTGGTCTGCCGAGTGTTTGGCTTTTTTTTGTGGGTTCAGTTAAGCGCTTGGTAGCTTAAGCACGCAGAGGTTTCTGAGGGTCAACAGTAATTTGTGGTCCAGAAAGTTTGAACATTATCCCAGCCTTTAGAGAAACCCTATCAGGAGGCTACTTGGAGACAATCAGCCCTGGAAAAAATTACTTTCATTTCCTAAATATGTTTAATAAAAAGAGGATTCTAGATGGATTTAAGCAAACTCCTGCAGTCACGACTTAAATTTGTTTTGCTTTTTTTGTAGTGGCTTACTGATAAATGTCCTTCCTACACATTTAAATTCTACTCCTTAAAAATGTATTGTCTGGTTTATTTTGGACGAGGTCATGGGTTTCACAATATTGCATAAAACCGAAACCAAATCCTCCTGTCTGCAGCTGCAGTGTTAAATAGAGCATCATTGTCATGGGGTGAGCATGGCTGTCAAAACACTTCAGGCAAAGTGGGTAACGTGAACAGTTCTTGTATGTTAAATATTTATAGAAGAAAATGCAAACTCAGAAGAATGCTGCCAGCAGACAGACTGCTCAAACGCATCATTGTGTTGGTCATGGCACGCATCTTCACACTATCTTTAGGAAGGGCACAGCGAGTCGTTTATGCTCACGCAGAAGCTTGGTGGCGTACCTTTTCTCCACATAAAACACGAAAAGGAACTGCAAATTTAAAACCTGAGAAGAAAAATAGGAGCTTTACATGAATAATCTGCCCGCCAGCTGCCCCTGAAGCGGCCCCTCCTCACAGCTTGCTGGTGTTCTGCTGGAGCAGTCACAGCGCGAGCACCAGTCTCCAGGGCCAGCACATCTTCGTTTCGGGTCCTCTGGTGCAAACAGGTGGCAAACCACAAGCAGAAAGATACCGAGGAGAAAACCGTGTCATTAGCTCTGGCACCGTAGGATAATAAATCTCGGTTGCATTCTTTAGCTTTCTAGGTGTCTTCCAAGCAATGCACAATGGCTGTGATTAATATGACTGTTGTATTGTCTTAAATAATAAGCTTGAGCTCTCAGATAGATGACATAATTTAGCTGTAATGAGCATCAGCTTCATGCGTTTGATCTCAGCACTTTGAATTTCGGCGTCATTGTTGCCATGTCCTTGAGAGATTGTTTTATGCCCAAGAAAACTGGTAAAGGGGGATGGGGGGCAATTTCTATGAGTGTGTGAAAAATCCAACCGATGAGTTGCCCCGAGGACACTGCCTTTTTTGTTGTATCTTGTTTTTAAATATGCAGGATGAAAGCAGCTGGATCATTTGTAATCCGCACCCACTGTTTTTCAGCAAGATTTTCTCTTTGACAGAAGTATTCCTTGCTGGGAGGTGTCTGCCCATGGTGCCGGCGATGGGTATTTCCCTTTGTGCATCAAGCTGTACCAAAAACCCACAGCGAGGAAAAGGCTTTTCTCTCCTTTACCCACCATCGTCCCATCCGTCACCTCCTCAGCAGGCTTCCGCCTTGCTTCCTCCCTCGACTGAAGGCAGCCTCTCTTTTGATATGCACTCCTGTCACTTCACATTTTCCTTTCTGTTGCCTGGGCTCAGCTGACGCAGGAGAAACGGGAGAGAAACCGGGAGAGAAACCATTGTATTCTCTTTCCTGCAGCTACCTGTAAAGGACTCTTCCCGTTTGTGTGCTTTGGCAGCACTGGAAAGGGAGGGCTGAGAAACTACAAAGCACCTCAGCCCTAATTATTCACCTAATGTAAGGGCCGTGCTTTCCTGCTCTGGATATTCACTCTTGACTGTGTGGGTAGTTTGGCTGGCGGAGGCTGCTGACTTCAAAGCTGTTGCATTGAGCTGCATAAATGCTTCAAACCCAAACCCGTCTTCCTCAGAGCAGCCTGGCCCAAACGGGGGCACTGCCCCTCAGTGAAGGGGCGACAGGGGCTCTCCCCTGTGGCATTACTTTTGTGGGGAGGGGGGGGAAAAGGATTTAAAATCCTTCACCCTTTCCTGTTAAGTCTGACTCATTTTTGTCTGGTTTAGCATTGTGGTGGAAAGAAACAACGGATTTGTTAGGGTCAGTGCTTCACAATGTGGTGGTTGACTTTGATGGGCAATAGGGCCTAGTTTGCCACTCCAGACAAAGGATTTGTAGGTCTTGCAGGCTGCCATCTGTTTCTAAAAGCAAGTTTTTTTGTAAAGAAGTGATGCAGCTTGCATGCTGAAAAAGTTTTTATTATTATTATTATTATTATTTTTTATTTCTAGAGAACTGCTGACCTTTTGTGTTTGAGCTTGTAATTTCAAAATGAAGCACAGTTTATTAATAGCAGGACTCCCCTTCCCCCCTCCCCTGGGCAAGCTGGACATCCAAATCTCATTAGTGACTGGCTGATGTCTTCTGAACTACTTGCATTTTAGAGTGCATGTATTCATCCCCCAATTGTTCTCTTCTTCTGTCCACCCCCCACCCAAGCTATCTGAAATGCCAAATCTGACTGCAGTCAAGTGGTTTGCATTTATTTTAACGTGTAAGCATGTAAGGGACAGATGGGAGAAGAAATAACGCTCGGCAGTCATCAGTCTTTTCACTCGGGCTGAAGTTTTGCCTTGCGCTCTCAGCGCAGAACGCTGTTGGTCACCCTCTGTCCCTTTAACCCAAACTAGAAAGTTTTACTTTCCTGCAGTGATTCCACTGCAGAGTCTCTTAAATAAAAGGGCCAGCCTACCTGTAGGGCTTAAGCACGCTGCTAAGTACAATCTATTTATGTACCGTGCGTTACCCTGGCTGTTAGTTGATTGTTTCTGTGTAGCTGCTGGAGGGGGCACAGAACTGTGCGATCCAGGTCTGGAGGGCAGGAAAACTGCTGCAGGACTTAACGAAAATAACGAGTGGAGCCTCTGCAGTTTTCCTCTTTCCAGCTGCAGACAAACGGGACCGTGAGCATTGATGAAGAGGCCCTGGCTCCCAACCTGCTTGGTGCATTCATTTTGCTGCTTGCTCTCCTGATGCAACGGCACGGCCAAGGGCTGGCTTCCATGCCTGTTCCTCTGCAGTGCTGCCAGGTCACTTTGGGATAGGGAGATGCTCAGCTGCAGCAGTGCACAGTGTAACTGCAGCTTAATGCGAGTCCAGCTACGTGGGAGAGGGAGAGCAGGGCGACTTTTCCTGCCCCTGGGCTAACAGCCGGAGAAAGCTCTCCTGTTCCTTCCTGTGAATTAGATGAGTAGTGCTTTCCCCTTCTGTTTCTTGGCTGAAGCTCTTACTGCCCGCTGCCCCTCTGCACAGGGTGGAACCACACGGGGCCCTGCCCTGTGCAGTGGCAGGGCCTCAGAGGCTGCCCCTCGCTCCACTGCGAGATGGGAGCGTGCCCTGGGGTAGGAGGCAGCTTGTGGAGGAAAACACTGCAGGAGGAAAGAGGCAGTAAGGATGGGGGGTTGATCCAGTCCTTAACACTGTTTGGGTGCACTTCTCTGTTTTTTGGAGGAGTGCACGCAATGTACGTGTGCGTTATACGTGTGCATTGGTGAAAACAGGGTAGGCAGTGCAGCGCTCCTCTCCTTGCGGCAATGAATACGCTGTTGATGAACGTCACACTAAGACTGGTGACAGCCAAAAGAACCCAGCACCTTCCTCTCACCCCAGACACAAAAGCCCACGTACTGTGCCAGTTACACCCCCTGTGTAGCCATCCTGGGCACTTGGGTACCCGCCTGCAAAACACCGCTTGCCACCGACCAAGCTTCTTTGTTCCTGTCGGCTGCCAGCCGCTAGCAGGAGGCTGGCAAGCCATGGAGGGGCTCTTGTCCTCGTTGCCAAAGTGCTGTATTTCTGGCCGTTCCTTCAGTCACCTTTTCTCCGACCCACAAGCAGGGTGCAGGATTGCCTGCCCTGCCTCCAGCCTGCTGTTGGCTGGCGAGCATCACGACAAGCTCTGATTCACTGCCCTGGCTCTCCTCAGAGCTCTGCGCTGAGCCTCCAGTGCTGCTTATGTGAGGAGGGCTTTTCCTTTGTGTAGGCAGCTGATGAATAGAGGAAGATTTTTTTTTTCCTCTTTGAGGGAATTAAATGAATAAAATGACTGCCTCTGATGTAGTGGCCCGGTTCTCTCTGCCAAACGTTGTCCTAAGGCTGTTAATGGCTTCTGAAGGGTAGCCCCTGGCAGCTCGTGGAAGTCAGGCCAGTTCTTCTGTCTCTTCCTAGCCTCCGTGTTCATTCCCCTCCACGTTTATTCTCCAAAAGTGGCTTCATCTTGAGAGGTGAAGAGAGCATCCACAGCCCTTGGAGGTCCCATCCCCAAAAGTATTAGGAAATGTTTTTGTCAGGGTGATTCTAGAGCCAGTGTGTGGCACCTGTGCTGAGGGAAGGCCCCCTTCAGTAGCAGTCTGTATCTGGCATCTGAGGAGCTGAGATCTTCAAAACCCAAGGAGCACGGCAAACCTGGAGACATTCCAGGTAGATACCCAAGGCCTGGAGAAACAGCATTCCTGGTCAGCGGGGTCAGCTTAAATGAGAGAGTACCCAGCTCTTACGTAAAGACCAGAGCTCGTATGTAGTAAGCAGCCTAATCGCAGGCTACTTCTACTCATATGAATTCGTAGCTGCTTTACCTGGCCATTTTGTGGACTTTAAACATCTTGCCAAGGAAGGGCTTGTCAGGTCCCGCCACGCAATCCAGCCATCTCAGGATAGATGATGCTGGTGATTTTCTTCACAGACATGTGATGGCTCTGCTGCCAGGTGTGTCTCAGAAGTCAGCCCACTTAGCTCCCCCTGACTCCTTTCAAGCAGCAGAAAAACTACCTGTCACCTTTCAGGTGTGAGAGTGCCCTGGTGTGAAGTCCTAACGCCTACATGGCACCCCTGGAAATGTGCTTGGGGAAGCCCACCATAGTCATGCAGTTAACTTTAAAGTACCAAAGCTGAGAGTCTTTGTTCTTTTCTACTAAAATACGTGGTGACACAACAAGGTCCACGGAAGTGTCTTTGTTAGCATAGCAGGAGCAGAAGAAAATTGAAAGGGCTTTCTTTAAGGGAAAAAAAATGAGAATGGGATACAGTAGTCAATGATGGTGCATCAAGTACTTCCTGGTGGTTGTTTTATCACCGGATTTAAAATGAGTGTTTAGTCTAAGAGCCAGCGTGCTATTTATCACCCATTTGTGGTATCCAGGCTTCTGGCAAAGTGTTTGTATGCTGCTCGTTGGGAGCCATCGAACTTGCTGCAGTGGTAGCTGTATGATCCTCTGCGTGTTTTCTTTCTGTGTGGTCATTTTACCTTCTACACCTTCTGCTTAAAAAAAAAAAAAAAAAAAAAAAAAACAGAGGACAAAAATGCTGGAAACATCATTCTTAGAAACAAAACTTGATTTAGTTGGTTTAGGAAAAAAAAAAAGCTTTGCCACTGTCAGAGGAAAACTTTTCTGCTTTGCTTAATTGAATTTGCCAAACTGGAACGAGCCCTGGCGTAGCAGTTTGAAGCCCTGCGCCGCTAGTCAGCAGCGTTCAAAGCTGCAGAGAGATGAAGGAAAACGCTGAGCAAATGCTGTGTGAACTGGGGAGTCAGCACTGCAATGCCTCCTTGACCTGGTGGTGCTGGTGGGTCATTTCCTTCTTCTGAGTCAGTTTGGGATGTTTGGGCAGCTGTCCAATGCACAAAAAAGAGCCGCAGGGATTTTCTCCCTCGTGGAGGGCTGTGCTTGCGCTCGGTGCCGCCCCGACGGGTGCCTGCGCCAGCTGCTCTCCAGAGTGCATCCGATCTGATGCAAGCCTTCATGGAGAAGGAGAACCAAGATTCTTCAGGGGAAGCCAAGAGTGTTCCCAGCCAGTTTCATAGGAGAGTTATTTGTGTCAGGAGGAATAAGTGTGTAGTAGGGGGGTCTAAATGCTGGATTTTAATCCTGAGGTGCCATTGACTGTAGGTCTCGAGGAGCTTTATGTTCGGTCTCTCCTGCAGTCTACTAGAAAAAATGTGTTATTTGCACAGGGCATTGAAGGCGTTTGCTGTGAAAGCTGTAGTTATGTGCACGTACGGTGGGATGTTTCTGAGTTATTTCAGTGCTGAAATTTCAGCCGTCCTAGTGGGGTGGCGGGGGACTAACATCCTACCAAATTGGTTATTGTTTTAATTGGGAAGGGGAGGAGTGGTGTGTAAATGAATGCCTTCCATCTGAGCTCATTTGGAGCAGTGGATGCTGTTTTTGCATGATAAACTTGATAAAGCTAATCTGCTGTAACAGTGATTTCAATTGAAGGAAGATAAATTGAGGTGGAGAAGGAAATTTGAGGGCACAGACTCAAGTCTGAGCAGGAAGGCTGTTTTAATAGCCGTGTAAAATGCATGTAGCTTTTGTTTGGGGTGAATGCCAGCTCTTCAAATTTTTCAAGGTGAATAAAAAGGCAGAGATCTCAAGTTGTTTGGGTCTATCTTAATATGATGTTGGAATATGTTTGAGATGCCTCTGAGAAGCCAATTTTCAACCAACAGACCAAGACAGAAGTAACTTCCTTGTGGAAAGAGGCAAGCTCTCTGCTGGATTAGTACTTACGTTCTCAGTCCTACAGTTAGAGCTTTCTCTTTATGGTATCCAAACTACTGATCAGTCAGATGTGCTGACACAAAGGAGGAATTTAATATAGGCATGAGAAGAATGATGGCATCTAGTGTATCTGCAGGCATAGGTGTGCCTGCGTGGGTGTGAGACTCCCGCCCTGGATTAAAGGAGATCGTGTGTGCTTCTCTTGGACAGAAAGGAAATGACTTTAAGTGCAGGCAGCAGTATTTGAGGGTGAAGAGTAAGAGGCAAAAATCTCTTTATAATTTAAGGTTATCTTTGGGGTTTGGTTTTTGTTTGATGCATTGCATTAAAATAGCCCAGATGTACAGCTCAAGGTTAAAAAGCGCCCTAAAGCTGGAATACAGACTGCTGCTTGCCAAAGGAAATTTGTGGATAGGGGTGTCTGTAGCCTAAGGAATAGGCAAAACAAATAAGAGACCAGATAATTTTGTTAGGTTATAAGGGAAAAGCTCATCAAACAGAAGTGATGAAATACACTTGGTGACGCTGAGAGTCAAATAGTATTACAAGGCTATTAAAGAAAAATCCTAATGTCTGGGGGCCTTGGGGGTGGTGATAGCAGTTCTTTGCTCAGGTCAGCAGGGAAGTTGGGTGTTTGTGTGTATGTGTGCAAACTGTGTTCCTGTTCCCCCTCTCTAGCTGGGAATTCAGAGGAGTTTTCTGATGGTCCTAGATTAGAGACAGGTGACCTTGATGGACAACAGACACAGCTTCAGGAAGAATTATGGGAACTTAATGGCTGCTTATGTATGTTTTTCCTGCAGTGGATCTGCAAATTAAATAACGGTAATAATCTCTGCATGGGTGATCCATCAGTAATTACTGAGAGCAAAGAAACCTGCTTTTGGTTCCAGGGCCCTTGTGGAAGAAAACAGTGCAGTAGCTTTTTATGGTACGCGGCAAGTGATCCTAATGCTTGTTCAAGAGCCTTTTAAACGTAATTCACTGGGAGTGGTCCTCTAAATGTCTACAGACTTTTTTTAATTTACATTAAGGGTAAAATTTTTGACTAGTTCACTCATTCTGTCCCTCAGTTCACTATCAGAATGTTGTAGGAACATGGAATAAGAAATCAGGTGTTGGTGGGGTGTGTGTGTGTGTGTTGATGGTAAGCCAAGGCAATGTTTTTAGCTTCCTTAGGACTCTGAATATAAAATCCATATTTTGAAATCTGTGGGGTAAGAAGTAAAAAGATGTATATAGGAGCGCTTTGGATAAACGTATCTAAGAGGATTTTTTTTGAGATAGGTGTGGGGATTACTTAATATATGTATGCTAGAAGATAAATTAAAGTTCAACTCTCGCAGACCAAATCACAGTATGTCTTGAATAGATACAGCATTTACATTTTGAGAAGGGTCTCGATGCAGACTCATTTAACACCAGCTAATCCAGAAAGCTTGTTTTTTGCTGGGATTGGACAAGCTCAATTACATCCATGTTCACCAAAGTGTTCAGCGGTCTTAAAAGCAATTAATTCCTGACAACTATTTTTTCCCTTTCTTTCTGAAGTTATCAGGCAACATAGCGTCACCGAAGGTTGTGTTTTCAAGGCTGCGTGGTCTTTGTCCATGCCGTGCAGGTACCACATCATTCTGCAAAGTGTTGGGTGGTCTTGCCGTTGTAGCAGTGGCTGAGGACCGAGTTAGCTGTTTCACGACAGTGGTGGTGGTTTCTGCCACCCTGGCAAAGCAGTGATCAGATGAAGAGGAAAGTTGCAACGATTCGTGACGAATTTTAGGGAGAGGTGTGACTTGATCCAGACTGGTCAGTCTGGTGGTATGTATCTGCACAAAAAGAATTAGCTGAACTATCAAGATAAAAATCTTCTTGGTTGGAGCATGGAATTAATTTTGACAGTTTTCAAAGAATTAAGTCAATTTGTTGATACCTGACCTTATTTCAAAAAAAAAAAAAAAAAACAATGTTCAAAAGTGTTTGTTTGTTTGTTTGTTTTTGTAAGAGCATTTGTGGTGAAAAAGCCTCAGAGGAGTTGCTCTGGTGGCAGTAGGTGCCCTCCAGAAGAATCCTCTGCTTTACAGACTTCAACTTTCTTGACAATACTTAGTCCATTTAGTAGGCAAAAGGTCTCTGAAGACTCTCTGTGCCTTCTGTCTTACCTCACCATGTCTAAAGAATAGCTTCCTTTTTGAAACATAGCCATGTAATGTAAGATGGCCAGTAGTAGTTGTTGCCGTATTAGTAGGCTAAATTTAGTTGGAAGGCTGAATTAGAAATTAGGTTGTCTCATTTAGGCAATCCCATGTGTTACTAAATACCTTGAGCTGTGTGTATGCTGCTTCATGCTGCGTATCAGTGTCTGCATTGATCACTGAAGGGCCGTCCTAATGCCAAAGAGGGTTCAAAGTTTACCATTAACTGGTAAAGGGGGTTGACTTATGGCAATGGGATTTTGTCTTGCTGTCTCCTATGTACTCAGAACTCTTTTCTTCATGAGCATCCCCAGCCAGTGAGATAATTTGGGTGATGCTTGCATAACTTTGTTCGGTGCTGATTGGATGGAATTTATCCCCGTTACTGTATTGCATTTCTATTGCAAATTTAACCCGATCTGAGAAGCGTTTTAATTTGAGGATGGTAGTGGTGGGGTTCAAAACTTGTTAAGACATGATGGTATTTTTGGAAGTGAGGGAGAGGAAGATGTAGCTGTTTGGACTGGTTCATTAAGGCTATCAGGTTGACTTTCATAAGGCTGTACTAATAAAGGCACAATTGCCCTATTTGAAGAATATGCTCTTTTACACAATACTAGAAAACTCTTCCAGCTCAGAAATGTGCTGGGCCCCTCCATTTGTCTAAGAAACTGCAGCAGCAGTGTGTGTATTTTTTTCTGAATGGGAGCCAGTGCATCCTACTGTTTTGGAAACCTGTCTCAAATGGTAAAGTAGCCTCTCAGGGCACGGATGCTCATGCTCAGCAAGCCGTAGTCCTTCAAACAGAGCCAAAAATATGAAGAAATAAAATATTAAGCAGATTGAAGTTCAATGTAATCGCTACGTTAATCAAAACTGCCTTACTATTTAGAACAAAACCAGTTGAAACAGTAATGGACTCATCAATATGGATTTCATTCATTTGCAAATGATTCCATCAATACTTTGCTATGTGTTCATTTTGTCCAGTTCATTTGTTCTGTAGCTGCCGCTTGTCACCAGCCTCAACCCTCCACAACTCCCTGTGACAATACTTAATTTATCAGCATGCTTGTTCAGTACGGTTGATACGCGAATAGTTGTTTATGGGCCTTAAGTTTGAGCTTGCCTGTAGAAAATTCCTGGGAAAGCCTCAGAATCCCTCTAGGAAGAGCAAAAGTGAGTTTTCTGTGTCCCTTTTTAATACGGGTTTTTATGTTCTGTCTGGCTTAGGATTCAGCAGACATGAACCTCTGAGGCACCTGGGAACCTGTGGCCCAGGAGGAAAGTGACACGAGGGGTGCTCCCCTCCTTCCCTGCCATTCCCTTCTTCCCCTCCTTTTAGACAGTATCTCTGAGCTGTCCATCAAGAGGAGCAGTGATATTAAAACCTTGTCTTCTGATGAGAATGGATGTACAGCACCTGTGGGGTTGAGAAAGGAGAAAGTTATCTTGCTAAAACTCTCCTGACAAAGGGGTAAGTAGTTGTCTATTCAAGGAGAGCCTAAGGTCACGCTGTTTATCATGGTAGCCTACAATGAACCTCTTTTGTAAGAGAAGAAGGGGGGGAAAAAAAAAACTTCTGAAACTTGTGGGAGCACATGGCATGGGTAGAGCTGGGTGCTGTGTGGCTTCTGAGTAGCTGCTTCTCAACTAGTCATTGGTAAGAAGATTAAATATCCTTGTGGTATAAAACGTAAGTCAACGGTTTTATAAAATGTGATATTCCAAGGTCCTATCGCAGCTTTGGTTTTCAAGACCAAACTTTTTGGTTGTGTTATAAGTAGCAGCTCTATCAGACCATCTGAAGGAGTGCATTTTCCTAGGACAGAATACAGGTCACTGGTTTGCTGTCTCCTGGAGAACCTGGCTGAATAAAAAGCTTTTGCAGGTTGCATAAACTATTGGGTACAGCACGACACTAGTTAATGCAGTGCATTGTGAAATATTAATGTAGAACTTAAAATCTTGCTGTAAAAAACGCTTCTTAAATTTTAATTAAAACAAGCATGGTTTAGACACCTCATTAAAATATTAGAACTTGATGTTCCATGTGTGAGTTCAAGCAGATTATTCTGAAATATACATGGAAACAGGGTTTCACCTGCCCTTCTCGTCCTTCAGAAGAGTAGGGAGGAGGCATCAGAAAATAACAGCATTAACAATGCCAGTTACAGGAATCTGCATAGATTTAAGTCACCAGGTTCACATCCATAAAGCAGCTTGTCCTGAGAAGTAAAAAGCAATTGCTCATCACCTTCTGCTTAATGGGGGCCATAAACCTCTCTGACCTGGTGAAAACTTCAGAGCACGAGGGAAGCTCTGATTCAGCAATGCAATTATGAGGCTCAGTGTGAGAGAGGAAGTTCTTGTCCCAGCTCCCAGGATTTGCCCCTGGGTTTTATCCCACTGACATCTCACCATACAGCACTGAGCTCATCCCTGTCAGATGGGAGGTCTCATCAGGAAAATAGAGAGTTATGTTCCCCTTATGAGTCCTGACTGTGGCTGCTTCTCATACTTCTGGCTTAGCCAGGCATGATGGTTTTCCTTTACCAAGGAAAGAGGTTTTCCTCTACCAACACTGAAGTAATGCGTAATCCTTAGTATAGACTCTGAAGTACTGTGTGAGGTGACTGCACAATGCTTTGGAGCACCCCATTTGCAACCAGGTGGTCCATGTCTTTTAAACAGATTTCACTTGTGCACTGTTGCGTGCATCTACAAGGGTGCGTGGGTTTGCTCTTGGTTAATTGGGTAATTCCTCAACAACACAGGCAGCAGCAGTTACAGGTCAGTGGCTCTACAGAGCCAGTAGTCCTCTACGTTCAACCCTACAAGCTACTAATTAAAAATAATAATAATAATTATAAAAAAAAAAATAAAAAAAGAACAGCTTATTGCAGGGATGAGTATTCCAAAGCAGCAAAGAGCCTCAGGCTGTTCAGGTGCAGGCTCCTCGCCACAGTAGTTGCCTTGGTGTAAATTATAAATGCAGTGATGTCAAATAGCAGCGTGTTATTGGGCTGCCTTGCAGTACCTCATGGGGAGAGAGTGGGAGGGTGGGCACAAATTAGCAGTATCCTCCTAAGAGGAAGTTGCTGGCTAAACGTTTGGAAAAACCCATGATTACCCCTTTGTAAGCCACTTTTGGATAAGGTAGCTATGGGAACCTCCTTTCAAAAAGAGGTAATTAAATATTTTACATCATCCTACATCACTGGGCACTGGGTAGTTTTCATGTGTTTCATTCTTCTCCTTTCTTCTGTGTGCTTACACTTTTCTTTTGTAAGTTTAGGTTCTCAAATGCTAGAGAGACTTTTTTTTTACTGAAATAGACCTTAAGGTCTTCTGAATAGTGGATTTTTTTGTTTAAAGGAAATTTAAAAGCTCTTTTGCCTTTGACACCAGGGGCAGTTTCTCTGTACTGTTTCGAACTAGTGCCGCTTGCTTCTTTTCCTCTGTATCCTCCATATCGTCCAGGTGTTATTTTAACAGAAAAGACTGAAACCCTTTTTGAAGCATCACTAGTCTACCATGCGATGCAGTGGAGCTTGTGGAGACTTTAATATTGTAATTAACTTGCAGATGTTTAACATGAAAATTTTATATGTGGGTCTGAATGGAACATCATTTACCATCTGTAAATAAAACAAGGACAAGGCTTTGCAATGATAATGAGGCTTATCAGTCAAAATAAATGTGAAAATCTCAACCAGAGGAGTCAGAGATCCCTTAGCGGGACTATTAGCAAAATAAATCAGCTCAGCTGTACAGATGCTTAAAACAAGACAGAAGAAATAGAAAATTGAGGTTTCTCTCTTAAAACAAAGCCAAAATACCTACCGAGCACAGCTAGAGGATGCCTATTTCTAGCCACTACAAACATTGCTGGTAGAACACCTGTAGTCTCCTCCCAGTAACAGTGCAGTTGCTGTAAATCCCGCTGGCTCAGGTGGGATGTGCAGCGCTCAACCTAACACAAGCCTACGTTGTCTTCAGTTTCTCAATTACAAAGAGTATTTCTGAAGCTCTGAGGGCAACTCCAAGACAATTAAAGGTGACGTTATACAAAACATAAAAGAACTTGGCTTTGTCCCCATTCCTTACCACATCAGCTGTACTTTTGTGGGGAACTCTGGGGGTCCTCAGCATCCCTGAAAAACTGATCGCTACAGGCGAAGCAGATAGTGGTCTGTGGTCATAAAGCCTCAGCATGAGTTAAAAGTGAATATGAGTAAAACAGACCAGACGGTGTTCAAGCAGGAGGAACAGGCAGAAAATTATAAATGGCCCAGAGAAACAGCAGTGATTAAAGTTATAGGAAAAAGAACATGGATGTGTCTGATCCTTGCTGTGTACTTGACAAGTGGTCCTGAGGCAGCCGGGAGAACAGAAAATTCATCTCTTCCTTCCTCCGCCCCAGCCAGAGCCCCCGGAGAAGCGACAGGGATGAGAAATTAAGCAGAGGATTGCAGCCACTTTAAGGGCAGCAAATCCTGTTCCCTGAAACAAATGTATTTAAACGCTTCCCAGAGCTTCATTTTATATCCTGCTTGATCTCTGATGATTGCCTCGCAGAGATTGTGTAATTTTTGTAACAGCTTGAAATATTTCAACTCTGCTGAACGGATGGTAAATTGTACAGATAACTATCAAAAGATTATTTACTTTTTCTTTAGATTGCATACATATAAAATCGGAAATAATTGCTTAAAATTTACCATATTCCCTTATTTATTTAAAAGGGGGAAGGGGGGTAGCACTATGATTTCCTGTTACAAGCAGGCCTATCCCTTGTAACTAATGCAACATGAACATGTTCCCATCTTTTGCGTCCAGTTGTTTATTGTAGAACAGTGTTTTTAAAAGCTGTTACTGAATAATTGAACGCATCTCCAAATAGGCTTTCAGATGAGTCTTACTGCTAATGTGTGAGAAGTAACAGATGCTTTAGGGGTGCTGTTCCCTTGAAGTTATTTAGAAGAAATGTGTAATTCCTTGGTACAGTGTGCCTAGGTAGCATTTTTTGATCCATAATTTTTCATTTTAAGTGCTCGCTTTAACATTGATAGTCTGCTTGAGCCATGCATTTGGTTGGCCAACTCTATTCTTGTGACCACATTCCTTTTAAGATCGATGACTTGTGTTCCTTCCTGTTTCTTTGAGGAAGCACAATGATCCAGAATTGAATAATTTTATACTTTGATGGATTAAGTAAAACATGGGTTATTAAATTTGCCACTTGGGTGGATGTTGCAGTGAAGTCGTCATATTACTGAGGACCTTTGCTGTTCATTCAGCCTCTCTGTTGTGCGCTGTTAAACAAAACGTCAGCTAGCGGAAACATATGGTCTCACGTTTTAGTGGCACGGTATGCTAGGCAATTCATGATTTGTGTTCTTAACCTGTTTATTGAGCCCGGATTTAGCAAGCTCCATCAATAGGCCTTGTTTGTTCTTGGGTGCCTCGTGTCAGGCTTCCCCCTGCCAATTTATTTGCCGGGCACCGTGTCTGTTTACTCCACAGATGTCTGTCTCCTACAATGCAGCCGTACAGTTCCCATTCAGATTGAGCTTTTTTTAGAGCGGTTTGAATGTTTTTAATATTCAAGCCCACTGCAGTCTCATAACTTAGCCTACCAGCTGAAGCGCACGCTTTTCAATGAGACTCTTCACTGCGGTTTCCATGGTTACACTGGAAAAGAAACCTGCTAAATATGAGCCAGAAGGGCACGGAAGATCCTCTAGTAACAGCCGCCGTCATTATTGCAACTTTACAATTTCCAATTTATTCTTCCATTTCCTTTGCAATATTTTGTCTCCAAGTGGAAGTGTGTATTTCTGAGGGTTAGCGGCTGCTATTAGAAAACAGGAGTTAGAAAAGATGGCAAAGGCAGACCTTCCCCCCCCCAAAATAGGTTTTTGTTCTGCTTGCAAATGTTTTTTTTTTTCTTTTCCTTTTATCTGAGTTAACTTAAATTGCAAAGCGCTCTTTATGTGCAATTGTAAGAGGTGGTTCATAAGGGCTGTAAGGGGTCGGCTGTAGGTGACTTGCATGCAAACTACAAACCGGCTTCAACGTACACATTCCTATCGGATGGCAGGAGTAATAAGTGGTGTGTTAACTGCTATTGTGGGGAAATAATACATATTTAAAGCAAACAACCAGCAGTTGCTTGAGCACTGGAACTAATGGAGCCTGGGTCTCCTGTGGATTTGCCTTGTGCATGATTGATTTTTACCGTTGGAGAATGAGTGAGACTTTCCCCGCAGCTGCAGCATTTGTGGTGTTCCCCTTGCGTCGTGTCTCTGGGGTAAGCTCCCGCGGCAGCGCTGGTGGAAGTGCTGGTGTCGTTCTCCATCTTTCATCCCTGCTCTGTGCCCACCTCTGCGATGGACAGAGAGGTCTTGCCATCTGCCCAGCTTGGCTGCTCTGGTGGCATCTGCTCGCGTTGGGTCTGCATCGAGCTGCCTGTCCCCAAGAGCCCCAGTCCTCTGCGCAGCTTTTGTTGGGCAGCAGATTGAGGTGTTGCGCATCTTATTTTGCTAATGTGGCAAATGCAGACAGTTTGCTCTGGAAAGCAAGCTGAATAGTGGGGAAATGACCTCTTGTTGCCCCCTCTGGTTCCTGTATAAAAGCATTATCTTTGCTAAAACATCTTCAAACCTTGTGGCATAAGAGCAGCCAAAGCCAGTTTTTGTACTGCAAAAAGCCCAGGGTAATTAGTCATCTATATAAATAACACTTCAGGACACATTAAAATGGAAGAATATTTATTTCACCTGCTGTCTGGATACTTGAATTTGCCTTGCTTTTTAGATTCTTTTAAGGAATAGATAGAAAATAATCACAAAAGAGGAGCAAAGAAAAGCAGATTGTAGCCACATAATGCAAGCTTTCCTTCTCTTTATTAGTAATAGTGTTTGCAACTCAAGTGACATGCAGCTTGTAAGAGTTGTCAAAGAAAAGAAAGAAAATAGAGTAATGAAATATGGCATTGTAACAGAGCTGGTCTGGGAGGGACAGAAGGGAGAAGGATGGGACTGCAAACTGTGAATTAGGGGTCTGCTTCCCACTGTGAATTACTTGAAGCTGTATTACATAGTATGGAGCAATCCCTGCTTGCATCTCAGTGGTAAAGCATCAAGAATACCTGGTGTTAGTAGATTTAGAAAGAGCAATAAGCTGTTGGGGCACAGGGAGGGAAAATAGCAAAGGAACAGACCATAGCAATATTTTTCAATCATGGCTTGTGACAAACTAATTGCTTTTGGTGGGGTACCCTGCCCTTAGATCCAGTGGCCTGGCTGTGGCCTGACACACACAGCCTGGGAGCTGCACGTCCTCAGCACCACAACATTTCCTTCAGGATAGGTGACCAGGGATGAGCAGAAAATAGGCCTTATGGTTCCCTGGACTACCCCCTGGCTATCCCCCCCCTGCTTTGGAGACCCTCGAGCACCCCTAATTTCCCCCACAGCCAGTTGGCTGCACACTGGTCTGGTGCTTGCCTAGGCCCTCTGTGCCAATGGGCCGATGTCAAATCGCTAAAGTTTTCCATATGAACCTCATAAATCTGTACGGTGGTCAGTGACTGATGCACCTTGCAGCTATGGAGTTTTGCCTGAGACCAGCAGTGAGGGTGCTCAGTCACTCGGGGTGACAGACACGCTGCTTGTCCTGAGATGTCTGTGAAACCTCATCTGTAGTCATGTTTTAGAGGAGATGAGTTTCCAGCACTGGTGCAGTAAGTAGCTCTGCCATGGTAAATTTACTAACCCAATTAGTGAGGGTTCCTGACTGCTAAGAGTCTGGCCTTTCTGCCCACTCTGCTACTTTCAGGGAAATAAAATTTCATTCCAGAAGCTAGTGGTTCATTTCGAGAAGCCTAAGATCTCCTTCAGTCGTTGGTACGGTTATGTTTAGATAGACACAGTAAGTCTTCGAAATAAATCGGGGAACTTCAGAAAAGCTATTAACTGCATGAATAAATTCAGAATTTAAATTAGTTACATTTCTGTATTGTCATAGTTGTAATAGTTGACTTTGTGCTCCCACCTCCCATGTGCTATGTCTGTATTTGTCTCTTAAACAGTTCCTTTTCTCTTCTCAGCATCATCAGGAAGACTGTTTTTTATTTTTCTCTTTTCCCTGTGTGTAAAAGCTGTTTGTTGAATAGCCGATGAGAGAAAGGTGTTTAAGTTGTGACTTGAAGCCAATTTCTGCTAGGCCAGGTCATTCTGCACCAAGTTCCCCCAACAACTTTGGAGCAAAAGGACTTTGCATTTGTGTGTACACACAGAGAACTAGTAAGAAATATCAATTCTTCCTGGTTTTGTACTGAGTAAGTTGTAAGTCTGAGATGAGCCAGCCAAGAGTTGAGTTAAATTCCTTCTTTTGGCAGGATGTCACTGAGAGTAGCTTGCTGGGATGATGAACTAACAGCTAGTAGCTCTGGGAACCTTTTCATGGCGCTGAGAACCCCGCTTTGTCCTGCAAGGGGTGACATGCCTTCTTGCTTTGTAGGTACCCAGATGATGGTAGGGTGCTCTAAGATAGTTGCCAAAGTCCTTCAGGCATGTGTTTTATTCGTAGAAAGTGGAAGAAGGCACCACCTTTTTAGTCAAGGTGCTAAAGTTGTCCTAAAACTTGGGTGCCATGCCGAAGTGGAAGGGAGGGATGCCTTTTTAAAATAAGTTAGATGTAAGGATGCAAGAAAATAGATTGATTAATCTTTGTGTTTGACTCATTTATGTTTAGGTTATGTGAAGCAGAAGATCTGTAGCCATTAATAAGAGAGGTTAAAACTAATAAGAAAGGTTAATTGAGGCATTTTCCTTTTCACTCTTTCAAAGACACAATTTCTGTTCCCCAACCTTCACCCTTCTTCTAGTGATCTTGAACAAAATGAGCTGAAGAGATGAATCTTTTATTTCCTTGCTCTTTCTATTGTTTAAGAATCTATGGGACCCAAATCCTATTAGCAGGGAAAAAATATTTTTTACAATGGACTTTATAATTATGGTGGCTTATTGCTCTGTTGGAGTGTTGTAGGTGATGTGAAGTAAGCCCGAAAGAAAGAGTATCTTTCTTTAGTTGCTGGGGTCTCCTTGCTGCATGTTGGCTAGACACACGACTTGGGAGATAACCACCCGAGCCTGTTCCATAGCTCTATGGGTGCCAGTCTCTCCTGTCAAGCTGTTACTTCAGCCTGAAAGGCCAAAGGATGAATTTCTTAATGAATCCATAAACCCCAATCAGTGACCAGCCACCTCAGCAAGTGCCGAAATCCAGGCTCTTCATATAGATATAGAAGAAAAATTTCATAGTGCTGAATCCACTTTGGGGTATGTGTTTAAAGTTTTTTCAAAGGCCAAAGAGCTCAGCAGTGTTACTTTTCCATTAAGTGCATTTTAAAAGAGTCTGAGCAATACCAGCCCTGCTGAAGATAAGCTTGTGAACGCGGTGCACGTGCAAGTGTTGACTCTGTATGTACGCTGCCTCTCGGCGGATGATGGATTCTGTAATTCGTGTCAAGAGGTTTGTGCATCATTCTGCAAACGGAGGTGATGCTTCAGATCAAATCAATAGATCACTCCTGAGTGGTAAATCTTCCAAACAGGCTACCCTCTGCATTTTAAAAGCAAACGTTACAGCTAATACTGGTATACAGGTGCTTACTGACAGCATACTGAAAAGGGCATCTTATTTTAGAAAATTTGGAAGCTTTGTAAGAGTATCTCTGAGGTTGGTGAGTGTCTTCTACATGAGAAGAGTAAGGCCATAGTAGCCCAAGGCTCTCCCCAGAGAGGAGAACGTGGAACCTTAATGCTTAAGTGATGACAGAAACCTCTCTTCAGACTGCTGTTGAACATCAACAAACACCAGGCACGGCCTTAACCTCTTGATACCAAGGCAACTTTCACAGCTAAGCATAATGCAATTTTAGCCAAACCAGTGAATAGGTAGATGAAAATATAAGCACCTTGTCAAAAAATGACTTGGTTGCTTCTCTTCAGAAATCTCTCTCAACTATTCTTCCTTTCCTTATTTCCAAACCTAGAGCAGCAATCATTTAAGTCTTTACTTACACTTCTTCTCTCAGTCTTGATGCATCCTAATTTTAGTGAAGTTCTGTGAACTGAACAATATGTTGTCAAACCGAATGGTTTTGCATCTCAAGATGGTCCATCCTCAAGTACGTACCAAAATGACTTTGAGTAATGACATTATATTGAGCTTTTCATTGGAAACAGTCTGGAGATGTCTGTGTGCTTGATAAGCTGTATATTGCTCCCCAGCATCATAATATAAGCACCGTAAGTTAACTTGATAAATGCAGATTGATCCCACTTTTTCATTACAGAGGAAAATCAGAGTAGGAGGAAAAAGCAGTAGTGAGAGCATGGCCTGCCTCTGCCTTAGAGGCTTTGGCAGGGCTTGTAGGCTGGAGGCTCCTCTCTTCCTAGAGCTGGAGGGATAGGGAGAGAAGAGGAGGTGGGGGGAAACATGCTCCGAACAAAGTACGCGCTCTGTCACTCAGGCTCTGAAAAATTAGGGCATTCTGCTTGTTGTTCCCTTGCCTCCCAGTCATCTATTTTTTGAAACTCTAGCTTTACCTAGCCTGGGAGTATGCTTTACACAAAGCTTATACTTCCCCCATGGCTTGTTTGAGTCCAGGCGCTGTGGCCTGACAGTCCCATCTCGCACCTTCAGAGCAGGTTGGCATCGCTGGCTTCTAGGATTTGCTCTGTCCTTCTGTCTCACGCTGGGCTAATTTAGCCTCATCTTGGTAAACAAGAAAACGGTTCTTATTCAACAGATTTGAGCTGGAGTGACTGCAGCTGTCGTCTGGCCTGTGCGCAAACCAATTTTGTTCATTCCCTTGCCTGGCAGGAAGCCTGCACCAGAATTGTGTCGGGACTAATCAGCATTAAACCGATGTCAGGAGGGCTGCCCTGTAGCAAGGCGAGAGCGGCGAGGCTGTTCAGGAAGGATTAGCCTAAGTCCTGCCTGGGATGCAGCTGTGCGAGGAAAGGCACAGAGACTGGACACAGGATTTTTTCTTGGGCCTGGTTGTTGTGAGAGTCCCTAGCCAACTGCCAAAAACGTAGCTTCACAGCAAGTGCTGTTCAGAGGAATCGGCCTGATGTGCTGCACGCGACCACAAACAGGAATGAGAGGGATGGTGCGGTGTCCCTGTAGCTGTAGTATCCAGGGAATGCCCATGGTACCTCTGAGTGTGTTGGGATTTCCATTCCTGGAGAGGCAAGGCAGGCGGAATGACTAAGTTCAGTGTGTGGTTTCCAGCCAAAAGGTGATGCTGCTGCTGGCTTTGTTATCCAGTAACAGATGAGTTAGTGCTAAACAGCACAAAGACTGGGAGAGGGGAATATTTCTGACAGAAGACCTGAGGCTTGGCAAGGGCTGATTCATAGCTCTGATGCCTCAGCCTTTGCTTTCCTGCCTGCTATTTGCACTGTAGGTACATGAGTGCCTCCTGGCTTGCGCTGAAAGCATTGAATCAGAGATCCCAGGTTGAGCTTTTGCTCTAAATATGCTGAAATGTTGAAGCCTTACTTTGCTCTCCCCTCCCTACAGCTATTGAATTGTCTTGGCAGTTTTTCATCTCAAAATTGATTTCAGTCTCAATCCTAAGCAACAAAATTTGGCTCTGAAGTCAACACTGCTTTGTACAGGAGATTGGACCGGGTGACCTCTGGAGGTCCTTTCCAGCCTGGTTATTCTGGTAACCTCAGACCTGGTCCCCTGCTATGACACGTACACGTTTTGGATAATGCTATGGCTAAAATTCTCCAGCTTCTTCTCGCTGTGTGTTAGGGGTCTGTATGTCTGTCTGTCACCTCAGCATTTGCCATCCCTTCTCTAGCTGTAGCTGGAAGAGTTCACTGTAGAACCACATAAAGCTGATATGCTCTTGTATTGTCCAGAGCGGGTGCAGGCATGCTGTAAATGCCTTTTAGTCCTCATACACTCCTAGGTAAATCTGCATCTGGCTAAATTTACATGTCAAAGATGTTTTCTAGTACAAAGCTAAGCCCAAATGAACTTTTGAACCTTGTCCCTGACACATTAAGCACGTTGTCGCTGAAGCTCGCTTGGATGGAGCAAGGAGACCTCCTGGCCTAAGAAGCTCCAATTAGTTATAAGCTACTCAGCATAAGAAACCCTGCTTCTTAGGGAAAAAATGGTATCAACAAACCTGCCTCAGATGGACAGAAAGAGACCAAGGTAGAAAACAGCTTTCTGAGCTCTCTCGTGACTGGAAAAATCTTTCAGGCCTTAGTGAGGAAGGGCCCAAAGTCCCCAGTCTTGTGCGTAGCGGTACACGAGATGGCAGCGATGGGGGTCACAGCGAGACTGTGTTACCCTGGGTGTGAGGGCATGCACAAGATGCAGCGCTGTGGTACCGATGCTCACCTGAAGCCTGAACTCAAGCATCCACCTAGGCATCCTAGGCCCAAAGCTAGGCACGAACAGAGATGGCTGGATTTCCAAAGGAGCACACGGTGTGCACCTTTGAGTAATTAATGAGTAATTTATGGTCTTAACATATGTGTAAGGAAAATACAAATGAGGCTCTCAAATTGTGGTATCTCTGATTTTTGTTCTTGTGGTACTTTGCCAATCCCAAGTGAGAGGAAGCCTGGCCTGGTGCAGGAGCTCTGCAGACCAGCGGGGCAGACACCGGGGCCGGGCAGGATCTGGTCCCTCCCCGCTCCCATCTCCCACGCAGCAGAGCAAACCTGGCTGTGCTGAGCAAAACGTGCTCCTCTCTCTTGGTCCTTTGTTTTCCTCTTTCCTTGACGTCTTCTAGCAATGTTTTACCTGCCATGTTCATACTAATCATATTTCATTTTTTTTCTTCAGACAAAAATGATAGAAACTAGGTGCTTAAGAGGGAGGGCCAGTAACAGAAATTCAATTTTTTCCTTCTATCTATTCTTTAAGACTGGTGTGTTTTCTAAACAAATCACCACTTTTTCCACAGTCGCTGTAGTAGTCTATGGACCTTCAAAAATGACTTTCTCAAATTTGCTGTTACCATTGGACTCTGCGAGGCTGTTTCTCGTGTTTAATCACATGCCATCTGCTCTGCTGGCGGCCACTAACTTCAGGCTGCTACCCTGAAACCGCCACCTCTTGCCACTTCTGATGCAGGCCTGCCCTTTTGCTTTGTAATTCAAGCCATTTGACAAGTTCGAGCCCCCTTCCTGTGGGAGCGCAGATGGCAGCTGAAGGGATGCTGGAACAAATTCACTCCTGTCGCGGTGGTACAGGCTGGGTTTCAGGAGAGAGCGGTGAGGCTCTCTGCAGATCCGTTTGAACAGGTCCTGTGTCGCTGATGAGCGTGGAAGGGATTCATGCTTTCCAATGCTCTTATGGACCTTGCACGTGTAATGTTAGACAAATTCCTTCTTGGTTTGGTGAGTGGTTGTTTTTCTCTATATATCCTTTTTTTTTCCTCCCCTTGTACAAACCTCTAAATGTCACAATTATCTGCTGAAGTGGGATTTTTGCATTTGGTGACCTTTTTGAGATTGGGAGAGGAAGCAACAAGTGGTGTTTTGAAGACAGGAAAGCATCTGCCTTATAAACTAGAAAGGTACACTTATGTCCTAGAGCTGAGGCTGTGAAGGATGCACTAGGTAAAAGAAGGCTGAAATGCTGTTGAGCCCATCTGCATGACATCCCAGCTGGAAAGCCCTTTTTCCACTAGCACAGGTCACCCTGCAGGCAGTCCTGCAGGAGCTGAGCCAGCACACAGTGCATCGCTGCCTGGTCTGCATCAGGGCATCCTGCACGAAGTACAGGGCTGCTCCGGCTGTCAGGGAAGTGCCAATTTACCTTTGAGAAGAAGGGCTCTGTGGGAAGCTTTGACCCGGTGCCGCTCCCTTCTCCATCTTAAGGACCATGCATGGATTTCAGGCTTTGTATGTACACAGCTCACGTGTGTTGCAGTAAGTGCTTTTGCTTCTGCAGATTGAACATGCGTTTAATCACAACCTTGTGTCAAAGCTAAATCCCCAAAGGGTTAGGAAACATCAGTTGTTGTAGGCATGTTGGTTGCATGGCATCCTCGGCATGCCCTGACAGTTCCGGGAGATGAAGCACTTGTCATTTGCCTAAGTGCAAACCCCTGTCACGGTGTCAGCTGGGTGACTGCTACAGAGCCACGTCAGTCTGTGCTTTATCATTCAGGTATATATTTGGGCAAGGGAACTGCACTTCGATCCAGACCAGCGGAGGAGCTGGGCCCGTGGGGGGCTTGGTTCTGCTGCCAGTGAGTCAGCTGCCCGGTGGGCTGTGCCAGAAGCCGTCACCTCTGTAGAGAAAGCGATGAGACGGGTGGGCAGGTGATGTGGGATGGTGCTACTGTAGGATTTTCACAAGGGCCCCTTGCCCTCGCTGTGCCAGGGGAAGCATTAATGACCCAGAGGAAGCCGGGCTGAGCACTAGCCTGCGGTCTGGCAGAGGGAGTGGGAAAGGAGAGGGCTAAGGCAGCACCTGGACACGGGCGCCAGACAGCCCAGGGCTCTGGGGCAGGCAGCAAAAGGACATTTCGTTGCCTTTGGGGAAGGCTTAGTTCGGGAAGGGGTTAACCAGAAGCCCCACCAGAACTGCTGCTGTGCTGAGTTTATAGCTGACTTGAAATATCTGGTTCCTCAGGCTGTTTATAGATTGACACTCTGATGCCACAAAATACAGATTCAGGTTGAAGTTACATATTTCTGGCTGTCATACCAGTATAAAATACATATTCAGGCTGTCATATCAGTATAAACACAGAATAAACCTTGCAAAGCCCAGGATGGAGTCCTACTTTAACAAAGCAGCCTTTTTCAGAGGCAAAAGAGTGTATTTTTGAAGCTTTGTTGTTTTGGCTTATGAATAAGCTTAGGTAGAAATGTGGATGTTCTGTAATTCTTTCATGACCCTTGAATTTGTCTCTGTGAGAGGTATGTAAGTGCTCAGATTCCTTTAATCTAGTGTACACGGATACTGCTTTTGGTTTGGGAGGGGAATTCTGTTCCCCACCTGCACCACCTCTTTTAGTGACGACTTGGAGAACCGCCGTGCTGGACTGATTCTCCGTATACGTGTGAAGTCCTTGAAATATTCATTGCAGCCCGTGGTAATCCAATATTAGTGAATCACCTAACAGTCCTTTTCAAGAAGGTATTTCTTCAGGCTGATAATAACAGTGCAAGCTCTCTATAAACAAATATGCAGTAATACTTGTGGCTCAGCTACCCTCACAGCTGTGTCACTGCTGAGATCTCTGTCACTCGTCACAAATATTTATAGGTTGGGCCTTTCCTCTTGTGTGTGCTTCATATGTGAGTATCCCCCCCAAAAGAGAGTTGTTTCCTTAATGTAAATATTTAATCCAGTGCACACATGCCTGATAACCTTTGCATGGAGGAGGTACCCGTCAGGGACGGTTTTGGTAAATTTGCGTGTTGCAGAATTAATCACCAGAAACCTGTCAGACCCCGGAGAGATATGCAAATGCCTGCGTCTCTTTAATCTGTTGTGTGCATATACTGTTGGATTTGAAATGGGAACTCCAGTCCCGTGGGAGCAATGCAGGAGCTCATGATGCTATTGCAGCGCTGTGAAGAATTGCAAGACAGCTGGGTCCGTGCTTTAAGACCCTCTCTGCCGTTGCTTAGGCTGTTCTGTGGAGATGGGAAGAGTACAGGGTCAGCTTTTGAACCTGTAACAGAGCATTCCTGCCAGCCCTCTCTCGGGGAGGGAGGGAGCGTGCCCAAGCCCGTGGCTATGAATACATTATAGGTAGAGTGATGCTCTTCAGTTGGCAGGCGTACGTGTTACATGGAGAGTGAGTGGGGGGACTCTTGCAACCCGTCCTTAAGCACCATAAACAGCTCTCTCCTGCTTTGATCAAAGGAATAACAACTTCTTCCTCTATGCAAAATGATTATGCTCCTGTTTTCTGTAACTGGACGCTCACGTTTAGCTGTCCCACGTTGTCACACCGGGGAGTGCCACCTTTATTTTCACAGTCACGTTGCTGTACCCGTACATTTGGTTAATTTGGTTTTCTGTTGTATGCACTTACCTGTGTTTATGGGACACCTCCCTGACGTCAGTACCCTCACGGAGACCTTGGTGACTGAAATGTGCTCAGCTCTGATGCAGTCCATGCCTAATCCAGTCCCAATCCGCTCATATGAAACGCTCTGTCGCTAATGTGTGCTGAAACAGTTACTGAGCCCTCCAACACAGCATGGTATGGCTCGCTGCATCATGCGAAGCATTCTATTTAACATCATGAAATTCCCCTTTATGCGAGAGCAAAGTGTAAAATATTACAGCATGACTCCTATTGTTTTCGCGTGAGATGTGTGCAGTGGCCAGGAGGGCTCTCGTGTCTGCCTGCAGTGGCTCTGCAGGCTTTGGTTTTGAATCGGCCTCTCTGGAGCTGGTGATGGCTCACGCTCTTTAAAAAATGAGAGAGCAGCAATCACGTGCCTTATACCTGTGTGTTTGTAGCATGCCAATCAACCTGGGACCCAGGCGCTAGAAGATCAGTGGTAAAGAGGAAATACTTGCTTAATGCCAGGTAAATTTAGGGTTATTTAGATCTCTGTTCTCTGCTGCTTCCATCTCTACTGGGAAGGCACTAAAATAGCAGGCAAAACATGCTCGTAGTTGAAACTGGACCTCTCTTTCTTATTCTCCTTTTTGTGCATCTCTCCAGCTCCTTTTTCAGAGCCCCGCTGGTGCTTTTCAACCCTTTTTTAGGCCAGGAAATGTTCCCTGTTACCTTTTGTGGCTCTCCATGGTTGTTTTACCTTCAGAAAGGTAAAAAGTAGAAACTTCTCAGAAATGTGGACTGGTTTTACATTGGTGTCTACTGTTCTCCAAAGACATTTACACGGAAGTGGCAGTGGAAATCCGAGGGGAGAGGGGGCAAGACTACTTTTCGTCATTGGGCTTCAGCCAAGGAGAGATATAATATAGTGGCATTTGCATGGACTCCTTTGCGCATCTACTCTACCTTCATGCCTTAAGAGGCTTTCCTGATGATAATGGAAGGTTTAAAGTTTAAAGCTATGTTTTGGGGAAAGCAAGTAACCCCAAAATATACTGGAGATCAAATTGGCTAGTAGCCTTGAAGCAGTATTTTGGGGCATGAAGGTTAGGAACGAACCTACAGTCACCTCCGGGTATCCCAGATGTCTGGGTGGGACAAGGTAAGAAGGGGTCTGAGGTGCAGGGGCTTTTGCGAGCTGAAACCACAGACAATTATCCTTTCGTCCTTCTCAGTGGAGACCCAGCTTTACAAGGATGCTTTGGCATCTAATGTTCCCCAAGGCGTTAAGGGAGGCCAAAGAATCTGGTTTCTGAGCACCTCTTTGTAGGGACACGAACTAAATCTAGAGGCATGGTAGAAAAGTGGCAGTGCTTTGAGTTTCCCATCTGGCGTCTAGTTTGGATCCAGAAACTAACAACATTTGTCCATACCTGTGGATGTGAATCCTGACACCATATTGTGGTTCGGTGATTGAGTCCTGGTTTCAGCTTTCTGTATTTTCGGTAGGCTTGGAACCTGGCCACAAAATGGTCAGCAGTTATAAGGCATGAATCCGATTGTTTATGCTTTGTCTGAAACAGAGTTCAGGGTGGGGTGGGGGAATCTCCACCTAACTAGACATGGTTTACTTAAGGCACAGAGAATATTTTTCATGTGGCTTAGATGTGGGATTAGTGTGCACTGATAGCTTTTTAATGAGCCCTTTTGTGTAAACTCCCTGGCAGCAGCCTGATCTTCAAACAGCTTCCAAGTGCAGGTGGTTTTGACCAAGACATGCAGGGTCTTGCAAAGATGTCTGTGGCAGAAGAGGCATTTATACTAAATAGTTGCAAGGACTTATCTTTCTTTTAGTCTGATTTATTTGTTCCTCTTAACAGTGTTTTAACGTTTTTAGTTGACAGAACTCCACCGTTGCTTTTTCCAGGAGCTAATAGGAACTGTGTCACCCAGCATCTTGTTATAAATATTTTGTTCCTTCGGTGGCAGTTTTGCTCACAGTGGAAGCATTTGTAGCAATACTCTCATCTCCAATTACTGTAATACAGCTGAGAGCATTCTCCAAATTGTAATAGCTTTTGGGGCAGCTCTTAAATAGAAGTATCAGCTGCAAAAGACCCGTATGGCTGCGTGGGCTGCGGTCCTCGTCTGCTCACGTCTTCATTCCTGCTCACCACTCCTCCATCCAGGAGCTCTGATAACTTCAAGCCTCGCCTGCGGGTGCTTGTGACTTTTCAGGATGTGGAAAGTCTTTGTCTCTTTCTAAAAAGATTCAGTTGTTGAGAACTGATGGAGGACAGGCTCTAGGAAACTGTTGTAAGGACAATTATCTGTTGGCAGCAGCTTAAACAAGAGTTTCTCAAATCCCCTAAACAAGGCCAGTCTGTGCTACACAAGGGAGTGTTTCCACTTCATGCCAGTGAAAGAGCTGTCCTGATTACAAGAAGCAAAGATATTTCTCTGCTGGAACCCCTTCCCATCAAAAACGTAACTAAGCTTTCCTAAAGCTTGGTAGATGTGGCCTTTGACAGATGAGCATTGCCTTGCTGTAACACGTTGCTTGTAAAGGCCGTGAAGAAAAGGAACTCAGCACACCAAGTAAGCAGGGATGGACTTTCAGAGACACTTCCAAGTGTCTCAGGTGTCTGGGAGAATGGAAGAAATTGAAGCAGACAAATCTTGTCCAGAAGCCAGGGGTAACTTCCTTCTGACCACCACAGGCTGCACAGCAGGGATGGATGTGAAAGCCCAGGTTTCACAGGGTGGGTTCTGTGTGGCCAACTGGAAAAAATAAGATAAGGAACTATGTGCTTTGGGTCTTTTTTTTGTGGCTTAGCACGTCCAGGGATGGCTTTGGGCGACGTCAGAAGGTAAAGACTTCCTTTAAAACAGCAATGCGTGTTGCCCAGTGTAATGGTGCTATGTCCAGAAAACCAAGGCCTCGTGCCGTGTGAGATGGGTAAGAAGAAAGATGCTGAAAAGCAAAAACCCAGCGAGTACATAGCTGACTGTTGGAGCTGCAGGACAGGCATTGTGGCGCTCCGCTTCTGTCAGTGTTGATTAGTGCTGAAAGCGGTGCAGGACAAATTAAGCTTCTTTCTTTTCTTGTACTGATTTGCAAGCCGAGCTTAATTACTGTGGCAGAAGGTGTTATTGTGGAGGTATTCGCCCTCTGCTGCTGTGTAAATACAGCTTTTGTGAAACTGCTGCTGACTCCGGGTGAGAAAACACCTGAAACTTGTACCCTGCTGGGTAACGGGGGACAAATACTGGTGGGTGATCAGGTGATTTAAAAAATATCTTAAACCTATCTTAATACAGCCTGATTTAGAAGTTAATCCAGTGTGCTGTAATTAAAAATAAAATAAACATGACTTGTACTAAAAAATCCCCAAAGCAAAGTTTACTGGAAAATTCCCCTTCTTTTCCCAAATTCTTGCACACAAACCTCGACAGTAATGGTACAGGGATTTTTAAGATGACAAATTTGGGTTGTGTTTTTCTTTTTCTTATCTCCAGAAATACCAAGTGAAACAAAGCAGACCTTGAGACAAGGCCCTCTGCTGCCTCTGTCCCGGTGGAGCAGAGGACAAAATCTGCTTTTAGATTCTTTCCAACTGAAAGCGGGTTTTGTGCATCTGTGTTTCCAAAACCAATCTGAGAATGCGTTGTCATGTTTTACACAGAAATTGGTTATGTTTGAACTTGATCCTGCCCTGTAAATGAGTGGAAGGTGCAAGCACGAAGGGAGGCCTGTGTAAAAGGCCCGACTGGTTTCCTCACCCTGCATTCAATCCATGGAGAGAAGCAACCATGTGAAATGAGGAGTGGGAAATGCGGGTCGTGCTGAGCAGGGGGCTGTCCAAACTTCTCAGAGGATGTGATGGCATCTGAAATGCCTTTTCCTTGGCCCGAGCCAGTGGGCAGATGCTTCTGTGCCTGCAAAGCCAGGAATCCCCTCACAGGCCTGGCTTTGACATCCGCTTGTGTTTAGAGACCGGAGCTGGTCTCTTGCTGTTGCTTGAGCATCTTTTGTTCATCATGAGCATTCTCCTGGAAGTGAGGGATGCACTGCAGGAGCTGGACTCGATGATCCTTGTGGGTCCCTTCCAACGCAGGCTATTCCGTGATTCCACAATTCTGTGAAACCCTTTGGTTTCCTGTGGCTGTGTGCATTACTCACTTCTCTGTAACTAACCAGAAAGCTCGCAGGCAGTTTAAGAATGATGATGTGTGAAACTTAAATGAACTTCAAATTATTGCTCAGATTGCTTTCTTGATCAGTACAAATGGTTGTTCGCTCCATATCAAGTGTTTAAAATGAACAGCCAATTTGAGCATAAAAATGAAGAAAACGAAAAAAAAGTAATTCTGCCTCTAGCTGTATATAAACAGGATAGACAAAGGGGATCTAAAATAAAGGTCTGAGCTTAGGTAACTGTATTTAGGAGTATAGTCCAATGTAATACCTGGGTCTGCTGTTTTCTGCTAATCTGGGAGCAGACACCGAGGTAATCGTGTAGGAGCACTGCGCCCCGACGCGTGTTTATTTAACTGCACCCCAAAATCCCCCCAGCTGACATAACATAAGCCGTGACGTTTTGGATTTGACAGATTATGAGGCAATTTTCTGCAAACTGTAATTCATGCAAAATGTGTAATTCTCCCAGTTCTCTGGTGGTGCGGGATGTCTCTGGTCTGCTGGCAGCTGGGGCCGGGGCTATTTTAAGAAGCCGACAGCCTGGTGCTGTCTAATGTTACTCTGTAGGCAGATAGTAAGGATCTTAATCAAGACCAGACCAAAGGGATGGTGGCAAACTGAACTGCTGCTAGTTTTTACCCTTTTTCTCTTTATTTAGATTTGCGCAATGACTCTTACTTAGATGAAGAGATCTCCTTTTCAAAAGGATCACTGAAATATTAAGCCTATTCAAAGTGTAACTGTTTTGTGGCAATAGCCACATTCCGTTTCCCTTCTGGCTGTATAAATAATTAGACTGTGCAGTGGTGTCTGTAGCTCTTGCTTGCATCACTGTTGTCAGTGATCTCCTGGTGCAGGAACCTTCTGTGAGCAGTTACCTGAGTGATGGATAAAAAGGGTCAAAATACAGAGCAAAACCAGAACCTGCCCTGCACTTCTGGCTGTGCGTCCCTTCACGAGTTGTTCCGTCTTTCCTCTTCACTGTTCCTATCACAGAGGTGGTGGCCAAGTCTGTGGAAGCTCAGTGCCAAATTCCCAGTGAATGACAGTTTTGGAAAGGGCTTTTGGGGAGAGCTGTGAGGGCAGCGTGTCAGAGTGGCTGTCGAGGCTTTGTGGGTATGGGGCAGAGCAAGGGGAGTCACCAGCTTTGGCTTAGGGCTGTTGACCAGGAGAGCTCGGAGTCTTGCTCGTAGCAGAAGCTGATTTGTGACCCTGTGTCAAAACTAGATGTGCTTTTTATGCTGTTCTGTGACAGGATCTTAAAAACGTGCTCTGACAGTGTGTTTCCAGAAAATCAGTAGGCATTTGCTGGTTTTATTTCCTGTAATTTAAATATTTATGTAACTTTTTGGTTCAAACAGCTCAAAAGTGGAACAGAATAGCTTAAGACACCTGGAGTGGAAAAACATCATCCTGCAGATGTGAATGTGGGTTATCTTCAGGTGTCTCCTAAAGAAACAAAAAAAATCCTGAAATACAAATCCCCATCTATTTATTGGTTTTATTTATTTACTTTTTTCCTATGCCCTCTGCAGAGGGCTGCCTTTCCAGAAAATACAGGCTTGACAGAGTTATCTGGGTCCTTTGAACTTGTGCCTGGATTAACAGCTCAAGTGTGAGGCAGCAGCGGAAATCACTTTGAATTTACACCTAGAAACGGAATGAGCAGAGAGGTCAATGGTATTGCAGCTTTAATATATGCTCCAGGATTATAAAAAAAATAAATAAATTGAGGAGGATTTCGTATTCCCTTTGTGAAGTCTAAGAATGGGACTTTGCTTGACGAAGGAACACGGTGGTGTCTGTGAAAAGATTCTTGTTTTTCTGTAGGAGATGAGCAAAATGGTTGGAGAAACCTCAGTTAGACGTGGTAGAAGGACAGTTTTCCATTTGTCATTACGAGCACTTGTTGGCGGATCTGTTACTGGAAGAGATTAAAATTGTTCATCCAAGTTATAAACATAGAGCTCACTTCTTCAAAACTTTACCTAAAAACCACCCTAATAGTTCTATTCATCATATCTGTCTTGTAATAGATAACTTTAAATAAAGTCCTGAAAATAACATCCAGTACAGTATTGAAGGGGTAACAACATAGCTAATAGTAATATACTGAAGAAAGCTTCTTGTTTTGAGTTCAACGATGGTTAAATAACATTCTTTTCCCAGGCTCTGGAATGGCTTAATATATGAACAAAGCAGATTTTGTAATAGGGAAACTATATGGCAGCATGCTGTTTGAAGTACTTAGAGTTTAATCTTGTTACTAATTTTGACAAGCGTTTCTACAATGTCTGTCAATGTGTTCAACAGCTTGTTTCACCTTTTTTTTCCCCCCTCCCTTTCCCCAGTACATTTGTATATCTTTTCATGTTGTTCATACGTGCTTTTTTATTTCTGTTTGTTATGTTGCGTAGTCTTGTGCAAATGGCTAGAAGCAGATCTCCATGGCAAGAGCTCAGATACTGCAAACAAAGCCTCAGGTAAACAGGGGTTAAGGACAAAGCAATAATCAGGTCCTCTGTGTCTCTTTATTTCCATCTTCCAGTTCCCCTTGAATCAAATTAAGGGTGAGAGTTTAGAAACAAAAACCTTGGACTTTTTCACTCTTTTACCTCACTTAAATCAATATCTGGTAAATTTTATTCTTTTCCTTGAAGCTCTCTTGGCAGATGTACTTCCCTTCTCCAAAGAAATGCCACTGGTGGTGTCAGGTGTATTAGTGGATATACAATAGGCTAGATCTTGTGGGTGCTTGATAAAGACCAAAAAATCTTGTGTGAAGCTGTATTAGAGGATGCTTAGCAAGAACTCCAGCTAGGCTTAGTTGTCTACATTTGTAGACAAAGGATACTGGAAGGTCCAGATCCACCAATTTCTGCTACAGGGACTGAGAGGTATTCGAAACTTGAAGGAAGCATCTTTCGTATTCTTGAGTTAAATAGCAATATTAGGGAGGTCTTTACACACACGCACAGTCTTACAGATAGAGTACACAACCTTCTATGCCTTCCAGCTTAAATATGACCCATCAATTCCTCTAAATACTGATACGCAGGAGTTTTACTAGGTAGGTTAGATCCTGCTCACACCCTCACTCCAAAACAGATAGGTAAAGCCACCACCATCTTATAAATAACAGTTTCCTGCTGAATAAACTCAGACTTTAAAATTTTGGAACAAAAACTGTTTATTCTGTCCTGTCCCAGTCCTCCCCTCTTCCACCATAAGATTATGAGCATATGTGGTAGGAGATGATGCCTTTGAGTTCATGTCCTTGAATACTGAGTAGCTAACTACTGCTGCCTTGGTGAAAGGTGCAGCAGAGCTCGATTTGTGTGCTGCTCAAAGTAACCAGTTCCTGAACCCAGCAATCAACAGCCAAGCATTATTCCTGTCTCCATGTTGTCCCCACTTTAGTACTGTGTATTTCTAGCTTCTCATGCAGGCTCACACAGTTATCCAATAAGCTTAACAAAGTTCAGCCTGCAGGGAAATAACATAGCTGAATGCTTTTAATTAGAAATAGCTATCAAAGAGGTTGTGACCATGATACACAGAACTGTACACATTCATGTTCCCAGTACGTTCCTCTAAAGGAATAAAAGATATTTTTATTTTGGTAGTCACAAACATTCCTGTCTACGTTCCAGAGCCTGTAAGGACCGGCAGATAGTTGGCATTCCCTGGACCAGAGGGTGTGGGTAGAGGATGCCTTTGCCTATTTAGTATGTATTTTTGTATGCCTCTGTAGCTGTGATAATTAATACAGATCTATTTGAAACCTTAACATCACTAAATTTTTAAATATGATCACTCGTATGAAAGCTATCATGACTGACAACCTCACAACTACAGCTGCATTTCCCTAGTAATTTCATCCTTCACCTGAAACATAAAGATGCTTATTTTCTAATTTTGAGAAATCTTCTCACTTTGAAATGACATTAGCACAATTTTTCTTGATCTAGCATCCAGTGCTTCAGCATTTACTTTTATTTTGAAAATAAATGCCCTATAAAAATGAGTGTCTTTAAGGGAAAGCACAGGCTTTTTTAAAAGTACCATTGCATAAGATGTGGTATCCACTTGAAACTGAACTTAAGCCTGACACATTTTACACAATTTTGAAAAATATTTGAATGGGTTGTTTTTTTTAAAATACCCAGAAATTGGAAGGATTCTACTCAAAGGCAACTTTTGACTTGGCTCTGGAAGTGAGCTTACCCTACGAGAAGTGCTGTTTGCATGAATGTGTCCCACACATCAAATACGGTGTTACTGTCTGTATTCACAGTACTGTTATCTGGCCATTAATATTTTAGAATATGGATTCAATTTGCATTTGATACTTGCTTCATTTTTAATGTACCTTGCTAATCCTCTTTTGGAAGCTAGCAAGCAAGCATTTAAGAGTATAGTAGATATAATGAAAATTCACTGTTTGCCTACAGTAACAGCTAAAAAAAAAAAAAAATTGTTTGCCACATATGCCTCCTCAGTTCGGAGCTGAGGAGGGTAAGAATAGATCCTATAACGTACCTTTCAGCCCAGGTCCCTTCCCATGTTTGCCAAGAAGGTTTTGCTCCCTATGGGTCTCCTCCTTGTCAGCGCGGTGCTGGGCGTCATGGTCCACGCCTCTCATCTCGTGTGGCTAAGAGCCAGGTGCTGTCTGGTGGTCTGGCCACACGACGGCACTTCACTCTGACATGCAGGCTGCTCTCTGTCAAACCCTTCTACTGTTTCTGTCCAAAATTATCTGTCTCCTTCGAAAGTTTACCCTGTCTGGCTTCCCGGGGGCAGCTTTGTATGGAGGGTGCAGTGTTGTGTCCCTTCAAACTAATAACCGATTGATTCCCTCTGGTGTGCTTTGTTGGCTCTTTTCTTCTGTCTTGTGTTCACTGATTGAGAAAATCGTGCTTTGTGTGTATTTGATCAATTTAAATTAAAAAAACAAAAACTGTACTAGTAAAATGCAAACCCTGAGACTCTACAAAGGTAAGTTATTTGTGCCATTTACTTTCCTGGGTAAAATGAATCCACATTGTCAGCCTACTAGAAAACTGTTACTGCTGTTTTTGGAAAGCTAAATTTTTTTAAATAATGCTTATGCTTCACAAACAGAATGTTTTAGACATGTCTGACATCTAAACAACGGTACAAGTGTTTGCAGTAGCATATAAATTATTGGTTATCTCCCAAAGCTGATTGAAACCCTCAGTTTATCACATTTACCGTGGCCTACTGGCAAATGCACCTTGTTCTTTTCCAGTTCCTCCAGATGACACTAGAGTATTGCCTGTCAGATAGGCAGGGAGGTTTATAGAGAAAGTGAGACAAAAGATGTTCAATAACAAGAAAAGAAAAAAGTCAAGGGCTTCCCCAGTCATATATCCCCGGTGATGTAATTTTTGGTCTGTCGTGGAAATAAGTACAGCTTTATCCAGTGGGGTTAGTAAAGGAGCCACCAGACTGGGAGAGGAGAGTATTTTCCTGTACAGAAGCCTTCCAGGTACACCCTGCAGAGCTCTCTGAGCGGCCTGATGTGCTTCCACAGCCCACCAGTGCTGCTCTCCTGTCAGAGCGCCCTTAAATGTGAGGTGGATGCAGGCACCATGCAGCAGCTGCCTCTCCTCCAACACAAACGCGATTGCCCAACTTGTAGAGGGTCACCAATCCAAGTGCCCAGTGTTCTGTTCCTGTGCACACGTGGAACCCATTTAGGTGAAAGCCAGGTGATTTTGTGTCACACTCAGTCTAAGGGCGCAGGGCCGCATCCCCAAGGTGCCACACGATGTAGGTGTGCTGGAAGTGGGGCCTTCCTGAGCGTGCCCCACAAGCAGGGAGCCTGGGCAGAGCCTGCCCCAATTTCTCTGGTACCTCTGTATGAGCACAAGAATTAGGAAAAGTAAGTCATGTCCTTACTGTGCAATTCTACTGGACTTCCATTTGCAGTCAGGTGCTAATAATTGACTAATTATCCAGCTGGTTCTTGACTGTGGCTTATTTTTCAAGCAAAAGATGTTTTTGCAACACCTGTACAACGTGGATGAGAAAACTGCCCCACCAAGAACCTGCAACGGGTTCAGCCTGTGAGCTGTCTGAACCTCACCGGTTGTCCAATTATCATCAATTAGGTTACTTCACTAACATTTTTAGTCATGAAAAAGGGAACCTTTAAAGAAACGTGGACTGCAGTGGTCACTTTCTGTTAACAGCGGAGAGCTTAACCAAGTTGTTCACGTGCTCTTCAAAGTTTCAGCAGAAGCACCCAAATGAATTTAGCATCAAATGCCTGCCTTGCTGCTAATTCACAGCTGTAAGGTAAACAACGTCGGATGCGAGGGAGATTGAAGATCTAATTAGGAAATAACCTCATGCATATTTATTTGGATAAGCAAGCACTTTAATTACTCTTTGATAGTATGAAGAAAAATGTTGCCAAATATGCTTAGGTGCATAACTGGACACAGAACTTTTGCTGGCTTTCCTTGTTGGGGTTTTTATCTATGCAACTTCAAGAATCGGTGGATAGCATTGTATCTTTTACTCTAGTGCTTCAGCAAAGAATTTCTGGACCAAAATAAGAGGTTATTCTACTGACGTATATAATAGAGAAATACTCTATGTTTTTTTTGTCTACTTCATTCATTTTCAGCCTTGTAACAGCAGGAAGAGGATCTTTGCAAAGTTTATGCTCTAGAATACCGTAGAAGCTAGCAGCAAGTCTTGTCCTGCATGGAAAATGTGATGAACTAGTGAGCTAAACATTGACATGTCTTTTAATTTGACCCAGTTTAGCTGAAACCTCCAGTTTATTTCATTTCTATGATGCATGCACTTTTGCTGGATTTTTGGGGTTGCCTTGAGCAATTTGAGAAGGAGGCTGGATTCCCCTGCCAGAGCTCCTCACATCTTTCCATTTGCAGTTTCTCCTGCCCCAGGAAATACACAACACTGCATCGTCTTGGAACTTTTCTCCTCCCAGGCACTAAATATCTTTGTAGAAGCTTATTTTTTCCCCTACATTTATCCACCAAAATGAAGTGAAACAGTGCTAGAAAAAAAAAATGCAGAAACATGCCCTAAGTCACGTTAAAAATGAGCAATGTATAAAAATACCCATATCCTTAAAATCACAAAGATGTCTTTGGAAGGAAGAGATTCGAAACCCATTCTTTGCATGCAGCAAAGCCGAGCCGGAGGCAGAGCTAGCTCTGGAGCTCGCCTGGCAGGGCAGCTTTTACAGCAGGGCAAGGTGTAGCCCCAGTACAGCTGAGTCACGCATCTCAAGGAGTTTCTGCCCGACCACATGTGACCCGGCAGAAGGCTGGCTTTGGTGTAAGAAATGCCTGACCTTTGCCTCCTCTTCCTCCACCTGGCTGCATGCAAATAATGCTGCTATGACAGGGCAGCAAAGAGAATGTGCCGCTGCAGTGTGGGCTCTGCCTTCTGCATTCGGGATGTGTTAAGGGTTTCTATGCACTCATTAATCTCATTAACTTTTTTAATTTCCTCCCTCTGGAAAAAAAATAAATCCATGTAGTGGGGTTTTTAAAGGCAGTATTTTATACAGCAAATGGTTTACAACCCTCATAAAACTTTGCCGGGATAATTATTGCCTCGTGAATTGCAACTGTGTATTTCTCTTACACGTTCCCTTCAACTATTTGCAGATCCTAAGCTCTGCAAGGGAAAGCCTGAGAAGCTCTGTTTGCAAGTATCAGTTTGTACAGAAATTTCCACGTACTAATACTGATTCATAGGTTTCCTGTATAAAAAGTAATAAAATAGTCCACTGTGAGCCAAATGATTGTGTAGCCTGTGATTTGCAAGGAGCAAAGGGCATGTGCTAAATGCCTGAGGCCTCGGTAACCTTAGGGTAACCGCTCAGCTATGAATTTTGCAACATCACTTAGAGGCTATTAGCTGTGTAAATGTTGCACTGTCATATGGAGCTCAACAGCCACCAATTATATTCCCACAGTCCACTTTGCCTTGAGAGAAGGGTTAGTGAGGTTAGGGACTCGTTTCTGCAGGAACAGGGTCTTGCTTTTACAGGTTGCCAAGTAATCAAATAGTTTTTCATCCAAAATAATTTCTCCTCTAAGAAAAAATATATTTCTCTTTACACTTGAAAAAAGAAGAGATTAAAATATTTGTATTTTTAAAGAAATGAAATTAAATTCTATTTCAGTAACGATATATTTTTAAAAGTATCTAAGTGACACTAAGAAGTCTCAAAGGCAGCCTCTGAGTGCAGAGTAAGCTTTGGACATCTTTAGCATCTAACATTTTGAACTTAGGGCCTTCATCCCTTTCTCCTCTCTTAGGTGAAAAAGGAACTGAGAGGAAAGTCCCACCTGTTAGTCTTTAAAGCAAGAAGCCTTAAATTAGTAACCTACCACCTGGGCAAGGAAGGCAGTATATGTTAGTAAAATTCACCAATTTTTAAGTACTTGCTCTTTTGATCACTGTGTTGCATACTGTAGAATTTCCAATGATAGAAACTCCACTGGCAATATCCCTTTGAAGTACACTCATTGTATGCTGATAATTGGATGTGTTTCTGCTTGAAGTCTAATTTCATTCTTCTTCTCTGTGTGGAAAGCATCTGTCCTTGAAATTTGACATAGAAAAAATAAAAGTTTAATGTTCATGCAGAACTTGGGATATAAAACATAATCTATAATGAATTCTTAAATAATTTGTAATAGCTGAGAGGTGTTCGTACTTTTTATTGGCCATTTCTTACAAACTTGAGATAGAGTGCTCTTTCAGCATCTAAGTAAAGCCCTATCTCACTACTAAAGCTACAGAGAAATAGGGAGATTCAGTTGATTACAGGGTCTTTTTCCATAAAACTCCAGCAGTATTTTTTCTCTTAACAATAAGTTTTCATGCAGAAAAGCTGGAAGCTGTATTGCAACTGTGCTAAGATTTTTAAGGGAGGGAGGTTAAGGTTAGGCTGAATGTGCATCTTCTCTGATTTTCTTTCAGAAGTGGTACATCTATTGGGAAAATGCACTTCAGATTTCACCTAAATAAATAAATAATGAAGTGAAAGAAGGCTGCCCAGGCCAGCTCTGAAGGCTCACTGTTATGACATTATTTTTTCACTTGTTGCAGGAGAGAATTTTGACCAGAGTCCCTTAAGAAGAACCTTCAAGTCCAAGGTTTTGGCCCATTATCCTCAGAACATTGAGTGGAACCCCTTTGACCAGGATGCTGTCAACATGGTAGGTAGAGAAATTCCTTTTTCGAGCTGTTGTTTCGTGACAACTTCAACTCTAAAATGATTCCTGGGTTGTTTACAACTAGTGCTTGTGATATGGTGCACAGGGAGCTTCTGCTGGGACTAAATGCACCCAATATGCATGCTGGTTGAACTGCTGCAGAGGAAGAGGTATTGTGAAAATACACAATGCTTTCAAGCAAAACAAAAATAAGATGATGTATTTACCTCACAACTTCTAATTAAATATGCTATGTGATGAAACGAGTCTAACCACTATCTCAGTGACTGACTGAGGAGGGTGCAGTCACCCAGGATGCACATCAGATGGGAAGGAGGCAAATACAGGAATTCTTGAGAGACTAATATCTATGTGAAATTTTTGAGTACAACAAAAATCTTGATGCTGTGTGTCACAAGGTATCTTTTTTACTCAGGAGGTTGAACTTGCCTAAACCACAGCTTCTGTTAGGTGATCACTTTTAATGGCACTGCTACACCAATGTATCCCCTGTACCTCTCTTTCTTCTCAGCTGAATTTGCAAGTCTGTCTTTCTGGCTAAGTCTCATGACTGGGCAAGGGAGGAGAAAACAGCTTCTGGAAATTTCTATAGGGGCATTGAGAATTAAAAGACCACTGGAAACTTTCCCAAAAAGTTGATATTCAAAGGATGTTTCCAAAATTACCAGAGTGTTTGTTATGAATGGCTCCTGACAAAGGCAACAGACTATTGTCATTTAAGATAAGCTTTCTAGCACAGAAAAAGCTTTTTGTTTTGTAATTTAAAAGTAAACAATTGTAATAATATCGTTAAAGCAGTATTACCAATTCTAGCGATCTTCAAAACTACCTGTTGGGTCTAACTCAAAATTAGAAAATTAAGGAGCCCCTTCCTCCCAATCTAGTTCAGATGTGCCTCACACTTGAGGAAGGTAGGACTGCATACAAGCTACTGCAAATCAGAGCTAACCTCTGCTTATAATTCAGAGATGAGATCAGGAGAATCTCATGGCCCTCAGCCTGATGGAGACATGGGAAACACATTAAAAAAAAATAAAAAAAAACACAATAAAATGGCTTTTGGAAATGCAGCCTGAATTACATTTAGTTCACAATTTGAAATTTCCCTGCAACCATGAAGGTCTGGATATCTCCAAAGATCATCTCCCTTACTGCTGAATTTATCTTATTTTTTAGCATTGTGCCAAATATCCAATATGAAAACACAGGAGCTGGAGGTAGTAATGACACTGAGAGCTGATAATGTGGTACTGCAGTCACGCACAGAAAGGCAGAGATGAGCCTGATGCCAGTATCAGTCACCCTGCCCGCTGACAGCTGGGAATTTCTGTTTTCTGCTTCCAAATGTGTGCTGATGGAGATGGTGCAATAGTTGGGTTGGTCTCCACATTGCTTTGTGTATATAATAGGCACAGAAGAATCAGAACGATGCTTGACAAGCACAGTTAAGAGGGTAATAACTTAACTACGGAGGCTACTTCTGCTTTTTAGTTCTGCCTCCGAATTAGGGGTGTTCAGAAGAGGCGGAGTGATGGGGGTGTGCAGCAGGAATATGACAGAAAGAGGCAATAACTGGAATTGCTGCATTATCTGTCCCTCACATTGCATTTGAAAATGTCTAGTATTCATGAATTGTGATCATATTATCAGACAAAAATGGAATACCAAAACCAGCAAGAGACCTATTAAAATAAAATAATTGAACGAGTTGCATTCAGCTGAAATCAAATAGCTAAAGAACACATCTTTCATTTGCAATGTCTTTGGAGGAAAGAAAAAAAAAACATTTACTAACAGCAGCAGTATTTAATGGTCTTTTAAATCATCTTTTGGAAAACTTCTTTATTGTTTTGATCTGAAACATCATTTAAAGTAATATCCACCTCCACAGAGTCCCTTGAGGCAATTATTGGCCTTTCTGATCTTGCCTTGCCGTATTAGTTCTGCCTATGTGTTTGCTTTATGTGAGTTTCCAGAAGCAATTTTCCTCAGAGAAGAAAATGCATAAATCCTTGAAGGTTAACTTGTGAGAACTCAGCACTGTTGGATGCCTAGGGAATTTCAATTGCCTTCTGAAACCATCCTGTCGCTTTAAAAGTAACCCCCTGAAGTCCTAAGAAATCACTCTGCCTACGAGTCATGTTTTCTCTCCCTTTCAACGTATGCAGAGTTCTGTTTAATAGGGAAATATTTCTTCCCCCCACTGCTTTCAGTGATTGTCCCTGCCTAATGTCATGTACTATCTTCTGTGGCCATTCTGCAAGTCATCTGTCATACCAAGCTGAATGTCTCTGTACAGAAGGAAAGTGATTTTTTTAGGAAATAATACTCCCAATTTTAGTCCTCTGGTTCATCAAGGTATGTAAATAATTGCATATATTCCTGGAGTCCAAGGAAGCATTGTCCGTTTAGAATTTCATGTACTGAAATAAAACAATTAAAGATTACTCGGCATAATTTGAAGGAGCAGGTTTTAAAAAGAAAAGCATCCCTCACCCACACACAGGCTAGATGCAATACTCACTGCCACAGCACATTGTGAGAGTGAAAAATATAGAGGGGCTCAAAATGTGACATAGAGGATCTAACAGAGACGATGTGAACCCATGCTGATGGCAGTGGACCAGGGGGAGCCTTTGGTTTAGAAACATCTGAATCTGGTGATGGCTGGCAGGAGGGAGGGATTACAGTGTGCGTGTCCTGCACCTGTGTTTGGGGAAAAAAAAAAGCATCTCCTCATCAGTTGTAGAGATGGGGGTATTGATTAATTGATGTCTTTTTGTCCTGCTTTGTGCAGCTTCCTTTTGTTTTTACAAACCGTGTTGATTATAAGCCTTATTGCAAGTATGATTTAATTCCACGTTTTCCCACTGGTAGATATGTTTAAATATTCTTGTAAATAGTAAAGTGCTCTGAAAACCAAGATCTTATCCTTTGATCAGTAATCTTGGATAGTTTTCTGTGGTTGTACACAGATGCAGTAAAGACGACTGACTGCCTTTTTAGTACCCATCAGCCAGCTTTACCAGGACACAGAGCTTTCAAACCCCCAGCACCTCCAAAGCTGCTTTTCCCTAACGCTCCCCTGTGGTGCATGTGGCAAACACAAGACGTGATGGAGTCATTGATGACCAAGGCACTAAGATGAAAGTTTTCATGCATTAGCTGCAAACATGAAGCTCGCTGCATCGCTGAAAAATGATCATTGGCCCTTCCCTTTGATCTTTGCAGCGTAAGAGGCTCTTGGTCATTTCCCTGCCTCAGTGCTCTCCTATCTTGTTTTTTCCTCTGCCTTTTCCCATGCCTTGTTCGAGGTCGAACCCAGCAGTCTCTTTGCGAGGGTTCGCAGGCAGGGGCTTTAAAATATTGATATTCTGCACATGCTGGGCTATGGTGGAAACTTAGTAGATGGGTCACTTTGTGAGCATGCAATGGGCATATAAGGGAGGAAGGAATAATATGTAAGACTCAGAGGAAATTTATTTAACACAGCCTTCTGAAATTGTTTCAGTTAGTGTGAAGCTTCTTGGTGCTTATCCTTTCCAGAATGCACCAGTACATATAATTTGCTTACCCAAGAATTTATTCTTTTTGTAAAGCGAAGAAAATTTGAGCTGAGATCAAAACCTGTGATTTCAGACTGTTCAGATTTGATAAGGCTATAGACACTGCTGGAAGTCCACGTTCTAGAAATAGAATTTTATTAAGCAAGTCTGCCAAAAAATGGAGTTGAGATATTTATTGTGCAGAATAAATAAAATGTAAAACAAAGGTTTTTTACTTCTTTATTGAAGGATTTTGGTACTGCTGTTAACGCCTCAGTAAAAACTATAAGCTTTTTGTATGAAAATGTGGATGTTGTTAAAAACGGTTCAAGGTGCAATTACATGGCTTATGTCAGCAGAGCCATCAATTGAATTAAATCTTTCTACCAACCCCAGGCCACTTATTACCCTTTACATTACCTTTTAGAACAATACATGGGATCTGTCCTAGGTGACTTAAAGGGTTTGCTAGCACGCTGTGAAGTGGGTCTGGAACACCTGTCTGAATGCCAGCAGGGCTGGTAGCAGCTTTATCAGCTGTTGAGTGGTCTGTGCGAGGTGCACTGGTGAAGTTCAGGGTGGGATGTGGTAGAACACACGTTATTACTTCTCTTGACCTTTTCTGCCATCAGAAGAAATCACTCCTGGTCAGGATAAGACATTAGGGGAGGCACTCAGTTGAGTGGAAGTTCAGAGCCTTTGTGATATTTGTCTACTAGTGTCACATTTTGGAACAGCAGGAGCACTTTGAAGGGTCTCCCTATCGCCTTTTCGCCTTTTTTTTTTTCTTTCCTTCAGATGGAAGATACAAAGGAAGCTTTTATTCTTTGTTTGTAATCACACTGGTTTGGTCAGAACATGAGGAGTCTCATGCTGATGCACAAACGTGTTTTGCTGGATACATGTTATTTTGTATTAGATGGCTGATAGAATTCCTGAGGAATGCCTGGAAAAATGCCTGAAGTTATCACCAAGGCTATGTCTCAAAGAAACACCCACCAGTATTACAATCACTGCAAAATATTTTGCTGAATGATAAATCAATTTTTTTTTCATAGATGTTTTTTTCAGAAGGATTATGTTTAATGACAAACAGCTTGTTTTGATGCAATGGAAAACAAGAACGTACCCATAAAGCAAAAGTAACAAAATAAAATTGTAGCTTAGATAACTTTATTTGTTTCTTTTCTTTTTTCCTCAGCTGTGTATGCCCAAAGGGCTGTCTTTCAGAACGCAGGCCGATAACAGAGATCCGCAGCTGCATTCGTTCATAATCACCAGAGAAGATGGCTCTCGTACATACGGGTTTGTGCTCACGTTCTACGAGGAGGTCACAAGCAAGCAGATCTGCACAGCCATGCAGACGCTGTACCAGATGCACAACGCGGAGCAATACAGCAGCGTCTGTGCCTCGTCCTCCTGCAGCATGGACTCCCTGGCCAGCAGCATCGACGAGGGTGACGCCACTTCCCTCGCCAAGCTCCAGCGGTACAACTCCTACGACATCAGCAGGGACACTCTGTACGTCTCTAAATGCATATGTCTCATCACCCCTCTGCCCTTCATGCAAGCCTGCAAGAAGTTCCTGGTCCAGCTCTACAAGGCAGTTACCTCCCAGCAGCCGCCGCCGCTGCCCCTGGAGAGCTACATCCACAACATCCTGTACGAGGTGCCCCTGCCGCCACCGGGCAGGTCGCTGAAGTTTTATGGGGTTTACGAGCCCATCATTTGCCAGCGACCTGGGCCCAACGAGCTGCCGCTCTCCGACTACCCGCTGCGGGAGGTCTTCGAGCTGCTGGGTCTGGAGAACCTGGTCCAGGTTTTCACCTGTGTGCTGCTGGAGATGCAGATCCTCCTGTACTCGCAAGGTGGGCACTCGTCCGGTGACACATGTGGGTCTGCCCCCACCACAAGAGTTAATATGAAGCTGCTCGTTTTCAGCAGATTTGTTAAACACAAGTACATAATGAAAAAAAATGTGAGAGAAATGAAAGCACTAATGAAAGCACTAAATAATTGTTTCCTCCAGGCAGTCTAGGTGCCGCTTGTTTAATTATGCATCGTATTTATCACTTGTGACAGCTAGCAACAGAATTCATTTAATTATCATCCTTACATAGCCCTTGATCACTCTGCAAGACAGCATGAAACTAATCCTATCTTCTGCAAAAATACCATCAGAAAGCAATACATCTTGCAGAAAACACTCGTGCTGCTTTCGTTTTGAACTTTTAGCAGCATATGGAAATTTGGTGAGCTTTTCTTTTTCCCCCGTGTGATGGGGTACGTTCTAGTTTAAGCACTGATAGTTTTTTAGAACTTAGAGGCTCAAGTTTTAATGCTGGGTTGGAACTGAGTGGAGATAGAGGCATCCCTTCACAGTCCTGCTGGAAATACTTTCTGACAAGGGTGCTGGTGCTTCTTTTCAAGACACTTAAGACTACAGTTGGCAAAGGATAGCTGTGCTGGCAGAAGTTGCTTGCAGAAAGCCTGTCCACACTGAAATATGCCAGCAAGCTTTGGAAAATCTGGCTTTTCTTTCTGTGATACTCTGCTACAAGTTTTGGGAAGCTTTAGTTAGTGCTGGGCATGCTCTGAGGTTTTACCCCCTTATTACTGTTTCCTGTATGGTGGTTTTGAGTCTGGCCCAAGAGCTAAAAGATATGTGTTGTGACTGTTGCAATGCACCAGAGTGCGTAACAAAGCAACTTCCAGTTTCCTGATGACTTTCAAGGGGTTGTCCAGGCTTTTTAGAGGTTCCTCTAAGTTTTACTGGATGCCTGCCCAAATTATTTGGGTTCCCAAGTCGCTTCTGTGATGCTAAAATAGTAAAACGTGGTACAGGGAAAAAAGTTTGGCTGGGGAGAGGAGGAGTGTTTGGTCCGACTAAGATGAGCAATATGAAGCCAAGAGGTATGCATAATTTCAAACAAAAAGGAGAAAAGATGCTGAATACGTAGACTTCTCAAGAGATATGATTCAAGCAACATCTCAAGAACCAGAGAGCTTGAAATTGAAAAGAATGTAGGATGGGTAGTTGCCTAAAATAAGTATGGATAATGAACCTCAGGCTCCAAAAGTGAACGCTCGGGTTTGTCATATAAATGAAAAGGTCAGTAAGCGTGTAATAGTAATACCAGTGAATAAAGGACTGAGAATGGAAAAATGTTGGGGGAGGTGGAAGGAGGATAGTTCTGCTGCAAGTGGCTGAATTCAAAGGGTTGTCAGTTCTTTGTGGAGCACTTCTCCACACAGACTCCAGGGGTTTGCTTTCAAGAACCAGAAATGAAGGGCTTTAGCTGCTCTCAGTTTGAAGTGCGAGCAGAAATCCTGCTGTTAGTTTTGATTAGGCTGCTTCTCCCCTCCCTTCTGCTTCTGTGCGTGGATGCTTACCCCTTTCTTCCTCTGTTTGATTTGTGCTGCCTCTGCTACCTGACAACGGGGTTCGATATTAAACAGCTGCACTTCTGAAATGCCTCCCCATCCCTGCTCATCATTCCCACCCAGGTCCTTGGTCGTGGACTCACTGAAAGCTGGAAGTTTTTATTGTAAGCTAGTAGTATGAGCCAAAAAAAAAAATGTGGTTTATCAGATTGTGTTTAAGTAATATTCTGTGCAGGTGGATAGCAGCTGAGTATGCAGTACGTTTGTAATAGTCCTTGAGACAGATACAGAATATCCACTAAATATTTTTGACTCAATTTTCAAAGTGCCACCTGATGTTAGATAAATAGGTGTTGTTGTCTTCCAATCATTTGGTATAATGTAAGGATTTACTTGTTTTTGTTTTCACTGGGGATTGTTTTGTTGTTGTTTTTTTATTTTTTAAAGGGTAAATGAGATAGCGAGCATTAATCCTCTCCACCCTCCAAAATCTGGATCTTTTATCCTCTCCCTCTACTGGCAAGCCGAGAGCTATCCTTGACACGACCTTTACCTCCCTATCCAATACAGACACATCTTGATGGAGCACGGGGAAAAGCAGACAGGGAGTTGTATTAGGGAAACACTGTGATTATGTAAATAGTGTTGTAATGCTGGTTCCCAGAGGTGAGGAATGCGGAGTGGAGGTCAAGTGCAAAGCTGCAGTTTTGGCATAGCCTGATAGCTGAGTGCTTGGCTCATGCGCTGCAACTTCGTTTAAATGTCATTCTTGAAAGAGAAAGCAAAACAGCGCTTCCTTTTTGTGATATAACTAGCCTAGATATTACTGAAATCTATTCTCTAAGCTTTCAGGCGCATCAGGGAGAAACGCTTTCTCAACCCCAAGTTCTTTCAAGGCAAAAGATGAGAAGAAGTTTTTGGCTTCTGCATCTCTCATTCCAAAATAATGAGTGAGGTAAAATTGCAAATTTGGCCTCCTTTCCCTTTCTGCTTTAAAAAGGATGGACTTGCTGGGCTGTGTTGCCAGTGGTCTGGGCCTTGCTGCAGCCTTCCCAAATTGAAAAAAAGATTGGTAGAAGATGGTCGTGTGTCCACAGGGTGCGATTTCAAGCAAGACAGCATTATTAACCCAAAGTCAGAGTTCACTGAAGTGCTGCACAACAACACTCAAGACATCAGAGCAGTGGCCCAAAGCCTGCTTCAGCTCAGCAAGCTATTTCAGTGAGGGAGCTGCTAACAACATATGTGGAAAAAGTAAAATGACTTTTTTGTAGTTCCCTTAGCCCTGTTGGAAGGAAGCTTTTCATTCAAGCTTGCCAAAAAATGTGTTCTTTTTTTAAAGAATAAAGACTATTTTTTAGAAAGTTGAGTGCGAATGTAAATTGTTATGCAGCCCTGACTGTAGAATAAGCCTGCTGGCTGTCTGCTGAGACCCTTAAACTCCTCACTAAACATCTGCCTTCTAAAGGCTGATTACATTTCAAGGCCAGGAAAGAGAGAGCTATGAGAACTGCAGATACTGGGAGCAAATGGCCAAAGCTCCAAGCTCTGGTGGCTTTAACTCCAGGCTTTATAAGCAGGCATGGGCATCGGGCAGCCTGTGGAGAGGGTGGTGGTGAAGCAGAGGTGCCCCTGTCTGCTGACAGAGCTGGTGGTAACAGCAGCAAAGGGCCAGCAGGAAGGTAACTTGGAAAGGGTACTGGCTTCTCTGGAGTGGTTTTTGTTGTTTTGTTGTTTTTTTGTTTGTTTGTTTTTTTTCCCTAGTGAATTAGGAGTTAATGATCAAAAAGTTTATTTTTAACCATGTAGCTGAGGAATACTGCTTCCAGCAGCCTGAACAAAGGCATCCAACTAAATGAGGAGGTGAGGGTGTTGGATGACTTTCCCCAGCTTGCCCTGGACACATTCCCTGCACAATATGACAGCGTGCAACTCAGCTCTGCAGTGGGGACAGGACCAATTGGTAGCTATTTGTACCATGGCTGCTGCAGTCAGCTTTTGGTACCTAGTTGCTCTGGTTGTGGTATTTTATGGGTATATGACCTGGATCCCATCCCTTGGGCAAAAGAAGGGATTGCAGCGAGCTATAACTTCTCTTTGCAGCTGTGGCAGTCGAGCAGAGGAGTGGAGAGATTACCATTAGGGAATGATGGGCTCATTCTCTTAAGCTCCTTGGTTCCCAGACTTTCTGGACTGCAGGCAACTACCTTAATCCTCAATTTGTCTCGGGCTTGTGGTTTAAACTTTGAAGCAGTCGGGTGCTGCAGAGCTCTTGCTGAGGCTTTACAAACCTCAGTTTGGGAACTGCTGGCGTGGATGATTGTGTCCTTCTAGAGCTAAAGCCACTACGGCCCAAGTGTTTCAGTCTGAAGAAGTGAAATGTCTGTGCAGCTTGCGAACAGCAGGCTGGGCTGTGGCAGTGTTAGGGCAAAACTCGAACAAAGAGAGGACAGCTGGTAATTAGCAGAGGCCTGTGCCTGTCGCCTCAATGGCAGGACTGAAAAAACGGGTCCTTACTTCTGGAGACAGCGTGGAGTTCCGGGGGCTTAATCAAAGTCATTTTTGGTAGGTAGATGTAACAAATGTCTGGAAGTGCTGGATTTAGCCTGCACAGGTGATGCAGGGAGCTGTACCTGAATGCACTGGGAGCAGAACGCCTTTGGCTTCAGGCTACAGCTACTTGGATATGGAAAATAGTTTTAAGATTAAATAGTCGCAGATTTTAACACCAGGCCTTTAAAAACCAAGGGGAGGGATTAGATATTCTTCCCCACAGTTCTTCAGGGTGCAGTCTTTGTATTGCAGTCCTATAAACCTCATCCTCTAAAACGTAAAGCTTGGATTATGATGTATTCCTATGACTTTCAAGAGACCTCAAGACTCTCAATAAAATGGGAAAAGCTGATACAAAGAGTCATACTTATCACTAAACAAGGCACATGGTGTAGCACACAGTTAATATTGTATAAGCTTGGGGCTTACAGACATTTATGGAACAGAATTGCTGTTGTAGTTTTATTGTAGTTTATTCAATCTTAGAAATTAATACTCTTGCAAGTACCCTTTATTTCATTCAGAGCACAGCTTTCCCATGCGACTGTGGCGATGTAATGGTATTGTGAACGTCCAGGCTTCCAGCAGTGTCCAAGTTAATAACACTCGGTGATAGCTGCTCCAGTTTCCCAAGGATCGGTAACAAAATGCTACTGGCATGAGATGTCTGCTGGAGAGAGATGAATTAAATCGCAGGCTCTGCGAAAACCTCGGCAATCTGTTCTTTATGCCTGCCTTTCTAGGGATTTAAACATGAGAGGGAACATGGATGAGACAAAGATAAACTTCTTACAGCTTAGCCTGTTCTAGTCATAATAATTTTGAGCATTTCCCAAGTTGTTTTTCAAAGGGTTTGAGTAATTGCTCCTCAAAGATTGAAGCATTCTTTGCATTACTTTTTTTAATCTTAGGAATTATAATACAAATGGCTTATATATATGCTTCTATATAGTCGTGCCCTAGAAAAAGATTGTGTCTGAAAGATCATTCTAATGAAGTCTGTTTTGGGAGAGACTTTTTGAAATGAATACATGCATGATGTGTTTGCTTGTTAAAGCATTGTTACACCAAATAATTGTGCAGAAAATCTTTGTTCTCCACTGTTCCTAATTTAAGTAGTTGCACTCCACACTGGTATTCATCAAAACATAGTGAAACCCATTGCAGATCTAATGCTAAACAATTTACGTGGGGAAAAAAGGATAGGTTATGGTCCATATTTAGGGCCTCAACAGCACCACAGTCATGGGAAACTGCAGTGCTTGCTGCCCCAGAAAGGAGATGAGTAATTGAATCCAAAGAACTAAATACCCTCTTGGTTTTTACCCTCCGTGAAAAGTCAAAAGCATTTTTCAATTTCAACTCATTTTTTTTAGTGAAGTCAATGCTGCCTGAAAAGTCAAGATTTTTAAAGCAGCTGGAAACAAGGTGAGCCAGCTAGTACAGGTCTGTACTGCAGCCCCACTCTTGTTCGTGTTAATAACAAAGTGCAGAGGAAGATTGGTGGCTGCCTTTATCATTGCACACACACACACTCCATCACCTGGCCACTTATTAAATTTGATCTTAATATTTCCCATTATATTTTGTCCCACTTTTGGAGGCTTGACTGTGCCAGTAACCGAAGCTGATTCAAGTTTTTTTATGAATTAATTCTTTTAACGTGGCTCTTAAGCATAAACAAATTTATGCTAAACCACTGATGGCTGGTTCTGACACAGATAAGCGGTATAAAGGGAAGTTTGTTGAAGTGGAGGTGATTGTTTTCCCATTAAGTTCTTGCAAGCGAGGGAAAAATGGGAAGAGTTGGCCTCGGCAAATGTTGGCCTCAGGTTGTTCCCCCTCAGGGCAGAGCTGACCCGCAGTCTGAGAGGCTAATTCTTAGTTTAGGCAATTAGATGCAGACTTGCCTGCATCATCTTGTTTAAGAAAATATGTGTTTTCAAATTTGCATAAATTGCTGCTCTGCTTTTATCTTGTAACTCGTGTACCGTGTCACCCCCGCCTGCCTGGGATGAGAGGCACCGATAGGCCCCAGGTCCCTTCCCTGGGACTCTGCTGGTTACAGCCCCGCGTCTGCGGCCTGCCGAAGTTCCCTGAAGGCAGCACTGCTGCACGGTGCTTCCTTTGGTGAATAAATACCTCCTGAAGCCAATGTGACATCTCCTGAAAGTCACCCAGCCTGACTTGTCGCTCATTCCTTCTGCCAGTGCACAAGTCAGGTCTGAGATGGAAGCTTCCAGGGCGCTTTGAAGTCTGTGAGGCTTGTAGCGTTGCTCCCAAGGATCTATTGAGCTCTGGTTTGAAAAACTTTGCTTTCATAAACAATTTTTATCTCATGTGAATTTCAGATTTCCTTTTCATCTGCAGTGTGCTATATGTAAGCCTCACAGATCTGAGGGCAGCAAGCCACCAGGCAGGTCTCACGATTGGTGGCGGGGATGTTGTGCATTGGTCCTGCCTTATGCTCGGAGCTCAAAGCAAAATATTCATTTCTGTTTCCCGGTTTCTCCAGTGTACCTCAGTCAGCTAATCCACATTTCATTACAAAAAGTAACCATTGAATTGCAATTACTTATAATACTTTGACTGAAGAGGTAGTGTATGGAAAAGCTATTAATCATAGAGTCACAGAATGGTTTGGGTTGGAAGGGACCTGAAAAACCATCGAGTCCCACCCCCTGCCATGGGCAGGGACACCTCGCATCAGCTTTGTTTTTTTCCTTTCGGTAAGGCACTCTTCATGGGTGTTTGGACTATCATCTTCCAGGATACGCATGATCACACGGATTTGCAGAGTCACAGTTATACTTGTATGTTCAAAAACCTGTAGAGAAAAGGAAGTGGTGTCCAGGTAACCCATCCTTTCAAATATTTCCAAGTGCTTGCGAATTATATACAAAAAAAAAGATGTAAAATGAAAAGGAGGAGGAAGCATGGTGGTTTGTTTTTTGCTTGTTTGTGGGGTTTTTGTTTGTTTGTTTTTGTTTGTTTGTTTTGGTTTTGTTTTTTTTAAGGCATTGCATTGGATTTAGAAAATCCAGGCTGAGGCTCCAGCTATGCTGTAGGCTTTCTATGTCACCTCTGGACGGTGACTGCAACAGATAGGTGGAAAGCTACCAAATTGTTTTTTTATCAGGCAAGCAGATGAAATGAAACTAAAATAACGGTGTACTAATGACAGCAAGAATACAGGTTCTGGTTTGCATGAATGCGAGTGCTCTTGCACATGCTTTATAATCAAAAATCCTGTGGTTGGGCATTTGCTGAGAAGGCCCCAGGTGGAAATCTCTTCTGTTTATGACTAAAGATTTGAACCTGTTTTGGAGGAAGCACCTGAACAAGGGAGGTCTCTGCTGTTCTGAACTAGGGTAGCATTGATGTCTCTTTCCCTTCTCAAAGAATATTTGTTTTGCTTTGCTGCAGCATGGGAAGGATTTTGAGATACCAGATTTCTTTGTACAGTGGGAAAAGCAATTGTTATGTTGAGCTTTGTGAATTGGTTAGCATCTCAGCATTTCTATACGCAATCTGTAAAACAAAAGGAGCAGGATTACTTTTGTTTTGTTTTCTCAGTTGCTGCTTGTGTTTGGACTGTAAGCTCTTTGGGACGGATATTTCTGTGTGCACAGTATCTGTTGTAATATCATTCTGCTTGGTTGCTGTCCTGTTAATTATGTTACAAAGAATTAGCAACAAGACCAAAATATTTGCCAAATTTTGCCCTTTGTCAGAAAACATTTAGTGTGAGTTGATGTTCAAAAGCTGAAACCATTTCCATCCCTAGCACAAAACAGTGATCCGTAATGGCACAGGAATCTTTCAAGGTCTGCACTTTAAGCACCAAACTGTGTCCTGTCATCCCGGTGAGTATTTCCACAACTTCATAAAGCGTGGCTGTAGCGTGGCACTCGCACAGCAGAGCTGCCGGCCCGTGGTGGAGCGGGCCTGCAACGCAGTTACTTTTCCTGCACAGGGAAGTGAGATGCAGAGACTTGGCCGAGGGCCCCTGGCAGATGCTGCCAGAGGAAGGGGTTGAATCCAGGCTCTTTGAACTCAGCTCTGTTGCCCTCTTCTTCACTTAGGGAGGAAGGTTAAGTGTGAGAGACAGACCCGTGCCAAATCCAGCTGAGCGGCTGTTCAGAGGCAGCGCTTGCAATAGATGCCACAGGGGCCGCTTTGCCCTGGGATTATCCTCCTTGAGCAGTTTCTGTTGGAAGACATCCTGTTTATAAATCAGAGATTTAACTCTGAACCTGAAGAACTTGCTGTAGGCATTGTGCTTGCCGGTGTTCCCTGTGCTGGAGAAAGTATCCTAAGAAGGCAGGGCGAGGGAAGCAGGTATAGCCACCAAGCAAAATCAGTCCCATGGTATACGCTGTTGTCACTCTGGGAGCAGGGAGAAATGAAAGCTGCAAGGAAGAGAGAAATAGCAATGGAAGTAGGAGAGGAAGAGGAAGGATTTTTTTTCTCACATCTCAGGGAAGTTGCCTTGATTTGAGCCTTTCGTCACTGAGTTTGTGACCTTTAGTGGGTAACACCCAGACAGTGTTTTTACTTTTTGTATCTTTTGTGGATGTTTCCCGATATCAAATAGATGGATGGGGAACAGGGCTGTTGTGTGCACACTCTGCTCAACAAACGAGCTTCTCCAAACACACTTCCCTATGCTGGCGAATGCTATCTAATCCCCTGTTGTAGCTCCAAAGACTGGAGCAGGATCAGAGAATAGCTTTCCTACCTGGGCTCTCATTCATCAATCACAAGCAAAACTTGGCTTGCAGTTGGAGATTGCTATCGAAGTCTGATCATGGCAGTAGGATAGGATCAGGAAAGTATTCCCTTGACACAAACATACACCATTTATACATACCCTTATTTTTCCTCCCACTTTCATACTTTCCCTCCTTCCTTTTCTTCTGTTCTGCCCTCCTTTTTCTGTCTCTGGTTTGGGGAAATGGGTGAATCCCTTGTTTCCAGGTTGCCCTCGGTAAACACACAGGCTTCTCTCAAATGCTGACAGGTGCAAGCATTTCTGTCAAAAGAGACCTTGTGCTTTACAGGGAAGCTTAAGAGTAGGTGCCTAATCTTGTTCAGGTTTGAAAATAGGCACAAAGGTCTTACTTCATTAAACAAATATCAACAGAACCATTTCCTTTTTTTTTTTTCTTTCTTAAATCATTATTTTTCTGGGAATTTCCTTCTCTTCAGTGAAAATTGCTGGGTATGTAATTGTTTTTGTCTTCACTGATCACTAACAAGCATTGCTAAATGGTAACAATTAGCCTAATAATTTTGTCATCTTTTTTTTTTTTGAAAACAACTTTCCTCATAGTAAATCAGTTACAAAACTTGCGCTAGTGAACATGTTAAATATTGTCAGTACTATTCAAAAAAAAAAAAAAGAGTGAGCATGCATTTCCAGAGTTGAATGCCCTTATTCAAAAAAAAAAAATGCTTGCAACCCTGCCGTGAAGATCTGTCCTTTCACATGGCCATGTAGATCAGAACAGCCTTTGAAGTTATCTTGTGCATACTAAGATATGCTATTTTCTGTATTTGTTTTTGTTTTTTGTTTTTTTTAACTTTTAAAGCTTGTGCAATTTTAAGTGTTTACATAATATCTTCATTCCTTTGATGCCCAAGCTTCACCAGTAGATTCTGTAAGTTGATTTTGTATAAACGTTCCTTAACAAGGCAGCCAATAGACATGTATAATTGCATACCATTTCGAAGGGAGAGATTCATAAATGGCTGATGTGTAGTTAGGAGTGGTTTTGAGGTGTAACCTTGAGACTGACTTGTATGTAGGAAAATCAGTTTGAAGATTGAGTGACTAGGTATTAGCAGGACAAGATGAAAAATGTTTTTGCCCTGCCAGCTGACCTCCTGTAGATTGAGGCAGGTTTTCCACAGAGAGGTGCTAGCAAGAATGAGAAAGGGTTATGCAATTTGTTGTTTTAATTTACATATTTATTCAAGTGCATCTTCCCAGTGACCTCCTAAAAGCCGAGCAGTGTCAGATGACAGCACTTTGGCTGTCACTGATGTCTGCCAGGATGTCAGGCTGGCTTGTTCAGGAGCAGGAGGAGCCAGGCTGGGATCCCATCCGCACAAAAAGCAGTAGTAGGCCTACAGGAAAACAGGCTTCTTGCCTGAGGCAAAGCCAGAGTGTTCCTACGTATCTCTGTCACTTCACAGAGTGGGGCACAGGGACTAGGAGAGGTGGGAAACAACCTGAGTCTTACCCAGGGTCTGCGCCTGGCCTTGGTGAGAGTGGAAATCTTTTACTTGCTGAAGCCAAAGCTGGTGAGAACATGATGGCTGTCACTGAGACCTGCTGCTGTAGGCAGCCCTAGTGGAGACGTCCCTTCGGTCACGTCTGCCAACGGCTGGTGACGTGCCTGTGCGCTGGGGCCGAGGGGAACGGTTCTCTGTGAATAGTGAAGAGCAGCCGAAGTCACAGAGCCCCAGAATGGCCCCTTCTTGGGGGGCCAAATAACTCCCCTCTAGGCTGTGCAAGGCACCTCGTACAATCCAGAAGTCACCTTAAAACGTGTTCTTGTCTTCAGCCACTGACGTTAAATGAGATACGCTGCTTCTTCACAATAAGTTAACGCTCCTAAGGAGCTAGGTGTTAAGTACTTTTTTGCCCTTAAAAATTTAGGGGGAGCTGCCATAAATGCAGCAGCAGCTATAATACAGAAGAAATCACCTGGTTTCGCAGTCTTTAACAGCTTACAAGCTGTTTATTTGAAAAATAATTTGCTCTTATCCAAAATCTGAAATATGAAATATTTTTGTGGCTCAGCTGGATCAAATTAAATTTCAGTTTAAAAGGTAATGCACGATATGTTTACTTGAACCACAATATTATGAAGCAATAAACTAGTGAATTAAATAGAAATCTAGGAAAACAATGAAATATAAAAATGCTAACTATACAGACTATTTTAAGAACTGAATCTCCATTAGGCTTCTCTTTGGATTTTATTTTAAAACAGTCCTTTTTTTATACTTGGGCACTATGAACTTCTGCTAGTGTGTAAGCAAGGTGAGTCTCTTGGAAAATACACTCAGCCTTAGAAGTAGTAGTGACTTTAACATAAACAGACAGGAAGCAAGTGAGAAAACCTCACCACAATGTTTCTTTGAAGTTCACTTCCTTTATTCTCTTTTTGCCTTGTAAAAAAATGTATGCTTTTCATAGAATCAGAATATTATTATCCTGTACTTTAGAGATAATTTTTGGTATCTTTTTAATAAATGAATTTAATGATGGAATAGATCTAGATAAGATATGAATATTTATGCTCAGCAATTTCTTCATGGGGGTAATGAGTTTTGATGAATTAAGTAATGCTTTTGGCATTTAAATACTGTCTTATTTTCAAAAAAGCATCTTACCATGTAACACTGTTTCTGATTTGTGTTGTCACTGCTGTCCTGGTGAACCAGATTCTAGAAGTGAAACACAGGAAGGTAATTCAATGTCTCTCCTGTTCTCTCCCCATGTAGATTACCAGCGCCTAATGACGGTGGCAGAGGGGATCACAACGCTGCTGTTCCCATTTCAGTGGCAGCACGTGTATGTCCCCATCCTTCCCGCCTCCCTCCTGCATTTTCTGGATGCTCCTGTTCCCTACCTGATGGGGCTGCAGTCCAAGGAGGGAACCGACCGCTCCAAGCTGGAGCTGCCTCAGGAGGTAAGCGTCTGCCCTTGGTGCTGTTCCTCTAAAGCACATTACTGGCATTGGTGTGAATCCCTGCTGGAAAATGACATGCTGTGCTAGGAGGTGTCTCTGGCACCATGAAAACTGTTTCCACAGATACTCTGTTTTCCAGCAGGGGAGAAGTAGCAGGAGAAGTCTCTGCAGTCCTCCCTGTACTTCTGAATTTAGCAAGTGTAGCTAGTTGCACTCACTTCTAAGTTCTTCTACTACATGCTGTGATACTTAAAGTTTCTCTGCTTTTCCTACATCACAGGCTTCAGCATGTTTTGTTACTCTTTGTCAGTGTCACGGTCCTGTTGCAGAGGGCTAAGGAGCATTTAATTTGGGGATGGTCTTTATGAAACTGGATCTCAGGTACAGTAGCTAGATGGTTTAAAATTGTCCTTGTCGCCCTGTTGCCCGATGAGAAGCGTGCCTCATCCTGCCAGCCTCATCACACCCACAAGTAAAGACCTGCATCCTGTCTAGGTCGAGGTCTACCACTAGACCAGCACCCTGGCCTCAAATCAGCCAGAGCTGCATTAATATATGGCCTGTGAACCACTTAGAAATTCACTCCAGTGGTGGTCTTTTGCACTGAAGATTGCCTGTCCCATGTGCAATGGGACATGAGGACTTTTCCCTGTCTATCACTCTTTCCCCAGAGAAAATAAGGAAGGAGAGGTCATCCACTGACTCTCAGTGTTGAGGTCACCAGTGGTAGAGAGTGAAATAGAGATTTTTCCTATGTGGAATTTGACCACAGCGTTTGAAACTTCTTGTTTTCATCTGGCCACTGATCACTTTCCACACTGCCAAATCTTCGGGATATTGCTAGTCTGCTCTGCTTCCTTAATGTGACTGCTTTAGGGCCCATCTCTTGAGCAAGTTGGGTATTTTAACTTGGGTTTCTCCTTAAAATGGGTGTTTTCATAAGAATAGCTGTGGCACCACAGCACCTGCTGTCCATGCAGGGACCTCTCCAGGGGGCAGAGGCTTGCAAACAGGCGCTCTTACTGAGCGGGCAGTGGGAGCAGCAGTGGAGGAGAACGTGCAAGAAGGAGAGATTATATGTGGAAGTGGAGGGATAAACACAGGGCAAGGATAATGTGGTTTTTAATATAGATTTATTTCAGGTGCTAGGTGGAGGTGACTGGTTCTGAGCTTAGGTAGCAGGTAGCATTGCAAATCAAATCTTACCTCTTGGATACAATGGCCCAATCACATGAAATTTGCACTGGTGTGGAAATGAAGCTGTTATCTAATAATGCTTTTCGGTAAAACCATATTAATGTTACATAATTACTGTGTTTTTTTTTTTAAAGTTATTAGTCATATGCTTTTAGTTAGCAGATTAAGCTGTCATTTTCATTAAATTAAAATTTTAATGTGATGGGTTTGCAGTGTCACTGGAATATCAAATTGAATATTTCCAATGAGGGAACAGTAATTGTGGGAGTGAAAAAACACCCTGTTAAAATGTTTAACAATTGGGTAAAAAATAACAGCCCAGCATTTAGAGGCACCACAAGTCCCATAACTGTAGGAGAGGGAAAGAGGGGGCATTGAACTGGGAAGATCTTGAATCTCAAATTCCTCTAGACAACCAAAAAAATAAAATAATGTCCTTCAACATGCAAGCATGGAGGAAGCACTGTTCACTTTAGCATTCCTTTATTGTTCAGGCCAGGGGCTGCCTTGTCAAGCTTTTGGTCTAAATATAAACCATTTGTACATTAGAGATAAAAATTCTAACAACTGGCCATCATGCTGTCTTAAGGTTACTAATCCCTCTGCATTAACTTTAATCATCGGATGTTTTTGAAGAGAGAAGTGAGACCAATTCCCTAAGGGTGTTCTGAATCCAAATCTCATTTTTCAAATTTTGCAAATGATATGCAGAGCTGAAATTAAAAAGCCTTTGAAATGAAATATTGATAGATAAGAAGGCAGTCCCTGAGCTAAGAAACCATACCAACGCATCCATAACTCTTTAATAGCTACACAGTTAGCTAAAGCAAGTTGTTTTGTATGAAGAAATGCAGTCCAAGTTACAATGAAAAAGTAAGCTGAAGGGGTACTTCTACCAAATGGCTACTAATACCCTTAGTCTGCAGCATTTTGTGAGAAGCAAAGAGCAGTCAACATGCCTTAGAGAAGCTGGAGGAGCTGTGGCAGTGGCCGAGTCAGACTAACACAGACCTGCTCCTGCTGCCCTGTGGTGTGTTCAGCTTAATGCCAGGGTGAAACCCTTTAGAGCTCAGCACCTTGAGAATCTGGCCTCTTTTAAGATTTTATTCAGCATGGTACACTCACTGAATTTCAGATGTAAGCCACAGTTCAGAACACCAGTTACTGTTTTTCACTCTACTATTATTCCTGAGGGTGCACTTGCAATGTAATTAATTTTTATGTAGGGTGCTTCCCTCACCCCATTGACTGCTAGTATCTGCTCTGCTAGATTCATGTCTCCGCTTAGCTTTAATCTTCTGGGCTGAGATCCATCTCCTTGCACAGAAAAGCTGTCTGAGAGCAATCTGTATCTCAGGCAAAGCAGCTTCCAAGATGAAAAGACAGAAGCAGGGGAACGGGGAAAGTGGGGAAATAGGGCTTGGTCTCCTGTGGACAAGGTATGCTCAGGCATGATCACAACGGATTTTCATTGGACCCTCTTTTGTAGCTTTGCCCCTGCGTCATCTTTCTGAGTGAAATCTTTGTTCGTTGGTTGCACAACTACAGATGCCCCTGGTAAAATAAAATGCAGCCTGGGGATGTGGTGATTTACGCAGCTAGTGTTTACAGGGGCTGAGAAGGGGTGCTGCACATTTCACTTGCTGCTGCCTCCCCGGCTATGCTGGGAGGGGATATCAAGGCTTTGCAACAGAAAATTTAGGATCTGCAAGTCCCAGAAGAACGAACTGGGGAGGCTTCACTAATGTATTAAATTGGCCCTCAGCATTACTGAAGCCATACTTAAGTAAGTCTCTTGCAAATGTGTGCTCTTATCCTTTTGTCTGGAAATATTCTGGGAAAATAGGGCTACTTAGCACAGTAGCCCCCTCAATGCTGAGTGTCCATTTTGAAACTTTTCTTCATCTTCCAGGCAAACTTGTGCTTTGTGGACATTGACAACCACTTCATTGAACTGCCAGAGGAATTCCCCCAGTTCCCCAACAAGCTGGAGTTTATCCAGGAGATCTCTGAGGTCCTCCTGCAGTTTGGGATCCCACCGGAGGGCAATCTGCACTGCAGCGACAGCGCCACCAAACTCAAGAACCTGGTCCTTAGTGACTTGGTGAATGACAAAAAGAACGGGAACATCCCCGGCAATGCCCTCAATATGTACGAGCTGCTGAAAGGCAATGAAACCATTGCTCGCCTGCAAGCTCTCGCCAAGAGAACGGGCGTGACGATGGAGAAGATGACCATCACGGCTCCCCTGGTGGAAAAAGAGAAGGATGTGAAATTGCAGTGTGAAGAGGTGGAGCTGAGGGACTACAAACTGAACGTGCAGCTCCGGGAGGTGTTTGCCAACCGCTTTACGCAAATGTTTGCAGACTACGAGGCGTTCGTCATTCAGGCTGCCCCCGATCTGGAATCGTGGCTGACAAACAGGGAACAAATGCAGAACTTCGACAAAGTAAAGATAGCTCTGTATTTATTTTTCCACCTAAAAGTGCTCTAGGAGGTGGGGGTGAATATCTGTGTCATGTATATGTAGCCTAGGTACTCTTTAATCCTCCCTTTCTTCAGAATCTGCCATTTTGATTACACAGGGCCAGGTCATCTGGCAAAGTAAATCGTGTGGATCTGCTGAGCCACTCAGAGCTGTCCTGGCATGTACCAGCCCTGTAAACAGACTGCTGCCTGACTGACTGGGGGCTTTCCTGTGGGTTTTCTGGAAGGGCAGCAACGGAAAGTGACTTTTTTTCTTTGCTTTGCTGAGAGGAGAGGTGCACACACAAGACAAAAAGCGAATCCACTTTTTCATGTTTTTTATTTCCTAATCTCACAGTAATGCTTTTTGTTAACATGTAGTCTTGTTCCGTAGAAGGTTATCACGTCATTATGTCAGAAGAGTACTGTTATGGCTCCATTGTAGTGTGTACACAAGAGTGAATAGGAAGCTGAGATTAGAAATGGGGAAATAAGTAGAGTGTAGGTTAGCAAGAGGAATGAGAAATGTTTGGAAGCTTGCACAATTATTATTTCTGAATGACTTTTCAAAGTAGATAACGCTCTTAACCACCAGCTTTTATAGATAAAAGTCCTACTCTGAGGAGAATGTCAGAGGGATAAATAGTAAAGAACAGGCTAAATATTGATTTCAGTCAGTTTTTTATCACACACACAAAAACAAAAAAAATCACTACCATGCCTTTTATTGTTTTTGTTTGTACTTAGGTGTTGAACAGTAGTGGCTTTCAGAAGTCAGGGTTTGTTTATGCAGTCTCTGCTAGTACTTACACAATAAAATGGGCTTTTAAGGTGAGGGTTTTCAAAGCTCAGTTAGAGATTTAAGCACATGCTCAATTTAATTGGAATTTCAAGAACAATTGCCCTGCTTAACTTCACTGAGGAATATCAGCTGAAGAGCGTTGTGCACCCCTAAATAAATATGACACCTCAGTAAGAGACCTGGTCCCAAGCAGGGGTGTGTGGACCAGAGGTCCCACAAGGGCACGCACAGGTTACACACAGCTTGTGCCTGCAGGCAGTAGCCCCTAGACTGCTTTGAAACACATGGCAGTGCAGGTTGTGCTTCAGCAGCTCCATGTTCCCCTTACGCAAGCTGTCACAAAGCCTCCCAAGCTCCTTATTTCTCACAGTTGTGACCAGAGAGGTGACCCATGAGCCATACCCCTCTGTAGCTGGATCCCATCCTCTCTGAGGGGTGTTTTTGTGGTGGCAAAGCCTTGTCCAAGCCTTCCTGGTGGCTGCTGCATCAGTTCTCTGCTGTAGGACGGCTCGTCATGTCAGAGGACAGCGGGAGCGTGGCACTAACGCCCTGCTCTGTATTTCAGGCTTCCTTCCTCTCGGACCAACCTGAGCCTTACCTCCCATTCCTGTCGCACTTCATCGAAACACAGATGTTTGCAACCTTCATAGACAACAAGATAATCTCCCAGTGGGAAGAGAAGGACCCTTTCCTGAGAGTTTTTGACTCCCGAATTGAGAAAATAAGGCTGTATAATGTAAGGGCCCCTGCACTGCGGACATCCAACTATCAGAAATGCAGCACTCTGAAGGAAGCAGGTATGTTCGGATGGGCTAATAAAATATTCAGAAGTACAATGTCAGCCACAAGGAGATACAGGTCCTCGGTCATGGGAGTGCAGCAACCAGTGAGGAAGCCTGAGCTACCTGCGCAGCACTCTGCAGTGTCCGTGGTTCCTTAGGCAAAAACTTCAGTGGTCTTTTACGAGCTGTAAATATCAGGAGCCTCTACTTTACCTCTGAGCTCACCCATTTAAAAAAAAAAAAAAACAAAAAAAAACAAGCTAAAACCTGGGATGCATGCGGAAACTCACTGCATCCCCTTCCAGGCAGCTCCTGTCCCACCACCAGCAGAACCTCCCCTCGCTGCGCTGGTGGGACCAGCATCAGCCACACTGAGGAGCTGAGCCCCAGTGCCTGGGCCACTCACCTCATCTCCCCCTTCCTGTAAAAAGGAAGGGGTTTGGGCTCACACCATTTGGCCAGAGCTGTGGGGGACAGTGGGGACGTAATCCTATGTGGCACATTTGGTAGCTCCAGCAGGAGATGTGCAGTGTTAGCAAACAACACGCTGTGTGCTCCGGATCAGGATGTTTTTTTCACTATAGTCACGGGACGTATTTTCAAATTACATTTGAGTTTCTTACTGTGCAAGTACTTATTTAATTTCCAAGTAATATAGGGAAATTACACTCTTCAATTCGTTGGGACACAAATTAATGAACTGAGGCAAGCACATTTCTTGTGGGTTTTTTTGTTGTTTTTTTTAGTTTTCTAATTGCTTGAGCGCATTTTGCCTGTTACAAGTGTGACAAATAGAAAGAATTCCTATATCTGGTTAACTATTTCTGTTTAAAAACAATTCTAATTTACAGGTCGCCTGTCTATTCAACGTCTAGTTTTGGTAGATATTGTGGCACCGGAACCTCATTTTCTGTGTCTTGAAAAGCAGCAAACTGATAGTAATGCCAACTTTATTTCATATTTGCCACTCACACACATGGGCCCAGCACCACTCCAGCACTTGTTTGTTTAACCCACTATTTTCAGAACCCTTCAAACCATCTGTCCCCACACTACCCAGCCATTATCTCCAAAATAAAACCTCCAAAGGGATTTTTTTTTTTTTAGGGGGAAAAAAATACTGGAGTTGCATACTGAAGTTGTTAATTAAATGCTGCTCTTGCCCCACCGCCCCCTCTCCCCTTTGGCTCGCAGCACGTCTGACTCAGTGGTGAGAGGGTGACAGGTTTCATTTGTGTTCTGCTAGAGAGCGGAGGTGAAACCCTCGTGCCACATCATGACCAAACTCCACCGGTCTCAGTGGCACCGGGGTTTTTAGGGAGCCCTCTCCACTCTTGTCGTAGCCTCTGCCACGTCCAGATGTCTGCTTGTTGCCCTCAAGGCCTTGCTGGCTACCCGTGCTTTTTGACAGCCTGTCAGCCAGTAGTAGCACATCCACCCTCAGCAGGAGGATCACACAGGCGCCAAACATCTGCAAAACTCGGGGATCACCCTGCTGCATCTGCCCAAGGAAATGTCTCTGGGGCAAAGCAAAGTGCCCAGCCCTCACAGAGGGCTGCTCCAGCCCCAGCCAGCCCCAGGCATCTCGACAGAAGGAGCGCTGAGGCCGAACACCGAGCTGCAGGGGAAGCTCGCACTGCCCTTGTCAGCTTGTAACCCACCATGTCCCCCGGCGGGCTCCCTCAAGTACCAGCTTGCCTAACAGCTAACCTGTTTGTCCAAGCACTGCTCGTGTCCAGATAACCCCAAATAACAAAATAACAGCACAGGTGTTTTCTCCCTTAAGTGTTGGATTTCAGGGAGTAAGATGAATTTTTAACTTCTTAGAGTCTTACTCGGGATCAGAGCATGACTGCTTGTTGTAGCACATGTAGCTCGCTGACGGGGTTGCTGACTTGTGGGTATAACTTGCAGCCCAGTCCATCGAGCAGCGGCTGATGAAGATCGATCACACAGCCATCCACCCGCATTTACTCGATATGAAGATTGGTCAAGGGAAATACGAACAAGGGTTTTTCCCAAAGTTGCAATCAGATGTCTTAGCAACGGGACCTACCAACAACAAGTAAGCATATTTTTTTATTTTCTGGAATTGAAAGTAGGTTTTTCTTATGAAAGGTCCGCATCAATGGACACCGGTCTCAGTTTTGGATGGTTTCTGGCCAGTGTAAAGAAACCAGAGCAACTCTTTCCTTTTCTGGTTTCTACCAGGTAATTCTGAAGTTATAGCCGTAGTTTGGGTTACACTGGAAAGTGTTAGTTCTAGTTTTGTGAAGGTTTCTCTGTACTACTTTCTGTTCTAGTGGTGAGTACCATGTTTCCTCATACATATTTTTAGTTTTATCATTGTCATAATAAATTTAAAATTAGTTTTCTGGTTTGCACTAAATAGGATAATTTGGAAACCCAAGCCAAAATTCAGATTCTGAAATAAATTCTGGTACTGAAGCCTCCACGTCACCATGCAGAAGGGAATTAGTGCCCTCTCTGTTCCTCTCTTTCCTTTAACTATTATTATATGCCCCAAAGATTTTTGTAGCATTTTCAGTTTCCAGGTTGGAGTAACCTGGAACAACAATCCAGTGAGGCTGGAGAGTATGTGGTTCTTTTTTTGGTGACTCTTCTGATTCCAGTTAGGCTCCGTGCTGTGCTTTGATATGAAGGTAGGGGTACCTATAGCTGTGGAATTGAGCATATCATTATGTAGTTAATTTGCCTAATGTAAAATGAGAACCTGTAGCAAGAAATTAACATGATTTCTATATCAATATAATGTGGAGTAAGTGCTGTAAGTTACATTTTTCCTTCCCCCCAAGCCCAGAAAAAGATTATTTCCCCTTCTTCCTTAAAAAAATGGAATTATTTGTGCATCAATGATTACTGTTTGCAAAATGACTAGCTCAGACCCTAACTTCCAGTTTCAGTAGAAGGTCAAGGTAGAGCACAGTGAGAGTCCAAGTTTTGAAAGCTAGCTCTTCTTCAGAAAATGACATGCACACACGCTGCTCTAAGATCCTCTGTGAGGTGCCCACTCAATTCTATTTATACATCTTTTGTACCCCCCAGTGCTAGCTAATCCTATTTTAATCACCTACTATGCAAAACACTTGCAAATGTTAAAATAAGATATCCGTAAGCACTGAATGTTTAAAGAATTGCAATTAGTTTTTGAGTTAACACCCAAAAAAATAAAAGGAGGAATGTTTATTTCAAAGTTCTTTGTAGTCATCTTGCAAGCAAAGATGGAAGTTTAAAGGTAATGAATGCTTCCTTGAGAAATTGAGGATTTCTTCAACTTCTGGAAGATGTGTTTAGCAGTCTGTCTTTTATTCTTACACCAAGTTTCAGTTTTATGGTGTCAGCAACAGCGTGAGCAGGCTCAGCCTGCTCCAAGTTACTTGTATGTTCAGGCTCTGTCACAGAATCTTACTGATTCTGTGAATAAGCATTAAACCGAAAACAGTTTTCTTTGTGCCTTTTAAGATACTTCTATTAGATTTGTGCCTATTCTAAAATGTGACTTTAACTCCTTGAGTGATAATTTTTGATTTACCTGGTTCTGGTCCTCAAATTGCAGCATGTTTCAGAATTTGTAAATACAAAAATCCCATTACTTACTGCGAAGTGATGTCAAAGTGACAAATGTTTGGAATTCCTCCAGTTGTATATTGCCAAAAAGGTTTGTAATTGGAAAATCTCAAGACCATCTGTTTAATCTTTTTGATTCCTGGCATTTTATGTGAGCAGCTGAGAGGACTTTCTTTCTCTCCCATTTGAGACATGTGATTCTGCTGAATTTACACCCACAGATACAATAGATAGCCTTTTCATGCTCTCTGCAAATACAGTATAATTCTTTTGACCACAAAATCGATTGAACTGTAGCCTTCCAAAATTAATTTGAATTTCCCAGTATATGCTTCTTGGAGCTATGTTATATTTGCACACAGGCCTCAGCCTTGAGTATGGGCATGTGGGAGGAGAACATTTCAGCTTCATTCTCAGGCACTTCGGATGTAGCTTGTGTGTGTACACATGGTCATGTGTTGATGAAATTAATGCAAAAGATATTAATTAATATGTAGATCAGAAATAATTTTGGAGACTTCAATTTTATATAGTGAATTTTGTCCTGAATGTTGTAAGAAAGTGTATTTTCAGGAGAGAAAAATCATTCCCATGCTCCACTCAGTTGTTCTTGGACAGTAGCAAATAAACCACTTCAAAGCTATTTTAATGGAAACCTGTCCTCGCTGGCTAGCAATCAGTTTTTTATTGTTTCCCTTTATGGACAAATAAGCTAACAAACATATAACCAGAGCTCATAATATTTGCTAGCTATTCTCTTCCTGTGCTGAGACAGAGAGGCGAAGGTACCTCTGTCACAGTCACGGGGCTGTTATAAGTATCGTATTATATCTAGGTCAGGAATATAATGCAAAGAACGAATATTTTTAGTTTGTGTAGTCCTAGGTCCTTTGTGTGATCCCAGACAACCATGTTGCTTGGACAGGCGGAAATTGTGTTTGGAAGAGGAGGTGTCTGGCTCTTGCTTGCTGGCCACGGCAAGCAGGTCTTGGGGACGGAGGAAGGGCTGACAGTCACGTTGGATCACTTCCACCTAAACGCAGCTGGGAACGAGCGTTGGTCACATTACCATGTATAAGTGTTAAAACACCGAGGTCTGTCATAAAGCGAAGTCTAATAATGTTTCATCTGTCAGCCTGCAGCCATGCTCAGCAGCCTGCTTTGCCCTACTTCTGTCACTCTGCTGCTTCCTCCCTCTCCCCCCAAGATGTCCTTTAGGAGGCTGAACAGGGGGGTGGACCTGTGCTCCTCTGGCCCTAGCCAGCATTACACTTCTTGCTGCTTTTGCTCATCTGCTTGCTCAGTGTAAGTTGGGAAGACAGCCCCTTTCACATGAGCTCCTCTTCTGGCCAGCTCATTCAGGCTGCAGGTGCCTGCTTGGTGTCTTCGGGGCTGGTCTGTACCTTCTCCCCCGGGGTGCTCAGGGAATATTGACTTGCTCAGCTAGGCAAAACCTCCCTGACAGTAACTCCAAATTTAATTTTTCATTTCTTTTCAGTAAGGTTAAAAAGAAACCTCCACCATCAACAAAACTCCATATATTTGAAGAATAGGCTCTCAGAAATACAGTAATTATAGTAAATACAGTAAATACCCTAATCATCTTTTTGATCAAAACTGCCAGAACACAGAAAGACTTTAACTGCAGAATATGTAGACCTAAACTTAAGCAAAACATGGTAACTATTGTGTCCAAATATTTGTCTAAATAAAAATAAATATATTTTTATATAAGGAAAAGAGCAATTCATCCCACCAACAGCAATTAAGGGGAAAAAAAGCCAACCACAAAGCACAATTCTGTCCCCTTTCACATCAGGCAGCAGTGTCCTGCTTGGGATACTCTCTCAGCACTCATCCCCTTTGATACAACCCCCACTTCATAGGAAAACTTTCTAAATCTGCAGGCAGCAGCTGTAGCTTTCTATGAGTTCAAAAATGTCCTGTCCACAGTGCTGTAACCTCCTAAAACAGTGGTTTCTGCAGAAGTCTTCCTAGAAAGTGTCCCAGGAGGAAATGGGCTGCAGCCACTTAGGCAGTGTGTCTACCAGCCTGGAAAAAAGCATCAGTTTCCAGAATTGTCCTTTCCTTTGTCAAACACCAGCACCACATTGTGATTTCTGCATATTCCCCTCTTCTTTCCCATGTATTTTTTCTGCCAGGCTTTTGAAATTTTATCTGGGATTCCACTGGCTGATACATTTTGCAACAATTCAGGAAAGGAATTTGAATGACAAAAAGGCAAGCTACATAAACACTTCATGGTTTGTGATTAGCTAATTGTTAAATGATGGTGAATATGCTTACAGTGCAGAATTAGAACAATGAAGCAAGCTGTGTTTTCAATCTAATTGATTACCTTGTAACTTAATTTGTACTAAGAAGCTTGATAAATGAGATTAAATTTTGCAGAGGAAAACACTGATTGCACATCAAGCATGGGAATATATTAGCACTCTGGCAATTTGTAGTGCTATCCACAATAGCAACTGTTTTTTATTTATTTATTTTTTATCTTTTGAGGGAAGGTTTTGCTTTGTTACACACAAAAAGGCTTAGATTATCATTTTTTAACCTTCCTCTTCATTTAGCTCTGTTTCTTTTCCACATTCTTTATCTATGCCCTGCTTTCACACTTTCTTTCTTTCCTGACCTGTGCATTTCCTCTTTTCTGGCCACTTCTCTCTTCTGAGTCCTTTCATTCGTGTTCTGGCATCCTGTGAACTTGGTGCTTTTGTCTGTCCTCTGTGTCCTGCGTTACCTGCAGCCACCCTCAGAAGAGAGCACAGTGCAAGTCTTCCAGCACAGATCCCTCTGTAGTTTGCCTCCTAACCTCGGGGTTTAGCTAAGTGATACATTCTTCTTACCTGTAAAGCAGATTTCAAAAATATTCCCTTGCTTTCTGCAGGTTTTTGTTCCTGTGCTGCATTTTGCTGACCTCATCACTATGTCAGTATTTACTTGTAAAAATTATGCATTGAGAATGTACAAGATTGGTTCATCTTTGTGATCCAGGTTATGGTGCAACTTGTGTGAGCACAGCCTTGTGGCCTCCATCACCACCACTGCCTTCGTGCTGGGAGCTGCCCAGCTTTTATCCGCCCATTAGTTTTCCTAATTTTTAAATAGAACTAGTGCTTGCTTATTCAGTAAAGTTAATGTGGCTAACGTTTTTAAAGAAAATATGATTTATGTTATGCAAAGCAGTATCCTTTTTTTGAATCTGTATATGATGATAGAGTTCATTCTGGCTTTAACCAATTTATTTTTTGTGTGACAAATGACCTGTCTCTCCTCTCATGAGTACTTCTTACTATATGTGCTTTTTCTACCTCCTGACATGTTGGGTGCTGTTTTAAGGCTGGCAGGCTTCACTGAAGTTTTTTTGTTTCTTAAATCAAGCCAGATAATTGCACTTTGAAGTGGTAGAGAGTAACATCTCTGCACTGCATCTGAGTAAGACATGAGTCAGCACTGAGCCATCCACACACAACACTGATGTTATTTAAACTTCGTGCTTAGTGAAAGCTCACCTTTTAAGTATGAAAATCTGAAACAAGTGCTTACAATAACATTAGGTAACCTAACAGAGCAAACCACTGACAGGTGCAATGGAAATGTTAACCCTTCGTGTTACATACATACAAAATACATTCATTTTTGAGAATATAATGTGACTGACTTCGACAATAAGTGCTTTAAAACATTTTCTGAAATACGAATTTCATGTTATGGGAACTTGGAACTGGATGAGTGAGCCTTCTGCGTGCTGATCCTTGGCTCAACCAGTGCAAGGCAGTAAAAGAGCAATTAACTTATTTCAGTTAATATATCATTTTATAATAACTATGCAGAATTGAAGTTCGCAGGGAAATATGACCTTCCTTTTAATTTGTTTGGTCCAACATGGGTTTGACGTGCAATCTCTGTGTAGTCCCACACGAACTGCTCCTTAGCCTGAGCAGGTTACACGTGCAGTTTGTGTTTAATGCCTGCAGACTGCGTGCCTGCTTTTAGGGTTGTTGGAGGCATGGTACATCTGTGTGCTAAGTTATGAATACGGAAACACGGTCAGATAATTCCTGTATGTATGTAAAAGGTGCATTGCAATGATTTGCAGACCTAAATAGCAGTCTGCCTCAGGAGATGATCTCTATGAGGAGATTTAGGTTCTGTCCTGTAGACAAGTGCATTCATTTCCTTCCACCTCTCTCTTTGTTATCAATGTAAATTGATTGTAAATTACAGTAGTGATTTTCATGGCAATGGCTATATTAGTTAAATCAGTGTGTGAGACTGAAGTTGTCTTTCAGATGCCTCTCACGTTCTTGTTCTCTGGCAGCGTGTTACACCTACTGCAATGTATATCCTGCCCTTTGCACCCTTGGCTGGTTTGGGTAGGCTTCATTTCTTCATGCCTTCATGGAGCTTTGAATTGAGGGGGAGGAAGGGGAGGCAGTGGGAGAAAGAGATGAACACATGGTTGCAGTACAGCACGTCCAGGCTGCTGTTCTGCTAGACTGGTTTCTGACAGTTCAGTTTTGATGCTGACTGTATTTCCATTTTTATTACAGAAATCCAGCATCACAGGTTAAGTGTTGTGTTGTACAAGTGCCATCTTGATAGTTCCTCCACCCTCTGCAAACCTACTCGTGTGCTTGCTGGGTCTAATGTGGTATCAGATGATACTGACTTTGTTGTTGACCTTACAGTCTTGATGTTGAAGACACTTCCAGTGAAGAGCCTTTTGTTTATTTTCTCTATATTGAGCAGCACGCGGTATTCCTTGGTCCCTACTCTGAAATATCACTGCTTTTTCGCAGTCCCTGAGGGGGAAGAGCATTTGTCTTTGGGCACGGGCATCAGGAGATGAGGACAGACTACCAAAAAGAGTTTTTTCTTGCTGCTTCACATAGGCAGCGTGTCTCTGGGCTCTCTGCACCACAGCACCTGAGCTGCAGCTGCTTTGCCCCCAGAGACTTGGTGCTTGGAGCAACGCCTCTGCTGTGGGGAATACATGAAACAAGCCAGTAGCCTGTGCTCAGGGCTCTGCAGGTGAAATAATAATAATATTAAAAAAAATAGGGAGGGGGATTTCTTCGGGTCAGGGCATAGTTGGGCAACACCTAGGCTGGGCAGCTTCAGGACCAGCCAGGGGGGGCTTTGTCTCCTCTGGCAACCACTCCGTAGGGATGTGGGCACTCGTAGGGTGACCAGGAGGTTTAATGGAAAAGCCCAAGGGTCAGGGCTCAAAACAAACACACATTTGCCTGTGTAAGCGCAGCTTTCCTCTCTTGGTTAGCAGCACCAGGCAAGGTGTGAATGAGGCAGCCGGCCTACGGCAGGGCCAGGAGACGAGTCCAGCTCCAGACACCCAAATGTGATTTCAGCAACCCCCAAGGAGGTGGGGAGGGCTTTTAGCCGCTTTTGGAATCATTTGGAGTGGCTGAAGGGCAAAAATGTGATCTATGCTGATGAGGGGCTGAGGGAATGGTTATTGTGATATTTAAGCATTACTCTATGCAGCCCAGTAAAGAAAAGGCTTTAAAAGATTTAGCTGCTTAATGCTGCCTATCTGCTGTTAGATCTTCACCAAATCTCCCAGAGAGATTCAGAGCAGCATCCGAATGCACAGACCTCACCCAGCACTCGAGAGCTTCTCTTCCCTAGCCTGGCAGCTGGGGAAGAGGGGCCACGTGGCCTGCTGCACGTGTAATTGCTCCACCTAATGAACAGCAATTTCTTCCTTCAGAAGTAGCTAATGATCTTTACGGTTGTATGCTGAAAATGTTCAAATAGTTCTGATTAATAATCTGGAGAATGGCCTGTGCTGTCTCCCAGTTGGCTGGAATTAACTGAGAATGCTTTAATGACTGTGTATTACCTGTAATTATTCTGTGGGTTTTATTCCACTTTCACCTTCAGTGAGACGTGTTCTCTCAAAGGACGCCTGTAGTAATTCCTAAATCTTCCAGTAACTGCAGAAATGCAAGTGGAAAGGGATCAAATCTTTGTCTAGAATTCAGAATATATAACATGAATTACAGCAAAAAAAATATATGATAAAGACAATACATGATTCATAACTTAAATTTAGGCGTATTACTGGCATTCTGTTGTGTGAAAAGTAAGCTTGGTATTAACTTGCAACAAATGGGAGGTATCTAGAGCCAGGCAGCTAAAGTCAGTTCTAATTCTGCTATCCTCTATTTCAAGGGGTTGGGTTTTTGCTATATTTCAACTTGCCGAGATTATCAGAATGCCTTTTTCTTCCCCTCTCAGTCATCTGATGAGGCGTTGGGTGTTGCTTTTGCAAGGAATGTGATGATTTATTAAAGTCACAGGTTGTATATTTTTAAGATTTCTGAGGAGGTGCAGAGACACTTATGTCAGTAATGCGTTCCTCTGAGAAGGTATAAGTGCCTCCTGTTCAGACACCTATTGGGCTGTTTCATTTACTTACAACAGGCTTGAGGCTACAGGGTTTTATAAATAAATTTCTTGTCATATGGAATGGTGAAGTGCTGAACCATAATTATGTGCAGACCCAGGTGTTTATTTCTTACTTTGCACTTGTTTTCTTGATGTTATTTGGAAGGTGGGAAGAGACTTCAATTCTGACCATAAAAACTTCAGTTCCTGTGACTTTTTTTTAACCTTTTGGACCCAGACAGCCAAAATTTGGTCTTTGATTGCCTCACTGGAGGAACTGGTGGAGACAGTTAAGTACGTGTCTTGCTCTCTGGAAGCTGGAGGGCTCAGATGAGCAGGGTTACATCCCTGCACTTCTCACGGGCCTCCTGCACCTCCCCAGTGTCTCGTCAGCCATTTCATGACCCAAGTCCAGCTCCGTGCAAGCTCCTCCTCCAGGCTTGCATCCACCTACACACTGCTAGCCCAAAATCCTTGCCCAAGTAGTTCAGATCCCAGATCCTGTTTGTATATGCTCCTGTTTGGGACGCATGTGGAAATGGATGGGTGTGGGGTTTGGTGACTCCTGTTCCTGCAGATACCCACCTGTGTGGAGAGGCTCACCAAGCAAACCCTGCTGCATTTTGCTCTTTAACTTCTGGGTGCAAGAGAGAGGCAGAGGGGACTTCATGAAGACACTGAAGGGCTTACAGGCCTTTTTTATTATTTTTTTCACTGCATTTATTTCTTTATTTTAATAAGCACAGCCACAGTAATTTATATCATTCTGAAGATGTAGCCTTCATGTGCGTTAAGATACTTCTTTTTAATGCTTGATAGGTTGTTTTATGCACAGTTATTTTAGCTTTCCTCTATAAATAATGTATTAACTTATTTATTCTCTGCACCAGTTGAACATTTTTGTTTGCAAGGATTTGACAGAATGCTGTGTTATTATTAGAAACCCTGCAATCACTTGAGATTCTGAATTCGTTGGCACGGAGTTATCTTGTGTTCTGTTACAGTATCTGGCACAAAGAAGCTTGGATGTTTGGGAGTTGTGGGGTTGCTCAGTTTCAAACCTGGTTACCTAGCTCCTGCTTTTGGGCAGCAGCTTCAGATGAGAAAAACATTGAGTTGGACATAAACTAAGATGTAGTAAAAATAGAATTTTTGTTATTTAGAATTTAGAATTATTTAGAATTGTTGCTATTTAGAAATATGATGGGAAGAAAAAAACATGGTGAAGACAGCATGACAGGAATGTCAGTACTGCCAATATCCTCTAGACATAGGTAGACATAGACACAGCAGTTACTGTCACGGTGACGACGTTCCCTGTGGTACTTCCACTGCAGGAATTATTCCAGAAACCTCTCGAAAGAGGAATTTTTTTAGAAGTTGTTACTCAAAACATACCCTTTTTTGTGTTTACACAGCCACCATTTCTATCAAACATCAGCAAGCAGGGGCATTGCTGGGTGCCTACACACAGCAGCATCCCTCGTGGTGGCACCAGTGCTGCGGCAGGCGCTGCCTCGCTTGGGCAGGCAGCAGGCAGGTGTCCACCAGGTCCCCTGGGTGCCCGGTGGCTTGTCACCTGCCCTGCGGGTCTGTTGGGTGTCCTCCAGCTCTGCATACAGGCTCTCCCTTCCAACCTTTTCCACTCACATGTGTTTTCTCTCTCTCCCTCTGACTTCCCAGCCGTTGGGCCAGTCGCAGTGCCACGACGCAGCGGAGAAAAGACCGCCTCCGGCAGCACTCGGAGCACATCGGGCTCGATAATGATCTGAGAGAGGTAGGTGGCATCTGTGGGCAGTGCGACCTGTCTGTCCCCGAGGTGAGGCTTGGACAAACAACGCATTGCTGCTTCGGGCAGTCCTCTTGCTACCCTACGGTTTATGTAGGGTCTCCAGCCGTTTAAATGCTGCTCTTCACAGGTACGTGCTTTACAATTTCAATGCACACAATGATAATAATATACTTCTGTTATTTTGGAATATGACAGTCCCTTTGTCATCAGGGAAAAGCTTATTTGCTGATACAGACCCCTGTCGTGTAATGGCACGTGGAGAGCAGAGCCCTGGTGCCTGCCTGGGTGCAGCGTTGGAGCTCTGCCCAGCGTGAAGGTCTCTGGAAAAGCCAAGTCCTTGAATAAATGTCAGCTCTGTAGAGGCGAGTGAGGCAGGACTTTTTCTTTTTTAAAAGGATTTTTTTTTGCCTTACGTGGTTACTGACATGAGTAAGCCCCTTTGAAAGGTTAAGACTTTGGGGTCTTTTTGTGCCTGAAGCTTGGGAACTCCCACACATCTTGTAAATGTCAGTCACATGCATGCATTTCTTTCCCATCTTTTCAGTTTCTTGTCCTTCATTAAGTATTTTCTGCCATATTTTTCCATTGATGTCCATGTGCTTCTTTTGCATGTCACTAGCAAAAATAAAACATTCTTGCTGTTTTGCAGTATGTCTTGCTGGATAATGTTGACCAGTGTTGACATTTGCAATTAAAAAGCTCAAAGGAATCAGTGGACTCTTGAACCTCAGCTTCCAACGGTGTTTCATGGAAACATAGCAAAACAGCATTTGTGAATGTTTGTTGTTTCTGCTAGGATGACTTTGCAAGTATATTTTAAACTGTGCCTTGCGTGTTTATCTCAGCAGAGCCTTTTCAATACTTTGTCATGTATTTACTTTCTTCTTTTTGGCTGTGGATCATATGCATGCTTCTCTTGCTTTGTTTCTCTTTCTGGCTGTTCTGTCATCGGGGCATCTGCCTCCTCTTAGCCCTCGGAGGAGCTTTTGCTTCGCCAGAACTCAATGGCCTTCTGGGAGTGGGACCAGGGGCCACCCCCTCCTGCACGGCCTCCTAAAAAATCCTTCTCTGAATGCTGCCTGGTATGTTTTAGTTTTTCTTGTTGAAAGCTGCTTTTGAGGTCTTAGTGTAAGGAACCACTGTCTTCGCTGCATCCCAAACCTCTCCCTTTCTCGTAGAGTACGAGCACGTCCCTGTAGTGCTTGGAAGTGTGGTTATAATCAGAAAAGTAGCTGGAAACCAGCTCCCAGCTTCCACGCCAGCTCCCTGGCAAACATGACAGTTGTGAGACTGAAAGACAAGAATTTTGTTTTGCTTCCTTTTTCCCATGTTGCTTAGCTGGCAATTCAGCTTAGGGTGTCAAATCCAAAAAAGCATCACTTTGACTGCTGGATCTTCCCATCCCAGCATGGAGTAGGGTGGTGGTGTGTGGCCGCTGATGTACAGGCAGAGAGTATTCAGTTGGTCCTATCGTCCCACACTCATTCTCCTGTTGAACTCTTAAAAGTTTAAAAAAACAAATTTAATAGCAAGACATGCAATAAATAAAATAAGATTATCTTTTTTTGCACTCTTCAGACTATAACCACATTTTATTTATACCTTTCCGTTCAAAAAGAAGTATTAGATTTCCTATTTACATATTCTCTGTATTACGTTTTCACTGTTCTCACTGCTAATTTTTGCACCAAATTAGATGGAAGTCACTTTTGCGATTGCTTGCTGAACAATGTGCTTTCGTCAGCTGCGATTTTTATTCCCATATGCAGTAGTTTTTCGACTATTTCTAAGTTCTTACAGTACCAGTGAAACTGTAATTACCTAGCTGAGTACTTACTAACTAGTTGAACACAGCTTTCTATGGCAGAACCCTTCTTTCTTGTCTGACCCGCTGGACTGATGTGAAGTGGTTGTAGGGTGCCCTGTCACTGTGCTCTGCTCAGCACCCCCAAAGCCCAGCCAGCAGCAGTGCCAAGTCGCTGGAGGAGCATGGTCTGGTCCTCTCGGGGGAAGAGCAGTCATTGTCATGTGCCATCCGTTCAACCCAGAGAGGCAGCATTAATGAGATGAAAACATACTTTTGGAAATTCACAGGTCTTGCACAAAAATGGAGCATTCCAACATCAGGCTCTGAGCACGCTGTCTCAAGACTGTTTTCTTTGGCCACATCCTATTATTTAACTGTTATTAACGCAAACTTTATGAATAGTGTCTGGGGAATTTTTTGATAGGCTTCCCATTTGCACACCTAAACGTGGTCAACTTGTTAGCTTTGCTCAGCATGTAGTCCTCTCACAGGTGTTAGGGCAGGTGACACTTCTTGATGAGCTTGAGTTTTTTGTTTTATAACAAACAAACAAAACCCAACCCCGGAACAGCAAGACAGTGAAGCAAAGAGGCTTAAAAGTCTTTTCTCATAGCTTGGATCTTTTTTTAAAAAGCATGCCAGTTATTGTACATTCTTCTCAATTAGCACCCCTACAGTAAAAACAAGAATGATCCTAAATGTCAGTTTCATTTGAAACGAGCTTCACTTGTAATTAAGAAGTTAATTGAGAATAAAATCAAGTCTGTTTTTTCCCACATGAACTATTCAGACGCGAAGTAATGGGTGAAATCTTTCTCCTTCACTAGATGTATTTCTGCTTCTTCCAAATTCTTTTCAAAGTGTTTTTTTTCCATTCATGTATGGTCTGGTCAAGAAACTAGACAAATGGCTTTTTACTTATTAGTGAAGGTCAAATAACAATGGAATGAAACTTTGCTTGATATTTTGATTTTGTTGCTGAATGAAGAAGGTTTCATGCTTTTATGCACGTGGTGTGGCTAACTTTGTGCTAGTGGCTAACAGCACAGTTCACTAGCTAGTGTTGACTGCTCTGGTACCACACAGGAAAATATCTGGCTTTTTGTGTTGTCATAAGGGAGCATTCCACTTCTTCAGCCTGACACTTAAGCATCAGACAAATCATGTTTTTACTAGCTTAACAATAGCTCATTCCTTTTCACCAGCATCTGCTTGCCTAGGATTAGGATGAGGAGAACCCCTCTGACTTGCAATATCTAAAATTATTCTGTTTATTTTTAGAAATATATGCAGGAGGCAAGGAGTCTAGGAAAAAATTTAAGGCAGCCCAAACTCTCAGACCTCTCTCCAGCTGTGATTGCACAGACCAACAGTAAATTTGTGGAAGGATTGCTGAAGGAATGTCGCATGAAGGTAAGTCCTCCCTCATCCCTCTGCAGGCTCTCCCATTGCTTATGCTGAACATAAATAGCATCTGCATCTTCTATCCTGTAAGTCCTTCATGGCTGGAACAGCATTGTTCTGTTGGTCTACCAGGCTATTTACAGGGTGGATATCCCTTTGTGTTATATTTTTTAACTGCTAAGAAAAGAAGAAAATATATTATCGCTCTTCTGTTTATGCAGTCCAAGTTGGTGGGAAGAGTAAAAAGGGCAGGAAGGAGAATCAGGATGATCTCAAATATTTTAAGGAGGATTTCCTTTAATTGTTCAGATTTAAAGGTAACCTAAACATAATGGGATTGAGGCATTGAGACCCTCAGTCAAAAAAGGAAGGATTTGGCATGTGCAACTTGTGCATGCTGTTTATGCAGAGCTAATGAAGTATAGCAGTTTCTAGTATTAAAGAAGCTTTTATTTCCATTGAAGAATAGTTTCTTTATATAATGATAATTATGTAACAAAAATCTATCTAGCTCTGTATTCTGTCTTTGATACTGGTCAATAACAAAGCAGCAGTGTAGGAACAGGACAATAGAAAAAGGATGTAGAAACAGGACAGTATGGATAAATAATACAAACTTGTATTTTTTAATTATTCTTTTTTAATTCATTCTCTGTAGAGATGTGATGTTTCTCAGGCCAGACTATTAGCAATGGTCTCTAGATTATCATCCCCAACCATGTTTTAGTAAATTCATCTATAAATTCATCTATTCTGTCCATTGTGAGATAATGTTTTTTAGAAACCTTTTGGAATTCTTTTCTAATTTTTTTTAGACTAAACGTATGTTGGTAGAGAAGATGGGCCATGAAGCAGTCGAGTTGGGACATGGAGAAGCCAACATAACAGGTCTGGAGGAAAATACATTGATTGCTAGTCTCTGTGATCTGCTGGAAAGAATCTGGAGTCATGGTCTGCAGGTCAAGCAGGTTGGTAACTGGAAGCTCAGGACTTTGTATGTACAGTGCTCTATCAAATACTGAATGCCCCCATACCTTCCAAGCTGCTGCTCAGTAGCATCATTCCAACATAAAGCAGAAGGTATCTTTGGGCTCAGATTCGCTGGTTCATACCTTGTGAGGGTTTCTTTTTTGGAAAGGCAGCTCTGGAAATTACAATGATGTTGTTAAATTGGTGTTTGGTTTCTTCTCTTTCAACCTTCAGAAGCAAAACCAGGGAGAGAACAAAGAAAGCAAGTGGTCCCACTGCTAGATAACTGGGACCATCCTGCCCTCTTCTGAGGTCTTGTGGCCCAAGAGAAATGAAATCATACTCACTACTGAAATTCTGTCCCACTGAAATGCCATCCCATTATTTTGCTGCATCTTTTCCATTGGCTGATTTATTTAAAGCTACTTCATATTCAATTTTTCAGGGGAAATCTGCTTTGTGGTCCCATTTACTTCAGTACCAGGAGAGAGAAGAGAAGCAAGAGCATAGTGCAGAGTCCCCAGGTGAGTACTCAGCAGTTCATGCCCTGGGGGGTCCATCACAGCAGGCCTACGAGGAACGGTGCAACCACATGAAATTCGTGTAGGAATTCCAGTGTATTTGCTTGCTAATATCACGTCTACATTTTGAGGCCTTTCGTAATCATTATGAAGCTGCCTTGATGTCTGGACAAAATAGCTTGACATTATTGGAGAGAAATGAGGATGCTTACTATCCCTGTCTAGAAATCACTCAATGTCTGTTCTCTACCTTCATTCCCTTTTAGTCATTGTTGACTAAGGTGTGAGAAGCTGTGCTTCTTTAGGGGACTATTTGTGAAGCAGCTGAAGGCTTAGAGCCATAGCTAAGACATTTTGACTTAGGCTAGGACATTTTTCTTTCGCTGATCACAATCTGTCTCCCAAATCACAATGTGAATATCTCCATGTTCAATAAATCTTTATCCTGGTGGACGGTACAGTTCAGACATTGTGTAATTAATCTCCATCCATCAGTCTAGGCACCCAGTTTATGCTTTGGTTTGGCCTTTTACAATCACTAAATTACTTCTGTGTTGTAAGAGAGGTTGGTTTTCTGATGACCTTGAGATCTCCTTATCCCGTGGTGGCTGCATTGTGCTATAGTAGAGGACTCTGAACTTTGTGGGTCACCTTTCAAAGACTCTGGAAATCATCGCATCCTGCAGAGGGGAACTTTATGATTGGTCCTCGAAGATGCATCGATGGATGAACTAGTCCCACTCATCAAAAGAGTTTTTAGTAAGCTTCACTGAGTAACATGCTAAGCAGTCTGACTGGCCGACATAAATTCCTGAGAACAAAATGTGTCACCACGAAGTAGTTTGATCAGAGGAGGGGAGTACAGAAATGCATGGCATTCTTAGCGTCTTATGTGCTACTGTAGCTTAATTCTATCACATCCTCCTCAGTTGTGAGTTTTCCATAAAAACATACTACTAATAAAACTCAACTCACCAATGTATAGATTTATATTAATCTATTTCACATATGAAAAAGGAAGCTTTTTAAATTCCCAAGTTAATTGCTGAATTAAGGAAGAAATAGATAATGTATTAAGTATTTTTTCTTTTGTCTGCTTCCACATTTCCAGGATAGTGATAATGCTAATGAATAGAGATGTTGCAGTTACCAGTGACCTAAGATTGTTTTCAGCTTTATGTAAAACAAACGCATTGCAGGCCATTTGCTATAATTTTGTATTAATTTCATATATTTTCTCCACTGTAGTTGCTGTTGGAACAGAAAGACGGAAGTCTGATACAGGAATTACTTTGCCTACTTTGAGGGTTTCCCTGATACAAGATATGAGGTATATAATTTGATTTCTAAAGCATTAATTGTGGTTTTAGTTGGGTAGCATAATGTAAAGATCCTCACTAGTTTTGGGTTTACAAAGGTTAGGTAGAATTAAAGCTTCTCCTCAGCCTGCATTCAAATCTAGACCATTACCTTTTTATGTTACAATACTTGTTGCATGTTTACTTATTTTAGGTAAAAGACAATGAAAAATACACCAAGTTCTACTTGGGTTTTGGTTTTGTCTTCTTTGTCTATTCAACAGATACGCTGAATATTGAATCCCTTGGTACATTGAGTTTGTTTCTTTTTGTTAGCTTTAAGTTATTGACCAAGTAAGTATGGTTGATACATGAAACAAAGGGACATAAAAATCTGCTTGCAATGTTCCTGAGCAATGGTCTGAGCAATGTTCCATTTTTCAATTAGCATTTTATGACCAATAAATGTACAAATGTAGAAATGTACATGAGCCTAGTATTTAGGTGAGTTTAAACTGGAACGTGAAGTTAGGGAAGGTGCTCTGTAGGTGACCTGGCTTTGGAGAGCGTTTTATGAAGCATTGTTTGAGAACCTGAAGGATTACAGAATAAGAAGGGGTGGAAGCTGATGTGACAGCACCAGACAGTTGTTCCTGAGGACATCTCCATGATCGAGCCAGGTCACACCACTTCTTTGACACTTCACTTGCCACAACCAAGCACTTCAGTGGGGTAGAAGTGCCATAGAAAAGAGGGCAAGAATAATGCAATAACACTCCTCTGTAAAGAGCTGCAAGCAATTTAAAGTATGAGGGAACGTGAGCATTGTTTCTTGTAATGCCACATCCTTCTTCCACATAATAAGAAGGCACAATTAAGATTAATCAATGTTTTTGTGAGCTATCTACAATTACAGTGATGTGATTTTACCATGTGTGTTATTACCGATTGTTTTGTTCTGATGTGGGATTACATAGATTAGTCAGTTTTTTTCTGAAAGAAAATGACTGTTCTTCCCACCTGCGGGGTGCAACTATCTTGTTTTATGTTATCTGGTTTAAGGATCTTGCACTGTTCTTGAAGAATACAACATGCCACGTAGGGCTAAAATGATGTGCCATTACGAGGGAACAGGAGGGAGAACACATGCAGTGTAATTAGGAGTATAATGTCAAAGGGGCTTTTTGAACACGTGTCTGTCATTTTAGCATCCCTCTCATGGGACGTGGCAGCTATTTACTTAACCCTGTCCTGTGAGGCTGCTGGGCGTGTAGTAGGTCAGTGGAAGGAAAGGGTGAAGGAGGAGCTGGAGCGGAAACTTGCACACTGGGAGGGGATTCCCAGTAATGCTCACCAGTGCGTGTGTTTCACCTTCCATGCACTTGCTAAGCTCCCTATGGAAGTCCAGCACGAACCTGAGCTCTGCTGCTTGAGTCACAGGATTGCTTCCACTGCTTTTCAAAGTACAGAGGCAGAATACTACTTTTTGTGGTATCTTGGGTATTCATGGTTGTACACAAACATGTCTGGTCATACAAAACACCAGACAGATGGTGAGTTGAATTTGTCATGCATAATCTCGTGGCATCCTTTCTCCTGCTTGGAAGGAATGCTGGCTAATATTTGTTTGCACACACACATTTATGCTGAAGCTAGAAGGTGGGTAATTGTTAAATTGCCGGGGTTGTGGTGCTAACTGAATGAATGGTGAGAGGATTAAACGTTGCCTTAAGCACAGCTTGTTTTTGATGGCTCATGCAAGGTTGTGTAAACAACTTAAACAGCAGGGCTGAATCACTGTCACGCTCTTGGATCTGTGATAAGCCTGTGCTGTAGGTAATGCTGTGTGTCCTCTGCCTCCCTCACAAAACCATGCATCTTAGATGCATGCTCAAAGATGCTCAAATCAAAATGCTCAAGATGTTTATTTTGCTTCTTGCGTGGACCCAGAACTTTTGGTCCAGCTGGGCTCTGGTTTTGGGTCCTTCCCTTCAGGCAAGCCCTTCCTTGTGACCAGCTTTTGGGTCTGGCCGTGCCACCCCTCCCACAAGGAGTGTCCAGCCCGGGGTGCGAGACCTGGGTGCTGCACCCACAGAAGTGCTACGTAACCTGCTGCAGTCAAAACAGGCTGGGTTATCAAAGTCCTGAATGGTGCCAGCTAAACACAGCTCTCTTCTGGCTGCATAAGCATCAGGAGCATTCGCACTGTCCTCAGTGGTGTGGTGATGCTGAGCAGCTGTAACCTCTCCTGGCAGCACAGCTATTTGCGCGGGGTATGTCTCGCCATACCCCAGCCTCACATCCAGCAGGGAAAGTAGATTTTTCTTTATTGCTAATGGGATTAAAAAGCAAGTCCCAACCTGGGGAATTGCACTGAAATTGCCGTTCGGTACTCTGACAAAAAGAGTTTGCTGTGCAGCGGTGAGCACACAGGGCTTACACTGAGGTCACTGATAAAAATAGAGCTGTTCTGACTGTCACCAGTGAGAACGAAATAAATCTGCGTTCCTGAATGTTCTGTTCTGCTACACTCTGCTCTGCTGACACCAAGACGGATCACCAAATCTTCTTAATGCTTCTGCCAAGCTGCGTGGTTGCAGATCCTGATTTGTCCCAAATGCGTGATTTATGCCAATCTGGTCTCAGCCAGAAACAGGTAATAAAGAGGGATAGAGCATGCATGGAATACAGTTGAGTCCATCTGTATGTGAATCCACTCACGGCAAAATAACATATTCTACTTACTGTGTCGTATTAGGTGTAATTTAAGCCAAGTCAGGGAGAGCGGAGGGGGAGAGAGATGTTCTGTGCTTTGATCTTCCCATCCCAAAAGGCAAGAAATGTCTGAAGAGAGCATCTCAGCACTGTGTAGTCAAGTGTAGTGCACGTCCTGCTTCTCAAGGACTCCTGACCACGTGCCCAGCTGTCTGTGCTGCAAGGTCTAGTGCTGGCTGCCACGCTCAGAGCCAAGAAGGGGAATGTTTCACAAAGGCCTTGCCAGTGCCAGGAGCGAGGATCTCTGTGGTGATTCAGCTGGAAGGCATCGCTGCTAAAAGAGGGAGGCTCGTAAGCTTGCTTACAAAGGGCAAAGACTTGTATGTGAGTGTATTGTGCCCTTCTGGTTTTGTTTTACAGGGCACTGAGAGTTAGTGCTTCTCACCTGTCCATCAAAATCCATCAAAAAGCAGGCCTCTGACACATCCATCCATGTGTCATGTTAGGAAACGGAAGGAAGCTTCTTTTATTTGAAAAAATAATAATCTGTTTTTTAAAGGAATTTGCACTAACCTAGGTTTTGCCCCTGGCAAGCTACCACTACTCCTGTCAGCAGTGTGTTACTGATGGTTCTTCAGATACTTGCACACAGCACAGAACAGTGTGATGCAGACACCTCCGCTTGGATTGCAAAGGTCCATCTGTGTTTTGAGGCTTCAGGCAGGTTAGCCTAGCAGAGAGCAGTGCCAAGGGCTGATGAGCTATGTCTGGTATCCTCCTCACTTGTTCAGAGCGAACGCATATTTCTGGACAGCACTAGGTTGTGCTTTGCAAATTTGCTCCTAAGGCCCTCGTCCTATTACACTGGAAGTTCTATAAACAAGAGAGTGTTTTTCTCAAATAATGCAGGGTCTAAATATAACGCAAAGCACGTGTTTGGATATAGCAGATGGGGAAAAACACGAGACAGTGAGACTATACTAGTCAACACAGAAAGCATCAGTCACAGCATGACTTTGCTGGATTTTCTTTGGAGTAAATATTGCCACATTTCCTAACACACAGCAATGCACAGGGGGCTGTAAAAGATAATGGCAACAAAGATCAGTTCAAACGCAGCCGATGATACTTGGAGCCTGCCACAAAGGTTTGGAGGGCTGAATTGCCTGTGCACTTAATATGCAAACTGTGTGAAAATTAAGAAATTGCAGCCCTTTCTTTCCCCTGCTGGGAACTGTTAGTCATTTTTCTTGCTTTTTATTTAACTAAGTGGGGGGTTTGGGGAAGCAGCTTCAATCTGCCATGGCAGGTCTCTTCCTCTTCTAAAGCTCCTTGTGCTCTCAAACTGGAGTTTCTGACATTCTCCAAACTGAAATATAGGAAGTTTAAAAAAAAAAAGGCAAAACCGCAGTAAAAAAGCCCCAATATTACAGTTTTGCTTTCCTACAGACTCTGCGCATAGCGTTCAGATTACCACTTACACGAGGACCTCTTACGTCCCTGAAAATGTGATACTGCCTGTCACTGTTTTTCTCTAATAATCCTCTTTTTTTCTCAGATTTCCCATTGCTGCTGCCATTAGTGGGTTTGTTAGAGCCTTCAGACTAGACTGTGGTTTGGAGCAACTCTTAAGATGTGTACTGTCCGCTGCCCTCCCAGACATACCTGTTTGTGTCAGGAGCTTTAGGGAGCTACTGTAGTATAAATGGGTCTCATAGGTGGCTGGTTTGGTTTGGTTTTCTCTCTACATCATAAGCAGTGTCTGTGGGGGCATCCACCCCAGGCAGTGCGGGAATGTGCAGGCCTACCCCTGCTCACCTTGGCTAAGCAAGCCTTGGGACGCAGAGCAGCTGATGTGTGCTGTAGAGTGCTTGCAACACAACCTGCTGTGCCCAGGAGGGGCTGCCCCCGTCCCCAGGCCAGCCTGGGGCTGACAGGGGTCTCAGTGCCATGGTGCAGGCTGTGGTTCTCTTCAGGGCCATGTTAGAGGTTCGTTCTCATGGTTTTCAGACAGGTTTTTGTGCTTACATATAAGTAATCACATGAACTTCTGTTGCACTTGTCACATGCAGGGGAGCGGATGGGATTTGGCTCTGTCTACCCTGCAGCATCTAATATCAAGAGACATTTTCCAGTCCAGCTGCTGCATCACACTGGATGCTATTACTTGAAGCTTGTAGGATTTTTATGATTCACTTATTTTTATTTTTATTATTTTCCCATCCATTTCAGGCATGTTCAGAACATGAGTGAGATAAAGACAGATGTGGGGCGAGCCCGAGCCTGGATAAGGCTTTCTCTGGAGAAGAAGCTTTTGTCTCAGCACCTGAAGCAGCTGCTTTCCAACCAGGCACTTGCCAAGTAAGTTGGCTCTTGTTCTCAAAGCTTCACTTTCACATCTTCCTCACTGATGTGCCAAAGGGGCTCTGCAGGCTCAGGGCACAGCCAGGTGCCTTGTCTGGGTTCGGTGGCTTCCAGCCAGAAGGGACTGAAGTGCTGGTGGAGGAGCCACTGCCCATCCAGCAGGGCAGGAGTCTGCTCATCTGCCTGGAAAACTAATTTTCAGGAAGGAAACATTAGGTTTTGGGTCAGTGCATTGATCCAAGCCACTTCACAGCCCCACAATCCTTATATCTTGTGCAAATGAAGCAGCAGTGTCTTTTTTACAGCGCTCCTGTGTTAACATTGACTTCAACTGAATGCAGGCGCACGTCCTGACTGCAGCAGAGCTGGGCTGGAGGCCAGCCCTCCCAGCCACTTAGCAGCTCCCCCCAGTGCTGCCTCTTTTTGCGAGCACAGGCACTTAGGGATCTGCCTGTGTAGATGTTTCCTGACTGTTCTCTCAAGGAGATCTGTTTAGGAGAAAAAAGGAGAAACCTTATGAAAAGAAAACATCCAAGCTATTGCATGGAGTTTTTGGCAGAACTGGCTCTGTGATGAGCTATGCGCATGATTATGCTGGAAACTAACAAATACTCAAATATGCTAATGGAAAGAAAGAGGAGACAGTAGCCTCTTGGGTGATCAGCCAAAGATATGGTGGCAGATCTGTCTTTCCCTGAAGTTTCATTTCCCTCTACCTGTGCTAGCAGTTCACTGGGAGACTGCTGCCTGCAGGCAGTGCCACGAGCTGCGTGCTTTCTCTGAGCACTGCCAGGTTAATTCCTGGTGTGCCTTTGCACTACTCTGGGCAACTGGTGATGTATGCTGGGTTTGCAGAACTCAAAGAGCAGCAGCAAAGTCCCTGTTGCTACTTGGTTAAATGGTCTGATGCCTCCTGTTTAGTTTTCTCTGCTGGATTATGGATCAGAAGGAAGATTACTTCATTAGACAAGGCTATTCGATGATGGGAAGATATGTCCCATGGTGGGAAAGCCTGAACAGGCTTAAATGGGGTTGCTGTGTGTTGGCACAGATCTGCTGTTATGAGTGGCGCTAGTTTACATCTGTGCTTTGCAGCAAAACCAAAACTGATCCTTTAACGAGATGAGCTCAGTAGCCTTGCTGTGGCACCATGGAGCTCAGAGTGGTCTGTAAAATACATGTAGCACCAGGAGTAAATGCCCTCGATGGTTTTCTAACAGCTTGTATCAGCTGGGGAATCTCACTTTCCACACATCCCTTGAACATCGACAAATTTGGTGCTTTTTCGACAAGACAGCAATGTGTTTGTTTCTACTAGGAAACTTTACAAGCGTTATGCTTTCCTGCGCTGTGAAGAAGAACGGGAACAGTTTCTGTATCACCTTCTCTCACTGAACGCTGTGGATTACTTCTGCTTCACAAGCGTCTTCACCACAATCGGTGAGTTGGAGAATCAATTTTTTTCCCTCTGAATAAAAATTTGTTGCTGTCAGGATTTGTGAGAGGGGATGTTGCTGTTGCCAGTGTCTGAGTAGCTGAGTCCTCATCTATACCTTGTCTGTTGTTGCCCAGCACATCGGTGCTGGATGTTGCTGTGGGAAACCAGCTGGAGACCAAGGTTGTGGGGGAGTGTTCAGGATAAGAGCACTGCACAAAGGAAAGTAATCAGCAAAGAGTGCTGCAGCACTCGGTTTTCCTCTCTCAGTTGTATAGTCTCTTTCATCTTCCCTCCCAGGCAAGTCCTCTCCATCCTAATGCTTCTTTCTGGCATTCACTAAATGTACACCCCCAACCTTCTCTCTGCAGACTGAGAAAATGATGGAGGTCTCAGAGGGTGAAATGCAATGCACTTTGTGCTCTGCTCTATATTTTATATTTCTTCCTCTCTTTCCTTAAATGCCCAAAGATTCCCCCTCCCTTCCCTTCCTGTAAGAATGAGAGCAGAGATCGGATCAAAGTCTGAAAATGAATCTTTCTCTCTCTAGCACTGAGCAATGCCAAGAAAAGCAGGCCCCCATGGGATGACCTGATTATTTGGATTCACCTTAGCAGCCTTTAGCTTTCATTTAGCGTGAAGTGAACCGAGTTTTACATGGCTTTCTCGTTCACTCGTTCTACTTTTTCTCCTGTTAAAGAAATAAATCCCCCCCAAAAGTAGCACAGTGCAAAGGGATTTACTCATCCTTGATTACCTTGCTTCTCCAGGGCATTCAGCCTGGCAGCTAGGACAAGCGCTAGGAATGTAGGGTGGTGTTTTGCTTCGGGTTTTTGAGTGTGATATCATTGTTTTGCACACTAAAAGTGAAAAGGCTGGCTTGGCTTATACAGCCAAAAAGGCAGCTTGGGAAACATAAGGAAAGAGAGCCTTGTAGCGTTAGCATGGAATATCTGAGCCGTATACAAATGGGGTGGGTGTCTGAAGTACGTATGGGTGGCGCAGGATTAAGAACAACATAACAGCAGTAGTAGCAGTAATGATGGGGGGATGTTCACAGAGATCTGAGACGTCGGCCATGCCGTCAGCACTTGGGGCTCCCCCTAACCCCCTGTGTGCCCCCAGGCCCGCCGGGGCTGGCCGGGCGCTGAGGGAGGCTGGGCGGGCCTGCAGCACCACCGCGCGGCGCCGCCGCGTCCCGCCGCCAGGCCGGGCCCTGCCCTCGGGCACCTCCCGGCGGAGGCAGGGAGGTTTCGGGAGCCGCTGCCGAAGGCTGCCCTCGCAGATCGCCTCCAGCAATGAATTAATGCCGGGGGAAGCCGCCCCCGAGCGGCGCTGCGGGGCAGATTTTCCTGCCGGGGGGCTGCCGTGACCCTCTTGGCTCGCCTTCGGTGGGGAGCAGTGAGGGGGTACCCCTCACCGTGCTGCTGACGCCTGGAGCCAGAACATGCCTTCGAGGGAGCAGCGCGGTTTACCCCAGAAATTGCGTACTTTGAGGGGAAAAAGAAGTCACAACTAACTTATTTTTCCTCCCTCCCCGTTCTCAGTGATCCCGTATAGGTCAGTGATAATCCCCATCAAAAAACTAAGCAATGCAATAACCACATCAAACCCGTGGATTTGTGTTTCGGGAGAGCTGGGAGACACAGGCGTAATGCAGATTCCTAAAAACCTCCTAGAAATGACATTTGAGGTGAGTGCACACTCATTCCATTTTACATGCCAATTTGAAACATACTCCCCCCAGAAAAAAACTTGGTAAGGATTTATTCTCTTGAGAACACAGTATGTCAGGTTTTCAAGGTAGTTATAAATTCAAAATCGGGAAAACAGTGCTGCCTGCCCACCCAGTGCTCAACGAAAGTTTCCCTCAAGCACTTTTAACCACAGGCTTCACTGCTGTCACTGTCCCAGCCCAGGGCTCCTCTTCTCACCGTTAATCTATTGCTACATCTCATTCCCTTCCAAATCTGCTTGACATCAATCCTAATTTTCCTTTTCTGGGCTCACTTCTGACTACTCATTTCCTTTTTCTTTTTTTCTTTTTTTTTTTTTAACCTTCTTTCAAATTGTCTTCCCACTTAACACCACCCTGGTGCCTTTCAGACAGTTTCGGCTCCGGCCAGTCCCACATTTCCTCTCCTCCCACTCCTTGTCTGACATTGCTGCATTCCTTCCAACCAGCCAGTCTAACCCCTGTGCTCTTCAACTTCCCAGCTTCAGGTGCTACCACCAGCAAACTGGAGAGCTCCCATCCCCATTGGGCACATTTCTCTGTGCTTACTGTGGTTTTCTCTTGGCGTTTGACTTCCCAGTGCTTCCCTCTGCCTTCCTGCCCATCAATTTTAAGTTGGCTTGGTGCCACCCCAAAGCAGCTGGTGGCTGCAAGGAAAGCCCCATCAGGCTCCTGTAGTTCCAGGCTGTACCATATGCACTAAGGAGTGATTACGTAGGAATAACACTAAAATTGAAGTTGCACCCATTAAGCATATGCAGACTCACCTTAAGCAACAATTGTGTGTTTAAAAAAAATAAAAATAGATAGCCCTTTGCCCAGATATAAGTGAATTTTGACAGACAAGCTATTTTCCTAATTTGGTGCATGCCTCACATTCAGACATCAATATTTTGTAGAAAAGCTCTCCAGGCTTCTAACAAGCAAAACAGCGGACATTTCTCAGGACTATAGTAATACAGTTCTGTAATACTCTTCTGACTGAAGTTTTCCTAAAATACAGACTTGGGTAGCCACCCACTACGGAAAATGTCAGCCCAAGCTGCTTGTTTGGCAGAAGCAATGAAAACCAAGGTCTTGTAAGGGAAGTGCTTAGGTGACATTAATAGATGTTTCTGCCAGCCCCACCTACAATTACATATTGCACTGGAATTCACAGTCCCTTGTTTTCCTTGTTCTGTTTCTTTGTGATCTTAAGCATCTCATGCGAGTGATTTTTGTCTTGCTCAGCAACGAGCAAGTTGATTTTTGAAAATAATAAAGGATCTAGGGGCTACTTCATAGTGTGGAGTGGTTCCACTAAAGCAAAGGTCAGTGTGCTCAAAATGCAATTTTGAGAGGCTGTTTGCTCTGAAGGTCTATTTCTTCTACAAAGGCACATCTTTTTATCACCTTAGCTCAGAAATTTCTAATTAACACTTCTCAGAATTATTCAGAGCGAGTTCTCACAACAAAGAACATAGTCTCTTTGTAAGCTTTTAATGATTTTTATTTCAAGATATTTCTTTTCTCCCATCTTACTCTGAAACAACAATTATTCTGCTTTTCAAAACATTTCTCATGTTTGGTTGAAAATACTCGCTATATAAATCAAAGGAAATTGAATAAAAACATACATTTGAGACCATATGGAGGGTGGGGGGTGCCTGTTTTGTTGTTGTTTTGTTTTGTTTTAAATTAATTTAAAACTGTTATTTGTTTCAGTGCCAGAATTTAGGAAAGCTGACAACTGTTCAGATTGGTCATGACAACTCAGGGCTACTAGCCAAGTGGCTGGTTGATTGTGTCATGGTCAGAAATGAAATAACAGGACACACATACAAGTAAGCAACAAGTTTTAATTGTCTTTGTCTGAAATGTATACTGATTAATCTAGAAGAAGCAAGGTGTTCATCTTCTCAGTTAGGCAAAACTACGATGGAGCGGTGTGGGCTGATTTGGGTACCAGATAGGGTTGGGTTGGTTTTCCTACCCCCGGATCTCTCATTTCAGAAGCTCTAGATTAAGCCAAAAAATCTGATAAATATTAAATGAGGCTTGAATGTAGGTTTTTCTTTACATCTCTCTAAGACAGGACAGACAGTATGGATGCTTTTGAAGTGATTCATATGTTTATGTCTAATAATTAAATCTCTTCATTCAAAGTAGCGTGGTAAAATTGTGCACAGGTGAAGTCTTTAAGCCCCATGAGCTGGAATGACAGATTAGGGCACATCTTTGGCTTTTTGCTTTTCTTGTTGTTGTTTTGTTTTGTTTTGTTTATAAAGCATTTGAATGTCTCAAGTCATATGATAAATGTACAGAAACTTCAATTACAATGAAATAAAAAGTTACAATGATTTCTTAATCCGTTGAGTACATACCTCCTGTATAGAAAAAATCTCCCAACTCATCCTTGTTTTTACAAAACATCTGACAAAACAGGCTTAATTATTTTCTTGACTGTGGACTTTGAAAATTATGACTCAGGTAGGTGAGCTCCACAGCTCAGGGTTGTGCACAGAGTATGGAGAGAAGTGGGCGGACATGGGTACAAAATCTGGTAGTATGGACAGGTGTACGAAGTTTATTAGGACTGAGATGGGGTCAGAAGTATGGGAACAGCAGCTGGGGTTTGGGTATGAGGAAAAGTCACAGGTTCAGTTGAGTGGAAACTCTGTGTGAGGATTTAATTGTTGATCATCATAATATTTTTAAAGGCCGAGTATCAGTTGTGGTTGCAACTGAAAAATAACCCCACAGAAATCTACATGTGGCCAGTTAAATAAGTGAATAGCATTTTCTGTTGTCCTGTGCTTTCATACTAGCTTCGCATATTTCCTTTTCCTTAAGGATAAAGGTGAGTGTAGTTTTCTGCTTTGGTCTTTTGAGTTGTGGTGCAGGGGAGACTGCCTGCTGAACTCTACTTTGGGAAGATTTTTTGGCTGCTGAGTATTTCCTGCCTGTTAGCAGTGTTTACGGGTGCTAACTCTAGCTTTGAGATAAAGCTAGGCTACCTGTGTGGCTGACCTGTGCTTGTGCTGGGTGCCTGGCAGGTTTCCCTGCGGGCGATGGCTGGGAAAGGGCGTTGACGACGGCAGCTTGGAGCGAATACTTATTGGAGAGCTGGTGTCCTCCACGTCCGATGAAGAGCTGGGAAAGCAGTGCCGTACCCCGCCCCAGCAGAAGTCTCCTACCACAGCTCGACGGCTGAGCATCACTTCTCTCACAGGAAAGAACACCAGTAAGTCCTTTCCTTCATCCTTGGGTCTCTAGAGAAGGGGGCAGAGGCAGAAATAAAGCTTCTGTGAACAGAGGAACAGCCACAAGCTTATGAGTTTTTCCTGCCCCTGTTCCTGTGCCTGCAGCTCACTCTGTGATGACGAATGTTGCCTCTTTCAATGTCCCCATTTGACAGTTGAGAGAGAATAACCTCTGTCCTTGGAGCGTGGGGATACAGGATGGGGGAGGAGGCAGCAGCAGAATTTACAGTAGCTGATGCTGCTCAGCTTCCTAGCCCTCCCTGCAGTCGGCACGTAGACAGGCATCTCAGGAGGGCAGTTCAGAGCCTGATGTGGGTGCTGAGAACTGCTTTCTGGAGGGGTCCATCTCCAGAGGGAGCCATGGGGACATCAGCTTCATGTCCCTCACATTAGCTGTTGTGAGTAAAGGCACCTGGCTACAACAGGGCACAGGGCTGTAAGGGCCATGTGAGGCATTCTCCCCTACTGCATACAGGTGAGCACAGAGTGGATCGCGTTCATAAATCTATCTAACTCCGGTAAAATTAGAGGACATGATTGCTGAAATGTCAAGCAAGGAAATACTAGCCTCCAAGAGTAGTGCAGCAATTTAAAATCATCATGGGACCCCCTACAGCCCTTTATGTATGTGAGTCTGCTGAAGGAGTGGGAACCAGAGCTACTTGCAGAGCATTTCCTAGGGTCTGAGAACAGTAGGGCCCAAAAATTCTGGTTTAGACCTGCCAAAGACTGGAGGTCATCACATGTTAAAATGATGCTGAGTTAATCCATGCTTCCAAAATAACAATCGTAGGACAAGTTCATGGCTATATATTTATATGAAAAACTAGTAAGGACTAAGAGAAGAATAATAAAAATGGTTAAAGTCTGGAAAATATCTGCTTAAAATGAGGTTTTAAAAGTTCAATCTGTTTTAATCAGAAAATGAATGAGGGACTAGATAACTTTCTTGTATGCACCTGTATAGGAAGATGAAATGGTAGCAGGTGGAAGCATAGCATGCTTCAGCAGCAGAAGCGTATAGCTAAACAGATTCAGAGCAGGAACAGGGCATACATTTTAACACTGAAGATGACTGACTTTTGGAAGCATCGGTAAGGAATATCCTCTGCCTCTGTTTCCTGACAGTGTTACAATGACTAGACGTGGGCCTAGAACAGAGACTTCTGGCTCAAAAATACATTGTGGGTGCAAGTAAGGAATTCATGGGTGCAGGGTTTTCTGAGTTGCACAGAAGCGAGTCAAACGACTTGTCTACAATCTTTCAACCTATGTCTCTTCACCAGAGGGTTGCTGTACTCTGTGATGAGCAAGATGTGATTAACTCAGATAAAATATTTATCAAGCCAGCTCCTTGGGTTGTGCATTTTTAAGTAGGGCAATTTATTTGACTATTCCAGGATTGCTCGTCAGTTGCTTATAATTAAGGCTCAGGTTTACTCAAGAGAAATGACTCCCTGAACTCTTCCCTGTTAAAGATACAGAATAATTCCTGTAGTTCAAGCTATGTCATTGTGATAATTTGATGAATGTTTTAAAGTTGGTATCTTCAGCTAGCTTGCTTTCTACCATTTCACAGAGCCTAATGCAGGGCAGATCCAAGAGGGAATTGGAGAAGCCGTGAACAATATCGTGAAACATTTTCACAAGCCAGAGAAAGAGGTACTTCCTACTTACCTGCCTGTTTCTGTCTGCAATGCATGTCAACATGTTTATAAACAGAAACTGAGTAGTGGAGACTGTTAACCTTTAGATTTGAAGCCTAGTGGCATACGAGCAAGACAAGGTGTTCTTACAGACTCTCTTTCCCACAGAGAGGGAGCCTTACCATTCTGTTGTGTGGGGAGAATGGTCTGGTCGCAGCACTGGAGCAGGTCTTCCACCATGGGTTCAAATCGGCTCGCATTTTTCATAAGAATGTCTTCATCTGGGATTTCATAGGTAAGCTGGTGTGTGAATTGGAGACCAAAGGAGTTGAGGGTAAAATGGCTACTTATGCACAGGCCTGGGATTCTTTTCAACTAGGGTGACATTTTTTCCTGCCTTTCACCTGCTCCGGGTTGCTTAAAATGAGTGAGAAACAGGATGGAAGGTGAGAAATACGGAACTCCACATAAAGTAGAATCTGTGCAGAAATTTAAGAGCATTTCAAATTCTAGTCATGTATTTATAGATGAATGTTCAAACAACTGTTTTCCTGCCTGGAAAGGATGTAGGCTGGAGGCTGGGGTAGAGTGGTAGTTGATGCTGGGAGGAAAGTAGGTAAAGGGCAGGGAGTGAAAGGTTTAGGTTTCTAGTTGTTTGAGAACTATCCTAATCACTGCACTGCTCTTCTGGTGATGCTTATTTGTAGGCCTGTGTTGCAGTAATTTAAGGCTTACTTCTTCCCTTAAAACAAGTTCACAAGTTGAGATTCTTAGCCTTAAGTCTAAGTACTTACTCAGAAAATGTGAAAAATGAAAGCTGATGGTATCACTACAATGAAGCCATTGACAGACACTCCGGTGGGGCTCCTTGATGTTAGATATGTGCATTGTACATCAGCCTGTCTGATGACCAGGCCCTGTAGCAGAGGGGGAGATCATCACCTACCTATTGTCTTCAGAGTGAGGAATCTACATACAAAATGTGTGATATCTCTTCCTGGCTTGTTTAAGGACTCCCTTTTGTAATTCGCAGTTGCAATGAAGTACTTCTGCTCACCAGGTTCTGACTTTTCTCCCCGCTACAGAGAAAGCCGTTGCCTATTTTGAAACCAGTGACCAGATCGGAGACAATGAGGAGGCCCTTCTGCTTCAGAGATCTTCATGTAAAACCTTCTGCCATTATGTGAATGCCATCAATACAGCTCCAAGGAACATTGGAAAGGATGGCAAATTCCAAATTCTGGTTTGCCTGGGGACAAGGTACCTGCCTGCTCTTCATTACATGCCTTCTCTTGTGCTAGACATTTCACACTGTTACTACCACCCTTACTTTTCCATTTTAAGACATCTCATACCTTCTATATCCAGCGCCTATTTTAGGCGGCTTTAATAGTAGACAAAAAATTGCAGCAAAGAAGTACTAATAATACATGGCTAGTGTCTAAACCTCTAAGAATGTTTTTAGCTTTTTTAATAGCTGTTAGCTCGACAGTCATATGTACGAAATCTGTCTTGAAGCTGTATTTTTGATGAAGTGCAGACTTTGGGAACGCAGAGTTTCTTTACGAGAGTTGGCACATTTCTAAATCCTCATTGAATCACTTTGCCTATGAAAAGGGGGTGTCTATTATAATTTTAACAAAGCTATTCTAGACGAATCTTTCTTTCCACCCAGGATGCTTCCTGTCTTGCACTTGTGGAGAGGAGGGGGACTCAGTTTATTTTAGGGGGGAGCTGGAAATAAATACCTGGATACACTGAAAACCAACTGGAAAAGCATCTGTTTTTTTTGTTGTTGTTTTTTTTTTTTTTCCAGAGTTTTATTTTTCCTTTTCCTGATCTGAAAATGTTACTGAATTCTTTCAAAGCCAGTTGTCCACTTTTCCATGTATCTTTCTATTTGCATTCCTACAGTACAGACAGGTGCTTATATTTTACTAATGAAGTCGAGGGTTTTTGTTATGCAGGAAGCTTTTATGTGCCAACAACATGCATCACCCCAAAGAGACTACGTGTTCTGGGTTGTGTTCTTGGAGAAGAATTTCAGTTTGAGATCTGTTGTACTTCGTGCTACACTAACTCCTTTCACCCCCTTCGCAGGGACCACCTGCTGCCTCAGTGGATCCCCTTACTGGCAGAGTGCCCGCCCATCACGAGGATGTACGAGGAGAACGCTCTCCTACGGGACCGCATGACTGTCAACTCCCTTATCCGAGTCCTACAGACATTGCAAGATTTCAACATCGTCCTAGAAGGATCTCTCATTAAAGGAGTGGATGTTTAGCATGGCTTTGCTGAGAACTTCATTATCCCTTTCCCGAGCAAGCAAACCGCAATTGGAGACCTGTCAGGACTTGAACGGGACGGTAGCGCACCACTGCAAGGCAAAGCTGCCGGAAGAAGCGGGAGTGGGAAGCCCAGTTTGTGCCCCATCAGGACTGTCTTCTAAAGCTGCAGAGAGCTCAGATGCAGTATTGTAGTTTATTTGAAACAGAAATTTAGTATAAAATAGAGTATTTTCATGTGTTTAGATGTGTGTAAATATGCTATCTTCTTTAAGAAATTATATTACTCTAAGAAAATTTTCTTAGACTGAATGTTCTTGTTCTGACTGTGAGTAGCTCAAACCCCGGGGAAGGGCTGGGGGAGGGAAGGACCGAGGTGGGTAGGGACGCCGCTACTTGCTTGCAAGGAAGAAGCCAATCGATGTGTAAATACAGTGCAAACTCAGCAGGGCTTTTTTCAGGTATTGCAAATGAATACAGCAAATATCCTTATGTAGCCATTGTGATCGTCTCACTCTTGGAAATGTTGTACGTGTACGCTGTTTACCCTCCTGTACGTGGTCTCCCTTTGTTTTTTGTCTGTTCAGAGCCCCAGCCCTTTCCATGCACAGAAGTTGTCTCGTCTTTTTTATTTTTTTCCCATAAGGTCTTTTGTGTCACTTCTGATCTCCAGAAGGGGAGACAGGAGCTGAAATGCTTAAACACTGGAGAGGCGGGCTGCTGAGCCCCAGAGCCTGAGACCTGTTTGAATGCTGCTGCTGCGGCCGGAGATGGGGAACAATGGCTTGCTTGGTTCGCTCACTGTGTCCCTCACCTGTCTGTAGTAGTTCTGGTGATTCCCCCTCACCCCCTGCCTGTTTGTGTTGTGGATTACTTATTACTTCCCCCCCACCCCACACCCCATCATTTTGAGGAATTTGGCTTGTACCGAATTCTTGCTGTACTTGAGAAGAATCATTGCTATAGAGCCACAAGCACCGGTGTTGCTGTGCTACTGAACTATCTCAGCTGGTCTTGAAATGCTGTCAGGTCACTAGTCTTCCTCTATCCCGCAGAATGAGCATTCCTAGAAGTACAGGATCTTTGAGTTTTATTTTTCTTTTTAACTATCCAGGTACAAAAAAGGGAATGAAACAAAAGGAGAAAAAAAATGGTATTTTGAGGATCCTCCTACATTCTTTCCAGTTAATGTGTTAGTAATACAGTCTGTTTATATAGCTATGGGTCTTGAGGAACTGGGAGCAACTGAAATCCTCTGGGCTCAAAATTTAGCAGGATTACATTAAAATTATCATGTGGCTACCATGCAGCTAATACAGAGGGTATCTTCCTTTCTCGTAGATGGGAGTTGTAAGTGTCTGAGGGCATAGTAAACTTCATCTGTTTTTAGTTCATGCAGGCTAGTTTAAATACAGGTGTCTGCTCTAACATGTTCATTCCCTTTGATCTTGGCCGTTTCATCAGTGGATTTCTGTGGATGTCTCACAGCTAGAGCCGTCAGCCGTGGCTTGGGAAAAGCCCTGACTGGCACTGCAAGTGCATGGCACCTTGCTCTCAGGTGGCGTCAGGAGAGGCTTTGGAGTGACGAGCAGCGGCAGGTCTCAGCATTGTGTGCACCTGGTGGAGTGAGGGAGGAGAGAGAGCTAAGGAAAATGAAAGAGAATGAAAATCAGGTTTGCTGTCTCACCTGACCCCTGTCAAACTTCTCTACTTTCCTGTGGTCCTTCTGCTGTCCAGTTCTTAGAGCAGCGCTCATTTTGGTGTTGAAGTTTCACATCATATTTCTGGCCAGAAGAAAACTCTTCGTGTGACTCCATTTCAATGGAAGGGAGAGTTTTATGTTATAGAAGGGTGATGGTAGCTTTTTGTTTGTTTGTTTTGTGGGTATTTTATTTTATTTTATTATTTTATTTTTAAGACGTTAAAGAAGTCAGGGAATTGTTGACTTTAACGGGAGTTTCAGCTTTTAATAACTGTTCCTCCCTCCTGTGCTTGTACTTCCTTAAACTGACTAAACTCATCCCAAATACTGTAGGCAGCATTGCTGTGACACTTCTGTGGGTGGTGAGTAACTAACATTAGGGCTGTGAATGGTGTCATGAGTTAGTACCCAGAGCCCACGGCTGTGTGACATCTCTCTTACGTTTCCAGAATGGTGAAATGTGGGGTGTTGAGGTTTTCTGAGTGGCCAGACAAGTCTGCTTAAAGTCAGCAGAAGATGCATGATAACCCTTAAGCAGCAATTGAAAATGTTTCCCTGCTGCTTAACTCTATCAACAAATTACACATTTAGCACCAGAAGCCATGTGGCAGCATTATTTGGTAATGACTGCTTGGGCGATGTTTTGAGTTCTATTACAACTCAGGCATTTTATGTCTAATAATTGCTGTACATGATTTTTTCACGCCCAGCCTAAGTGGCTTTCATTTTGCTGAAATAACAGCCTCTTTAGTCCTTGGATTTCTTTGCAGCAGCATCTGCGTTTTTTAGCTGGATACTTCTCAAAGTTTACTGCTGCATGGTTCGCAAAACAGTATTTATGACTTAAGCAGTCACAGCATTCACCCAACACAACACGGGTTAAGTGCAAGCAGGATAAAGTAGAAACATGGGCACCTCTAAAGGTCATCCGTGGATGAATAAACAGTGCACACTGACGAGGGCAATAACTACATGAAGTCTTTCTTAAGTTAAAATGAGTCAAAACCTGAGAAAATTGAAAATTCAAAACAGGGACTTCCCCTATTTCAAACTACATTAAGGAGCGTTTAGCACTTACCTTGGACACGATTTCACGTCAGTTTTTTTAGCAAGCGTTGACTTGTTTGTTTTTTGTCAGGTTTCGCATCATATTAATAATAATACGATAAAAAATGATGTATGTCTAATATTTCCTTGTAGGCAATAAAGCACCCCAAGATACATCTAAAGGGGCACAGCCGAGTGCCTCTGGTTCCTAGAAGACTAGTTATTTGACAACCTTGGGAGTACGGTTCTTTGTAGTGAATTTTTATTCTTTCATGTATGATTTTTTTTTTCCATAGACTACTTTTGTTTATTGGAAACTGTGAGGCTTTTTCTGTAAGGTTTACAGAAATCATTCTGCCCACTAGAATGCTGAGAAACCCATCTAAGCTAACACAGTTTATACTTCAGTGTTAAAGCACCTTCATTGGTTGAGAAAGGGAATCTGCGAAAAGACCAAAGCTCCCTGGCATCTGCTCTTAAAAAGAAAAAAAAAATCCTACTCAGTACCTGTTTGCAAATGTCAGAGTTTGCCTCATTCAGTTCTACTAACATCCAGCATGGTGACTGGAAAGAGTCAGAGAATCCAACGCCTCACTGTGTACAAAACGTGTATTTATAATTCTCTGAAGCGAATGAGATTCTGTTTAGTGAAAAATCTACTCACGTTTATTCTGAGTTGGCATGTGTAATTAGATATCATTGTTCAAAACAGTCTTTTTAGAATAGTTGTGTGAAGGTGTATCTGAGAAAATTCCTTCTTTCAATCAAATGAAGGTGCGCATCTTCTGGGGAAGTATTTTGTGTTACACTTGAAATGTACAAATGTGCCCTGTATAGCTTCCAATGATCCTTAAATGTCTCCATTAAGTATATTTTGTCTTTACATTATTACTAACTGAATAAGAACTGGATTATTTTCAAGACGACATTAGTAAAAGTATTGTTATATCAAGCACTTTAACATACATATCACGAACTGACATGAGTTTTTCAGGTTTTGAAGTACATTGAAATACAGCTTTTCATGCTATGTCCTTTACAAATAAAACTGTGAGAATAACGGTTGGTGTCGCTTTCTCCTTGCAGAGGAACTGAAAGAGCTGAGTTACAAACTGAGAGCTGCTCTGAACCTTTCCTCTCCGTGCCTGCGTTGCTCTGGTACTCGCAGGCAGGGTCAAAAAGCTGCAGTGAAACTCCTGCCCGCCGGTCTGTCGGTTAGCATGTACCATGATGAGAGGTGCTGATAGAGAAGAGATTGATGGGATGGGCGCTGCCAACAGGAGAGGTGCAGAAGGCTGCTGGTGAAATGCCCTGCTTAGTAACGAAAGGCTTTTCTAAGTTAGACTGGATTTTCTGAAACTCCCCCTGCCCGGTGCCTCCCAGCTCTGACTGCTGGATTTGGCAAAAATAAGAGAATTTTGGAAAACCGCACAGCTGAAACGTAGCTACCTGCAGGTGTGTGTGCACTGTGCGTGCATCAGGTGGGGAGTGTCGATTGACTCATTTTAACTCTTGGTTTTGAAAAAGCAAGCAATCTCAGGACTGAAAATCTCAGAGCCTGAGACTGTATATGTAGAAAAACCCAAAGACATCATTCAGCGTTACCACTGTTTATCAAGTGTCGCACCAAAATTACAGGATCCCATCAATGTGAAGAAAATCCATAGAGCTGCTTGTCAAAATTCAGAAGGACCTAATACACTTCCTTACTACATGTGTTAGGCTTGTGTGTGAAAATCGGAGGTAGTGGGGTCTGACTTCTTAAAGGCAGTAAATATTTGAAGTGCAGCACAAGTGAACTTGTCATGAGGAGGAAGTGCAGATAGCTTCCTTCCTGCTGCACCGCCCGTGGTGTGCGTCTGGGAGCACTGCAGTGTTTTCTGCAAAGGGTAAGTGGAATAAAACCGTATGAGAAAACTCGCGTGGGTAGGAGTCAAAGCAGCTCACTGCTCTGGTCTGCTCCTTTCCAGCACTTCAGGCAAGCTCATTGGGACAAATTGTGCTCAAGTTTCGAGCAAAGCCACTTCCCTGTCTGCCACCCCAGCAGCTCAAAGACTGAACTCCTGTCACTGCCGTCAGGGAGCGTTTCATCGCTGGCGTTTGTATTTTCCCTTCAGCTCCTCTGTCAGTTGTGTCGTTACAAGTTGGTTTGAGCTCAGCGCAGGATGTGAAGGGAATGGGGAAATTTTCTGTACAGGTCTGCTGTTCAGTGCCTGCTCAAAGTAAAGTCTCTGCCTGAGCCACTGTGAAGCTGATTTGTCACTGGCAAGCTGCAGTTCTGCAGGAAGGGCTGACGCTTTAATGGGCCCATCTGTATTCTCCGCAGACCTTGCAGAGCATCTCAGCTCCTCGGAAAATCTTCTGTCAGAAGGTGATGTGACCAATCAAATGATTTTCTTATTTAACCAAGAACACGTTTGTATCAGAGGGAGGGGAAAAAGAAATAAAAGGCAGCCCTCTACCCCCCCAGCGCTTACCCACAGTGTATTTTTTCAAATAACATTGTTGTAAAGCCCCTCGTTGCTGCATAATCAAATGGCAACCTTGATATCATTCAATAATTGATTCAGTGGGATCTACAAATGTAAAATAATTGCAGTTTATGTCAGAGAAGCTCAAGTATTCACACCATTTACTCTCATAAAAGTAATCAAGCCATCCATCTGTAAGATATTGTTCCTCCTGGTCCAGAACTAGATTCTCCCCTGCTCCCATGGCCAGCTGATACAAGCCTAAACTAATATTAAACTCCTCCTTCAGTAGCAGGTAGATGCGGGGTTTGGTGCTCTGCAACCCTTGCATCCTTGTGCTTTCAACAAGAGGTTTCCTCAAAGGCTGCTGTGAGCCTAGGGAAGGAGTTTTCCTTGTGCTGCCTCTGCAGCCAGAGGGAAGAGAAGGGCTCCTTCCATTGGCCTTAGGAGAGGAAACCTAACTTAGGGGCTGCTACCTTAATGTGATTAAACACCACAGAAATGGATATAAATACTCGCCTGGCTGTTTTCTGAAGATGTCAACAGATTCCCTACCAAAAGGCTAGAGGGGAAAACAGATGCTCTGCAAGAGCTTTTCATCGCGAGTCCAAAGCTCTTCTAGGAGGCACAGCCATGGCTTATTCTACCCCAGAAATTGTGGCTGCTGGGACAGGCTAAACTGAGCAGACCAAAGTAGTAATTATGCTTGTGTGGAGGTGATGGGGATGCCTGCAAGCTTAAGCTTCTCGTGGTCTAGCTCAAAGTGGGAGAATCATATGGGAGACCTCCTTGAGTAGCTATGTCGCGTTCATCCTGTCCCCTCTCTGCCCCACAGCTTGTCTCTGCTCATTGCAAGACCAAATAGCTCATCGACAACGCCAGACAATGCGTGGTGGAAGACATCTGAAGTGCTAGCAAGAGACTTCCAGCAGCAGTCAGAAATGGTCAGTAAAACTGAGATTTGTTGTGGTCAGTTTGTTTTTATTTCTTAAAAGGCATGGAATTAATTCCAAATGAATAGGGATGCCAGCTCAAAGATGGTGCTCCCGTACTTGAGATAGCTGAGAACTCTTGGATTACCTCTTTAGTCCCTTTCTCCTGACCAGCACTCTCACCTGAATTAAGTTTACCTGCTTGCACCCGTGCAACCTTTTAACTGTCATTACCCAGTGAGGGAAACAGGATGTGCTCTAAACTAGACCACGTAGTATGAACCCACCAGCTTGGAATTAGTGTGGCCATTGGCTTCTCTGAGCTCTAAACCTCTTGCAGATGGTCTGTGGTTCCTGACTGTATAAACAGTATGAAGCTGGCTGAAAGTGGGTGTGGTGCACAGGACATTCCCCCCCTGCCTATATAAAAATGACTTTTAACAAAACTGGGAACTTAAGTGGAAACACCACCTACTGGCTCTACCAGCTTTCATGTTCTTAGAGCTGTGGAAAAAGATTTCCATTCATGGTAACAGGAACACAAGAGAACTAGGAAAAAACTGCAAACCAGAGAAGCTATTTAATTCATCCCCTGAATAGTTGTTGTTAGAATTTCAGCTGTCAGCATGAATTTGTGCTAGACGGGGGTACTGTGGGTAGCTGTGATGAGTGAGGGATAGCTGCTCCAGGCTTAGTCACACGCATTTAACTGACGCAGTGCTGAGATGGGAGGAACGAAAAAGAACAGAAGAACCATGAACTTGTTGATCTATAACTCAGATGTGTGTCCTAGGAGGTGCAAATACAAGGTGATCCACCAAGGCTGTTTTATCCGGCCTTGCTGAAGTCAGCAGGAGTTCCTAAAACCGATGAGTTTAGAAAGGCATTCACGAGCACTGTAGTCCGCTGACCTGTTTATTACTTTGTGCCCAGAAGAGAAGCAACTCTCTCTTGGGAAAACTGTAAAGTGACTGTTGTTGCTGCTTTCAAGACATGATGTTTACGAAGCCAGTCCCACTCATGCATAAGTTTGCTTCTAGATGAGCTCATCTCTGTGTGAAGGGCCAGGCTCATGCTAATGAAGGTATTTAAAAGCCTTGCATTCACCTCTTTGGTTACAATAGCCTGTAAGAAAGTAGTGTTTGACCCCATGTCTGGCAGGCGGGAGATTGGCAATGATGGACTTCTGGAGTATTGGCTCTGGGCAGCGAGCAGCATGCCTGGTCTTACCGCTAGCTGCAGGATGCGCTGGGTAGATCCCACCCAGCCCAGTATCGCAGAGCATTGAAAGACATTGGAAGTTAAACCTGTTTGCAACAGGACCAGCTCCTGCACATGTTCAGAGTGCAGGGAAGTTTTCATCCAAAAATGATGCCAGGCTGCTAGCAAGTTTTCCGAAGCACTGTAAGCCTAATGCCTTGCCCCATTTGACCACCGTTGAAGCTGGCCACGTTGCTGGCAATGCTCTGAGCTGAGCTCTAGAGTGAGCTTCCTCCTCCAGCCACTCCCTGAGATGCCCTCATCCCCTTGGACCTTGCTCCTGTCAGGTTTCATTAGCGGGGGCATTCTGAGTGACTCTGACTGCTGTGCAGAGCATGAGGGTTGGGAAGAGAAGGAGAAGGAAGCTGAATTTTGCAGCAGAAGGATGGAGGAGGAAGGAGCCTGTAGTTCATTGAAATAGCTCTCAGCAGGCAGCGTCTCCATACAAGAACCTCCCTGATTCCAGAGCATTGCCCAGGGGAGGATGGCAGGAGGGCTCGCACTCCCTTCCCTCCTCCCAAATCTGGAAGAGACTTTCTGCCTCTGGCTTAGGCAATTAATCAGGTACAGAAAAACTATTGAGGACTCCAGGCACAACACACACGGTAACATCTTAATCAATTTCACCCTCCCCATCTTTCAAAAAATACTTGTCTCCAAGAGCCTGTACTATTTTTTCCTTGTTTTAGCTCTGTTGGCACAGGAGCCGTGAATAAGGAGCTGGGAGATGATGGCAGCAGCTCTGTTTGTGTCTGTACAATCACTCATGGCTCTCTTACTCAGCTAATTAAAACCAAACCCCTCTAGCTACCATGAAAAATGTAAATAACATTTATTAAAACATCGTTCTGTGGTATAACCAGCACCCAACTTACAGAAAGGCTGTTATGAAACAGGATTTTGCTTGTTAAGAAGTGGATGGCTGCAAATCAAGTGAATGCCACGCTTTCTTCATGAAAGCACTCAGCTGGGGACAAACAGAAGTGTGTACAATTAAAAATGCATGAAATGCACAAAGACAAAAAACTGGCAGGGACCAAAGATGTCTGAACACCTTCCTACCGTGCTTTGCCTGGCTCTGGGGTTAGCACTGATACAAGGGTAAGGTACGTACAGCAAAATGAGAGTTTTCCAAGGGTGTTCTTAGCACAAGCAGCAAAGAAATAGAAAGGCAAAACACGTTAAAGCAAGAGAAGTTTTGATAAGACAGAAGAGTGTTCTCAAATCTCTAAGTAAATTCACAACATGTGTTCAATAGCAGATTGTCATAAAATAAAATAAAGAGACAAAATGCAAAAGGGATGCCAAGAACAAGGTCGAGCCCAACGTAAGGACACACAGCTCCAGTGTGTTCACATTTATAACAAAAACTAAGCTTGTTTTGTAGAAGTACAAAATGAACCCCTGGGGCAAAAACATGAAAATGAAGCATCTCGGTTGTTCCCTGCACCTGATAAAGGCATTACAGAACAGGCCTGATGTAGCTCTCATCAAGATGTGGCAATGTAAGACTGGCTTGAAAGGACTCTATCCAACTTCTGAGCACTCTAATCTGAGTCAATAAAACCTTCAGAAGTGACTTTAAAGATGACTAAATGATGTGGAATTACATGTGTGTGTAAAGCCAAGTGCATGCTTTAGCCTCGCTGAGCTGAGCAGGGTATTATGGCAATCCTAAACTCCTCCATGCCTGCACTGGGAATGATGGAGAAATTTGTAGAGGTTGTTCTGCTTTTATGCAGATCCATACAGGTAAGTACTGCTCACCAGCAGAGCTAGGTATTAACTATGCTGCCTTGTTCTTTGTTGGGATCTTAGGTTTGCAGCTTCTAACTTTGACTCAGCATGCGCAATGCCAAACTCTCAGACCTGGGAAGAGCTCAAATTTATATTTTAACATTTGCAAGCAATCCAGCAGTGCTAGGGAAGATTAACTTTTCTGCTCTTCATCCTCTGCCAAGATGCAGCCCTGTGTATAAAGTAAGGGCTGGCTGTCCTGCATCTCCCGGAGCTGCGGCGTTCTGCACCTGCAGCAGCCCTGGCTGATCCCAGCAGCTCCCCCAAGCAGGAATCCAAGCAGAGGTGAGGAAGGGGAGCAAAACAAGTGGGAGTACTGAGTGATTATTGAAGATGTAAAATAAATTAAAAAAAAAAAAAAAAAAGAAAAGAAATTGGGAAGCCAGTGCAGGCTCAAAATAAACAGTATGAGAAGGAGAGCTGAGGAAGGCAGGGTGAGGGAGGACCCTGTTGCCCACAGAGAAGCAGGCAGACTCAGCGGGCAGCAGCTGCGGGGCTGCGAACAAAACGGCAACTGGAGCATGAAGAATTCTCCTCCTCTTCCTCGGCTGCCACGCTGCAGGCCCGGCATGCTCCACCGGCCCACCTCAGCTAGTGCCCTGAGGCAGCCGATGGACACCTGTGGAGATCTTAGCGGGCAGCTGACAGGGACTTGAGGATAACGGGGGAAAGCGGAGCCGTAACCCCTTCAGGGGGTCACAGGCTCCAAACTGTGAGCATTGCCCCTGCCTGCGGGGAGGAGGAGCGGGAGGCCGCCGGGACCTGCACCGACCTGCTCGGGCACGCGGCGCTGAGGGAGCTGCCAGCCAAGTGCCCTGTCAAGCTGAAATAAAACCCTTCCCATCCAATAACAGGTCCCATCTCACTCCGAGGTGGGGTGCTCGAGTGAGTCAATGGAGGTGGCTGTGGAGCCGGTGGCCTCTCAGGGGAGGAGAGAACCGGGGTGATGACGTGCCTTTACGTTTCTTTCCTAATGGAGCCAGGGTGCTGCAGCAAGCAAGTGAAGCCTTTGAAATGCAAAGATAAAAGTGGATTTGAAAGCTTGCCTAGGCGATAGGTGACTAAGCAGGAATCTTATGTGCTTTGGCTGTTTGGGAGGCCAGGTGTGTAATTCACCCGCAGAGACCAGCCATGACTTGGCCTGCAGCCAACAGGCGAGAGCCAGAAAGGTTATTCTGCCCCCCACAGATGCCACTCTATATTTGAAATAACTAAGCCTGCACCAGAGCCTGCATAATGTCACACCTGAGCTGACTCAAGGGCATAGGAAGATGAGGAGCCTCCAATGCAAGGATTCTCCTGGCCCCTTTAGCTCTTTGCTTTCATTCTGCCCACCACAGCGTGACAAGATCTGTCGTGAGGGCAATGGATAGCGTAGCCCAGATTTGTTCTCTGCTGGAAGCCCGCTGCCAAAACTCCTCAGTACAGAAAGCTCCTGCAAAGGCTTTCTCTTTTAAATAGTAATCGCATCTGCTGCCAGGGAGGGAGGTGCTGCTCTAACACCTGCTACCAGGTGGGAGGTGAGAGAGGACTGGCAGCCCTCCAGGTGTGGGCTTTTCCGTTCAGGCTTCCGTTGTTGTTCTCGGGGGTGAATTCAACTTCGTGTCATTCACTTTGAATAGGAAGCATTTATCCGCCCAAAGCCCTGAATTCTCCAACAGACAGCTAGCACCAGCCTCTGTGGTGCTGACAAGCATTAAGCCTACCTGCTTATTTAAGAGGCAATTTCTGCTCTCTTTTTCGAACAGTCTTGCAGAATTTGTGTGGGCAGATAAGTATTGAGCCTATATACTGCCATGGTTGGCAAGCTTTTGGAAGCAGATCATTCATAAAGGGCTTGGGAAAGTTAAAGGTGAGAACACATGTTTTAAAATTTATTTTCATTGAGTCATCTAGGAGTTCATCACATCACATGACCTCTGTTTAAGTTACTTATCCCAAAGTATCAGAAACACAGGCACAAATGCAACGGCTTGTAACTTTTGCCATCTTACAAGCAGACCAGGGCCAAAGATATTATTGTACTCCTTCAACAAATCAAGAATCACAGCTTCTGTCTTGTTTTAATGTTGGAAGACAACACTGTGTTTAGTGAAAAACTTTGGTCCAAGATGTTTTTTGAACTGAATCCAGCCACATCCAGTGCTCAGAAGTTGTGCTGCAAACATCAAGAATTCCTGCAGAGCAAGCTGCTCATGGAGCTACAAGCCATGGGGACCAGAAGCAATACCGGGTAATAGTTGTCAGCTGGTCGTGCTCTTTCTATCGCTCTAGCTTTCTGTTACAGCCTGAGCATCCTGTGTTGATGAACAATGTGGGATGTTAGAGCTGGCAAGTTTTATGCCCTTCTTACTAAGCTATATCTGATACAATCTAGACCAGGTGGTTTTCAGCAAGTCAGAGTAATCCCCAGTTCCTTAGCAGAAAATAATGAGCATGCTGAGCTTGCTCTGCAGCAAAACCCACCTGCACAGGTACTGCTTTCTTCCATCTTCAAAGGCTAAACCCTGTTGGCTTTAGCCAACATGTGGTCACGCTGAGACACCTCACAGCTTAGAGCAAGAGGTGGTCTCTGTGCCAGCTCCAGCTCACTGATAGGAGACCAGGTGTTGTTGGTGGACATAATGATGCAGTTCACTTCCCTGGGACAGCAGAGTCTCCCTTTGCTTTAGATGCTGTGCTCCTATAGCTCTTTCAACCACTGTGTGGAGTGGATGCTGTAACTCACTTGAAGAATGCTTTGGAAGGTAAGCATTTTGTTGTGAGATCATTTTATAGTGTATATACTATGCAACTGGTTAACTTTGAGTATTATTTCTAATTTCTGTAATTGGTGTTTCCATTGGCATTATCACTCTTACCTGAGAGAGTAGCAGCAGTTTTTCAGCAGGAGGTTATTGACTGATCTCAGAGAAGTTGTGTACTTCTATTTCTTTCACGGAGAGTGAACCACCTGCTTCCTTAGGACCATACACAGCATATAGGTGAGTTTTAGTTGTCCCTAAGGCCAACAGAACTCGCAGTGAAGGGAACATGTTGCGCTTCTTCAAGAGGTTTATAAATGTTTGCAACCCAAGACAGCTTTTACCCCACCACTTCACCCCAACCACTTATTAAATGGAAAATGAATAACTCCTACTATCATAATGGTTGCTCTGTAAAGGGACAACTCACAGTGGGGCTTGCCTTAGTGCATGTACCTGTTGGAGGGGAGCCTGTGCCTTTCTCTGTGTGTTTAAAGCATTACAAACACGTGCAGTGGGAAGCGGTGACAGTGGTGGATTATACAAGCCTCGCGGGGAGGTATGCTGCTGCAGAGCAGAGGCCAGCCAGCACGAGGACACATCAGAACATTTCAGGCAAAAGGCTGTGGAGGCATCGCTGAGCCCTGAGGTGGGCTGGGTGTAAAAACATCACAGGAGCATCGCAGCTGTAAGGGAAGGGGCAGAGAGAGCCTGGGGACACAGGCTTGGGAAGGGACTGTCATGGCACAGAGGTCACAAAGCAGCATGGCATTTACCAGAGCTGTACAGGCCCCTGTTAAGGACAGAGGGGCCTATGCAGAGGCCTTGAAGGAAAGTGGACTGTGGCACTGAGCTATTTCAGAGTCTATCCCCAAGATGCTGAGTCCCTGTCACGCTGTGCCAGGTCACACCCAACATCCTGGTCTGCTTGGGGACAGATGGAAAGGTGCCACTGATTTCATCTGGCCTCTAGAGTTTAGCAGTTGGTGTTTGCCACCCCAAGCCTGCCAGCACACCCTCAAAATGATGTTTTCAGTGCCCCAGCCGGCACCTACGTGCTGACTCAGGGTAAGGAGCATGCTGGGAGCCCATTTGCCACAGCTTATAAAAGGCTTTAAAGGGCTGCTGCTGCCTTCAAGAATGGCACACACAAACCCCCTCCTGTTTTGCAGGCCTCCTATGAATGGCTACTTATTCTGATTTACAGCAGGATGTGTTTTATAGGGGGCTAAACTTGGCCCAGCCGTTCAAGCGAGAAGCATGCGCGCACTTCTCCGCACACACAAGGGGGAAAGGCCTGAGCCTCGCCGCACACCTCTACGTGCCGGGCACCCACACAGCCCTGCACCTGAGGGCTCTGTGTGCACAAGGGTCTTGGGCCTCTCTGTTCTGAAACAACTCGAGGGTCCGGGAGCAGAGGAAACACCAGGCTGGTCAGACCTGAAATCCTGGGTCTGTCTAGGACCGTGGCTGGTGCTGGATGCTACAGAGGAGGGGGCCTGAAACCTTGACATATCCTGCTCTCCTTCAAGCAGTTAGTAATCGGCCTAGGCAGGAGGGCTTAAACGCTTCCTCAAACTTCTGTTTTGATTACACGGATTGAGTCAGATGCCCATGGTTTCCCAATAACTGTTCAACTCTGATTCTAAATACTTGGCTTTGGCATTCCAAGAGCAAATAAGGACCAGCTTAAGATGCCACTTTTGTAGTTAGCCAGCTATCCCACCTCCATCCTACAGACAGTGCAAACCAACCAGTAACCATTGCTCTTGTTTTTGAAGCCCTGCATTAGGACTGGTTCAGTCACTGCTAAGGGCAGTTGCCCTGACAAGAGGCGACACTCAGGTCAGCCGTGGACAGAGATTTGTTTTGACAGCATGCTGAAAATAACATCTCACAAACCACACTGCTAGCTGGTTTTAGAAAGGCCAGTTTTTGGAGTGTCTCTGACCGGCCATGCTGTAAATAGCAATCATTTTGTTTAGATGTTTTTTGAAAAGTGTCCGTGCCTGAAGGGGGATGCCATCCCGGGGCACCTCCTGCAGGTTGCTCTCGTTCAGCTTCTCCAGGAGCCCCTGGGGCTTGTGAGAGGGGCAGGGGTGCAGTTGGGGCGCCACCGCTCCAGTAACCCCACAGGCGCTCACCAGCCTTCCCTGTGAGCCCAGGTGTCCCCCACATCCCACACACTTCAAGGCACTGCTGCTTGGATGGGTCCCCAACCCGACCAGGTGAGCTCAGTCCCACGGGATTGTCCCTTCCCATGGCACCTCGTCAGCCTTAGCCCTTCCCAGGTAAGCCCAGTCACCCCAGTCCAGGTGGGAAAGAGAACAGCTCAGATGGTAGGCCTCATACATCTGTGGGGAGGTAGATAAGGTGCAGAACACCACCTCTGCCTTCAGGGGGCCAGTACCCCATTGCGTCCCTTCTCTCCCGTGCCCATGTGGCACTGGTGCTAGCTTCCTCGCTGGTCTCTGCACCACGGGATCAGTGAAGACAGAGGAATTTTCCCACTGGCCCCGAGATGTCTGTCAGATCACCCTGTGCCTACGGAGCACACAGCTCATGCTGCGCACAAGCTCTGACGTGCCCTGGAGGCAACATCTGGGTCCCTGGGCTTCTTGGCATGCTGTAATTTGCAGTATGAACAGAGTCAGCCTTGCGGGAAGTCACTAAGGTTAGATGTGTGTCCGTGTTTAAGATGAAATTAATTAAGTCTTTCATCTCTCTAATCCCTGACCATGAACACCCATTATGGCACCCAACTTACTTTTGGACATTTCTGTGAACAACATCTAATCAAATTTGCCCATCCTGCTTCTGCCCTCCCCTTACCTACATTGGGTTTGTGAGCAAAGGCTTTCTCTTAGAAAGTCTTTCACCTTTCCTTATCTTCTCATTTTCTGAGTGGGATGCCTCTGTCCTGCAGAGGGGGGTGGCTCTTGCATTCTTCCCACTGTCTCCTCCTTTGGTGCTGCTTTCTCCCTGCCTGTCCGTTTTCTCTGTCTGCCCTTGGCTTGGCTTTTAGAGGATGTTAAATGTCAAATTTGGTTGATTTGTTGCAGACCAATTAGCTGATTCAATCCAATTAAGCTATCTGAAGTTATCTGTGTAATGTGGTGGCTTTGTTAGCCAGCTCCATTCCCTTTTACCCTTATGAAAATTTTTGCCTCCAGCTCCTCCTTCCAGATTTCGGCGGTAGATTTCCACTTGGTTCTTGGCTGCTTGTTCAAAGCTCATGATCAGGGCTTCAGGTTCTGCAGATTTCCTTCAGGGACCATCTCCTTCCCTTCCCCTGGTTAGCCCAGGCTGCCCACAGCTCTTCTTCCTCGCCAGATGACTTGTAAGCACTCTGTTGATCTTTGGCAGCTTGGCAATAAGGTCAGCGAGGTGCTAGTCCCTCATGAGACTAGTCACCTGTACTTGAGCTTGGTGAGGTTTGTATCACTATCCTCTGCCTTGCTTTGGCTGGTTAAAAACTCTGCCCAGAGAAATGTTTTCCCTATAGTTCTGTGGCTCCCTGCAGTCACATGGAGCCACATCCTCAACGTGTCTTTTTGCCTTCCTATGACTATCTCTGTGCTATGTTGATCTCATTCTTCAGCTAGCTCCTCCTTGATCTGGAAACAGGTTTTGTTCTTGTTTTTCTTCTCCTGAAAAATAATTTTATGGACCTTTGTTCTGTCTGCTGGTACTGTAGTCCAAAAGCAGGGTCACTGGAAACAGACCTGTAGGCTAGTAAGGCTCCACGGAGAGGATGGTGACGGGTGAAGACTTTAACCTGGAAAGATACAGCCTCAGGCTGCTTGTGTTTATTTAGCAGAGTTCAGGGTAAGAGTTTGGAGCATCTACACCTGTTAAGAAAATCCCAAATTCTGTCCCCTAGGTGATGCCACTTGAGACCAGACCTACACCATACTCTCCAAAGCAGTTCACAACTTTCTTGCCCCTAAAGCTTACTCCAAAGTTGTCCACATGAAATCTGGAACTTCTCCCTGTGCCGCTGGGAAAGACAGGCCTCTCGATTCAGAGCAAAGAGCTCTTGTGGGTTTCCAAATGTTTAGTCTCCATTTTCAAAAGTGCCTCAAACGACAGAATAAGGGGGCATAACTTTCTTGACAGGAAACAGCCTGGCAGGCGGACAGGGCTGATCTTCTTAGTGGCGTCTTCAAATCGCCTTACGATAAATCCTCATAGAATAGTCTTATTGGCTTTAACAGGGATGAAAGAAATAGCGCTGCAAAGAAATGAGGGGCGCTTGAGAAGCTGCACGAAAGGGTTTTAAACAGTAATAGAAAATGATCTTTTTTATTTTGCTATAGTATTTGAGCAATCCTTAAGAATTTAAGAGAATTGTGTTCCTCTGAAGGAATTTGAAATGTCAATTAAAAACTCATTGGAAAGGTTACTATTCTCTGTTAAACCCTGATGGCTTTCTTACTTAGGCTCGGATATAAGTGCTCTGCCTCGTTCCTAGGCGAGAACCAGTTTGGGGCGCCGGTCTTACTGATCCACGCAGCTTTGGTGATCCACTGGGCACTTCACGCTGGCGCTACGAACATCATGACACCTATTTTCATCATCATCAAACTTTCCTGTTACTGTTCATTTGGAGCCATCTGTTTTTTGGCCTAAAACAGAGCACAGAGAAAGACCATATTTCTTTATTAATGCATTTGCTTTAAACCTTTTATACCTTCAAAAAATTCATTTGCTGTTACTCATATGGACAACTGGTGCAAGTGGGTGCCGAGCTGTGATGATAACTCCCTCTTAAATTTTTCTCCTTGGCAAAACCTTAATTAGAACTGTATGTCAATCAACACTTCCCCCCCCCCCCCCCCAAAGAACTTCTGGTAATTTTTTAAAATCCCTTGGCCAGGCATTTAGCCAATAAAGCAAGTTTTCAAATGACCGAAGTTGTAAAAAGTGTCTTGTAGTGAAATCTCAAAGCAGGAACAGCTGCCTGGGTTTGGTTTTGACAGCTGTTCTCCACCTAACAACAAGCAGCCTATTTGTGTTTGTTTATTCATTAATATTGAAAAATAACACAATAGGATCAGATGTCTCAGCTGACGTCAAATGTCCTACTTTTCCTCTGCGTTAGAGCCTGTGTCTCAGCACTCATAATATATGTGTGTTTTGTATATAAAAAGACCTTGTGGTTTGCTTTTTTATTACATCACTGACATATTTCACCTTCCCAGCTGAAATAATCAAGACCCTGTCCACAAAAGGTACAAGCTTAACTGGAGTACAGCCACAGTCCCATTAGTTTTCCAGAGACCACGTGCATCCTTAAAGGTAAATAATTTTAAGAGCTCTCCTGGATGAGAGCAAATCCTCTGGTCTAAAGCTCATATTCCAGGTCACCTGTGATCTCTATGACCCCATATTCCTCTTTTACCAAGGTGCTTTATTTTTTACAACAGCAGCACCGCTAGAGGCTTGCCAAATGAGGCTTTACCTGTAGTGCTGGCACCCTTAAGAAACAGAAGCGTGCGCTGTTTCAGGTGGCTGCACTTTCCTTAAATTAAACTCCTTCGGCAGGCTCCGAGTTTGGGGCTATTTCTGATCACCAGCTCTCCATGTGGTGCAGTCGGACAAAGCGTCCCGCTGATGCTGTGGGGAGCACAAGTGGCTGGCTGGAGGGGCAGGGGCTAGAGGAACCCTGGAGAAAGCTCATTAGCTATAGAAGTGCCTTTTATTTACTGGCAGGTGGCTGCCAGCCAAAACTGAAAACTCAAACCACTGCCAAGGGTAGCCCCTGCAATGTCATCAGCGAAGGCTTCAAGGAAACCGGAGATGTTTCAGAAACGAAGGGTTTGGACCGTGCTCTTCTTTATGCATTGCTCTTTGGACTTCGGCAGCTAGAAATGGTTTTCCTCTGAGAGGGCAGGGATGGCCAAGCTGTTCACAGGCCAGGGCAGGGTGCTGTTTGGAAACTGAAGTCCTCCGCGGGTTACAGCATCAGCTGTTTTTGTTATTGTGAGTTACACGCCTGTGTGTTCCGCTGTGCTGTGGGGTCTGTGTGGGACATAAAGCTGGGAAATAAATACCCGAGCAGTCCTCTGGCCCTGGCTTGTGGGCAATCAAAGCCTCCTGTGAGCCAGCAGGGTAAGGGCGCGTAGCCATCCGTGGGCACCACGGGATTGGTTTGGTTCAGCTGGGTGCTGAGAGGCAGCACGTTGCTCCTTACCTGCAGGGATGCTCCTTGAAAACACCACCTCGTTCCCACGTGGAGATTTAAATGCTGTACTAGATGGCACTGGGCTGGAAGGAATGTCACGGAGGGGTCTCTGGGAGCATAGAGAAGGGGAAAAAAAAAAGGGTAAATGCTGTAAAAGTCTGAGAGAATCACTCCCACAGCTCAAAAAGAAAAATAAAAGGGGACACCTTACATGCAAACAGAAGTTGCTGGAAGAGCTGGTAGAGTTCCCTAGGCTAGTTAAAACCCGTAAGAATGACATCTGTGTATTTCGGGAGACCATTCAGCACCAGCTACGCTTGTGCCCGGCAGGCTGAAAGGTCGGCTCTGGCCGTGTCCGGAGGGAAGCACAGGTAACAAAGAAGGCAAACTCGCATCGTTTAAAACCAAACAGGAGCAAAGCAAACCAATCAACTCACAGGCCGCGCCGGAGACTTCCTGGTGCGAGATCCCGCTGCGTGCGCTCCGTGCCCGAAGGGACCCGCTCCGCAGCGCCGGGGGAGGCGGCGGCACGGGATTGCCGCGGAGCTGCAAAGCCGACAGAGCCGGCGCCAGGTGCTCCGGGTGACACGAGGCCGGGCGGAGCGCCCTGCCCTGCCCTGCCCTGCCCCGCGGGGACCCCGCACCCGGCCCCCAGCCCCCGCTCCCGGCGCGCCGGCGGGAAAGCGGCCGGGGAGGCCCCGCCCCCTCGGCGGGAGGCAGGTGCGGGCCGGCCCCTGGCGCGTGAGGTCACCGCCGGCGTCACAATGGGCGCCTCCCCCCCCCCCCCCCCCCCGTAGGCTTCCCGCGCGGCCTTTCTCCCTTAAAAGGACAATGGGGCGCGCGGAGCGTGGAGGGCTCGATTGAGGAGAATGGGGCCGTGGGAACGGCGCGTGCGCAGAGCGGCGGGAGGGGAGGGACGGGGAGGGGAAGGGCGGAGCGGGCGGGGGAGAGGAGAGGAGGGGGCGCGGGAGCGAGCGCGGCCGCCCGGGCTGGCAGGCGGGGCGGGAGGCAGGGCACCGCACGGGGAGGCACGGCACGGCACAACACGGCGCGGCGCGCTGCCCCTCGGCTGGTGCGGTCGGAGCGGTGAGTGCCTCCTGCTCTCCTTCTTTCCCTCTCCGCTCGGCGGGAAGCAGAGGGAAGCGCAGCGGCGGGCTGGGGCTGGGGGCTCGCCCCTTCCCCACGCGTGTTCCCGGTGCGGGCTGTTACTCTGACCGCTGCCGGGGCGGCCCTCGGCTCTGCCGCCGCCACCCGGGGCAGCGCGACACGCGTGGCTGCCGTGCGCCCTGCCTCCCCTCGCTCCCCGGCTCCGCGAGTTTCGAAGGAGGCGCTCCCGGGCCGCAGCGCCCCGCGCCCCGCCGCAGCCCCGGCCGGGGGACGCGCGGCTCCTTCCCCCCGCTCGGCTCCGCAGCCGCTCCCGCAGCGGGACCGCGTGGAGGGGCCGCGGGCGCCCTGCCCGGGCCGTGCCCGTTCCCCCGCCCGGAGCGCGGCGGCCGGCGCAGGTGCGGCCCCGCGGCGCACACCTGTAGCGCCCGGACCGGGGCCGGCCGGGGGGGGCGACGTTCAGCGGCGGGGGTCCGGGGCAGCCGCCGCCACACGTGGGGCCGGGGCCTGCCCGGCCATGGCGGCGGGGGGAGGCGGCGGCCGGCCCCGGGGTGGCCGGCGGCGGGGAGCCGGGGCTCGGCCGGGAGCCCCTGCGCGGCACGGCGGCGAGCCCGGCTTTGGCGGGGGGGGAACAAAGGGCTCGCGTGTGCCGCGGCTCCGCACCGCCCCGGGGCGATGTGCGGGGGGAGCCCAAACTTTGCGCCACGCGGTGCCGGGCGGCGAGCGGCGGGGCGGGTTGTTTGTTTCCTTTTCTTTTTTTTTTACTTCTTTTAGCGAACTTGAGGCGGCCCGTCGCCCCGCCGGGGGGGTGGCGGGGTGGGGGCTCTTTGTTCCCGGCCGTAACGGGCCGGGGCGCGGCGCTGCCCCCGCGCCACGCGGTGCCGGGCGGGAAGCTGCCGGGACGCGGCTCCTCGGGGCCGGCCTCGTCTGCCTTCCCCCTAAAGCGGAGGGGCTCTGAGGGACCTGCCGGACCTGCCGGCGGCTCGGTCTTGGCGAGCGAGGCCGGACCCTGCCGCCCCCGGCCCCGCAGGCGGCTCCCACCGCCGGGATCGGGCGCCCCGCACGCAGCCGGGCCCCGCCAGGCGGCTCTCTGCTCCTCCCCGCTCGCTGGCACTCCTCGGGACCCGAATTACTTCGCTAATTATTTTAATTGCGAAAAAGTTTGGAGCTGCGCCCCGTCGCGGGAGCGCGGTTCCAGCTCAGGGTGCTGCCACCGTCCCCACGTGCGTGGGGAGAGACGTGTCTGGAGCCAGACCTGAGGAGCTCTGTGTCTGCTGACAGCCACCGAGACGCCTCCGTGCACGCTTGAGCAGGCGAAGCAGGAGCGTGGCGGCTCCCCGGCAAACCCCTTCACTGCCATGTGCTTCCTTCCCAAGGTGGGACTGCTCGTCACCAGGGCACGTGCTGTGGAAAACCCCGGCTCCCCCGCCTGCACGTGGCCGGGCTCGCTGTGCAGTGCGGTTTTCTTAGAGGGGGGGAAAAGAAAAGATTACGAGAACCCCGCGGCACAGGGGCAGGCACTGGGCTGGCAGTCTTCCTGCTGACACCAGTGGACACAGCTCCTTTGGCACTCGGGTGAATCGCAGCTTTGCGGAGATGTGCAGCCCGTGGCAGTGAATCAGTGAGAAACGAGTCACGGGGTGTTCGCACACACCTACAGGCACGCAGCTCCTGCCGGAGGTAGGTGGGATTGAGTTCAGAGCCTCTAGGAGAAATTCCTCCTCGCTCCTCTCCCAGCCAGGGGATCCTCAGAGAGGAGCTAACTGCCTGCGTTCGCAGTCCTCCCTTTCGAGAGAAAACATCCCTGGCTGCTTGGGAGAAGAGAATGCTAAGAGCTGATAAATTCAGCCAGATGAAAAATGACCAAACAGCGTTAGAACTGTGGTGGTTTGTTGCCTTGCCCCCGCTGAACAGCTCTCTTTCTGTGTCACCAAACTGTCTGCTTTGCGTTCATCCTTAACACTTGGTGGCTTGTACCAGCTCTTTCACGGTGGGATGAGCGACGTGCGCAGTCCCACTTCACAACCAAATTCTGCTTCAGACTTGCACCTCTTGTGGCATTTGGTTTTTAGCAGAAAGAAGAAGCCAGGGAGCTGGGCCTTGAAACTGAGTGGTTAGGCAGAATGCAGGGGCGGGACTCCATTTCGTGAGTCAAGCTCGTGAATTTCTGTAGAATGTGCTCGGTCCAAAGTCCGAGTGAAATGACCGCTACTGTTACTTAAAGACATGGAAGTGCGGCCTTCTTGGTGAAGTTACTTCAACTATTTTGCCAAATAACTACTTCTCCCATTGGAGTCCCATCAGGTACCTTACCATCTCTAAATATATACATATAAAATAAAATAGTAGCTGTTCGGTGATCTCAAGTGTCTGTGATGCTTTTCCAGTAGCAGGTGGTTGCAGACAGCATCATAACAGCTGCAGTGTCTGTGCTCAGATAAGCATCACAGACTGAGCTCTGGCAGGCAGCTCGCTTGAGAACATCTCAGGTTTTCCTTGCAGGGCTCCTGATTGGGCCGAGTGAGGTTTTAGTTATGCAACAGGAGTTTCAGAGGGGAAGTCCTCTTTCAAGATGGAATGTCTGCAGGTGGGACAGGTTTGGGATTTCTTTTTTTCCCTATGCAAATCTTACTGATTACTGTTTTCATGCTTTGGCCTATCCCTTCTGGAGCACTAACCGCATAGAAGTTTGCAGGAACGCCCAAGTGGCTTAGCCTTTAGCTTTTCTCCTTTGTCTAAAGGGGTTAGGTTCTTATTTCTCACTGAAGATGAGTAGGGCTGTAGGCTCCTTGCAGCTTGACGACTGCAGACTTCACTCAGGACAGCTTGTGACCCAGCCACAATGCGGTCCGGTCTTAAGGGAAGGAAACATCCCTTCCGATTTTGCTGCATGGTCTGGTAGCTGCTGCTGGCTGCATCTGGTATGTGAAGATTTCACTGCAGCACTGAATGTACAACAGTAGCTGCAGACAACTACCAGCAAAACAGCTAGCTTACTTATTTTGGCAGAGGAAAGATTCCTGAAGATGTAGTTTGACCTTTTACTGTTCTCACTCAGCTCATCAAGCGAAAAACTCCATGGGATGCCATTTCATTCTGGTGTAGCAGTGGCCAAACACAACTTTCCTCCAAATAAAGTTGTTTTGGGTGAAGAGAAAGGGGTCATGAAGAATGTACAGTACATGAAATTCTGTAGTTGTGGTTGCTGGAAGGTAGTCACTGAGCTATAAGGACAGATGTCAACTGAAAAAGAAGTCTGAACACTGAAGTTACGCTTTCAAATTTCAGTCAGCTTGACCTCTGCCTTGGAGCATTCTGTCTTTATGCATGTTAAAATATGTTTCTGCGGTCCAATTTTAACTATTCTAAAGTTTCTTTTTGGACCATGTAAACTCAGGGGGAGGTATGTTTACATTGAGTCTCTGATACGGCTCAGCTCCTCTGCTGATGTACAGTACTCTGTTCTACAGTTGATTTCTAGAGGGATTGCAGTTTCTTTCAGCAGAGGGACAGGCCCAGGAGTTTATTAGCTAGACAGGCAACTCTGCTTCTGGCTCCCTAGACAGCTCTAGAAGCACTTTTTGTGCGTGTACATGTGTCTGGGTATGTGAGCTTGCAAATGTAAAAGCCAGAACACTTATAGTCTTTCTGTATTTCATGGTGTTTATCTTTTTCCCTTTAAAATAATAATAATAAAAAAAAACTTTGGCTGTGTTTCTCATTTCTAATTAAATGCTGTAGAGATGAGCATTGTGAAATTGTCCTGACTAGAACTGTCTGCATTGCTATATGTAGGCTAGATCCTAGTTTTCTGTAGTTCAACTTCAGGGAGGCTGTGCCAAGGCTGTTATGTACACGGAAGGGGGAAATGAAATTAATTGCAGGGCTTCTTTTTTTTCTGACAGTACACTGGAAGGTTGCAGGAAAAAGGGAATGATCCAGGCCAGAGTGAGGAGATAGGAAGAGAGAGAAGCATTGAGTAGCAGGATTGGCATCCCTTTGCTCTCCTGTAACCTGGGGGAATGTTTCTCTTTCAGCTTCACAAGGAGCAGGTGAACATGTGCCTTCTGACCAGCCTGATAATTGTGTTACAAAGGGAGATGTGCCTGCCCTCTAGGAATTCCTTCCTTTCTATTATAAGACTTATCTTTCTTCTTGGGGGATCATAAAGAATGGAGAAGGAATCTGGAAGGGCAAATGAAAGTGGCTCAGCTTTTCTTAGTACTCTGAAAAGTTCAGAAGTTCTTCCCTAACTTGAAAACTTAATGAGCATCTGAAGCAATACCTTTTAATTTAGATCATCAAATTAAATTTTGCAAAGAAAACTTGAGTCCCGATTTCTAGTCCTGACAGGCAACGAAAGCATGAAACAATTCTCACACGCATGATACATGCTGCCTTGTAGCAGCCTTTCACAAATGCATTAAGCAGGGTGTGTTTTTTCTTCCTCACCTACTCTGCTGTTCTCTGCTTGACTCAGAGTTCTCCTCTCTTCTAAAAGTGAGAAGGCAGAGGCATGGAGAGAACTCGTTCCTTCAGTTCAAGTTGCTAAAGCAGTTGTTTAAAGCAGGACTTGGGGGATAAGCAGCTTTTACTTTTACAGGTAGACCAGGCAAGAGGAGCGCTTTCTCCCTGACTTAAGGGAATAGTGCTCCTTACACATACGTAAATCTCCATTTCTGCAGAATGACAAACATGCTTCACTAGGATTTGGTTTGTTTTTGTTGTTTTGTTTTGTTGTGTTTTTTTTCTGGTAAGTGGTCCCTTTAACTTCTGTGCAGCTGTTGATTTAAAAGACTTTATATATTTAAAATAGTCTTGCCAAATTTAAGCAAGTTATCTTGTGCAGTGCTTTTAACTTCTGTAGAGCTGCATTCCTACCCACCACCTTTTTATCTGCCCCAAATTTTACATGGTTAAGCTTCCACAGCTCAGATTCAGGCATTGCAGTGGCAGGCAAGCTACGTTGCATTACAACAGCTGACAGATCTAACTCCCTGGTTTTAATTTGAGATGTAAATTGCAAATCTTTCAGGTTAAACCTTTTAAATGGCCCAGTCACATGTACTTGTAACTACACTTAAGTCTATAGAAAAGTAGTGCCAGCTTGAGCACTAGACACGATTATGGTTTAGAGTGGAAGCTGAGACAGAGTGCTTCAGTTTAGCAGCACCTCTAGAGCCAAATGCAGTCTGCATTAGTTATTAAACTTTCCAGAGTATTTAGTGTATAATGGTAAAATGTGTAACTGGATGGACGCCTTCCATTTATAACCGCACTTCGATGCAGTTGTCAGAGAAATCTGTTTTACTTGTGGTTTTGCTACTAACTTTTCCCCATTCAGGCATGATATATGGTAATACCGTTGCTGACCATTCATCAAGTGGGAAACAGATGGCACTAGTTTCCCTTCTATTGAAAGACGGTGTTGAAAGGCTGCTCCTGTGAGAATGGCAGCAACGATGCAAAACAAAATATTTTCAGAATGTACGTGTCTGATGCCAGCCTTTGCCAGAACATTGATTGTAAAACATGCATCTTACTCTGCTGTGGTATAAATAGCAGCTGGTGACAGAGATCCTCTCATCGGTGTCCATGTTCCTGGGAGAAACTGGATTAAACATTGAATCAAACTGTTGAGTTCAGTTCTATGTCTTGCCCTGTAGCAGTCGAGGTGTTCTTGCTGCTTAAGTTTTGTAGCTCTGAACATTATGCCCACAGTTAGTCCTTGGCTTTCTAAAGAAGAGCACCAGACCACAGACTAAGGTAGTCAAACAATCTAAAATCGCTGGGAGCTGGAAACTCCCAGATGAACATACTGTTGGATCTCAAGAGGCTTGTTAAACACAGTATCCTCAAGATACACTCTCCTTTGAAGGGGTACGCTGGATGCTAAGAAATAAAATACATATTCTAAGTGTATGCCTAGACACTCCTTTGTTTATTTGTCTTGACAGTCCAGGGATATGAACCTGATTCAGCGGAGCATTCATAATAAGTGCTCCTGAAAACATCCAAGCAGAGAATAGTGTCTAACCTTCCCTCAGCAAACTCACTCAGCCTGCATCTAGCCTGACACCTTCTTTTGCTTACTGCAGCTGCTCCTGCCCTCCAGGCCACTGCTGTGCTAATAGAGGGAGCAGCAGCAAGTCTTGTAGGAAGCCTGGCAGCATTTGGGGTGACACTGCTGGAGATGGGTGCAAGTGAGCCTTAGGAGAGCGCAGCTTCAGGTGAGCTTGTGCTGCAAATGTGCACAAAGAAGAAAAGAGTGCAGTGCTTCAAACCTGTGGCAAAAAGGGAAGACTTGTCCCCTCTTCCACCTGTCTCTTCAGCCTGGAGGATCTCTGTAGCGTTCAGTTTGTGCAAGCCCCTTGCCTTCAACACGCTTTGCACAAGTTGTCTGGGGGTGACTCGTGTCTTTATGTGCTTGTGTAGCAGTAATTGCAAGGAGACAGAGCATCAGTGGGCACCCAGCGGTATTGTGTTATGAAATGTAAACATGTACGCTTTCAGCTAAGTACGGGTTCCTTGTCGTAGTAGATTTTGTGTGAGACTGTTGACCAACAATACTAGATAAAACATTGAATTTTGTTTTTCTTTGGAGCCTGGGAACCTTGGGTGTTTGTGTTGCAGTGCCGCCGTGTTCTGATTTTCTCCTGCAGGGCAGGGGTGTTGCTGGGAGTAATTCCACCTCCGTGTGGAGGACTGTGTCCAGGCCTGGGTGGTTTATTAACTGTTGCTGTGATCCTGTAAAAATGTAGAGGAACTCTTTCTCCATGTGTAACCTCTGTCAGTAACGTAAGCGTGATGCTAAGCATGGTTGTTTTGTGAAAGCAAGTTTTCAACCTCAGCCAGCCCCGCTTTTCAGATTTTTTATTGCTGTAACAAAGAGGCAAGTCTTGATGCTGCAGACCGGAGATTTCAGGTTAATTTTCTCCATCTCTGTCCCTCCCTTGCCTTCCTGCAGGCGCAGATGTGGGGACAGACCCTTGTGCACGTGCATTCACCAGTAAGAAAAGTTGGTTTTACTGGGGCATGGCAGAGGTGGATCAGTTGATGTTTGTGGTAGGGAGAGGTTGAGATTTTTTGTTAGCTTCTATGAGACCTGACTCTTGTTAGGGGAAGGGGGAAAGTTGTGTGCTATTTGCATGGCTCCATCTTTTAGTGTTTAAAAGCAGAAGTTCTCAGCAGTGGAAGCCTGTTCTCAGCTTCCTGTCACCAGTGGGCTGTCTCCTGAGCAGCTGGCACGTGGTGACAAGCGGCAGAGGTTTGCTCTGCCATGGGGTTTTTGGGGCAGACCTCGCACCGCAGTCTGTCAGGAGAGAGCCCTTCTGGGAGCAGTCCCTGCATGGCCATGGCATAAACGCGCTATAAATCTTGGTCCAGCAAGCACTCTGTGTGCATCAAGGCCCAGCGCCAGAAAAGCACCCACTTCGCTCAGTTATGTTTGTCGGAGCGCTTTGGGGGCTCTGTGGCGCTCAGTTATGTTTCCTGACGCACTTTGGGAGCTCTGTGCCGCCTTCACACTGGGCCTGAAGGAAGGGAGTCTGCACCAGGGGGCAACTGGGCCCTGCGGAGCGGTGGTGGAGGGGAGGCCTCTCCTTGCCCGGGCAGCGGGGTGCCCTTCATGGAGGGTGTGTGGAGCCAGGAGGCAGCCAAGTCGGGCTGCTCGCCCGCGCCCTGCCATGGAGGAGCACTGCCGGTTGCCGTGCTCCAGACGCAGCCGCTGCGGGCAAGGTGGGACTCCACCCTGCCGCTTTCAGAGCGGCTTTTCAGGTATGTCTGCCCCACAGCCTAGAGGTATGGCTGCAGCTCGTTTGAAGCGACTCCTACTCGCTTTCAGCAAGGCTTGGCGGGAGGGCGGGGGTTCCAGCGAAGGCGATGACAGCCCCGTTGTTGTGACACCCGGGGTTCAGCCGCCGCTATGCACCCAGGGGCCTGAGCAGGTTGGCACGGCTCGTCCTGCCGCCCGCTGTGCCGCAGGTACGTGTGCGGCTTTCCTGAGCCACGTCGGCTGCGTTCATGCCTCTGGGTTGTGCTGTTGTAGAGGTGCCCTTGGAGGAGAACTGCGTAGTCGGTGCCCTTGTCGTGAGTCCTGGCTGGGTAGTGCTTGATATTCCAGCTGTTGTTCACTTTCATGAAATAATAAAGTGTTTAGGTCTATCTGCTGTTCTGAGGCAATGCGAGAGACCAGTCACCTAATCTGTTGGTTCCCCATCCTGAATTACAGTCTAGTGTTGGTTTGCCTGGTGAATTGCGCAGGTTTTTCTCTCAGTATCTAGAATTGATAAGTAACAGCAGTTCCTGTTTGTTTCCACAGGCTACAGCTGGGAGGAAAAGATGTTTGGCTTTCATAAACCGAAGATGTATCGGAGTATAGAGGGCTGCTGTATTTGCAGAGCTAAATCTTCCAGTTCCCGTTTCACTGACAGTAAACGCTACGAAAAGGATTTTCAGAACTGTTTTGGGTAAGATTCTTCCTCTAGTCACCGCTGCAGCCAGCCGGGGTGTTGGTCTCCAAGCAGTCTCTGACGCACAGTAGATGACAGCAGTGACAGGTCTGGCTGATGCCTCCTCTCCCTTGCACCACGTGCAGTGATCTAGTCGTGTTCCTTAAATCCCTGCACGAGGTGGTAGGCAGCACAGATCCTTGGAGGTTTTTGCTCATTCTGGAGATTCGATGACGTTAGACAAAGCTTCTACCTTGTTTCAGGGATTGATGCTGTTGTTCAAATAGTGCCTACCGATATGTTATTAAAACTCCTCATTGGAAACCCCTTCTGGTGAGAAGTAAGAATCAACTAACCAACTTTCCAATTAGGTGAAGTTGCACATAATGATGCTCGAAAGCACTGATAAGCAAAACTGTCAAAAGCACTGATAAGCAAAACTGTAAATATCAGTGATTTCTTATACCAGCTGCTGTGATCTCTCTAACTTTTTCAAACATTGGTGTTTTGTCTAAATCTGTGTCAGTGAATTGTCAACAAGGCAAATTCTTCTGTGATAGCCTGTAATTATTTTTTTACTTTGTTTATTTTGAAATTTTTGTGGAGCAATAAAAAAATTTCTACTGTTTATGCGGTAGTTTTCCATGAAATTTTTCTCCCAGGAAAAATGTCTGTTGTTGACATTTTCTACTTTTCTCTTTCCGGTCTTGTTGGATTAACTCATCAAAATCTTAGGCCAAAGTGGAACTTACGTATATCATATTTTTTTAAAAAAAAGTGTATCAGTATTGCTGCTCTTGTCTCCAGTGTTTAGCTTTGTGTGTGTAAATCTCTGCATCTTTGAGTCTTTACCTCCTTTCTCGTTCTCTCTTTTCACTACCCCCTCTTCTAGAAACGCTCCTTTCACACAGTTTTATAGTGCTTTGTGTTGACCATGGGTTTTTGTTCATAAATCTGATACTGACAGTTTTCGTTGTCATATTTCTTAGCTGCTGTCCTTGGCAGTGGAAAGACTGTGTGAAGGCCCATTGCTTTTTTTATAAACAACAATAAAGAAGCTTACAATATACTGGGGCTTTTGGTCTTGTGCTATCTGAAATATGTTTGCCAAGGTAAAAATGCAGTCTTAACACTGAGCAAATAAGGGCTTATCTGAGCCTGCCCCATTCATCTATAAATGCTTCAAAGTCCTCTCATTTAAATGGCTGGAAAACTCTGCCATGTATCCCCTTTATATTTCTTCTGCAGGTTAGCTGTAGGGATGATTTCTGAAGAAAGCTTGTTAGAAGGGAGCAAGTATTGCTGTTGTTCCAGTGACTACTGTTTCTGAAACATTATCCTACACGTATGCAGCAGTGTGTTAGATGGTATTTGTTACTCATCCTTGAAAGCTCTGTGAGAAAGCTAAGAGCTGAATAAGCTTTTGTCAGATCTGAGTTCTGTTCCCCAACGTACATTCAAGGAATATAATTATTCTCCCTCCCTCTCCAATCAAATCAACCCAACCACTGAAGCTGTTGTTTAAAACAAAACAAAAAAATAGAAGGTAATGCGGCTGGGTTTTAGCACCCCTCTGGAAGCAGATTACAATGCCTTTTTTTTCTATGTGGAAGTGTGTTACCTGAAAGTGAGACCTGGTCTTCAGATGGAAATGTTGAGCCCCCAGATTAATTGTCATGCCTGAAAAACAGAACTTGAGAACTCTTCTTTTTCTTACACTTTTTGCTCTGTTATCAAATTATTATCTTTATTATTAACTGTTACCAAGTAACTTTTGCTTTTTTTTTTTTTTTTTGCCAGGCTCCACGAGGCCCGCTCAGGAGATATTTGCAATGCATGTGTGCTTTTGGTGAAAAGGTGGAAAAAATTGCCAGCAGGATCCAAAAAAAACTGGAATCATGTTAGTTGACTATCTATTTCTCCCCTACCCCAAAGCTAACTTGTCTTCTACTTTAGTCCTTCCTGTGGCTGGGAAGGTGGGGAAGTGGGGCACTGGCAAGGTTTGGGGGTTTGCTGTTTCACCCACACTCTCTGCCCGCTCCCAGCATCTCTAAAACCTGCCTGGGATATTTGCTGTTACATTACTTTTATATGTCTTTGGTTAGCATACGTGCAAATTGCAATTGTGTAAGCCCTGGATGGAGCCACAGACTAACCTACCTTGTAATTCCTTGTTTTCACGAGCTCATAACTTTGTCCAGAAGTCTCTTATGACACTCAAAACATTTCAGAATTGGCCTCTGTCCAAAATTGGTCGCTCTTTTTTCTTTTAATAGTTTGAACAAGCAAGGTGACTTGCTCAAGCAACACATAAATCAATGTGGTTTAGTCAGATAATTAAAGACTAATATCTCGCAGCTATTCCTACTCATATATTTTGTTTTGATATATCTAATTTGGTTTGGGCCTAGGGCTGGGAAGATGATCGGAATTCTTTGCGTATGTTATAATATTTATTCAGGAAGCCTTGGTGATAATGGCAGCCAGAACTATGGTTATTACTAGCATTAGCTTTTTATTCAGAAGTTAAATTTATGATTTAAAAACAAAAAGTCCAGGGAAAATGCTGGCAGTCACTTTTAACTGAATCTCTGTTGGCTTAATCGTTGCCTACTAAACTGAATCTGTCAAAATAGGAAGAAGGAATAAGTTGAACTGAATGTGCTTTTTAAACTGTTTTTGCCTTCTTATCCTATAGACGCACGTCTTAGAAACCAGATGTAAGTGAAACATAAGAGTGTCAGTGCACACAATTGCCCTAGTTTAACTAAGCTGTTTCTGATCATCTTCAGCTAAATCAGTGCGGGTACCTTGACTAAGGCAGCGTCTGGGCATGATGCAGAAGTATTATGTGTGCATTTTCTGTGTTGTAGGTGGTAGATGCCAGGGCTGGACCCAGTCTGAAAACAACACTGAAACCAAAGAAAATGAAAACTCTCTCTGGAAGCAGAATAAAGAGCAATCAAATCAGCAAGCTGCAAAAGGAATTCAAGCGGCACAGTAAGTAAATCCAAACACATTTTGATAATAAAACTGAGGCCTCCCCTTAAATAGCTTATTGTGAACTGGCCAAGCTGAGTCGCTTTCTAGATTCAGTTATGCTCTCACATTTAGGTGCTCTCTGTTTCCATAAACTCTCATTCTCTGTGTGCTTGGGGAGAGGGGGAAGTGAAGAGGAGGAGAGCTTGTGTGTGGGGCAGGTGCCTGACAGAGCTGGGTTGTGTTGGGTGGGCAGGTGGCACAGGGAGCTTAGAGGCAGTGGGGAGCAGGGAGCTTGGCTGGGAGGTGTAGATTACATCCCATGCCTAAACAACACATTTCCAGGAAAAACTTTGCTCTCGTTTGACCATCTTCAGCTCTCCCCAAGAGAGGCTAATCTGCCGATACCACCCACTATCAGTCTTTTTCTTCCATGTAGGCTTTAAGCCTAGGCTTTCTATTTAGCCTACATTTCCTCCCACCCATAAGTTCTTGCCATGTTTCCTCTGTACAGTTTCCTCACACCTTCCTCTGCCAGTCTTCGTGATTTCTTTCCACTAGCACTTAGGCTCTTCAAATAGATTTGGATTCATAGCTTCCTAACAAAGCCATCTGCCGGTAATGCTCTAAGTATGTCTGTAACTTAGGTTTTTCCTCTAAAGCAAGCATTCCACCTTCTTAACTGTTGCTGTATTGGTCTTATCTCTGTTTTGGTTATCCTACCTGACCTGAAAGAAGAGCTTTAAGGAGAGGCCCAGGCCCAAAGATCTTTTATCTCCTCATCCAACATAATGCAATAAGAATTAACTACGTCACTGTAGGTGCAAGGAGAGTGGGCGGGGGGAGGGAAGCTAGGCTAGTAGCCCTTCTATTTAGGTGTGCATCTGCATACCTAAACTCCACAGCTCATAGTCTTGATCCAGCTAGAACTTAACACTACCTAATCCATTGCACTAATGGGAAGAGCTTTGCAGAATTTTAACAGAAATGGGAAGAAAGGATCTTCTTGAAATGGGCAGGGGCAAGTGGGAAAAGTGTCAATTACAAAAGTCCTTCTCTCTGGTCCCAATCTGTATGTTAACTTTCAAAAGTGAGGGAAAGGATGAGTTTCTGGATGAGTGTTCTGATTATTGTGTTTATTCCCCCTTGCTACAGACTCTGATGCCCACAGCACCACTTCAAGTGCCTCCCCAGCTCAGTCACCCTGCTACAGTAACCAGTCTGATGAGGGCTCTGACATGGAGATGAGTGCTGGGTCCAGCAGAACACCAGTTTTCTCCTTTCTAGATCTCACGTACTGGAAAAGGTAAAAATGCAACAGAACATGTACTCTGTGCACACAGCAATTTGTTTCACGTTCAGTGCTTGAGTCTGCTTCCTTGTAGGGTGCTGCAGCTGACCTTGTTTCAGTGGTATCATTTAAGTCACTGAGAGTTACAGATTGCATGTCTTTCATTGGAAATGAATGCTGTGTGTTCAAGGCATTTTTCCCTATCTCCCCCCAGTTCCCTAAATACTAATACGTTTGTTGGAGAAATGTTTTTCCGTTTTTGGGAGTAACAGATAACATTGCTGATTTTAGTTATCTTGTCTTAAAACTGTAGACGTGATGTTATCACGTACATAGGTGCTCTTAGCAAAACATGACCTGTGATGGTAGTCAGAAAAGTGGGAGGAAAACCACAAGAGTTTCTGGGAGCTGACAGGTTTATCTTTATTACTTGTTGTGACACACTAATCCCTTGTTCAGCTAATTGCTGTATTGAAATTGTTGTGACTTTGCTGCCTCCTCTCATAGTGTGTGTAAGTGCATTTTTGTCAAGGTTAGTTCAGATGGCTGTGTATCTGAAATTTCTCTAGGAAGCGAAACAGGAGACTTAGTTTTGTATAGGAATGGTTTATTGTTTTATTTTCTTCCCCAAAGTGATGTTGTGGATTTAGACATAGACTTGTTTTTTTCCTTTCTGAGCAAGCTTGTCCCTTCTATCCTAGCCAAACAATGCTGGAGGCTCAAAGAAGTAGTTTCCTGAGCCAAACTGATTTTTTTTTTCTTGCATTTCTGTAACTTCTGTATGTTCTAAACATATAAGTTATCTGCATCTCTCCTTGTTGTTTCTTCCAGGCAAAAGGTCTGCTGTGGAATTATTTACAAAGGGCGTTTTGGGGAAGTCCTCATAGACACTCATCTCTTCAAACCTTGCTGTAGCAATAAAAAGTCTGTCACCGAGAAGCCAGAACAAGAAGGACCACAATCTCCAGCAATCTCCACCCAAGAGGAGTGGTGACTTCTTCAGAGAGCTGGGGAAGGTTATACAGATCCTCTTATTCTCTGGAAAAATACTAGAAAAGTGACTGTTCACATTGGACACCTGCTATGCTGCCAAAAGACTATTCCCTAGAACTGTTTTGGGTTTTACTGCTACAATTCCGCAAACTCTGAAGCCAGTTTGTATCCTTTCAGAAAGACTGTACATAATATTTAAGATGCTATGGAACACTTAGCAAAGCTGAATGCTGCTGCAAGGTTGTCCCTCTAATCCTTCCCCCCCCCCTTGTGACAAATGAACCTGAGGATGGGGTTTTGTATATTAAAGTATATGTAGTTCATGTTTCTGTATTGAAAGAAGCAGTGGTTGTAAGGCATTTTTTTAAGGTTGGTTGGTAACCTCCCTTGAATTCCGAAGAAAATATTTCATTCTTAGACATGGATGAGTCAATAAGATAAACTAATGCATAGAAATGTTATAAGTCACCTCTCTAGTTATATAAATATATATTTTTAAAGGTGTGGAGATCTCACCCTATACTACTGACATTGTAACAAAGACAAATATTTAATCTCTCCTAAGTGACACAGACTGTTAGCTGCAGACATCTCTACTGTAAGTGACAGTTATCTGAGAGCCTCCCCGCATAAGATCCTCCTAGGAAGGGGTAGGAGTGCTCCCTTCCTTAGCTCAGGAGGAGTATTTGCCTAAGAATTGAACACGGTGAAATGGGAGGCTGTTTTTATTTTAACCTAGCAGCAGACACTCGACTTCGTGCAGTAACTGACTGGTGATTAGAGGTGGACCAAGAAAACAACCCGATGCCCAAGTTAGGTATAGATGATGGCCAAGACCAAATAACTGCTTTCTGTAGGCTCAGCGCAGCTGAAATGTGACCACAAACCAGACTTCTTGCTGGTTTCAGACCTGACACAGAACCAAGCCCCTTGCTAAGCTAAAGTCAGGCTCTGGTCCAGGGACACAATTGGATTCCAGCATGGGGCTTGGATTCACGATGCCTGTTTTGGAGCTCTTCCCCTGCAGCACTTTGTTGTTGTTGTTAAGTGACCAGCAGATTGAGGCTTTTATGAATACTGGACTTATGCAAATATGAAGACTTCTGTTAGGAATGGTGCTGTGCTGAATAGAGGTGGCTGTTTGCATACATGATCAAAAGATAGTATTTTCTACACAGATTCCCAGTTAAAGTTGTGTGCAAACTGTTGCAACACTCCTTGAAACTCCACTTTGCCTTTAGGGTGAAAGCAGCTTCCTTGGAAGAGTGTGCTGCAGTTGTAGCTCCCAGTTGATTCATGTTCCTTTTATGAAGGTTTAAGTTGTTTAACTTGGGAATTATGCTTTTTTTTTGTTTGGGGGGGGAGGGAGGGATGGGATTTTCTTGTTATTACTTTCTTGGGATATTCTGCAATGAACTGCTACAAGCTTTCCTTTTTCTGTGAGTCATCAGCATAATACTTTGGTGGGTAGGGCTTAGGACTGGATTTCCATGTAATCTCACTTCCTGAAATGGGAATGGTTAGCAAGTGAAAATATAGTTAAGGAAAGATATGCAGGTTTAAAGAGGAGCCTCCACCCTCAAAACTGCTTTTTTTTTTTCTTTTTCTGCCTTCTGTTGGATAGGCCAACCTCTGGGGAGAACATCAGAGGAAGGCTTTGACTTATCACAGCCTTACAGCTTATAGCTTTCATTGATTTTACTTTGTTTTTCCTAAACTCTGAGATTCTGCAGGGAGGACAAAGCTAAGTACCTTGCTTTCATCTGCAACCAAATAAATGGATTCTTGCTTGTATAACTGCTTAACTAGGTTGGTCGTGTCTAATAAGGGCTTGAGCAAGAGTCCTAGCTATTTTTGCAGACACGTGCTTCTATTGGAGTTTGTGTTTTCAGCATCAATAATTCTGTACACCTAAGGCTGCAGTATTGGTGGTAGGATGTGCTCTGATATGGATCATCTCTTCTGTATTTATTTATTTATTGCTAGATTTCAACCGCCGACTGCTTCCCCTACTCCCTCCCACCTCTTCCATTCCCAGTAGTAATGCAAAACGAACTGTATGTAGTCATGCACTTTGTATTAATGTATTAGAAATCTATGGAACCTGTTTTGTACTTTTATACTGTTCAGACACTTGTAATCCAGACTTTTTTACTAGGGTAATAAATAAATTTAGAGTTATTTAGAAAATAAACATCTGTTTCAGCTGTCCATTTAATAAGGCTTAGTGTTTGAACCAGCTCATGCAATCTGTGTTCCTATTTGAACAAGAGTTCAAGACTTTATTTTTTGGAGGAGGAGGAGGGAAGCAAAATAATTCTCTTCTTTGAAACAAGTTCTTTTCTATTTAATTTGGGAAGAGGAGCAGAGCAAGGGGAGGATATAGTGCTTATTGTGGCAGACAGCAGTCTCAGGGCAGAATTTTCCAGCTTTCCCTTAGTGCCGTGTGTGTGTAATAGCCCTTCCTTTACTGGAATGGGTGGTGCTGAAATTTGGTATTCCTGGGGCCTTTGATGTCTGATAGCTCACCAGCATCCAGCAAAGGCCAAATGAAGAAACAGCATTAAAAATTTGGTGCTGACAGCATGTGGAAACATCCCTTTCCAGATCCAGCTGAGGCAGTGGAAGAGACAAGTGCTCCTGTACTGAGCTGCAGCCTGGAGTGTTTCTTCCCACGACAGGCGTAGTCAGCTGGGATCCGCTCCAGCAGGCTGGTGGGAACGAGGTCTCTGGCAGGAGATGGCAGTGAGTAACTGCGTTTAGAAGACGAGGCTATTCCCTGACAGTGGAGAAAACCTTAAGCATAGTGGTATACTGCAATACTGCAAGAGACTATTTCAGACTTTAGTGGAGAGCTTGATTTATTCCTGCTGATATATTAGCCTTTTACTATAAACTGAGCAAAACAATATCCAGAGGTTCATGTAGAAACAAATAAATTGGGTGAAAGTTCTGCGTAGACTGCACAACAGTAATGTGATTTTAGCGTGACAGGATCTACTTTGCTCATATATTATCTTCTGCAGACACATGTAAAATGTGTGTATCCCACTACTTGCAATGCTCACCGTTTTTCAAATGATTTTTTCTCTTTTTCTATTGCTGCTCCACTCTTGGGGCTGATGAGGTGTCAGCTAGCCCTAGTGTGTTGAAAACACCAGTTTCAGTGGAGGGGGTACTCTGTATGAAGCAGATAACCTCATGGAAGACTACACCTGTGGAAGAGAAAGCTGCTCCTATGGAACAATGGGGAGAAAAGACTCCTTGAGAGCAATGTGGAGTGAGAACAGATGGCAAAATCCTGGCTCAAGCTCTCCTGTGCTTCACCTGGATCAGCTGTCTCAATGACAACTGTGGCATCTGCTAAGCATCTGCTAAAATACTGGCCCACTGCAAAGGTGCTTTACAGAGGATTGTATTATGCCTACTTGAAAGATGAGGAAAAGGAGGCATGTGTGACCAGAAAGTATCTTGCTGGAAGTCACCAGTGAACCAGCAGCAGACCCCAGATATCCAAAGCCTCAGTTCAGTGCTCTGTACTGCTGGTAAAGCACGGTGGCAGATGGTTTTTGCATGGTGCTGCATGGAGATCAATTTTATTCTGGTCTGTACAATGTGACCATTTCTTTTCCTGTTTAACTTCTGCAACACTGAGTCTATAACATCCTTTCTGAGTAGAGTGGGTGGCATCCACCCCAGTCAATAAACAGTTGCAACTCTTCTAATCTGAAGCTGTACAAAAATTTAGTTTCAATGTAACACAGGAAAAAGGGAAGGTCCTACTAAATGGCACTAAACAGTGTATAATGTCATCATTCAGGCTATGTAGGTGAGGTCTAAGAGCAGAACCACTGTGTATTCTGCAGACTTGGCCCATGATTGCCACTACCACAGAGACAGGTCACTTTCGGCTCTTGTTTTCCGTTTCTTTCCCATGGAAATCTGGCCACAAGGGGCAAGGGAGCATGTGTCCAGGTCTCTTCTTTCAGGCACAGCTGGGACACTGGAAGTGACACCTAGCAAAAATCTCCTGGCTTCCTGCATATGAACATAGGCTGCAGCGAATAAAAGCAAAATGTATATTCCCTTGCAGGATAACTGTATATATGATTTGCAGTTGTTAAGGAATCTATGTCCCCATGGTTACAATGGGCACCAGGTACCAAACCTGGCCCTTTCAGCAAGCACCCCTTTGCTGTTTGGAGGAGAGATTTCAGCCAGTATTTGTGTTGGAAAGTTCACATTGGGTTGACCTGCAGTGGCTTTGCATTCTGTGGGGGCAGAAAAGGCAAGTTGTACCGATAGGGGCCTAGGGAGGAGAGAAGTGACATATTGTGGGGAAAAACGTGGCATGTAGAACTTGGGCACTTCTAAATCCTGAACGTATCTGAAGGGAACGTGACACTAAAACTTCACACCGTTTATGACAAGGAATTTTGTGTTTGTTTTTTTTTTTTTCTCTTATTTGGATGATATTTCCTGGTGTATCAGGGTGATGTTATTGCTACAGGAGGCTGGCGCAGGCTGGGAAGGAACAGCCGGTGTGGGTGCACTGAGCCTTCAGGCAGGCCACTGAGCCTTGATCACGCTCACACCTTGCACCCACAGTTGTCTGTAAGCTTTTCTGCTCTGCTGAGGCTATTTCAAGGTCTCTTGGCCTCGGCGGGCCTCGAAATCATGTCCTTTCCGTGCCACGAACAATTTCCTCCTGGCAAAGCCGCCAGCGGGCACCACCCTGGGCATCACCCATCACTCGCACACCGAGTACGTGACCGCCGGCCGCTGGGATCGCACCGGGAGCGCCACCGCGGCGGCTGCCGCTCGGGAGCTCCCCGGGCTGAGGGGCGGTGAGGGAAGGGGCGGTGAAGGGGGCGCCTCCCGCCGCCAGGGGCCGCAGCGCGGCGGGGCGAGGCCGCGCCCTCACCGCCCGGCCCTGCACCGCCCGGAGCCGCCGCCGCTGCCGCCGTGAGATGGCGGCCCGGCCCGGCCCTGCCCGGCCCGGCCCGGCCCGGCCCTGCCCTGCCCCGCCCCGCCCCGGCACGGCCCAGGCCGACTGCTCACAGGACTTCGGGTTTTCTGTGGAAAGCGGAAATCTGTGGGTTCCCGCTTCGGCAGGCAGACGCCACACAGTGCTTAACGCGTAACACTCTTTCCCCCGGCATCTTTTGGAAGCGTCCTGCTAGGAGCAAGCTTTTAGTTGTGCCTTCTAGGTCACGGCTCATTTGCTCTTCGGGCTCTGGCAACAGCCAAGTCACCTGCTAGTGACTCTTCGTGCCCCATGTCTGTGGACCATACAGCTCTGCTCCTGAGCCACACAATGCGAGCACAGCCCTCTTGGCCTCCACCTTGCCGCCCTGCCTTCCCTCCTGGCAGTCCGAGCTGGATGGGGCACCTTAGCCCCGCCACCCTAAGAGAAATCGGGTGGTGGGTGCAAGCTGGCAGCCCTGCAGGGAGCCCCTCCGCCAAGCATCTGGATCGTGGGCAAGCAGGTGCTGGTGCTTTCCATCCCAATGATGTGTCACTGAACAAAGAAATAAGAAAATTATATGTATTTTACTGGGAAAACCTGATTTCCTGGGTAGGCTTGTAATCACGTAACGAATCATACCTGTTGTGGGGCATTGAGCACCTGATGGTAGTTTGAAGCCAGCCAGGAAAACCACCTGCCAGGCGGGGCTGGCAGTTACAGAAAGAAGAGCTTTGTTGCCGGTAGCTCTTTCTTACTGACCAGGTTAAGGAAAGTATGTAAGAGTAAAAAGACCACATGCCAAACTCTGAAGAAGAGAGGTAGGGAAACAGAGGTAGAACATCTTGTAGGTACCAGTAGCTCCTATTTTGCTTGGATGAGTGTGCCTCAGCAAAGCATTTTATCTGTTGCAGTAATCTCTTGCCTGTCAAGAACAGCCACATGGTGTGCTTAAACCCAGGGTAGTTTGAGGGAAATATGGGATTTGGGGCCTGTGGAAGGTGGGGCAGTTTCTGAGGTGGGGAGGCCACACAGAGGAAAAGCAGTAGGCAGCATTTGAGTCTGGTCAGGTGGAGTCTCGGAGCACTTATGTGTCCAAGAGTACCAGCCTGGCTTGCAAAGGCTCGACTGTGGCAATAGGTATTGTCACATGTACACCTGTGACTGCTATTAAGCAGCTCTGACAACAGCTCCAAGGTTATGGGGAAATGCTTCTTTGTCGCCTCAGAGATTTTACCTGATGTTGGCAGAATAAAGTGACTGTTCATGTTCTATATTTGTTTGTATTCTTTTTGTAGAATTAGAATCTTTTTGTAGGCTTTTATTGTGAGCATCATCATGGCTCCAAGCACCTTGACAAGAGGTGAGGAGGGAGCAGAAAGCATTATGAGTTTAGCTAGTGCTCAGCACAGATGAAGGACTGTTCCCAGTTAGCCAGCAGGACTTCAGAAACCACCAGGTGCTGACCAGTAAGTCAGTATCCTCTGACTAACCTATGTGCAGGTGCGTGGAGCAGCAGGCCAGCGAGCCACTGTGCCTCCTCGAGCACGTTCCCTTTGGCCTGGTGTGGTGTGTGTCCTTCAGCCCTCCTATACGCAGTAGGAACTGGAAGGAACACGTTAAGGAGAGATGAGGAGCAGTGCTCCCAACCTGCTGAACAGATTGTGTAAAGCCTGTGTGACAAGGAAGGTAGTGTCCGGATGGGGGATGTTTTCTCTGGATAACTTCAGCTGGCTCTGCTGGCCTGTGTGGTGGATATGGAGCAGGCTCCTCTCACCCCTTCTCCATCTCTCCCTGCCACCCTCCCAGAGCGGTCTCCCACTTCTAGAGGGCAGCTTGAGGCATAGACTGCTTGAAAACACTTTAAGGTGAAGGGGTTACTGTTACTGTTTTATAGGTTACTGTTTTATAGGGAAATGGAGATGTCTATCATTAGATGCCTGCCTTCAGGAATTTGTGTTCAGTGGTGGGTTGTTTTTCCACTATGGCGAGGGAGAGTAAAATTCCAAGCTTCACACCTTCCCTGACACTTTGCTCTGGTGTTGTTCGTTGTCCTTTAAATGACGATTTAGGAAGCAAGATAGGCAAAACAGCTGAAACTCTCCAGACAACATTCTCTATGCCCTCCCCTCCCTGCGGATCCAAAGTCTCCTTCCATTTTTGTTCCCCCTGTCATTTGGGGGGTATCTCTGCCAGGCTGTTACTCTTTTCTGGGTAGCCTTCTCCTTCCCCTAAGCACGGTTCCCTGTAAGCAGTTCAAGAGGTTGGTGCCAATGTAGCACTCTCTGTCCCATTGCTACAATCTAGTTTTTAGTGTGTATGCAACAACAGATAAAAGAATAATACTCAGATTTTTTTTCCATGAAATTTGAGGGACCGGAGGAACTATTAAAAATAATTAAAACTCCCATATTTTTAAGGGCATTATCTCAAATGCCTGAACTGTAGCAAGACTTCTCCCTTGGTGCCTTTACATCTAATTAGGAGGGAGGTAAAAAGTAAGAATCATTAGCATTATTACAGCAGTGCCTGGTAACAACACTTTCATTAAGGACTTTGCAAGTGTTTTTCTGTATACTCTTATTTTCAGGCTACAAAACTCAGCCATGAAGTTCACCTCCTTTCTGACACTATGCACTTAAAGTCTCAGATTCAGCACTCCAGTCAATCAAATCTCTGGTTAAATCAGAATACTAAAAAAATCTCCTACATATTCTAATTTGAATTTGGCTTTCTTTTTTTTAAAGTCTCTGTGGTTTAAAGTACACAGCGTGGTTGAGTGAAATTATTTGTAATGTGCACACTCTACAGGTTTGCAAATTAAATGCAAATGAAATAGCCTGTATATTTGATTTGGTACCTTACATTTTTCTTTTTGCCTTAAAGCAAATCTAATCGTGATGGATGCTGAGGACACACAGCTTCTTTCTTTGAAGATAAGAAAGCCCCTTTAGTAGGGGAAAAGGGTGGATATGGGACAGAGAAGTAAGGGCAAGCACCAAAAAGCCACTGAACAGCTATGGAAGAAAAATTTCTCTAATGAGAAGAATGGGATAATGTTTGCAGCCAGGTGAAAAATCCATTCCAGAGCCAGGGCTCACACATGTTCATAGCTAGAGCTAAACCTTTACTCTGGGAGCAAGTGTTTCTACTTGCATCTCTGAAAAGCTCACAGTGAGGTATCAGCAGTATCCCAAAACAACGATTGTCATGTTCAACGTGTTTTGTTGCATTGCAAAGGAACTAAGAATGACATTAGTTTGTCTAAAGGTAGAGCTCTTTTGCTTCTGGGAGGCAAAAGATTTCTCTGTCAGCAGACAGGAGGCAGGAGTTTAGCCTCATCTGCGTTACGAGCTCTTCATGCGAGACAGGCCATTTGCTGGGCAGGCACTTTTTCCCCTTTGGAAGTCAGCTGAGTAAAGAGCCCATCCCCTCTGGGTCGCCTCTGATGGTTTATACAAGCTAACCCACGGCTATTGTCCGTGCCTACACGAGCAGTGCAGCAGGGACATGACAGTCAACTCTGTCCCTTTCACCTTATCTCTTTGTTGCTTCCTACATCGCTTGAATTAGGCTAAAAGCAGCAAAGTCTGCAAGCTGTGAACCACAGGGTAGATTTCTCTTGATTTTACAACTTGAAGATTACGTACCTTTGTGTTGGCCAAAATAAACTGGCTGTGTTTGTGCGAGGGATTATGCTTTCTGGCTGCCTGTGGCTGCGGGGGCCCGGCTGGGTGACCCAGGAATCCCCTCCCAGCTCTGTGTTCTGTCATGGGAATGGAGATGGGACTTCAAGCTGTACAAACTGCTGTCTGCCTCCCTGTTTAGGGTGGTTTGACCAGCTTCTGCCAAGTTACTAACTTTGTCAGAAGTGAGCTCAAAATTTAGGTGGTCGCTTTTGCTTTTATCTAAACTGGAACAAAATGCAAATTGCTTCTTTCTGTTTCAAATTTTCTCTTCATGTTATAGTCTTTGAAGATGAGTAGCTGTTTGAAAAGTTAAGGAAGACCAAAAATCTGATTTCTGTTTACACTCAGGTCACAACACCCTGTACTGACAGCTCAAATGGGCTTTAAAGTGGCCGTAAATGTGCATGTAAAATTTAGAGATAGTAAATCAGTATTTATGTGATTATACACTGTTGTAATGCAGCAATAGCATAATTTATGCACACATATATGCATGAAGAGGAGTTCACTCAGAGCCCCTGATAACTCAAAAGCTCTGTCCCCCACTCAGACTCAAGACTTTTTCTTCTCTTTTCTCATCAGCTCCTTTGCCTTTGATTGCATCTATGCCTGAAAGCATGAGTTATTCAAGGGTTAGGCTAATACATCTAAAATTATGATAGATTTATAAGAAAATCACATTTCCCACCAAAAGGACATTCTTACTGTGTTACAAGAATGAATTATTTCAGTTTGTCTTAACTACTTCCATAAATAGCATACTCACAAACAAAGCCCGCAAAAAACATAGAATGCAGGTACTTGGTGGGGTGGATCAGGCTACATACCTAGTTCCAAGTATCTGCAAAATTAGAGCTGTCTATCACAGAACTTTAAAATATGTATGGAGATGTCTTAAAATCAACATAAGTAAAATGGCTCCTTAGTAAGGGCTATTGGCAGTAGTGTGAGATTAAATAGCAAAGGATTGTCCAATAATTGAGAGATCCTATGGAACCTCTGGAACTTCTACTTAGCTTCAGTTTATTTATTTCTTTATTTAATTTCAGTTTTTCTAAAAGTTTGTTTTGGTTTTAATTTAAAAAATACATAAATTAAGTGAGGGTATTAGCTGATCACTACAGTATAACTTCAACTATAGTCGTTACAAATACTTTGTGACTTCAACTATAGCCCTTCCCAACCACCAAAAGGAAAAAATAGACTTATGGTTTTGGGGTCTGTCTTTCTGCTGTCTGTTATAAACTGTAAATTCATTTAAATTTTCAAATTACTTGAAAACTCCTGCCCAACATAATAAATAAATAGTTTGGCTTTTTAAAAAACACAATTATCATCACTTCTACCTTCCTTAGAATCCAGATAGCAGTAAAAGTAGAAAAATGACTCAGTCTTCAGTACATTCATTTAACAATTATAATCATTCACTGGGCTAAAAGAGTTTAAAGGAAATTAAATGTGCAAGTAATAAGCCTCATGACTATGCAACAAAGTAAGAAATTTTCACATCACAGTTCTAAAGCATGTGTGTTAGTTCACTGTTCTCTATTATCTATTTAGAAATCACTGTCACAACTCCCTTATTAACACGCGGTAGAAAATAAGAGTATAATAATTTCAATCAACTTAATAATTTTTAAGACATTGCTTTTATGCTCTTTATTATCATATGCAAAATGTCAAAGTCAGTTCCACTTAATTTATTTCATATGTTATTCCATCAGCATCACAAATAGTTCATTGCTACATATCTTTCCAAATAATGAGTTCAAGACATCCTTTCCTTTGCAATGCTTCATCTGCATGTTACGCACTTCATATTGTGTAATTGTCTGATGAAGAAGGGAAGCAGGTAGCCCGAGGCTATTAAAAACAAGAAGCGTCAATGAAAAAAATGTTTGACACAGGTGTTACCCCCTAAGGAAAATGGAATATTTGGAGGACAAATAGAAAAGGAAGCAAGATGAAACTAATCAAGTGACGATTTAAAACACAAGCAAACAAACAACAAAACTAGTTTAACTTCCCTCCCTTGTCAGGACGCTAAGCATCACCACAAGCACTGTCTTCTAGTGTGGGAAACTTCCTGACAACCACAAGGTTCCCATGAAAGGTGCCGGATAAAACTAGTGAAACTCTGCCTGTGGAATTCTGCACTTACAGGATTTGCTGGAAAAGAAATTAACCTGGGTCTAACAAACTGCTTCTTAGCTAACTGACATCGTTTCTAAAAGGCGAAAGAAATCTAAAAATTCACTACAAAGGTACTAAGCATGTGTTTAAAATTAAATTGGAGTCGATTTGATTTCTTGTGCACTTAAGCATGCACTTTGGTGACTGGCAACAGAGTGATCCCATAAAATGCATCTGCTCAGGAATGCCCCCCTGTTTCTTCTTAATCTACCAGTCAAGCAAATGTGGCTGCCCCCCCGCAACCCACACCCCACACGCAATGAGGCGTATGTTCATCTTCTGGTGACTGCAATGTGAAACAACAGCACCTTCTTCTTCCTCTGTGTATTCAGGGGCGCAGGCTGCATGGGAGGCTGAGAAGGCATCTGGTCAATGCTGCTTTACGTATTTTTTTCATCCTTGATACCAATTTTCAAGGGAACTTCCCATTTAAAATATTGTCCAACTGTGCCTGTAGGGATGAGTGGTGTTCCTAATTACAGCAGTAACATCAGCTAAGTGTATATATATATATATATATATACACACACATATATATAAAAGGTTAGAAACATTTTGTAGCCCATTAAACTGCTATAATTTTTCTAAGTGAAGCTCAAGTCTGTACATAGAAGTTCAGAGTACATCTTTATATCTTGGTTAGCTGTGAGAAGGGTCATTTGCTGGTGGAGGGGGGGAGCTTTATGAGAATATGTTTTCTTTAAGTTATGATGAAAAATGAATCCACTAATTTAGGTTCCACTTTGAGAGTCATTTGTAATTGTTGGGGTTTGCATGTTGTTCTCTGCTCACCTTGTGAGAGCAGAAGAGGAGCTGAGCAGCATTGTATTGCCCTGTGTGGAGCCCTTTTATACTTGGGGATGTGCCATGTCTGTGGATCCTCTGTGTCACTGGAAAAAAAAAACACAGCTATTAAGTAAGGGAGACTGAGAGTCAGCCTGTGTGCCACTGAAGAAAGACGATTTAAAAAAAAAATCAGTTATAAATCATATTGGCATTTCATATGCTCCTGTCTGAGTAATTTTTTTATAAAATCAAGGTGAGGCAGTTTGTAATGGATTTTTTTAAGATCCTGTGAGATTTTACTCTGTGTTCCTCTATCGTGTTTCTCTGCAGAGAGCAGCAATACCTACCTAACTTCAGCTAGCCAGCTTTAGGGAGCTTTCTGCAGTGGTACAACGCACTAGAACTATGCAGGAAACTCAGCTTTTGACAGGAACAAGCTAAGGTGTACAGCTGGAACTAGCAGACCTTTGGCAGTGTGAACCTAACAGCAGTACCATGAGTGGGTGTTACAGCAGTGTAATAGGCAATGTGGTTGTTTTCAATTTAAAAACTCTCACATAAATTTTGTCTCAATATTCAGGTGGGAGTGAGGGACGAAATACTGAACCCCGAGAAGCCCATGGCAGTATTGGCAATGCTTTAAGTGAAGTCAGGGTTCTGCCTTGCAGGATAACTCATGTACCTAGAGATAAACCTGCAAAGAAATATTTGCAGACCCAGAGGCTTGTGGCTTTATTTACAGAGCAGCTGAGCATTTCACCGACATCAGAGGGAGGCTAGTGCCCACTGGCTCATGCTTCTGCGTGAAATATGGAGTAATTTACGTGATTACAAGGAATTCTGAGGCATGTGAAGGGTGGCCGCTGTCCAGGCATCACCTTGGCTCAGGATTTTGTGCTCTCATTGACAGGTTGGTCGCGGGGACTATGTAGCCATAATCTAGACCTGCAAGACAGGGCAGCGTTCAAAAGGTATTATTTTTTTTTATTATTAATTTCAGTCTGTAGTACTAATCCTTGTGCATCATGCTGTTGACTAGTGAGTAAGAGAGATTTCAAGGCTGTGTTTTGGTTTTTCTTTTATGGGTTTCCTTCAAAGCTGTAGGACAGTCGCTAAATCTCTCTCCCAGACTCACCCCTGCCCTTTGTTTTCTTACCAGCAGTGGCAGTGGTGCAGGAGTGTGGTACTGGTCTGCTGTTGGGAGGAGCTGCAAACACTGCTGCAGGTGGTAACTTGACCAGGGACTGAAGATTCTCATTACTTCACAGGTTTGTGTCTTTGATTGTGCTGGTGTACGGTTGGTTGGAAAATGTGTACATTGTGAACAATTTAGAGAAACTGTTGTCCTATATTGTGGCAGGCTTCAGAGCTGTTTTTTGTTTGTTTGTTGTTTTTTGTAACTAGAAATTGTTCTTCATATTTGGTCAGCTTTAGGAGCTATAACAACAGTGTGTGCTTTTGACATTACTCTTTTTTTTTCTTCTTTTTACAACTGTACATTTCTGCATGTTCAAAGTGCTGCAGAAACGCTAGTTCTTTTGTTTTCCTTTTTTTATCAGCTTCTTTCAAGCGAACACTGTTCATTATATTTTAAAAGATAATAATACACATGTATCTTAATTCTATGAATAAACCAGAGAGTAAACAATTATGCATAAACACTTTAAGTTCTTTCATGTCACTTTCCCATTAGCATACAAATACTATGCTGGAAAACTGTCAGGATTTTTATCTCAACAAAGTACTGACTGCTCCTTTCTAAGAAAGAACTGTCCCATTAAGATCACAGCTCTTGTGAGCAGGAAAAACAACAAATGCAAAAAAAAAACACTTTTCAATATGAATTTATAATAAAAATGAAATTAGTAGAGTACATTATCTTAATGAAGTCAGTGGGATTACTCAAATGCTTAAAGTTAAGCATGGGTAATTGTAAAACGTACTCCTATTTCTGATACAGTCAATTTCTATATTACTACAGATATTGATAGATTTACGAGCAATTTATTTACTAGCTTAAGAAACTCAGGACTGCAATAGAAATGTAAGATCTTCTTAGAATATAAGTTAGTAATCAGCCTGAATTTTATTAAAAGGTGAGAAAATCAAGGATTATGATCAAAATTGTTTTTCTTTTAATTCTACAAGGAGTCCTTGGAGGTCCTCAAGAAACAGAGGTCCTATCCAATAAATATTTATACCTGTGTTTATTTGCATTCATGTCATCAGTATTTTTATTTATTTTCCCAGAAAATAAGCAGCATAAAATTAGGTACATACACGTACCTTTTTAGAAATAACCTATACACTTTATTAAAACTACTAGAAGGCTGCTTTGAGTCTGTTCTTCCCTCCCCCCCCCCACACACATCACTTCTTACTTATCACACATAAAATCTTGCTTATGAAATTACTCAGAACTTGGAGAAGAAAAAGCAATTAAGCTACAGGAACGGAGCCCTGAGTTCAGGTCACAGACAGATTTACAGATTTCAGGAATGTCAAGTTTTCTACTTCTCATCCTTTCTTTCTAATGAGATAAGGTCAGTGAGCAGGGCCATTTTTTTTCTTTCTTTTCTCACAATACATAGTAATGGTACAGAGAAAGGTACCATATGGTAGAGATGGGTCCACAATGGTCTGAAATCAGACTTTAAAATGAAGCTTAACTGAGTCCCAGAATGGAGCTGTGACATCAGTTAGATTCAAAGGGAAACATGAGTGAAGATATTCTCTACAGGTCCACCTGAAAAGCCTGAGATCAAAGGCGTTTAGGTGGCAATAAGAAATGAATAAATGTGTCATTAGTATTTCCCTAGGAGTAATAAAAATCCATTAGTTTCTCTGGAAGAGTTATGGTTATTGGTCATAGGAAGAAAGGCATGAAAGCTTCTAATCTGTCCATATCATTAATCATGCCCATATCTTAGCTGGAATCATTTCCGTACTCATGGGAAAAAGAAAACTAGGAAGTCCAGCTGTTATATTTTAAGACCTATTTGTCTTGAATGTTTTTGAGCTATGCACCATGGTCCCTTGGGTACAGACAGCCCAAGATGTGAGATGCCATGAGCTCCTCTACGACAGAGAGACAGGAGACATTACTAAGTAAGGGTCCTGCAGCTGAGGTGGTGGAACAAGCAAGCAAATCAAATTCTGTAAGAAGAAAAGATGCTCAAATAAGAACTCAGAAATGTGAAGAAGGACCACAGATGTTTGAGAAAAAAAAAAAAAAGGTATTAAGAAATTATTGGGAGGTCACTTTAATGGAGATGAAGTCCATAGCAAACAAGTGCTCTAACAAAGAAATACAATGTAGGAGACCAATTCCACCTGCAGGAAAGAAGAGCTCTTGGATGAGGAGCCCTTTTCATGGAAGACAAACACAGAGGAATCTGGAAAGGAGAACGTTTTACTGAAATGTGGAATTAACATACAAGGGATTTGTATTGTAAATTTCCACGAGTGAGAGAAAACCAGAAAGGATATCATGGCAGGAAAACAGCATATGAGAGAGGGACCTGGGCAGGGAAGCTGGAGGAGCACGGAGAACACGGAGGCTGTAGAGGTTACCAAAATCAAGAATATCTGTAGAAAATTAAAGAAACAGTAACTTTGGTGTGCCACAGGTAAGAACAGAGAAGCATAAGGAGAATTCAGAAGAAATGGTTGCATTACCTTGTCATCAAAGAGAAGGATGGCAAGGGAGAAATTCCAGAGAAAAAGATGACTGCCCCAAGGGGCTTCCCTCAGTCAGCAGAGGAGCAGTGGAATAGCAGAGCACTAGCAGCATAGGTCTGATGCTGTTACAAAGGACCAAAAGATAGGAAAACAGCACAAACAGGGCATGCTTTACACCTCTTATTCTCAGGTTCCTCAGTTTTTTCTGAGCGTGTGCAGTGTGAGAGTTCCTGTTCATAACAATCTCTTCCAGTCACAGAACTCTCCTTTACCATTAGGAACAAGAAAACATTTTCCACAGGCTACCAAAACTAGATAATAAAGGTCTGTTTTGGGAACAAACTGAGATCGTTTGTTTATTGTTTTGTTTTGTTTTCCATGGGAAAATAAACAGCAGTTTACTCCTAATTTCAACATCCAGCGTCATTTTTACTGGAATGGTACGACTGCCAAAGGAAGCGTTCTGAAATCAGGCAATGCCAGGAATACGGTTGCTTTTTTAATCCAGATCCTAAATGTGTCAGTGTGTAGAAATGATAAAGTCCAATGCCGATGTTAACGGCACGCTGCGTTTCCACAGGACTTCTACAATACGTGGGCTGGGCAGTGCTCACTGAGGGGCTATTACATATTTTAATATTTACTCTCCACCACATGACCCTCTTCGTTATTTAGAATAACATACAGTTAGCATACAGTTCCAGCTCTGCTCTGAATCCCAAAGGTAGTCATTCTTCCACACGCTGTTTAGCTCCACAACATCCCACGTTTACTTCGCAAAAGTTATCTTTGTTTTTATCAGCATACCTATGAAAGGCGGAGGTGGGGTAATTCCCCTTTTCTACAGGTAAAAATCGTCAAAGCCACTAACTTTGAGTGTGTAGTTGGAGACACTTAATGCGTCATTCTCCAGAACACTTTGTACACAAAGGACCATATTATGCCCAAAGCATCTCCCCTGCTTAGTTGCAGCTACGGATGCTCATCTTGCAGCCAGACCCTAAGCCATCTACAAAATAGGGATCACGTCCCTGTAAAATTCTCCAAAAGTCTGAAGTAGAGATAGGAATAAATTAGCTTAAATTCAATGGCATTATCCATAAAATCATCTTTTCCTGCAATTATCTTCCTCATTCACTGTAAGTCTTCTAAATTCGGCAAAAATTAGGCACGAGTTCTGCACTCAGCAACCTTTTTAATGTTTTGTTGTAAGTTTTGTTGTAAGGCCACATCCATGGCAGGTGCAGAACAAAACGGAAGGAAGGGATGGGTTTCACGCACAAAATAACACTATAAATGTGTGGTGGTTTTTTTTTGATAAATCTTAAGGATTCTACAATTTTCTAATCTTTAAGTTCCTAATTTTACAGGTTTGCTGATATTATAATTTCAAATTTACCAGGTTTCCCTAATAGTCAATTGCTCAAACTACTTTTCTATCCCACATACTATCTTCCTCCCTTTTATCTCCTGTGCACCTGATTTAAGCATCTTCTTGCCCATGTGCCCAGTAGCAGAAACACAGAAAACACAGGCGTAAGATTCCCATCCTGAAAATGAAGGTGGTCCTCACCACAGGGTGCAGCAGCCTTTCAAAGCTCTACAGTCTGCATGGTTTCTTCACATGACCTCTGGAGAGAGTTTGGCTGCTGTAAAACCAACAAGCACAGGTGTGAGCTGCAGCCTGCAAGGCTTATGAGCAGGCAAACTCTTTTCATCAGGTCTATGAAAGCAATGCTTCTGACACAAGTGGCAAGTCCACTTCCATTTGCCAGTCCCTGTTGCTAAGCATTTGTGTGCAGATGTTTCCTTTAATTTCATCCTTGGAAATAATTTTTCTTTGAAATTTTTTATATACACCCACAAAGAAATGCAGTACGAATGCCTGCTCTGCAGTGCTCCCCGTTTTGCAGCTGAGACTTGATGAAGTCCTGAGTAAGGACAGAGAAACTAACAGGAACAGGTGTTGCTCTTTGCACTGCCTGGATCACGACGTCCGTCTCCTCAGCCAGCCCCTCCTATTACTAAGGTTATCCAGAACTTCCCATTTTATTACTATTTTTTAAATTTTTTTAACTTTAGCAGTTTTTTCAGTTCAAGATGAAATGATCCAGTCTAGGTGTTTGCTTCAAACTGAGTTGAGACCCCTGGGGTTGGCTGTTCTCAGGAAGGAGACTGGGAAACAACAGAGTTCACAGGGTCCTTTCTGCACTTTCACTGAAATTCCAGAAACCTGCAGCCTGGGAACAGGAATTTCAACTTGGTTTTCAAGGAGTGGCTTTTGTGCAATATGCTTATACGCAGGCACATATTCCACAGAGAGTTTATTCAGCTGAGCTTGTAAATTCTCCAAAGATGCTTCTGCCAGTGAGCATACCTCTGCTGCCTTACAGATCTTATACATGTTAACATGGACTTTAATTAACCATACCCTGTTTGTCCTGGAGCTATGGAGGGAGAATTTGACTAAGCTTGTAATGGCTGCTCCCAGGCAGGAGAAAGATTTCTGCTTACTTTCATAGTTCCTTTTCCTCTTTCCCTTAAATGTTACAGAAGAATGAAATGTCTGATGAAAATGCAGAAAGTGGAAGAAAGAAAAAAGAGGGGAGCGCAAAAGAATCAAAAAAAAAAAAAAAACAAGAATTCTGGCAAGGTTAGGACTGAGTGAGATTAAAACTGGCTGGGAATTGGAAAGGGTGCCCTGGCACTGGCTGCACAAGAACATCAGGAATGTGAATCAGTTTGCTAGGCAGGATTGAACACAGAGGTAAAAAAGGAAGGAGAAAAAGGTTTTACACAAGGAAACTGAAACTAGGATCCTGTGAAGAAAAGACAAGGAGATGAGGAGCTGGAGTGTAAAGGGAAGAACAGGCTGAGAAAAGACAGAACTGTATCTTTAGGAAACATTTGCAAAAGTTAGTTTGAAATCACTGGGGAGTGCAGCAGCTCATGTGATGCAACGCTGGACACCAAGTGAAGCATCCTTTCACCATGCTCCTTGGCTTTGACTTCTGAACAGCAGACAGGTAGCCACAAGGTGTGCATGGAAAAATTACTTGCAGCATAGCATAGACTTGCAGCAACACATTTCCTAAGATCCTCCAGGTTCTTCCAATAAACGGGGTGTAATTCTGACTCATATTCCTCTTTGTCAGATCTTACTGATTTATCCCTTGTTGATCCTAAAATTCTTTGGTCTACCTTTCTGAGGGATATTTTGTGACTGAAGCAGGCTCTAGTCCATCACCATGAAATCTTTGCAACATATTTACTGTACGTCTTCCCTAAAGTTAGCCAGCAGCTGATCTTATTCTACACACCTCTTTAACTTTCTGGGGCTTCACGACACAATAATAAAAGGGATGGCAGGGAATGAAATCAGGAACCTGGTCCCAGTCTCCACCATGGCCAACTGGGTGCTGGTTCACCGGCTCTGGAGAGAGGCAGACTGGCGCTGGAAGCCAGGACACATGGGGAGCGGGAAGGGTTGTGGCAGCTGAGGAAAACTGGCAATGGTTGGGCAAACAGTTGGAATCGTATTGTTTAATTTTTAGGTAGTGCTGTGTGGAGCCAGGAGTTGGATTCAATGATCCTTGTGGGTCCCTTTCAACTCTCTATTTTCTGATTCTGTGTGCAAAGGAGATACTGCTTCACACAGGAGCCTTTTACGCAGGCAACATGCAGACCTGGGCAGAAAGACTGAGCCTGGGGTACAAGAATGGAAATAGGAAAGCAAGAAAAATGCGAGTGGGATAAACCACTGGGACTGTGAAAAATTAGGGCAGTCCTGGTTGGAGGGGATGAGCAGAATCACTTGAACATGAAAAAGATCAAAGTGTATTTTTTTCAGCCACTAAAGAGCAATCCCCTTCAGACGCTGGAGCAAAACACACAAATCCCAGAGTTGGGAATACTGAGAGCCTTGGACAGTGCGATCTATTTGATCTATATGTGGCTAGACTGTATGATCGTTTACTTAGACGATCTCAGAACGGATCTGCAAAATGGAGTTTAATTAATGTAGGCTGCTCTTAATCCTGGCATTTCCTAACTTTGATGTGCTTGACCTTGGACCATTAATAACTCTCTTCAGGGCATTCTGAAGACTACACATATATACTGTACATGTACAAATAGCATCAGTCTCAAGTAGTTGTTTTGTATTTGTTTTAAAATGAAGTTCAAATATCCTTTGTTTTTAAATATGGATTTGACTGTATGAATGTCCTTTCATTTTTTCCCTATTTTATAGAATTTCCTAATTGTAAAAGTGCACTATACAGCAGTTTGCCATCTGTAATTATGATTTATACAATAGTCCCAGGTGCCTGCACATTAATTATGACTTGTTATTAATACATGCATTAATTGGTCATCCATTTTATAATTACTTTGCAAGGATCTAGCCCATCGGTGCTAGCTTTGAACAGAACCACACAAAGAACAGAAATATATCTGAAGGACTTTCCGTGGACGTTGTTGATCCTGGGAAAGCAAGCAAGCCTCGCCTTGTCAGGTACTATGACTGCTCCCGTTCAAGTCAATGGCAAGAATTCAAGCAGGCGTGCAAACTTCTGTAAGAACAAAAATATTTGGTAACATCTGCTGCTGGCATTGCACCAGAAGAAGGTTGAATTTCAAAATGCTTGAGTTAGCATCCTCCTGAATAGTGAAGTTACGTATACTTTGAGATCTTTTTACAAGCTCTGTCTCAGTCACTAGCATTCTTCACAGTCACGCAAACTAGACTCACAATTACCGCATTCTAGGAGTTAGGACTTCAAGAAAAATAAAGTTTTTTTTACACTGACAATTAAACCAGAAGAGGCAAGACTGTGGATGCTACAACCCATTCTGGGTTTTACTGAATCAGATTCTGGGTTATTCTGTGAAGTCTTCCTCATCATCTGAACCATTTATCATTTGCATTTTTTTTTTCTTTTAAATGCAATCTTTCTTTTATATGATTCCTTCTCCATTTCTGTCATCTATCCTGTGTACTATGTGAGAACCTTTCACATTGTGTAAAGCCTCTCTTTACAATCCTTCCTTACTGATGTATATCTCTATTTTCATCACTTTCCCTCTGAATTTGCTTTACTATTTATTGCTTTTGTGCTAACGGACACAAAAAGAGAAACACAAAAAACAATTCCATCTTAATCCTCTGGGTTTTTCTGAAAGGTGTGTTTTCTCTTTTTATACCTTGTGTGGCACTGATGTCATCGTTAGAGATTAACAAAAGTTTGCTTTGCTTCATTGTCTATATTCATTGGATTTAAGGGCTTTACTAGCTATTAAGTGTTTCAGTGATCGGTTTTCATTTACAGAGGACACACATCTTTTGTTACATAAACGATCAGACCTGTAAGTCTCCTCAAAGGGCCCTGCAGTGGCCTGAAAGACACCTTCTCCCAGTCTAAACAGGCACGGATCAATACTTCATATTTTCCTGTGGCCACCCAAAATTCGCTATTGAAAGGGTGCAGCTGGGCTTCGTGTGGTGAACAGGTGGAGCCTGGGCTCTGCACTAAGGCGACAATCCTCTCTGCTGGAGAGACACGTCAGCCTGTCCTGGGGCCGCTGTTCAGGGAAACTGCTGTGACACATGGTCAGAGACAGGGTGCCTGTGGGCACCTCTCCGTCATGAACAGCAGCACAAGGCATGGCAGTGTCATGCCTCCTGCCCCTTTCCCATGAAGTCAGTGGTGGGCTGCACTCCCCCAGAAACCACTCCTCAGGGTGCCAAAGAAGCTGAACATGAGCCGGCGGTGTGCCCAGGTGGCCAAGAAGGCCAACGGCATCCTGGCTTGTATCAGTAGTGTAGCCAGCAGGACCAGGGAGGTGATCGTCCCCCTGTACTCTGCTCTGGTGAGGCCGCACCTCAAGTGCTGTGTTCAGCTTTGGGTCCCTCAGTACAAGAAGGACATCGAGGCCCTGGAACGTGCCCAGAGAAGGGCTACGAAGCTGGTGAAGGGCCTGGAACACAAGTCCTGTGAGGAGCGGCTGAGGGAGCTGGGGTTGTGCAGTCTGGAGAAGAGGAGCCTCAGGGGAGACCTTATTGCTCTCTGCAACTCCCTGAAAGGAAGGTGTGGGGAGCTGGGGGTCGGCCTCTTCTCACAGGTGATAGGACTAGAGGGAATGGCCCCAGGTTGCACCACGGGAGGTTCAGGCTGGAAATGAGGAGACATTTCTTCTCAGAAAGAGCAGCCAGGCATTGGAACGGGTTGCCCAGGGAGGTGGTGCAGTCACCGTCCCTGGGGGTGTTCAAGGGAAGGTTGGACGTGGTGCTTGGGGACATGGGCTAGTGGGTGACACTGGTGGTAGGGGGACGGTTGGACCAGACGATCTTGGAGGTGTTTTACATCTTTATGGTCCTACGAAGCCGTCCATCCCCCGGACACCACCCCGCAGGGCGAGGACCGCCCGCCCACCGCCCACCAGCAGCGCCCCGACCTTGACGGGGGGCGGCCACCCCCCGCCCCGCGCCCCCTGCCGGCCCCGGCACGTGAGGCGCGGTGGGGGCCGGGCGGGAGGCCGAGGGTGGGCGCAGCCGAGGCGGCGGCGCCGCGGGTTGGCAGCCGGGCGGGGAGCGCAGCGCCGAGCCCCGCCCGCCCCGGCGGCGCGGTCCCGCCTTGCCCCGTGGCCGGCGGCGCGGGGCCGCTATATAAAGCGGGGGGCGGGCGGCGGGGCGGGCCTGAGCGTGTGCGGCACCGAGGTGAGCGGCGGCAGGGCCGGGCGCGGTGGGACGGGGGCACCGGCGCCGGGGTATCGGTACCGGCACCTCAGCGGCCGCCGGGCGTGGGGAGGGAGCCGATCCCTGGGGCCTCCCTCTCCCCTCAGGGCCGGGCCCTGCAGCGGCTCCTCCCGCAGGCTGCGGGTTTTATTCTATTTTATTATTTTATTTTATTTTTTTAATTTTTTTCTCCGTTCCCCGGTGCGGCGGGCGAGGGAAGTGTGGTGTCATCGCCTCGCGGCGCGGCGCTCAAGGTTAAAGCCGGCCCCTCCCTCCCTGAGGGGGCAGCGGGGCGATGCGGGGGGAGCCGCAAGCGGCAGCCGGCCTCCCTCCCTCCGCACCGCTTCTTTCCTATCTTTTTTTTTTTTTTTTTCTCCACATTTTCCCTTTTTTATCCGGAATCTCGCCGCCTCGGCTGGTTGCTGCGAAGGTCACGAAGGGGCGAAGCTGGTTTAAGGGGGGCAGGGGCTGCGCCCCGCGTGCGGGGCGGGGGGAGCCGTGCGGGGAGCGGCCGGGCCTTGCGGGGCCGCCTGGGCTTCTGGAAGCATCCCCTGGGCTCGCCGGGCCCGCCCGTGGGGAGGGCTTGTGGGGCCTGGGTGGGTGGGGAGGCTCGGGCGATGCACCCGCTCTGCCCTGCTTTAAAATCCCTGCCGTGGGTATGAGGTTACCGAAATCCTTACTGTGGATGTAGGGGACCCTAAATGCGGGTATAGGGGAAGGGGGGAGGAAAAGATGGGGGCCGGCTCGGTTCCTGCCGGGCCCCCGCGTCCTGCTGCGAAAGGACGGGACTGGCGAGGAGAGCGCCCCGCCAACGGAGTTTCTTTGCAGCTCCATCCATTTCAATGGTGCAGCTTTCCCAAGCCCCTTTCCGCCGCCCATCGTCACCTTCAGGCCGGTCAGAGGACGGGGAGGAGAAGGGCATGAAGGCGGCCAAGCAGCAGGTGAACGCGTCGGGGGAGAGCCAGCCTTCCCCCAGCCCCCTGCAGACTGCGCTCAACTCGGCGGCCTCTCCTTCCCAGGCGTACGAGACTTACATTGATAATGGGCTTATCTGCCTCAAACACAAGATCAGGAACATTGAGAAAAAGAAGGTAACTTTCCTTCGCTATGGCATGCTTCCAAACAGCTAACTGTAAAATTTCATGTGTACAGAAGCTGGAGCAAGGAGTGCATAGTAATAAAGGATTTTATAAATAACCTGTGAAATGACCTGAACACGGATTTATTTCTTATTATCACTTAGAACTGCTGTGTAGTAGAAAATGGTGTTCTTTACTCTCCTTGTTCTGAAATGGGCTATTTCTCATTGAATAGTGAGAATAGCATTGTTTCAGTGAAGCAGCAAAGTAGCTGTTACTGTAAACCTGCTCTCTGGTAATTCAAAGGTAATTGAATATTGGTTGACACAAGGGATGCTTCTCTGGTGGACTTAAGTTCAGAATGAACATAGAACCGATCTGAGATAGCTTACAGTCTTAGAAAAGTCTTCATGTTTCTATTGATTACATGCATCTAATATTAGGATGTAGGGATATATGTAAAATTGCAAATGAGCAGCAGTGTTTCCTCTGGCTAATGGCAATGTCAAACTTTATTAAATATGTATTGCCATATACTTTGCATAGATCGACTTCTTTATTTTATATCTATAGACAAATGTTACTAACTATAAGGCTTCTATACAGAAAGCCCCCAAAGCCTGTTCTTCTGACTTTGAACTGTTCCTTCTTTAAGGGATTGGTGTTAGTAAGTACTGAGGTACGCAAGCTATGTGTGTGCCAGATTTTTAATTGGGAAGATGCATTTTTCTATAAGATTAAAAGAATGATGGTGCTGTTGCTTTCAATATTGGGTCAGGATTATAAGTAAAGCAATTGTATGGATGTTGAGATTCTATAAATGTTTGAAAAGAATTGCATGTTATGTGTTGGGGAGAAGAGGGATCTAGATCAGGCTTCGGGCTATATGGTTATAAGACTTGATCCTCCTGCAGGGCATGCAGTATTACTGCTGTCTTTTGTCATGCATTGTGCTGCAATTCTGAATAATCTCGGATAAGCATGTTTCCTTTGTGATTAAGCAACTCTGCTGTATTTTAACTCTGTCCAAGGAAGCATACTGCTGTGAATTTCTCCAGTATTTTTGATTGGCTCATGTGAGTGTAGACAATATGGCCTCACCAGCAAATAAGTGTGACTTGCTAGAATGATAGAAAGTATTCCTAGCTCTAGATACTGTGTCAATAAAGCCTGTCTAGGCAGATACACAAATGAAATGATGTTCATCTTTGTGGTAATCAACTCCCTCTTTTTCCTGTGTTTAAAGAAGCTTGTAAGCCAGTAGCTTAGTCTTGCATCCTTCATTTTGGCTGTTAAAGACTGTTTCAGTAAATTAGAAATAAAACGTGTTTTCTACTTGAAGAGTTGTCTGTTTTCTTAGGAAACAGTGCAATAATTTTTTTGACATAAATGATCTCAGATTTTGAAAGATATGTTTCAGGAAATGAAGTAAAACTATTCCATCCAGCTTAAGGTAACTAAATTGCAGCATTGGCTTGGAAAAACTAAATGCCCAATGCTCTCAAACGAGGACACTGGATGTGCTTGGAGCCCCTTAAAGGTCTAGGGTCAATGTGTTATTTCTTAAATGAAACAAAAGAAGTAAAAATGCAAGACTGAAGGGGGGGAAAGTAGGCAGCCCTAGAGACTGAGACTGCAAAATCTGTGTTCTCTTCTCCTGAAAATGAGTAGTAGGAAAGTTCCTATTTTGTTGCAGCATTCAGACTTTTTGAAATAAAATATTTAACTTCATTCATACCCAATTCTTGACATTAGAAATCAATATAAAAACTGACTTTGATTTTTTTTGCTAGCTTAAGCTAGAAGACTACAAAGATCGACTGAAGAAGGGAGAAGCCCTCAATCAAGACCAGTTGGTAAGCTTGCTTTATGTGGGAGTGGATGGGTTTAAAACCTTCAAACAAACATCCTAGATTAGCTTGCCAAAAGAGGTGGTAGTACAATTTTACAGAAGCTTCAGTGCTCCTATACCTCTTTGAGATGTTCATATGCAGCTTACCTACATGGCATTGCAGTGGTAGAACAGACCTCAAGGCTTCATTAATAGGTATTACTTGAAATTGCATGATGGTTACACAGCTGTTGGCTACTGGTAGTTGTTGAAGTATAATTGATATAGGCCTTGTTGGTAAAAGGAAGACTTTGGTCTAACCTGCATGGGATTGAAAGGCTTAAAAATGCCATCATCTAGCAATGAGTTACTGGTTTAGTGGAGAACTTGTTAGTGTTAGGTCAGAGGTTGGACTAGGTGATCTTGGAGGTCTCTTCCAACCTAGATGATTCTGTGACCTAACTGGGAAAACTACCCTGTCCTGGTGCTGCCATTAGATGGCTGGGAGTCACTACTGCACTTAAATGCTGTTAGAACAATGTCTCTTTTGTACCTAAGACTGCTGGAGTTTGGAATGCCAAGATGTAAGATTACTAATCAATAAATGTGGTGCATTCCACCAAGTGGAAGCAAGTTTAAATTTGCCTGGTGTTAAAATAGTGGTTCCGGCTATTTTTCTTGTTCTTGAATGGATGCTAGAACAGAAAGCAACTTTCTGCAACATGGAAGTTATTGCTGCTTAAGTGTGTCTGGTACCAAGGTGCTACATAATCAACAAGACTTACTGCCCTGGTCGTTTCAGAAGTACTTCACAGACATGTTTAAGAAGAGTCCTGTGACAAAGGGCATTGTCACTTGAGTTCCAGTATTGGATCCTGCTAGCTGGCCAGCTAGAAAAATAACTCAGTGGCTTATCTTTATTGTAATACAGCAGTCTCAGAGCATAAATATAACTTTACTTGGAGTCATTTATAAATAATAACTTGCAATAAAGGGGATAAAAGCAGAAATAACTTGCTTCTTAAAGGTAGAATAGACCTGTTGGAGTGCATGATAGTTAAGTGTTAAATTACGGGATCTGATATGTTCTCTTGTCCTCCTTAAGTTCAGGAGCAACTAAATTCAATCTGATCATTTGGAGTGAGATGATTATCTCTTAGAACTAAGTTCAGTCTGACTCCAGGTTTAGTTTTAGAAGAAAAGCCTGCTGTTGTGTTCAGATCCAAATGTTAATCAGTTGTCTTCTGTTGATAACAGGCTATTGGCTAGTATTCTCTTGTTCAAGACTAAGCCAACTTACACGTGTTTTAAAGCTACTCCTAAATGTGACTTTTGTTTGGTCTATACTCTGGGCTATTATAAGCCAACAGATTAAAGTGAAATTAAGATGCAGGGGACTAATGAGGCAAAGGATTCTGTAAATGTTTTTGTCTGCAGATGCATTCAGTAGCATTGACTTTGCAATATGAACTTCGTTACTGGCTTTCACTATTCCCAACTGAGCTTAACTTTTAAGTATCAAATATTTTTATCACAGTTTCTAGGATGTCTCAGGCTTCTGAAATGGAAAATGAGGGTCAACCTTGCTAGTGAAGTGACTTGGTATCCGAACTGTTCAGATAACTTGTGAAAGTATGTATCAACTCAGTATTTAACTAATCTAGTCAAGGCCCTCGTTTCAGTGGTTCAGATACAGGAGTACTACTTTTATACATACCTTTCATGTGCAAATTCCCAATGCATACGCAAATACTGAGACCTGGTAGTTTGAAATTAGAGCACAGGTTAATAGTTCACACATCTGCCTAAATAAAGCTTTTGTGCCCATAATATAGTGGAGCTCTAATGCAACTTGGTGTTTATATTTTTAATTGTTTTTTTCTACACAGGGAGCAGGGTACATCTAGTGATGAGCTAGTTTTTGCAGACAATTTGAATTAAACTAATTGCTCATGGTGCATGCCTGCCAGAGTTGCTGTGTGCTAGCCTTACTTTAGGAAACGAATGTTTCAAAAATGAGGAGCTTCCAGCAAGTTTAATGCTCTCACTGGCAATGTTGTACTGTTTTGCATGATCAGTAGATTTTCTTCCTTACTGTCACTCCAACATTCTTTCTCCTAATGAATGTTAATAACAGGTATGTGACAAAAGAAAGCTTTTGCTTTCCCACAGTGTTACGGTTTGTCTGAGCAGTGATAACCAGTTCTTGGTATTTCAGGGTAAGGAGTATTACTTTGGAGTTTGCAAGGTTAAAAGCAGTCACTGCAATCTCCCTAGTAAGTTGGTGGTGGTAGCCTGTGAGTCTTCCTTACGCATCAAATCTGTGGGCACTGGGGTCTTAAAGGTCAAATTCTTCTGAGCACTCATGAACCCGATAATTAGTTCTCAGAAGTTGCTTGATAAATTGATGTCTGACTTAAAATACTAGTTGAGTACATTACTATAAATGGTACTCAACACAAGGAAGCTCATGAGTTACTGTAATCTGTTGTATATCACAAATAAGTGAGTACAAGTGACTGAACAATCAACCTGATGGAACAAATTGACCTGTAACTTGCTTTCTAGTTGCTTAGGCACATTGATTTGCATATCCCAAATATTACTTGGACAGACTAAGCGTTTTTCACTGCAATGATGAAACATTTGTGTCAACATTAATACCCATTGAAAGACCTTTGTTAGGCTGACAAACCAGTGCTAGTACAACTTCAATGTCTTGTTACAAGCATAAACCAAACTGAGTGTAAAGCACATGTGAACCAAAGTTTAAATTTAATGTGTTACTTCCCAGGCATGCCTTATGCTAAATGGAGCTATGTACAGCATGTCTGAGCTACAGCATTTTGTTATCTTCAAAGCTGTTAAGGAGGCCTATAAAATTAACTGACAGTGGGGAAGGGAAAACTCACAGAACTAGGGTATATCAAAATGCAATTAAGAATCTTCTTTTTTGAAGACTAGGGAGTAAAATGTGCATTAAAGCCATTAATGAAGGCAAGAACACTGCTTGATTTGTAGAAACCAAATTTGCAGGACTTTCTGAAAGTATGACTTGCCTTCTGTATCATTAGCTTTCTAAACTTTCTAAAGCTTCTGAGTTATCTGCAGAGACATTCGGCTAAGCATCAGAGTAGAGGTTCTGCACTGAACTTGTCTATCCTCTGTATTCTTTTTAAGCTTTAATGTTGGCATCTGATGTTAAGCAGATCTTTTTGACTGAGACCTAAAGGAGCAAAAAGGAAAATGAAAAACGAAGTAACAGTGGTATTTAGGCTTTCCTGTTTTGGCATTGGTATACCAAGCATTGAACAGGATGTTCCCTGAAAAGTCATACAGATAAAATGGTCTGTGTCTGAGCAGTGGTGGGAGCTGGCCTTGTACTACATCTCAGGTTGTTATGGATGAATGATACTCAGCTAAATGTAAAGTACCAATTACAGACAGTATCTTTAAAGCTACAATTTCAGAGAAGTACCCACTAAATGAGTAGTTCTCAATGAGATTTAAAATAGATTGTATTTGATATGCGACGAGTGGTCTTAAGCATTAAAAATGTATTATCTGTTCCTTTTCAGGAGGCAGTAGAGAAATATGATGAAGTAGTACACAACTTAGAATTTGCCAAGGAGCTTCAGAAGACTTTTTCGGGTCTTAGCCAAGATGTAAGTATAAACTGTTGGTCATGATGTTATCAGGAGGTGACTGCACACTTTGTGTTGCTCTTCTAATGGCTATGTTTGTATGCCACTACACAGACTGCAGGAAGCTTCTATTTCAGAGCTCAGGGGAGCAACCTGCTCATGCTGGCTGGAGTAGCTGAGCAGATCAGTAAATGTTGACAACTTTGGGCACCCTTGACCTCAAGAATGTAGTTATTCGCTGTGTACCGCTATAAAAACTTATACTTAGGCAAACTGAGGCATTGATGCTTGGCTGTGTTTGAGGTGACTCCAGTTTATGTAGGTTTGAAACCATGAACCATTTTGCTGGTAGTTTGTGCCTGGGCTGTACTCATGCCCTACATAGGAGTGAAGTACTGGAGGAACAACTACTGGAAAGTACATGGAGGTTCTCATGGGCAGCAAGCAAGTAAATTGTGTACCCTAGACAGTGAAGGCTAGACTTTGCCAGTAGATCAAGGGGAACTGATTATTTTTACCTGGTGTTTGTTAAACCATCTGTCTAGTTCTGGTTATTCAGTATGCAAAGGCTATAGACAAACTTAGTGAGTCCAGTGGGGGGCCTATGGATGGCTGGGGGCTGGAGCATGAGCCCTGTGGTGAGAACCTGGAAGAACTGGGCTTATTAAGCTTGAAGAAGTGAAGGCTTGGTAGGAGATGTAATATTAGCCATCAAATACCAAAAAGATTATTGAAAGGATGGAGCTAGGATTCTTACCTGAGGTATGTGGTGAGAGGAAAAAATAATAAAATAGTAGATTCTAACTAGATAGGAAGGAAACTGTTGCTCTGAGGATAATTGAGCACTAGAGTAGTTCTAGAAAAGCTGATATATATATATCCTCAGATAGTTTCAAGACCTGACTGCACCAAGCATCTAAGTGATCTGATTCAGATTGTGTCATCCTTCATTGTTCTGGAGGCTGGGCTAGATGGAGAGTTCCCAGTATGGTGGGAAGTGCTGGGGTTAAGTTGGTTTAGCTTTAGTGAGTACAGCTGTTTGTGAAACTTTACTGAAGACTGAGGACTTTGCTTATTTTACTGTAGTCATCTCTAATTATGGCAAGTCAGATTTAGTACTTTATTCAGGGTTTAAAGCACTACATTTTTATGTAACCAAGTGCTTTCTTTGACTACTGGAGAAACTGGTCTCTTGGCTCTCAGGCAAATACTGTCCTTATGAAGAAGATATGATCTAAGGTAGTGCTGGGGATGCTAAATGTAATTAGTCACTGTTCTCGCTTTATTTCTCTGCCTCTTCTGTAATGTTAAAGGACTAATAAAATGGCTTCTGTGACTGAGACCCATGCAGTTCCTCTTAGAGGCTTCTTTTCTTGTATATGTAGTAATTCCAAATTCCAGGTAGTGTTTTGAGAGGTTTACTGCATTGTGAGAGTAGAGATCTAAGCCTTTTTAATGAGTGCTGCTTTTGGATTCACTTAATCACTGTACATTGAACACAAACCACTGTGCTCAATGTCAAAATATGGACTGTCTCATATTGCTTTCCTCTGTGTAGGTGCCCATAAAATATCAGAAATAAAGATTTGTGACATGGTGTGTCCTAGTGCAGGTATTTTTAGTAATCAAAAATCTACCATTAGCTTCTGCTAGTTTACATTTATTCTTGAGCTTATCCTATATTCAAAGGCTAACACTTTTTTTTTTCCTTTGCCAATGTGGATTCTATGGCAAATACCTATTACTGGAATGCTAGAGGATATTCTGGCAACAGTGTCCTTATGCCCCTTAGTGTGTTCTAAAAAGCTGCACACTTTCACATCTTGCAAAGAAACTTCAGATACTCCATATCAAGGCATTGAGTCTTAGAGTTACTTAGCTTCTGCAGCATAATGCTATTAGTATGTGATGAGAAACTTCCTCAAATGCATGGAGGCTGCGTATATTCTGACACTTGCTTCTTCAGTGCTTTAGTCTTCTGCCAATGGAAGAGCAACTGTAGGGTTCTGCTGTATCACTTAAACTGGAATATTCAAAATGAATAGGCAGCTGTCTTGCTAGGAGAGATTTGAGACAAGTGCATCACTAACTTCACATGATAAAGGGCTGGGCTTTCATTTGTGCATTGGTATCAATTCTTCCCTATATTGAACTGTGGTAGCAGTTACAGTAAAGTAACTAGCGGTCAGGTATGATGCCACAATTGGGATCTAAATATTATAGGGGAATATTAGGAGTGAATCTGCCAGTATCCAGTTTGACTAAAATCTATAGCTATAGAGAATTAATGGAGAAATAGGGAGCTTTGCCAGAGGAGGGACTTGGAAAGTCTTGGTTGGGTATCTGAAGAAAGAATTAGGAGCTTGTCATCTAACCAAGATTAGTTGTTTTTGTCAATGTAGGATGATCAATACTAGAACTTGGTGTGTTCTGTTATTCAACCACTGGTGTTTAACTGTTGAATTCCTGTGTTGAAATAGCTGCTGAAAGCACAGAGAAAGGCTCAAAGAAGAGAGAGTCTATTGAAGCTTGAAGCAGAGAAGAAAAAACTGCGTACAATACTTCAAGTCCAGTATGTGCTGCAGAACTTCACTCAAGAGCATGTTCAGAAAGATTTCAAAGGTGGTGTAAATGGTGCAATATACTTGCCTTCTAAAGAACTAGACTACCTCATAAGATTTGCAAAACTGACATGTCCAGAAAGAAATGAGAACTTGAGGTAAGCTAAAGATTTTTGTCTAATTAGTATGCTTCATTTACTACAGTAAACATCCTCTGTTTGACACTGCCATGTCTTGAAATATGTTTTTGGAAACTAATTAAAATTCTATTCAGTATATTTGCTCTAGTCTGAGACTAGGAATATGGCAAAAATATTTTACTCGGCCTTAAAAGAAAGCTGCTGCATACTTTCCCAGTTGTGCAAACTACATACAAACCCTGCTATGTTATGTCTTGCCGTGGGGCCCTGGGGAGGCATTCCAGTAACACTGTAAGCAGGAAGGCTGGTGGCATGGTGCTTCCCTCAGGTCTTGCTGTTTGTGTAATGAAAATGTGTAGTAAATACGGGAGATCTGTTCCCTGTTGCGTTCATGTGGTGACTGAGATATGCTCCTTTTGAATAAAGGAATCTAAGGTAGTCCTGAGGCTCTCTTCCTATTATTTTAGGCTTTGGTAAAGTTTTTAGAACTTGTCATATTTTAGCACTGTATGTCATTCACTGCAAGGTAACTGGCTGTGGTGTAGAGTAGTACTAATTTGGCATCATGCTTGTACTGTGATTGCTTATAATATTTACCTTGACTGTCTCAGGATAGTGCAGTGAATTCTATGTAAACATAGAAAAAGCTCTTATTAGGTGGGACGTTGAAACATTTTATGGAAAAGAGTAATTATTTTTCTATTCTAATGTAAGTTCCTAAAATTAACTACTTGTCGTGTGCTAAACTAGCCTTATCCTTGCTCTAAAAAGTGAGCTTTTAAAGAACAGTTACTTAGAAAGCACAATAGGAACATCTCATGTTGGTGGAAAACTAACTTCTAGCTTAATTCTCATTGTATGTTACATTTCCACAAAAGGCATAACCCTTTTCTTTGACACTGTTTCATATTGTTGCACTTTAAAATCAGTAGTGTGTGTGGGGTTGATTGTGGGCCTGTGCCAAAGCAGAAGGACTAGAGCTGTTGATGGCTGCCCCTGCACATGTGTCCAATTAACAAGGTGATCAGCGGATTAAACAGCAATTGTTTCCCTGTCTGGGAGCTTGGGTTTGGCTTGGAATGAAGTCCAGCCATATGGCCCAGTGGAATAGAGAGAGGCTAATTTGTTGTCATTGCGAACAGCAGAACTTGTATTTGCTAGACTAAATCAAGCCCAGATAACAAATATAGATGAATCATTTTCAGTAGTGGATGATGGGCTTTCAGGATTCACTGTTTAATGTCTTATTCCAGAAGGCGAAACATCCTTTACTATCTTAAAATTAAGGATAATAGGGATACTGTAAAACTTGATTTTTGTATACAACTCTACCTGGTAAAATTGTTATTTCTTCTAGTGTTGAAGATCAGATGGAACAATCATCTCTCTACTTCTGGGACCTTCTAGAAGGCAGTGAGAAGCCTGTAGTTGGAACAACATGTAAGTGTGTGATCTAGAGAAATAACTTACATCTGAAGTTTGTGTTCTATTTTAATACCTTAAAACAAAATAAAGTACCTGATTTAGTAGCCTTCCATGTACATTCAAGTGTTGTGTGTAACTCAGCTCTCCAAGGAAGAATTACTGTTTAGGTTCTGTTTTTAAGTACAGGTCAACAACAATGAAGTAGTAAGCTTTCCCTGGAGAAATAAACTATTGTCTTTTACAGATGTCCTAGAATATATAGCACGTCTAGATTCTTCTGGGGAATTACTATGGTAGTAATGCAAAAGCTTATGCATGAATACCTTATAGAACCAGCGGTGAGGAGCTTTTTGAATAGTTATGTATAAGTGGGTTAAGACTGGAATGCTTCTCAGCCATGAAATGTTTAGCTGAATATACTGCTGTGTTGTCTGAATGTAGTGTGGGGTACCACACTGAGAAAGGATAGTTGTTAGTGAAACTTGCTGGGATCTCTGATAATCCACAGTGCAGTTTCCATTATGACCTATTGAAAATGTCCACTTAGCAAACACACCAGAATCTGGGGGACTTCTGAAGGACAGATGGAAGAATGTGCAGTTTCAAAAGCTCTGAAGCAATTGCATGCTTTTCCCCTGCTCCTGTTTTCAGTTCTCAGTTTTTCCTCCCAAAACATTATCTTAACGCTGGAAGGAAAGCCTGCAGGGCGGTTTCATAGTGACTTTGTATAGATTTAATTTATGCTGAAGTCTGCACAATGTTCTGTTAGTATCAACACTTCCTTTTATAAAGACTAAATCCTTTTCTAAGCATGTAAGAAACAACGCAATCAACTGTTGCTAATATTCATCTTATATGCCTTTAAATATAAGCTTCGGTCTTAACTCTGGAATGCAAAGATGTTTTCAACTAGATTATGTAGATCAGTCTAAATATCTTTCCTTTAAAATATTTGTCTAACTTTGTGAGATGTGTAAGAACTTGGAGAAGCTGCTATTTTATATAAAGGTAGTAGACTTGATCTGTAATCTGAATACTCAGTTTTGAATTTTCATATTTTTCATGGATTTTTGTTTTTTAATTTTCAGATAAACATATGAAGGACCTGTTATCCAAACTTCTAGACTCTGGTTACTTTGAAAGTATTCCTGCTCCTCGCACCCCTGTGCCGGTAAAAGAATTGGAAGAAGTAAATAGAAAATCTGAGAGGACAAGACAAATCTCAAAAGGAGAGTCTGTCAAGGAAACAGGTGGAATATTTCAGGGTTCAGTTTCTGTGTCAATGTTGGGATAAGCTTGAACTGAGCACTGACTTTGCATAGCTTGATGCTAAACCTAATCCTCTGCTTATAGCTTGCTTTCAGTACAGTAACTAAAACTGAACTGGAAGGGCTTGCAGCCCTATTCTGACTAATATTGTAGAAGAAAATCTAATTGATAATAGGATGTTTTTACCTTTTGAGCAAACCTCCACGTGGGAATGTTATATTACATTTTCTTACACCAGACAAAAAGCAAATTGTGGATTTGCTAAACCTATGCAAATATATAACCTAATTGAAAAGTGAAAGATTGTCTGTATGACTCACGTTGAATGACAAACTGAGCTTTCAGAGTAGCAAGTTTAGTGATTGGTATTACTATTTAAATAGAATTAAAGACTTGCTATTTTTTAGCTTGCTTCTCTGCATTTGATCAGTTGAAACAAATTAACATCCTTTCTCTAGAATCCCTTATGGAGCTTATGAAGTCTGAAATACAGCCACAGGAGGTAAGATACTCCACTGCTAATTGCTTTCCTTTAGCATCGTGACTTATCAGAAATATAACTGCACTTCTGCAGCCCTTTAAACTTCAAAAGGGAGTCTGAACAATAGCTTAGGTGTTGCCTTATGTAGGAAGCATTACAGACCTTGTTGCATTTCCCTTTTTAACCTTCATCTGTGGCTTTTCTGAAGTATTTGGGGTAAATGGAGAGAGATTGTGAAGCAATATAGTACTTCAATGCTCTGGCACTTTTCTGAATAAACCAAAGCATCAGCCCTTAGAGTGAAAACTTATCTTTTTGTACTACAATATAGAGAAAATAGGTATCTACTAAAGCTGTCTTTAAAAGCTGAGCTTATTGCAGAGGACTTATACTGATGGATTGAGAATGATGTAGATGTTGCTCTGTGTTAGGAAAGTAAGGATCCCAAGACAGGCTTGTGCACACAAGGGTGTGTAGGCTTATATCAACAGCCCTTCAGACTCTGAAGTTCTAGGTACTCGAGCTTCAACTGGCAGTAGCATAAAAGCTATTAGACTTGGTTCAAAAGGGGGGGAAGATTGTCCTTGTGGAAGTGGAAATACTGGCTCTTAAAATGCTGAGACCCTGTTTCCCTGATACCTCACTAGAGGGAGTAGTCTAGAACAATTTTTTGTAACATACTGGTAATGTTATTACCAGTCTCTAAACCTTTTTCTGGTGATTTGTCAGAATTGCCAGAAAAAACATAGCCAATACATCTTATAGTCCTTCAGATATTGGCTTCCTGTTTATAACTCTGGAAAACTTTGGGGATATCTTAGTTGAACTTCCAGACTGTTTGATAAAACATAGCATGAAGTTGAAGTCCAATTGTACTGAATTTGAGAAACTGGTGACTTTACTATTTAAACTCCAATTAAGAATCAGTTACACTTGTTACTAGACTACCAGAGTTGTCCACTTTGTGGGCAGTGGTGCTCCTGCTCTTATCAGAAGAATGACTAATCGTAGATACCAAAGATTTGAGAAGGTTGAGAGCTACCTTTACAAAAGTCACACTGAACTTGATATTATCACTGCTTAGGAACTCCAGTTAGCATTGAGGATGAGGCTCATAGATTCACTCAATTTTGTGGCACTTGCACTGTTCAGAACTGTGTCGTGCTTCTGTGGCACACCAACAAAAACTAGTCTGTGGTGTTGTAGGATAAATCCATGGCTGGCCACATGATTTCTGTAGCTAGTGTTTAAACTGTCTAGGCTATGCTTTTAGTCAAACTTCCAGTAGCTGGGTGACCTAACTTAACTGACCTGAACTGTAGTAGCAAAATGTTTTCTTGGAGCCATTAAGTTTCTTTGGTCTATATAGTTTCTCAACAGGCGTTATTTGCCTGAAGCAGAATACTCTGTCAAGAAGAAGCCAGAAGAGCCCAAGTCTTGGGAAGCTGAGAGTGCTAGAAAACAAGAACCACCGAAGTCCTGGGAAATGCTTGTTGATATTGAAGAGCAGAAACAAGAGACCTTAAAGCCTTGGGAATCTCGTGTTAGGCAGCAGGAAACAAAAAGACCAGATTCACCAAAGCCTTGGGAAGCTCGTGTTAAAGAAGAGGAACAGAAGCGTGAGCCTACAAAGCCATGGGAGACTCGTGTTGAAGAAGAACAAAAGAAGCAAGAAGCTCCAAAGGCCTGGGTAGCACGTGTTCGAGAGGAGCAGGAGTCCCCCAAACCTTGGGTAGCAAAGGTTAGGGAAGAGCAGGAACAGAAGAAACAGGAGTCACCTAAGCCATGGGTAGCAAAAATTAGGGAAGACCAGGAACAGAAAAAACAAGAGTCACCAAAAACTTGGGTGACCAAAGCTAAGGAAGAACCAGAACAAAAGCAGGAATCTCCAAAACCTTGGGTGACCCAAACTAGGGAGGAACCAGAACAAAAGAAGACAGAACCTGTGAAATCATGGGAAATGCATGTTAGGGAAGAGCCCGAGCAAAAGAAGCAGGAGCCTGTGAAGGCTTGGGCTGCTGCACATGTTAGGGAGGAGCCAGAGCAAAAGAAGCAGGAAACTCGAGAGGCTTGGGAAACAGCTGAGAGGCAGCAGCAAGTGTCATCACAGCAGTTACAGAATCCTCCGAAGTCCTGGGGAGCTGCAAGTGTTGGGCCAAAGGAGCAGATGGGGCCAAAGAAGTTTGATATGGAACCCAAAGAAGTGAGTTGGCATATGTAGTATTACCTGTCGTAAGCTTTTGACACTCATGTGTTGGACTAAAGCCACATAGAGAGGCTTTACAAGGTGTGTTTTGTAGGCCTATGTGTAGACTCCCATTTCATTCTTTCTTGGGGGAAGTAAACTCAATTCTGCTAAGGTTTGCATTCGAATAGCAAGATGGTCTGCTAGGCTTTCTGTATCAACACAGTATTGCTGTGTTTGAGCCTTGAATAACTGCTTTATGTATAAGAATAACTTAGCTCATTCCCAGCTATTGGCTCTGTCTACCCTTATCAGTACCAAGCAGGTATGACTCATCCTGGGATCAAATACTTTGTCTGACTGCATACATATTGCACTTCAGTAACTTTCGATTATAATAGCTGCTGATTTGGGAGATACGTAACATCTAGATGAAGCAATACCAACTGTACAGGGGCTTAAATACCTATTTCCAGATGAATGCATAAGCTGTACTGCCATCCTGGAAATTCTAACAGTGTAGTTTGTTTTAGAAATGTGAAATGAAAACTACTGCAGGGCTTGCAGCTAAGCAGGCTATCAGCTGCATGTTAAATTACCTTGCCTCACCTGTGCTCAGGTAGCAACAATCCCCTTACCTAGAAGACAGGTAAGATGGTAGACAAAGCAAAGAGTGCAGTTATGTCATTGAGTTTGACTTCAGGAAGAAAATATGAAGAATGAATAGTTCTCATACAAAATGCCGTTAGTACTTTTACCTTGTTTCTGCAAGAAAACAAATTAATTTAACTTATTACTCATAGCAAATGATTACATTTAAAACATGTCAGTAAACCTGGCAAAACTGAAAAATGGGTATTCTTGTTCCTAGAGGCGGGAGCGCAAACAGAAGGTTGAACATGAAATTAAAAGAGTAGGTAACATGCAGCACTGGGGAACCAAATGGGTGTGAGGTGTTTCAGCCGGATCTTTACCCTCAGGCTGAGTAGCATAATGTCCAGTGGTGGTGGGACAGGTGCAAAACTTGGTTCTTTCACACTAACTCTGAGCACAAATAGGTGTGCACACAACTACGCATAGACTTAATGTAATTGAGATTATCTGAACTATTGGAGTAGTCTCAAGCACTTTAAAATGCTTTGGAGTTTCTGGTGTTGGCAAAAAGCAAGGTGATCTGTAATGAGATCTGGGCATCTGACTTAGGATAGGATGGGAAGATGGATGGCTTAAAAGGTAGCCAAAACTCTGATGCAGTGAAGAAGCTCTGGTTAACTGGGGAAACTAAGACTGCCTAGGAGTCTTAGTAGTGATGTGCAAGTTGGCCAAATTAAATCAAATGTTGGAATGTAAGATTGCTTACATTGGCTTGCTGAATTAGTAAATGAAGCCCATTTAAGTACTCTACAACTGGTTTATGTAGCAGATCACACTAGTTGGCTTTTTTGCTTAGCCGCTATTACCAAATTGTTTTATGATAAGTATAATGAATGATCAGAAAATAGCTTACCATCAACCTAGCTAGCTTTTATAATCTTTTAAAAACATTCTTGGTTTGACTTGAGCTTCATATGGAAAAATATAATTAATATTTTAAGCTTTTTGGATAATAAAACCTTTTCTATGATCAAAAGCAAGAGGTGGCAATGAGTGCTGGATCCACTTCTTTCCCTGGGAGAACCTATAAAATGGTCATGTGCAGGGACCGACACATGGTAAATAAAAGGTTCATGTTACTTCAGCTCTCTGGAGCTGACATCTAATTCTTTCTTGCTCCCTGAAATGTCTCATACATTTTTAATAAATTGCTAGGTTTTGAGATTTTAAAATGTGCTGATTTAACTTAATGTACTACAAGTTGCAACACTTAAGAAGCTGAGCCTAAAACAGTGAGTTGATGTGGAGGTCTGTTAACTGTTATTTCTACATAAATGCTTGTGCAACCTGTGGACAAGGAAGCTTTGTAAGATGAATTTGTTGCCTCCTCTGAAAGCAGAATGGTTTGGCTTGTGCATCACTCAGTACAACTTGATTTGTTCTGAGACTGCTGTTTGGAGAAGAAAGTGAATGCTAACTATATTTCTAACTATTTACGTGGCACAGTTGGTGAGTTGATCACTGTAGTGATTATGGCTTAGGTATCACCATTCTAGCTGTTTCTCTATTCCACAGCTAATAAATGTAATGAGGCACTGAGGTCATGTATCTATCATATAATGGAGTTTTACTAGTGTGAGATAGTATGTTATAGTACTGATAAGTACAAAAAGATCTTCAGTGTCTAAAAACCAAACTTAAACAGAAATACATGATATATTGGCATTCCTACTAGTAAAATTCCAAAGTGGTCAGTGCTTTTACATTAATTTGCAATAATTGAATGGGTCCTAAACCAAATTCTAGGCATTTGAACTTCATTTTTAATCAGCCCTCTGGAGACATAGGTGTCAGGAGTTTGAATGTGAGCAGTGTCAAAGTTTGGGTTTAACTCATCACAACAATGCTTCTGAAACCTAAAGTTATCAGTGCTGTCTAAAACTCCAGCTGAATGTTATTTGCAGCACTGGTGTTAAATTGATCTTGGTAAGCGTAAATTATGAGCTGGACTAACAGGCTACTAAACCGAGAAGCTGCTATTAGCTTGTAAAGACACCACCCAATTACAATTTTGGAATTGTAATTGTAATTTGGAATTGGGCTAGAAAAAAAACTTAATATAAAAACATCAAGAATGTCAAGTATCTGCTTTTTCAAAGCATCTTTCATAAAGGCACAGAACTGGAAATCAACTTTCTGATGCATTTTCACGCATGCACATGCAAAGAAAATATTCTAGTTTTGAACATCTACACTGAAGTACCAGCAGAACAGCAAATTCACATAAGGTAACTTGACCTACAGTTAATTCTGGCTGGTGGATTTGAATATTTGCAGGCACTAGCAAACTTCTGTTTTCATTTCATGGTTAAAGCCCTGGTATCATAGTCTAACCATGTATAGATGCTCTTCTAGTTGAAGCAAACAGTGCTGCCAGCATACTGCCCAGACTGTGGCCTCACAGTGTCAGGTGAAGGAGATAAGACTAACAAATCGCAAAAGCATGGCAGAAGGTTGTATCATCTCTGACAACCACAAGTGAAACACTGCAGTCTCTTTTTTGCTTCCATGCTCTTGAGTTGCTTTTTACTTGTTTATTGTGCAAGTCTAACTTAAGATTGATATTACCTACAGACACTGTCAGACTTCACCTAGTTAGGTGGCTGAAGGTGGAAAACCTGATACCTGTCTGCAGATGTATAGGAAAAGTTTGGTAGTGTACTTGTCTTAGTAAATTTTAATGAGGAGAGAGTGTAGAGAAGCATTAATTAGGAATTTTGACATGACAGCAAGTGTTTTAAGGTGAAGTCTGTGTATAAGGGAGGGCAGATGGTGACGGACAAGGAGAGTCAGACTTCTTAGTAACTTACTGGATAACTTGCCAAGATTTAATTTTATTCATCTGTAGCTTTTGTCCTGTGCTTAGATCCTTAATACTTTTTAGTTCTTTATTATTGGAAGGTACAGCAATAATTTGAATACAGGTAATAATGAAAGCTCTTGCTTATGCTTCAGAACTTACTTTGGGGGTAGTGTGAAAGTAGCACTCTTAGCTATAGGGTAAAGTAGAACTTCCTACAGCTGAATGAGTAGCATTATGTGGTCCACATAGATACTAGACATGCATTCTTCTGATTTAATGCACTGCTGCATGTACATGGATTATGCTTTGTGAAGCTCATTAAACCCTGCAGGCTTCTTGTGCATGTTACTGGAACTTCTGCAAATGCAGTGACTAGTTGCAGATAACAGCTGGAAAATGCAAGAATTTCTGGGATTGTCCTAAAACTGGACAAGGGCACTTCATTTTGTCTTTGTCCAATTTGTCCTTTAAAAGAAACTTTCATTTGTTTTGAACCCAGTGTAACAAGTAAATGTTATGACATGTATTTTCTGCTATATATCTTTCTAGTGACTTAATGCAAATACTCAATTATGTCACTATACAGTATACTGAAATAGTAACCTACCAAAAAGACGAATGTTGGCACTGTAGGAAAGCAAAGGCTTTCACACATCTTTGTGTGTTTAAACATTTCGTTTAGTTGAAATAATGCAATTATTTATTCATATTTGCCTCTAGTTGCACAGGCAAACAAAAGCTGCAAAGCTGTAGAGAATCACTTACAGTTATGGTTTTAAATACTTACAGCAAGCTTACTACTTTCCCCCAAGCTGCTTTCAAAATGTTTGGACTATCTAGACAGTCATATGTGTCACTGTCAATAACAGGACTTATGCAGCTTAAGGAGTTTACTAATATTCCAGATTTTTCTGGTAACTTAGACTCACCTGTTTTCTGATTAAATGTTCTCATCTTTTTTAAAGTGAAGTGAGAACCAATTGGGATGAACTGTTGAGGGGACAACTAAGGAATTAAACAATTAAGGAATAACAAGGTCCTGCAGAAGTCACTGTTTAGCTACAAAAAATTAGGCTACTGCATGGGATTACTAGTGTATCCTTCATGCCAAGCTGTGAAGTATAATGTAATACTTACTGCAGGAGCTGGTGCATTGAGAGTATCTGGCTCTAAAGTGCAAACACTAATTCTGAGTAACCTGCTTGCAGTGCATCTCTTAGGTGCTATTTCTTTAGAATGCCTGAAAATGCCGTCCCAGTAAAAGATCTGTACTTGCATGCAGTGTACTGGGAGGAGGAAGTATGTGTTAAATCTTGAGTAGTGGGTGCAGTTTTGGTTTTTAAGTTTGTTCTGGCCTTGAACTTAAATATGTGGTTTTCTGTAGGTGGAGGTATATTTAACGTTGCACTAAATGCATGTAAACTATCTTATGTATTTGGTTGTAAGAAAACCAATCAATTCCATGGTTTAACTAGTTGTGGCAACTGTAAGCTGACTTTTACTGAAGTGAGAACTTGATTCAGGAACTCACTAATAGTTTATTGACCTGTGGTGTTCACTACCTACAGTTTGCTCTAGAATTATATTGGATAAGGTAACTTGACTTGCTTCCAGTGTTAGATTTAACCTTTTCCTTTGTAGGTGCCTAAACCTGTACATCAGCCAGCTGCAGAATTTTGCTCTACTTCAACTCTTCCAAAAGATCCAGTACTGAGAAGGGAAAAACTTCAAGATCTGATGACTCAGATACAAGGGACTTATAACTTCATGCAAGTATGTTTTTCCTCTGTTGTTGCAGCAGATCTAATTCCTACTAGGTTAGGAAAAATGCAGTGCTGACAGTGCATATTTGCACTGAATGGATCTAGTTCTACTTAGTTAACAGCAGCTTGTCAAATGAATACTTTGCTTGTATGTAGAATTCAATTTTTTCTTTTTTTTAAAAGGAGTCCATTCTGGATTTTGATAAAGCTTCACCAAGTGCCATTGGTTCATCTCAACCACCTTCAGTTACTCCAGCAAGTAGTCCTGTAGGTAAGTAATAACAGTAAACACTACCTGTATGTGAGATTTTGGCAACACCGGCAGGGTTTGCTTGGCTGTGGATCAATAGGTCTAGTGGGAAAGACAGATTGTCTAATTAAAAAGTATCTGTCAGAGCAGCTTGAACCATTTTATTTTAAGTGTTGTTGGTGCCTTAAGCTGATGTGCTTGTGTAGAGATGCAGTGCTTGTATAATCAGACAGGCAGGTGCACCTGAACCCAGCTGCAGAACAGGCAAGCTGTGTCTGTACTGAATTTGTTTGTGGCCTATAGATACAAGCCATGAATGAGCTCAGAATGAAGAGCAGTTAACTAGCTATACTTCATATAATGGGCCATGATAAATAACTTGTGTGGCTTTTAAGCTATAAAACAGTTACCCAGTTTAAGTATTTAATTGTTCTGTTTTTATCTGGAAAGTGGTCATCCCTACCTTAGTAGAAATATTTTCACTGAATATCTGCCTTTAAAAAAAAAAATCATGTGGGTGTAATTTAGTGATGCAAGTCTAAATATTTGCAGTGCATACTATAAAAATGCCATGCATCTTCATATAGCAAAGCATCTTCATATAGCAAATTCTGAGTTTAAAAACAACTGTTACTGAACTCGTGTTTTTTTTAGTTTCAAAAGAACAGAAACTGCCAAGTCAAAGTGATTTTCTTCAACAACCCCTTCAGGTAAGTTGGTGCTAGGACTCCCCTGAAAGAGGCAAAGGAGTACCCAAGAAATACAGTAGTTATTCACTAGAACAGGCTTTATTTCAATGTTAACAGTGGCTTTGTAACTGATGTCATATAAATTCAGTTTAGTAGCTTAAAAGTATAATCTGGCAATGTTGACTGTTGTGCTTATCACAAAGCAAATGCAGAAATAAATCTTAGAAGCTAGAAACTTCTAGAAGTAAAATGGTGTTTTGAAGATGTGTTCAAGTAATTTGTGTTTAATTCATAGGTAATGATACACAGGAGGACATGCCTGTTTCCTAGACAGTGCGCGTATTCATCTCTTAAGATCCTTACTTAAGATGAAGATATGTCTCTGATTTCATAGCTATGGTTTGAACCTTAAGTTCACTTACTGTGCTTTCATGTATTTACTTTGACTTTTAAATAGGTTTACTTGCAACTAACAAGAACTCTTAATTGTTAAAAAAAGGTAAACTTAAGCTTACAGGTCAAAGTACTTCAGGTCCTGCCTAATTCTGAGATCTACTTGTAAACAGTGTGGGTTTTGGTGACAACCAAACATTCAAGGCAACTTTCCAAAATCTTATCTTTTTCTCTCTTGCAAGGCTACTGCTTCATCCATGACCCTGCATGGTTCTAATACTTCCCTAGCATCTGCTGATCAGACCCTTTCTGGCTCTGAAACTGAAGACTTGGTGACACCACAGACGCCACAGGTAATATTCCCAGGGGCTCACTTGCATTCAGAGGTCTGAGAGCCAGCCTTAGCAGAAAGCTGTGGTAGAACCTCTCCTGAATACCCATACTTGAACAATGTATGGGAATGGAATGCAGGTGGCAGCAATAGTGTATATTACATCCTGGAATACTTAGATTGTTGGAAAAGTCTTCCTAATACTACATAAATGCAGAGTGAACAGTCTGTCCCTTGAAATGGAAAGGGTGTGGGATAAAAATGCAGGCTAGAAAACAGGCTAAAAAGTAGTGCATATTCTTGTGGAAACATGAGCAGCATAAGCTTGCTTTGGTTAGTGCAAAATAATTTCCATTGGCAATATAGACGATGCATAAATTGGGGTGGATATTGTGATGAAATAGCAGACTAAGCTGAAAACAGAAATGTGTTCTCATGCAGTAACTGAAAAATGGCAGGCATCTGACTTCCTGATGCTGAGTCAGGAGCTTAAGCTTTGCTTTCTTACCTGTATGTTATATGCAGTTAAATCTTAAACTAGCATTTCTTAAATATTAAGAGCTGAAAAAATAGTTGCAATTTATGATGGCTTATGTCTTAGATCTGTAAGTGTTGCTGTGCTTGGAAATATTTGGGTCTTTCCATTGGATACTTAATACTGTGTATGTAAATCAGCATAAAAATGAACATTCCTCCATTATAATGTGCATGCTATTAGGATACTGACTATGTAGCCTTTACTATATTCCTTGATATACTATATAGCTTAACATCCCAATGAAGACTGTTTTATTATTGTCTTCTACCTCTTGAATCAGTGGTTTTAGCCTAGTTCTTATTGCATTGTAAAAGATAGCATTAAAACTTCTTGTGCTGACAGACATTAATTTTGCTGTTTAACTTGTATGCAGAAGACTTGTGCTGTGCTGAACATATAATTAAGTGAAGGTTCTGAGTTTTTGCAAACTTAGTGTTTGCCATTAGGTTTGTTTGTGCCCAGCACATCTCTTGTCCCTTAGCTCTGAAGTGTGATGGCCTTCTTCTAAATGAGAAGCAGAAGGACTAGAAAGCAGTAGGCAAGATTCATTTGGTTTCAGCATGACCAGGGAGTATACTCCATGGTGGCAGTGAATTCTTTTGGAATGGAAATGCAGTTCTGTTGTCACCTGTGACATACATGAGACTTGGTAGTCTTTATACTTAGATACACAGTAAAAGGGTAAGCAACTCTTAAAACTGGCATTAGAGGTCTGAGTTAACCATAGAGCCATCCAGGTTTTACAAAGGCTGCCTATGAAAGTTTGTTGCTGAAGCCATGTTAGGCAAAAATTACTGGAAGATTACTGTCAGGTGTTTCCACCTAATTCAGTGAGGCAGGTGTGTCACTTTATAAATAACTGCTTGAAGCAATCTACAAGTTATTGGGATTATGTGACTTTGCAGGGCTAGTTGTACAACTTCTTGTTTAAAAAGAATATTGTTTGAATCCCTAAAGCTAATTACTTGAAGCTTTTGCCGAAGATAACTATTTAGTATGCTTACTTTGGACTTAAAATATTTGTCTTGGTCTTCCAAAATTCACCTGTTTCAACCAGTGCACTGCTATTGCTTAGTTTTTGCAGAAAGCACAATGTTTTGCTATGCTTCTTGTAATACCGGGTACATGTATGGCTTCTTCCAGGCATCAGCATCACTTTCTCAAGAGACTGAGAAATATGCTTCCCAGCCATTGTATCAGACAAGTTCGCGTATTTCTGAGCCACTGATACCTAAAAAGATCGAAATTGCTCAGGTGAGTTACCACAAATAGTTCAGGTATTAATAATCATATGGGATAGGTATCAGAAAATTATGAGATGTGGGATCAGGAAAGTATAGTTTGTTAAATGATCCTCTCTGTTCCTTTTGACTTCTGATTCATGTACTATATTGGTATTCTAAATAAAACACTTCATTTTGCCACTCTGCACAGATGAGTCAATGTTGGTTAATGCTTTGTCTGGACAACTCAGCATTGTTTCTAATCTGAACCGTAATTGATTAAGTTGGGGATAAAGTAAGCTATATACTTGCTCCAAACAAAACTACCAAGTTTGTTTGGAAAGTGTTGTTAATTCAGAAAATCTTTCAATAAATTGAACAAAAAACATCCCATGTTTCCTTAGTGGTGGACCAAAACACTGAATGCTTGTTTGTTGTGAAATTCATACAATCGGTGGTATGTATAGTAGCTCATAGGCACATTTCACTTAATCAGCAGAGACTGCAATAGAAGTACTGATTGCTGAGGATGCACAGCAAGATTTGAAATTGTAAGCAAAAGCTATTTTGTAGCACTACTATGTCCAAATGTCATCCTGTAGAAACTGCTGACTTCTGTCAGTCTGGGCTTTAGAACAATTTAACTGCTTATGTTACTGCCTGATAACTATCAAGTGGCCTCATTATGTTTTCATTCTTTCCTCAGGCAACTGTTCCCCTCCCAAGTGAGCCACAGTCACCGTTGCCGACTTCAAGCACCTCTGTAACACCAGTACCACAAGGGCAAAGCTTTCAGTCTCCTCCAGCGAGTAGCAGTTCTGTGACAATAACAGCAGCTCCCTTTCAGGCTATGCAGACTGTAAGTGCCACTTGAGGCCACATAATAACTGAGCAGCATGCTCATAGCTTAGTCCTAGTACTGGGGAAGCTGGTTTCCCATGATATGATAGGGAACTTGATAGGTCATTTTGAGGCTTCAGTGTTGGAAAAGTATATTAGAGCTCTGCTTCTCCAGTTCCTGGGATATCTTAGTATCCTCAAGGAGCTAAGAGGGAAAAGTTAGGCATTAAGTCAATTGACTTCTATGTATTCCCCAAGGTAGAGTTGACTGTACTTAAGTTGTTCTTGTGCATTGATAAACAGCAGTGTCTGTTCAGGTCGTGTTTGTTCAGGTCGTACATCATTACTAATGTTCATAAATATTACTAACACTGCTACTGTTTATCAGTTTGGGGTGCAAGCCCTTCCTAGAGGAAGGGTCTCCATTTAGCTGGTAACGTCCCCTTCTCTGTATTTGGGCTTAAACATTCTTGCTTAAAAGTAAGCTGTGGAAGAAGTCATCTGAGGTTCTCCATTTCAAAAAAAAAATGTACTGGTGCAGTTCTACAACTTGGACTGATGTAGTAGGGCTAGTGGGGAGAAAATAGCTAATATTTCAAAACACAAGAACTCTAGATGTAGCTAAACATCTAACATTTTGGTATGCTCTTTAGTAAATCACTACTGTGATGTTTCTTGCTTAGCTTTATGAATTTGTAGAAGTGATTCCAGTAGAACTGTTCTAAGATGTACAGAATTTTGATGTAATCATAAGTAGGGCAAGTGCAAGTAGGGGATTGTTATAATCCGGTTCTATTGAAATTATGCCAAGTTGCTAGGTGGTGACTTTCATGAAAGTGAAAATAGTAGCAAGCTGTGATCAAGGAACCAGAGACTGTCTGGGGACCTGGTCTGTAAGGTAAATATCTATCATGACATAAATACGGAGTCATGGTCTGTTATTTTAATTCTATCTGAGCCTAGGATCTGTGTTCAGAGTGCTTATTATCAAAATGGTAACGCTGAAAGTTCACTGGAATGAATTCTGTGGTGTTTCTAGATACATTAAAGATGCATTAAATATGCAAAACTCCTGTTATTTGTGTCAAACTAGCAGATACCTGTCACTCAGTTGCTGTGATCTCTATTCCTCTTGTAGTGGTGGTAATCTTGAACTTGGCAATGCAGGGTCTTCTTTTTGCTGTTGCTTAGATTCATAGCCCAGAAGACAACAGGATTTGCATTTCATTGGGTAGCCAAGAGTCAGGTGCTACCTTGCCAAACAGTGATACTACAGTAGTGAGAGATGTCCTCAGATGTCCTCCCCCTATTGCTGCCGTTGTGCTTGTGGAAGCCTAAGGGCAGACAGTACCTGTAGCCCAGCTTCTTCATTAGTATTCCACCTGTGACTCCTAGGAAAAAGTAGACTAGGATGTGGGTGTTGACAGCATCCTCAATTTTATTTTAAAAAGACTGCTGCAGCAGCAGAAGTGCTGGTAATGAGTGGATATGCTTTAAGGCAATTGAAATTATTGATTGGATTTAATAGTACTTCATTGTTTAGCCTTTTAGCATGGCTAGAAAAATGACTTGGAGTTCAACTGGAAAGGAAAATATTTCATTGAAATGTTGTCTACGCTGCTTTTCTGCTTGTGTACCAGAGTGCAGCGCACATCTGAAGATTCTATTATGGTAACATTTAATTGTAAGGCCGTATTACAGGCTTCCTTGTCATCAATCCATTTCTTGCAGTAAAATATAGTACCTTCTTGCATAGATCTCTTGATCACCACTAAAACTTCATGCTGCTATTTTTTCGGTAGGATTGCCAACATGCAGGATTTCCCTTCTTAAATATCAAGTGTCTGCTTAAGGCCCAGGGAAGTATCTGGAAGAACCTCGAACAATTTCTGATTATGTATTTCATTCTAAGTGGTCTTGCAAAGCTTGAAAACTCTGCCCTAATTACCCAAAGCATCTAAGGAGGCTTTAAGATAAAGGGCATCTACCTGCTTGTCTCTTCTATATTCAGAAGAAAAAAGGAATATACTTAATGCATAGCTGAAATTTAGTTTCTTGACAGAGAATATTGGATGCTCTACTTGGATAGGTTCAAAAATAATTGTAAGTATCAGTTAGGCTTTGAATCACTTTGATCACTTCATCTGAAGTAAAAACCCAGAATCTGTGACATTTTGTAATGGTTAAAGCTATACTCGGCATTTTAGTATTATGAGTTTTCTGTGTTGGTTCCCTATCAGAGACAGTACTTGGTTCTTTGACCCTGGAAAAAGTGTTTTTCCCAGTTCTACTTATGGAGGCTTCTGAGAATGATTAGAGTCATCAAGCTGTGAAGTTTAACATAAGCTAACAGAGTAAATGAGACTAGGAAAGTGGAGGTTCAGTTTACAAAAGGGCTGGAAGCTAATACAGTATTTATCTGAGTAGATGGTAGAATTGCATGAGCTTCCAAGATGTGTGTTCAAACACGAATATCTTATCTCAACCTAGGCTGTTAGAGCTTCAGCTCAAAAGCTTTAATCAAGGAGTTGAACGGTGGGTTTTACCTGGAAGCAAACTAGCTTTCTGTATGACAGGACAGCTGTTCTGTTTATTGAATATAGTAGCTATGTTCAGTCAAGCTACATCTCTTGGCCAGTAGTCAAGGACACAAGAAGTTTAATAAACTTACTGCGAGGGAAAAGGATGGGTTCAAACACCATGTACTCAATTCTAAGAAATAACTGATGTTCTAGAAACTGATCTAGGCATTTGGATTTAAACTGTGGTGTAGCAGGGTGATGGCCTTAGGCAGACTTTAACTGATAATGCAAAACATTCGTCTTGAACTATATTGTAGGTATTTAAGGTGAATGCACCGCTGCCTCCACGTAAAGACCAGGAAATTAAAGAGGATTCTTCATATTCAGCAGGATATAACCAGAGTTTCTCTACAGCAAGTACACAGACTCCTCCTCAATGCCAGCTGCAATCTTCTCATGTTGCAGAACAAACCTCTCTTTCACAAGAATCTCTGTCTTCAGGTAAGAATTGTACATGTCTGCATTTCAAGAAGTCTTGGAAGTTACATAAAAGTTATTCAGATAGTATTAATTCATTAATGTGCTTTGAATATTTTCAGGTTCTAACTCATGAATTCTTAACCACTGAAGTTCAATTATTAACCACTGAAACGCTTATGTGGCACTTATTAAAAATAAGGGTTATATCAGCTCTAATCCAGTTGATAATATGGTATGTAAACTTAATCTTGAAACTGCTAGCAGGATGAAAGGCTGCTTCAGACTAGCTACTATTGCATGGACAGCATCACCCAAGTGCCTGATGCATATAACTTCCCAATAGGTGGGAAATTCAAGTATGCAGTGGTACTTGTCAAACAAATGTTTGGAGTTGAAGCAGTGATGAAATACTTGAAACTATTAGTTTGGTCCATGGTAATACAGTGATGGCCAGTACAGTGATGTCTAGTGCTGGAAGATGGTAAATACTAGAAGGCATGGATAAGCTTTCAGTGCTTTCCTGAATTACAGGATGCAAGATGACAGCCTACAATGCAGCAAAAGATCTTCCTTTTACTGATGTTTATATAGATGTAACTTCTTACCAAGGCTGTCTTTATTGGCATGAGTCAGTATCTGACCTGAAGAACATTCAACTTCTGATAAGTAGGGTTCTGAGCTGCCTTATTCAACATAACTGACCTGTTTCGCATTCAGATACTGATGCCGGGTTAATATATGGAGTTGACACTAAGAATTCTAAAGGGAATGAGCCCACCAAATTTGCCTGAAACAGGTTCCAGGATGAGAAGGATGACAATTTATGAATCTGGGTTTATAAAGATATATAATCACTGACTCAAGGTCACCTAGTGTTACTGTTTTTCTGCCAGAGAAATCTTCGTAAAAATTATACTATCAGCCTCGCTACTATGTGTAGTCAGTGAGACATCCTTCTTTGGAGCTCTTAACCTTGGAATAAGTGCAGCAGTTAAAGCTTGTTTAGCTTGAGTGCTCCTTATCAGACCATAGGAGGTGATCAACAGCCTTCTGTACAGCTTTTTGATGAAATACCATGATGTTCTATTAAGGCTGTACTGTGGTGGCTCTACACAGACTTCAGAAAGACAGTTTAGACTGACACTGTACTTGAATTCATTTTAAGATGTTCTGGGTTGATTTAAAAAAAAACATGGATCTGGAAACATTCGTGGTTTTAAGGTCTATATTTAAGGCTAACCACTTTACTGTGAGTGAAAAGCATTCTTAAATAATATCTGTACCTCTTAGGTTCAGTCTCTTGAGTTGACATTCAATCCTAACTGTTGAACTAGCTTTCTGCAGTGGTCTTATTGCCATCTAGATAAGATGGAGCTTGTTTCATTGCACTGAAGGATGTCAATACTGATGTGTGATCTAGTTTGTCATAGACTGCTGAGGCCTTGCTGCTAGTGGAACTGTACAGAATCTAAGTGAAAGTTCTTAGTCAAGTGTTGATAGTTTTTTCTTCGAGCTTGGTTATTTTCTTGGTGCTGGCAAGCTTGTTATGCCCTAGTCAACTGAATCTTCATGAACACATAAGAGGCTTACACTGACAGCCTGGGCTGTGTCTCCAATGTACTTTAACACGCATTACACTCTATAGAAGAAAAAAAAGGATCCCACTCCTCTGAAGTAATGAAAAGACAATAACAGGATATACTGAGCAGCTTAATCTGACTGAACTTAATGCTGCCCTTGCTTCTAGGTGTTGTAATTTATTGCAGCTATAAAAGCTCAGAATTCAACTGTGCCTTTTGTTTTAAGCAGTGAATTATCAACCTGATGGAGCTGTTCCTGTTAGCAATGGTAGTCTCGCCTTTTATCCAGCACAGACTAATGTTATACCAAGACCCCCTCAGCCTTACCTTAATAGTCGTGGGTCTGTCAGAGGATCTGCTAGAGGTGGAAGGTCACTGGCCAATTCATATCGTTCCCCTGGTGGGTATAAAGGTATGTCTTTACTGCTACCTTAAGAAAACCTAGTTAGTATAATACCATGTTTTAAACCATTTTTAGTGTTAAATTTAGGTTCTACATGTGAAAACTCATAAGATATCTTTTTAAGAGCAAGGTGTGGAGAACAGTGTCTGTCTGTATGGAACTTAAGCAAGTTCATTCTGACTTCTACTTATAGTACCTGTACTTTGGGTGTCAGGTGAACTGGCTGAGCAGTTTCATAGCCTGAATTATGAAAATGGAGATGTTCAATGACAGCTCAGTAATTTATGCCAGTTCATTTACCCTTCTGAACTTCTTACCTCCTTTGTTCTTTCCTTTGGCCTCTGTCACTTGCTAACGTGCTGGGCAAGTATCCTCTTCAGATATCACTTAGTCACTTACTATCTTGTTTCCTGCAAATGCTGCATTTGTTCAACACTACAGGCTTTCAATATTACCAGCAGAAACCAGGATAAGGGAAGGAAGTTTGCAGTAATGGAGAACCGTTGTGGATTAATAATAAACTGAAGGATTTTATGAGGATTGTTTGGACTCAGCAAATCAGTTGTTGTTCTGCTGCTAGCTAGAGTGTCCTGGAAAGTTTGAGCTGACTTTTTTTAGCAGATAGTAGCTTCTTATCAAAGTTCCTGGTAGCTGCAGCCTGTTTGCTTTGAAGTCAAAGCATGCTTAGTCTGAAACAGAAGTTGTTTCAGTTATTGGGCTCGGACTGATTCCTAGCTTGTAGGAACATGTACCAAAAATGAGTTATGTAGTTCTAACTTACAGGCAGTTAAAGATTTGGTAGTGCCTGGTACTAAATTGCTTGTGGGTGGTCTTTGATAGTTAGTCTAATAGCTGAAGAGGTTAAATATTGTAGTAGTAAAACAGAATAGCTGAGCATGGGTAATAGCAAAACAAAGTCTTAATTTTATGTTAAACTCTGTCTATGGATATAGCAAGCTTTTCAGCTGTTCTGTGAGATCTCATTAGTAACAAACAGGCAATTGCTAAGGTCTGTTAATACTCCTAAGTATGAATCATTGCATGCAGAGTAGATAGCTCTGAGTAGCTGATGGAAGAGTTGTGATACTCTGCTTTGAATGCTGAAATAAAGCATAAGTATAACCATGTAACTTCATACATGTCAGTTGCTAAACAGGCTTGCAAAGGTTCTAGCTGTATTTTGTACTTGTGTAAATGAGTGAATATTCAGTATTAACTTTTATTTGAACAGGTTTTGATGCTTACAGAGGCTCACCCTCAATAACTAATGGCAACTACGGCCAGCTGCAGTTCCCTGGTAGAGATTATGCTGGAATGCCATATTCTCAGAGGGTAAGTATTGACTTGGTTTCCAGTAGCCTTCCGGAGAACGTAGAGAAGTCTTCTAATACTGTATCTTTTCACTATCCTAACAGGTAAACTACTACTTCTAAGTTAGTTTTCTTTCTTAGACAAACTCCTTTGGAAAGGTAGAAAGCAGTTGAAATAGGAAGACAGCTCAGGTAACACGTGGGACAAGTTGATTTTAGTCTGAAATGAGTCTCTGAAATGCAGCCAGATGGCAAATGAAATGACAACTGAGTCCATTTTAATGCAGGTTTTAAAGTTAGTACTAAGTGCCTTTAGTGTAAAGTACATAAACTCCTGTATGGACTGATTAAAAAAAAGTGGTTAGGCAAGTTTCACACTAGTTTCACACTTGTTTTTAGTGAATTGCTCTAGCCATCCACACTTCAGGATTGCAACTAGGAGTGCAGATATCCTTATTCTTGAAGTTGTGGCATACCAGAAAACCTGGTAGGAACCTGCTTTAATGACCTTGATTTGAATGAGGGCAGGTTTCTTAAAGGCTGCCTTATCTTGAAGATTTGCAGCAGATCACAACAAAGAATAACTAGTCCTATGTTCTGCAGCCTCTATCTGTAGTGGTGGTAAAGTGTAGCTGGAAAGAGTGAAATTAGTTATGTTGAATATGCTCTGTCAAACACCAGCTGGTGCAAAATGGAAGCTTTTCAAAATTCACCCTTTACACCATTTCATGAAGGGTAAAGTTAAGCATTTCCAGTTAATGGTTAAACAGGTTAAATTCCAGTGTTTGACTCTTTGAAAATGAGTGGATGGTCCAAATACAAGCTAAACTCTTGCTAAGGTAGCTTTGGGAGGTCTTGGAACATGGCATGTGAAGCACATTTCAGATATCAAACTAGCTCGCTTGGGGGACAAGTGTTCCTTGAGCTTCATAGAATCATAGTATGGCTTGGGTTGGAAGGGACCTTAAAGATGCTCTTGTTCCAACCCCCCTGCCATGGGCAGTGATGCCTCCCACCAGCCCAGGCTGCCCAAAGCCCCATCCAGCCTGGCCTTGAGCACCTCCAGGGATGGGGCAGCCACAGCTTCTCTGGGCAACCTGTGCTTCACCACCCTAATAAGGAAGAATTACTGCTGAATATCTAAATCTCCCCTCTTTTTCAAGCCATTATTTCTTGTCATTTCTCTGGGGACGTGAGAGGTGAGGAGGAATTTTCCTGATGTGAAGAAAAGGTACATTGTCAATGCTGGGAGTTCTGCAGAATCTTCAGTTTCTCAGTGCTGTGCTTCCTGCTTACTACCTTAGAACTTGCAGCTACCAAACCAAAGAGTAAGGGGAGATAATCAGAGGGAGGCAAATATATCTAAACTGTCAGCTTGCTGTACTACTGCCTTTCAAAAACGGGAAGAGATCAGGTAGTGTCTTAATTTGACACTCAGCATCTTACTGCAGAAGAAAGCCTTCTCAGTGTTTTAACTGAGGAAAGGGCTGGTTGAAATAGGTAAATGAGTTGCTTTTTTAATAGGGAAATAATTGATAGGACAAATTTGATTTAAATAATATGAGACAATTGGATTGCTGCCGCTGGTGGTGCGAACAACTATTCTCTACGAGTCACTAGGTTGTCTTTTGAAGTCACCCAATTAGTTTTGTAGGTGAAATTCATTGACTTATATCTCTGCATAAGGTCTTCAATCAGTCTCAGGTGTCTCATTCAAATGAGTTTTGCTATGCCTCCTAGACTCTTTTGATTTTACCTTTCTGTGAAAGTAGCCAAAACTATGGAGTTTAGATTACAGCTGTCTTATATGGGTTAAATTGTAACATCTCAGTAATGAGAATTAAAAGGGATTGTATCAAAACTTAGCATGAACCATCTGTTGGCTTAGGCTAAACCACCAAATCCTTAATGTTTGTTTTGGAAGTAATATGGAGGTATAATGTCTTCATTTGGGGGTGGTATGGAGCATTTGGATATAGGGGGAAATGGAAGGAGTGGATGTGACTAACTTCAGTAGTTTGTACTGAGAAAGTATAGCAGATATATCAAAGCTGGAATCTCTGTGCCATCTATACTATCTAAAATATTAAAATATGTATATTTCAGGCTTCCTGCTACTTAGTGACTTGTGTTGATGTAAAACACTTAATCAGGATAGTAGTTATGTTGATTCCTGAGAAATAAATATGGCTTACTAGCCCTGTGGGGATGTTCTGATTGAGCTAGCTGGCTCCATAGTACCCAGAGAGAGATAAGTGGAAAAAATGGCTTTGCATCAAGGTAACTGGCTCTACTTTCTCTATGATCTTAAAGCACCTACAAGTTTGTGCAAGTATTAGTGCTCTAAGTGATGGGATTTTGCTGTTCTGAGGTGTCAGAATTTAGCACTGCAACCACTGCTTACTAATTTGTGATTAGCCCCTTCCCTGTTAGATCTAATTTTGGAAAAATATTCAATCGAAGTGTATTCCTGTAAAGACATCTGTTCTACAGATACAACCTGTCTTTTTGGTTATACCAACATGTTTTAGATTAGCATTCTTTAAAATGTTTCAAGTTGCTTGATCTCTTTTCTGCATCTTGGTGGTTTTAGATGCTAGCTGGGCTTCCAGATTCCCACAGAGTCCTGTCAGTATCATACTGTACCTGAGTGGCAAGCTATTGATTCCTAGTGCAACTGAGATCTATTAGTGCTTCAGACAAACATAATCAGCACTTTGTGTCAAATAGTAACATTTTTTTTACATAAAGTTGTGATAACATGCATGAATTGGCCTGGGTTTCTAAGAGTTCCCATCAAAAGAAAAATTAAGAGCTTGTAGTCCTGGTCTACCAGGACTATCAAACCCATACTTTCCCGACTAATAACAAACAAGCTACCTGACAAAGGGATTGGTATCAACAATGAAAGTCCTCTGAAATATGAGTACACTTTCATGTGACTTAATTTATTCTGAGATAAGATTTGTGGCATAATGAAACTATTTCTAATGACAATTTTGTGCAGTTGTTGGATAAGTTAGACTTGCAATGTACTTGTTCACAGATATCCTCATCTACTACATCTTAACCTGTGAAGTGCCTATTAGCTTAGACTGCTCCAGTTGACTGTAGTTTCTAGTGTACTAGACTTGCTCACAAGTGTGTGCAACTCTCCTGCCTACTGCTTTCAAGTTTTATCTTGGTTATCTAAACAGCTTTCCTTAAGGACAGCCTTTTGATGTAATATGTACTTTACACAAGTTTTCAGTGGAGGTGATTATTTGGGCAACCTGGAACATCTGGTTCAGCAATTGCTAATATAATAATGCTACCTTAACTTTAGGCCTCAAAGTCTTTGGGTTGTAACACCAGTGGACTTCTGGAAGCCCCGGTTGGACTTCTAGAATCCCTGGTTGGCTGTAGGGTATTTTGAAGCTTCTTAACCATATAGTTCACAAACCCTTAGTCTTGTAACAGTGTGGTGGTTTCTTCTTTTCATTAGCGTCATCAGCAGACTAGATGTTTTTGTACTGTTTTGAAAATGAACTGATCCTTTTGTATTTACAATTCTTGGGTAGAAACAGTGTGTAAATGTAATGACTCTTCCAATGCTTGCTAGTGTTCTGCTACTTCTTATGGGGGACTAGTAACAAGTAGTGAATATTGCTGTTACAGTCCTACTAATCTCTGGTATGACAACTGGATCATCCTTGGCTTAAAGACAGTTAATAAGAAAGGCAACTAACAAGCAATGGAATATTTACTAGATCTTAATGCCCTATATTTTTATCATTTATTTCCCTTTACCTAGTAAAATCGCAATTCTTACTGAAAAAGTGCAATGGTCTACTATTACACTGAAGAGCTTACATCCATACCTGTCGAATGTGAACTAGTATTTCAGAGAAGTCCACTGGTGTAAACAAGATCACCCTAGTGAAATAAAAGTTCTGCTACCTTAAGTACTAGAACGTTACTGCCTTTGTGTGGTATCTAAGATATTAAAGCTTTCGTTGACTTCAAGCATCTTGGTCTTTTACCTAATGCACCCAGATGAGTAGTTTTCTTAAGTAGTTGCAAGACCTGTCTTGCTTCCTATGTTAAGAACAAGACTTAAGTTTTAGGTAGCATATATTGGCTATAATAACCCAACTTGTACTGGGTACTAGAATAGCTTTGAACTAGCTATACTATCTCAGTAAAACCTGAAACGTAGTATGACCCGTCTGCACTAATCTCTAGATGGAGATAAGTTGCTTACTTGGGGTGGTGGTATCTGAAGTGCAGTCTAAAGGCAGTCTTAGAGGAATAGTATTAGATAAATTATATACAACAAAATTATATGCAACTTTACTATCTGTATGAGAACTCATTTTTCTAATAGACATCTTCAAGCCTGTGCAATTTTAATGCTCTTCCAGTAAGTTTCCTGTGTAGTTAGTCATGGGGCAGGGTGTGCCTGTTCAGCTTTGAAATATGTTCTTCTGTACAGACTCGTACTATAACAGCCCCGAGACTTAAGGTAATGCACAATGAAGTGAACTGTGTATAGTGCAGAAGCTAATTTGCTAGAACTAGCATCTAAGTAGCTTTTTAACTTCATATGAGCTATTATAACAGTAAACTTTCCATAAATAAGGCTGTTAACCTACACCTCAATTCTGAACCCTATCGTTGTCTAGTCTAGAGCTTACATAAAGTGCAAGTAAAAAATATTTGCACATTTATTGGTAGCCCTTTGTTTTCAGACTTGCTCATAGCCATTCTACTAATACTTCTGTATTTTTTTAGGATGTTAACTACCAGCAGTGCTATAAACGAGGTGGGATAACTAGTGGTCCTCGAGCAAATTCAAGAGGTAAGGCCAACATCAGGTTCCCAGTGGGGTATGAGTGTGTGTGTTGCTGAAGTGGAGTGTAACCGTGAATAGTGAGAAAGTGTACTATCACTGTCATGGAAGAGCAAGCTTGGTTATAAATTAACCAAGCTAGATGGAAGCTTAAGTACTGCTCTTAAACAGTCAGCATTGCATAGCAGCAGAGGTGACTTCACCATTTTCAACTTGGTGCTTTCTATGTCAAATGTCAAAACTCTCTGATATAGTGGTACCTTACTGAACTTTCTTCATAAGTTGACTTGGAAATACAGGCAAAATGGTACCGCTGTTCCATTTGGCATCTTCCTTTGGTTGTAGGGTCTCTCTTTCTTGATTCTGAGTAAGTTACCAGATCCCAGGTACTCTGAGAAAACTTCAGTATGGAGAAGTTTTTGGGAATACAACCTGAATTTATACCCTACCATTGAAGTACAGAGTAGAGATCCATGCTTGGATTTAAACAGCTAATGCATAGTATGCATTTTGAAAAAGCTATAAACTAGATTTAATCCTACTGTGTGTGCTGGGAAAAAATGGGCTTAATGCTATAAGTGAAAAGTGAGAATAACGACTGTAAGTTCCCTACTTTGAAGAATAAAGGGAAATTTTGCATATCATAGCAACTGCTTAGGATAAAGTGGCTCATCTCTGAGGGGAGGACTCAGAATATTTCAGAAGAGAATTAAGTGTGGTGAGTTAACAGTTGACATATGTACCTGTTAGTGTAAAGGTATCAGTAACAACTTTACTTGGTCTTACCAGATACCTTAAGATGTTCATTTCCCGTAGAAGCAGCAGAGGCTTAGCTTGATGGTAACTGCTTTAGATTTCTCAGATCTATTGTTTTCATTCTAGACTGAAACTAGGTCCTCCTAACTTGGATATTTGAACAAATAAATGTCTTTACTCTGGGGAACAGGGTGCAGAAAGCCTAAAAGCAATTGTAGTCTTTCAGACTTGTAATATCTTAGCATCCCAAGTTGATATGACCTATTAAGAATACAACTCCAGAAGTACTGAGGTAACTGGAAGTGTAAGTTCAGGTCTTGAAGGTGAGTAAATGATTACCGGGCTCTTGCTAATCCTGCTGGGTTCTTCCAGAACTTGCTTTTCTCTGCTCAGAAGCTAGTATATGCTGGTTTATGGTAATGTGTGGCAAATACTACAGCTAATTATTGCAAGCTACTGCCCCCTCCTACTTAAAGTATGGGCAGTCATTGTTCATGTTGAATTATGGTCCATCTTGCTGAGCGCAAGTGTGATCAATGTGAAACAACTTCAAAGTTCTGTTCTTGCTGGGGTTCTTTGTCAATCTGCTGTAGCTGAAAGACAAATGTGTTGCAAAACCCATACACTTGCTGCTGAAAAATATACCTGCAGGTTTTAGGGTACTCTTGTTATAATACTTATTTATTGTTGCTAATGATCCTTAACAGCAGGGTGGAGTGATTCTTCTCAGGTGAGCAGTCCAGAACGAGACAACGAAACCTTTAACAGTGGGGACTCTGGGCAGGGAGACTCCCGCAGCATCACCCCCGTTGATATGCCAGTGACAAGCCAAGCTGCCACCATACTACCAGTGCATGTCTACCCCCTCCCGCAGCAGATGAGAGTTGCCTTCTCTGCAGCCAGAACATCTAACTTGGCCCCCGGAACTCTAGACCAGCCAATTGTGTTTGACCTGCTGCTGAACAACCTTGGAGAAACTTTTGACATCCAGCTTGGTAGATTTAATTGTCCAGTGAATGGTACTTACGTCTTCATCTTCCACATGCTGAAGCTGGCTGTAAATGTTCCCCTATATGTGAATCTTATGAAGAATGAAGAGGTCCTAGTGTCGGCATATGCAAATGATGGGGCTCCTGATCATGAGACTGCTAGTAATCATGCAGTCCTGCAGCTGTTCCAGGGGGATCAGATCTGGTTACGTCTGCATCGGGGAGCCATCTATGGAAGTAGCTGGAAATACTCTACCTTTTCGGGATACCTCCTTTATCAGGACTAAAATCCAGTGCAATGTTTACAAAAAAGCTGCTCCAAACACCTTGGTGGAGGGGGGGGTGGGACTAGCTTTGCACTTACTATTGACTTTATAGAAGATATGTGGTTCCATTATTGGGGGAATGATGGTCATGTGCAAGGTGAAATCGTGGATTTGGGGTACTGAATCAGCACTAATTTGGCACTTTATCAGTTGTGATGTAGCCTTGCTAGTAAAGCTGTGAATGTATATTGTTTGCACTTACCCTAAACTGTATTAATGTCCAGCTTACTACACTATTGATTGCCTCAAGTATGGGCTATTCACAATGCCTTGTTGTGCCTCAATAAAACAAGTTAATATGCATTTTAGTATTAATCTTGCTAGTGGTCTTATTTTAAAAATGTCAAACTATCAACAAATTCCTGGTGTGGGCTGTACATGCATGTTCGTATACTATATAGTCTTCAAGTATACTATATAGGTCTTCAAGTTTCAGTCATACTATATAGGTCTTCAGGTTTCAGTAATTCAGGGTAAACTACAGTTTAAATGGGATTATGTGTTTGGTTCTTGTTTGCAGTTTAAGTGTTCCCCTGTTGAAAATGAATTCATGATTTAGTTACATATTTAGGTACATACCTACTGTCTTAACTGAAAGATTAAGAAATCACAAATGAAACACTGCCCACTTTATTGGACTGTTTTAAAAGTATATTTTGTAAACAGCTAGATTTGTCACTACGATTTTCAGTGCTGATACAGCTAGCTGAAATTCTTACACCTCAAAACACTCACTGATGAGCTTGCTTGTTCAGATATACTATCTTAAAGCTATAACTGATTCTTAGGAAGCCCAACTGTATGGCTTCCCTCTCACATGAGAATTTAACTTGCATTACAAGCTGATTCTTTCCTTTCAGACAACTGCTGTGGAAGCTGGTACATGTAGTTGAAGCCTGCTCTCTGCATCTTAAATTTATCTTAATTTAAATCTGAATATAAATGCTAGGAATCATTTATAAAACTGTTCTTGGAGCTGAAGGGGGGCATATGACCAGTCTTTAGCAGTCTTCTAGTCTAAAAACTGAAGAACTGACAAATGCTGTCATCTAAACTGCACGTCAAATATAAAGCATTTCTCATGCTTAAAGTGGAAGCTGGAACCTGTAAGAAAACTGTAGATCACTGCCTCTTTATACTTCTAAAAGCTTCAATAGTTTGTTCTATCAGTAGGAAGTATTTTATCTAGGTATACTAGTAAGGGAGCTAGTGGAAAGGACTCCTACATGTAAGGGTGAACTAGAAGTGCTCAAAGCAGTTCAGCTGACACTTTATAACCACTTTATATTCTGTGTCGGTTACTTTTAAATACTCCAGACCCTGGTATAACACTGCTGTTTCTCAGTGACTGATCTCAAAACTTCCAACTTTAAACTGTTCTCCCCTGCTACAACACAAATGCCAAAACAAGTTGTTTGGCATGACTTCATAAAGTTACTGGCATGAGGATCTTGATTTTATTCCAAGTTCAGATCTTTTTCGTATAGATTTATTTCGGGGATGATTCTACTGATTCTACTCAGTCTTTTTTTTTCCATGGCAGGTTCTGAGAGGTTTGGGATAAAGCTGTAGGGAATCTAGCTTTTAAAAAAAAAACCTGATGACAGAAACGTAAAGCCTTAACTATTGAATAGTTAGTATATAATTTTGTATTCTGAACTTACAGAACTTTCTCAATGGACTTTCTCTGTAGAGGATCAGTGGCAAGAGGACGTAAGATGTTTAGTGCTTTTTCACCCCCAAGTTTGACAACTCTCCTTGGCTCTTATTATGAGGACATGATAGATAAAAACTGAAGTGCTAGGATAAATTTCAGCTTGCAATAGCTATGCAGCTGCAGTCAGACTTCATTGCTTTTCTAACAGACTTGCAACTCTGAATTTTTAGATAGCTTTAGCATTGTCCCAGTTCCTTTCCCATGCTGTCTTAGGGACTAATGAAAAAAATGAGCCCTATTTTGCTTATAGCAGGGTATCCCTTGCACTACAACTGCACTAGTGCCTTAGCACTAGCTCTTCATTTGGCATGTAGTTAGTTTATCATATTTGGCTTTATGCACTTGTACTATGGATTTCCAATCTTTTTTAAGAACAAGCTATCAGTACTTTCAAGTTTTGCCAATAACCTTTGCCTTTGGCAACCTCAGGCATGGTTACTGTGACTACATGGAGCATGTACTGCTTTCTAATGCTCTGGTTTAAGCAGTCTGGACAACTGCTTTTTTGACCCATGTGATCATTTGTTCAACTCGATCCTTATTTCTTACCAATACATCTAGCAAAGCTTTTATCTATCTCTAGCTTGCATCTTTAAGATCCGAAGTAAACATCTCAACTTCAAAGCTGGTTATCTACTTGTGCATGTATGACACTTTAAAATTCCTCACTAAAGGAGTACACAGTCACAGCAAAAAGTGTAAAGATATGAAACATGAAGTATAATCATTATACCATTGCTTAGTAGTAAATCGGACCATAAGTCACAATGAGTGGCTTTACAAGACTTGATAATTTTGTAAGATGTATCAGCTTGAATCACAATCTCCACAATGCCAGTTACTTTATAATGTCTTTATCAGTCCTAAAAAAAAAAACAAAAACTTGGACAAAATTATCTTGTCATACATTAACTTAAAGTTGATCTTATTTTCATCTTATAGGATTCTCATGTACTACCTACCTACCTCTGTAAGTGGAGCTACTGCTTTTCACTGTTTCCAGTCAGCAGTGAACACAACTCTAGCTAATCTCTGTTACAGAAGAGCTACAATTGAATGGTACTGTCATAAAGTGGTGTTTAGACAAATTGTGAAGTGCTAAGGTTATACATGTATAAAAAACTGCAAAAGATCAAGCAAAGCAATCTTATTTTTCAGGCCAATAGCTGACTCAGCCAAAAGGCACTGACAGAAAATTGCTATTCCAATCTTCAAAATACCTAGTAATACGACTTCATCTGATTTTAACATAATGTTATATTAACATTGGGAGACAGATACCTCAATCATCATTCTTCATGGTTCTAGATTATGTACCTGTTTTAAAACTTCTCAAAATACTTCAGAGTTATTTCAGTGCATTATTTATCAACTGACACAGTTTTAGTCTGAGTATGTCCAGACTAAAGACCTAGATCCATAATTCTACTTCTGGATGAAGCATTTAAGAGGTGAGTTTCATAACTTGAAAATATTTGAGATAACACTGGGTGTGATACAGCCTTCATGTAAAAACTATGTATGACAATACATTTGTCCTCTAGTTATTAAAAGAAGTCGCTTGAATTGTTACAGAAAGTAACGTGCCTTAATTATATAAAGATGATAACGAGGTCTAATTAAAAGGGAGATCACGGTTCTCTTAACTTCTGTTCTTCTTTTTCCTATGCAAATCTCATACCACCTAAATTCTATCCAGTTTAGTTATTTTCTGTAGTCTCCTGAAGATAAGCTATACTATTCAAGATGATGAATTAACGTTAGGTTTTAATTTGGACTGAGTGGATTTCCATGTTTCCTTTTGGGTATTTCAGTGAAATACTGAAACTACCGTGAAATAGGAGAATTGCTTAACATTTTCAAAGTACTAATGGACTTGTAACTTTCTTGTGTTTTTTCCAGGTTATGAAGTGAGAGAAATATGAATGATCTCCTGGAATTTTCATGACTAACTTCCTGCAGCGAAGGAACCCTCTATACTGTATGCTACAGTGGTGGTGCAGATAATTTCACTGTTTTTGCTGTACTGGTTCAGTTTACTTACCTTTCCTCCCTGACTGCTGTAAATTACCTATAGGTGCTCTGACAAAACAGTGGGGGAGACTGATTTGGAACGTGACTTCTGATCGAAGCTTTATATCTGGAGACCTGGCATACATTTATCTGCTGTAGATCATCCTTGATAGCTCTTTATCTAATCTATACATGTCTTTTGAGAAAATAAATATTATATGTGATGGGTATGAAGTCTACTCTGTATTCGAACTGGAGAAATGGTCTTGTACTATATATAACCAGACCATTAACTCCACTTATGTGCTTGTTCACAGGTCTCTGATCAACTTGGATGTATTGCCTCCCAACTATAAACAATTCTATTAATGAAAAAGTTCATAAATTTATATCTGCTGACTGAACATCTCCATGTGTTGTTGTATTTGGAAAAAAGTTGTGAAGTACTAATTTGGCTGGAGAGTACTAGTTCATACAGTTTTTTGTACTGTTTGAGTCTTATGTGAGTAAGGACTGTAGCCAGTTTGGAATGAAAGCTTTATGCCAGGTACAGGTGTAATTGCTTTGTCATTAGTTCACTATAATGAAGTAATGAAGTAAACCCGGCATTGCACAATGGATTGCTTTTCACTTGCAGCACATCAGATGAAGGACCGTTGTCTCCTTTCTCATCCTTTTCCACGAGTATCTCTTATTAACTACAATTTACCACCAGATGTTTTCCTAAAGAATGTGCTCAGTCTGGTAAAGTGTCAGTTCTTCTATGCCAGTGGAAAGTACATTGCACATACCATTCAGTTAAAATGCTACCTGCATTTCAAAAGAAGCAGAAGTCAAAGGGCTAATTCTAAGTAACTGATAACATGGAAGGCTTTTCTACCTTTCCATCTCCCAATGTTCTTGAACTTAAGTTATCTTTTTAGCTACTCTGTCTGGAACTTACTCTGATTTTCCCAATGGTCAAACATGAATTGTTTTAAAAATCCTTGCTTTCAGCAACTGAGTTTCAAAATATGATTGCTTGTTATAAATCCTTCATAAAGCTGTTGTTACAGTGCACCTAAAGAGTTTTGGAGCTTTAAAGATACTTGCTTTCTCTTATCTCCTCACCCCCCTTTTATTCACATCCTTTTTTTTTTCTTCTTTCTGTATATGCATACTGGTGCAACTTGAATTTAATTTATTTGGTTTTAATTTCTTGGTATATTCCTTGGTTCTTTCTCACTGGGTCTTCTCTCAGCAGCAGTGTTAAGTAGTTGCCAAGAAAATCGCAGAATCTGAACTCAGGTTCCTAAATTTTTCAGAGTAGCAAAACTAGAATGTTTTTCAATCATTGTAACCCAGTTCCAGATCCATTATTCCGAAGTAGATGAAACCCAAAAAATTAACAGTCTCTTCGCAATAATAAAAAGGCACATGAGTTCATAGAATCATAGACTATCTGGTGTTGGACGGAAATCACGAGAATTATTGTGTCCAACTCCTGGCTCTGCATATGACCACCCAAAAAACAGACCCTATGTCTGAGAGTGTTGTCCAAATGCGTAGTGAATTCCAGCAGGCTCGGTGCCATGACCACTGCCCTGGGGAGCCTGTTCCAGTGCCCGACCACCCTCTGGGTGCAGAACCTTTCCCTAACCCCCAGCCTGACCCTCCACTGTCCCAGCTCCATGCCGTTCCCTCGGGTCCTGTCGCTGTCCCCAGAGAGCAGAGCTCAGCGCCTGCCCCTCCGCTCCCCTCGTGAGGGAGCTGCAGGCCGCCATGAGGCCTCCCCTCGGCCTGCTCTGCTCTGGGCTGAACAAACCAAGGGGCCTCAGCCGCTCCTCATACGTCTTGCCCTCCAGATCCCTCACAATCTGTAGCTCTCCTTTGGACACTCTCTAATAGTTTAACACCCTTATATTGTGGTGCCCCAGACTATAAACTGTAATCGAGGTGAGGCTGCCCCAGCGCAGAGTACAGCAGGACAATCCCTTCCCTCAGCCGACTAGCAATGCTGTGCCTGGTGCACCCCAGGATACGGTTGGCCCTCCTGACTGCCAGGGCACGCTGCTGGCTTGTGTTCAAGTTGCTGTCAGCCACAACCCCCAGATCCCTCTCTGTGGGGCTGCTCTCCAGCCTCTCATCCCCCAGTCTGTATGTATAGGCAGCGTTGCCCCATCCTAAGTACAGAATCTGTCACTTGCTCATGTTTCAATTTCATGCAGTTTGTGACTGCCTGGCCCTCTAGTCTGCCAAGATCTCTCTGCAAGACCTGTCCACACTCAAGGAAGGGAGTCAACAGTTCCTCTCAATTTAGTGTCATCTGTAAACTTACTTAGTATGCATATGAGTCCTGCATCCAGATCATTTATAAAAGCATTAAAGAGAACTGGTCCTAAAATGGAGCCCGGGGGAACCCCACTAGCAACTGGACACCAGCCTGATGTAACCCAATTTACTAGAATCCTTTGATCTCGATCCATCAGTCAATTATTCACTCATTGTATTATCTACTTGTTAGCTGTATGCTGGACATTTTGTCCAGAAGGATACTGTGAGAGACAGTATTGAAAGCTCTACTAAAATAATAATAAAAAAGACATCTACTGGCTTCCATTGATCAACTTGATGGACTACATTATTGTAAAAGGAAATTAAGTTCTTGATTTATATAAGACGGTACTTGTTCTCTGAAGTTCTTAATGTTATATAAGAACATTTCGACTAATAACATCATTTTTAGAACAACTGCCACTTGTTTTATGGTGGTTCATGTTTTGCAGAAAGAAGTATCAGGCATACATCAAACTCAGTGCACAGGTAGATGACAATGTTTGCAACAATAGTATCTGCAGCTAAATCACTGCTGACATTATAAAGGAACCAAGCATTATTGAACTGGATGTCACTTGATTTAGAGGCTTGGGGCATTGCCTCATTGATGGCTGTGGGCACAAAAACTGTGTCTAAAAAGTGAAATCTTAGGTGTAAAGTCTTTCCTTCCTTTTTTTTTTTTTTTCTAGTGAATGTTGTGTGGTAAAGTGTGCAGTTTTAAATAGCTTATAAGCAGTAAGTGTAAAAAAAAATCTGAAAAATATTTTCAGATAATGTTAAAATAACGTTTGAGTATATTTTGTTCATTGGTATGTTTTACGTTACCAGCTCCACAAGACTGAAGTCCTTTAAACATTTAAGTTCTTATACCATGGACGAATACACAGAAACAGAATAAATCAGAACTACTTTTAAACTATTCATAACATGCCTATTTTGGAAAAGGAAGTAGAGCTGTAACATTCTAGTATTTCTTTTATTTTTTTTAGGATGATAAATGATTCAAGATCTCTAAAAGGAGCAGTTTTCATTGTAGTCTTATTTACTATCTTAAACAAAATGCCAAAATGATGAATAATTCCCATAGTTAATAATACATACTTTTTACAATCACATTGTTTTTGTTTGATATATTTTGTAATTACTGATCACACTCTCTCCTGCTTTGAAGAGGAAATGAGAAGCTTGAAAGTACCTACAATTTCTTGTTAGATGCTGTAGTTAGATGCATTACTGGAGAACAGAAAGTTCTTGAGCAACACCGATCAGGTGTTCTACACCACTTCACGTGAAGACTATCACAAGAGCACAGTGTCTGATGTCTATGAATGCTTGCTTAGTGTAACTCATTCTTACAGGTAGCTTCTTTTTTGATTCTAAGCAGATACATTATGAAACTTTTTTTTTTCCTTTGAAATCCTTATAGTGTCAGATGTTTCAGCATTTTCCTTGTAACTAGTTTAGAACTTAAGTTATTTAGCGGCAGTAAAAGTGTTTTGGCAACTATTACCATATAGTAGACTTTGTTAGAGATTGGTATCTCCACTTTAACCAGCACTCCTGTGTATTCACCACTGTTAAGAGTGTTCTTTAGTGTGGGTCAGGTAGTACTTCCCCAACTGAGGGATGTACTGCTGCTTTTGTAACTGAGGAACAGTAATAAGAAATGACATTTTATGCTGTAATTGCAATGAACGAATGACATGCTGTCAAATTGTGTTCTTAAGGCATCTCTATGCTGCTATGGCAGGATCTTGTAATTGCCCTAGCATTTGACTCTTCCAAACCACAGGAAGCAGCCTTTCTGTTCTTTCCACCAGGTAACAGCACATCTCTGTCTTGTAAATGCCATGTAAAACTTCACCTGCAGAAGAAACTGAACGACTTGACTCAGTAAGATTGGATTAGTCATGAGGCTTGTTCAGCATGCTGTGGGGCTGGGAACTGCCCCTTCAGGAGCTATCTTACACCCGCCCAGATGTTTGCATCTTCCTTGGCTTCACCTGTTCTACGATTTAGGGGGAGAAACAGGAGGACAGAGGTGAAGAACCACAGAGGGCAAATGCTCCTAGTTAGTGTGGTTTGTATATTCCTGAGCGGTTTTACACACAAACCGCAGTAACACATGGCAAGCTGGGGCTCACCCGCTGACACAATGAGGACAGGGGCCACAAGCACATAGCCGGGGGCACGGTTTGTACCCCAGCCGCACATTTTGGGAAGCCCCTTGCAGCAAACTGCCCCTGCAGAGGCTTCCTCGTGCAGCACCACGCACCTCGGCGACCGCACCGCAACATGGCCGCCCCTTGCGGGCTCCGCATCTGGCTTCCGTCCGTACAACAACATGGCGGCCCCCGCGCGAAGCCAGAAGGCGGCGCGGCGGCCGTAAAGCAGCGCCCGCTTCCCGATGCCCAGCTGTCGCAAACCGGTGAATGGCTGTGAGCGGCGGCGGGGGGCGGGGGACGCTAGCTCGGTCGCGGTCGCGGTCGCGGTGCGGGGGGGGCGGCGGCGGCGGCCCCGCTCCCTCCTCCCGCCCGCGGAGAAAGGGGCCGGGGGGGCGGCGAGCAGCGCGCCGACATGGACCCCAACAGGATCATCCAGGCGCTCAAGGGCACCATAGACCCCAAGCTGCGCATCGCGGCCGAGAACGAGCTCAACCAGGTGAGGGAGGGGCGGGCGGCACGGCTCGGCACGGCACGGCACGGCTCGGTACCGCACGGCTCGGCACGGCACGGCACGGCCCCGGCCCGCCCCCGCCGCCGCCCCCCGGCCGCGGCTCCGCACGGGGCCGCCCGGCCCCGCCGCCAGGGGCAGGGGCTGAGGGGGTCGGGGGCGCCCCCTCCTCGGCGGCCGGGGCCATGCCCGGGGTCCCTTCTCGGCTCCCCCCCCCCCGGCCCGACCGCTGCCCCCCGGGGGCTGGCTCGGCCGGGGGAGGGAGGGCAAGCCCCCCGGAGGCGGTGGGGGTGGGTTTGGGCGGCGGTGCGGCCGTGCCGGGGGCTGTGGGTGCCCCCCGTGAGGTGCCTCAGCAGGACAGCGGGGGGCGGCTGGCAGGGCTGGCTGCTGCGGCCCGGCGGCTCTCCTGGCTGAGGTCAGGGTTTGGGCAGCTGAGGTCAGGGTTTGGGCAACTCCGGGCTCCTCGGGAAGCCACCAGTCCTCCCCGCAGCCCTAGGGCAGCTCGGTTAGCTGGTCAACGGGCGTCGGGGACGCTCGTGCCCGCAGCTAGATAAAACTGCAAAACTTCTTTCTTACTCGCCTGGTGGAGTTGCTGTAAAAAGCCCACAGCGCTTACTTTTGTCCCTACCGTAGAGGACTGGCAGGGGAATTAATGTCTGCCAGCAGCCTGTTGCACGGGGATCAAAACTAGGGGAATAAACCCCTGCGTGGCTGGCAGAGGTAGGACAAAGGAGCAGCTGTCTGCGTGCCTGGGTCCTGCTCCTAACGTTGCTGCTTTGCCATCGCTGTTTCCCACCGTGAAGCTCATCAAAAGTTAGAAAGTGTTCGTAGATTGCGATCCATAAAACCTTTCAATTACCAAGCGATGGATAATGCAGTTCTCATGAAACACCCAGGTTTTACTTTTAGAGTTTATCAAGAATGGGTTGAAGTACAGATTTTCATTTAAAACAGCTGACACATTTCCTCTCTTCTGTTATAAAGAACAAGTCCTGAAATTCAGATGTGCCTATTGCTGCACAGGCTTCCTGTTGCTAAATGAAGCGTGATGTATGTGACTGATAAAGTGCACCGATGCGGTGTTGGGGTTGATACGACTCTTGGAGGAGTGGAACAAAAGTGCACCTGAGGAATGTTGCTAACGTGGGCCTTTGGCATCTTGAACCCTTTCAGTGCTTTTGAAGCAAGACTTCAAAGTGATCTGTCAGACTTCCACGTATATAATGATAGTGCTGACACGTAGCTGTGTTCCTGCGTGTACAGGAATCCAGGTGCTGGTCTAGTTTTTCTCTTGTTCTAGCAAAGAAACTAACCAACTAGCCAACCAAAAAACCCTCCCTCCAACAATAAGCACTCGAAGTAGTAATACAATGCTTGTCCAAAGAGAACAGGGGTCACCTTCATTCTGTGCAATAACGTGATGCTGCTCCTGATAAACGCTAAAGGATACTGAAGTAAAACATCTTCTGTGCCACCCTGTCTGCAGTGTGCATTTGCCTTCAAGCTTGAGTCAAGGTAGTGACTGGAGTTTCCCACAGAACTGAAACCCTTCTGTTACTCTTCCACCAAAATAGTGTCTCAGTGTAGATGCTTCATTGCTTGTACTGATAGAGAGCCCTTTAGCAACGATCTCCTAATGGTCCTGACTCTGTAATTCACTTACGTGCAGAATGGAGTTAAAATGAATGAAAACTTGCGTACCTGTCAAAAGCCCTGGGATGCCTGAAAGTGCTTCTTTCTCTTCTGTGTGTTCCTGCACCTGTATAAAGACAGAGCTAAATCAATGAAGTTGCTCTCTGCCTTCTGGATTATCATCTAATTGCATTTAGAAATGAAATCAAGGCTACATTTAAAAGTTACTATTTTTTTTTGGCCTTTATTATTTTTACTGGAAGGCTGTTTGTGAGCTTTCTACCTCCAGGAGCTAGAAACAAATGTCAGTTTCCAGCCTAAACTAATTATGGCCCATTTAAGATCGATTTGTGTCAATGTTGGCTCTTAACTAGAACAGGTTTCTTGGTACCTACTCTGACATGTTTGTCAGTGCCTGACCCCTACCAGCTTGTTTTCCTTTGCCTCAACAAGCTGTATTTCCTTTGCCTTATCATAAAACTGGATTTTTGAAGTCTAATAACAAGAGAGCACAGCTCTTCTCTGTACTTCCCTTTGAAGTAATCTTTCTTGTGTAATCTGGTCATCTGTGTTTGCAGCGTGCCAGAAAGTCTCATGCTCAATGTCATTAATACCTCATTTTATACATCCTAAAGCTACAATTATCTTCATGATCAACACTTAACATCCCTCTTATCATGTAATATACCAAGGCCCTTTTATCCCGTGGTTGTTCCTCACTAACAAGCCTCAAGCTTTTAGGAGAAATTCCTATTATGCCTTAGTGCATGGCCGTGTACTTTGTCTTATTACTCCATTGCGTTTTTGTTGCAGCAGTTTTAAAGATAATTCAGTTCTTTGTAGGATTTTTCTGATCTTTCTCCTCTATTGATGTATGCTACTTCTGTGTCATCAGCAAATTCCATTTCTCTCGGTGCCCTGAGCGCAAATCTAAGTGTGAGGTTGATCTAAAATGTGATTCTGGATAAACTGGAGCAGTAATTTCCTGCCAGGTCAGTCATGTCTATCAAGTACCTACTGTCACTTCCCTGTTAACCTGTTATTTCCCTTAGTGTACACATCTTTCCAGCTCACTCTTTTTCTTTCTTTTTTATTTTCCATTTTTTTTCCTTCAGCTCTGTCACGGCATAATTGGCCTGCACTTTAGGATCATATTTTTCAATCACCCTGTCAATTTTCACAGCAAAGAAAGATACTGAATTTCTACACACCATCTTGTTTGCAATGAGATTTTTTCATATCAGTTTTAGGCTCTTATTCTTTCTAGGTCTGTCTCATGAACTTTAGGGACTTTAATGACTAAATACTGCTTTCATGTGCCAGTTCTTGGTATAGCTACCTACAGGGGGCCTACAAGAAAGCTGGAGAGGGACTTCTTACCAGGGAATGTAGTGATAGGACAAGGGGTAATGTCTTTAAACTAAAAGAGGGGAGACTGAGACTAGATGTTAAGAGGAAATGCTTCACTCAGAGGATGGTGAGGCACTGGCACAGGCTGCCCAGAGAAGCTGTGGCTGCCCCATCCCTGGAGGTGTCCAAGGCCAGGCTGGATGGGGCTTTGGGCAGCCTGGGCTGGTGGGAGGTGTCCCTGCCCGTGGCAGGGGGGTGGGACTGGGTGGGTTTTAAGGTCCCTTCCAACCCAAATCCTTCAGTGACTCTGATTCTATGTTGTGGAATAATGTTGTCTGGTTATATGAGCATGCAGTATCATTTCTGACTGATTCCTGTTTATATAAGATCACCAGTACAATTCTTATGCATTAAGCTTAATTGGCTCAATTTGCCGTAATACATTTATTTGGTCTGTGACAAAGTGGACAACATGAATAGAACTGCAGGCGTGCAAGTGCTTGTTTAAATATTGAGGAAGAGTTGCAGAATTTGACTTTGACAGGAACTGAAAAGCGGTGCAGGGGGAAGAGAAAGAAATGTGAGAAGATTGCCCAAAAGCAGAGGAGTCCTGACTAATGTTGGGCTTCCTTTTATTTCTTCCCTATCTTTGGTGAGTTGGCTGTCAAAGTATGCAGGGATCTTAAGGCAGTTGGCATTGAGTGCCGTGTTATCGAGGGAGGAATCTCAGGTATTTTTATTGAGGAGCAATTTGATGAGGAAGCTGACTTGCATGAAGGCACGAGCCTTTCTGTGGAAAGCGGCGTGTGGTTGACCCTGGATGAATTTGGCAGTGGGACCAGCAGAGGAAAGCAGCTCGGGTAGGTGTTCTTGTACGCGTTTATTTTCAATTTGTGTGGAGAACACTGTGTTTTCCCTTCCCTAAATGAGGGCTTTGCATGTAGGCAATGAAAGAAGAAAGTGTCTTTTGAAGTTCTAGTTTGTTTTAACAACCTGTGACTGCCAGCATAAAAAAAAAAAAAAAACAAAAAGAAAGTACTGTTAGCAACAGCAAAAATATGCCCAAGTGTGACAAATACTGATGGAGTTTCTAAGTAACGCATTTTAAGTGCAGAGCAAACAAAAAATAAAGCTTAGATAACTGAGCATTCAAATCAGATGCGTGGAAGCCTTAAAATAATCTTTGCAAACAGTTAATTGCATACATATTCAAGCTACAATTTTTTTTGTGTTTATCTTGCGAACAAAGATGTAGTGCCTTGATTTCTCAGTTGAAGGGATGAAAAGTGATTATTTTGTGCCATACTTGCATTCAGAGGAGCTGAGAAGGACGTGTTTGCCACTGGTGGAGTAGGACAGCTCGCCTTGCAGAACCCGAGGGAAGGCTTGGTTTCTCCATGTCTGTTGTTCCAGAGCATCCCCCTGTTGTTCTGCAGAGGAAGAAATACCTTCCCATGCCACTCTGCAGTCAGCCACTCTGGCTGCTCTCAGTGCAGCAGGAAGATTTACTGAAAAATGTGGCTATTTCAAGCAAGACACAAGGGTGATGCTTATTGTAGTAAGTTTAATAAGTTTAAATGCACGATAAAAAAAGTAAGTTTAATGCACGATAACCTGGGGTCCCACGTGAAAGCTAGGTGTGAAGAGTACTTGCTTCAGTAGGATCCATTTGGGGAAATCTTAATGCATTTTTCCTGCTTATCTCTCCTTGTATTCTGGTTCTGTGAACGTAACTGTATTCATCTTGCTGTTTCTCAGTGGCTTTTCTGAGGCTTTCTTGGGTGCCTTCTGTTCTATACCTAATCAAAGGGATGAGGAAATAGGCAAGAAAGGATGTGGCCTCTGATGGTTTGAGGAGTGGAGCAGTGATGCTGAGGTGGGGAAGAAATGCATGTTAGGGCAAAGGAGAAAGGACAAACGGGGCAGGTGGATGTACAGCTGCAGCGCGTGGATCCCGAGACTGGGCTCAGGTGGAGCGAGGCGCATGGGGACGTGCACATCTCCTTCCTTGGTCATTGCTGGAAGTTTACCCAGCTGTATCTTACCAGTGCTTAGCTGTATGCCTCTTCTGGTTAAGCTGCTAGCCCTGCACATCATTGTATCCTATCTTCTTAATCCCAATGGAAATGAAATGTGGGTAGCTGTTTGTGTTTTGTTTTTTTTTTTTAGTGACCTGTGATTAATGCAAGGGCTGTCAGTATGTTTTACACAGCTTTAAAATAATCGTTGTTCTTTGTATTTAGTGAAAGTTTACTTTTCAAAAACTTCCTTTTACTTTACTCAGTTTGTAAAAGTTCACGTGCAGCTCTCACAAGTGTCTTGCTGAACCCGTCCAGCTCTGCGGACTCTTCATCTCCTTCCATTTACACGGAGCCCATCTAACAGTAGCTCTGCCCCAGCACACAGAGCACCTGCAGCTTTTCCTGCTGCTTCCAGGGGCCTGCTGGATGGTTTTCCAGAGCAAGGGAGCGAAAAGGATCGATCCCAAGATCACAATTAGCATGACAACGAAACCAATGGGAATGTGCTGGTATAGGAAAAATGTTGCTGTGTGCGGCTTTTTCAACAGTCCTCTGTTCCCAAAACTGCAAGCAGAGCATTGTTTTCCTGACTGGTTTGCTGCTGCGCAAGTGAGCAGCGTGGTATTTGAGCCTCACAAATGTAACACAAGCAGGTGCCTTGTTTCTAAAAGGGACACACAATCTCTGTTCATCTCTAACATGTTCGTGTCTCTGATACCAAAGAGAAGACGAAGCTGTGTAAAAATGTGAATTGTGGGGTGCAGTGAGGAAATGAGCGTTTTTAATAGTCGCAATATAAAGGTAATAGTATAGAACAGACAGATTTGGTGGGGACTGGATGCTGTGCTCCTGTGATCTCTGGGGGGTGTCAGTATTTTGGGCGGCAGGAAGCCCCACAGCATTGTGCCGGTGGGAGTGGGGCCTCCTCGGAGACCCTGCGCGGCCCGTCTGCGTAACGCGCCTCGTGTCACGCCCGGCGCTGCAGGCCGCTTGCCGCGCAGGCCAAATGACCCTATTTGTGGATATCCTGGCCCCGTTTCAAGGCTAGCGGTTGTGTGCCAGCATAAGTGGTACCAATAAAGCTTCCTGGAGTAGCTGCGACTTCGGTGTAAATTCAGCAAAAGCTGTTTATGCAGGGAAAGAGAAATAATTTGTGCTGTTATCACTGCGTCCATCCCAAATGTGATACCAGTGGGATTACTGCCGGAAAATGCAGCAACGACAACAAAACAACCCCCCAGAAGGCTGCATTCCTAGTCAATGTATTTTTAGTGGTACAAGCTGCATGTAGACTCCCTCTGAGGACAACATATCAGCACTATTTAGAGGAAAAAAGCCTCTCGGAGCTCGCACACGTTCTTGGTTTTCTGTGCTGCCGCGAGGCCTCGTGCTCTCCTCACATCCCTGGAGCCTCCCTCAGCCCCGCGGTCAGAGCTCCCCGGCGCTGTGAGGGGCTGTCTGCTGGCAGTTAAAGGCCAGCCTTTGGCCTCCGGTACACTTGATACAAAAGGTGATTTTTGGAATCTGGCGTGCTTCAACCAGTTGGCATTGAAAGCTGGCGTTTCAGCATGCCTGTAGGTAAATGGAGCTCCTGTGCTGCCTGTTAACAGCTTTTGCTTTACTTCGAGCGTTGCTTATGGGTAATTAAAGTTTACAGAGAAGGCGACTGCAGCAGAGTATGTTTCTGATTTGCCATTACTGCTTTTATCTGAGTGCTCAGATTGCTCTATAAACATCAAATGAGGCTCTGAACACAGAGTGGGTTAGAATTACGCTACAATTACAATAAGTAAAACGAGGGCCACAAAGTTAAGTGATTTGGCAAAATTGTTGAGTTGTGCTGCCGCTGTTACACTTAGGCATCATGAAAGCACTGTAGTTTTACCTCATTATGGAGATGTTAGATCAAGAAATTGGGTACATGCACTGCAGAACGTACCACTTACTTCACAGCTTTCGAATGAGGCAAAGTTTCTGGGAGGTTGTAGTATACTTGCACTGAAAGCACTGCTCTGGAAATAACCACAGGACTGCCAGACATAATCTGGTTGGAAAGAAATACTATAAAAGGTAAAATAAGAAAGTGTATGTCATCTAGCCCCCAAGAAACATCTCTCTTTGAACATCAAACATGGATCTGAGTGATGAAAGATCAGACCTGCCAGTAACTACTGATGTTGCCAAGGCTTAGTGGTAACTGCACCATGCTGAGTCAACGATTCTTCACGTTGGAGGACCCCTGTCGAATGACAGCAATATAATGCTATCAGATTTTCACATCTTTTAAATCTGATGTGCTTTGCTCAGAAGTGCAGTGAGCATTGTTTTCTCTTTGAATTTTTTCAGCTGTGTGGCTGATGTAGTGTTTGAAAAGTTCCCGGGAAAGCTGTGGGTTTTGAAATGTTATCTGTCTACACTTGATTTTAATTAAAAATGGTTATTCCACCGTTTATCCTCAGTTGGTATTTTTCTGTTATGATGCACTATGCATCTAGTCTGTTAAAATATAGCTGTATAATAGATGGCTTGTTTGACTTATGAGGTTAAGTTAAATAATTCACTAGATGTATAGAGATTCTCATTATGCATTCTCAGAATGATTTAAATATTCATTATCACTAATATCTGTTAGAGAGCCTTGTCACATTACTTATTCCTCCCATGTGCCATTATTTGCTCAGCTTTTTCAAGTAATTCTGTAGAACACTGCTGATTTGGGTAAATCCATGTGCTAAAACCTTTCATACTTCACGAGGAGAGTCAAAGATTTCTACAAAAACCTTGGTTTCTGTTCTTATTCAGCTTTCGGTAATACAGTCTTCTTTAAACATAGTGACTTGCTAACTGTATTTTATATGTATTTCAGTCCTATAAGATCATCAATTTTGCTCCAAGTCTACTGCAAATCATAGTATCAGATCAAGTTGAATTTCCGGTGCGTCAAGCAGGTGAGATAAAATCCTTGTTTCATTTTCTTTCAATAGAAAGTTAGTCTGTTAGTTAGTCTGTTAGTTATTTCAACAGAGTATTGAGCTGCTGGTAAGTAAGAAAGTTCACATTTGTTCTGAACATGCAGATGGAAAAGTGCAGCAGGGAAACCTTTCTGTCTTTGCCACCTCTCTCCTGTATGAAGATCAGATAAAAGCATGGGTATAGGGTTGAGTCCTACTGTGGCTTCCCTGTGTTTATAGTGATCCCTACTGGAATGCTGGAATACTGATACTGAAAGAGAATGACTTTTGCTCAAAACTGAGTACCCAGGGAGCCTTAGATATTCTTTCTTCTGGTGGTGAAGAGATATCGAAGCCAAGACATGAAGATATTTGAACAAAAAAGGGGATCTCATTTGAGTAGTAGATTTGAATCCCTTTTCCTGGAAAAGTCAAAGTTTCTGAAAATGAAAACAGTTTGTAGGTCAAAGGTAGCCACATATGCTTATTTGGTATCTATGGTGTCCACTCACAAAAATAAATGTGAAGGAAGGTCACGTTACTGCTAAGTTATAAATTTGTAGTCTGAGCATGTCTAGAAGGATTGCTTAACTATATATGTAATTTTGGGTGCGGTGATGCAGTTAACTTTAGGGTATACATTTGTGTAAGATCAGTTTCTAAATTCTCATAATCTATTTTAACTACTCCTATACAATGTTTTCTTTTTTCTTTTTTTTTTACAGAGTTGTAAAATACTCAGCTTTTTCCATAAATTGGTGATTACTGTTTCATTCACTGCTCTGTTTCTATCGTATGGAACAGCATTTCCCATTGAAGCACAGTGGTGGTTTTTTTTTTTTTTTTTGTACAGATCCTATTAATCCCCTGAGTGTGTTGAAGCATGCTGACATATGCTGTTTGTCATGCTGGCGTGTATATTTTCAAAGATAATCCAACTTTGAATGGCATTGTTAAACCATTCTATGGTAAAGTTTGATGCTTAATCTAGGCTCCATAAGGTCATTTTCATAAATTAATCTCTCATTTTATTATCATTCAGGGAAAACAAAACAAAACAACAAAAAAACACAAGTATGTAGAGGTTTTTTTGGTTGTTGTTCCAGAATGGAGTTATAAAATAGAAAACATTTGAATTTAGTTTCTAAATCAACAGATTTCCCTGAAATTTCCCTGAGAATTTGTACACTCTTAAGACCTATGGACAAAGTAAATTGAAGTGTTTGGTCTTTCTGGACCTGTATTATATTTGAATGTTCTGGCGTTTCATAGTCAAATAACTGTTTTTCCTCTTGTTCCTATAAAATATTTTACAAACTGCATGCTTTCCTACTTTGTAACTTGTTAGGACAAAAAAATTGTACCCAAGAATATCTTATTTATACTTTAAAACCCTAGTCAGTAATCAACCTAAATAATAAAGGGATAAGAGTCTATTAAGAACATTACTTTAACGTGTTACACCATATTTCCTATGTTTTCTAAAGAATGCCTACAGGCATTTCAATACTGAGGCATAAATGCTGCTTATTTTCAGTGGAAGATTAACTTTATTTTTCATGTTTTTCCATGTGAGACAGAAGGGAACAATTCTGAGGGATTATGCGAAATCCTAGTAGTGAGATAAAGCTTAGGGAATTCACAACACACATTTCTGTCTGAATAGAAGGAAGGCCATATGCCAGTTTCATACTGGGCATTTCCCCAAGCAGAGGATTCTCTCTGCGTGCACAATGATTTGTTTACATGAGCCTTACAAAACTTCCCTTACTGAGCTTGAGTTGTTATTTTAGAGATGAGTAAAAATGAAGATAAGATGATGTTTGTTTGCTTGTTTAGAATGATAGCGTATTATGCCCATACACAAGACTGTTGTAGTAAAGAATGTACTCCAGTAGAAGTTGACTGAAATACTGTCCTGCTCGGTTTGGGACCAGACACTTGAGCCCAGTCTCGTCTGTTATGATTAAAAAAAAATATATATATATATATATATATAAAAAAATGTTTTTTTGTTTCACCTGTGCTTAGTGCTTAAAATTGTTACAAACCCATGGAGGAGGTTTTAAGTTGTCCTTTCTGCTCTTTGTTGTGCTTTCAATTGTACTACATATTGAGCACAGAGTAATGTGAGGATACTTCAAAATTAAATTGAATTTATTATTTCCACATGGCTTATTCGCAGCTGCCATTTACCTGAAGAACATGGTGACACAGTACTGGCCAGACCGTGAACCACCTCCGGGAGAAGCAGTATTTCCATTCAACATTCATGAAAATGATCGTCAGCAGATTCGTGATAACATTGTAGAAGGAATAATTCGCTCTCCTGACTTAGTGAGGTATTTTTCTGCTATGTAGAGATATTTCTATAGCTCACGTTTTTAGGTTTACCAGTCCAGATGTGTGAGAATCTCAGTTTCTTGGGAAATGAAGTGAGTACTTCTTTTGAAAATGTGATAATAATCAATTTTACCATATGTATGTGTACTTGTTTCTCAGAAATGTATTTACCTGGCTAAGAGCACTGTGATGTGATTTATTCTCTTACAGTGTAGTTTAAAGCATCTTCTAAAACTTGCTGTAGTGACAGCCTGTCTATATGGCCAATTCAGGGCAGATATTATAGAGGGCTGTCTATAACACCGAATTACCTGTTGAGGCAAATACTTCCCAAAATCCATTTTTTTCTAATACCTCTTTTCTCAGTTACTTTTCCAATTTTTGTGCGTCATTCCAGCATTTAAATGCGTGTTGTTATTCTTGGTTGTAAGATGTTAAAAGAATGAAAAAATGTTCTCTGTTTTTCTGGAAGAATAATTAAGTTTCACAGATTTATTACAATCTGTCTTTGTTCATGGCTTTAATTAAAATGAATCTGGTAAGAGTAGGTTATGCTGTGGCGTATAGATGTGCATCTTTGAAAAACAGATGAAATTCTTCCTCTCCTCTCCTCCTTCTTTCAACTGGCTAGGTGCCCGAAGATGTGTTTTTGGCCAGTCATCCTACCAAGAAGAGTAGTGATTGACTATAGATTGAAATTATGGTTAGGGAAAACATTTGATTAAAACAAACAAACAAACACTGGAATACAGTAGGATGCTCTAGCATTGCTCTCAGTGAATATCTTGATGCATAGATCAGACAAACACTTGACAGGTATCCTAGTATCTTGTATCCTGCACCAGTACAAGCGAATGAACTAAAGCATTGTTTCCAGTTCAGCTTTTCTAAGTCTCTGACTTAGGTGATTAGAATCCCTCCTTAGAGAGCTCCTTGCAAGGGTTGTGCCACAGTGTAAGGAAGCTTATGTTGATTCTGTGATAGTGTAATAAGGGCGTGTAGTTGCCCACCTCATCATGTTGTAATTACCAAGGCTAGGTTTATACAAAAGAGCACAAAATAATGGAGCTTTGAGGAGTTTTTTTGCAAACTAGTTCAGGCATCTTTTCATAACATGATATTCAAAATATCTTGTCATTACAATGACCATGTACATCTAAAAGGACTGTTGAAAATCCTCAGTAAAACACCTCGAATAACATAGAGGGTTTCTAAATACTGACTAAGAACTTGTCTTTGACATTTTTAACCTTTGACAAATTTACATTTACTGGAACTTTACAGACTTTACTGGAACTAGTCTGATGCTGTGATACTGGTATTTTTCACTGTTTGCTTGTGAGAATAAGGGAGGAGAAGGAACCAAATCAGCAGCAAGGACAAACTTCAAGGGCTTGAGGGGGAAGGTAAATTTGTACAAAGGTCAAAATATCGAAGGATTGACAGCACCTTATTGAACTACTTGGTGATAGTGGCTCCTTAAGTATTGGACTGCAAGGAGCACCAAATATAAAAAGAAACAATATTTACTGCAGACTTTTTCTTTCATTCCTTAGCAGAGCCAAGAGCAATTACAGTTTCTAGTTTAGTGCCTCTCAATCTTTTTAGTCACACCTCACATCAGTCAGTTAACAATCCTGTCTTGCCACACCATTGTGAGTGGCTTCAAAGACTCTGTGGAGGGAGAGGAATGATACAACATTTTACCTCATTTGCTTTGCCATATGCTTCAGAGGTTGTGAAGTGCTGTTTGGGAAGATACCAGGAAAATTATCATGTGATGAGGACCCTCTGGCTTGGATCATAACACAAACCAGTTTTGTTTAATAAAAATGTACAAATTTGTTCTTTTGTGGTTGCTTTCAACCTTGTAAGTATTTAGAAGTATAACCACTCATTTTCAAAGTACAAAGCTAGCTGGTTTCATGAACAATTAATTGCTTTCAAATATTGTCTGATGGCTGTAGAGAGTGAGGAGGAGCAGAGGAAAGTAGTTAAAATATTCTGAAATTAGTTTCTTCCTTAAATACCATGAGATTTTTTTTCCTTGCTTTTCTTCTATCATCTTCCAGAACTCTTTCAATGTTACCAAAATATGTATGAAAGTTATGATGCAATATGCATATTGTAGCCATTAAACCAAGATTTGGGATCTGTCCTTTAATATTAAAGACCGTGCCATGACCTTATTTACTTTCTAAGGTGTTTCTTTTTCTCTCCTGCTATAGAGCCCAGCTGACGATGTGCCTCCGCGCTATCATTAAACATGACTTTCCTGGCCATTGGACAGCTGTTGTAGACAAGATAGGCTACTACTTGCAGTCTCAGAACAGTGGGAGTTGGCTCGGGAGCCTCCTGTGCCTATATCAGCTGGTGAAGACTTACGAGTAAGTCGACATCCAGAAGTAGACAAGGACTCAGTACTTTAGCTCTCAGTTGATTACTGAGAATGACCTTCTTAAGAGCACTGGCAGTTCTACAAGGAATTCAGCTAGAGGATGAGAATTAATAATTGTCGTATGCTTCCTTTGCTGTAAATAATTGAAAACTATTCATCATCTTTATATAATCAGTGAATTGAAAGCAGAGATTTCAGCAATAAATTGTATGAGTTTATTGATATTTTTTTTTGAGGCTTTGTACTTCTGATCTGATTTAACCCATCTGTGGAAAAAGTGCTTAGATGCTTGTAACTTCTTTTGTTTGAACATTCCCCAAATGCTGGAAATATGAATGTAAATTACTTTCTACTTTTATGTCATAATACAGTACCCTCTGTCACATACTCCTATTGTATATTGTTATCTGTACCGTCCTCCTGATCATCTAAATCCAGAAAGCATAAATTAGCAGAAGTGTAGTGAACTGTCTCATTTAGAAAAAAGTATCTGGTGTTAGGAATATATTTATAAACCACACAAAAGAAATGTAAATAGAAAAAGAGAGAATCTTACCAAAAGAATGGAGTTGCCTTTCCCTTTCAATGGCTGTTCACTCCTGTTTGTTCAGCATCCAACTTGGGTTTGGCATTGATACAAACGTCAGAGAAATCCAAGTCCCTGCTGTTGTGACCTTACAACTCAGTAGCAAAGAACATTTCTGTAAGATTCTATAACATTTGTTGTTTTTCACTTCTCTATTTATATATGTTAGAGATTTTCTGTAAATTATTGGAACTACAAGATGGGTGCTGGAGTAGGGACAGTGAATGAGTGAGTGCTGGATATTTTTCAGAGTACAGTAATTAAATCGCTGGTGAGGAGAAGGCATTAGAATCTCTAGTGTGTAGATCCTTGACCCACATTTTTGTTTCCTTTGCAGATACAAAAAAGCAGAGGAGCGAGATCCCCTCATAGCAGCAATGCAGATATTTTTGCCCCGGATTCAGCAGCAAATGATCCAGCTTCTGCCTGATAATTCCCATTACTCTGTACTTCTTCAGAAACAAATCTTAAAAATCTTCTATGCTCTTGTTCAGGTTGGCATTTGTGTACAAGAAAAACAGAATTTTTACATTGCTCAGCACAGCAGTCCCCTTCAGTGCACTCATGGGTGTAAACTCATTGAGTAAAAATACTAATTTGGTTGTGAAAAGTCATTTTCAATAAATAGCTTTTATAAAAATGTGATTTTTATAATCACATTAAGTAGATTTGTCTGCTTAAAAACTGGTCACATGATCCCCAGGATTACATTTTTAATGAACCTAAGTACTTCTGTGCATCCTGTATGTAAGCATGTTGGAGAAATATTTCTGTATTTATAAAGTCACACGTAGTTGATATAAACTGAGTATCCTAACTGTGCTGTTTAGCCTCTGAAAGTGGCAGTAGTGCATATTGTGGTATGGCTATCAAATAGTGCACTTCAGGTGGTGTTTCTCACTTTCTTTCTTCATCATTTGGCAGAAATTATTTGCATTTATTATGCATTTTCAGAGAATATGAGTTTGGTGAAGAAGTACTTTCAGAGAATGAGAAACAACTAAGATCCTACATTGTTACAGCCTGAAAGATCTTACTGAGCATTAAAAAGCTTGTTATTTTGTTATTAGACTGGGGGGGGAGAAGGAAAGGATAAAAAATGATCCCAAGATCCTATTTTATTTTTCAAAAAAGTGCCTGAATATTGTCACTTTGCTTTGGATTTTATAGAGAGGTAGGATTTACTAGATAGTTATTAAAAGTACATTTCTCTTACTAAAATGCTCTTGGTTTCCCCACATCCTCCAATATAGCCATTGTTGTGGTCTGTAAAACTCAGCTGGACTATTTTGAAAGAACAGGAGGAAACAAAAAGAATTAGCAAGTTCTCGAGCCAAGGAACTTTCCTCAAATAGTGTCCAATCAGAAGTTTCTCTGTCAATGATACCAAGAAGGTTGCAGTTTTAGTAGTAACGATATCTAACCTAATTTAAATTTTACTTAGAACCTCATCTTCCTGGGAGTGTAACAACTATAGAAACATCTTCTGCCTTCTTCAGGAAAAAAAAATAAATCAGTATTTAATGACCATGATGTTGTTGTTTTTTTTCCTTATTTCAGTACGCATTGCCACTCCAGTTGGTGAATAACCAGACTATGACCCAGTGGATGGAGGTCTTCCGTACCATCATTGATAGAAACGTGCCTCCTGTAAGGTTTACTAGTGTAAAGACCTCTGATATTTGTGTGTTGGCATCTGAGGAACAGTCAGCGTAAAGATTTTTCTCAGTGGTCTTTTTTTTTTTTTAATATGTCATCTCATCTATTTGAGATTCTTATCCTTAGAATAGGTGTTGTTCTGACAGAAATGCAGGAGAGTCTTGTAAGCTATCAGAGTTTTGCTGTCTGAGGTAGTATTAATATGTGAACTCCGATCTGAGATATTTTGGAAGTTTCCAAATATTTTAGCCATTTTCTCTCAAGAAGAAAAAGCTCATCACAAATCTATCATTTGTTTCCGTTTCTCTTTTTCTTTCTTCCATCTTCCACATCTCATGAAGAAAAGATGAAAAAAGTAATTAAGTATGTGTGCATGCATGGGTGTCTGTACAACAACAACTGGCATTTCTAAAATTTTTTGATATTTATTTCACAAGTGTAACATTGCAATGCAAAAGCTATTAAAAAATATGGTTATGTTATATAAATTTGGAGGCGTAGTGTTAATTTTGCTTAATTTTTAAGCAAAAGTGCACAGTACTGTGTGTTATCCAAGTATATATGGGAGTTTCATTTTTTTTAAACATGCATAATTTTGAAAATTAAAGTACAGGCATAATACAGCTATTGCACATACACAGTTTATATTGACCAATTAAGGTATTTTTAAGTTTCTGATTGTTATATAACTGTTAACAGAACCAAAGCTTTAGTCAATGCTGTGAATTTGTATTAGCTTACTGGGTGAGGAATGTGTAAAACATTATTTTTCTCTCAACACTACACAGAGCTAATTCAAAATACATGTATTTATTTATAGGAGACTTTGCAAATTGATGAAGATGATAGACCAGAGTTGGTGTGGTGGAAATGCAAGAAGTGGGCATTACATATTGTAGCTCGTCTTTTTGAACGGTAACAAACTAATTAAAAATGGAGTTGGGTTTACAAATCTTGTTAACATTGCTTATGGTACTGTTAGACAAGACAGTGGAGTTGATTTAGCAATTGATTTAATGTGTTCACCAAAGAGATGTTTCTGCTGCTGTTCTCCACCTTGCACTGACACATCCAATGGTTTGAGGTTTTAGTGAGATGATTTGGCTTTCTAAGCCAGCGGGAAACTAGCCAGAAAAAGTATATACATATATATATATGTGTGTGTGTGTATAATATATATATATGTGTATATATATATTGTTTTTGTACTGCGTTCAGCTACAACTGCATGTATTCTTGAATACAGAGGCAGAGAAAGATTTGAAAAGAAGTCCAAACACATGGAAGTTATAGAGCTTATGACAAGATGCATCTTTATTTACTTGACTATAATATTGTACCAGCTGAGAATCTAAGAAAAGAAAAGGGAAGTGAGGCATTATATGAGGAAGCATTAAGTGAGGAAATAATGACTTAGTAGGATATCTGTGGAAAAGGATTTGTTGAGGATGGGAGGCTACTCAGAGTCCTTGGTGATGTAGAAAGTACTGTGTTTTCTTGACACAGAAGACTCTTCACAATGTAAGTATCTGTCTTCTCCTTGTTTTAAAGGTATGGAAGTCCGGGAAATGTAACAAAAGAATACTTTGAATTCTCAGAGTTTTTTTTAAAAACATATGCTGTGGGCATACAACAGGTAAGCACAGTTCGTTTGTTTCTGAATTAGATCATTTTGGCTGAACACAAAGGTATTGCTTTTCAATAAACAGTGTGTTCACAACGAAGTTCAGGAAACAAAACTGAACAGAATAAGGCCAATTTTTCATTGTAGTGATTGAGAAATTCTTTAGAACTCTTCTTAGTGTCATCCTTAAATGAGGTATAATAACACAAATTTTCAGCAATTCAAAAAAACCCTGCAGGAAAACTTTCATAAAAGGTGAGTGCTTATAAAACAGTGTTATCATCATGTATAAATACTCTCTGTGTAACTGAGAGAAAAGAAATGATGCATGGGTTTCACATCACAAAGGGATGTATTTTCAGGTCGCTCTTTAGAAAGTGATTTTGCAGCAGACAGCTAAGGAACACTAGAGTCTGTCCTATTTTATGTTAGGAAGATGTAATCAGATTAGAAGGTGTCTGGAGAATATCAGTAGAAGTTATTTTATACCTGGTAAGCATATTTTATGAAAACAGGGCAAAAATTCACAGTTTACAAGAAAACTGTTTTTGTTGGGGAATGCTTAGTATTTTTGTTTAATGTGGCTTTCTGGAGACAGTTCAGTTTTGGTAAAGTTGCACAGAAGAGAGGCAGTTCCTGTCAAGAGTTTTTGCAATTTTTTGCCAGCTTAATTGTGGGCATCTGGGAACATGGGCTTCCAGACTTCTAACATCTCCCTGGTTTGGTGGAATGGCTATAGCAATTGAGTGCTTGGAAGCCCCGAGTGTGGCAGTTCACAAGATCAGATGTTTCTGGTACAGCTCCTCCTGTTTCTCATCCAGCCTGCTATATACTGGATGACTGGGGGTGGTATTTCCCAGGCTTTCAACTTTTCAAATACATCTCTTGAGTGTCCAGGCATTTGGGTTACATATTCCAGACAGACTTCTAAGAAGTCTGGAGAGTGCAATACACTTCCCTGCTCATAGAACCATAGAATCTTTAAGGTTGGAAAAAAACTCCAAATGAGGAGGTATCGAAGACCTTACAAAAATCCGGAAAGACTACGTCCACCACCTTCTTTTTATCCACTGAAAGGTTGACTTCATCACAGAAGGAGATCAAATTACCAAGGCAAGATTCTCCCTTTATGAACCCATGTTGACTATGCCTGATAATCAAGTCAGATTTAAACTAGCTTTCAAAATACAAGGATTGTCTGTAAAACAAAATTACTTTTCTCAATCCAGTTTGATGGAAAAAAAAAAAAAACAACACAAACAAAACCAGCCAAACAAACAAAAACAAATAACAGTTTATCCATCAGTGTATCAATGCTGTATAAATATGTGAATGATAAGAACTAAAGGATGGTTTTGGTGAGACTGTAAATATTAAATAAAAAGGAGGGGGAAGCAATCTAATATAAATTCTAAGCTCTTTGCAATGATTAATTTCTGAGTGGAGAAATAGCTTTCCATGGGCAGCTGTCATTTGCGATAGTTAAAGCTTATGTTTGATGAAAGACTACGACATGTAGCAGAGAGCCGTTTAGCTTGAAAGATAAATGGTCTGGAAGATCTGCACATTTCTTCAATTTCTCTCTTAAATGCTGATTTGCCACATTCCACTGCATAGTTAGTCTGAATGCTATTGTGAATATTACATTACTTTGCTTTTGTTACTTTTTTATCAGTTGTTCAGTTGTTAAATGTTTATATTGTGCTAGAGTCCATATGAAATATAGACAATCTTTGCCCAAAGAGATTATTGGGAGAAAAAAAAAAAAAAAAAAAAAGACTAAGGTCAGACTTAGTTCCCCTAAGGGAAGGAATTATGTTCAAAATAAGATTTATTGTAGTGTTGTTGTTGTAAAGAATTCTGAAGTCGAGTTGTCCTTCTGAAAATACGATTCAAATATTTTGTCATGCATTTTACTTGATTTTTATTGTTATTCATGTATGTGCCAAGTCTTTACACTTACTAACATTCAGTAGTTCATTTGCCATTAGTCCAGATTAGTGGCTTTGTACTGTAAGATTTTCTTCGTGGGTGAAGTCTTTATAACGAAGAAGCATTGTGTAATAGAGTTTGTAATAGCATGCGACATGACGCTATCTGAGTGTTAAACGGGCAATTGAAGTTAACTTTTTTGCATCTCTTCCAATTAACAGATTTAGGTGTTAACCTAATTTTCTTTTCTTTGGTTTAGTATCTCTGTTCTTACCACTCTTCTTCTAAAGTCATTTGTCTTCTTCAGGGGCCTGTCTGTTACAAATGAACACAGACACCATTTGATTTAGAAGCCAAACAGTTTGAAACTCTCGCTGTTCCTTTACTGTACCTATTCCAAATTTTGCTCAGGCCTGTGTAGACTGTGAGTCTGTGAATACTGAAGTATGTCTTTGGTTTACAGTCACAAGTGATCACATCTAATGATCTAGTCTAGTGGTAAAATGTACATAAATGCTTGCATGATCAGGCCCTTAATGTTTAAATGATTTCTGACTTTTGAGTAAAAGGCCTTACAGCAATTACTAACACTAGAACTTCTGTTGTAAAACTGTTCTGTCCATGCTGGAATTCACTGAAAAGGTGCTTTGCGTATCTGTGCAAGAGGGCTAATTTTCCGTCTGCATTTAAAAATATCAATTCATTATTTCCTTAGGTTCTCTTAAGAATCTTAGACCAATACAGACAAAAAGACTATGTTGCACCACGTGTTCTTCAGCAGACGTTAAATTATCTGAACCAAGGGGTGATACACTCTGTAACATGGAAGCAAATGAAGCCACACATACAGGTCAGTGCATAAAATCCAGTCATAAGCACTGCGTGTCATCAGGGTGATAAAAGTATATATTTTTCTCAATTTTAAACGTTTCATAAATCTTTCATGCAGCGATCAACCTCGATGAAAAATAGCATTCCTACACTAAAGCGGTTGTTTTTTACAGTATTATGACTAACTTTTATTGCAGATATTGTGAACTCAAAGATACTGTTCCGTGAGTTCTTATTTTGCTGAATTCTGCCAGAAAGTCTTAATGTTCTGGCTTTTATTTGTTATTAGTGTTCAGAAATGACTATAAGTTTGGAAATTAATAATTGATTGCAGTGCAAAGACAGTCACCAAAGAGAATATCAACTATGAGGAGCTGAACTCTGTTTTAAGAGCACGTTTTATAAATATATGTAAGAACATGTGAAAAGTGATTTTCATACTTTTTTTTTCATGTTGTAAGCTCCACTGTTGTAGTCAGTTAATCTCATGAACATTATGGGAAGGGTGCTGAAACCCAGTCTCACATTAAATGTTGCACTGGTGAGATCCTTCTGTAGAAATCAGTGCTCTGCTATTTACAGACTATGTCCTGAAGTATATTTTGTGTGGTGCTGGATTATTATAAAGCTAGATTATATAATTACTTCTGTCTTATGTCAGTTGCAAAAGGAAAGTACGTGTATTGTAAGTTTATTTCTGTTAACCAAAATAAAAGAGTAAAAGAATTTTACTCTTCAGAAAAATAGGTCTATTAAGCTAGTGCACAATGGAGGGAAGCTATACTGGAATTTGATTTTCTATGTACTTATGTGTATTTGACTCCTCTAATATTAGAGTATAACAGAAGAAGTGATATTCTCCCTAATGTGCTACAAAGACGAGGATGAAGAGCTGTGGCAAGAGGATCCATATGAATACATCCGCATGAAATTTGGTAACTGTTTTTAGTTAGAATTTATTTTCTGCTTTCATCACAATTGTACACTATAGTCCCAAATATACCATGGCCACTATAATGTCTCTGTCTTCACCAGTGTCCTGAACACTAAGAAGAAGAGATTTTTTTTTTCTTAAATCCCATGAATCTATAACTAAGAGGAAGGCAGATCAAATGAGTTTTGGCCATTTGGCTGGTGCTCTTAAACTAATTCTCTTGACATCTTTTTCTACTTCAGATTTGCTCAGTGCAGCCCAGCAGATTGGCTTGCTCACCTTTTAATGCCAATTTCAGAATCCTGAATTGGAGATGTTGACAGCTGTCTGCAAGTTCTTGCAGCTCACACTTTGACCAGAAGAGGCCTGACTTGCTCTTTTTTTACTGAAAATTGTTCTTGTTTTCAGTATCTTTTGCCAATTGTTATTACTAAATTGTAAAACAATTAGATACAAGTATTCTTTCAGAATAATTAGCGAAAAATCTTGGGAACTACACATTGGACCAAATTATGAGTAATAATTTGTATTAAAAGAGTCATCTCACGGAAAAAGGGAAGGGTGCTTAAAAATACAGCAGTTTTAGCTGGAAAATTCCAGTAAGACAAGCACCACAGGGACATTTAGCATTTGGAAATTTTTAATTAGTTGCCTTCTTGTTAGCATATCTAAAAACACAATATGAAAGATCCTAGAATACTTTAAAAAAATAAAATAAAATACACACAAAAAACTGGAAGAGTTATATAGAAAATGGACCGTGATATAGCGCTGATCACTGGGGTACAAATATGTAGCTGATTTTTGGTATCTAAATTCAGTTCTTTCTTTGTAAGCAGTGAAGCCTTTTTTAATCTGTGACTGAGAGTTAAATACAGTTTTGAATTGTATTGTGGAAGGTAGGAAAATAAAAGCATAAAAGTACATTTACTTTAAATTTTGTGAGAAGCATTTGCATTTGGAACAAGAATTCCAATAGTCTGGTAGTATTTCTTAATCATGATTTATCTTTAAAATCTCAGGAAAGTTAATGTGTAATTTTAACCACATTTTAAGATTACTTTTCTAGACCTTCTACTTAATTCAATCTGTGTAGGGATGTTTGGATTAGAACATGTTTGGCAGCACAGATTTTTTTTTCAATATATAAATTATATTTTCAATATGATTAAAGGAGGTTTACTTGTAATGAAAGAAGTTAAAAAGCTTCAACTTTCAGCAGATTTAAAACTACTCCCAGATCCAAGTATTTTTTACATTCAAAGAGTTCCCATGAGGTTTTAATAAAATCAAGCCAAAATTGTGTACATATGGTATACAGATGGCACTGGAATGCATTGTTGTTCTTCCTATAGTGGTTTTAATTAAAAAAAAAAGGCACAATTTCTCATCTCTTAAATACGTGGTCTCAAAAGAATTAATGAATAAATAATGCATTCTTAATAAAGAGAGTGGTGAGTGCTTAGTAGACTAGGAAGGCAAGAAGTAAATGACCTCATAGGTGACATGAGCTTGGGTCTGATTCTTTAACCATGAAGTGAAGACAGCCATGAACAGTTTTGTGTCCCACAAACTCTAACCACTTTATTAAAATTTAATTACTATGTTGTATTCAGGAAGTGAGTTTATTTATTTTTTAATATTAGATGTATTTGAAGATTATGCATCCACTACAACAGCAGCACAGAATCTTCTTTATACAGCAGCAAAGAAGAGAAAAGAGGTATGGTACTCGTGTTTTTTAATTTTTATTTGAAATTTTCTTACAAACGTTATTTTCCCTTAAAAATGAAGATGCTACAGGAAGCTAGTCTTGAAAAATCTACTTGCTGATGCATAATCAACCTCCTTCCTCACTGAGTGCTATGAATTTGGGGAAAATTAAAATATGTATGTATTAATAAACAATAAATAAATGATTTCCTCTTGCAGATATAAAATTAACCTGCTAGATAAAAACTGAGTCAGAGAATAGATGTAGTGATATTTTCTCAAGTTTATGAACAGCCTCTGTCATGGCTGTTAAGAGCTTCTCAAATTGTAGCACGAGGAGAAGTGAACCTGATCCTTACTAATTTTCACTGATGCAATTTAAAATCCTGTTGACAACAATGAAATCAGGAAGAATGAAATTAATTTCATACAGCTGCTCTTTAAATGAGGACATAACTTTTCTGTGGACACTTTCCTTTCTATACTTAACACTGACATATGCAAAAAAAAGGATTTAGCCTAGCCCTGGAAAGCATTCATGTTTGCTAAAACTACTGTGAAATACTGTTTGAGCCTCTTTTCTCCTCACCTTTTTTGATTTGCCTCAAGACAACAAAAATGCCTTATTTACTATTACTAATATGAAATTTCAAATAAACTAATTCCATTTTGTCAAGTTTGGGTGAAAAGCTGAACATGAACTTTCTAAATTTTAAATATGGAAAGATGCTACATGTAGTACCTCCCAGTTACTTTAGTCAGGATGAGATTTCTTCTTATAAAAGTCATAATTTTTTTAAACTTCAACAATGCTATTGAAATAATTTGATGTAGATACCTCACTGACAAAAGGAGATTGTTTTTTGTCTTGTGTAGGTATTACCAAAAATGATGGCATATTGCTACCAGATTCTGACAGAGCCAAACATTGATCCAAGAAAAAAAGATGGAGCTTTGCATGTTATAGGATCCCTAGCAGATATTTTACTGAAGGTAAGTGGGTAAGGAAGTAAAACAGGTTTACATTTGTAATTCTTATTATGAACTCCCTTTTCCAATGGAATATGTTAGCTTTTTAAAGTATGGTTAGTTCATAACCATATTAATGAAGTCCGAGAGATTGCATTGTGCAATAAGGTTTGTTTCTTTAAAAATATTAACATTCTTTCTTTTTTTTTTAATATTCCCATTTTATATACTGATTTTTGTTCTCAAGTTTCTCCAAAGCTCTGCTTGTTTGCTGCTGCACCATCCTTTGTTCCTCTCATGCTTTACTAGTAAAATGGAAGAGCTTTAAAAAAAAAAAAGTATACATTCCACCAGTAACGTTGCTTATGATTCTTCATCAAAATCCCCAACAGCTTGCACTACTGTGGGTTTCTGCTGGTTCCAGAAAAATGTTTACTAAATGTGTTGTAAGAATGTCTTGTCTAGCTTTATAGCCTTTAGACCCTAAAATACATTACTTTGTCTCATTTCATCAGCCCGTTGGGAGTTTTGCAAATAAGTGCAAAGAGTACAGGGTTTCTATCCTTCCTCCATGTTTTATGCACAGTATGTTTACAATTTGAAGTTTTTCTCCCGAATTTGAGTGCACATTTAACCCACGGTGTTGCAGTCTAATATAGTAGTTGTTACAGTTTCCCTTACATTTTGGTAGACTGTGGAGTCCAAGTACGCCCTCTCTCCATGTCAAAACTAACTGCCAAAAAGTTATAACTTTTAGAATGAAAATGGGGGTCTTGTGCTGGAGGCTTCCTTTTCAGGTATGCAAAAATATATTTTATGCAAGTTGTCTCTATGTGCAGGATGTTTCTTCATACATAGCCTTGCGTTCAACAAGGCTGAATGCTGGGTGCTGTACTTGGGTCATAACAACCACATACAGCAGTATAGGCTTGCAGGTGGAGGGGCTGGAAAGTTACGCAGCAAAAAAGGATCTGGAGGTGCTGGTCAGCAGCTGGCTGAACAAGAGCCAGCAGTGTGCCCGAGAAGGCCAATGGCATCCTGGCCTGCATCAGATATAGTGTGGCCAGCAGGGGTAGGGAAGTTATTGTCCCTCTGTACTCACCGCTGGTGAGACCGCACCTCAAATACTGTGCTTGGTTTTGGGACCCTCACTGCAGGAAGGTTATTGAGTTGCTGGAACATGTTCAGAGAAGACAGCAACAAAGCTGGTGAAGGGCCTAGAAAATAAGAACTCCAAGGAGCGGCTGAGGGAATTGGGGCAGTTTAGTCTGGAGAACAGGAGGCTGAGGGGAGACCTCGTCGCTCTCTAGAACTACCTGAAAGGAGGCTGTGGGGATATGGGGGTTGGTCTCTTTTCTCAGGTGTCAAGTGATAGGACATGAGGAAATGACCTCAAGTTGCACTTCGGGAGGTTTAGGTTGGATATCAGGAAGAATTTCTTCAGAGAAAGGGTTGTTAGGCATTGGAGCAGGCTGCCCAGGGAAGCGGTGGAGCCCCCATCCCTGGAGATATTTAAGAGATGTGTGTGGTGCTTAGGGACATGACTCGATAGTGTTAGGTGATGGTTGGACTTGACAATCTTAAGGGTCTTTTCTAACGTAAATGGTTCTATGGTTCATGTTACAAGAAACATTTTATCAGCATACACCAATCTGATCCAAAATCCTGAAACATCAATAACTTTTGCAAAATTTTTGTAAATACAGTGGATTATAAACACTCTCCCTCATGTTGGAATATAACAGTGAAAGAGGAGGATATTCTCTGTGTTGTGGAAAACCTTTCATATTGAATGGGGTTTCATTTATCTCTGTTCTGAGGAAGAAAATAAAGGATTTATTACACTATACTGCTAGTATTTGAAATTTTCAGTCATGAAACTTAAAGTTACAAGGTATTTTATAAAAGAGTAGTAATCCCCAAACACTGTAGTCTTCTCTCTACTCTGAATTTCTTGTGTTTGGCATTTAGCGGATGGAAAAATTCCATGAACTGTTTCTGCATAAAATACTTGATTTGTAAGTGTCTTCTGGCTGATGAGTTGACTGAGATATAGATTGTAAGTAGCTAATAGACATGATGACCTTGACTTATCCACATGGATCTCCACAGACGCTCCAGTTCAGTGCATGCAAACCTCTGACCTGTGTACACAAGGGAAAATTCTTTTCCCTTCTCTGTGTTTTTTTCCTCTCCTTAGTTCTTCATCTGCCTCTCTGAAGGTTTGGGAAACTGTGTGGGGAAAATGATGAATGGATTAGTGAAGTAGGAGTCTGATCAGTTAAGATATATTTTGTATTGTACATTCCCTTTCCCCACTTCTCACCTTAGCCACTCAACCATTCCTTTAGGTCGTAACACGGTCCCCAGTGTGTATCTTTTCTCATATGCTGGGATTATAGGTTGTAGGAAAGTCCCCAGTGTCCGTGCTGGTGGTTCTGGCTTTCTGTAAATGTCTTGTGATTTGCCAAATTTGGAATATTGAAGAACATTTTAAATTAAATCTCTCCTGCCAAAGAGATTTCTTTCATAAAAGACTTACCTTTTTCCATTGATAACAACATTATTAGCAGCAGGAGGTACAGGGTTCTTCATCCTAATTATTTTTTAGGAATACAAGTCAGCTGGAACTAGTGCTTTAGAAACAAAGAGAATTCCAGGTATAGTATTGTGAACAGTAGTGTAGAGTTGAATATTATATGTATGATTTTTTTTACTTAAATGGCTTTGAACTTGCAACACTCATTAGGTTTGCTCAGTTCAAGACACATGATTTAGATCTCTTCATGAGACAGAGTATATCTGTATTACTTGGACAAATAATTGCATTTTTCCATGGACTTCAAGGTAGTTAAAATGGATTGCTGGCTAAAATGAAGTATATAAAACGAATGGTCTCAAAAATTAATTTTTATTTTCACCAACAGAAGAGTGTATTCAAGGATCAAATGGAGCTGATGTTACAGAACCATGTATTTCCTTTGTTCATGTCTAACCTGGGGTACCTCAGAGCTAGAGTAAGTTCACCAATTATATCAATTTCAGTGTTTGGTATGATTCTTTCCTTTGCAGTTTAACTTCCTTCTGAATGTCAATGAAAGCAATAAAGCAAATACGTAGTAGAATTTGTAATAACTATCTTGTACAGTAATTTTTCAGCATTTTGATTTTAAAAATGATTTGTCACTTAAATGAATTGATGAAAGATCTCTGTTATGTTATTGTTTATTACCTCAATCAGACAGGGGAATTTGAGCAGTGGTTGTGACCATTTTTCATTAGCAGATCTCAGTAACTAGAGCTGTTGGACAGCTGTGAAGAATAGGTAGGATTTCCACAGAGTAGGTAATGAGACTTTGAATGTAGTGTGAACAAAATTCAAGCGCCCATATGAGTCATAAACAAACAGTTAATTTTCTTCAAATTCTTTTCTGATTTTTTTTTTGTCCCCAGGAGGACCAAAACTGTGAATACCGATTATGTACATACTGGATTTATTGGAATTTGAGAAAAGAAAATACAAAAATCTTGAGTGCAAAAACTGTGTCGTGTTACTGTATGAACACACTAATGAAGAAAAAAAATAGCCCTAAGTTGCTTTTTTTTTTTTTCATGCAGTCCTGTTGGGTACTTCATTCATTCAGTGCTTTGAAGTTTCACAATGAGCTGAACTTGAGGAATGCAGTAGAATTGGCAAAGAAGAGCCTGATTGATGATAAGGAAATGCCTGTTAAAGTAGAAGCTGCCATAGCTCTTCAGACGTTAATAAGCAACCAGGAGCAAGGTATGCTACAGTGATTCATCAGTTGTATATACTGATTTATTTATTTATTGGTAGAGATGAGGAGGTTTGTGCAGATTTATCTGAACATTTCTGTCATTTAAAGACACAGATTTCAGAACACTTCATCTTTTGACAGCTTCACTCACTTATTAGATACTGTATACATCGCAGAATTCTGACTTCAAGCTTTAGGGAAGGTTTCTTGCACAAGAGTCAGTATCAACGTATTTCATTTAATAAAGTGCATAGTATCTGTCTTTCATTTTGTTTAATGAAGTGAAATAATGAATAGTGAAATAGTGAATAGCTTAAAAATTAATGCTGCCGATGTATGAGGGCATGTATTACCCTAAAACAGTGGATATTTTTTGTAAATTGCTTTTCGTTATTGGAATGAATGACATGGTGGTGAATGTACATTTGATTTACTTAGCCTACTAGTTGCAGGCTGTAAAAGTGCCGTGGGTAGGGTTTTTTGTGCATGTATACGTGAATTAAACTTTTAAAAAATATTTCATTCAAGAATAGTCAGCTATCTAGTAGTTTTCAGCTATTATATATTTATGTTCAAGAATAGTTAATTCCACCTAATTTCAATATTATTTTTTTTAGCCAAGGAATATGTGAAGCCATATGTAAGGCCAGTTATGCAAGAGCTCTTGCACATTGTTAGAGAGACAGAAAATGATGATCTTACTAACGTAATCCAGAAGATGATCTGTGAATACAGTCAGGAAGTAGCTACCATTGCTGTTGACATGACACAACACCTGGTAAGAGACAATATTAAAATCACAGTCCAGTCACAAGCACATGTGTGGTTTGTTAAACATCTTAGGAACTTTACTTGAAGTGCACACGGTTTAAAATAGTCCCTACAGAATTCATCTATAGTGTTCATAATACTATATTTTTTTCAGTCTGAAGCATCTTTAACACCTTTAAGTTTTTCTGAGATACTGAATTTTGTCAATGACTTTAATGAGTCAAGCTCTGACTATTTAACATTTCAAATGTCTTAACGTAACCAGACTTCAAAAAAAAAAAGCCTAGAAAGACCTCCAAACTTTCAAAACTAAGTAGCATATTTTTCATCAATGATGGCTCTTACAGATAGGGCAGATTGCTGTTTTTGCACTAGCTATCTTGGTTTTGCACGGAAAAATTAAAAATGTCTTTTTTCATAGGCAGAAATATTTGGTAAAGTACTTCAGAGTGAGGAGTATGAGGAAGTGGAGGACAAAACAGTTATGGCCATGGGCATCTTGCACACAATCGACACTATCCTGACAGTTGTGGAAGATCACAAGGAGGTGAGATTTTCTTACACACATCTTCTGCTTTCCCTAATGCCTTTCCTTCATGATGACAAGCAGTTCTATGTATGTGTTGCATCACTTGATGGACATGCGTGTGTATTTACTATAGCAGGTTGGTGAATTAGTACCAAGTGACCTCTGACAAATCTGAATTTAAAGCCCAGTTTACTTTTGTGATTTCTTAATTATTTAGCTCTTAAATTTGCAGGGTATTTCTATCATGAGGGTAAAATATTGAGCCCTTACTGTGGTGAACACTTCATTGGATAATTATTACAGACTATTAAAAGTAGATTTTGAGGAGTAATATTTTGTATAAGCATGATTTTTTTTATAATGGTGACTGTGTTTTGTTGTTCACCTAGCAGTTTCTTGGATAGAATTCCTAGGAACTGGTCTTTCTGTTGTAATGCAAGTTTAACCTGAGCTGGCTGAGGTAGGAAGGAGTTCAGTGACTGAAAAAAGGGGCAAAGTCTGCCAGTAACTTTGAGCTCAGTTGACATAAAGCACAAAAATGCTTTGCCCTAGATGGCTTTGCTTCCTTTTGATTTACAATGAGAAGGTTTCATTGCAAAAGTGGAATCTTAATATTCTAATTAATGTATTCTAAAATTATAAGCTTCATAATATTTTCTTGTATGACCATTGTGTGTTTGAATTTGAAAACATCTTTCATTCCTTTATAAGAACCCCTTGCATCTTTTGAAAGCTAACATGATATCTGTTACCTCTCTTGATGCTCGGTTTAGCTTATCTGAAGTAGGTCTTCAGGTTTTACCCTTGGGGTTTGGGTTATTTTGGACATAAACTTAGTAGCTTGTTTTTCTGTTATGTGAAGCACAAACTAAAATACTGTGCAGAATACTCTTCATCTCAGAATCTTATGTGATTTTAGAAGTGATATAAATTATATACAAATGATATACGAGGCTGATAACTCCTTAGAAATTCCTTTCCTTTTCACCATTAACTAAGTAGAGCTTAGGGGATGATCAGTTTTAAGCCATGTGTCTGAATGTTTTGCTTGAGGGTACATGGATGAATCTGTGATCACATACTTAAGCCCTTTGCTGGAAGAAACCCAGGAAGCCTGACATCCTGCAAGACTTTGAGTTTAATGAATAACCAGCGGTAATAACGTGAAATGCCCGTGTTTGATGGTTTTACTTAGACTTGCAATATGTCCATATAAGTCTCCTTGCAATTTGGTTTCCTTCATAAATGTCATCTCTCTGACCAACATCGCAAGGCTGAATAAATTATCCTCTCCCTTGCCCACCTCAATAGATAGCCACACAACAACTTTTGTTTGACTTTTTAGCACAGTTGTATTCTCCTAAATTCTACACGTGGTCTTCTTGCTGGGCCTGCTTTGGGAAGCTCTTCATAGATCTTAAGCAAAAGCATCTCTTCTTTCTTTCTTTCTTTCTTTCAACCCATGCTACTTCAGAGATTTTGTACTGAGGCCTTACCTCAAAGTACAGTGTTAGCATCTCCTTTTGCTTTATAACCAGAAAGGACAACAGAAACAGTTTTTCACAGGATCTGCAGAATAACTCTGGAATAAGAATTTTTAAAATAAACAAAAATGCTGCAAGTGACATGTTTTAAAAAGCAATACTGTTTATTGAAAATTTGGATACTTAAATTGGTGAGACCTTATTTCATAATCTTGTGGTCATTAAATCAGAATTTAGAAAGTGATAAAAATACCTTTTTGCTTCGAAGAACTTAAACTGAATTAATCAAGTACATTGATCAAATTACTGTCTTTCTAAATTTTTAAATAAACTTCTTTGTTTTTTTAATTTCAGATAACTCAACAGCTGGAGAGCATCTGTTTACAGATCATCGGCCTTGTTTTGCAGAAACACGTTATAGGTATCTCTTGGAGCTAATTTTTAGAAAAACGTTACAGGTTTTTGCATTAAAAATTCTTGAATTATTACAAACAGTACTGTCTTCTTGGACAGAACTTCATCTTCTGTTGTTGTTGTTCACTTCTTTAAGAATTAAAAACAGAGGATGCAGTTCCTTATAGTTCTAGCACTGTATTAAAGGACAAAATCTATATTTACTATTTTCTGGACTTGATGTGCAATTAAATTACCTCTTTATCAGTTTCCTGCATTAAAGAGCTGCACAGCTTTGTGCTAAGGCATTTTAAGAAAAAACAAAGTTTGAGAAAGTAAAAATATTTTGCAGTAAGTCATTAGAAGCAATGCCTTTGATGCACAGGTAACGCATTTTTCCAGTGCGTGTTTATTATAAAAAGCAATGTATATTGTTGCAACTGTAGCCAACATAAGACCTTAAATAGTCTTTTCAATTTGTATTATTTTTATTCATCTTGATATAATTAGTAATTGCCGTCTTCTAGTTGTTTTATAACTCAGGGCTTGAGTTTCAGATTTCAAGATACTTGCGATTTTTTTTTTTTTAAACAAACTTGTTTCTTCTTTCCAGAGTTTTATGAAGAAATTCTTTCCTTGGCATACAGCTTGACATGCCAGGTGATTTCACCTCAAATGTGGCAGCTTTTAGGTGTTCTGTATGAGGTTTTCCAGCAGGATTGCTTTGAATACTTTGCAGGTATTACCACTTCTATTCTCTTCATGCTTCAGCTGTTTGGGAATTCATCTCCAGAGCCCGCCTTACAAAGGTCACTTCCATTTAGTGTCTTGGTATAAAATGATCGTGTACTTTAGTCATGCCCTGACCATCTGTTTAGTGTGGGAGTGTAACAGGAACGTATTTAGCTAGAGAAGCATGTTCAAATCTGTCAGTATGATCAGTTATCATTGGAGGTCCTGAACTCAAAGAAAGTTGAAATATACAGAGTTAATGGGAAACTACAAATTCCTAAATTAAACTGTTGTTCTATTCTGTTTCTTCTCCTGAGAATGCATTGTGCATGGTGCACTTTATGAAGTAGACTTTTGCAAAGTTTCAATTTCTAACCATGTCCAGGAATCTGTGCTAATGAATCCCATTACAGGACTACAGCCTCACTGGATAGCACTTTAAGGATTGGTTTGCTTTTTTTCTCTTTATTTCTCTCCTCTGCAGATATGATGCCTCTCTTGCATAATTATGTGACCATTGACACTGATACTTTACTGTCTAATCCAAAGCATTTAGAAATCATTTATGCTATGTGTAAAAAGGTAAGCATTCTGATTCTTACTGGTTCTTACTTCTGATTCTTATCACGGGTACCTAACAAACACGTTAAAAGTGACCTGAACATGCCAGGTGGTAGCCAGTCATTGCAGAATGAAATGAAGTTTGGTCTCATCTCAGTTCCAAGTAGTCATAGCACCTTCACACTTTCAAGTGACATACTTTTTAAAAAAAACTGTGCACAAATGTGTGGGAGAAAGTTGCTGTGCCGTTGTTTGCCTTGACTCTCTTCTATGAACAGCTATTTTGGTAAGCAGAGGAATTAATGAAGCCTGATTTCCTTGGGTTGTATATCTTGTGATTGGGTTCTTTAGTTCTCAGCTAAGGTGCAAACTCATTTGAAGTTCTTCCCACATTTTCCTGTTTCCCTTTTATACAGATTCTGTCACGTATAATAAAGGACAAGATCACACTGCAGCCTTTGTCTGATTTGGGGCATTATTAAGTCTTAGGAACCTATCTACTTGCTTATTTTTAAGAGACTTACGGGGATTTAATGTGTTTGTGAATTCTACTTCTTTGTCAAGTTTGATTGACGCTAGCTGTAGGGTTGAAACATACTGAGAAGAAACAGTCAGTTTCGTGCATATGTGCATATACATAGAGTGATTACATACATCTCATTTTTAATCTGAAACTAGCCTAGAGATAGGACCTCACTTTGCCAGGCTGTTAATCTGCCAGTGCTTATTAGAATTGAAGTCAGAAAATGGAAACAGGATGTGAAAAACATCAATGATTCTTCCAAGTAACATTACCTTTGGAAAAGGGAAAGTGATAAAGGACGTATAGAGGATACTAACTTTAATAAAGAACAATAGCAATTTCTTCTGAATTTTTAGATTCATTGTTAGTCACCTGTCCTGATTTATATCCTGTAGAGATAAGTTTATCTTTCTTAATTCATCAGAAAATACAGCAGTAAGGGACTGAAAAAATGTAGAGTTTTGATGTATGCAGGTACAAGAGCACTTGCTTTCATAGTTGACAGTGATTAATACTGATAAATTAAATTGCCTTTTTGATTGTTAGGTATTAACAGGAGATGCAGGAGAAGATGCAGAGTGTCATGCAGCCAAACTCCTAGAAGTAATTGTTCTTCAGTGCAAAGGACGGGGTATTGACCAGGTGATACACACTTAACAGGTTTTCCCTTCTACAGGTTTCCAGTGCCATGTGTATGATTCATGAGAAAAGCAACTGGAATTGGAGAACCTGGGGGAAGATGCAAAATGTAGGAATGGGGAGAAATACAGAATTGTGGTTGAGAGGTTAATTACACAAACACAGCTGTTGAAGTTTTTTTCTCCAAGCCCTGTCCTTTTTATGAACTTGGTCCTTTTTGAACCACACAGTATACTTGTGAATGAAGAATTTATAAGTGTAGCTAGATTGTGATTGGCAGGAAAACCATAATTGCAGTTTTCTGTAATTGTATACAACACATTTGTAGAATGTGATTTTTTTCTCTTTTTTCTTTTTCCCCCCATATTAAAAGATAAATTCTGGTCTCACATTTTACATAATACTCCAGCCTCTAAATTACTTTGCTGTATCGTGTTTGATGTTTGCACAGTGCAATCCATGGACTTCAGTGAATAATTTTCAGTTAATTTCACTGAAACCAATATAACTTTACCATTGTAAATCTGAAGTAATTGAAGATAAAAGTGTTCCCTTCCAGATTTTATTTTTAAAAGGAATCTGGAAGGGATTAAAGTGAATTATATGCATTTACATTGAAATAAGGGTGTGGTGGAAGGCTGAAATGAGCACCACAACTCTGGGAATTAAAATAGTTGTACTCTGAACTGAAACTCATAAACGGAAACATTCATAATGCTCCCCAAATTAATATAAAGCATAAACCTGCATATTGAAATATATGCAGATGTTTATTTCATTGTGTAGAAATATGTGCATACTTTTTTTTTTGAATAAACTCACTCATTGCAAACTTTCTTAAAGAAATTTATCACTTTACATTTATTAGGAAAAACTTTTTTTTTCTTGCAGATTTAGGTCCTCTCAGTTTTTAATACCTGTTAGTTTTTAAGTTGTTGGATATCTTTATTCAAAGATGAGAAAGTCCTTGAGTTCTTTTCAAAACCTTTTATTCACACCAAAACAAATTCTGCCCAGCTAGCTCCAAATAATCTCCTCTGTGCTGAGAATAACATTGGCAATTTTTAGCTCATAGAATAGTTGTTTTGGGGAAGATTTGTAAGCATGTAAGCAGAGGCTTAAAATGCTTTTATATTAATCTAACGTATTCTTAGGATATACCTGGACTTCAGTTAGCTCCGGAGATCAGTTCTGATAAATGTGTTTTAAACCTGTGTATAATACGGTAACATGTATAATACTTGCTTTTTTTCTTCTTCATTATATGCCCAGTGTATTCCACTCTTTGTGGAGGCTGTTCTGGAGAGGTTAACAAGAGGAGTTAAAACAAGTGAACTTCGTACCATGTGTCTTCAGGTTGCCATTGCTGCACTCTACTACAATCCTGACCTACTTCTGCACACCTTAGAGAACATCAGGTTTCCACACAATCCTGAGCCCATCACTGCACAGTTCATAAACCAATGGATGAATGACACAGACTGTTTTCTTGGGCAAGTATTGTCTTTCAAAAGTCCCTGTTTTTTTCTTTTTCGCTTCTGATTGTATCCCTAGTCATGTTGAAGCAAGTGATTTCATTCCTTGGTTGTTCCATACAACAGTAATCCACACCACGTTTAATTGCAGTGATACTAATGAAGGTGGGTTATGTATATTTAATTTTTCTCGGTCTGTTAAGCTATATGCTGAGTCTTCTGTGTTGCAACAGTACAAGAGTACAATACATATCATATTTCAGAATGCTTTAGTTTTTTTAATCACAGACTATCAGAGTAGATATTAGCAAAAATACAGACTAGATATTAGGAAAAATATCTTTACCGTGTTGGTGGTCAAACACTGGAACAGGCTTCCTGATGAGGTGGTTGATGCCCTATGCATGTCAGCATTGAAGGTACTTGGATAATTCCCTTGCTAATATGCTTTAACTTTTGGTTAGCACTGAAGTGATCAGGTAGTTGGAATAGATGATCTTCGAAAGTCCCTTCCAATTGAATTATTCCATTCCCTTTCAAACTCTTTTCTTCTCCAAGAGATGGCACAGTTTGCACTGAGGGTAGTATTTGGAGCTGACCAGCAGGATTTCAGGGAGATGTTAACTTTTTTTCCTCAGATACAATGTGTACATATTTTCTGTTCTGTATTTTATAAAGTATTTAACTGCTTCATTTAATGTTTGAAAAACATTATTCTGTCCAATGAATCCCATACTTTGATTTTCATTTCTGTCAGTTATTCATGGTCAGCGTTGCTTATTTAACATTATACTACTGATGTACTCCTTAACTTAAACTTCATTCAGACCTGCCTGTAACATGCATGTACGCTACACTAGTGTGCACTAAGGCAGAAGCTGAACGTTTATAAATGAAGGTAAATGGAAGTGGACAAAGCCTGTCATCACATAACAAAGTATGCGCTTGATGCTGTGGGGATGTGAAGTTCAGTGCAAAACAGCCAGTGCTTGCCTCTCAGCTGAGATGTGGTGTCTGGCTGTGAGATTCAGATCCACTTACGGGCAGAGCAGACGCTCAGATGTAGTTAACAGCTACTGCTCACCTTCCTGCTGTGAGTTACGTTTTGTCATTGAAGGCATGACTTCTGACTGCAGATGTACAGATAGGATTAGAACATGTCTTCTCTGTGCATAATATGTGCCAACAGACTAAGTGAAGTATCAATGTGCTAGGAGTCATGCAAAAAATGAGCACAGGACCAAGGCAGGCAGCTCGTGACCCATAGATACATACCTTATCTTCAGGTTGTCATTCTTTTTCTACCTGTTTTTTGGTACAGTCTTGTCTTTCTAATTCTAAAGAAGTTAAAGTCTTTAGAGTTGGTCTTATAAGATGCTTTCTGCACTCCCCAATCATCCATGCAACTTTTCTTCATGCCAGTTCTTATTTGAGTTTACCTTTATTGAGCAGAATTATATGCCATGTTGGTATAGCTGCATTATTGCCTCATTGTTCATCTTGTATTTATATTGTGGTACATTGTAGCACTGCATCAACTTTTTAATAACTGTAATAAAATATAATGACTTAGTCAATCAGCGACCACCTAATATACGTGGGATTTGCTCTCAGCATGTCCTTTGTAGTATTTTTAAAACCCATACCAAATGTACGTGATAAAAACTGTTCTCCTTCCTCTTCTGTCCTAATTACACAGTTTAGCAGGATTAGGATGAAAGGGCATTAGTTTAAAATCATAGAATCATTCAAGTTGGAAAAGACCCTCAAGTTTGCAGACTTGCAGCACAAACTACCTTATTTCTGGTCTACATGTTAATTCTATCTGTTTGACTAAAATAAAAACCACTTGGAGGTGCAAGAGAAATTTCCTTCTTTTGATATATGTAGGCTCTGTGCATATTCCCATTCATGTCTGTATTTGATGGCATTACCATAGTAGTCTCTCTTTAAAGATTAAAAAAAACAAACCTGACAGCCTTCAAGAGGCATTTGGACAATGCCCTCATTAATATGCTTTAACTTCCGGTTAGCCCTGAAGTGGTCAGGGAGTTGAACTGGATGACCTTTGTAGGGATGTTCCAACTGAACGGACTTCCAACTGTTCTGTTCTAATACATTAAACAGATAAATGTGGGGGAAAAAAAATCTCTTCTTCCTTATAACAAATCCAGTTTATTATCACAAGCACTCTGACCTTTTCTGCCTGATATGTATAGGAAATGTCTACAGCACATCCTATATTATGTATTAACATAAATACACACATTATCATTTAGAGGGGTTACTTGAGTTAGTGACAAAGTAGGCATAAAGTACCCAGTGTCCCTCATTTTTTATGGAGTCCCAGTGGCTGAAAAATGGCACCTTGAAGTTTACACCTCCCACATATTGTGGTAATACTACTATTAATTTTTAAATTATTTTAGTTTCTACAGACTTTTTACTAATTTTTTATGGCTGAAGAAAAGTTCTTGATATTCAGCTCTTTGTGCTGTCATTTTTTCTATTGCATATCAAATGCTGAAAGCATGCAGGGCATTACAAAAGAACATATTCCCTATAGGTGGTAAACTTGTCGTTCTTTTTAGAAGAAATAAAAAATGAAAGAGATTTATAGCCTTAAACAGTTCATCCTGGAGCATTCAGTGAGAAACTAGTCAGGTCCAAAGAAGAAAAATACTGCCAACCTGAATAGGATCCAACCTCAAGTACTTCTGTAAGCTACAGCTTAACTTTCAGTTCTTTTGTGTTGCTTTTCAAAAAGCATCAGCTTCTGCAACTACTGCTCGACTAAGTGCTTTTTCAGGGCTGAGAAAAAAGTTGACAAAGCCTATGAAAATGAAACACAGAGATCATCAGGCTAGATTCTGCTCAGGCTATGCACTTGAACAGCAGCTGAAGATTAAAATGTCTCTCTTTGATGTGCTGCTATGAGCAGTGAAATAAATAACTGTAATGTTGCTTAAATCTAAAAATTGCTTTTCCTTCACTGTTGTCTTCTCAGTATGTGGCTTCCAGGCATAGGGCTTTTGCTATAGTACTGCTTGTCAGGCACTGTGATATGTTTTAAATGACTTCCTCCCTTTCCTTCCTTCCTCCCTTCCTCAGAAGGACAGGACTGCTTCTAGAAGACCACTTCATTTTAGTAAGGGTCGTCATCTGAAGAGGCCTTAAACGAACAGGATAAGGCAGTTGGAAACAAAATCTGGCTTCTTTGCTACCTTTCCTCAGGCCCACTTCTGCAGACTTCTTTTGATCAGTGAAGACACTAGTGGGTGCCCCGATCTGTACAGTTCTTCTCACCTGCTGTCATTCAGTGCTGCTTCAGTTCAGAGTTAGGTGGCTTTCCAGCAAGAGGCAGTTTTAGGTCTAAATTCGAGTCAGTTGGTGTGCTCACAGATCCTAGAGAAACTGGAGAAGAACGAAGGAGATCCTCCTCCAGGTGTGAATCTCACTGCCATTTTTTCGTTAGCCCTGCAGACAGTCTGTGCTTTGCTGGTAACAGTGACTGTTCAAGCTACTTCCCCCACATGATTCTCATGTCCCTCTGCCCTTCTGCTGCTGTGAAGTCCTAGTGCCCAGAGATCCTGCTCTGCCAGAAGGGCTGAGGGGCAGGGGCTTGTGTGCTGGTATGTTCTTATGCTGGAGCCAACGGTGTTTGCCAAAAGAATGCAGTATTTCTTCAGCAGTACTTGTGAACTCTTGGAATGAAATCCATGGGAATAATACATCTTGCGAGGCGAGGGGTGGGAGGGGGGAAGTGGCTGGGGTACAGTAGGTAGCTGTTTTTCCCTGTTATTAAAAATATGGAAACTATTTAAAACTGTTTAGAAATTTGGAATGTTAAAAATAATCAAGGCAAGGAGAGCTCAGAACTCACTGCAAGGCTGCATAAATCCAGTATGTCTTTGTGGATATTACACATCTGTGGATGTTCGCCTGTATACCACAGTATACTATACTTATTTCTAAACATGTTTTCTGCAATTACTTCAAACTGAATAAGGGTAAGGGACTGAAAAAAAACACAGTTGTAGAAACATTTGTTCTTTGCTGCTTTACACCTTCTCTCTGACAGCCTGACGTTTGGGTGAGACTTTGCACGACTTATGCTTACTCTTACGCTAAAAATTCTTCTGTGGCAATTGGGGTGAAATGAAAACCTAACTTGCTTCAAAAAAAAAAGTTGTGGGGAAAAGAAGTTTTTTTGGACTAGGAGGATTTATTTGATAGGAGTGTAAATAGTTAGAAATCCTAGTATATAAAATCCTAATCTTATACAGGAAAACAAGGTTGGTTCCAACTTTGCAACTAGAAGGAAATGGCTAATTATTTGCAGTTTGCCCAGGAAGTGGATTAGTGTAATAGAAAGCAACTTGATCCTAACATAAAAGGAGCACAGCACACCAATAAAGGAAAGGCTTAGCCATTTTCCTTTGAAATACTTTCAACCTGGTTTAAAATACAAAAGATCCTTAAGTCTTTTCATCTTGTGTTGGAAGAAGTGTATTAGCTACAAAAGGTCCCGCAGACTGTGAAGAACACAGAGCGTGTTAGAAACAGCCTTGCCTAGAAGTTGTGCGTTGCACTGCCATGCGAGGCTGGCTTTGTATGTTTAGCACGCCAGGCTTCGTATGCCTTTGAGGAAGCAAGCAGAGCGCGTGATTGCTGGGGAGGACTATTGTGTGCTGCTGGGCAGACAAGTAAAGATCTTGAAGGACAAAGCAGTAAGGAGAATTGTGTCCAGGCAGCTTTGTGCAGACAGAAGAGTGCTGAAGTAACAAGCCTTTTGATAGCAAAGGAATAGTCCTGAAACCATTCTTTGCCATTACAAAAATATGTAAATGACGTAAAACGCTTGTTTTCGTTGTTCAGTCCTGTTGGTGTTTGATACAGCTGTGGCACTGAGTGCTGAACTTCAGGCTTGTCCTGCTGTTTGTGCTGACAGGTGGAAGAAACAAGCTTCCTTCTGTCCCAGGTTCACTAAAGATAGCTTGATGCTGGATTTCTGCTGTCCTGCTGGGCCGTCTACTAACGTGTATTCCAAAGGCATGTGCTCATTCTTACAGCTTCTCTCATAGATGCTTGAAAATGAAGTGTGACAAATATACTGTAATTTTTGGCTATTTGGGCTACTTCCTAATGATGATTCCCTTCTATGTAACAATGTCTGAGTCTTCCATTTTCATTCGCTGTCCAGAAAAGATAATTCAATATGAAGCTAAGCCACTAATTGCTGTATTTTTTCACTATTTTTGTGATACATTTTGCAATTGGCGTTATGTAACAGTAGCTTTTTCAACTCTATAATAAAAGGTAGTACCAAGTGTCATTAATGACCCCATTGCACCTACACTGGAATTGTTTTGTTATACATTATGGGCCTAAAGAAATTTCATGGCTTCCCCATGTCAAGATGCAGGTTAGAAATCTTGTGCATGGATTATAGAGCTTTGGTAAAGCCCACGTGAAGGTGCTGGCAGAGAGTTCTTTCCTTTTGTACTTGCAGTAAGAACAACTCTTCCTCCAAAAGCAGTGCTCAGTTCATAGATGGCATCGTCTGTAGGTAGAATTTATGCTTCGCAGCGTTGGCATGTGAGCAAATGGTGATGGGTTCGTTTTCAAGACAGGTAAAATGGGAGGTAGTCCTCCCAGTTTTAGTAAAGGGTGGGGTTAATTTTTTTCATGTAATGAAGGTGAAAGCAGACTCTGTTCCGCTGACTCTTGGTTAATTTGTATACCCTCTTTTGTATCCATTTCCTTCTGAAAAGGAAGCATTGCGGTTTGCGGTGATGGAAGGACACTCTTTGCCCACTTGCATTTTGGTACATTTTTCAACACACATAATGGAGCAGCCAAATCCAACATGACAGTGCGTCATTTGATATGCTAGTTGACTTCATATTTCTTGGCAGGTCTTCTGTGATCATAGTGCTAGGCATGGCTGTATTTAATTTATTGTTCTTGTCAACTACTCTGAGAATGGAATCACTTTGCTACGTCCTAACACAACTAACAAAGCAGGAGCTATTATGAAATCCCTCCAGATCCACAGCCTTGTTTAAACATACAGAGTTCAGGAAGCTGTAAGACATGATCACTTGTATTACTTGAAGAATATTATGGCTTAGTAGCATATTATATGGGATCTTTGGTAATGAAATTGTGATTATTTTTAGAATTATATTACTATATTAATTTTTGACGCGATGGATTAAACTGGCTGTTCACCTGTAAGCTTTATTGTAATTGCTGGTGCACATCTTGTTAGTTTCTTCTCTCTCAACTTGCATCCTCTTCATTCTAAAGTAAAACCAGTTCTGTAACAGAATTATCTACAGGGAATCTGGAGGATGGACGTTTTCTCCCAGTTGGAAATATTAAAAAATGCTGAAAGAGAATAGCTTTGGTGTTTATCCCTGCTGCAGCTGTGCTAGTAATGCCATGCTACTGCATAGATAAAAGACTGTGTGGGATCACCTGATGCACAGCCGCAGGGAGAGAAGAGCCTGCACAGTAGCCAGCTCTAGAGATTTGCTTTGTTTCTGTAGGTCTTGCTGAAACTTTTTGCTGGAGCTACTTGCCCTGAAGAAAGTTTGGACAGAAAATGCCAGCATCAAATTGAATAGTTCAAACAAAATGAGCTTTTCTCACGCCCTTGATTGAAAAATATCATAACGTTAGAGAAAAGCTGACTACTACTAGTCTTTCCAGTAAAGAAGGACAAAAGACTTTCTGTAGAAGCAGTTCAAGATTTTTCCCTGTATTATTTGAAAATGATTTCAATTTCTGGAAGTGAAAATAAATTATTTCTTTTAAGAGCATAGGTTCTTACCTAGTTTCATAGGCTGGGAGCACACACAAGTCTTTCTGAAGTTAATTCCATGTTTTTACTTCCCTTTAATTACCTATAGTTTGTTTTCCTGGAAGTCTACTCATTTGCAGGTTCTCTGTTTAAATGTACTGCTTGCAATTCTTGATGTACAGCTATTTCCCTGCTTTCTCCGGAGTTAGCAATGTGCCTCAAGTTAGTGTTGGAAATGGAATGTATATTACAGCTGTTCTGATGGACTCTTAAAAAACGTACTTAAATACAGCTAGCCCTGTGGCACTCCATAAAAGCACCCTGCAGTTCAGTGTGTTTCTGCTTGCCATTATTCTTTACTAATAGTATTTTCTCTAATTTCAGTGCCTGCCACAGTACTCCTATCTAAGCCAAGGGAAATTAATTTTCCACTCTATTGAATGATGATAATGTTTATCAAATGGTTTATTAAAGACAAGACATTCTACGTAATTATTAAACTATTTTTTTAGCATTACAAACTTTGCATTTGGTAATCAGAAACAGTTCTTCCAGGAATTTGGTCATTGCTTGAAATATACTTAATTGTTTTTGGACAAGTACTTTCCAATGGGAAACTCACATTCAGAACAAAAGAAATACGTGTTTAGGATCCTATAACATAGACTTTAAACATTGTGTTCTGCCATGTCAAGCACCAGGACTTTGATGCTCTCTACGTATCCTTGCAGTGAAAATATGTTTTTCTGTCTAATGATTGTGTGTTGTTTTAGACTCCATGACAGAAAGATGTGTATAATAGGACTGAGCATCTTAATGGAATTGCAGAACCGTCCGCCTGCAGTGGATGCTGTGGCCGCTCAGATTGTCCCTTCAATCCTCCTCCTCTTCCTGGGCTTAAAACAAGTTTGCGCCTCGCGAGAACTCACAGAACATGAGGACCATGCTAAAGATGACAAACACGTTGCAGAAGATAATGGTAAAATCTCCCCTTTTCACATTGTGGATTTTGTCTGGATTTAATTTAAAGGGGGTAAGAAATTGCAGTTCGTTTCTAAGACTCATTAGTCTGCTGAAAATAGCTAGGCTTATTGGGTGCTTGAAGGATCACCTTAGGAATTGATTTTTACTCCCAAAATGTAATCAAAGTGTTTCAATGTATAATAGGTAATACTTTGTGAAAGGGAAGTTAGGAAGTAACAATAAAACTTGCAGGTCCACTCTTGTGAATGTACTCCGTGTTCTCCATAAGCAGCAGGTGTTTTCCCTGACTCCACTGGCTTTATTCTTGATTCGTGGAAAGAAGCTGTTCGTAGTACCCAGCTATTTAAAAGACCTATTCTAGTGAAATTTAAAGGAAACCCTTGCAAGTCGTCTTTGTCCAAATGGAAAATGGCATGCAGTGATTTTCAAAGTGGAGTTTGAGGCAGCTAAGGATCCTGGAGTAGAAAGACTTCTTATTGCTGTGGCTGGCAGAAGAGAGAAAAAACTGAAGAATACGTTGCAGTGGGAACTGTGGGAAGTGAATTTTGAACAGTGTTGCAGGCAGATACGTGTGGCTGTTACTTGACTTGGAAGAGGAAATAGATGGTTTGAGGCCTCAAAATTAGAATGGGTCTAAGCAGAGTATGTAATCCATAAAAATTTCACAGAGTTGTTCTGTAATGTATTTAGACATTTTTTTTCTCAGTGCATAGGAGTACACTATGGAATCAGCACTGTAATTTGAAATCTCTGTGCTATGAGTCAGTCCTTCTGCTTGCTGCAGATATGGTCACTTCATTCTTTTTATCCTACTAACACAGAAAGAGCTGAAGGTTTGGAACTGGAGGGGATTTAAAAAAAAAAAAATCTCAGTTAAGAGTCAAAAATATTTTTCCTTAAGTGAGAAATAGCAATGTTTAGAATTGCGTGTTGGAATTGCATTTAATTCAGGTTATAATTATTGTTTCATAAACAGAGTGGAAGGTAAAACTAAGCAAAAGATAATATTTTAACTTCCTTCAAATAAAGGAGCACTCTGAAGAATAGCAGACAGACGTTAGGCATACACCTGTTTTTCTCTTTGTTTTGTGTCAATTTGAGAAGCCTGTGCCGGTTTTTTTGTTCATTATTTAAAAAGCATAGTGATGGGACACTTTGTGAAAGACAAATTTGCTCAGAATTTTTGGATCCTATAATTATGCAATGATAGCGTTCATGAAAGAAGAAAAAAGCTTTACATTCCCCAGGTGTTCTTAGAAACAAAAGTTTAACTGATCTTGAGTGTAGAAAACATTTTAATAGCTTCATTTTTCCAGTTCTTCCGAGTTTTTGAGGGAAGGATGTTAACAGAGGATCATCTTTTCAACCAGAAATTAGATTGATTCATTATTCTTAATTTGAAAGCCACTTTTTCCAAATACTTTTAAATGTTTGTTTTACAAAACACATCAATGCTTTTGCAGAAGAGATACCAAGTGATGAGGAGGAAACAAATGAAGTGAGCCAGGCAATGCAAGAGAACCATGGTGGAGGAGGTGGAGGTGGTGGCGGCGGCAGTGGAGGTGGAGAAGAAGAGGATGATGACGACGACGATGATGACTGGGATGAAGATGCATTGGAAGAGACTGCTCTCGAAGGATTCAGCACACCTCTTGACCTTGAAAACGGTGTTGATGAATACCAGTTTTTTACGCAAGCACTTTTAGGTATGTGTGTGCTAGTGGACAGAATGCTATGAAATAGTTTGGAGATGGTTCTGAGATGGTTTGGAGTGAGGGTTGGTCACTAGAGGGACTCCTATATATAAAAATGTTTGTCATTTTCTAGATGTTAAAATCATAGTGGAAAAAATGTTTTTCCGTTTCCTGTTTGACTAATCCCGTTGCTTTTAGTTTTGATATGAATATTCAGTTAAAAGATTCACTTCATTGTTGTCCATGGATAATTGGCCACATTGTTAACTTTCTGTTTCATAAAGCAGAGGATGTATTGAAGTTCTCCCAAAATGGGTTGTTTACAGGGGGGATTCTGTACTGAGAAACTGACAGGAATTCCAAATCTGTTTTGCAGTGCAAATTCTGTTTGTTTGTTTGTTTTACCAAACCAGGGATTTAATTTTTTTTTGTCTAAAATTAACTTGGAATGTAAGCTGATAATCACTTTCCATCCATTCCCGTTCTGACAGCGGTGCAGAGCCGAGATGCTGCCTGGTACCATTCGCTGACAGCACCGCTGAGTGAGGATCAGAAGAAACAGCTGCAGGAAATTTATACATTAGCAGAACACCGGCGAAATGCTGCAGGTAAGTCACTTCTCCGGGGCCACTTTATTTATTCAGGGATGTTGGAACCACATCTAATCTGTAACAACAGACGACAAATCTCTGTGCTAATTAACATAAGTCTTACAGGAGGCCTGAGAAGCGTGAGTAGGATATTGTGCTGTATTATTGCTTGCCTGGAAGTGTGTGTTATTCAGATTACTGTTATTAAAATTAATTGCCCTCTCATTGACATATGCTGCTGTTAGAGCAAGCTATGAACTGGTTTTGCACAACCTGACATTTGAAATGAAGAGCAAATTAAGGCAATATCTAGCTGTCAGCCAGTCATCTGATGGAATTTACTATAGATCATTATGTGTCTAACAGCATTATGTGTTGAACTGCTAACGTTGCCTTCACAGATGGTGTGAGGTTTTGGGCATTTAGGACACTGGCATCATGGAAAATAAATTCAGATTTAATCCAGAAGCGAGCAGAATAATGTAGCATACAATTGTTCTGTAGAGGATTAATTTCTCCATTTTGTTGTAGAGGTGTGTTGTGCTTATTCGTTTAAAGAAAATATGAGTGTGATTTATTACTGTCACTGCATATAGGGAATGAGAGTTTTTTCCACAACTTTGCTTTCTTACCTGAATGGTATTATGGTATTATCTCTGGCAAAAGTGTTCTCTACAGGCTATTTTTCATATTCTTTCCCTTCTTTGAATTCTAGAGACTAAGACAATAGAACAACAAAGTGGCTACACATTTGATAACAAAGGACTGGTCACAGCATTTAACTTTGGAAGTACTCCTGGTGGAAACTGAAGGATCATCTACAAAGGTCAATGGGAAGGGTTTCATCATTACTTTTTCTTAAAATCATCATGACTTCTGAGTGATAGGGGAGGGTAATTCAATGCTGCTGAAGGTTTTCTGAAATGTAGCAGTGTGCTTCCCCCACCAGAATGCTTTTTCTAACCAGCTACTGTAATGTACAAATTCTTGTGGTGTTTTTATAATTTGATGGACTGAAAAGGAAACATTTGTCCTCAAGGAACCTGAATGACTGGGAGGGGCCAGGCTGCATCTAATTGAGTTGCACTTCTCAGGTTTTTGCTGTGCAGAATTGATAGATTCATATGGATAACAGTGCCTTCTGTTGTACATGGATTGCCTGAACAAATGGATTTTGGAGTGCATTATAATTTTTTTAAGTGTAAGGACATTTCTTGATACACTGTAAGCCTTGGTTCCATGTTTTCCTGTCATCTGCTTTTTACTACATGGTTTAATTGTTTGTTGGTTGCATAGATATTGCTGGATTCAGAATACTATATCATCTTCCCTATTTGGTGCAGACCAAATGTGTATAGGGAAGTGTCTGCTGGAGTTGCAAAAGCATACACTGGTTGTGTCAGACTGTCTTAACAAAATTGCAGATTTTCCCTTGATGTAGTAGTCTTAAATTATTTCTCTTAGCCATGAAATCAGCTCACTTGAGTTACAATGGCACATGTGGCAGGTGGATATCCTAAATCTGTATTGACGTTACCTCCTGCCTGCACAAGTGGCATGGCCTTCAGATGTAGATGTTCTACACGACAGCTTTTTATTTCCACTATTTTTGCTGAATATTGGATTTTACTTGGGTTCCTATAGCCCGCCTTTCTGTTTTTATTCATTCATTACCATTCCAGTGGTAGTACTGAATAAAGTGGTACAAAGTATTTACAATATTTTATTTATCTTGATAGAAGAAAAACAGCTCTGAACTTGTTTCTTCTTACTGTTACTCTTCGGTGATTGAATTTCTGGTCTGCATTCCATTTGGCTGTTCTCGTTCCGTACTGAAATTTTGTTATCTGACAGATTTTTTTTTCCTGAATTTCAAAGACTTGTTTCTCATAAATTGGAACATATATATAACAGGTTTTTAGTGAATACGTTTGTTTAGTGAGAAACTTACCGTTATGAGAAACTGATAGCAATACTAATTTGAATAGGTGCCCTTTCTCTCGATCTTTTGGGATCTCAGTGATGTAGCCAAAATAAGTTGGGGTGCTTTAGAATGTGAAGTTTGAATTGGAGATAAAACATTTAGTCCAGATTTTGTCTCTGTGTTAATTTCTTTAAGACGTAAAAATATTTACCAAGCGGTTTAAAGCACATACGGATTATATATTTCTGTAGAGCAGTGCCCCAGCTAGAAAATCAAAGCCCTTCCCATGCCCTATCGGATTTTCAAGGATTGTAGATAATTACAAATTGCTGGCCCCTTCAGTGTCCTGAAGCGCTGTTTTTTGTTTTTTTTTTTTTTTTTTAATATGTAAGAGTCATAGTTCAGTCTGATAAATCGGAAGCTCTCTGTGCCTTGGCATCTGGAAGAGGCCATAGTGTTGCTGCCTATTCCTTGCCCCATATGCTGGAACTTTCTCAGTCTTGCAGTCATGGGGCAGAAGGTTCCCCACCATTTTTCTTGTTTCTGCACCTTTGTGTGGGACTCACTCCAGCACTGCTGATGCCTTTTTTTTTTCTTCCCCCACAGCAGATGCAGAGTAAAATTGATTCATGCAGGTTTTTCACTGCTCTTATTCACATAGTAGCAATGGTGAAAATTTCCCACTTTTAGCTCTGGTTTTCCATATGGGAAACTGGGAGAATTCCACGGATTGCATTTTCAGAAATGAAAAATACTGCATTAGACATTTTCTTACAGATCAAATAACAGAGGGCAGAGAGGCCATGAAAATCATAGGTCACTTTTGCTAATTTAGGCCTGGGGATGTGTTTACTGAAACAGCAGGAAAGTATTACATCCAGTTTGTTGGTGAGTTTCTCAGAAGCCGTAGAAGTTTTTTTGAAATAATTACAAATTTAAGAATTTTTTTTTGAAGTTTAAGGATATGAATGACTTCTCTGATAATTGAGGTTAAGTATTAGTCAGGTAAACTGTTTAAGATTTCTATTATTTTATTAAAAAAAAAAAAGATTGAGTGGGATTTCTTTCAAAGCCCATCTTCCTCCTGTACACTGGCATGCAGAGTAGAAGGGGGATTTATTTTTCTTCTGCTAATAAGGTTGCTTGCACAATCACAAGTTAATATTCAGGAGATAATGTGTTCAAGGAAAAATCTGCTTTTGCATAGCATCATCTTTGTGTTGCTCAGCTGAACTGTGGCTGCTCCCTAGTTCTGCTGCTTCTATACTTTTCAAGTCAACTGCCAAGAAAATTTCATCCAGATGTTTCTTACAAGGGGTTTAATCAGCAGCATGGAGTCGGGAATCTTTGTTGTCTGCTTTGCAGTGGGAGTCGGAGATATCTGAGGGGATGGCATGTAAAAAGGTTAAATGCCCTTCTCTTCCCAGGAGATTCATGAGCAAATGTTTCTACTGGCAAAAACAAATGTTAATTATTTCATTTCTTTTTTTGAAAAGGGATTCCATCCAAAAAGATTTATTGGGCTCTAGCCTCCACTTTAACATATGGTTCTCTTTTAACATGATAAATATGCGTTTGTACATGATCATAAATAGGTAATGGATTTTAGGGATTTCTTTCTGAGTTGTGTCCAGCTTTGTACTGCATTAAAAGGAGAGTAACACAAACATGGATTACTGTCTGACTTGGAGGCCAAGGTAATCATGGGGTATCACATACCGGCATTGGCCGTCCAAGCACGATGTATTTGCCACTGGAAGTACAGAGAATCGTGAATGTATTGTAAAATAAAACAAAGGCTGATAACCGGTGACCTGTGTTACCCCATGCCCATGTTCCCAAAGTGTGAAGGTGACTCATGGGCACCATGAGGGCTTTACGTATGAAATTAGCATTGTGTTGGTTATAATAATGTCAAATGTTAACTTAAATGATAAGTTTATTTTCTAGATTAAATTAACCCATGCTGGGTATTGAATCGCATATACTGTTTGGTCACTCTTAAGACGAAAATAAGGATGACCACGTGTTTTGGCTGCTTCTTTTTTGCTCTCTTTCTTTCAAAGTTGAAGTATTTGTTTTGCTTTTGTAACAAAGCAAAATCCTTCAACAAAATGGCCAGCTCTGGGAAGAGAACAGAATATCAAACGAAGAAAAAAATCCTAAAAAACAACAAGCAAAAAAACCAAACCCCCTTATGCACACAGTCAGTTTGAAGTAGATGTGCTTTGGGATTGTAAGTCAAAATATGTAAAGAATGTTACACAAAATGATATCGTGATATCCTTTATTTTAAGGGGAAAGGGTGCCTGCAGGGTGTCAAGGAGACATGAAATGAAATGCTTTTTGGCTATGAAGTCCAGGCAGCTTGTGACTCTGGATTCCATTATACATTGAGGAAAGACGGTAGGACAGTAGATGACTTTTCTTTTTTCTCCTGTAAAGCAGGAGTCTATCTTGAGACTTGTAAGCCAAAGGAATTGTAGACAGCATGAATGATTAACTGTGCTTTGTTTCCACAATACTTCTTAGTCTTTTTTCTTCCCTCCTTTCCTTCCCTTTGACAACCACTGTTACTAGGTATTACAGGGGTACTCAGAATATCTGAAAAAATAAAGCTTAAACAAAATTTGTTAAATCCCATTGTTTCTGAAGCAGTGGAGCCTATCCATTGCAGTTTTATCTATAGAAGAAAGTCTCATTTAACATGTGCATGTGATGCAAAACTACAAAACCCCTTTGCTTGTGTCTGCAGTTTGAGAAGAACCTTTCTGTGATTTACTGCTTCAAATGGGTAGATCCCAAAATGGTACTTGAAATCCCTGCACCTTGTACTTAAATTTGCTCAAAGGGTAGGCAAAAATACAATGTATAATTGGGGTACTTAGTCCTAGTTCTTATACGTGCCATAGTCAGTCTTTTGATATGTGAGTTCCTCGAGGATCTCCAGCTCTGAATGAGGATGTTATTCAAGTCCAAGAGTCTTCGCATCTTTGCAGCTGGACAGAGAATCATGTTTCCCTCACCACAGCAAAGCATACAGCAGGTATGGCTACCAATGTCTTGACAGTGTGAGTGAAAATAGCACTCTTCTTCTCTCAGTTGTCGTATCTTAACCCAAATGGATGGGATACAGTAAAGATGGATGTTCTGAGTTTGCTAGAGAAAGCCAGACACTGTGCCAGGTAGTAGAAAGTCTTAGCATAAAACCATATCATGAAGGGGATGTATGAACAGGCCAAGCTGCTTTCCTTTGACATCTCTTCCACTGCTGGTACTTCTGTAAACAAATAAACAAAAAAGCCCCACCCCATAAAACAAAAAATAAAACAACAGTGTAATATGAATGAGAACTAAAGCAGTGCTTGTGCATTTCTCTGGTCTGCAGATCTAATCACTACTCAATTCAAATGCGCGGAGATACTTTTAAATATGCAACATCTGTCCAGATGTCAGTAACCTGAATCTGACAGCTATTAATATGAGGTAAAGATTTTGTGGGATTTTCTCTAGCAGAGAAAAGATGCATCCCTTTAAAAAGTCTGAGAACATCTTGTCTTGGCTGAAGTGCAATCACCACTGGGAGAAGCTCAGTGGGATTACAGCTTTTCTTAAAAGTTGTCAACATACATCCTACCAAACTGCTGTGTCAAAGGAGCTAACTGACCAACTATTCCCTGACTAATGAATTTTGGGGAACAGCAGTTCAAAGAGAATCTGCAGGCATATGCAATTGCAACGGTGCAGGAATCAAGAAAGCACCCATTTAAATTGAGTTGATGTGTTTGATATGATCCTGCACTGTTCGAGTGTTCAAGAATTTGAGAGAAAGGCATAGAACAAGAATGGGCTTGACTTCTTGGGCAGACCCAGATTTGGTGTAATGCTGTGAACTCAGGATCTGAAAGCAATCTTGATTACAAATGGGTAATTGTGCATACCAGGAAAAAAAAAAAAGAGGCGGAAGTGGTAAGTTAATGCTAGGATTCTCTTCACAGGCTGTACACAGGCTCACAGGTTTAAGTGCTTGGCTATGTGCATGGTGGGGTGGGAGATGTACTTTCAGATGGATTGATTTCTCCAATGTGAACGGAACTGTATCAGCTCCAGGGTTCACCTGAGGTGAATGGAGAGGGTTGGTCAGAAGTTGCCTACTGGCCCATCCTGGATTATGTTATACAAAACGAAGTGCAAAATCTGAAAAATGATTTACCAGTTGAAGCTGCTGAGCAACAAAAACTAGTGTTTTCTTGAAAGGAGATTTTAATATGTTCAGTTATGTTTCAGTTTTTTTGCCCTCACTCAAAATGCAGAATTACTGCCTGATGTGTAGGCCTATCGGTATTTCACAGGGCTGTTTACTGTTCAAGGTGATTTTCCAAGAAGTTTTCCTCATTCTTTTTGACATGTTTGTGTGAGTAAAGTTGCACGTATCCCTCTCTCACTACTTTCTACGCACAGAGATCTTGGCAATGGACCTCAGAGGAAGAACAGTGCTTTGAAAGGACAAGACTGTACATAAGCAGGTTATTTTTAGAAAACGGAAGAACTATGGCCTCTGAACAAAGTATGAAACAATAAATATTTATACAAAAGTGCATGAGGTAAAGAAATTTATATTAAACAATATAAGTGAGATTCTCTTCTTTGATCATGGCTGTAATGTTTTTTGTCTTTGCCAAACTTTGTGTGAAAACTGCTTTGAATTGCATGTGTTGCTGGTAATACGCTTAACACAAATCACCTGAAATATTTTTTGGATCAAAAAGAGACCAAAGAGGCCATGCAGATTTTTTTTGATTATTAAATGCAAAGATATGAGCCCATGACTGCAATGACTAGAGGGAGACCACACTGTGTAACATTTTCAGATTGGATTGCAGGATCATCACCTTTGTAAGAAACCTAAAGTACTGCACTGTGGGTTGGCTTTGAGGGCAAGAATTGACAAATGCAAAACACGCATTGATGACGAGAAGAATCTCTTTCTAACTTGAAGAATTCTGTACAGTGTTCTCGTAAGCTGTGCTGAATTTGCTTTAAAAATAGTAATAAATCTTATTGCTTAGGTCAAATGTTACATCTGTTGTGCATTTATATGGGAGGAATAATATTTCTTAAAAAAATGTAACATGCCACCTACCAAGGAGCCCAATCTCAGTTTATAGCCTCTCTTCATACAGCCATAAAACTTATTTACAAGAACACCCCAGAATTAATTTTAAACAAATGTGCGTGTTATCCAGAGTTAATGTGCGTTTTTGTAGCAGTTCGTGTTTGTTAATCTCAGGCTTGCAAAGTCCACTATTCATATGAATGGTTTGCATGCAAACGAACATAACTGATGTTTGATGTAGATGAGATCATTATGGATCGTCCCAATACAATTACCAAAAATGTCAGAATAGTGAAGATAGTGATCTTGCGTTCCTGCACCAGAGCTTGGACCAGTCTTCTGTGTGTGGAATTCACAAAGCAGACAGTTTTACCAAACCTTCACAGAACAAGAGATTAATCCTGCTTGAAACTGTGAGCCTGATATTTTTATCAGCGGAATATTTCCATCACGGTGAGTTCCTAAAGAAGCCTGTTTGTTAGATTGTGCTGTTTGATAATGCTTGCCTTTTTCTGTACAGGGCAGTTTTGCAATTCCTCCACAGTACCTCTAAGAGCAGTGGTTAGTGGCACATAATCATAATGGAGAGGCTGAGTTAGCGTAGTTTGCCCAAAGTCATAGCAGTGTGTTGCAACTGGCAAGAGAGATTAAAATTCTGGTTCTATAACAGTGCCTGGGAGTTTTACCATTGGCTCTTACGGAGGCAGGATTTCACCCAAGGCATTTGCTAGGTCCTAGTGTTTGTACCACTGTTAATACCTTCCAGAGAAGCTCTGCCAGAACATACTTCATTTATGAAACTGCTTAGTACCAGTGAGCTCTAGTGAGCTGCAATTTTAACCTGTCCAGCAGTGGCATTGTTTAATTGTATCTCGTGTGGGTTTCTTGGTGTGATGAGCTCTCCTGTAGAAAAATGGTTCTCAGCTGGGTGATTGCTGATTGCCAGTTCCTCTTGAGGCTTTGAAGTGAACCTAATCACGTGGGAGTAGAACTTCAGGTGACCTGTGGTATCATCTGTACCACGTATCGGGGTGTTGGGAAGCTTATGGCCTCTCTGCAGGTATTAACAAACACGCGGCATTAGTTGTGAAGGTGTAGGCTGTGATTGCCACTTCTAACAGACTCTGAAAGAGTGTATTTTTTACTGAAGTAAATACATGGCTCTCATGCCTCCTCCTGCCCTCTGACCGCGTCGATCTTTTAGATGAAGTTGAATTCTTAAGCTGAATACTAACTCGAAATCCTTTAAAATGGTAATTTCTTTTAGTTAGTCCCCAATAAGGATGAAAGTTGATCAATGTTTGCTTTCTCTTGGTATCAGGTATGTTAAATGCATAATTTAAACAATTTAATTACCTTTTTGATTAAATTGATGGGACTTTAACCATTCCCATGCAGTTTCCTACTGATTTTTTGCTTTTTCTGGCAGAGTTCAAGCTACATGGATTTGTGCGCACATCAGAAAAACTCTATAGTCATACAAATGAAATTCAGAATAAAAAAAATGTAGTCTGGCAAGGTCATATCAGTATATGAATAATAGTTGTTTTCTTTATTATTGAAGTTACTGGCCTTTTATCTCTCAGCACCTTGTAGAACAGAGCATGCAGCAGCAACAACTAAGGGTGCCTGCAGCTTCCAAGTCTCCCTGCTCAATTAATTATAAATAATCCATACAGCCCTTTTTAGTACAACATGCCTTGCACCTGACTCTGCCTCAAGAGGTTGTGCAAAGCGCAGTAGTGGAGCTAAATGGCTGTACCATTATGTAGGCATCTGACCGCAGCTGTGGGGCTGACATCTGCACCTCAGTAGCAGCTGTGACTGTGTTCTGGAAGGGCTTTGTGGGTGTGGAGAAGGCAAACCCTGTCTTATGTTTTCCTCCTGCCATAAGTGTCTTTCTGGAGGACGCAGGGGGTTGAACAAAACCACACCATAATGTATCGGAATGTGCACTGATCAGAAGCAGCTATCATTTCTATGTGCAGACCTCTCAAATCTGAGATTAAACAGCGACATGAGTCTGGTTCCTCAGTACAGCACGGACTCTGATTGCTGAATTTTGCCAAACAAGAATCAGTTCAATTAGGGTAAACAGCATGATTAGATTAATCTGTATTATTGTTTTGAAGAAAGACTGACGGGATCTGTCTTCACCATTGTGAGGGGAAAAAGACAACAGGCTAGCCAAGAGAGAGTCCATGCCCAAGAAGCCCCCCAGACATTGATTTCACTGGAAAAGCGAGCATGGAAATTGCCCCGAGGAAGAGTAACTACTTGTGACATTCAATTACAGAATATTTATCCATTGCTTCATTGATCAAAAGGATTGCTGATTTCATAACGGTAAGTGTCCAGGAAGACTAAGGTAAGGAGATTGCCACTGTGCTCCTCTGTAAGTACAGCTGGTTTCAGAACCCAGGGGTGTTTGAGCCACCTGGCTGGAGGAACCAAAGGATGTTTCTGGTTGCCAAAGGCCTTTCTCTCCAGAAGAAAGAGTTCTGCAGTCTCAGGCTGCCTCAGTTTTTGTGGTTTCTTCCTCCTGACTGTTGCAAGGGCATATCTGATTGTTTAATGGGATTTTCTGTTACTGAATGATTGATATTCTTCAAATAAAACACGCATACTGAAAAACCACTGCCACTGCATGACTGAAGCAGCGGCTGCTTGTGGTTGCAAATCATGCCTTGCTTCCTCTGACAGAGGGATGGGGGAGAGTGCTTGTATTTATCTCCTGTCTGCTCTGGCTAGACTTTGTTACCCCCTCACTTTTCTATCCGTCGTGTAGCTTTAGGATTCAGTGGTTTTCCGGGGCATGAGGATCTTGCCTTAGATCTTCAGCTTCTGCTTCTTGTAAACAAATAAATATTCTCACTCAGCTGTGATTCTGGATTCCTCCTCTCACATGCATTCACACGCGCAACCTCCTCTCACGTGCACACCTCTTCCCCCTCTCACATGTGCTGCTCTTTGGGGTGGCTGTGGTGTGTGACTGTGAGGTACTGAATTAGTAAGAACTGCGGAAACGAAGGCAGATTTTTTGCCAATAGTTATTGCCACAGAGCATAGATTATTAATCGCTGGATTCTCTTACTGTTGTGCTTCTGTAGATACACTGTTGTGTTAAGTGTTTTTATGCAGATCTTGAGCAAGTGTTTCACTGCCTGATTACTGAATTGGGGCCTGATTGAAATTCTGTAACTACAGCAGGTTGGGAAAGATAGAGAAACCATGAGGCAAACAGATCCTAGGTTAACAATTACAGGAAAAATAGAATTGTTTTGTTTATGAACTCTAAGTAGTTTATAGCTTAATATTCTTGCTCTGCTCCTGATTTTGGAGAAGGAAAAAAATAATTCTTTCATTTTTCATACGGGAAGGGAGTTGCAGTTGACTTTTACCTCCATATTTTACTTTTTGCCAGTACTGCTGCAGGAAAAAAAAGCACCAGCTACTTAAACATAATGTCAAAGGACATATGCTAGTTTATTTTGCTGCCATCTTTGTGGCTTTCATCCAAGGTCACTTGTATTATGGAGGCCTGAGTCCAAGATTTATTCTGCTGCAGGAGATTGCCTAACAGGACATTAACAGTTTGTAACCTAATGAATTTCCAAAGCCATGTGAAAGCACTGGAAAGCATTTCATCCTTTCCTGAATGATTTCTTTTTCACAATGTAATTTTGTACAATACTATCTTCTTACTCTTTTTTTATACTATTCTATTTTCGGTTAAAGACAAATAGGGGAAGAACCAAAACAAACCCCTGTGGATATGATCTTTAAAGACACAAAGAGGTGTCCACTAGTATGTGTAGCTCTAAGGAGGAGACAAGGGGAAAGGGGGAAAAAAAAAAAAAGGGCACACCACCTTTTTCAGGCACTGAATTTAGGTTAGAAAGCTTATTTTGTTAGGCTTTTGTAAGACGGGAGGGAACAGAGATGTGCTTCTAAGGCATCAGCTGTTCTGAATCACCCTTGGGGAAAACCTACTTTGTTCTCTTTTTATAAGGAAAATGAATGGGAAATGAACCATCCAGGTCAGGTGGGTGAGTGTGCTAATATGAATGTACCTCTGGTAACCACCAGAGGTATATTTGGAGGGGAAAGAGAAACAGGAGGATTATAACCAACTAAATAAAAAAGAAAAGCCTCCACTTTTTGTTTGCTGATCGTGTGCAAGTGTACAGTCAATTTTGCTGATGCTTGTATATGAGAGAGATTCTGAAACATGGGAGTAATTTAATGCATATGCTTTGTTTTGCTACAGTAAATTAGAGCCTTTCCTTGCCCAGGAGCTGAGCTATAGTTTTTCTTCTGTTTTACAGTGTGATACATTGCCTTAATTGCACCGTCTTTCGTAGCATTTTTGTTGCATTTTATTTTTGTCTTTTCATTGTGGATGCTCCAACACAAATAAAAGATAGTACAGCATTCAGAAAACTTGTCAAGATGCATTCAGGTCAGCAGTGCATCAGTGAGTGCAGTGAAAAATAATCTATGAACGTCGAAGTTGTAGGACCTTGAAAAATGCAGTCAGGAGGAACAGCTTGAAAATCTGCTGAGTAGAAGCACCCAAAGGTAGGTAAGATTCTAATTAGGGATGACTGAACGTGACAAGCCCCTGGACATGTGTTGCCCAGATCCTGATCTTTCTGCTGACCATTTGCCAATCATTTAGGATTAGGGGAAAATCTGAAAGAAGGGAAATGTAACACATGAGGGGAGTATGTTACAGAGCTGGAGTTTCTGTGAAATTCTCTTACTATCCCTGCTTGAAAACTGAAAACCACAGAACACGCTGGGTTGGAAGGGAGCTCAGGAGGTCTCTAGTCAACCTTCTACCCAAAGCAGGGTCAACTCTGATGCTCAGGACTTTACCCAGTCAGTCTTGCTGCTCCTTCTGTAGGCTGGGCAGGGCTAGCAGCGGCAGAGTAGCTTGGGTGGGCTGTGTGTGCAGAGATATTAAGAGGGGAGCTGTCTGTCTTGTTCAAAATGTCTTAAGAGCAATAATCCTGATTGAGGTGGCTCTGCTTCAGACAGTCAGAGGATAATTAGGCATTGCATTTGAAAGGAAATGAGCAGAAAAAGCAATAAGCGTTAGTCATGAGTCCCACTACTGTGCAATTTCTAACTCTGGAAACTACAGCTTGCTGGAAGTACCATTCACATCAATTGCGAGTGTATGTCACTTCCTCAGAGCAGTCCAAAAGCTGAAGCACGAACTAGAGAGGCCTGTGTTATGTCCAGAAGTGGTCTGTTAGGATTGCTGGTGTCTGGGAAATAAAAGCCAGAGAGATTGTGAATGGGAGGATCAGATAGCAGAATGTCACACCAGTGATTGTTCTTAGGTCTTCATGGCTGCGTGTTCATCTGAGCAGATGGCTAGGGGTGGCTTCTCCGCAGACTTCAGGTCAATACTAGTATATATTACTGACTTCTCACGAGTTAGTCCTGATGGGGAGGAGGTATAAAAGGAGAAGCTACGTGAGAAATCAGCAGTGTCTTGTTGGGTTGCAAAGTTTCAGCAGGTTTCTAGTGGGTTCTGCTTGCTGAAAGAAGTAAGTTGCTCATTATTCACAAGAGAATACAGAGAGAAGGAGGAGCAGCTTAATGACGAATGGATCTAAGCACGAGGGGCTTAGAGGAATGGAGGGATCCCTGGAGGTTTCAAGGAGATGGGTTGTGACTCCTATCTTCTTAACCTTTTCCAGGGTGTCAGAATATATTGATGAAGGAGAAAAGACTAGATGGGGACATAGTGGCTTTCAAAGGTTCAGAAGAGCACTTGCAGTCATTTACTTTGTGTTACTGCAGCGGAAAGTAGAGGCATGCCTATGACCTGGAAGGTGCTTGCTCAACCCTAGGGTAGAGAGATGTAGCCAAGACAACTGTGCCTTCAAGTCTGAAGCTCTGCCATCAAGCTTTTACTTCTTTGCAGTGATACAGCAATGGTAGATGCAAATGTGTTGTCTTATGGATATATCGTGAAAACAGGCAGGAGAGATGAGTCTGTGGGAAGGGCTGAGATGTAAAACAGAAGTGAGGCAGAGGGGGCACACAGGCACACACAAGCTTAGGGAGAAGATACAGAGCAGTTAATATAGAGTCTGTGTTTTTTTGCTTCTGTAACTCTCTCCCATATTCCTACTGTAATTTGTGAGGGAAACATTTTTCCTCTGGTACTAAACCCAGGTGGCTGCCAGAGAGCCAAAGCCCTCCAAGCTGAGGTACAGCTCTGCCAAAACCCACACGAGTTCAGTGGCTCCTCTTCACGCGAGGCTTTTGCCTGCAGATCTTTCTCAAAAGGACATGTGTCGGGGCACTGCTGTGATGCCCATGGTCTCAGCACTGTGCTACCCCCCTTCGGGCTGGGATGAGGGCAGGGAGCATGGCCGCGGGCGCCGGGACACGTGTGGGCAGGGTGGGACCAGGCCCGGCCTGGCACTCGGCAAACCCAGGGTGAAAACATGGCGGGGTTCTGGCCTCCCCTCAGCTCCTGCAGCTGGGCGGGAATCGCAGCTTCTCTGCAGGCTTCCTGCTTGGTTGTGGAAGGGTTGGCTGTTCCGTAGTCTTTCTTTGCAGTCGCTGTCATTTCCCAAATAGCATGGCTTCGTGGCCTGCTGGAACCCAGAGATTTTCACAATCACATAACTTTGGATATCTCCGGCCGGGCCCGAGGCTGCCTTTCCTATTTCCCTGCAGAAAGCTGCTGTTACTGAAATGACTATACACTAAGCTGAGCACGGTAGGGAGTTCTCAGGAAGGTCATACTTCTGAAAATGACTGTGTTACACTGAAAGAGGGAGCAACTGTGTCCGTACCATCCCAGCACATTAACTAGAGGAGTTGTAAAACTTGAATCCTTAAAATCCTGACTGAAATGATACAGCTCAGCTTCTGTATGCTCTTGATTACAATACTTGATTGCCTAGAACTGCTTACAGTAGCTAAAAATATCTGATATATTCAAGCTATCAACGACACATCCAGAATATAATACTGGATGCCACCCACTGCCTTGAAATATTTTTTCACCACGTGCCTGACTTGTTAGAGGAGCCAGAAGGCAGGGAGAAAGACAGTCAGGGGTGACATTGAAAGAAAGGCTCCCTTATTGCTTATCTAACTTGTTGGATCAGTTTGTGGTTCAGAGGTTTGTAGTACTAAAAGCTGTTTGCAAAGTGTCATTATTTAAATTGTTGCAATCTCTCTGAGGGTGTTGGAGGGCTGCTTCAAGTCCAGCACTTCCTAGGGAAGCTGATAGCAAAAGGCATTTCTGTAGGTTTTATTGCATACTTGTGACATTGTGTTTTGGTCAACAGCAATGTTTGGATTCATGAGACAATTTTATTGAGCTCAGCTGTACCATTATATGAATGACTGACATTCAAATATCTAACATTTTTAGAATAAAAATAGATTTTCCATTTGTTTAAGTGTGCCTGGGTTACTTTCGACACAGTATGTATGCCAGTCAGATTTGAAGAAGAAGAAATCTCAACACTCACTATCAACTTGGTTCTGTAGGCCAAACAAGCATCTAAGGAAGCAGTATTTCAGAGGAGAAAATCCTAGGTCTCTACACACGTGATTTCTGATGCTGTAACCTCCATCAAGCACTCTTTTTGGCAGTTTGGTAGTTTTCTGAGAGCCCTTCTTAGCGGTCTAGGATCCCTCCCCCCCCACACACACCCTCTGCCTTGCTCCTACATTTATCTTGCACTTGGTCTTATTTCTGTTTAACTCAGGGAATGACGGAATGTCTTTATTCAATGCCTTTTTGCTATTGATGCTCAAGAGCTTTACTTCTGTATGTCATTGCCTTCACTTGCGGGAAGGATATTAAATTCATCTACAACAAGCTTGCTTTTAGTATAAGGGCTTGTCCTTAGAATTATCAGCGTGGGACATTTCCGCATTGTATGTTAGAATTCATATGATTCAAGTGAATGGCTGTAGAAGGAGCCAACTCATCTTGCCTGTGCCAGACAGAGCTCATTTCTGCAACTGATGTGTCATCATCCAGTCTTCGCCGCAGGACTACATTCTGTGCATAGGAAGTGTCAGCCGTGGAGAAAAGGCTCCAAAAGTGGAGTGCAACCATTTATAAACCTGCAGCAAAACACAAAAAATGCTTCCAGTTACATGCCAGAGGTCATGCCTTGGGATTTCTATCGTGTATGATTTCTCACCCTATGGTCTTCAGGAATGACGTACGTGTAACTTTTAATTTGCTTTAATAGTGAGCGTTTTTAGGAAGATCAGGTCAGGCAGAGCTCAGCTGGCTATCAAGTCCCCATCTGTGGCGGTACTTAAGAGATGTGTGTGGATGTGGCACTGAGGGACATGGTTTAGTGATGGGACTCAGTAGGTCAGGTTGATGGTTGGACTTAATGATATTGAAGGTCTTTTCCAAGCTAGATGATTCTATGCTTTTCATTCTGTATTGTCACCAGTTTCGTGATTCATCATTCCCAGAAGGACAGATTTTTGGTTAGGTTGCTTTGCATGAACCAACGGATGACACATAGGCTTATCTTTCCTCATCTTTGCGGTATTCAAAGCTTAATTGATGATTGTTGGAAAAAGATACCAGATACCTTCAGACACCATAGCACTTAAATCCAGGTGAGAAATTATCTTGTCACACCAGAACATTTCTTCCAAGCAGAAGAGAGTTTCATTAAAGCAGAGCAATGTCTGTTATGTTCCTGCTATAAATGGCTTGTTTTTCTGACCTGATTATTTGGAGAATCTGGACTTGGAGCACACCCAATTGCTCTGCAAGCTACCTCAACGTAATGCTCCTTTTCCAGAAACATTCAGATCCTAGTCTCCCTGGTCCGTGGTGTGACTAGACCCCAGGGAATTATTGAATGGGCTCTTCTTCTTTGTAAAACAGCAAATTGCCGGATCTTGTATTAGCAGTGGGGGCTTGATGGAGCCCTCCCTGTCCCCCACTGTCATACAGAGTTGCGAAGAGCGCTGGTAAATTTATCAATGGCTTCTGCTGCCCAAGAGAATCCCACCCTAAGACAGTGGGGCAAGTATTCTGTTTTTGGAGCACACATCTAGGTAATGCATCTCTGTGATCACAGAGGCAATGGAGCAGCTGTGGCACTGCATGTGTTTCAGCCTAATGAATGAGGACAAAGCCCCAGGCAGTCTAATCTCGCTGGCCCTGCTTTGAGCAGGAAGTTGGACTAGATGACCTGCAGAGGTCTCTTTCCATCTAAATTATTCTATGACTCTAATACAGCTGCCTGAGCATATAGCCAGAATCAGGGGTGGTTTAAACAAGTAGTGCTGAAGCCATTGCTGCTGCAGCTGCTCTTGGGCAGGGGCTTGCCTCCAAGTGCTGCCTTCATTTCCGCTGAGGAGTGTGGAGGCACAGGGAGATGCAGCTTCTGGGACTGCCCTGTGGTTTGGGCTGTTGTGCAGTCTGAATGCTACAGTGCGTGGCAGTCCTGATGTGCTTCTGCCTTTGTGCATCCCACGTTTGATTCTCCTGTCACCACGGATGTGGCTGGATGTCTACCTTTTAGCAATACTTGCACCAAAGAATCCAGAGCCAGACAGAGTGTCCCTTTGGGTAGCACCAGTGCTTTGTAAAAGGCTCAGGAACCTCCAGATGTGAAATCACAGGCATTCAGCCACCCCACCTGGCAATCCGTTTTTCTTCCCTGTGAGCTATTCGCTGTGTTTCTCGCAGGGTAGCTGGTTGCACAAGCCAGTGCCAGTTTATTCTGTGGGCAGTGCTGATCTTTTCCGGAATGCAGATATCACATGCCCCTTTCTACCGCTTCCAAACAAGATAAATCACACAAGACTTTCACCTTTATTTTCCACAAATTGATTTTTTCAGTGCTGTGTGCAATGAAAGCTCCTTGTAAACAGGCAGTAACTGAAAGAGCGGGTTCTTTGGAGTTGTGTGTAAACCAAGTTTGAGCCCAAACAGTGACATTTATAGAGGCAGGTGGCTTGTTGAATATTATGCCTAACTGCAAACCGTGATACTAAATGTCAGTCTAGGAATGCTATAAATCCTATCTAAAAAGTGCTCAGATTGTTTTATATGTCAGCATGCTAGCCCAAAGCTCCACACATAAGAAAAGAATGAACAGTGTGGGTGGCATAATTGTTACTTTTTGTTTTTTATATCCCAAACATAGGTTTTTAGCAATCAGGACCTCATAAATTTTACCTCAATGCTTGTCAGAGTTGCTTTGGTTTTCAGCAAAGGGCTTTGAACTCTGCTGGCCCTCCTCCAGAGCTATGATCTTGCCTGCACTGATGTCTGCAGCTTTGGGGGTCTAGTAAAATGCTCCTTACAGAAAGCGTAGCTTCCATCAGTGAAAGGCAGAACCCGACAGGTAGGAATAAGACTTGTTGCCCTTTTAGTTGGGACTTCTTTGCTAATCACCCTCTCCTTTGTGCTCGCTCCTTGCCTTAAGCTGTGGCTGTCCTACAGTTCAGCCCAGGGGGCTTAGGCTTCTGCAGCCTGTGCTGCTCCCCTGCTCATTTCCTCTGCAAGTTCCCTGCCTGACTGGCATTTGAAGATCCTGCTTGCTCTAGGAAGAGCCCTTTTGCAGCAGGATCTGTGTGAACAGTGTTGCCAGATTTCAAGCCTCTTTGCTTCAGGTGCCCTTCCCGACATGCAGATAAGGCTCTGCAAAGCTTGCGACTGTAACTGCTGGAGACAGAGTGCTGCAGGGCATGCAGCGGGCAGGACTTCTTTCAAAGGAGGTGGGCTTGAATTTGTTTTGATTTCAAATGACTTGCTTGTTTGTTTTGCCACACTTCTTGCTTTGATTTCCTTTCTTTTAGCCTCCCTGGTGTTGCCCAGCAGCCAAAGCCTTTTGGTCAGTGTCTCCTGTAGGCTAGGACTCGATAGGTCCTCAATATTGGCTCAAAAGATGACTGCTGCAGTGTGACTTCTGCCTTCCTCCAGCACCTTATCACTGTTCTCACCGCAGGACTCGGTCCAGGATTCGCTTCCTGCACCTGAGGAGCAGGAACAGAGCATCCAGCTGTTCCTCAGGCACCTTGGGCTGGACTGCGAGTGCCAACCAGCGAATATTTGCTGCCCTCGTGGGCTCTGCTGCCAGCAGCAGGTGCGTGCCAGGCTGGCACTTGGGCAACATGTGGTGTGGGTGGCTGTTAAGCCTCCCTGAGCCATCACCTACTGCTGGCTGCTGCTCTGAGCCAGAGGCAGCCTGGCCAGGGAAGCTTCTGCTTCCCTCACAGCAAGCCAGCATCTTTCCTTGGGTTTATGGGAGACGTTTTTCTCTTGATGAAGCACAACGCATGCAGTGCTTGTTTGGGATGTGGGGAAATGTGGGGTTGTTCGCATAACCCTAAATGGACTTGTTCTGAAATCTTTTCTCCTTTTGCAGAAAGCAAATTTCATCTTGAAAAGTCTTTCCCTTAACTATAGCAGACCCACTGCAGGGATGAATGTCATCTTTAAAGAGGAAGAAAAATTATGGGAGGAATTATGTAGTACTGCAGGTTTCCAGTGTGATGAATTTAAGGTACTCAATTTACACCATTATAACTCTTCAAAAATGATTATAAAAGATCACCTCTGTAGCCCAGACTTCGCCTATCTCTCAAGTACAAAGATCAACTCTTTGTGAAATGTTCGTGTTAAACCTAGCTGCAATTTGGCAGGAGTTGAGGGAGGAGAGAAGGAAATGGTCTGGAAAGATGATCATGATTTAAGAAGCTGTTCTCAAACAAAGCAGCCTCATTCTTTTATTTCTATTTATCTAGCCTGTCTTGCAGAGAACTTTTTTTTTTTTCTATCAAAACATATTTATTTAGATCTTTCTTTTATATGACTGAAACCTTGTCAGCCAGTTCCTGACTTACAAGTGCTTGATTCTGCAACCTTAATATTCTCCTACCATAGTTTTGTTTATATTTTCCTACACTTGGTCTTAGGAGCAAATTTTTATTTTAAAAAAAAGGCAGATTTCCCACCATATGGAACCATATGTATTCTCACAGGGGTCAGCAAAATGGCTGAGCTATTTAGATTGAGATTTAGCAGAGACCTCCACTTGAGCTAAGAGCGTGCAGCGAAAGCGCAGAAGAGCTCTTCGCAATGGCAGGGTGGTCTGCTGCAGCCCACAGCTGTCTGTGGCCGCTGTGCGTGGTCAGCAGAGAGTCTGCCGAGTTGCATTAAATGGCAAAGTAAATGCAAGTTAAAGGTGGAACGCTCTGTTCTAAGAGCATAGGGTGTGCCATAGGAGAGGTGCCATCTGCACATGGTAGCATGGTGCTCTTCTGTCTTGCGCCGCAGTGATCCTCAGCACCAAAGATGAGCAATTAAGGAAAATCTTGCTTTGTCCTTGACCCTGTTTTAGAGTAGTGTGGGGTGTTGGAGCTTTTACCTCCAAGGATCTAGCCCACCCTACATTTCTCTTTTTCTGTGTTACCTAAAGACCATTCACGCATGAAGAAAAGCACATAATTCTGCAGTATTTTCTGTATTTCCTTAGGCGTAAGCATCTGAAATGAATATAGCAAAGCAAAGACAACAGTAAGGATTTTTTTGGCAGTGTTAACCAGTGCATTGTCAGCAGCTGTTTATAAAAAGCAAAATTAAAAATTAGAAACAAAACATCACCCTAAGTTAAGGCAGCTGTCTCGTTCCCTCTTTCTGTCCTTTTCTGAAGCTTGCTGCTGACCCATGTTGCTATCTCTGTGACCCTCCGAAGTCGGCCAGCCTCAATAAGCTGAAGCCAGTGAAGCAGCAGGTGTTGCAAACACAACGTGGTTGTGTGGCAGAAGACTTACAGCAGCAATCAGCTCCTTGCAAAGGGCTTTATAAACTTCCGCTGTGGGTTTGCTACGTGCCTTGTTTAAGCACAGGGGTCTCCCATTGCAAAAGAACATGCCAGTGTTAGCATGTGTGGGTAACTCAGGGCTCAGTGCAAAGCAGAGATGAGTATGAACTGCTGGTTTAGGATCGTGGATGGATTTCCAGGGCAGCAGCAACACACCCGTGTCTGGGTTACAACATGCTACTTCCTTTCAGTATTTCAAATCCTTGCTTCAAAGCTTTGAGACCTTCTCAATAAGGCAGTCGGAGCCTTTATTAATATTGGTGAAACACTGTGGTTTCCCCTAAGTTTATCCTAAAAGCGCCTGTTGTCCGCTGGGACAGACGTTGCCTGTTGCTTTGGGGCTACACGCCTGGACTACTTTTGCTGGAACTGTCTGAGAACACTTAGCCTGAGGCAAGCACATTAGAAGGAAAATTTCTGCCCAAACATCAAATGTTTGGCAGTCGTGAGCAACTGAAATCAGGGTCTTATAAAAGGAAATGTGAAGCAAGTTTAACTGTTGTCATCTGTGCCAGGTGTCTGCCTATACCAACATTTCTGGGTGGATATACAAGTAATATGTGCATGTTCATGATATATCCTTTCTCTTTAGGAACCAGCTTTAGTCTGGTAAAACTCGTTAAAGTCTATGGAATTACAAGACCATAAATCTAATATAACACTGGAAAATCAGGCCCTATAGATGTGCTCTGTGTGTGGTATCAATCTATTTGCAGTGTATATATAAATAAGATTTGTGGTGAAATGAGAAAAACAAGCTGCTTGTACATCATCTAGGAATGAGCTCTATGTTGTGCTTAATATTTTCCAGAGACAAATGTGGTGACAGACTTATCAGAAACACTGGCTGAAATGAAGCTGTTGATCCAAACATCCTCATCGCCCTTTATCCTAAAGCCAAAGCAAAAATGAGACATCCCAGTGGGTGTGGGCCATGGTAACATTACTTTTTATCATTATTATTATTATATTCAGATGTTGGTTGTGTTTACAATTACAGTACTGGCAGACAGACTCTATTAGAACTGCCAAAGCTGATCATCTAGCCCCAAATCTGATCATATTACTGAGAACACAGTCTGGGATTTTACAGGGGCTCGAGACAAATTGACTCTTTCTTCCTTGCCAGCTCGTCTTGTTGTATCTATTTCAGAGTGAGGCACAACATCTATTTTATTGGGCCTCCAACTCTTGCTTGGATGCTTCTGGGTGGCTGTCAGGCAGAGACCAAGCAAAGTTAGCGGCTTTCTGTTTGAGGAGGCAACAGCATGCAGGTAGCCTTGCAGATTTGGTGGGTAAGTGAGTTCAGCTTCACCATGTCTGAAAGATAAACAAAGGCTCTCTTCTGCATTTTGGCACCCTTTTTGCAACAAAAGATGTTGTAGAGGAGGGGAAATGGCTGGTGAGCCAATATATGTCATTTCTCTGTGGTTAGGCTAATTTTTATTTATTTTTTTTGTCCTGGGGATAACAACCCAACAGCACTTGCATGGTATACATTGCATCCAAGGGATAAAGTGAGCATAGGAGCTGAACAAGGACAAAAGATACCCTTCAGGCAGGTCTAGCAGCGGGTACTTTAGTGAATTTCTACTACACAGACTCTGTTCCCTGGGTTTAATGGCTCACCGAATGGAAATGAAGAAATGAGCAGATTAGCTTCCCCTCTGGAGAGGAGAGAGGCTCTTTGAAAAGCAAAGTAGACATTCAGATTATTTGCAAGCAGAGCCATGGAAGCAGGAACCCCAAGGAAGTGGCCATGTGCAAAAGGATTATTATGAGGCAATGTCCTGGGGTAAACAGCAGAGCAAAGCTACTTGAGCTTAGATCTGACTCCAGCAGAAGGACTGTTTTCTACGGTAGGAATGAGTCCCTGCAGCTGCATTTAAAGCAGCAGACTGTTTTAAAGAACAGCACAGAACTTCCAGCTCCTGCTTATTAGATCTCAGAGCCTGGAGCTCACTGGGTGTTGTAATGGCAGCTTCCTCCTGCGCCACAAAATAGGGAGATTGCAAAAGGACCCACATTACCAAGCAAGGACGTAGCAAGGATGCTGGAATCCATGGGTCCAGCCCTAGTTCAGGGAAAGGGTTTTCCCATATCACAGCTGACTCTGCCGAGCACTTGGTTGCTGAAGTGGTTTGTGGCAGCATCTCCTTTCCTCACCGCTGGCAAGAGCTGTTCCAAGCGGAGTTCCTCTAAGAGAGTTTGTTTTGATGAAGCTGAAATGTATGTTTATGTTTTTTCTTGGCGGAAACTGCTTGCAGACGTCCCGGGGTTTCAAGGATAATGAAATTCCTTTTTAGTGTCAAAACTATTCCCTCAGTCTGCATTGTGCAGAGCTGTTGGCACAAGGAACCTTGGAGAAGGGATGTGGCCTTAGGCTCGGCAGGAAACGGTTTCAGGAGCAGGCAGCCAAGCACAGCTTCTTCTCCCAATAGTGAGATGCCACAGGGGGCAGGAATCTGCTGAATCCTGAAATCAGTGGGAGACAGATGTCGGGAATCTGCTTCTTGCAGAGCCACGATCTGCCTTCGCTGAATGAAAAGGTCTTCTGACCTCTAGCTCGTGGGTTTTCCTGGATGCCCGAGCACCCTAGCTGGTCCTCCCTGCCGTTTCTGGAGGCAAGGTTACCCAGTGGAGCTGACTCAATTCTGCCACTACTTTCATAGCTGCAAGATTGTGGATCCAAAATGCCTGTTTTGTTTTGAACTTGGGAAATCTGGATTTTGAAACTGGCAGCTCAGCATTCATGGGAGAGAGAAGGCTGGGGAAGGGGAAGAGAGGAGGGTGGCCCAGAGCTGTTGCCCATCTTGGTGCTGAGTAGGTGCCTCAGCAACGCGCCGCAGCGAGAGGTGGTGGTTCCTGAACCAGCCTCTGCTACTCCTCAGCCTGTAGGCTCTGGGCAAGAGCCATGGCTGAGTTCCTGCAGTTCTTCCCAGGTGGAGAGTCTCTCCCCCAGCTCTGCAACCTCAGAGAGAGAGAGACGATAAAACAGAAAGGCTAGTGTGGAGTTGTGGTGCACATGTCCCACTCTAAAGACTGGCTGGACATGCATTTACCAGGCTAAGAAGTAGAGCTGTTCCTCTGTCTAGGTTGTATAATAATTCCCTGTGCCCTTTGCTTTTTGAAACAGCAGTTTTTCATACTACCAAGTGCTTCCTTTCCATGCCTTGCCTCCTTTCTCTCTCTTCATCCCTCTCCTAACTGCATAGTTACGGTCCTTGGCTTACTCCCCTTCCTATCTGTTGCTTACCCCACGCTGTCAGTGAACTGAACAACCTCTTCCTGCAGACCAGTGTCCTTCACAAGGAAGTCATAAAATCCCACCATCCCCACCACCCAGCACTGAGGTGTTCAGAGCTGGCCAGGAGGGGTTTGATTTTCCTGTTCTGGGCTTTAAGCTCATGATAGGTTTCTGAGCCCTTTAGGTTTGGGAGGTACCTCTGAGGTCCATTTTTCTGAGTTATTATTTCCTTGTTTGTTTATACTCCCCAAATTCACTTTTTAGCACCTCTCCGGGGAGGCTGTAGGTAAGTAGGAAACTTGTTCAGCCTAACTCAGTGGGTGGTGTTCCAACAGCTCTTTGTTGTGGACAATTCAGGTACACCTACTAGGCCATATTCCAGAAAGCTGCTGAGATCAAAGGAAATGGGGGTGTCTCCATGGGTTACAGAAACTCAGCACAGAGGCACGCCATTTTCAAGGGAGGACCGTTTCTTCACCATGCAGTGATAGCAGGAGTCTCCGTCCTTAGGACAGGCTGCCAACCCTCTCTATCAGATAGGCAAGTTGCTATTCCTCACAGTTGTTATTCCTGCCATCCAGATCTGAACACTGGAAACTGACCCGTGTTTCCCTTTGAGCTGGTAAGTTTCTCCTGATTTTCTCTGGATTTTTCTAAGCCTGCACTTGACTCTTTCTAATGGATTCAAGAATTGATTCCATTGATTTACTGTGTGGTGTTTCAGCGTGCTGTGATATCTGATCCAAACGGGCCAGATGAAAGCCACTGCTGTGTGGGCAAGAGTAAAAACAGGAAGAGGAAGGTGCAGATATTGCTGTCAGCACAGTTCTTGGAGAGGAACCATTTCCCCCTTCACTTTGAGCAGTAAACATTTAGGCTTTGCATGGCTAGGACCGCAGCATTATCTTCCATTTAATTCTTGCTTGTTGTTACTTAGCTGTTGTCTTTTTATTTGAATGACTAAGCAGCTCTGAAGACAAAACATAGCATTTATTAGCAGCTCTGAGAAGGAAATACAGCTTTTTTTTTTTCCTTCTCCCTCCTGTGGACAAATGCCTATGTAGAGGAGCAGTGAAGCTCAGCTTAGATGTTATTTTAAGCAGCTCATTTTGCTGCCTGACCTATATGACTGAGTTAAGGTCACAGGAAAGTGCATCTTTTTTTCCCCAGATTAGATGATGCGCTTCATGCTTTGGGCTGATGCTAACAATTTTGATTTCTGGGACTGGAGATAGAGATAAAAAGGCACCTTAATTCTACTAGTCCTTGCTAAATCTTCTCAGAGGAATTCTGTAAGCTCCTTCTGTAAACTGCATCATCCTTTGGTTTCATCTTCAAAAGTAAGGGCATCAACTACCCCGTGAAGGACAGCAACACAGGGTGTTTTTGTAAAAGGATGAATGTAGCATAGCCGTCAGTCCCGCTGCATTCTCAGTTTATACAGTGCCATTAAGCTGACTATCATATCGTTCATGATGTTGCTTGCAGTTATTTTATATGTTGGGTGTAGTTGATATGCTAGCGGGCAAGGCTGCCATCATTCAGGGGGATGTGAACAAGCTGGAGAAATTAGATGACAGAAGCATCATGAAGTTCAGGAAGGCAAATGCGAAGTCCTGCACCTGTGAAATAGTAACCGCACACAACAGTACAAGCTGGGGACTGGCTGGCTAGAAATCAGCTTTACAGAAGGACCTGGAGCTCCTGATGGACATCAAGCTGAACATGAGTCAAAAATGTGCCATTACAACGAGAGCCAAGCACACCTGACACCTGGCTGTATTAGTAACAGTACAACCAGCAAGCTGAAGTAAGTGATTATTCCCCTCTATTCAGCACTTGTGAGGCTACATCTTGCATGAAGTGTCTGGTTCTGGCTCCCTAGTAGGAAAAAAAGGTTGATAAACCTTACAAAGGAAACATTTGTGGCCTACAGCTCACGAAACACGAGTGTAGACCTGAGCCTGTCAACACTTACATATGTCTTAGAGCTGTGCATTGTATGTGTAGTCCTGACCCCGCTGGATGCAATAGCTCAGCAGTCAGTGGCTTCAGAGAGTGGGGTCTCTTGCTTTTTAGTTTTTATTGAGGTCAGTGGGGCTTTCTTACAGAATAGGAAGCTAACTCTTCACAGCTCTGTTGCCTTACAGCACTGTATGGTTGCTCCCTAAGTACACATTTCGTATGAGGTGCTTTCATTTTGCCTTCTAACCATAAATTGCCACTTGATTCCCAAAACTCCCTCACTCTTTGCTTCCCGTCCCTGGAAAAGCAGACATGGCTGGGGTACAGCTGAGAGGATCAGAAACAGCAGAAAGGACAGGGGGCTGTAGAGCTGCCCTGGAAGGTTCCCAGCAAGTCACCGGTCCCCCACTGCATGCCCCTGCTCCCTGCAAAACGTTTTCATCGCCTCACCTGTGCCAAGTGGCAGACCAGCTGCTTGTGTGGCCCTGACCCAGCCCGCTGGGCCAGACCTTGTGGTGAGGGCTGGGTGTGGATGGCTGGAGGAGAGGGGGGAACACCTTCAGACTGTCCTAACGGGATAAACCGATGATTGCTTTCTGGCACAGGGAGCAGCCGGCAGGTTGCTGCTTCACAGCTCTGTCCAAATCAGATGATGTGTCACTTAGAAAGGCCGTTAAAAAGCGCGCTGTGGGAGCCTGCTTTGCCGAGCGGAGGGAGGAGAGCACAGGCGCTCTGAAACCAGTGTGTGACTGGGAGGTGCTGGCGTTAGTCCCCCAGGGATGTCACCGGCAGAGCTGCGGCAGGGATGCCTGGAGAGCATCAGGCTGCTTATCTCAGCCACGGCTCATCCTTTGTGTAACACGGAAAGGTCACGCTCACGGCTACTGCACGGGGGCCTCCTTCAGACCCTGCCCGGCAGCTGCGAATGGATATGAAGGAAAAAAGAAACAAAGCCCGAAGCTAATAATGCAAAGAAGAGGAATGCAGCTGTGACGTCTTTTTGCACTGAGAATATGTAAGTTCACCAGATACGTGCTGCCCCTTTTCCCCTAGCAGATAATCCACAGGGAAACCAAGGCTTTGCTGTGGCTCTGACTGTCAGGGCTGGGGCTGGCGCTCCTGGTGTCCGTCCTTGCCTGTGCTCCCACGCGGGGGGTGCTGCAGTGGCCGTAAGCTTCCCTTGTTCCTGCACTTCCCCTTGAAAATAAGGCGGCTTGTCACAAGGAGACAAAAGGCATAGTGGAAAAGATGACAGCTTTTGTCACTTTAGCTTCCCTCATGATGGTCTGTGAGTTTTCTTGGAGGAAGCCAGGCAACTCGGGGATCCTGAGGGCAACGCTTCACGAGGCCCCTCACGCTGATGCTGTGCTCTGCTACCCTTCTGCAGGGCAAGGGCACTGTTTTTGTACCCATACAGCATGATAGTGCTGTATATTAGCTCACTTGATTGCTTGCTGTATTCAGAATATGCTTTTTCTAATAAATATATAAAAAAAAAGAGTTCATTTTCTCTGTTCCCAGAACTCAGATATTGCCTTTTTCTACAAAACCATTTTTATATAATAGAAAATGCCAAGATGTTATTTCTCCGTCATCTGATAGAACACATTTTGACTTCATACGACTGTGGAGCAGCAGCTGCATTTTCAATATAGGTGGTACCTACATGGTATTACCCCTGATCGTATGATACCTCGACACCTCTCTGTGGAGCCCATCTGCAGTCTCAAGTATTTTCCTGTTACCTGGTAAGGCCTGAGGATGATCCCACCTCATGGGAATGCCTTCTAGGGAAAAGTGCTCTGGCCACCTGCTTGTTTCTGGGGCCTGCATTAGAAGACCAGCTTGCAGCTGAGCTGGGAGAAGGGCAGAGGCAGCCTCCACCTTCTGATGTCTCTGAAATGCCTGCCACCAAATTGCAGTCCTGAGCTGTATATTTTAACTGGGTCACTGAGTTAGAGCCATTTGAATTCTTCATGCTCTGCATCTTTCAAGGAACTGCAGTTTAAGGCTTCATTTTAATGTTAATTTTCCCACTTACATGTTCAAAGCTGAGCTTGGAGTTATGCAAAAAGAGGCATATCTCAGTCTATTCTGAATCTGAAATGAACGAATGTATATGAACGAACGTTTTATACCGACTCTATATTATAACCTCATACATTATCACTTCTTTCAGTATGCTTTTGAGGAGGTGAAAGATAAAGGGCTCTCCCTTTTAAACATGACCCTGTTAAAAAAAGTTGTTGAGAAGTTTTCTGAATGAGCACAAAACAAGATTCTGCTTCACGCATCCCTGTCTCTGAAATGTTTTTTTAAACCAAGGAAAAAACTCGATGTCTACACTGTTTTAGCAGACCCAGATCCTGTCCAGCTTCTCAGTCCTTTTATGTCTCTTTTGTCATTTAGGTTTTTGCCATTTTGCCAAAACATGGCTCCTGAGGTCAGTCTTACTATCTCTAGGCACTAGGATTGACAGGACCTTTATTAAAATTAAGTGAAGGCTGGTGATGGAGTGAGATTTAAAGCAGAGGATGGGGGCTTTTGGGTTCTCCTCCCAGCTGTACCTACAGCCTTCGCTATGGTCAGTGGGCAACGTGTTTAAGTGTCTGTGCTTCAGTTTGCCTCGAGGTCTTTGCTGGCAGAACCAGTTAGAAAATATTTTTTTCTCTGTGCAAAATTCTTACTTTGATGGTTAAAAAATAATAATAATACTAATCACTTTCTGTCGAGGCCCTCAAGTCTGTAGCTAAAAGGTGCAGCCTGCAGCAGGCAGACAGTCCTGGCGAGGCACCACCACAGGCACGGCTCTCAGAGCTGTGGTTTGAGTACCTCGTGGCACGGTCTCTGGTACAGGATGGTTCCTTGGGCCCAGTGAACCTCCCTCGCCCACCTGAGTCCTGCCCTGATGGGCTGCCATGGGCTATAGGCAACATGCTGTGTCTCAGCAGGTGTGAACCTTGGCCATCTGAGGCTTCAGAACTGCAGCTCTCGTGAAGAAATAGGGAATTATTTCCAATTGCAGTTTTTTGTTTGTTTGTTTTTGTTTTGTTTTTGTTTGTTTTTTGTTTTTTTTTTTTCTTCTGGCCAAATTCTTTCAGATAAGTTACTGAAATTGATAATGAAACACGCTGCTTAGCCAACACCCTGCCTGTCCATCGTGGCCGGCATTACCAACCCTTGCTTCAGGCAGTTGTATTTGCTTTGAGGTGGCCGTAGCCTGCAGCCAGCTGCCTGGTGCCCTGGCTGTAATCATTGCAAGCCTTGTTGCTTCCCCAAACCCAAGGGAGTGTGAGCACCCAGCTCAGGGCTTCCTCTCCACCTCCTGCCAGCACAAAAGGGAAATTACAGCTAAGAAGGGGTTGGGAAGGGGTCGTGTCAGGTTCACTTGTTAGCACGCTGGTAAAAGTGGCCCTTGAGGCAACAGGACGGCCTTGTTGAGCTGAAAAATTGAGTGAGTTGAAGAAGTCACTGATGGTAGGGGCAGTGGCTGGAAGCATAAGTGGGGCTTTGGGGATGGACAGAATGAGGAAAGGCTCTGAAGGTGCGGACGAGGAGAAAGAAGCTGAATTAGACTGGTGATTCCAAGCAGATGGTACTCTTCAAGTGACCAGGCAGGAAAAGCGGCTTCAGAAGCAAGATAAAATGATAGCTGGCCAGCAAAAAAGGCTGAAAAGTGAATGATACAGATTTTATTGCAGAAATATACAGCAAAAGAATTTAATTACAGTCATGATTTATTAAAATGAGCTGGGAAGCATCCCAGTTCAGAGAAGCTTTTTATAGAGGAGGCAGCCCACATATTGCCTATCTAATTAGCAAGAGAGATTTGTGGACATAGGATGTGGAAAATGGCAGCCACAGGGTGAATGGAAGTGTGTCTGTAAATCACCGTTTGACAAATGAGGGAGAAGGCTGCCTTGGCTCATCGCAGCCACTCCCTTGTCTGTGTCTGTTCCTTTCTTTCCAATCCAGAGCTGAAGTGTTTGTCCCTTCAAACAGCTGTCCTGCCTTTGCTGCGTTTGATGCTGTGAAGTTCATCAATATTCATCAGGACTGGAGAGACAGAGAGACTAATTTTCAGCTGAGGCAGCTGGGTGACTCGCTGTCAGCACCGACACCAGCAGCAAGGCCAGATTCTTTGCCTTTTGGCATCTCCACCATCCTCCAGCAGGAAACCTGCGCTGCCACTGCAGTGCTGCCAGCTGGGGGAGGTCTGCTGAGGACTACGGGGATTCAGGCATGACTCCCATGCTCATCCTAGCAACTCCAGATGAGAGCACAGGAAAATCAAAGCAAGCTTGCAAGGTGATGGCCAGAAGCTTTAAAGGGTATGCTGGTACGTCTGGCTTGTTGGTAGGGGAAAGCATCTACAGTTCTTTCAAGAACTTTTTGTTTTTCCAAAATGCTGATCTTAGCAGGCCAATTCATATTTTTCCTGCTCTATGAAGTACCCTCCTGATAAGTATAAATAATGTTACGTATGCACTTGTTTTAGAATTTGCTAAAGTTATTTGCCTGGAATGTGCACGGGGGTCTTAGCATAACTGCCTATTGGGATTATATTCTCAAAGGAGTTTAAATCCTATTTCCAAAATATAGCTGCCACGTAGGACAAAGGCAGATATTACAGACCTGCAAACATTTGCTGCTCTGGAAGCCGACCCCTTGGGAAGTTCTTGGCAGAGACACCTTGTAAAACCCTGCAAGACAGCTGTGTCTCAGCAGCAGGGCTGAGATCAGACACCAAACCAGCTCTGAAGCTGCGGATCCCCAGCGCCCTATGTACCTCCACCGAGTCGCCCTGGTGAGCAGGGATGGTGAGATCAGGGCAGCATCACAGGGATGTGACTGCTGATTTCCTAGAGCTGGTCCCTGGGCTGTGCCAGCCTCCTTGGAGGTGTCTCACCATCTCTGTGCCGTGTTCCTGTGGCAGCACAGATCTACTACAGTGCATTTCTGAAAAGGGGATGCGGATACTTCTCGCTTTGGCAGTGTCACCCCACGTCCACAAGCCTTCCGTTTCTCACAGTGGTAGCGATGGCAGAAAGCACCAGCAGCAATGGCTGCTGTTTTGTTAGCGTGCCTTGTGCTGGTACCTGCTGCTGTTCCCTTTAGACTTGAGGGCTGTGACCCTGCGTGGCCCCTGCGGATGTTTGTGCGGGTGGTGGCGGGTGCTACAAGTGGACGTGCCCTTCACAGTCCCCGGGGGACGACAAATTCCATCACTTCTGCCAGGTTTGGCTGACTCGTGCCGGCTGTGGCAGATCAGAAGCGATTGCAGACGTGCTGCATCTTTTCCTTCATCAAATAGCCAAGACAGAGATAAATGTTGCACCCCACTGAGGAGAATAAAATCCTGCAGCTGAGAGCAAGAGTGACACTTTCCATTATTTGTGTACTCCAAGTAATTTTTCTTTTCAAGAGCTCTTCAAACCAAGCAAATGAAGACCTTTCTTCTGTACAGCCAGTGGCACTCCAGAAGATCTGATCTGCTCTCTGGAGTTTCCACTGATTTTGTTGTAGCCCTCAGGCTGTAATCCAGAGCCAGTGATCTGAGGCACGTGCTGGAGATACCCCGGAGTCTTAGGTTTTGCTTTAACTATTTACCTTACTAAATTGAACCTCTTCATGGAACAGCAATATCTTTTCCCACTTGCAAATCTCCATCTAATCTGACCATCCTTGTCAATAAGTGGAGAGAGAAAAGCTGAAATGGAAAACTAAAAGGTACCTACTTCTTGCAACAATCTATTGAAATCTCATGTTGTGAAGGGCATGCAAAGTTTCTGCTTTTTTTTCTGTCAGGTACCTTTGTCATCAACCCAGATGTGCTCTCAGTTTGGGATGTAAACTGACCTGTTGTCACTGAGATTTGCCTGATTTCATGTGTGAGTTTGGCTTGCTTTTGGCATACGGGAACTCGCAGCTGATCCAAACTCATTCAGAAGCTCAGCAGATGCTTCTGTGAGCCTCTTCTATGTTTAGAAATGGAAATGAAGCATGAAACCAGGTGCTTTCTGTGCTGTCCTGAATTATGGATTTTATTCTTGTTAGAACACAGTTTACACATCTTCTGGTTTACCATTTTTGAAGAAGATACAGAGCAAAATAGCAGGTTCTCCCTGACAACTGGTTGCGGTACCCCAGGAGCTGCCGTCTTCCCTAAGGCTCAGCTCCAGTCCATTTGAATTCAACAACGACCTTTCATTGACATTGGCAGGGGTGAGCGAGGGCTCTGTGGTGTACTGGGAGCCAACACTGCAATTAAAACTGAACCTAGCCATGGACTTGGTGAAGTTCTCTGTCCTAGGTTATGCAGGAGATCTGAAAAGAAGATCTAATCCTAATCTCAATGAAAAAGGAACAAGTTTTTGAGATTAAGCATCAGAGGACTTTTTTTTTTTCAAAGAACTTTATGAGAAAGCAAGAAACACTTAACTTCAGCTTTCTGTTCAGAAAATATCGACAGTTTGGTGTATTTTGAAAAAAGCCACAAGAATCGTCAAACTATTGCCGCCATGACTGCAGGTTTGAAAGAATTAAAAAAAAAAAAAAAAAAGGAAAAAGGGCTGCAGATTTTTCATATGCTGCTTAAACGTAATAATGTACTGATGGGCTTTGCATTTAGCAAGAGTAATCACTTTAAATCTCAGCTGAAATGCTGGGTGGAGGAAAAACGATTATCGTCGTGACTGAATGGAGTCTGGCAGGATGCTTTGTTGTTTGTGGCTTTTATTCTTGAAATTATTTTTCAGCTACTAAAACTATGGCTTCTCTGTACACTGAACACCAATAATGGAGGCCAATAATGGGAGAAGAAGAAACTGCTGAGAACACATCGAAAGGCGGAAGGTTTCAACTCCTGGCTCGCAGTAGCTTGCAGGGAATCCATCATCATTTTGTTTGTAGTGATTAAAGGTGAGCAACTTAGCCCTGTGTGGGACTTCTTGCCTTTGAAACACATTTAGTTAATTATTATATCTTAATTTATTTTCTACTCTAAAGTAAATCCTGCTGTAGAAGGAGGGTTTAGGAAACACAAGATCGTGCTTTTCAGTGGCAAAGCTTCAACTGTGTCATCGTTTTTCATACTTGCAATATTAAACCACAGTATCCACAAGGGAGTTACTGTAATAGCAAAATGCTATTAAAATGATGGTATATTTTATAAGAGCTTCCAGTGTCTCTCATAATATTTGCAGATAATCTCAGTTTGCCAATTTGTCATGTCATTATTCTCCATGATATCCAGTGACGACCAGATATACTTTTAAATTCATTTTTATCAATGTTAGTGAGCTTATTACTAACCTGTTGAAAAGCAGAACACAAGCACTAAAAGCAGTGTAAAGGCAATGTATTTATTATTGTAGCATGCAGCCAAACCCGCATCATAACTGCTAGTTAAAGCGTTGAGGTCTTCATTTTAGAAAGACAGAGTGACTAGCCACCTTCATAAACTACTATCCACGCATCTTTTTTATACTTTGCTTTTTGTGATTAGTGACCAAAGGCTTGTTTTGTCTGGCACGAGACAGTTTTGCATTATCAGGTGCATGCATTAATTGTCAGCAGCTGCAATTAGGCATTCATTTGTACCAAATATTCTACCTCAAGCTGTTATTTGCACCTGACCTTGGATTCCCAGATGGCGGGCACTTCTGCTGTCTTTGGAAAGGGAAGAGAGTAAAATTGTAAATCTTTTTGCCGTGGCCTGGATGTTGGCAGACGTGCACGCACATTCTTGCCCCACAAACCAAGCAGGAGCTACTTCAGAAGTGCAGCAGAAGTAAAAAGGTAAAAAAAAAAAAAAAAAAAACCAGCTAGAGAAGGATAGGTGGGAACAAATGAGAGCTCTGCCTCATGCCTTAAAGCCTTTGAGTACAGTGTTGGTTTGGGTTATAGTGACATTTAAGTAGCACTTTACACGTTATGCATTAGCACTAAGTACCTCAAGCAAGAGACATAGGCCTTCCATTTGCTTTGCACATTTATTTTATTAGATTGTGTGCTCATAGCATCGTCTTTCCGAACTGCAGTATTGCAACTGGACACTAGAGAGCTCCTTTTACCAAGGACATCCCTCCAACATGAGGGCAGACTCCATGAGAGGCTCATACAGAGCATTCCCTTTTTTATACGACATAATTTTACTCATTTTTCATTTTTATGTTAAAAATTAATATTCTCAAGGGAAAGCTCTCTTTGCCAGAAAGAGCAATGGTTGCAGCTGTAACTCCAGATCTCCTACCCCCTACAAGGCAGAGATTTCACAGGAGTTGTAACTTGGGAACTAATTATACAATTTCAGAGATAACAAAAAGTAAATCAATTGCTGCCAGCTTGGATATTATAATTAAGTTTTCCACTGAATAACAAATACACTCAATGTGTCATTTATTATGACTATTACTATATTAATAATTGTAATAGCCTGTGCCACGCACCTATGGAGAGTACATGTTTTTGTCTAAATTGCTGGGTTATAGTTGCAGATGTGGGATGAATTCTAAACAGCTCTCTGCAGTCACTCTGCTGATAACCTTAAGCCTTACAACACACAAGCTATTGCTAAACACCACTCTATTAGCAAGTGATATAACAGGATGACGACTGGATTTACTTTTTTCATTAGCTTTGTTTGACCTGTTCCCCCAGTTGCCTTTACCCTATCAATCATTTATTCAAAACCAAAACAAAATCTCCTATGCTGTCACTGTAAGGGCACATGCGTTCCTGCTTCTCTGACTCTGACACAAGCACGGTCTGCTGCAAGATGCTGTAATGATGTGGCATCCTACCTTACTGCCCGTTGGGGATTTTGCTCTAAGGTTGATTTACAGATAGTCATGTCCTGAGGGCACAGGATTTTGTCTCCCAAGCAAAGCCCTGTCCCACTTTTATCTCAAAATCTCAAGAGTGCAAAGACTGAAACAGTCCACAGGAAAACTTCAGGAAGGCTGGGGAAAGCCTTGTTCCAGCCTCCCCTGTAGAGGTGCTTGGATAGGGCAGAGAAATAGCTGCCTCTGTGAAGAGCTGCAACAACAGCTTTTACTGAAGTTTGTCCCAGCAGCGCCAGCATGCTGATGCCCCATGCCCACATCCCTCGCTCCTGCCGTCTTTTCCCAGCATGAAGCGGAACAGAGCCAGTGAGATCCGTGTCCCTTCCCAGTCTGTTGTGTACCTCAGAGGTAGGAGATGGCCCCACAGCCGGGAGGGCTGTGTGCAGCTCCTGATTCTGTCCCCTGCCCAAGTTCCTCTGTAGCCTTGGGCAGAGCTCCCAGCTTTCCTGCACCTCTGCTGCTTCAGATTTGTTGAACGATGAAGCAAAAAGGCTTCCTTTCTTCCACTGTTTCTTTGGCTTGTTCCCCTGCCTGGATTGGGATCTGATCAGTTCTGCCTAGAAAGCCAGAGAAAGAGTGTTCTGAGTTTGGAGGAAGCCTTTCTTCCAGGACAGCCTGACTGTATTAACGACAGCGAGCTGAAACCTTACATTAACATTTCTTTACTTTGTTTCCAAACCAGCATGTGACAATAATAGCTGAATGCCGGACTCTAACGGTAGTCTTTCTTTGTTCTTTTCAAGCCACAGTCCTTTGAAAATGTAATGCTAAAAGATAGATAGGAATTTCAGCTCAGGGCAGCTCCAAGCAGGTTGGCCAAGGAGGTCATTGTGGGAGGGGAGGGACTGCCCTCCGATTCATCTGAAATTCTTGTCTCTTACCGACTGCTCAGTGTGAGCCATGGCCGTGTCATTATGCAACTCTTACACCAGCTCCTGTACGTGCAGAGCGAGGCTCCGGCACAGCACTCATCAGCTCTCTTCCTAAATGACCTTGAGCTACCCAGAATATCCTCCCTACCTTTGAGAACCGAGGACTCGTAATAATAGAAACTGCAACGAAATCCAGCCGTAACTTGCTGAACTGCAGCTGACAAAATCAAAGGGTGTGGCGAAGTCAGGGCTAGCATGTCTCTTACAAAACCCCATTTCTCAGAAAATTGTGTTTTATTGTTTCCAGCCCTGGGAGCTCATATTACACACTAGACAGACCTAGCAGGGCCCTGTCATTCATCAGTCAGTTTTGTGGCATGACAGGGGTCTGAAAAGTTAGAAGCCAGTTAAACAAATTAAAAAATGTAATGGGATTCTGACTGCATCTTGCAAAAGAAGAAAAGGAAAGGCCTTGGGATGTCTGTTCTTCGTAGGGTGGATACGTGAGCCCCCAAAAGGCAGTGACAGCAAGGTGGCCACTGGAGAGTTAGAGAGAGAAGCTTCCAAAATTTTGCAAAGGAAATTAAAATGTGATTCCTGTCAAGTCGCCCCTTATGAGCCCTCGTTTTCTCATCAACTTTTTGGACAACGTGACATTCAGAAAATCAAAAACATTAACTGGCTGTGAACTACTTTTCCTCTCTAATGTTATTTTGCTTCAACTGACCAGAGAGCAAATCTTTTGTGAGGTATCCACGATCTCAGCATATGAGGAACTCTTTCTAGAAACTAAATGTAATAGCTCTGCCAATTTATCTGACAGATGTGATTATTTCAGTGACAAAGTGCCCTGGGACCCTCTAATCCCCCTTCTCCAAAAAAAAAATAATAAAATCCCCACTATTGCTTTATTCATCTCCCCAAAATATTTTGGAAGGTGAACTTAGGAAGAATGACTCCCTTAACATCATTTTTATGAATCTTTATTTAATGGATCATGATCCATGGGCTATTGTTTTAATCAAGATGTAAGCCACTGTCAAGGCTGACTAAGAAGAGTTCACAGAGCAGCAGTGAGTATAAGCGGTCTCGGTGACACGAATACAGTCTCAGCAGCTCAGCTCGCTGCAGCTTAGAATGGATTAATTTCCCGTGGCAGACGCCAGCCTCATGCCAAAGACTAACCCCGTCTTTAGGATTTTCACATTCCTCACCCTTGTTGATCTATGGAGAACAGAAATAACTAGAAACAGGCCCAAATCACAAGGTGCGCGGTGATCTCTGTGGCATTTCTTCAGAGTTGGGCTGTGCCGGCATTTTCCCTGAGGCTCCTTGGATGCCATGGCCCAGGGATGGAAGAAAAGAGCAGGGGCAATGTGCTGAGGCTGGCTGTGTTTGTGGAGTTTCTGTCCAGGCTGGAGTTTCCCTCACTTGGAGGGCTTCACACATTGATGTTTTGCATTGCTGTGGACAAACCAGAAATTAGCAAAGCACAAATGAGTCATCATTAAGCAGGCTGGACTGAAATTTTTGGTCTACCAGAGGTGACAGAAAACACCACTGAGAGGTGTTGCTGGGCAAGTTTAGTGGCAATGAGCGCAGTGAGTATGCTCTCAGGCTGTGGCTGGTTTTGATTTCTGCATCTTCCAGGCTGCGAATACTGCCCAGAAAGCTTCCCGACTCCCGTTGCAGGGACCCTAGGAGTGCTTCAGCTGATCTGCGGATGACTTTTGGCTGTGGGCTGAAGCCATGGGAAACTTTGTAAGTTCCAAAATGAGGCAAAACTCAGTAATTTTTTTTAATTGTTTAAGAATATCAGTTCAAAGGTTACAAGTTCCTACCAACTGAGAAGAAAGCTGGAGTGGAATGATGCAGGAGAATGGAGTGTGGGTGGGCATAAGAAAGGATGAGAGACTCGTTTCCTCGGAGAGAGCCTTGTTCCCAGGCTCTGAGAGGAAGGAGCCCTGCGGTACCTACTAGCAGGAGGAGCTGGAAATCCTGAGCTTGTACTTTTGTACTCATCATGGGGATAACTGAGAAAAGATACACGAATGTCTCTCCAGAGCATTTCAGGCGAGCCAAAAGTTTGCACTCAGGTGGATAGAAGGAATGTAAGTAGTGTTAGTAGATGTGGTTGGTACGGGTAACCTTGCCAGGTTTGTGTTCTCCAAACTCACTTTGCCATAACGCAGCCATAACAAGGCAACAAAGCTCTTTGTGAGACAATATAGGAGAGAAAGGTGATTTTACCTGACACAAACCAGAATTTACACACATTGTGCACCCTCATGCTCCCAAGCGCCAAGAGGTATGAATCCAAGTGGTCTGGCCCAGATTACTTGCAGTGGTGCAGAGGGAAAGGGACACCAGCTGTAGACATCTCATCGTGTCTCCTGGGTTCTTCTTGGATTGGAAGCCAAGTGCTGCTGTTGTACCTCTTAGGAGCTGGCAGTCATCTTTTGTTTCTTCATCCTCTTCCGCCCCTGGATTAGGATTTACTTTTCTCTCCTTATCTGGGTGGTTTATGGCTCTAAGCCTGTTCTTTTCTTCCTTTCATCACTTCTTGAGGGCTCTGGTTTATAGCCTGTCCTCTGTCTTGCTCTGTGCTTAGTCTGTCTTTAGTTTAAGGAAGTTCTGGTAAAATGCACAGATGTGCTGGCGTCTTGACGACCTGCTGACCCAGGTGCCATCTGCACCTACCATTCTACCATTCCCTCTGGTGCTCTCATAAGTAGATAATCACTTTAATTCAGAATGGCCTTAATATTTTTATTAAAAATTCCTCAAGCATTGCAACATATTTTGTCTGTCCACAGCAGACTCACAGGAGTGCAGATGAGTGCTGAAGAAGCAAGGATCTCTAGGGAGGGTCCAATTTATCCTGCCTCCATTTTGAGGGTGGTTTAGATGTATGGTCTATGGAAACAATGCAGAGAGAAAAGGGAGCACTGGAAAGCTATTCCTGTAACTCCCATCTGCCTCTTTCCTCGTTCCACTTTCCCCTGATGCTGCCCTTTACAATTGGCCACTGAACTGGGGATTCAAATTGTTTCACTTGAGAAGCTGTATGGAGTTTTTCTGCTTCGATTTTAACTGATCTATCGGCTGCCTGTGAATTTCTCAGACACTTTGTAAGAACAGCAGCCGGCACATGGGGATGTCTGCAGGTGAAAGGCAGGGCTGAGAAACAGCTTTCCAGCCTGTGTAGCACCAGCGTTGGGTTAGGTCATTGTAACTGCAGCTCAAAACTTTGCTTTAACACCGCTTGAGCAGCTCGGTACATCTCTGTGTAAGAGGTCTAGTGAGAAGAAGCAGTGTCCAGAGTGGCTGATTGATGAATTGTTTCTATCTCAAGGGTTTGTTCAACATAAACACTAGAAAGTTGAGCACTGTAAAGCAAAAGTGTGTTTGCTTGCAAAAATAAAATCCAAAAAAGTCACCTGAAAAAAAATATCTTCCTTTCTCAATAGCTTTTATGAAAACTTTACCTTCCTCAAATTACAGGGACTCCATGTGGCTTATTCTACAATATAGTTTTTAATATTTTTACTAAAAATTTATTCCAGCTGTAGGTCATTGTAGAGATATGAATAATATTATTATACAGAGGAAAATCTTGACTGGACTTGGTGCAGATTTATTCATTTGTAATTTTTCCATCTTAAACCCAAATATTAAAAACTAGATGAAAGAAAAGAAAGATAATTGTAACCACTGGCTGCTACTTCATCATGATGAAATTGAGCTTGCTTGGTAATCAGAGAATAAATGTAGAGATTTCCTGATTTTATCTGACTATCTGATTTTATCAGACCATTTGCAGTGACTGCAATTCAATAGGAACTAGGGATGCCAGATCTTTTGTGTAAATCAGTTAGTTTTAGGTGAGGACTGCTACTGAGTTCCAGCTCAGAGATGCCCAGAAAAAACACACCAGCTGAATCTGAATAGGGGACAGACTTGGGGGCTTCAAACTCCGTAATTATTTCAACATACGAACTTCTAGGAGGCAATTACATTGTGAAATGTACAGCCAGCTCTGAAGGCTGAGCAGAGTCGAGTTAAACTGAGGCAGTTCAGTCCACAGCCAAAAAAGCCTCCTTCATCTCACCAAAATCAGATCCTTCTTCGGAATCCAGTGCCTCAGTGCAGTAGCAGTATGGATCTGGGTGCTGTGCCCAAAGCCGTTTCTTATGCTGCTTTTGACTCCGATGCTCTCAGCAGTTCAAAATCCAACCTTACAGCCACATGACCATTTACACAGTAAATCATCTCTTTGCACAGTAGGAAGCGTGTGGTAGCTGAGTTACTCATGCCCATTTCTCAGGAAAGCTGTCCTTTTAAAACAACTTCTCTCCATCAGGATTGCCACTAAACAGCCTCACACTCATTCTGACGTGCTTGCAGTGAGACACAGTGTTCCAGCTACAGCAAAAATGCAGTCCAGGGCTTTGCACTGTAAGTGAAAGAAATGTTGGGTCATCTGACTCCCTCATCCCCTCAGCCAAAACTGAGACCGTCCTGAGTTTTCTGTTTTTCATTTTTGTGGTTCTGAGTCACTAGCTGATTTCCGTGAAGCACATAAAAATTCAGCTTACCCTGTCTTGTACTTAATCAGCATTAAATAGATGAACATTACAAGTGATAACTCTTCTGACTCAGGCCCTGTAGGCTGCACTTTTCCCTTGCTCTTATGCTATAAAATTGCTCTTACAGGCAAGGGCAAGGCCGAGAACTCTCTTTGGCTTTGGGTGATGTCTGCAGTGCTTCTAGAGGAGAAGTGCAGCTCTATGCTGAAGCAGAAAAGAAAAATACTTTATCTCCTCCACTCCCTGTTCCATCACGAGGCTCCACACCTCCAAATCAAGCACACACAAATGCTTAGGGGAAGCATTAATATCCTTAATACACTTAGCTGATGAGTGAACTCACTGGAGTGGACTACTGCAGCAGCCTGTGCCATATTCTGCTCCTGCTCTGCTCATGAAGAGCCTCACTATTCTCATTAGTGGGACTTGTGTCCCACTATTGCCTTTGTATTGTCCCCAACCCCTAAATGGCAAATAACAAGCACAAGTCACTTTGTACAGATTGTCCCACGCCTCTTCCCTCTGCCAAATGATGGATGTTGCTTCCGCTGGGGGGGGGGGGTTAAAGACCCCGTACAGCCTCGCCCATAGACTAAAGCTTAAACCGGGTCTCGTCAAAGGCAGAAAATGCATTTGTTGTATGAGCTGAAAAAGAGATTCCTGCTAATCCGGTAACAGCTATTGCAAGCTTTCCTCCAGCTTGAAATCTCTCATTTTACACGAGCGTATGAAGCAGGTGACAAACGCATCTAAAAGTGGGTCACGGAGGATTCTGTTACTCGCCATCTGTGTCAGCGAGGGGAAATGTGCATCCACGGGGCTCCACCAAGTGGTTTGTGTCACGTGTTATCTTCTTGTTGATACTGCTTTGGGAAAACTCAGGGCTTTGTGTTTTCGGTACTAATATTTAGCGCACACCATGACTGCCACGGAGAGCAGGTTTATTAGGAGGTTGTAGGCTGAACTGAAATGCTGCATGCCTGTGAAAATGAAAGGTCATCCTGAGGATATTAGATCTCTTTGTCTCCTAAGGATCACAGGACCAGAACAAAAGTTGCCGGGTACGAAGGGCAAGAAGTTTTCCTCTCCTTCTTGCAATACTTCTGGCTCTCGCCCGCAGTTGAAAGGGAAAACAAAACCATAAGAACTTTCACTGGGCTTCAGGAAGAGTCTGCCAAAGACAAACTTCCTGTAGCCTACATAGACCTAGAAGTAAATCAATATGGCAACATGCAAAGAGGATCATAATTAGGATTGCTCTAGCTCAGTCCAGCGCAGTGTTTGATTTCAGACTCTGTTGCAGTTCTCCTGGGAACTCCGCAGTCCAAATCCTATTTGGCCAAACAGAGCGATGCCTGCGCTGAACTGCTCGGAGGGGCTCTGGACCACATGGGTTGCTGTCTCGCCATGGCTCTTCCAACACAGATGGCACGCTGGGACTAAATGCCAAACTCAGTTCCAGGTTTTGCAGCACTCCTTCATTTAAGATGGCAATGTCCTTTAATAGCTGGCAGAATATGATGGCTGCCTCATTTTTTTTTAAGTCTTTTTTTTTTTTTAATGGAATGAACATAATTTGTACCAACCAAAGACTATATGCGTAGTAGAAACCAAAGATTATATGCATAGCAGATACAGAGTTTCAGCCTGGGGTTATTGAAATGAATTGCAAAACCATTCGGTAACTGACTACAAGCAAAAATCAATTGTACCAGTTACCAAGTGGCTTAGTTTAAATGTAAAATTATTTGTTCAGACAGCAAGAAACTATTTACATGTTCTACTTTAGAAATTTACCTCTAGCTGTGACCATATGGTAATTTAACTTTTAAATTGTATTTACCGCATTCTTATACTCTAATCAGTCAACGCAAAGCTAAACTCGTCAGAAGTCCACGTTTAAGCTTTATACTTAAAACTTCCCCAGTTTCTCTCTGCCTTTGAGCTGTTGCCATCTTCAGATAATAACAGATCAATTGGTGCTCAACCCTTTGAAGTGCAGCGGTTCAGATGTGTCTGCTGCTGTGTACACCCTGCCTTATGTTTTACTCTGAGTGGAGGCTAAACTTTCCTACTTCAGAAGTAGTGAGCTCTGCTCAATTAGTGGAGCGAGTTCTTGGAGCATTGCATGTAATTAGTTGCAAGGTCTCTAGTTTTAGCAGCCGTTTGTTAATCTTTTTCCATAGCTGGCACGAAACTTGTGATTCAAATACAAGTAAACAGCCAAATAGCTGGAGTGCTTCAACTATGATCCCATAATTCAGATTTGCTTTTCTGAGAAGCAATTTGGCTTTAAATTTCGGAAGTTATGACATGGCTACTTTAGGTAAAGAATCAGGGCTTGCAGGAGGGAGAAATGCTCCTCATTAGACCAGATATTTTTGGAAGTGGCAAAGCAGCTTTGGAACAAACCATCCCACCCCTGGATTCCCTTCTCTCCCTTGCCCTTTCCGTCTCTCCCTCAATCTCTCCCCCCTCCACGTACATGCATCGTCTTAAGACCTAAAATACAAGTGGTGAATGTGTGTTCTACCTTCTGAATTCTTGCTATTTGCTGTTAGTTTCTTTATAGGCGGTCAGAGATTCTAGAAGTAGATAATATTCTTATTTCAGTCTGTGACAATGACTGCTGAGTTACAAGGTTTCACACTGTGAAAAGGAAAAGACTATTTCAGCAGGTCTTCATGTTAAGAACAGGCGGTCTTCTTCCGTGTTTGACGTGAGCATTATTTGTCTCTTTCAGACTTTTGAATGAGAGAATAAAGTAAATATCTGATACATCTTTTCATCTCGCATGGGGAAGTGGGAGCAGCATCACCTCCTCGTAAAGGAAACTTGACAAATCCGTGTTAACTACATTTCCTGGAAAACAGTTTGATAAGTGTGAAAGAAAACAGGTAAAAAAGGATGTAGGGGTTTTATCCCACTCACACTCTGGGTTTCCATGCTAGATGAGAGCTGATTGTCAGTGTTAGCGCTCTCCTAAAGACAGCGAGGGCAGAATGAGGCTCTTTCCATGCTTTCTGGTGTCATCAAGCATGGCAGGTTATGAAAGCAAATGGGAAATCACAGATCACGAAGCTGTGTTATTTATTCCATGGAGTACATCTCTTGTGCTATGTGGTGTGCATGTTACTGTTATGAGATACTGGCACTAAATCCCTTGATTAGAAATGAGATTTTGTAATCTACTCCTAAGTTACCAACTCAGAACCCTTCATTTTTGTGAGCTTTCTGTGGTGAACTAGTTAAGCTTAACGGGTGGACGCTGGGACTTGTGACAATCTTGGATGGTGAATGGAGAGTTGTGTTCCCTGCCCCAGCGTGGAGTTGTCTGGCGGCTGCCCTGGGCTGGAGGCACCCGCTTTGTTGGGCTCGCAGCCGCAGCGCTACTGAGAGCCTTGGGGCTGCCTCGCCCCCGCGTGGCACATCTGCCCCGGAGAGCAGTTACAGCCTTCGGTGCTCGATTCAGAACCACAGGGGATTGTAGATTTGGCTTGGTAGAGTAATTCAGGATTTCAGATATCACCTGGATTCCACTCTAAGGCAATCTCAGCCTTTAAGCCTTACAGACGTTCCTTTCCTTTTGTCAGTGTTACTGTCTGTCCTTCTCCCTGTCCCTCCTCCCAGTAACTGTCAGCATTTTAATTTATGCCACAGAAAGTCCGAGTTCTGCCTTTTAGGCATGTCTGCAACAGCGACTTTGTTCCCGAGCTGCTGGGCGCCGGTGGGCTTCGGTACTCCAGCGCCTCTGGAACTGCTGTTTGTGTCTGTGCCCGGGCAGAGATGCTGCAGTCTGGCACCGCGTACCCAGGCTTCAAAACTCTGGCGGAAATGAATACCGACCCACCACAATGAATGGTGTCCCACGCTGGGGAAAGCTCTGGGGAGCCGTCTGCTAAAATTTCAGCAGCCACTTAAAGAGAAAGTTTGACTGATGGCCCCGCTTCTGGTGGGGTTTCCTCCCGTCCCAGATATAAACACGCTGTCCTGCTTGGAGTTAACTGCTATTCTTAGCCATTACAAAAGTCCGGCTGAAAAGCCTGCTTGCTTTCTGTTGCGCTTGGAAAATACCAGATCCCTCCGAGTGCCAAACAGGCTGGGGGGAAAAGCCTGGGGGGGGCTTGCCCTGGACGGCCCGCGGGAGAACTTTCCCTGGCTCCTGCTCGGCGTGTTCCCACACTCAGACACACACACACACACACACACACAGCAGCCTGCTGCCACGCGAGCTGGTGGTGAGCGACGCTCGGCACATCTTTATTTTCAGGAGGAAATTCGGAGCGTGTCCAGTATGTCCATTCACAGAAGTTAATGGGGGTGGCTTTGCCAAGTAGCGCTGGTTCTTTTTTTTTGTTTATAAAAGGGTGGTTTTATTTAAATGGTACAATCATTCAGAGAGCCCTCGTTTTTCGGTTCCGTGGCCACGCACCCTTTATTCAGGGGCCGAGCAGGTGATGTGGACGCGGCCTCTCCTGAAGGGAAAGCGAGCGGGGGCTCCCAGGCGGCGCAGCCACCTCAGCGCTGCCGGGGCAGAGGGGGCAGCCCTCGGCTCGTCTCGGACGAGGGACGGAGCGGAGCGGCCAGCCAACTTCCCGGCCACCGAGAAGAGCACCCCCAGGGCACCCACACCCAGCTGGGGGGGGGGTTCGCGTGGCCCCAGGTGGGCTGGGGTGAGGGGACCGGGGGGTGCCGGCCAAGCCGGGCGTGCAGGGCCCCCCGCCGGTGGCGGGCGGGGGTGGCGGCGCGGCAAGGAGCATGCGTGCGGGGGGGGCAGCAGGAGGAGGAGGAGGAGGAGGAGGAGGGATGGCGCGGGGAGGCGGCCGCTGTTTATCTGCGGGCGGGCCGGCTGTGCCCCGGCAGAGCGCGAGTGGCCGGCGGCGGCGGCGGTGCCGGTGCCGCCGCCCGCCCCGCAGCATGCGGCCGCCGCTGCCCGCCCGCGCCGCGGCTGCGGAGGGCCCGGGGGTGGCGGCGCGGCGCCCCGCACCCGCGCCATGGTGACGGGAGCGGCGCCGGGGCCCCGCTGCCGGGAGCGGGACCGGGAGCGAGCCCCGGCCCCGGCCCCGGTGCCCGCAGCGGGCAGGAAGGCGGCGGCGGCGGCGGCGGCGGTGGCGGGGCTGTGCGCCCTGTGCTACGGCAACGCGCTGCCGGGGGAGTTCGTGCACGACGACGTGTGGGCCATCGTCAACAACCCCGACGTGAGGGCGGCCGCCCCCGTGGCCGCCGCCTTCGCCAACGACTTCTGGGGCAAGCGGATGGCGGAGAACACCAGCCACAAGTCCTACCGGCCCCTCTGCGTCCTCACCTTCAAGTAAGTACCGGACACCCCCACCCCCGGCCCGGTGCTCCCTGCGCGCCGGGCGAGGAGTTGGCGAGGAGTTTGGGGTTTAGAGGAATAAAGAGAAGTTTGGGCAGCAGCACGGTAGCTGAGGGTTACAGCGCTAGTCCTAGAAGGAAAACCCAGAGCCTCCCTTTACCCCTCAAAAGAGGGGAGTCTGTGGCAGCCCGTCACAGCTCCTAGTCGGCCGGTTTGTCGTCCTGCGCGTTAGCTTGTTCTCTTCTTGCTTTACTTTGGGGTAACACAAATGACGCTGGGTGTTTGCCACGCTTTGGTATTTAAAAATGATCGAGCGCCTGGGGGAATGGTGCTGAAGAGGCGATGTAGCTGGGTGATGCTTAGCGCTGGGGTCCCGCTCGTCAGCGATCAGCCGCTGCTCCTGACAAACCCGTGGCAGGCGTGAGGGACAAACTGTGCAGGCAGCAAGAAGTACGCCAGGAGGAGCTGTTAGTGGTAGACTCTGCTGAGTAAACTATCCGTGAAAATACCTGACGTTTACAAATAACGTTTCCATGAACTCTCTGAAAGTAGCGTGTTTCTGTAGGGCAGGGCCAGTTTCGGGGAATCGAGCATCCCTTCGGTGCTCCGTGCGTCGTAAGAGCAGGCTGAGAGCGACCGCTATCAGCTGCCTGGGGAGCCGGGCTGCATGTCTCCGGCTGGAATAGCCCCGGTAAAGCAAAACCGAGCAGTGCAGACACGCGTGAGCTGCGTAGCGCAGGACGGGCTTTGCGAGTTCTCCTTGGGCAGTTCTAAGCAGGTTTCTGTAGAGAGCGAAGGGGACTCGGGCATCCCCGGGCAGAGCCGGCTTTGTGCCTGCTGAATGCCTTCTCCGTCAGGTGTTCAGCCGGAGCGTTGCAGTGTGGGCAGCTGTCAGATTAATCCGTCACCCCCGCAGCACATCCGTGAGTAATCTGAGAGGTGAACAAACCTGGACGTATCGCCACTGGCTGCACTGCGCGCTGTAGCGCTGCTGGGCTCGGCCAAGTAGATCAGGTTGCAGGATGGAGGCTAAGTTATGCTAACTAGCAAAGAGTCTTAAACTTTAATAATGGAACGGAAACTAAGTGCTTTAGTTGCTGTTTATGTGTCTTGACTTTGAACTGGTTTACCCTTTATTAAGTAAAGAAAGAAGGGGGAGAAAAAAAAGGTGAAGTGCTGTCCCCATCTAGTCGTTTTTTGGAAATCAGTGAGTGAGCGAGACTTCATCCTCAAGTGCTTATTATAATAATAAGCATACAGCACCATACAGCTAAAACCTAGGGTCAAAGGCAAAGTCATTTGTTCACTGGTTGGCATTGCATTTGGAATAATGGAGGAATCGTTTATCTTCCCTGGCTGCAGAGGGAGGTTATTTCCACTGTGTCCCAAATATCCTTCCAGCCCTCTCGTTTCCACATTCTTCCCACTTCATATCTACCAGGCGGGTGTCAGAGGAAGATGTTAAGATCCAGGTGGAGTGCATCCTCCATACCCAGCGCTTACAGCAGGTGCAGCAAGTTCTTGCCAAGCGATGCTGAGCCTGTGGCTGAGCTGCACGCTGCCTGCCTGAGCCATGCCTTGCCCAGCACAATGTTACTGGCTGTGCTCTGTCCTCCTGCAGGAGGAAAAAGGATTTACAGTGCTGGCTGTAAAAGGCTCAACAGAAAACGGTCTTTTAACAAAGTTAAAATGAATGTAGTTTATTAATATCTTGTTAGGATTTGGTGCATCTACGTAGGCTACTTGAGCAAGTTTTGTGACGTGCATTACAGGATCTTGTTGAAGATGGGAATTGGGGACTAATATATATTTCTTTTTGCTGTGCTAGTTTGGTCAAATCCAGGACATTTTAATAGTAGTGTGATTCTTTACACCTTGCTGGTGGTTTTCCTTTTGTGGCCTGACATTTTTGTCTGAAAGACTTGTTTTGAATCTTGCTGTAATAAAGATTAAAAAAAAAAAAATCAAAAAAAAAATCTGGGAGATCTCCAAACTGCATGCACAGAACAGATGTGAAGGGTGGGCTGAAATGTATGTCTACAGATCCATAAGTCTACAGAAACTTTGCCTCAATCTCTTTTTTTGTCCTTTGTGGCTGTGAAAGAGGAAAGACTCAGGATGCTCTGTGGACTTTTCAATGGACTAGGTGTATCTTTCATATATACTATATATTCTTGAAATGATCTCAATTAAAAAAATTTATCACTTCTCTGTCAAAAAAATCTTGACTAGACATTGAAATTTTGTAACTCTAGTTCAGGATCCCTTACTTATTGGAAATCTTAAATGACAGTCCTAATTCCAGTAGACTAATGCTCTGGAGCCAAATAGTGAAAAGAGCTGAAGTATTTGACATTATTCACACCGGATCTGTCAGAATGAATGATTAGAGGAAAATATGAGCGGCCTGTGTTATTAGAACTGTTAAGCAAAACTTAAAATATTCACAGAACTGCTACATTTTGTGTGTGTGTGTGTGTGTGTGGGCTAACATCAGAAGGGGGAAAAGCCACACATGAACCGTTGAATTAAATATTGTTTACTTTGTGCCTTTGAACTTCTCTCACCTTTTCTCCTGACTTCAATACGTAAAGAAGTGTTGAAGCTAGTTGGTTCAGAGACATTCCTATTGTACTTGGGTAACTGCTAGGTGACAGGTCCAGCAGAGCAAAGGAACCGATATGATAGGCAATGGCTTTGCTTAGTCCTTAGGAAAAACTTACTTTGTGCTCTCCTTTCCAGTGCTGTCACTCAGAGATGTTTACCTGCAGCTATGTTCTTCTCCAAGAAGTGATTCAATATACTTCTTTTTAAAGAAGTCAGCTTTTTGGACTCAAGATATTGTATTTCTTGGTACCTTCCATATAAAATGTTAAGATGATGGGGGAGAGAGAACTGCCAGCTATATAATTCACTCAGCATTTTATATTTAAACTGGGTGCTCTCTGTCTTGCACCTTGTCTCCCCTAACAGAAGTTTGGTGAATCATTTATTCCCTTAATAGCATTGAAGTTATTCCCTGGTTCCAGTGGTTTTGCAATAATACTTCTTCTGTTGAAGCAGAAGGTGAATTCCTCAGTACCACCTCCTTCTCCCGCTCTTTCTCTTTCAAATCCCCATAGGGATAGGTTTCCATCACAGAAACGAGCAGGTGATCGACATTTGATGTAGTCAGCAAGACAGCAGACTTAGCCTAAAGGTGTCCGATGGTAGGAGATTGTGAGAACAAATCTTTTCTTAAAAAGGCAAATGCCAAGGTTTAAAGACTCTTAATCAGATCAGCCTCCTGGTTTTCCATGTGGTTGAACAGAGATCTGGGAGAAGTGAAAGCTCTGTCCACCTGGCCTCTTTGGCAGTGGGGTGGAGGGCACTGCCTGGACACAGCAGAAGGCAGATGCTAGTGAGGGAGGTGCCACAAGACCCCAAATAACAGCTCACCAGAGGCAAAAGACTGGTGGAAATCAAAAAATCAAATTAAAAAAAAAATCCTCTGCTTACCTGCTGACTGCAGAATGGATGACCCACCAGCTCTGCCTGCAGAGGCGGCTAGTTGGTGATGGCTTGAGCAGCATGCACGTCTAGGGAATAAATGGGATCCTTCAGCAACAGTTCAGTATGTTGTGTGGGCGCTGTGAGCCTAATGTAAGACTACCAATGGCTTCAGATCAAAGCCTGAAGTAACTGTGAGCTTGGGTTAGATGTAAATATACAGCCAAAGAGAATTATTTCAATAACTCACTGCCAACCTTCTGATCTATCTAGTTGCCTACAGCTGATCCTTCTGTTTTTTCAGCTGTATCAATGGCATGAGTTTCAAGGACAGGCAGCTTAAGAAAAACAACCAGGGAAAAAAAAAAAACAAGATCTTTGATTTTATTTGTTCTTGATTTAATGGTATATTACATTTTGACATAATAGGGTAATATAGGGAGCTATAATGTGTCAGGTTAAATATACATCGCACAAGTATTTTCTTCACTCTGTACATCTATATTAGGGCAATATCACGATGCTTAAGATTATGTCAGTATTTCTTCTGTACAGCTTAGTCTAATATTGCTACCCTAGCTACAGCAATCACTCTCCATACTGAGACTGTGATGCGTGCCATGAAATCAATGTAGTATTGGTGTAGCCACAATGGGCTGAAGTTACAAGTGAGGTGAAGTTTGTGAAGAGAGGCAGCTGCTTATATTAGGCCAGTTTTGTGTTGTAATTGGAATATATGGACACGTTTCTAAACACGTAAGCCTTTATTCTGACTGAGAGCAGACTGCGTTGCTGCCATTTTAGATCTGGGAAAGGGTGTGTGTGCCTCAAAGCTTGGCTTTTTCCAGCTGTGGAATTGCTCATATGAAGCCGATGTACAGAAGGTCTTTTTTTCCCTCCACCACATTGAATATAATTATTGTTTTGAAATAGAAGGGGTAAGCTGGAACTGAATGGCAAATGCAGTACTGTGTGTCCAGTTTTCCTTCTTTTGGCTGTAGGTATGGGCTGTGCTCCTCCAGGGGGACTAGCAGGGTCTCTTGGGCTCCACAGATGGAGACCAGGGAACTGCTCGTGAAGCCCAGTGTTTTCGGGAGGGCTTTGGAGACCTCAGGACAGGGGAAGGCCGGGAGCTGTGGGATGGCACTGGAAGCTGCTGCCTGGGGAGGGAGCGGGGAGCAGCCCGGCAGGCCTCCTGGCTGCATGGAGGCTGCAGGCCCCGCTGCCAAGCCCAGAAGTGGGGATCTGCCCTCACGTGCACCGTGGGCTGGGGGGAGATGCATACAAAATGTGCTTGGCTTTTGTCTAGTCACAAAATCTTCTCTGAGGCTAAGACTCGTAACAAAATTTGTCTCTCTCTTGAATTGAAAAGCCTTTTATTTTGAGGGGAAGCATTCACAAAAAGGCCCAGGCAGGTTCTCCTCAAAGATCTGTCTGAGGTGAATCCAGACACATCTGTGTTTGCTGGTTTTGTCATTGGTGTTTTGCTTGTTAAACACCTACTGATTCCTGGGGATTTTCTCTCATCCGGCATCCAATTCCTCTTGCACCAATGTCACCCTTAATTTTCTTTTGTTTTCTCTTACCTAAAAGGCTCAGCTTTGGACCAGCCTTCTTCCCCACAGGAGTATCCCTGTCAATGCTCTTTAGAGTCCATGAAAATAAAGTGCTCTGGCTGCTGCTGGTTAGCTAAAGGCATTTCTCTGCATTTACTCACTGTGTTTCTGACTGCTTTCCTGGGCTTTCTCATTTATTGTCTCTTAGAGTTAAAAGAAAAAAGTGTTGCTCTGTTTTCATGCGCTATACTTGGTTTTCTCCTTGCTTCAGTGTAAATTAAAATGGCATTTCTTGTGTAGCTTGAGCTGAAAGATTACCAAAGTTATTTCAAAATTGGTGAAAAACTCTTGTATCCAGTTTGAAATGTGCTCTTAATTAGGCCTAAAAACTTCATAATAGATTTGTTAGTACCATTTTCTCTTCCTGATGAATGACTGTCATAGCTTGGTTCTGGAATACATCTCATCCCTTACCCCTGCTGCACTTGGAAGAGGACTGCTGAGGTTAAAACATCTGAGTCATTCACCCATAGCGCTATCAAACCCTGGGACATATTTTATTCTCTTGCTGTACTTTTGGAAAACAGCACGGACTACACAGTATCGCAGCCTCTTTTATGTATTGTAGTAGTCTAGTTGATAGCAGGGTGATGAAGAGTTTTGGGAGATGTTCGTTTCTTTCTCTTTGCTGTTGCAGAGATGATAGTTAAGCACAGTGTTGAAGGCAAACTCTATTTTGTTCTAAATCTGGGTAAAATGACACTTTGTTTTGTAAATTGCCAGTCTGTGGTTTTTTTTTTTTTTTTTTTAATTACCCCAGACTGTTTGTGGAGATGACTTGAAAGCCAGGTGAGTGGTGCATTCAGTATTCTTAACGCAGGAGTGAGTGTCAACCCCCACTTTCTAGTGTTTCACTAGAAATTTCTGCTCTAACATATTAGCCACTTCCAAGGTGCTGTTGCTTCTCAGTCTAATTGTGATTTCTGTTTTCTTTTTCTAGCCCTGCTGGAAAGCAATAACCTGCTTTGAATGCCAACACTTAACTCTTGTGAGCTCTTGTAAGTGATGGCTGTGCTCTAAGGGAATTGCTATAGCTTGGGAATTGATACGGCCTCTGTCTTCTCACCCATCCCTGTTATAGAAAATCGGGTAATAAACCATTTAAGCCTTATTGTCCATTTAATTCTGAGGCATTGTTTTGAGTACGATGAAAAGATTACCAGTGCAAAGTACTGCTTCACCAGGGAACTCTGCTGTGCTTGTGCTGGCCATCATGTGAACACTACTGCAAATGGGGCTGATTTTCTTTTTACTGTTGCAGGTTTTTCTTTAATCTTTGAGCTGTTTCCACGTAGAACTTCAGCCGTTGTTGCCACTGATGCAGCTGCACCGTTTTTGGAGTACAGATGCTCATTTTCCTGGCACACAATAGACGCATCTGTGGCAATTATGAGATTTCACTGTGCACTGAAATCGTGCATTAGTTTACATAAAGTTTGTCATACGTATCACATGAATCTAAATGGAAAGGAAGATCATAGGAAACTTAATCTATTCTTGTATGTTAGATAAAATCATCCAAGTCTGCATGTGAGCCTTCCTCTGTAAAAACTGTGGGGGTTTTATGAGGTGTGGGATGCTCTGAGAGTTTCCATTGTGTTACTTGCTATAACAAATTACCATTATTATTCTGTGCATTTCTATTTCATAACATGTTGTGTTTTTTGTTAGTCTGTTCAAAGTAATAAAACAGATTAAACTAAACAAGAGCTGCCCAGGGATAACGATGAAGTCTATAAAAAAAAGAAACTCTCCAATTATGGTTTACAGTATTATTAAATCATGAGAGACCTTAAAAAAAAGTTGAATGAGTCTTTGTGTGTACAAGTGGATAACAAGCACTGCATTAGAGCCCAAGGGTGCTGGTGGTTATGTGTAATTGGCTTTGAGTTTTAGAAATGGGATCTGTTGGTGAGCCCTTGCTCTTGCAGCATAGACCCCCCTGGTTCCAGGTCTGCAAGGTTGGAGTCGCTGAACCCCAGTTGATTTCCAGCCCCTCTGTGAAGTGAATTGCCTACCCTGGGAGAGGTGTCCCTGCCTGACTTCTCCAGGGTGGGTGTCATTGGCTGGAAAGTATCATGAGTATCAGAAGCTGGGGAAGTCCCTTTCTGAGAGCGCAGCCGTGCGGCTCCTTTTCCTAGAGCGGGCAGTGAAGGAAAGGAAGAGCTGCTGTAGGTCGTGAGGCAAACTATGCCAAAACCAAGGTTTGTGCGCACTATACTGTTCCTGCAAAACGTCTACGAGCCTTAACAAAATTAAGGGATTTCCTTGTTAGGGCACATACCTCTTCTTCTGATATACCTCCAGCTCCAGCATGCTGTTTGGCAGTACTCTGCCTTGGGAGTGACACTAAACCACGCGTGCTGCAGCACTCGGGCACAAGGGCCGCTGCTGGGACCAGGGTCTGTGCTTGAACAGACGTTAGTATGGTCTGCCCCCCTTGAAGGTGGGTGTGAGCAGTGCTGGGGCTTCTGTACGGAATGTTTTGCGTGGTGGTGGCTTAAATACTTGACAGTGTCGCCTGGTATCCTTGGTGTACATGCTTTTCTCCTTTCCTCAGTGCCTTTAGAAGGTCTTTGCATTTGAAATGCCATTCACCACTTCTCAGGAGGCTTAGTGCACTCTTCGCCTTCAGGGACTCTTCCAGCAGAGATGTTGAGACAGTGCCAAACTTCTTCCATGAGTGTTTCATGAGGAGCTCCCCTGAGGAAAGATCTTGTCTGACAAGATGTCTCCTCTTTCTAGCATCTCCATTCTTTGGAGCGTGTTCACTTGCTTTATTCAGCCCTGTATCTTTGCAATATTATTTGCAAATACCTTTCTGGTCTGACAGAAGCAGTCAGTTCAAAAAGTTTGGCCAGCCCATCTGGACTCTTAGCTATGTGCTGTACCAAGGCTGGCATCTTCCAGCCCATAGAATCATTAACATTGGAAAAGCCCTCCAAGATCATCTGGCCCAACCATCCCCCTACCACCAATGCCACCCACTAACCCATGTCCCCAAGCACCACGTCCAACCTTCCCTTGAACACCCCCAGGGACGGTGACTCCACCACCTCCCTGGGCAACCCGTTCCAATGCCTGGCTGCTCTTTCTGAGAAGAAATGTCTCCTAATTTCCAGCCTGAACCTTCCCTGGCACAACTTGAGGCCATTCCCTCTAGTCCTGTCACTAGTTACCTGCAAGAAGAGGCTGCAAGTGATGAATGATTGTAATACTGGTGAGTTTTGGGCTGGCAGCTTAAAAAAGTGAAATTCCCCATTTGTGGGCCAGTTTAGATACGGAGACATAAGGACTTCCCTCATCCCATAACAGAGTATAGTTATTGCCTGCCAGAGCTTCTGTTCATAAATGTTGTGTTGGAGAAACACTATTTATTACTTAATTTTGAGATTCTTATCTGTGTTTTAATTTCTTTGTTTGCTGAGCTACATACTGTGTACTGTTACTGCAAGACTCTGTGATAATGCTGATGCCAGTAAACAAAGAGAAGAATGAATCTCTGCAAAGGTATTAAAGTTTAAAAAGTGCCAAGGTGCTTTTTTTTCCCCATTAACCCATTCCTTCCTACTCACCTGTCCAGAAATTGCTCTGCAGTAGAGCAAGTTTGTCTTTCTGTAGTAGGCTGCCTTTTTTCCCCATGGGTGGAAGACTGTGCTAGGGAGCTTTGCAAAGTTCTTGTGACTTGTGATTAGAGCTATGTGGAGCCCCAGATTTACTCATTCATTTGACGTGCAATAAATTTAGCCACTGCTAACGTTTCAAAATTGTTCTACTGGGATTGTTTCAGGACAAAAGAATGTTTCCTTTATTGTCATGTGGCCTAATTTTTTATGACAAAGAGCTTTGCAGCAAAAACACGAGTGTGAATATAGCACCTGCATGCAATTGCATTTAATGTTTATGGACCACCAAAGATGGTATTCAAAACATACATTGAGGCATGCTTGCACTCAGATTCTGCTGTTTAATGGAAGACTTATCTTAATAGCATGGTGCTGTTATGTTTGTGTTTTGTTCTGCCTTTTTTTTTCCTGAATGTTATTTGAAGAATACACAGGGGAATACCCTAACTGTGAGGCTGATGCTTGTACATAGCTGTTTTCAGTAACTTAGACCAAGTAATACTCAGCTTACAAGCCTTCTTGACTTGATGTTCACCCCAAGAAGGGGTGTGAAGAGCACACCCTGCCTTTAGGAGAGGTGACCTGATGTGGAGGGAAGATCCTGTGAAGTTCGCCTCTCTTGCCAGTAGCCTTGCTTTGCAGGATGAGAAGTGATCAGACGTGATTCATGTAGACTCTGAAAGATTTTTCAAGAGTGCTGTCAGATGTTGTGTTTTAGTGATTGGTCCTCACATCTCAGACAAATAAATAAACAGGAATCTCTCACATTTGGTATATGGCTTGTCTGTGTTGCCTGATAACCTGAACCTGAGTGCTTGTCTCCACTGTCCTCACCTGCCCTCATCTGCTCTGGCAACCTGATTTCTGGAGAAAGTACAGTTTGACATTTTTTCAGGTGGCGATGTGCTCCATCAGGCTGATTTACAGCCAGAAGTGATTCATTTGTCTGAAGAACTGGTCCTGCAGGTGGTCCCTGCCATCGTGCACATCTGCAGGTGCCTCTGAGAGGGAATGTTGTTCGGGCTGCTGCTTCGACTTCTTCTGGGCAGGGCGGCCTCTGCTGCCCCTTGTTCCATACTGAGCGCTGAAAACAAGATTCAGGCTCGGGGCTTCCTGCGGCTGCAGTGTATTTACAGCTGAATCTCTGTCTGGGTGTCTGTTACTGACATTTGTGGTGGTTTTTCATTTTGTGTGAGTGGAAACGAGGGAAAGTGATGTGTGCTGCAGCTCTGCAGTGGCTTGCAGGAGAGGTGGGGATAGAACACCCCGACAGCTCAGCTCTTCACGTACACTTGAATTATGTAGACTGATGTCGTGTCACAAAGTAGTTGTATCAACCTGTACCTCAAAGGGAAAGGTCAAGTCATGACAAAATCCCACTTTTCCCAGACTCTGTGGGTTTCAGCTATTGCCTCGATAAATGTTGCAGTGGAAGCAGAAGAGAAATGCACAAGGAAGACTCCTGGTCTGTTAAAGTTGGATTGACCTGGAAGACGTGGCCCAGGACAGATAGCACACTGTTACTTATGAGTAAGGAATGTAGAGAGTATTTATAAAAAGCATATGTTGTCTGGCCCTCGCAGACGTACCACACCTCCTCTGTCTTACAAAAAAACGAAGGTGTTTGCATGGTAGCAACAACTCGGTGGCATTGCTGTTGAATCATGTATGTCACGGGAAGCCTGATGGTTGTTAGTAACAGAAGAAGGATTATTTTCTCCATAGCCTGTTTACAGCTACATGTTAAATATTTAGATTGATTCATGGTTTCACTGGGTGTCTTGTCTGCTTTTGTTTTATTTTGTTGGTGTTTTTTTAAATATCCTTAACATTAGTACTTCCAAATTGTTGTTTTTTTAAATATCCTTAACATTAGTACTTCCAAATTCCATGTTCATTTATAGAATCCTCACCACATACAGACACCAGATGTGTGTGTATATATGTGCGTATATAAATTAGTCCAAATGTACAGATACAGTTAGTTCTAGAGAATCAAGTTATCTTCAACTGCACGTAAAGAAAAGCCTGTCAGCAGCTGTTAAGCAAGATGGCTGTAAAAAAAAATAGTGACCAGAAAAATACATTAATACATGGTGTCAAACAAATGTCGTAACAGCTAGTTATATACTTTTATAAGAGACAAAAGTAACGAACCCTCATTGTCATTGATGTTAAAGATAAGCTAGCTCATCTAGTGTCTTTGTAGAAATGATGCTGGCTAGTAGAGCAGCTTCTTAGCGTAGTCCTGATGTCAGTAAAGCATTTAAATAAATGCTATACCTCCAGTGTGCGAAAGCATTTTGAAAGTGAGATGGCAGTGAATGATCTTGTAGCTCCAGCTCCTGCCGAGTCCTTACCCTGGGTGTTCCCAAGCAAAAGCTTCTATCCATAGGAGAAAATCACCACCCTTATTGTAAAGCTGCCACGTGGCTGAGAAGCACAAGAAGTGCTGACAGGGAAATAGGACAAGTGCTGTACTTCTGGTGTTGGACCGTGTTAGTTGCTGCTAGGGAAGCACGTCTATTGTTTCACTGCAGCAAACCTAACTTAGTGCTAGGGAGCAAGCCTCTTCCATCTCCGTGTCGTGAAGCTTGCCAAATTCAACCACATATTTTAGAAGGAAAACCGGGGAAGTGGTTTCTCTTTAATCAGATAAACCAGAAGTTCAGAGCAATTTTCACTAATTAGCTTAATAGCACTTGCATTAGAAGACTGCAAATCAGGCAAAAAGAATAATTTAGAGTATATGAAGGATGCCCTGCTACTACAAGGCCATTCCAGTCTGGTTACGGCTCTATTTTTTCTTTCTTTTCTTTACAGGTTAAACATATTACTGGCTGGTATGAACCCCTTCTATTTCCACGCGGTGAATGTAATTTTACACTGTCTAGTGACTCTTGTGCTGATGTATACTTGCGACAAAGCTGTGTTCAAGGACTGTCGACTTGCTTTTGTCACAGCGCTGTTCTTTGCTGTGCATCCCATTCACACCGAGGCTGTAAGTATGCGACACAAAATGACACAGAAGCTAAAAATAAATGTATGCTTTATTTATTTATTTTTTCCTTTAAAGAAACCTTTGAGTCATACAGTGTGGTGGTTGTGATATTTGCTTTGGAAGATCAAAGGTGAGAATATGCTATAGTTTAAAAAATAAATAAATAAAAAAAATGCAGGAGTCCTTAAGAAATCCATGTATTCAGACTTGCCATCTTCCTGTTCCTGTGCTAAATTCTAAGTGACGGTCATAGTCAGCGGTGCCAGCAGCAAATGGACAGTCATTCACTCGATGAAAATGTCGGGTCTTCTGAAACCCAAGAAATCCATGAGGCCGCCGTCTCCTGCTGGGACATTGTTCCATGCCTTCACTCGTCTTCTGTAGTCATCAATTTAAGGGAGAAAAAATGAAGGGAGCATTAGCGTGTATTCTAGACAAGATCACTCATTCGGATAGAGGCAATGTGACCTACAGATTAATTTTTACTGCTTGCAATTAAACCTAAGAATCTCATCCTCAGAAAAACGTGTTAGCTTAATAAATGCCATGGTAAGTTTACAGAGCAACAGCTCATACTGCACTTTTTTCTGTTTGTTCTACGAAAGCGTTTAAAGACTTAGTCATTCTACAACTGCAGTCTGTTAGTGTGGGAAGTTAACTTCTCCTGTGGATAAAACGAGTCTTGCTGTCTTTGAAAAGGAAACGCAATGTGTAGCTGTCCGTACTTAGAAGTGCACTTGTTAGCTGAGATATCATTGACATCATGGACTTGTAACGAGCCTTTATAAATTAGGGAGTGAAACAGCTGCCATGGCTGAGAACTTTTGAGGAGAGATTACCTTAATAACAAAAAGCCACGAGCTTTACAGTTACTCCCTGTGCTGTGACGTGTGAACTAATCGGCTAGGCACCTTTTGATAATACAGCTTTATAGTATAGGGGAGGTTTTAGAAGAGGCCCTCTTTGAATTTATTTTCTTGGGGGTCAGAACTTAAAAAGGTTAAAATAAATGCCAGAGCACTGAATATAGCTTAATTGTGTAATTGCAAAAGAGGCAAAATTTCAAAGGGCCTTTAATTTGCTTTATGTTCAATTTCAGATCTTTATGAAATTGAATATTGAAATATTTTATAAAAAGAGTGTTTATACATTCTTCAGTATTCCCTTTCTGACAGAAAGATTTTGCTAATTGATATGTGGAAAAACTCATCAACTCAGATTATTCAAAGAGGATAAATTACATACCATGTGTATTAGTTTTTGCTGATAAAGTTTATTCAAATATTATTTTTTAACTCACTCATATATAAAAAGCCTCCTCCAAAGAGTTGTTCTTTCATTAGTCCTTTTCTTTAACAAACCTCAGTTCTAGGACTTTGATGTGTTTCTCATTCAAGTCTTATTACACAAAATCAAAACAGATTACTAAAACCAGTATTTTTCTATGCAACTTAATATTTTAAAAAGAATTTAAAGAATGACTTGTCTGTTGGATTACTCACTTGTTTTGCCAAGTGAGAAATGCAGCAGACAAAACTGAGCATATCCTACACTAACCTAGTAGCATTTTGGTATGATGAGGAAGGATAATGACGATATAAAAGCTTAAAATAGTAGCAGTTAGCGTGGATCGTTGAAACAGTCACTGAATGTACGTGCCTTTTTATGTATCTGCTTTTACATCTGTACATCTCTTTTCTTTTTAGGTAACAGGTATAGTAGGCAGAGCGGATGTCCTAGCCTGTCTACTCTTTCTGTTGGCTTTTCTCTCCTATAATAGGTATGGATCCTTGGTGTCTGTTGTTACGATATGATGGGATACTCTGGTTTGGGGAGAAAATCCATCGGGTTCTGGCTATTGCTGGTAGAGGTACTTCCTCCAGCACAGTGCTCTGGTCCCTGCTGCAGTTGTAGTGCCAAATAAGTGACGCTTATTAAAATATGTAAGCTTAAACAGAGAAATTGGCATTTAAGATGCCCTCTTCCATTAACATTACCAACTGACTGTACACCGGGGGGGTGTTTGTAGAGCTGGACCTGAAATGACAAAGAAATGCTTTCAACTGAAAGCAAATTGTCTCTTTGGGGAGAAGAATCCAGTCTGTGAGAGTTCCGGGTCATGTCCAGACCATTAGTTGTGCTTTTCAGATGAAAACTTGGCACTCTTTGAGGGTCTGTGTCCTAAAACTGTAACCGAACAAGCACAGATAAGAAATAGCTTTACTTGGATAGGGTTTCTGCCCTTTCACATTGCTGTTTCATTTAGGAATAGCACTGCGCCATCATGATCATGTGGAAAAGCTGCTTGTGTCCCTTTTGGGATGTTTGCTACAGATCTGTAGCACTGTTTTCATCTGAAGGTTTCAAAGGTGTAAAACTGGTAGTGATCCTGTAGGAAGTTTGATTTTTGTTTCTTACCTTTTGCCCTCTTTTACTTCTTTGCCCTACCTTTTACTTCCTCTGACTGTTTTAAGTCTCCTTTGTCTTTCTGCTTGACTCTTTTTCTTCTGCTGCTCAAGTTCCTGGTGTACCTCTCAGTATTTGTGTTTTCCTTTCTGTCCTAGTGTCTAAACCTTTCATCATTTATCAGCAAACAGTGTAGATCATTCACATGGCTTATTACCAGGATCTTAAGAAATCAAGAAGTGCCTCAATATTTGTGTGAATGTAGTACATTTGAAAATAACAAAAAAATTAAAAATATGTTTGTCAAATCTCTTTTTCAGGAGTGTGGATCAGCTTTATGTTGGGGAACATTTCCCTCCCACTGCCTCCCCATTCTTTTTGCTGCTTAGTTTATTCCTTGGGACGTGTGCAATGCTGGTGAAAGAAACCGGAGTCACCGTGTTTGGTGTGTGCTTGGTTTATGACTTCTTTTCCCTCTCCTGCAATGCCCTCAAACTGTAAGTAATTGCTATGCTTGCTGTGCTTTCCAAGTGTTGCTGCCTGTATGTACAGAATATATAACACTGTACATAGCACGGTGGGAGATAGTCTAGCCCTGCTGAATTGGGTGGCAAGCATCTGACTGATTAGGAAGTCAGCAAAATTACGTTCTGGTTTTGTTGTTTGTTACTCTATAGCTGCCCGTTAACTTTTGCTGGGTATATGGACCAGATGTGAAGATCTGATCTCTAAAATGCTCAGTTCACTCTGTCAAGACGAATATTTATTTTTTGCATGGGAGCTAAGACTGAAGCGTCAACATCTTAAAATTTCTCTGTCTTAACTCCTTCCACTAGCAGCATCTACATGATTATTCAGTCACAACGCCGTGGTTGTAGAAATATGTTATGACACTTAATAGTAAAATCAGGTTTGATCCTTCCTGTCCTTACAAAATGGAAAAAGAGGGAAAATATCCAGCCAATTCTGGAATGATTGGAATAATTAGCAGCTCTGAGCAGTTACTGGAGAAGAATCAAATCCTTTGAAGACGGTATCCCTCACCCTCTTAGCTTCACAATAACTATGCAGCTCTGCATCTTCATTAAAAGGCAGAAGTCTTTCAGTTGATAGAAGCTGTTTTATATGCATTTCTGTCCCGTACCACCCCTGCTACAGATTTGTCAATAAGTGAGCGGATGTAAGGGCTTGCTGCCACTGATGATGGCAGATCTTGCTCCTGCCATCATTTCCCATGTTCCTACCTACATTGTCCCCTGGGCTCTGGAGCCCGTCCCACCCCTGCAGGAGCTAGTGTGCCTAGGCTGTAGGAAAGGACACTGAATTCGTGTTTCTGCAGTCGTGGATGAAATCAGCTCCCAGCAGGGTTTGGGGAGTTGGCTGAGAATTTCTCCTGTTTTGATCTGATGAGTAAGTCGTAATGGTGTCACTGGTGGGCAGGTAGCCAGCAAGGAGCTTTCTGGGGGCTGACAGCCGGCACACGGCTCGTAACGCTTGCATTTGCAGGCTGCTGGTCGGCGTTCCAGGAGCTGCCTGGCTGTAGATGACACAAATGTTCATTAACCTCGGGAAAATCTGTATCCCCTCTTCCCCCACCCCCCTAAATCTGCCCCTTCCCTTAGGTTTACTTCCCAGTGGCCTCTCTGTGTTTTTCCTGTGCTTCAGTGGCACCCAGTTGCCCAGATACGGCAGCTTGCAGCTCTGTAGTCCAGACGTGCTGTATTTTAATATTTGTTCTGGTTGTATATATTGTGCACTTTTCTGTCTGTTTGTGGCACTCAGGGTTTTATGACTGCGTATGAATATCTTTAAGGGGCAGCAGAAAACCAGCAGCCTCCTATGTGCTGCTGAAACTCATCTCCTTCTGCTCCTTCCTCCAACCTGTACAAATCTGAATTCTGTTTAAAAGAGGCAAAACACCAGTTATTTTCTGCAACAAAACAATGAGGATTGTGGCATATTCTTCTCACGATGCTTCCCACCACACCAGAGGTCCAGAGAAGAGTTTCACATGGATGTGCTCATCTGTTGTTGCTCTTGAGTCTCATCCCCTAGTTCTAGTTAGGAACCGATAAGTCCTGTCCTCCCAGATCATATAGACTTTGTATTTTAGATTAAATAAAATGTCGTCTATTGCATGTTGTGCTGTTAACATAATGTTCAACCTTTTGGTAAGTAAACATGCGGGGAAAAAATCCCTTAAAAGTCTTTTCTTATCTTTCCCATTCCCCCTTCTTCCCCACTCCCCCCCCGCTTTCCCCTTCGTCGCCTGATCAGGAGAAATGGGGGGATCCACCAGAGACCTGGCCGGCCGTGCGTGGCTTCGACCCCTGCCTCGCTGCCGGTCCCTGCGGCCGGCCGGGAGAACGGGAAGCATCGCTTCGCTCACAGGGGCGCCTGGAGCTCGTGCCACCCCACCTCGCCCGAGGAGCAGCGCAGCGGTGGCCTTCCTGTGCCCAGCAAAGCCATCTGGGCCATTCGGAGGTACGGACGGCCACCTGGCCCTCTGCTGCACAGCTCGTCCTGTCTTACCGTGTCAGCCCTGTTTTAGGCACTTTGAGCCTGAAATATGCTGGAATTTTTCTTCCCCTACTGGGGAGGGAGGAGAGGAGAAGGTAGGAGGAGGGGAAAGGGAAGTAAGAGAAGGGAACTGAAAAGTGCATTTCTTCTGCTTGGAAAAGGAGAATATCTGAGGACTGTCCATGTCCTGAGACCTCCTATCCTGATATGATGCTGGTAGGCAATGCTCTCCTTCCCACCCTACTCACAGAGAAAACCAAAACTGTAATTCTAGCTTGAATGTGACGAGTGGGAACATGTGCAAGTGTACAATAATGTCTGAAATGAGGCAAGTGCTATACATTTCTAAGTACACATCTGTGGGTGTAATTTCTAATGCATGTATGCATGCACATACATCTATATGTGGGTGGGTGGGTGTGTTCATGTGTGCATATGAAAGTAGAGGTGATGCCTGCTCCTGCTTTATGCCTGAGAGTTTGCATGTGACGGTGAAAGCTGGGCTCAGGCAGCAGCAGAGTGATTTTTACTGATAGCGTTCCAGCAGTTCTCAGCATGTTCATTGTGCGTCTCGTTTGGGAAGGAAGGACTCTCCCTTAATTTAAGGCCGTGCTCTGACGTGGTGCCAGTGCTCTGTGGCCTTGTTCATTTTGAACAGCATTGAGTTGGGAAGAGCATTTAGGAGGGTAAGAGTCAGCTCTGGGTCATGGATCTGTGCCAGGATGTTGGGTTTTCTTTCTTTTAACCTTGACCTTTGTATGGTCTCCCTGGTAGCCTTGCCTGCCAGCTTGTGCTTGGCCTGGCAATGGGCTTCCTTGTCTCCTGCAGAGAGAAATGGAGAAGCACTTTTCTGGAAATCTCTCTGAAGTCCAGTGAGGATTTTTCCCATGTCTCTCCCTCTCTCTGGAGGAAGCTGCCTTTTCTCTGTTTGTTTTACTCAACTGTTCCTCTTCAGTTAAGTTCACAACTATGAGGCTCATGGTGGGGGTGGGAGAGAGAAAGAAGGGAAGGACAGTCAACTCTTCTGTCACAGAGACGCCCCCACTGACTTGTCCAAAGTGCCTTCAAGTATTTTGCATTATTGAAATTCAGAAGAAACCCTGAGCTGTAGAGAGGTGTTGGACTTGTATTTTCTGGAAGGAGGAATAAGCTCTTACTGTTGTGCTGAGGGGTGGTGGTTTCCACCGGTTATCTCAGCTGCAGCCATCCCAGTGAGCAAACAGCAGGTTTTAGCATCAGCATGCTGCATTACTGCTGACTTTTGGTTTTTAGCTACAAAATAGTCACAGTATCATTTTATTTGGAGACCTATAATAGTGAATTGCCCCACACCACCTATTTTCTGCAGAAAGTGTTGTATTCCTTGATTAGATCAGAAATATCTGCTGCAGTTCTTTGTTCGTTTAATCTTCCTGCTGCATCAGTATGTATGATATACAGGCTGTTACATGAAATCCATACCTTCTCACATCACAGAATCTGTTTGCTCTATATTTAGTCGAAATGGCTCAGCCCACTCGAGAGCTTCTACGATGCAGACTGATCGTCCTGGTGTTTAGTCTGATGGGTCTGACTTGTGTGTGGTTGTTTTTTTTGGCCTTGTTTTTAACAAAGAGAAGAGTGGGTTTGGCTGTGGTGCCTCTGTGTGTGGGAACCCGTGACAGAAGAATGACGAGGAAGTTGAGACTTTCCGAGTGGCTTAGTGCCAGCTGCTCCCCTACTCAGACTCTGCCGCCGGTTGGGAACAGCTTCTAAAGTGTTTTTTTTTTGTTGTTGTTTGTTTTCTTCTTTTGTTTTTTAATTCATTTCTTCTCCTGTATCCCAAAATGAGTAGAACAATTAGATGAGCACAGATGACCCCTGTTCATTCTGATATGCCAGGCAGAATGGGCTGTCCAAGTGCCTCTTCTACCATCTTGCCCCTAAAGTTTAGCACCTGGTGGGGAAGAGTAATCTGAGCACAGGCAGTGGTGCAGCTGATATTCATTCCTGACCTTTCTTCTTTCCCTATTTCTTTAAATGCTTTCATTCTCTTTGTATTTGTTCCTCATTTTCACAGACAGATACTACGTTGGAGGGTACCAATGTAAGAAATACCTCCTGTTTTCCTGCACCTTCTTGTTCTTTGTTTCTTTTGCCCATTTCTTTCTTCCCTCCTATAGTTCCTTTCCATGATCTTTGCTTTACACTTTTTCCAGACACTTTCTTCCTGCCCTTCTTTTTGGGACCGTCCCTTTCTTACACCAGGGGAAGGCTTCAGGTCTTCTGGCCTTTTCAGGGGGACGGCAGAGGTGGTGTTGCAGAGACGGTGCATGTGGGATGGCTTCAGAGGCAAATTTTTGATGCTGCCAACTGGCATTTGCTTTTCGGCAGCTGCCTCTTCAAATGTTGTAAAGGATTTCATGGCAAATAGCGCTCTGCATGTACATAGCTGCTTTCTTTTTCAAAAGGGGCTCTCATGGCATAAGCCTCTCAGCTCCTCTTTTCAAGTGACAGTGAGCAGCGTGCTTGTGACGGCCCGTTGTGTGACAGCTCGCTGGGGGGTGCCCGGAGTGGAGCTGGCTCAGACCCGGTGGCTGAAAGGAAAGCTTGGTGCGACACGCTTGTGTGGTGGCCGGGCCTGTCAGCTCTGGGATGAAGCCTGGGATGCGTTAAGGGATCCCGCTGTTCTGTCAGGATTTTCCCCTAATGTTTGTGTACACACAGAGTCCAGGCAAGATCTTCCCTGCTCTCATACCTTACAGGAATGAGGGCTGCTTTGCTCTTGGCATTCCTGTTCCCCGAAGTAATCGTGGTTTTGATACCTCTGAAGGCACTATTAGGTCAGATAATATCCTCTTGTTGGAGAGGGATTATATTAATGGAAAGACAGCCTCATAGAGCCTGGGCAATCTGACCAGTGCCAGCTTGGTCAAAGTTTACTAGGCACTTTAAAAAAATAAATACGCTGCTACAGCATTTGTTCCTTAAGTAGCTCAAACAGATACAGCATTCTCAAGAGATCTTCTCAAATATTAACCACAGGGAGCGTGCTTGCAGATGTATGGAACTGCAAGTTTAAATGTATTGCAGCACAGTGACCCAAAACGACATCCACGTCATCTGGAAGGCTGGGGACCACCACCAAATCATGTGGCTGTAGTCCTCCCCTTCATTCCATTTGCTGCCTCCTGTCACAGGACAGATTAAAATAGTTCAAATACTTTCTGTGTGCAGTCTTTCTGTAGTGCTATTGGCATATTATATGATGTGAAGTAGGAAGCAGGCAAAGCAATTGTTCTATTAAAATACAATCCATCTTTTTAGAAAAATAAATCCTTAATATTGATGAAAAAAGATAAGAGGAAAAACATAGAAATTGCTGTCAAATATACAGAATTAATTACACAGTTTCTCCTCTGTAATTGATGTTTCTCTGACTTGTGTAGGTCAGCAAAAGGGAAGGGAAAAGATTTAAAAACTCTGAAGTTGGAGGTTGATTGAGCACGGTCAAGTAGCTTCAGGTACCTTCCCTAGTGCACCAGGCTGCTAGCTGTAAACTCTTAATTTGAATAAAACAGTTGTGCACTGCTTGATCTGTACTTCTAGATACTTGTAGTGTGATCAGTTAGGTTTCTAGTTAATAATAATTTACTATGTACCATTCTACTAAAGTGAACTGAAAAATGCAGGAAAACATAATGGAGGAGTTAAGGGAATCATTCTAGTTAGCAGTAACTGGAGCTAGTTATGGAAATTCCTGGTGCAGAGAGATTTCTGTTCTTCGTTATCGTGTGCTCTTATCTTTGGCTACCCAGTGAGTGCACGGGTTGCAGTCCTGAGTGCCTTCAGGAGTAAGGAATGAGTTAGTCTGGATGAAGTGGCAGGATTTATCACCACGATTTAGTACAGTTTTCGGGGACAGTGGCATATACTACTGAAGTGAAGTAACTAGGGTCTCTTACAAGTTTGATCAGTGTCCCTGAGTTTTAAGACCCGAAAGAGGTTAGTGACCATATGTGCCCTCCCATGTAATGCAGACAGAGAATGGAAGAGAGGAACTTTCACATCAACCTTTACTTCTGTTTGGGATGAAGCCAGAGCTTCAGTGCTTTCACTATGGTAGGATCACAGAGTGGTTTGGGTTGGAAGAGACCATAAAGCCCATCCAGTCCAACCCCCTGCCATGGGCGGGACACCTCCCACCAGACCAGGTTGCCCAAAGCCCCATCCAGCCTGGCCTTGAACATCTCCAGGGATGGGGCAGCCACAGCTTCTCCGGGCAACCTGTGCCACTGCCTCCCCATCTTCACTGAGAAGAGTTTCTTCCTAATGTCTAATATAAATCTACCCTCTTTTAGTTTAAAACTGGGAGCAGAGTCCTATTATCGAGAGAGATCAGTGCCAATACCTCATTGCACACCATAGTAATACTCTGATCCTTGAAGATATTTAACAAGAATGGTAAGTGTAAAGCAACAAGTTGTCATAATTCCTTGTGCACGTTGTGCGCATAGTTGGTCATTCACTTTTTCTTGATTTGCTGAATCCACTGTTAAATGAAAACTGGGATCTATTTTTTGATTATTTTTCCTTACAAAGCTGTATATCGTTACAGTCATGTCACGTCATACATGCCTCACACTCATCATTGCTAAGTGCTGTCTAACCCGTGACCTCCCCCTCATAACACTTGCTAACCCTGATGGTTTTGAGCTTTGTAAATGAGTCTGTAGTGGGACCACAGTCAAAGCTTCAGGCATTCTTGGAAAACAAAACTCCTCAATAACTTGCATGCTTTTGAAACAGAAACCTCTGTTTATCTTTGGTCATCTAGAAACTGATCGTTAGTGATTTAGCTGGGGAGGCTCTTCCCTTGGAATTGACAATAGACCAGTTTTAATGTGTCTGTTTTCCATGTACCCTAGCCATTGCATTGGTTTATTCTTTGTGCGTGTTTCTTTCTTACTTGCTTGCCAAGTGACAGAATGAGAGAAGAAGCAGGTGTACTTGGAGCTGTGCCCAGCATTGTCACTTTAAATCTCTGCATACATGCAAAAGAGATTGAGGGAGCTCACTGCGTGTTAGCACTGTGGGATCCATGCAGAAAGCCCATTGATCCAAAATTCAGTTAAATTCGTGAGGTTGTAGCAGGAATAAATGTGATCTGATGACTAAACCGGCAGCAATGTTGTTTCCTTTTGCAGTAGCAGGGAAAGGGAAATGGAAACACTCTGCAGAACATGGTGCATTCCAGAGATGTCTGCGCTGGCCCAACGATTGATATACTATGAGGAAAAGTATGCTGAGGTCATAATGTATCTTCCCCGTGTCCCAGTGCAGCGTGCACAGTCCGTGTTTGAGCTGAACCAGATGCTGTTCACCAACATGAAGGAATGGAGGGAGAGGTGGGGGAAGAAGTGCTGATACATGTGACCTGCAACTGGGTAGAAATTGAATGATTTTGATTCAGCTTTACCTCACTAAGTGCTAAAGGGACTTCTTTTTCTAATTCTTGTGTAGCAATGTTTTTTTTGTGTGTGTGTGTGTGTTTTTTAAACAAACTAATTTGGCAGTGTAGCACATTTTCTGCTTTAACATGAAATTTCTGTTCAAAAAACAGAAGTGTCAGCTGTGTTTCTAATGCTTCCCTTGCAACACAGTGTAATACTTCCTGGATCCATAACTATTATAGGCAGAATAGTGTAGTGGGTTTCTCAGATACAGGATTTCATTCGTGTAAACTAAGATTTTCTCGAATTTGTCAGAGGGAGTTTTATAGCAAGGCATTGCTCAGAATATGAAATTGCCTGGGTAATAGAAGTGCTACGAAGATTTCTTAGAACTTTCTTAAACTTCAGGAAGCCATTCTGTTGCATTCATGTATCCTGAAGGTGGTTGCGTTCGTACCTAAAGCACAGCAGAAAAAAAGCACTGCATACCTCTGACAAAACACTAAGGCCTGACTATTATTTATTTTCATCAGGTGAACATACAACACAGAAAAGCCTGGATACTTGATGTGGCCTGACTTTGCAAATATCAAAGCAATAGCTGGTAGAGAAATTCAAGGATGGTGGCCTGGTTGAGGATTCAGTCTGTGGTGAAAAAGGTCTGGGAGTCTAGCAGTCAAAATGATTTTATTCTCTAGGAAAGCAGAATGAGTAACCTGGAGCATTAAGCCTAGACTTTTCTCTTCCTTCCTCTCTCATTAGTGATCTCCTGAGGGCTGTGAGCCTTTGATAAGAAAGGAGCATTCTCATAGTCTGTGATGTTCTGGGAGATGTTTGGTGTTAGATTGTCTCCATGTGAAAGGAGAGAAAGCTAAGTACTGAATGGTTGCTGGCTGTACACTGATTTTTTTGGGGGACCTGCAGTTTAAAATTGATCAGAACATGACGATCCAGTTTTGCCCCAAAAGACAAGTAGGACCCTGAGTCCCAAGACCTGAGAAGGCACAGCATGTACTGAAAGAGAACAGATTAGATAAGCGTCATCGTTATCTTGGTAGCTGTGGGATGCTTCTTGTATGTGTTGCAAGCTTTTTTTAGTTGTAGCAGGTTTGCTAAGGCTCTGCCATTCTCTCTTTTTAGTAAGCTTAAGTTATGAATGAAGTTCAGCCCCGTTTGGGGAGGTGTATTGCAGAGGTGGATTTGGCCAGCGGTTTACTTTTCTCTGAACTCATTTCTTTAGATCATTTTTCCATTGCGAGTCTGAGCTCTAGCACTAGCTACTGCTGTGTCCGTGTCCTGTCCTTTCAGGAAATGTTCCCTAGCAATAACGTGTGAATCTTCTTCCACTCCTTTGCCTACAGTCAGTGATGATATTTATTGTCATGCTCAGATGGTACCTGAGGCCACCAGAAGGCTTTGTTAGAGTCTAGAAACACAGGAAAAGTGGGTGTCCTATGCTTAAAGCCTTGGTTTCAGCCCTGGATTTCAGTGCTTTGGTCAGCGACTGTCTTCCACAGAAGCTGTGCCCACTGTGTGTGCTGGAAGATGACGCACAGTAATGCATGCTTCCTTTCTACCTCCGTTTGTGTGGTATGGTTGTTGTTTTAAGACTGTAAATTGCTAAGGTCAAGGACTGTCTCTCTTGTGCATGCTTGTGGCCTTACGTGTCTTACTATTTGAAATGTGCAAGTGCTACTTCAATACAAGTAATTGAACTCATTGCTTGCTAACTAAAGTTTACTTAAAAACAGCACTGCTTTGGTATGATGATGACTAATGTTGCATGCACACACAAAAAGGCATATTAAGACATCATGAGAGCTGCAAAACTCTGTGGCCACCAGGTAGGAGCAACCTGGCCCCGTTATGTGTTTATTTTATGGCAGTCTTTAATTACACGATCATGTACCATTTTTTCTGCATGATCCATGCTCTGTTCAATGCCCAGAATGAGTGGTGCTCACTTAATGAAGCATCTATTCAATATTTTGTTTCTTCTTTGTCCAGAGCACAGCCCTATGCCCTGCTTACTTCACGTCATTCGAGTCCTGCTCCAAGACAGATTAACCTCTCAATAATTTCTCGGTGTAGAAACTACCAAGTGCTGGTATTTTCTTGCACTTTGTTGCTTCAATCTATAATCTTTCGAATTACTCTTGGCATAGTTTCTGGATGTGTAATTTTGAAGAAACAAGAAAAGCGAATAAACAGAAACTTTGCAGAGGGTTGCCACGTGGGTGCAAGCAGTTGAAACCTTTTGGATCCGCCTCGTTGACATTTGCCACTTGGGTGAGCAGACTAGCTGGTGGCAGCAGCAGGTTGTGCTCTGGAGGAGCGAGTGTTAGAGGAGATGGGGGACTTTTCCCCTTCGATATTTGCTGACAGAGGAGGCATGATTACATGATGTTCTCCTCAGACTTGGAGAGGAATAAACCCTGGCACGTGCAGCTTCTCCTGGCAGCCTCTTCCTGCCTCTCCCCAGTTTGTTGTCCTGCCCTGTCTCTTCCAGCCCGCCCTTGTTTCTTCCCTTGCTTGCTCTTCCTTAGTCATTTAATTGCTTCCAGTCTTTGCTCCTCAGGCTTTGCTGTTTGGATCATCTTGCTTTGCCTAAAAGTTGCTGTGATAAACCTCTCCTCCCATTATCCTTCCTGTACTCCCAGCCCCACAGACTTTGCCCAGTTGATTCAAGGGCCCCACCTGTGTCCTTGTCCTGTGTATTGCATCTCCTACACGTGCTCCCCACTCCTCCAGCTTGCAAACTCCTGCTGTGGGAGCTTTGCCCAGCTAGCGGACAAGGTCCCTCTGAGACCACCAGCAAGGTCCCACCAGCTGTCTCCTTACTTATCTTCTTCTCCCCTCTACGTGGGTTTCTTGTCTGCGGGCTCCAAGGTCTGCTTGCCTTTCAGTCTCTTTCCTCCATCTGTGTGGGTTCAGTTCTCCTCTGCTCTGCACCAAAATGAGGAGATTTCCCTGGGTTTGAGGAGGAGGGAGCATGGAGAGCCAGGCAAAGCTGGGGAGCTGCTTTGCTGTGGCATGGAGCCACGGCTGGCTGCGTGGCTGGCCTACTTGTACGTGGAAAAGCCCACGCTTGTGCACGCAGTCATTGACACAGAAGAGGCTTGGTTTTAAGTTTGACTTCCTTCGTTGGATCATTTTAGCTGCTCTTCTGGATGGTGTTTTTTGGTGTCACAGTACAGAATGAAACCTCTCTTCCTCTTTTAAACCCTTCCAAGAAGGAAGTGGAAAGTAAATAATATCCTGGGGATTATTAGTGTGTGACAGTGTACAAGAGGCTCTGTTTATTTCAGTGAGCAGGAAATAAATTCGAGTAGTTTGGCTTCACGTGCATTAAGTGCCAGAATAAAGGCACAAGACTGACCGATGGTAGTTTTCTTAGACGATGATGACTTAACATCTGCTAGCTATTTTTTTAAGGATGACTTTTTAGTCTTTTAAAGATCTGTTAGACTTTCGTTTAGTCCATGGGAATCCATTTTTGTGATTCATAAGTGGGAAATAGGCCTGGGACAGAGAACCACACAAAGGAAGATGGAATAAGGAGGAAAAGCTGACCACCAGTTTTGTTTTTTTATCTCCCATCTTCTGAAAGGTGCTGATCACTTGTTCATCCATGTGCAGAGGGAGCAGGGCTTTTTATCTTGTTAGCGAGACTTGCATTTAAACTCTGCAGTTGCGGTCACTTTATTGTATGCTGGCCTGCTCCATTCCCTGTGTTGCTAATTGGAAATCCCTAATTTGTAGGTGCAGTCTGTGTGTCCCGGAGTTGACTCACGGGAGACTCTGTTCATTCCCCTTACTTCACAGGACTGCCTTTCTATTCACAGTTCATGGCAGTCTCATTAAATTGCCGTTTGAAACAGCAGTGTGTCTGTGTTCATTGGCTTCCTCTGAAAGCCCGGTAAACCAGTGTCAGGGAATTAACAGTGGCTGAGAAACAGAAAAACCTTAATGACTTGCCAGGTTATTTTCCTTGCAGTAAGTCTTGGGTAGATAGACACAGAATGATATTCCAGTCACCCAGAAAACAATAATAACAACAAAAAAGAAAGAAACAACACACCTGAAGATATAGATGAAGTCCAGATTATTTACAGACGTTTCCCCAGACCTAATCTAATTGTGCAGTTTCTTTCTTCTGTCTTTGACTTCCAGGTACATTTGGACATCTAGGGAAACTTCTAGGCTGTTCTCAGGATTGAAGGATTCTGCTGTAACTTTTTACATCATTTATGACTGGATGCTTTCTGAGCTGGTCCAATTCTCCTTCAAGAACCTGGTAATCACAGCATGCGTTACCTGAAGGACAGCAGGGCTAAGTTACATGGCTTTAAGTTTCACAGGCTGATACAAGCTATCATCTCAAAGCATGAGGACTTTGAGACCATCAAATTTGACTTTAGGTGGATGGCTACAGTTGTGTGGCAAGGGTTACTTTGATTTTCAAAATGAAGTAGCTGTTGAGATTTAGTATTTCATTTAAGAGAACAAAATCTGTTAGTGTATCTAATGCTTTTCTCCTCCTTCCTGTATGCTTTCCAAGATGGATAGATCCTTCCCTGACTAAAAACTTAATCTTCAACTCAATCTAAACTTTCTAGTGGTAGTAAACCACTTCCACATTTTAATTAAGTTATCCCAATATGCTTTTCCAACTAGTTCATTAGAAACCTTAATCCTGTACTTGTCTTCAAAATGCTGCAATGCACATTTCTCTCCTGACTGCAGGTCTTTGATGCAGATTTTTTAGCTATCTGCTAAACAGTTTGAAGAATGGGAATGTCCAGGAAGCTGTAGCACAGAAGGGACTCTTGTAAATGCATTCCACATTCCCAAACATCTGTGCTTAAATTCAGATAATGGCCAAAGCAAGCCTTTCAAGACACCACTTGCACCAGTGCTGCTGGAGCAGTGCTGTCGATTGCTTGCCCCCAAGCCCGACAGGTCCCACAGTATCTAGCCGTGCTCTGCTCTGCCTTGTGGATTCTCATTACCTGCTGCAGCTGATCATGAGATGGCTTAAAAGAAAATCTTCCACTGGAGTATGTGGTGGGGGTTACTATTTAAGATCCATTCTTGAAGTTAAATTTGGTTGTCTTGAAATAACATTCGTTTACCATCTGGATAATGCAGTTGTTACCTCTGTTTAAAGCTGTCATGCCAGTGTGTTTGCTGTAGGTCCTCTGTTTCATGGCTGGGGTCTAGAGGTCTGCTAAAATCTCTTCTTTTATGACCTATGAATCCCTTGTTCTTTGCAAATCGGGGTAGAGTCAGGAAAAATAAGGCATAAAATGTGTATGTTGAAACTAACTATGGTTGCACTTCAGTTTTACTAATATAGAAACTATGAAATAAAATACAATTCCTTCTAATCTGTGAAAGGTGACAATAAACCTATTGGGCTTTCAGCTAAGAAGAAGAAAATTAGAAGGAATAACCGTCTTATCTCTGTTTTCCATGGAGGCAAAGGCTGTATTTACTGTTCAAAGTAAAGTTCAGGGAAAGAGTAATTGTTAGTCAAGGATGGAAGGGAGAGAAAACAATACTTTTATTTCCTTCCCATAAAATGCAGTTTTGTCTGATCATACAACATTATTATATGTATTGTTCTTGCAAACTATGCGAGGAATTTCTGCAGAGAAAAAGCTGCTGTAAAATTATGTACTTTGGTTCTCTTGCAATATTTTGACTTCGCTTGATTTTAATTGCATTTAACAATAATCTCTGCCTAATCTCATGACAGCAGCTTATATCACTGTTGTGCCTGTGAGTTATCTGTAAATGTCTGAAGCAGAGATGTTTCTTTTGTATTTTGATAATAAGCTCACTTGATTGATTATTGTTGTTCTGCCTTTTCTCCCCCCTTCTCTCCAGTGTTAATTATGTCACGCATTTATTTCAGATGATGAATCGCTTAAAGTACAAGCATGAGGATACAAGCGGCAGCAATTTTCATCTTTAGAAAACTGATACCTGGTTTGTGATCCGAATGGCTGTTGATGCCAGTCATTCTAGTCTCTCCATTACAGATCAGTATTCCTTCGCTAAGCTTGGCTGACATACTGTGGTTTCACACATTACCCTCATCCTGAGTGGTAACTCCATCATGGAATTACTCAACGAGTGAATTCTTTCACTCATTGCCCAAATATGCTTTGGAGATGATGGATAACTTTCTGTCCAGAGGGTATTTGTTCATGCATCTGGTCCAGTGCTGTGCATGAATATGATGAATACAGGAATTTTTGCATGGTATTTCTTCAGAAAAAAATAGACATTATAGGAACACTGTACCAAACTAGTGGTCCATCTACCTCTAGTGCCTGTTTTCTGACTGTGGACATTACTAGAAGCTCACAGGGAAAAAAAATGGGAAAGAGGCCAGTACAGGGTTAGTTTTCCTCACCATAAGCTCTGAAAATGTGCCAGTCAGTGATTTAGAGACTATGGACCTGGAGGCTTTATCTGGAGCACTGTGTTTCAGATTCTCCATGGGCCTGTCCTCTGTGGAGCTGCTTAATTCATTTTTTTAGACCCGTTTTGTCCCCTGACTTTGACATCTCATCACAATGAGTTCTATGATTTGATGGCGCACAGTCTGAGAAAGTCTTTCCCTTTGCTTGAAAACTGATAATTTAATTGTGATAAGAAGTAGAATGTAATTTTTCTGGTTCACTATACCAGACTCTTCAGCATCTTTACATGTACTCCTTTTCCAGGCTGGACAGTCCTTTTTCTGTTGTATATCTCCTCATGCAAAAGCCATTCAGTATATCTGATGAGCCTTATTACATTTCTCTGTACCTCTTCTAACTCGATTAGATCCTTTGAAAATTGTACAGAAGAAGGGGAAATCTCAGAATAACATGCAGTACTCCAGATGCAGGGGCACGCTGGGATTTTATTGAGTCTGTTATTGCTTGTTGTTTCTGTTCTGTTTCTTTATAAATGTGCTGGATCCTTATGCTATTCACAAGCTGCATTTTCAGTGCTGATTTATGCCACCACCTTTTTTGTATTATTATTTATTCTTTTGTTCTGACTGCAAGCATTGCAGTCTGTGTAGATAAATGAGATGTACAGTAAAAACCTGAATGGAAAATGTGAGTATCTTTTATTAGCGTGTTTTGAATTCTGTGGCTGAAAAGCATCCTGCTGATCGCCCAGCCTGTTACCCATTAGAGGGAAAAGGGTGGAGCAAGGCGCTGAACTCAGCTGAGATGTGCCTGGCTGATTTCAGGGCCAGAGGGAACACCACCCAACTCTGTAGCTGCAGCATCTGGGCCTCAGTTACATCGGTATGAGTTTAAGATGCTTCCTCCCTTTCTTAACTGCTACTTGGGAGTAAGTAATAACTCAAAGTAACCTGGCTTGGGTAAAGCTCATGGGCTTCCACAGACACAGACTCATGAGACTGTTTCTCACTGCTTTTTCTCAACATCAGCAGTTTTCTCTTCTCCTCTGCAATGTAGTTGTAGTGCAAAGGGGCCACAGCCGGTATGTCAGCTGCCAAGGACCCCCAGCATGCGTGTCCCCTCCATTCTCGGTGTGTCTGTGCTCCCTCAGCTAGGGAGCAGTGGCACCTCCAAAAACCCAAGGGCAGCAGTTCCCAGTATTTGCTCAAATTCATGAAGAAAATCTGACATAAAGCAGAGGCTGAATCCAGGATTGCCTAAGCCTCAAGCAAATCCACCTCAGCAAGCCTTCTTACTTTGCCAGTAAACTGACAATTTCTCTCTTGATTTCTTGAAAAGATAAAGCCAGAGTCCACTGCATCTCCCTCTCCTCTTTCCAGCAAGCTGAAAGCTTCAGCATTTGCTGTCCTCAAGTAAGAAGATCTAGACAGCCCAGGCCATGATAGCTGCTGTCCTAGGGCTTGCATGTCACAATTTGTTGTGGTATTTACTTTGATCTGATTTGGCCTCTGGACTCCACCAAAAGCACCTTTCAGTGTGAATTAATTAAGAGAATTGTGTTTTTGTCTTTCAATTGCTTTTAAAAGAGACACATTCTCAGATGGCGGTAGAAGAGGAGGGAGATGTTTTTCCTCTGTGCAAAAGCCATGCTTTGGTTGTAGACCAAAGGCTTTCTCTGTTCTCCATCGTGCTCTGTGAGTCTGCTGTGCTGACACATTTAAGGTGCAGTTTCCTGGGTGCCTGCAAATGCCAGCACCAAGTGAGAACCCTCAGAGGTATCCCAGGCCAAATGAGCAGCTTTCTAATAACGATGATGACTTTAATATTGCAGCATCCTGTCTCCACAGAGCAGTGAGTTAATTATGAGGTGTGAATAAGGAATATGTTTCACAGTGCCTTGGCAATTTTCTGAGTTCACTGATCCATAAACAAGATTATTCCCTAATAGTCCTTCATCTCTGCCATTATTACACAAGGATGTTCAACTTTAAATTAAATTAAAAATGATCATCTTTAAAGTTTGTTGAGCCACGGCTAATCTTTTGAGAGTGTTTCCAGGATTAACTATTTTTAAATTGCGTAGTTATCTGGGGAGAAATATTTTGCCATTCCTGCTGTGCCATTTGTATTAAGACCATACAGTAGCAACTCCCCACCAAGAAATGAGAATTAGACTTTTTTTCTTTTGTCCTTCTTTTCAAAGTCCTTGACACTGTGAGACAGCTGATGTTTTGGGGGGAAGCTGCCTCATTGAGGTTCATGAGGGTTTTTACAGTTCTTTCAGCTGCTGCCAGCCCAAGGGAGAGAGAATAAATTCAGTTCCGAAATGCCAGCAGTCCAGCACGGCTCCGCCAATGGCCCTCAGACAGTTTGGAGGGGATTAGAGTGACACTGGCTATTGGCATGAGAGCGTCACGCAGTTCGCAGTCTCTTGGGGTTGTGCAGAGCTACAACTCCTTGAAGACATTTTTACTGTTGCTGGAAGTGTCACTGTCGGTCTTTGAAGTCAGGAGGGACCCATTTGTGATCATCTAATCTGAGTTGGAGCATGATGCAGGAGACAGAGCCTCATCTAGGAATTACTGTGTCAAGCCTGAATTTCTCCTGGAGCTGTGTTGCACGTCAGTGTTAAAGACTTGATGTGATGGAGTATTTGAGGTGTCCTTAGGTGGATGGTTGCAGTGGTATGTTCTTCTCGCTGTTAAAAATGTGCTCCTATTTCTAGTCTGATTTATCTAATTTCAGCTTCCAAGCACTGCATCTCATTATATCTTTTCACACAAGATTAAATAGGGCTCTCCTAGCTGAAAGTTTTGCAGTCTGTGATAGCTACTTTATTGTTCTTCAAGGTGGACTGAAAGGCTGGGCTTGCTAAGGATATGCATACCCAGCAGCCGCTGTTTTGGTACAGCTTATGTGCTCAGATACAAGTAAGTCTCAGGTTAAATAGCTTGGGTTCTGCTGGTAATGTGTCTGCAATGGCATGGAGATCAGAGTAGGTAAAGCAAGCTTTTTAATCATATGTTTTTGTTTTTTGTTTCTTAATCATGTGATAGTCATGATAAACTGTTTCAAAACAGTAAAATAGAGTTAATTTTTGCAGCGCAAAATTTACATATTTCAAAAGGAAGTACTTTGCTGAGGAAAAACAAGTAGATTAGAGAAAAATCAGTGTATCTTTGATGAATCCCTATGGGGTAAGAATGAAATCTTCCCATGTGTTTGTTGTGTTTCCAGCACAACAGTATTTCAATCTTAATTGGAAAATTAGTCATATGAGGAGGTGCACTTGATACTGCATCTGCACACACAGATGACATTTGGATGGTGCACTGCTCTTGATCTTGTGAGCATTGCCATGGAATCCTTAACGAATGCAAGTGTTCAGAGTCTAGATTTGACATTTTGTCTGGAAGGACTGTGAGTGAAAATGCTATCTTTGAAATACTGTCTTGAACCCTTGTTCCCATTAGTAAAGTTGGAGAAAAGGGGTTGGAGAAAATTTAGATAGATCACCCTTTTTAAAAAAACATTGTCCCTCACGATGTATTTTCTGGTGGGTTTTTATTCAGTGTAGTTTTAGAAGCAAGAAAAGATGTAGATTGATATCTTTATTTCACACTCAGTATGTTTTATACTCAGGAAGTATAATTTCAGAGGGGGAAGAATGTCTTCTGCTGAACTGCTGGCAGCCTAACCTAGAGCGCACAGGAGGCTCTCAGGAAAGTGGGGACATCAGGTGTTGACCTATGTTGATGATGCTTCATTTGTAAGATTTAGTCAGATTAAAGCACAGAGTAATATGATGAATTTGGCTGCAGGCTCAGTGTTTAAGAATACACAAGGCAGAACATCAGCATACTTCCTTTATACCAGCTGAGACTGTGGCCCAGCTGGCAGACTACTCTGTGGGTGCCATTATCTTTTCCATAACAAGTTTCATACTCTCACATTTCATTTATTTAAGCATCTGTCATTACCTCTTCAGAAATCCCTTACAAATTAGAGGTGCAGCTTGCATAACTGAAGAGCAATTATTGTTCCATTACCAAGTAATGAAGTGCACACTTGTCTAGAAAGAATGATGTCTCCAAATATGATAAAGTTCAGCAAGAATCCCAAGATAATTTATAAAAGTATTTTTTGCCTGTAGTCTGTAAATTTATATTTTAATAGGTGGTAGATCTTATATGTTATTTAAAAAAAAAAAAAGGAAATAAAACACCTGCGAGATTGAGTTTGAAAAATTTCCCTATCAAAGTCAGGGAAGATGTTTTACATCATCGTGAAAGATGCCTCTACCATGGGCCCGAGTTTGAGGTTGGCGTTGATTTGGTGTGGTGTTTTAGAGCACGCTGTGGTGTGGTGTTGGTCCCCTGGTAATTCTGCCAGGACACGGAGGAGGCTTCTGGAGGGGCAGGAGCCCTGGGACTACAGTACAGTGTGGTCGTCGCCCAAGTTGCATTTGAAGAAGACTTCAGTTTTCATCTGGTTAAAGTTGCAGGGCTCTTGAGTGAGTCCAGATGGTGCTCCTGGGGCCTGCTTTTGAGATGTTTCATTCCTGGCACAATCACTTGAAGCGGTAGTGCTCTCCGCCAATTAGGCCTTGACTTTTCTCCGGCTCCCAAACACTGAGGTACTTCAGCAGGAAATTGTTCTGAATGTTTAGTCCTTGTGTTTAATGCTTTGTTGAGTAGAGCTTAGTGTGGTGATCACGGCCAGCTAATCCCTCTAGCAGAGTCCCCTTGTAACTGGGACACGTAATCATGAAGATTACTGGGTCATTGCAGCTGAACAGCTGGTGTTGATTGCTGTAGCTCTGTTTGTATTTGGTACAGCTGAGATTTCCACATCTCTGGGATCTCTGTGACAAGAGTCAGGCCACTACAAATCTAGTGAATGGGCTGGCTGGCTGTACAGCTCTGAATGGCTCCATCGACCTGCCTGTGGTCAAGCAATATATACAAGCTGATGTCTGTGGGATGCTTCTTTCCTCCTTAAATAAGAAGCCTTGGAGTATGTCTGGCCATTTAATGTTGAAAGTCTTTTCCAATCTGTTACTGCTTATTTCCTTCAGTAACTTGTCTAATGGGAGTTGCTGTGCCTTTAGCGAGAAGAGATGTATGCTTCCTCTGCCTTAGTAAAAGAGAAGAAAAAAACTAAACAAACCAACACAACGCAGAAGATGGTCTGCAGATGGTATCTTCATAAAGTAGAGTCCTTCCTTCTGTCAAAGGCACCTCAGATGGTGAGGGACTGCTTGGCTCATTAGATGTAGTCCTCTGTTAGCACGTGCAGACAGCGATCTAATCCCTTTCATGAACTGGCTCAGCGCTGCCTCTTGTCGTCCGGTTGGACCATCTCCATGGCTCCCCGTGGAAGGCTGTTCCACAGTCTGACAAGTTTGCCTGGAAGGCTTCCTTTTCCCAGCCTAAATGCTTCGATGGCCGATTTATGCCAACTTACCCTTATGTCGGTGTTATCTTTTAACATATGCACATCTCCTTTTGTCTTTTCTTTTTCCCTTTGTGTGCCTGTACGTTCTAATATATGTGAACACCAACACAAAACAAAGGAGACTGTCGAGCAAGGTATGAAACTGGTGTTGAAGTGCGCGAATCTAGGGGCAACTCTTTTATGTCCTAAGTGTTCCTGGGGAGGGGGGGAGCAGTGGATTGCCATGGGCTGTTACCAAATAATTAAATTATTAATTATAAATTAAAATCCTCTTTAATGGCGTTGTCTAGGCAAGCTTTGCATAGCGACAACGGCTGAGACTCTCCAGAGAAGCTGCCTTCACTTTTGCCAGTGAGAAGGGTATATTTGGAGTGCTTGTTTTTATTTTTATTTATTTCTTTTGGTCACGTGCCGTGAGAATCTCAGCAACTTATGCTTTTCATTCTGACTCACAGTCATTTTGAAAAAGCACAGGACAAAAACTATCAGCAACTGAAAATGCATGGGATAAAAAACATACCACCAGTATCCCCATCAAATTTAAGTTCCCTTCATGGGAGAGTGAAGCAGTAGAGAATGTCCTGTGTTATCTTGGCAACTGGAGAACAAGGAAAATGAAGTGTAATTATTTTGGGTAGGGGCTCCTGCTTATGCCTGGTTGGACACTAGTGCAACAGTGCAGCTGGTGTTGGACATGAGTGAGGTGAGGGCTGAAAATCACACTGGACTTAAAACTTAATTATCAACACTTTCCTTTCATGTCAGTCATGAAACTTGCAGTTTCTTCTGGTCTTCTGGACTCTTAGAAGCATTAGTTGCCATTTTATCAGGCCCTTTGGAGACTTTTGCTTCCTTTGTCATGCTTATGGGGTACATCTTGCCCATTGTGTGAAAGTCTGAATGACTGTGTGAAAACGATACAGCTGGTGAGCAAAGATATTTTTTTTTCTCGTATTCCATGTTATTTCATGTGAGTTTAAGAAAATGATGAGCATGTTTCCTTTCCTGGCAGTGTACTTGCTGGAGGGAGTTCTGCTCCCTTTGCCGTGGATTTCCATCCATGAAGTTCCACAGAAAGAGTGTCTTTACTGAGGAGGAGTGACTTGCTCCTTTTTAGCTAGACAGTTTTAAAAGGCTGCTGGGGTCTCTAGGGGAAGTGCAGACACTTCTATAACCTCTGTTTCCCTTGGAAGGTGAGCAGGCATCTCCACACCTGGCACAGCCCCAGGGCTGACTGACCTTTCTTCAGCTGCTAGGTGAAGTTGTGGGTTTTTCTTGGCTACAGCTATCCTCTGTGGACACGTGAGACAATATTGTAGCTGCTGGACAGTGGGTTATCGTTTAGGTCACTGCCAGGTGAAGGAAGTCCTCTATGGGCTGGGTTGTTCTGCCTGTCAGCCATGGAGCGATGACTTTGGAGTGGCTGCAGAGCACGGCTCTCCAGCTCTGCACCCGTCACTCAGTAATAGTACCAACTCCTGGCTAGCTAAAGGGGAAAAAAAAAAAAAAAAAGCTAAAGAGGAAATAACTTGGGGCTACAGAAATTAATGGTCTGAAGTGTTTCTGGTTCAGAGGAGACAGAATAAACTTTCTGCATAAGCTTGGATGTGCAGTGCTATGCTCCCTCACCATCCTCTGGCAGCCGTGTGAGGTAAAGGCATCTGACACCTTTCAATATTGGCATCAAGAAGAAGCTGAGGCTTCTTAACACCTCCCTGTACTCGGGTAACTTTAATTTCCTGAAAGCAGAGGAAGAGATGTTGAATTTCCCCCCTCCCCTCTCCCTGGCAGACTCTGGGAGGTGAATTCCTTTGTTTGGGAAGCAAATTTGATTTTAAAGATGTTTATTTCTGTGACAAAAATACACTGTGGAGTACAGCCTCTAGACCTGATGTGAAGGTTGAATATTTTTGTGGTGAGGAGCTGCCCTTGGCATCAGGCATGGATGCCACTGAATTCTGCTCTGAGAAGCAGCCATGGTATCAACTCTGTACTGGGGTCCAAAGACCTGAAAACGTATGTTGAGGGGGTTCAGATTTCCTTTTTAGCTTTTTGTTTGCCTGGTTCAGTAAAATATTTTTTTATGGAGCCGTTTGTGTTAAGAAGTAGAGCCTAAATGGCTAGGAAGCTGGGTAGCTTAGCTCCTCCATTTCCTCAGCTTTCCACCTCCCTCCTTTCCCCATGCTGTTGTAGCTCCAGGTTGTTCAAACCAAAAGGATCTCTGCTCTGAACGTATGCTGGCCTTTCAGATTAAACCCTCGTGCATTGTGTGGTGAATTGTGACATCCCATCAAGGGCATCCTGCGCCCTGACCTACTGCCTTCTTGAAATTGTTGTCATTTTGCTGCTGAACTTGCAGCTTTTCAGGTTGTTCTTTCTGTCTGCACTTGCGGAGATGCTGGTTTCAGTTGTTGTTACTTTTAAGGGAAATAACCGTTCCAAAACCAGCAAATAATGTCTGATGTGAATTCTGGTCCCCTTTATTATTTTTCAAGCCCTGCCATGCTGATAGGTTATATTAATGGCTTTGCTAACCTTACTTCATTTTGATGGAATGGTGCTTGTATATTATAAAGTAATAAATATGTGCTGTTCTGTAAAAATTATATTGTCAGTTCAGTTCTACTATTATATTGTTAATAAATTTATTAAACAAATGGATATATATTTGTGGATTAGGTACCCAGTGTAAGAATATATTCCTGGAAGATTGTAAGAAATTAATACATATAGACCATGTTGCAAATTGCTTTTAAATAGCTATTGCCTTCATTTTCCCCACACTTGAGTGGGAAATCATGCTGCAGAGAGAAATAATGGCTCTGTGATAAATCTTCAGAGAAGTACAGATGAGGCATCCTTATAACAAGATAGGATAATTATCAACTGCTTTGTTTCCTGTGGCACGGATGGTGTATTTTGATGCAGCACTTGTGTAGGTGTGGTGAGAAAGCAGGGGAGGGCCAGAATGAAGAGAACTGGCTCTTAAATCTCAGTTTTCAATCTCAGCCAACCTAGTATTGCATAGTAGAAGCACAGCCAAGTAAAAGCACAAGAGATAAAATAGTGGGCTTTACTCTTCCTTGCCCACCTCTCTGCCCTCCCAGTTGGTTTTCTTTGTGGTTGGTGTGTTGTAAAATCTTTTTGTACCTTTTTTTTCTGTTTTCCTTGCTGAGAAACAAAAGATCCGTCCTTATTCCTGTCATCTTGCTGTGTGAGTTTTAATTAATGTTGCAAAGTATGTTAAGATCCTTGGCTAGCAGTATAATTTTGGCAGTAGTTCAGTCTCCTGGAGAAAACCGTATGCCTTAGAGTCTAGAAACAAACAAAAAAAATCTTAACAGGTTTTTAGGGTTAAAAATAGACAGTGAAGTGTTTAAAAAAAATAAAAAAAATAGTGGTGGTGAAAAAAATTGCTGTTCTTCAAGTCCTATAATCTGAAGTTCTTGTCTCATTATAGCTTTTTATCAAGTGAGGTGTCTTTCCTCCTGGAGTTGGGAGTCATCCCTCTTGAAGTCTTTGGAAGAACGTTCATTTTGCGTTGTCTCTGAAGCAGTATTTCCATATGCAGCCTGATCCTTTCCTCCTCTGTTCTCAGGATAGAAACGAAAGGGAAACTTTGAAATTTTTCAGCTGTCCTCTTAAAAAAGAGGGAGCACATCCTTTTTAAACCAGTCAAAGGAACGGAAACCAGAAAACCTCTGGATTGCTGTCAGTCTGCAGAGGGGTAAAGATGCAGGAGGTGTCCTGCATCCTCTCTGCCAGGGCTGTCTGTCGGTACCGGCCCTTTCTCAATCACCGATATTAATGCTTTGAAGCAGGTCTCCGTTTCAGACTGTACTGCAGCACCGAGTCGTAAAATCAGCACTGGGACAAAATGGATGCAATAACCACCCATTCCTCAGTGTTGAACTGAAATGTTGGAAAAGGAGCTTGCAGTGCGTTGCCAGGGGGCCCTTGCAGCATCCCAGAGCTTCAGAGGGGCTGGGATCCTGCCTTGCCCCAGCAGCACGGAGCTGCTGTGGGGGCAGGTGCATGCAGATATTGCAGAGCTGTGAGTCAGTCTTGCAAATTCTGCGTAACAGCTTGTATATAGAAGTCCTGAAGAAACAGCTGTTGGGCAGGGGATATTTTTAAAGCTAATATTGTCATTAGGATGGTTTTGTTGTTTTCTTTTTTTCTCCATAATTGACTTGAATGAAGTGACTGCTTACAAAATGCGCGCAGGGAAGCCCATGTTTTGTTTTTGTAGTCACATCTGCAGGTCCTCTAAAAAAATACAGTTAGCCTCATTTTGGGTACAGTTCTTAATTTTTCACATGCTTGCTCCAAAACCTGGCTGTGAAGCAGCTTGGGGACATCTGGAAGGTTAAATAACTGGTACTTCTGAAAAAAGCAGGGAAGTCAGGGAAGTCATTTGGGGTGGAAAGCTGCATGCTACAGCTTGCCAAAATGTTTACTTGCTAGCAAAGATGCATTGCACCAAGTAAAACCACTCCTTTTTTGAGGGCATGAAGAAATTTGCATCCTATGTTCTCCCATTTCATTTCTAGTGGCAGTGATGTTCTAAATTCCTCCATGCTGGGTGTTAACAATGAATTGTTTGGTCTAATTCACTCTGTGGAGGTGAAATCCTTGAAACTTCTGATGCAAAGTGTAGCTATGGACTACTTGTTTCAGGAGAGCCAACAGACAGTGCCGCAGTAGATTGTGGACTGGACAGCTTGCTTACATACAGAGAGACACAGATAATGGCTCTTTGCATCTCTGGGTGCTGATGCTCAGTTCAGCAGTGATCAATCATCTCGAGATGGATTTTCTGGTGGAGACCCACAGCTGTGGGGCAGCCGGGTGCTCCCTCTTGTAACCGACGTGCAGCCCCAAAGAGCCTGTCTGACCTCAGCATCTCAGGAGCTGTTTGGTTTCGGGGTTTCGGCTAAAGCAGATGACTGAGGTATGGTTGCCCTAACACAGACAATCTGCAAGTAGTAAAGCAGCTATCCCCACCTTGTTTTTCCAGAGTTGCCTCTGCCAAAGTAGTCTAAGACTGGCTGGCACTTGGGGCTCTGGATAAGCTCTTCTCTGGCCTTCTTGTTACTGATTTTAAACATGTGTTACCATATCAACATTTTTCGTAGTCTTCTTTTATTTTTTTCCTGTCAAGAGGCAGTCTGTCTGTGTGCTGCTATTGCGAAATGACAGAAGCTTTTCCATTTGTGAATCCGGCTCTTTGACTCACCTGCGGAGCAGCAAATGGAAAGCTAGCCCCACGCCTTTTGAGGCTCTGCAACCTATTTTTCCATCAAAGCTGGTGTCAGTTTGGAGCTTTTAAAGGCAGGGCTGCCAAGAGGGTGAAGGCATCCCGCACTCTTTTGTACGATAAATACCAGACCCAAAAGGTGTTTTTTCTCCATCAGTAACTCTAATTATTTTTGTTAGGGCCTTGCATTAGAGCCTGCTCTGTATCTGGACAGTGTGGGCTTAGAGGGAGCTGTGTCCAAGGGAGGTTAGCTCTATCTGTAGCCCATGAAGAGAGAGAGGTTCCCAAGAGGATGACTCAGAGGGAAGGGTCCTTCTGCATCTCCCTTTCCCTTTCATCCCTGACCAGACAGGGTGGCTGGGGAAGCTCATTTCCCTTGGCAAAAGCTAGCCTCCCTGACTCCCTAAATATCCCCACTGCTGTTACTTTTCTTGCAGAGGCTTCCAGCTGCTTTCACCAGGATTTTGGCACGTGGCTTGGCGCGCGTTGTTGCAGGAGAGCAGATTGATCCCTCGGCCCCATGGTGCACGTGGTAGTTGCAGGGGAAGAGCAGAGGGCAGGGGAGGGAGGGAAGGCGGTGCTATGCTTGCACAGGCGTTGTAAATCCTGTGCGGTGGGTCGGTTAGCGCCAGGAATGCTGGCAGGACACGGATGAACAGCACCCGGTGGGATTATCTCATTCTCCACCAAGTGCTGGCCCTGTACCAGAAGTTGTTTTAAAAAATAATAATAAAGAAGTGGAAAGAATCGTGATTCCTGCTGTGAAATCAGCAAGAGGTGGCCGTTGACAGAAATGAAAGTGGGATGGAGTCCGCAGGGTTTCAGCTTCCCTTTCTGTAGCCTTGGTGGATGCTGATATTATTTATGTCAGATGTGGCCTTGCAGAGCCAGTAAGAGAGGTCAGCAAGAGAGAAGAAGAAATTGCAACAAATGAGGTATCTGGCACGTTTGAGTTTTTAAGTTAGCTTGTGTGCAGTTGAGGGGTGGGTGGATGGGTTGGGATCCTGTCTAATAAAGCCTTTATTCTGGAGATGTTACCGCAGAGACAACCACAGGATCCTGGGTACACATCTGAAATACTTCCACAAACACCTGTATCTTGCAACTGGTCAAAGGCACGGAGTTGCAGAAGGGCCTTGCCCTGTGCCCAGGCAGTGAGCAATGGGCAGGGAGAGCCTCGATGCAGCCAGCGGTGCCACTGCAGGTGCTGGATACGGCCGCTGCTGCCAGCCTGCTCGCTCCTTCCCAAGGAGACAAGCAGGCAGCGGGGCAGCCCTGGGTTTGCAGCGCTCCTGCCAGCACAGGAGCTGCCAACGTCAGCGTGCAGCCTGTGCCAGAAAGGAACCAAAGCAGGGTGCAGCCTGCTGACCTTGCAGGAAGGCGGGGCCAGGCAGGAGCCCCTGCTAATTTCCAGCAGGGTGAAGATTAAATGATTAGATTTTGTCCTAATGGAAAAAAAAAAAAAGGCATCCTGAAAAGCTTAGTTTAACCCAAACTGTTTTTTCGTTAATCCTAACCATCTGCAAAAACAAAACACAAAACAAAAGAAAGAAAAAGCATTTCTCAGTGAACAGTATGCTTTGTTTCTATTTCAGACATTTTCTAAATAAGAAATGTCGAAGAAGAGTTAGATTCAGCAACAGCCACACTTTTCCCAGGGGTGGGAGAGAAAGAGGAGGCTATTAAGATGCTGCTCCTTATCCCCGCTGGCCCGGATTGCTGAAGGCTGCCCATTGCAACTCCACTTCTTTTTCTTGTGGAGCTCTCAGACGTGTAGCGCGGGGCCAGCAGAGTTATTTGCGAATCTGGAGTGAAATAGCCAAGACATTTTAGCTGAAACAAACACTCCTTTTTTCTCCAAGCATTTAGAAATTTTATTGCTTCCTTGAGAAACTATCAGTATAGCACACATAATAGCAAAGCCTGTGCAATAAAAAGAGAAAACCAAACGAATTGGATCCTGTTCCCTTTGAGAAGAGGTATTTCACCCAACAGTAAAAGCCTCTTCTGAGCCATGGCAGAGGAGGTTCTGAAGGTATCTGAATTCCCCTCTCACCTGAGCACCTGTCTGCCGCGGTCAGAGGAGCTGCGAGGAAGTGGTGTTGCTCTCCGGTTCCTCTCTAGACATTGCTCATTTGTGTAAAATATTGCAGGAGACGGTCTGCTTCCTTAATCTGTATTTACATATGGATGCGATAACCTCCGTTTCCCCTCTCTATGCCTCCTTCCTCCTCTAGCCCCTGTCTTTTAATTAAATGCTTGAGAATAAATTGGGAAGTTTGCTTCATGCGATACCGTTAGCACTCATGGCTGACCTTCAGGAGGCTTTTTTTCTTCAGTGAATGCATAAGGAAACTAAATCATTTAAACCAGCTGGAAGATCCCCTAAATGCTACAGTTCTATAATCATTTCCCTCCCAGCTTATAAAACTGGCTTTTTCCAGTTTACTGCCAGGCCCTTTCATTGCAGATTGAAAAAATAAAGGTCTCCAAGGACTTGGGCTTCTCAACTCTCCTAGAGATCGATTGGATCAATTTTCCTTCTGTGCGTTTCGACGTCTCTGTCCTAATTCTGGGGACAGTCGCTGTGGCACGCTGTCAGGTGGCTCTTTGCAAAGGGACAGATTCCTGGATCTGATCAAGGCATTAAAACAAGCTCATCGGAGGTTAAAAGCGACAAAAAATAATGGAGCAGTGGGTAATTGCTCTGTAATGGGTACCAGTGAATCTGTCAGAATTTTTCTTTTTACCTGAGGCAAGCAACCTGTGGAGTAATGCAGCATGTATTGTTTGGTCATGACTTTAAACTCATGCAGATGATTTGTAGCGATTTCATAACACGAGTTTTATTAGGTTGCCTGAAGCACACTATGTTCATCAACACTTCGCCTTGGTTCACTCCATCCATCTTGTAAAATTCTTTCCTTTCTGGCCCTTGTGAAAAGTGCGCTTTCTTCTCTTCTGCCTCCTAGCCCTGAGCTATCAGTTCAAGGAAACAAAACTGAAGCACACAAAATAGCTTTGCTCAAGTGCTCGCACTTGGATGAGTTTGTGCTCTTCTGAGGAGGCTTTTGACAGGCAGCAGCCATGTAAGTGAACTCCACTCTGCTGCCTCTCTGCTCCTCAGAAAATCCTGCTGCAAAACCCCCCCGCCCTGAGATTACTGGCTAAGAGACTCACCGCCAAACGGGAGATGCCCTGAAGCACGGCCAGTGCTTGTAGTGTTTGCCTTGTACGCCAGCCACTGCAGGAGGAAACCGCTGTTTTGAGAATTGTTTCTTTTTTAACAAGGTGGGATCGGCAAGTTAAGTTTGAGGTGAAAGCTTATGCTCTCAGTGAAGATGCTCGGCCTCTTTCCTCTGTGGGAGGTGGCAGTGCGCTGGACTCGTCGTTTGCGTCTCGCAGGAGCAGTGGGGATGGGTGTCCCCGCTGGCCTGGCTTTACCTCTGCCTGTTCCCTCTCTGAGAGCCCAGTGGCCTTCAGTGAGGATGTTGCTCTCTGGATGTGTTTCTGGTGATCGAGCTGAGTCTGCTAAATAACTAGGTTTGTTTGTATTATTCTTACTCTTATTTTTCTCAGAATAGCCTTCTTTATTCAGGGTCTGAGGGCAAGAGTTATGCGTAGTTAATTCAAGAATGTTTTTCTTCCCATACATTTTATCAGTTACAAAACCTTCAAAAGTAAACCAGAAAGCATAAAAAAATGTGGGGGAAAGACAATATTCTGGAATAAGTAAAAGAATTACTGCTTCACAAGATTTTTCCTACTGATGCATATTTTGGAAAAAGAACCTTTTTCCTCTGTATTAATAATACAAGTAATTTGAAAGTTTTTACAGTGGCTTATAAACAACAGTCTGTATTGATACTTTTCATTCTCGAATTAGGTTTTAAAATATTGCCTTTGTTTTTGCTCTACAGTTCAGGTTTCTGTGCTGTGTTTTTGTTTGGCTTGTGGGTATATCGGATGCTTTACTTGTTTAATTGCATTTTAACCACGAGAGTATATGTGATTGGCATTTGGAGCAAGTCTTTGTTTCTCTGGAAATGGTCGTGGAATAGCAATTCTGATTGCTGCTTATGGATGTTACATTTAATCAATAACTCAAATACAGAAATAATGGCAGTGCTCTGTCTTCAGTCTTGGCTGGCAATATTACCCACGCTGGCTGATACTTCTTTCTTAATTATTCAGCAAGGGCCTATTTATTGTGTTTAATAATAGGATCAAACATATGCAGTGCAAATATTAAAGGGGAACAAGAAGAGAAAAAGAGTTGGTTAATTTAATGAAAATACCTGTTTCCTGCAAGCAAATCTATGCAAGAGTCTTGGTATCAGCTTAGTTACGGCATTGCTTGTCCCAGGGGTTCTTTAAAAGTGAAATTTGGGAGAACCAGCTCTCCTGTCTTAGTTGGAGTGGGGCTGCCTCCAAGCTGAGGATCAGAGGCCATGGCTTTGCTTTTCTGTGGCAACTCTTCTCAGCCTTTGAGGACGAGCTCTTGGCTGTATCTGTGTGTGTGAGGAGCAGCAGGCCAAGAGCCACCGTGGGCTGTGAGGTGCGGCCCCACCGCTGCTGCCTCAGCACCCCATGGCCTTCCCGCTGGCCTCTTGTTCAAAACCTCCATCCCCGTCCCTGTGGAGGACACATGGCTGGCTGGGTAGCAATCCAACGTGAATACAGCACCCACACCATGGCTTGCCCCTTGGCTTTTCCTGACAGTGCGTTCTCCTCGGCAGAGCCACATGACTGGTGTCCTTGTCCAAACTCAGGACAGCGCTGCCCCACCACAGCACACTCTGTTACCTGCTGTTACATGTGCCTACTGTATGGTGTCTGCTCCCTTAACATGAGAAGATGTGTTTGTGGTACATCACATAGCACTTCTCTCCTTTCACCTCCTCCATCACCTGTGTCATCTTGCCTGGACACCTGCACCATTTTTGACCAGATCCCATCACTGTCTAGAGACTGGCTGAGCAAGCACAAAGCCCCAGGAGTATCCTCTGAGTGAGGGAGCTAAAAATTCTCCTACGACGTGTGGCTCCTTCTTGCCTGTGCCAGCCTGCTTTCTCCTATGAGAGGCCTGTCTGCCCACTCCCTCTCCACACCAGCAGGCACAGCTCAGTCCCCTCTGCCTGGCTGAGGTGCTCCCTGGCCAGGTCCTGGCTCTTGAGAAGGTCGCTAACCTCAGGGCTCATAAAGGCCAGCATCGCTGTCTCCTTTTGTCTGGCTTTTGGGTTGGGTGTGTTGCTGGAAGATGCCCCACATAGCAGCCAAAGCAGGCAGTCCTTGTGTAAGGGACATGAAGTGATCTCGGCTGTGGCCTACTGGAGTGACCCAGACCACTGGTGACTTTGGAGGGTGAGGAAGCTTTGAGCAAACTTCACAATGCATTTTCATCTGCTTGCCTTGAGCTGAAAGGGTGACACGCCTTTTGGTGTTGGGTTTCAGGGAGGAGAAGCTGTCAATTACGTGGGGATATTTGGTCGCCTGTATAAACACACATCTGAGCTGAGCATTACTGAGTGTCAGCTCTGGTCCCATCCCCTCAAAGTTTGATGTGGCTGGGGGATGCGTTACAGGCTGTTGCAAACTCCCCAAGGCAGAAGTTGCTCATATTTCTGGCTAAGTGGGCGCAACATCCCGTAAACTTTCTTGTGAGCAAGCTATGCAGGATCTCTCATGTTTGCCAAGTTTTTAAATATCCGTATTTAAACCCACTTCTGTGGCGGTAGAAGACTACAAAATGATGTCGTTTTCTTGCTGTTACTTACTTTTTGGAAATTGCCAATGCAGTTCAAAGAGAATATTTTAGGGACTTAAAGAAGGCTGGGTTATTTGTGGTCTTATTTTTCTGGCAATACATGAGACTGAATTGTGGTCAAAATAGGATAAAATATAATTATTTTTTCTAATTCTGCCAAGTTTCAGAATTATTCTTTTATTGATGTGCTTTTGGCTTTTACCATTTATTATCTGTTTAGATCAGATAGAAATAATAGCTTTGCAAAGGAAATCCATTTAAAGCAAGCCACTAATCTTTACAGCCTATTGCAGATTTTAATTTTTATTTTTTACAAATGAACCCTAGCATGACAGAGCCCTGAGTGTCTGTGATGAAAGAGCTGGTCCATTTTTAATTTGAAGAACGTACAGATTTTTGTGTAGATGATTGAGTGGAAAAGTGACAGAGATGAAAGTTGTTGGAAGTATATTGTTTGGTATTTCATGCCAACAGTAATAGCACAGGCGCAATTTACTTACAGAGCTTCTGACAAAAGCAGTCATTTGCTGCCAATTTTTGAATTGTTTTCTTTCGGATTCTTTCTGTGTTGCTGTATAACTTTGGCATTGAGTTGCATTTGATTGCAAACATCAAAAAGTTTCACTGAAAGGATACCATCTCTGAAGAATGTTATTTTTCTTCTCCGCTCTATTGCTAACAGACTTGTGTCATTCATATTTAAAAAGAACAAGCTATTTTTGAGGCTGTTAAAAATAACAGACGGTTTCCTAACAAGAGAAGAGTGAGGAAGGACTTTTTTTGCCATTTATTTTGTATTTAGAGATTGCTATGACATATTTACAGATTGCGTTATTTAATCTGACAGAGGCAAAGGGACATGCTAGATCAAAATGTAAGATTAGGAGTTTTCCGGAAAGGAAATACCTTCTTCCTGAAGTATGCAGCACTGACATCCAGTGAACTGTTTTTTAAGTAGCTGGTACATGGGTTTCATTTGGAAGGAAAAGTTTGTGGAAAGTGGTCCAAGCTTCAGTTTGCATACAATGCAGCTGAATTTTGTGCCTCTGCTGCTGGTGGCTTTTGACAGAAGGTCTGGGTCCAGCAAGGACCATCCCTTTCCTTTCCATAAGGGGATCTGGAAAAAATTCTCAATGTAAACCATTAGGTTATAACCGCTATTAATTGGCAGAGGATCTTCAGGGGAATCCAGGGAGCTTTGTGACCTTCATCTAATACCTTGTATAAGCAAACTCGTGCTGCTGCAGTGATGCCTCGTGCACTAGCTCTTGTGTACCCCTTGCTCTCTGTCTCCCCCGAGAGCTTGCTGCCCGACGGCAAAATCAGAAAGGGGAGGAAGAGGAGGGAAGGCTGGCAACCATATGACTGCCCCCCCTGTTTTTTTGCCCATCATTTTTTTTCAATTATTCTCCCACTGTCACTTGCTGTTTGTTTCTAAATTTTCATTAATTAGTTTTTGGACATTAAGGCTGACAAACTCCCCCCAAAACCTTTCTGTTTTACTGTCCTGAAGATGCGCAGTCCCTGTACACCACCACAGCGTGTGATAACAGCTCTTCTTTCCGTCTTCTTATCTCTGTGCTAAGGACTCAAGCTGTAGACATGTGTGTTTTTCCCCCTTCTCTAATTAAATGAAAAATGAGCATTTAAATTGAATTTGACAAGTAGTTTTGGATTACAAGTAAATTATGGAAGTATTAAAGAAATCTCAAAACAAATTGATTCTGTAATAAAACAATACTTTTCAGGCTAAATTTACAGGGAGGTTCAGGTTATTTTCTCCCTTTATTTCCTCGCAAATTGGGCCTAAATCTCGTTCCAGAACAAGAGCTTTCACTTACCAGACTTGCTTGATTTGCCAGAAATGCTCACAACAACATTATTTGTCTCTCAAAGCATCACAAAACACTTTTTTTGTGTTGACTCCAAGTGATGGTTTTAAAAATATAATTCAGAAAACATTTAATAAAAATAAAGTGTTCACCCTGATTGAGAGAAGGCTCAGCCGTAAAAGTTTGTTTTCTTTCCCTCCTTCCTCAAACGAAACTCTTCAGCTGTACCACCAAGTTATTTAAGTTCCTTAAAGAGCTGTTTCAGGACTTCTGAGGCTTGGGACCAGCTGAACCTCGCCTACCGCTGCGCTTATTATCAGTGCCTGTCCCTTTGTTTAGGGCTGCTTTTCCTGAGGAGGAGCTATGTATTTGCTCAGGGGGAGCTTTTGCAGCTCCAGCTGAATGCATCCATCCCTGCCATGGGCTGGGTGCATGCCTTCGCGGGGCAGGCTTACAGCTGCAGTATGTTCCTGCTCACTGAGCCCTCACCATGTGTTTTGGGGCTGCTTGCTTGTGTGGTGCCATGTGTCTGTCCAAGGGGAGTAAGTAGTCTGTGTAAATGTGTTGGCTTCTTTCTTATCCTGTTCTATTTTCTTTTCTTCTCTTTTTTTCCTTCCTCACTTGATCTTGTCTGGCACTTTATTTGAAGCCACGATGGTTTGCTGTAGTTAGCAGTGGTATATACAATTTCCTGCTCTGAGGTGTGCATCTTTCCTTTCCGGTGCTGAGTCCAGAGGCTCACCAGGAATAGACTGACAGTCTCGTAGACATTGATTTCTGTGCCCTTTCTCTGCTGTATTTTACTGATAGAAGGGATTTATTCCTCCTCTTCTGTCCTACTGAAGTCTTTTGCTCCCTCTAATTTTTATTTTTTATTTTTTTTTTCAGTTTGCTTACTGGGTTTCCAGGCAAACACAGCAGCAAGAAGCTAGAGCCTTAGTTCCCTAACTGCACAAACATAATCTTAAGCCACCATGGTTCCTTCTGTAACTCAGCACCACACTTCGACCAAAGTTTGTGTTTACTGACATGAAATGTTTTATGGAGACCATCAAAGCAATGCAGCAGGCCTCCTCATCTTTTACGGTTTGTTTGTAAATGTTTACTAAGACACTTGCTTCCCAGGGACACCTCAATAATTTCCACTCGCAGTAATGGAGACTCATGCATGACTGGAAGATAACCACCTCCCTTTTCTCATTAGTTTTTTTTTTTTTTGTGACTAGGGAGCCTGTCTTACATACCTCACAGCCCTTACACTCCTGTCAACATGCAGTGGGTCTGCAAGCAGCCCCTTTACCAAGCCCGGCTCTGTTGGAGTGAGCTGGGCCCTTGGGTGCTGTGCTGCATTTTGGGGGAGCCTGTATTCAAGAGCTGCCAGCTCTTTTCTGTGCAGAGACACAGAGGCAGTAATCAGTCTGTAGGAGTCCTGGCTATCCTCTGTGTTTTCAGGTCCATCTGCTCATGCTGGAGTGGTTAGTTGAAAGCACAGCTGCTTTCTGAAGCAGCCTCCTGTGCCACAGCTCAGCTCCTAAGTGCTTGCTGGGGATGTGACAAAGCGAGCTCCAGTGGCAGCAGGTTTCTTGGATACTGCTGCTGGATCTTTGGTAGCAGCAGAGGTCTGAGTGTCCTACTCTATCTCTGTCCTTTTCTTCTTTTTCTCTCCAGTCCTGTCTCCTCCTTCCTCCTGTACCATTCCTCCTCATGCCTACCTTCCCTTCTTTCTCTTTTATCCTCTCTCTTCCTTGTAATACTCAGGTAGCCTCTTAGCCACAAACTTCAGTCCTCTGCTGTCCAAGCAGATGGTCTCTTCTAGGCTGGGTACAAGCACTGCTGGAGAGAGGCTCGTATCTCAATTGCTTTGCAGGAGCAATTGAAAGGAGAGTCTGATGCTGCTCCTGCTAGATGGTGTTAGGTAGGGCTAGAGACCCTGGGGAATTGTTACAACTCTCAAGTCAGGAGTGCAGATAGAGATTTTTTTCCCCCCAGTGGCTTGTCATGTGCCCAGAAGTGGAGTGAGTTCTTGGTGGAAGCAACAGCAGGCACATCTCTGCAGTTCCTCTGCTAAATTTCAAGTCCTTGCTCCAAAGTATGCAACCATGGAAGCTTTTTAAACAAAATGGTTGCATGACTCACTGATAGGGACAAAGCAATGATTTTCTCTCTGATCACTTTTTCAGAAATGGTCTAACTGTTTTACCTGAGACCTTCAAGGAAGAAAATAAATTGAGCTTGACACAAACTCCTGGAATGGAAAACTTTCAGCCTGAATGAATAAAGCTTATCAAAAGAACAAGCAACAGAAAATAGGGTGTTGTAGCTGAATGCTTGGAGCAGCTGAAGCCTAGACACTGCTATCAGTGTCCCTTGTCATGCGGTTACATGAAATACACTATACCGGTCCTTAGCAGACCTGGGATGGGAAATAATGAGCCTAATGGTGGATTTCAAGGCCTCAGGTGTGTGTGATGCAGAGGAAATAAAATGGCTGAAATCAATGAGAGTTTTCAAATTGCAGGCACGGTGCTTTGGTTTCCTGAGATGTGGTGGAAGGTGGCTGTGCTTTGATGAGGTTTTATTTTTCCTGTTAGCCCCGCTCCACCTTGTCTCCTCGTCGCGTCGGTGGAATGTCTGGTATGAAGGGAAGCTCTCTTTCATCTTCTTGGTCACATCTTCGATCAGTTAAGGGTGTTTTGCTATTTTCTTTCTTTCCTTTTTTTTTTTTCCTGTACCCTTCCTGTGCCTTTCTCTCTTCCTCCCAGTTTTCTCCCTCTACTTTTACCCAATGCAGAACAAGGTACATGATGCCTAACAGCGTAGAGGAAGGCCACAAGTTGGGTCATCCTGGCAATATATGCCAACACAGTTACACCCTGCTCTGTTTTGCCTGGAAATCCAGTAAAGTGCAAGAACGCTAAATTTGTAGTCATGACTGAAAAAGCACATGAAGTGTGTGTGCCAGTATCAGTGCAAATGAGTTAAAACGCTTGTGACTTTCATAAAATCTCTCCATGGCTTTTAAAGAGTCAGTAAAACTGCTTCTGTTTGTGTGTGTTTATGCATCTGGGTCTGCGTGGGTAGCGGTGGCTGGGGTTTAAGGCTCTCCAGGGAGAGAAGCAGCAAGGATACTGCATGTATGCTGCAGGGGTTGTCAAGACTACTCGTAAATTGGGAAGCAGGAGGACTTTTCTTTCTTCTCACTTGAAAAAGTTGTAGCTATGACTGATACTTTATTTCCCTGTGTTGACAGGTATTTTAAGTAATTGAAAAATACAGACGTTTAGAATATATATATATATATATATATATATTCTTTTTCATTTGTATTTTTAATTCCACAACAGATTTTCACTCCTGTTTTCTCCCTGGGCTATCACATACCCTTTATGGTCCTCCTTAAGGAGGAATATAGGCCAAATTAAGCTGAGAAGTTCCTTTTCCAATTTAAGATGTAGTTGGCTAGACAGATTGTAAGGAAGTCATCTGTATGTAGAAAATGTAAGGACGGTCTCTATAGATAAAATGTGGCTCCTGTAAAAATTCTGCCTTCTCAGAAGGGAAGTCTGACTGACTAATTAGATGTCCATCTACCAATGATCTAAAACTGACCTTAACTTAAAATAGCCCCCTTCTAAGTTAAAAAATGCCTTGATTAGAGGTCTTTTGTAAGGAATTAAGAATAGGTAAACAAGGTATAAAACCTTGCTTTTATACTCCTCCTCTAATGTCTTCCCTAATATTAGGGGTTTCCAAAGGGTTAGTTCAAAACACTGGTGGTTGCTGGGAGTGGGATCTGCCTCCCGAGAAGAATATAAATGGGAGTGACGATCCTCTCACAGCAGAGGGACCTGGCCAAAACAAGATCTCAAAATGCCAAAGCTTGTTCAGCCATGTGTAGATTGGTCTTTTAGATGTCCTCGATGGGTAGCATCCACCATACATCTTAATCTCGCTTGTTTCTCTCCCTTGAGAAAGCTTTCAAAGGGAACACACGAGTGAGTTCACATTTTACACCGAAACTGAGTCAGCTCCAGCGTGGGATAAATGTGTTGCTGATAGCGGTTTGTGATAGCTCACAGTGTCACGGCAATTAACTGCAGCTGAGAAGCTGTCCCACTCTTGTCTGTAAACTCTAGGTGCCTTCAACAGCGAAGACAAATTAAAAAGCTGTCTGCTTCTTCGCAAAGTTTGTTTTGATTAACACGAAGTCCATCTGGTACCAGCAAAGTTTACACTGCTGTAAACTGCGCGGTATTGAGTTTTACTAGGCCACCTACCCTGCTGCCTTCAATTATGAAATCCGCGAGCGCCCTGATGATGTAATTGATTTCAGGATGAGCCGTGCTTTTCAGGAAGCCGGAGCTGCCAAAGATCTGTCTTGGCCTGCGTTCGAACTGTGTGAGAGAGGTCCCCGCTTTATTAAGCGTTCCCTGGATTTATTGTTTGTTGTGATTCTGGTTGCTTCAGGGAGTATTCCTGAAAGGCTTTTAAAAGATAGCAAGTAGCCAATTACATGCTGGTTTGCTTTGTGGGGAAGCTGGCGCGAAGCAGAGGTGGAACCTCTGTCCAAACGTGCGCTTTTCACACCCAGTCAGCGAACCTGGTGATCTGGATTTCTTGCCCTAACTTGAATTTTTCATCATGAAAATCTGCGAGACCCACATCTTGAAATGTTCACCTTGTTTTATGCTCTGGAGGTAGTGTTTTGCTGCATGGAGCTACCGTCAGTGCAGTTTTCCTCCATACGTCCCCTGCCCTCTCTCACATGGGAATACATGTGTGTGTGTTTTGGCACCGTGAGCCACATTACAATGGTTGGGGTGGAGCAGGTGATAGGGAGCGGTTCCCATTAGCAGTGGGGTATTTGGCAGCCTTGGGTGGTGTGCAAATGCACAGAAATCTGACCTGTAAATGGCTTTATGCAATGCAGCTGTTTTAAACAGGTATGAAACAGTTGACCTTTTGTAACAGCAATTTCTTTGATTGTCCCAGTGAAAGGCAAAATCAAGAGCTTGAGCTGATCCTAAGGCTGTCTGGGGGAAGTTCTGCATAATTTGCAGCTTGCAATGCATCTAAATGTACCATGTGTATGTTGCGCGTGCTCTGTCTCACTGACATTTAGCAAATGTCCACATCCAGGTGCCATTTGCAGTTCATTTGACTTTAATACACAAACTGAGTATTGTTCTTTGCCCACACCAGACTTCAGATGTTTTCCTACTTACCTTTCCTGAACCAAGTAGTAGGCTCCGGAAGGTGCTCTGAAAACCACACGGTTCTTGTACAGCTTGGATGCATTGAGGGAACCTGTACGTTTGTGCCACTCATGCAGGTTGAGTTAATGGGCAGACGGCTCGGACATTGAGCACTGAGCAATGCCACCTTTCATGGCTTCCAGGTAGACCTCAGGATAGCAGCTTTCTGAAAATGGAATAATCGGCTTCTCAGTTAACTACCATGGAAAGAAACATTTCTTAACCAAAGCTGCAAAGTAGCAAAAGCATTTGGAGAGTGGATCAGAAAGTTCAGGGCTCTCTGAACTCTCCTTCACCTGTTCCCTCCTACCCTTTGTTTTCATTCTGGTGCCTGCTTGCTTGCAGCTCATCTGCTCTTCAGCACAGAGCGGTGATTTGCAGTCAGTGTCTACCTAAAGGTTTTTTCTTTTTTTTTCCTCCTGAAGATGTTACTGCTCCGCAAACACAAACTGTGAGAGGCCAGTGAGGATTCTCTGAAATGCTTTCAAAAGTCCTGCTCTGCAGTAGCCTGAGCTACCCAAGGATCTACCTATAATTCTGCAGAGCACTTCAGATTAACTTTGACTTGTGGGTAAACTCATGCCTTGAAACTGTGTTTGGTAGCTTCTGTGTAGTGTTATGCTTGCTGCAAGGAAGGTGCGAGATAGAGGCAGACAAAAAAAATCAAAACCAAGATGTCAGGAGTGAGCATTCCTGCACTGTGCTGCCAAGGATAAAACAGCCAACTGGGAATGATCTCTTAGGTGTGAGATCCTCGCCCAGCATGTGCAAAGTCTGCATGCCCCCACCTCCCCATGGGTGCTTCCCCTGGGCCTGTGGCACTCCTGGATGTGGGTGCCTGGTCTGGAGGTGGTGAACACGTGGCCCGGAGCTGGTGGCAGCCTCACCAGTTTCAGGTCACTGGTGCGAGGTGATATGGTTTCTTGGGGACAAAGTTGGCAAACTTCTTAACGCCTCTGTCTCTAATTGAAGTCTTGGAGGGGGAGCTGAACTGTTCTGGCTGCTCTTTTTTTTTTTTTTTTCCAGAATAATTCCACCTAAACAAAATATTTGTAATGGAAAATTTCTGCCCAAAGTGCTACAGCTAGTTAAAACTTCAAGCAAGTGAAAACAGGTTCTTTGTAATGAAAAGAGTCAGGCAGTGTGATTAATAGAGGGCTCTCCTCCCTCCACCCAACAAAAATATAAACAAAATGCAACCTAACACTTCTGTTCTTGCCGGAAATCATAAGGGAATTGATTTTCATAAAGGGTTCCAATGGGAACAGAAGACCAGGGTTTGATCCAAAGGCTATTAAAGTCACCGAGAGCCTTTCCCTTTGGATGCGGTGGGTTTTGGAGCAGGGCCACAGTGAACACTTGAAGGCCAACCTGACCTTTCATGGAGAGGGAAAGCTGAAGACTTAGTTTCATCTCACTTGTACTTGCTTCAGCCTGACTGAAGTCAGTGGGAGCTCAAAAAACTTTGCACTTTGCAGAGTTCAGCCCTTGAAGACTCATCTGACATTTAAGTCAGAGTCTGCGCTTAAATGTCAACATTTGGAAATAAGTAGACCCGAAGAGGCAAAGTCATTTGGCTTTGCTTACGATGTATGGTCTGGTTACTGAGCGTTATGCATGATGTGGAAAGTTTTCTGAAGAAGGGCTGTTTTGTAGAGGGCACCCAAATGTCCTGCTTTCTTGATGTTAAATGCTCACTCTGTTCCTTGCTGGCTTTGCCCCTGTTGCCTTTGTTTGCAGTGCAGTTTTTTATCCATCTTTCCATGGTGACCAGGACTGCAAACTTCCTAGTATAGAAAATTTGAACAAAAAGCCAGATATTAAATACCCTGGGCGGCATTAGGAAGCGTTACAGTCTTGTTTTTTCTGAGACTTGAAGGGTGGAAGCAATCAGATGATAAACTGTGCTGAGGAATTTGGGAAGGAAATATATTTATACGCTAGATGTTCATGGGAGAAATGTATGATGCTGTCATACTTGGAAAACTAACGTGTGTGCAGGTGTTGTGATTCATTCTACATTTTTTTGTAAATCATTTAAATAGAGTATCCCGGTACTGAGTATTTGTTACACAGAAGACCCTGCAAATGTTTGGGCTCTGAATTTATTTTGTTTACTTCTTATTTGTAACTTCTTAAAATTATCTGTCAAGTTTCCAATGGTTTTCTAGTTCCTCTCTGCTTAAAATATTCTTATCATCTCTTCTGTATTTCTTTTTGTTTCTCAGCACTTTATTACAGTGACAAAAACTCTATCAAGTCCCATAGAAATGGAATAAACATTGAATTAATGTCATAGGGATGCCACCATTTGTTATATTAAGAACGCTCCTTGGAATTGGGCAAGTGCTTCGACCCTGTGTTAAAATAAATGTGTAGCTTTGGCTCCAGGTACAGTTTAATTTTATTCGTTGAGAAGAAGGAAGGTTTTCATGAGCACTCCCATAACAATAAGCCACCTGTGTGTTTGTCTCTGTGCAGTTAATTATTATAACACCTTGTCAGTAGACCTGTAATGGAACAAGTGTGCAGAATACACTTTTTAAAAAAATACTTAAAGTAAGTTCAGTTGTACTAGACAGTTCTTCCCATCTCTAGGGACTGAGTAGTGAGCTGGGAACAAGGCATTTTTGCATTTTAATCATGGACTGAAATTGAATGTGTTTGGTTGACCTTTTGAAAATGTGCCTCAGTGTATTCTTCTGGGAGACTGAGCACAGCAAGCTTAGTGAGACAAATGGGTTTTCCTGAGGATTAAGGAGTTAACTGATAATTAAAAAATAAAAAAATAAAAATTAGGTTTTGTGGGGGAAACTGCAATGTCTTATTATTATTATGTCAAGTGATCTCTATTTTACAGGTGAAATTTTCACCTGGAAAAGGCTTTGAAGTGTAGAAGGGGTGTGATTATTATAGCAAGGTAGTTGAGGGTGGTTAAACTATTGCCCAGCTTTTTTCTAGTTTGAAAAATGAGCTATCGTTTGAAAATATTTCAAAACCGCATTTCCTTATGTTTCAGCTACCTGACTGCAAATAACAACCAGAATTTCTTGTATACTGCAAGGCCGTTTTTGAAGAGAGCTGCCCTGGTAATAAGCTATGTAAGTATGAATGGGCTTGGCTATGTATTTCTGTGTGTATAACGAGAATGAGCGTTACGAGGTAGGACCCCAAAAGAGTTGGAAAGCTGAGATGATGGATGTTAATGCAAAGTTAGTCTTGGAAAATAGTCTAGAAAATTTCAGCTGGGCAGAAACAAGGCTGTATGGTTTTGGGTCAAACTTTCTTTTAATTTGTAGTGGTTGCCATTACAACGGTGTAATCATCTGCAGGCATTTCCTGCCCTAAATACAGGGGGAACCTATGGCACTGGCCTGACTGGCAAATCCTGACTTCTCTATGGCATGCTGTTAGTTTCACAGTAGGGCTTGTGCAGAGTCGCAAGAACAGCTCTGCCTGCAAATTCCTGGTGCTTGGTGTGCAAGCAGCACTTGACATGTTGTTGGGGAGAAAACCACCACCACAACGCTGGGTCTGCTGGGTGTGCAACTCCCCATCCCCGTGCTCCTCAAGGTAACAAATCCCCTTGCTTATCCTGCAGTGACAAGTGGTTCCCAGAAAGGTGGTGAGCTGCCAGCCCACAGAAGTCCTTCCAGATATTAGGATTACACAGCATGAGAAACATCGATGGAGCTTGTCCTTAGACCTGTGCCAGCATGAGTGAATAATAATAGCTTTTAAGACGTGAGCCCTGTATTTCCCTCTGTATTTAGTTAGAGGTCAGTGGCTAAACTCCACAGTCTGAGCCACAACAGGGTGATGGATTTGTCCTTCGAAATCCTGCTTTCCTTGTGGGCAGCTGCGCTGAGCAGGTTCCTCTGAGTAATGCTACATGCGAAGCAGGGAGGACAACACAGCGTGCTGTCTGTGCTGAGAGCTGACACATTTGTCACACTTGTATATTCATAGTCCTCTAGCTGATGTCCGGAAGATTAGTGCTCTTGCCTTACTAGGCAAGTTCTTGTTCCCCAGGGCTCTGCACCACAGCAAACCTGTGGTGTGCATGGAGGTGGTGGCTGGTGGGATGGAAATGGGGGCAGTGGGGCTAGGGATTGCTTGGGCCTGGGAAGCCAGGGTAGGCTTGTCTGCCCTGAGCAGAGAAGACTTGCACCCTGCCTGTGTAAGCCCTTGAAATGGACTCTTCCCCTACCTATGGGCTTCAGATGCTTGGAAAGGTAAACACAAAGGCCTCGGAGTTGAATTTTGCCACCTGCATGTGCTGTCAAAATTGATTTTTGCCTGAACAGCTGAGCTGACCCTCTTCTGAGCACAGCACAGAGCCAAGAGAGCTATCAAAAAAATACTTGGCAGAGGCTTTAGTTCCTCTTAGCAGCACATTACTAACCTGGATGTTCTTCTTTGAAGGTGATTCTCGTTTTGTATTTCCGCCTCTGGATAATGGGAGGATCCATGCCAATGTTTTCAGAACAGGACAATCCAGCTTCATTCTCACCCTATCTGCTGACAAGGTACAACACCACTAATCAAACTAAAGTTTTCAAAACTGTTGTCATGGCATTATTTTTTCCTTGCACTAAAATGTTTTACAGATGGTAAATGAGAAGGCTTGTTTTGTTGTCTCAACTTAATTACTTCTCCTTATTGCTCTGTTTAGAATAGAAAACAATCAGTGTTATTTGAACCCCAAAGCGTGCTCCAGTTCCTGTAGAGTTATGTTACATCCTTTCTTACTGAAAATTCTGGATTTATTTTTATGCAAAGCCCCAAGCGTATAGTTTAGTTGACTGAGCATGGGACTGGAAAGCCCAGTGATTGAGGCCTAAATGTTAAAACTGTCTGCTCCTGAGGTATGGGATGCAAGCATTTAGAGTTTTAGTTTCAGCTGCAGTTTGTGTAAAAGGGGATGACTGTGTGTGTTGGTGAAATACGGGTGACTGATCAGGACTGTGGAGGTGGAAGGCGGGATCCTGGTGGCGTATGGTACTGCCCTACTGGTACACAGTCGTGGCTGAGCATAGGATGGGCTGCCATGTGTAATAAAAACAATGAACTTGAAATTTGTGTTAACAGGTTTGTATTCTGTTATCACCACTTTTTTTTTTTTTTCTAAATATACATAAGTACCTAAACTTGACACAAAATGATTTTTTTTTCCTTGCCAGGGACCTGCTGTGTGGTTAGGTGGGCTGATGCCACATCCCTCTGTCTCTGCTGGGCCCGACCTGCAGGGCGGTAGCTGCTGCTATTTAGCTCTTCCCCCAGACCTAGCCAGACCAGTGATCCAAGAAAGTGTTGGGAAGTTGGCTTCCTCTTAAGACAGAGCCACGTGCATAACTGATTGTAGTGGTTTGCTACTAAACTGGGGAAAGACTCTTTGGAGGCTTCTGGAGAAAATTCCTGATGTCTTAAATGAAACAGGAATGGTCCTTTTCTGTCATTTTCTGGCTTCATTGGCTCCTAATTCCAGCAGCAGAATTGCAGCTGAGACACAGGTTAAGATCAAGAAATTCTTATTCAACATCTGCTGCAGAGTCAGGCTGGATCTCATTTGGGAGACCTTTATGATAATGTGACAACAGCTCCTATTACCATCAAGGCTAAAAGTGCTTCCAGGAAGCAAGTTGTCTGATTTGGAAAGCTCTGATCTGTTCACAGCATTTCTGGCAGAGTCATTAATACCAGACTCTGTGCTGCACAGTGTGAAGGTTTTGCTGCTGTCCCTTTTTGATATGTTTATGCTAAGATGGGGGTCATCAAGTCCGAAGTGATCCTGGGATGATTCCAATTACTTATTTTGTGCTGCAAATGTCTTTCGTGTGTTTGTCTCTGTATATCATACAATGGGGAAGGTTTTTAAACCCCAAAGCTAAGCTTCTTGGGGTATGAAACAGCGACTGTTTTTATTAACAGCCTTGTGCAGGACAAGTGAGAGTGCTGCTGGCTGACCTCTGCACTGGCCCCAGCAGCAGCCCTGGCCTCACCTGCAGTCCAGCAACCTGTCTGCTCCAAACATTATGAAAAGTCACTACAGAAACCCTTCCAAGTGAAAACTATTATTGTTTCTCTGGAGGGATTCTAAAGCCCTGCAGTTAGCCTGGCTCTTCCATGTCTGCTGAGCTTGATCCTAACCCTCACTTTAGCCAACTTACTTAGGAACCTGTATCTTCCATCCAGAAAACCCATCCCTGGCATTCAGCTTAGGTGCAGGAAAGAAGGAAGCTGAAGAGAAAAGATTGCCTTTAATGCCTCATATTTCAACAGGGTAGAAATAAGAGGTGTTGTTAGAACAGTAAAATGCTTGAGGGTGGATTTGGAGGTGATAAAACTTGGCCCTGGTGTTAGGGGTGACGTTAGCTTAGGGTCTAGGGCATCAATGCTTGAGGATATTCCAGATAGGTGTTGGTATGCGTGGTCACTTGCCTGGCTGGTGGGTGTCCTGTCACATAAGAGAGTTTTTTTTGTTATGGTCCAGCCTTGCAGAAGCTGCTGAGCAGTGCATGATCCTCAGTTGTGGACACCAGCAGCAACAGGATATGGGAAACTGGTTTGAGAAGTTTTAGTGAGGCTTTGAAGGCAGCAATTAGCTCATAGCACTGAACGTAAAGCCAGGATGTTATTTGCAGTTTGGGGTGAGTTGCAGGGGGAGGGGAGTTAGGTTTGATATCGAGATTTGCAGCAGCTCTGAGGCTGGATGGAGTGTGGTAATTGAGGTATATAGTATGAGGCCAAGTGGCTTCAAGTCCACCTGTGACTGGAGACCTAGAATGTTACTTGATAAAAAAGACAAAGCCCATGAAGCCAAAAGCAAGGCCAGCGTTGAGGTGGCTGCTAATGCCTGAAGTACAGCTGAAATAAGAGTTAGTGGCTCAGGCAGCAGAGGAGTTGTAACTCTGACAGTCAGACAGCACAAATGGGGGTTTCTGCTTGCAAGCACAAGTCTTCATTTGCACTGAGCTGGAAATGTGGTTACTGTGCATGCCTTGCCAGGGTAAATGTTATGGTTTTCAGCAGGACTGAAAGTTATGTTAAGACTTTGCCAAGTCTCTAGGGCTAGGAAGAAGGCTGATGACAACAAATGGAATAAAAAACCACAATAGTTTGGAAATGTGTGGCAGTTGTTGTGAAATATATGAGGTTAGATCTGGAGTTGGGGTCTTGCCTGGCATAGGATGAACCCCAATGAGTGTTATTAACTCTTGCAAGGTTTCTGCATTACTGTTGGGCTGTAAGGGTATGGTTTGTCCCAAAGCTGTCAAGGATTATTAGAGAGTGGCAAAGAGTAGGGGTAGATGTGAGTTATGGTTGGGTTTCAAAATGTGTTTGCTAATGAGGTCAGATTTTTTCAGCCCATACAATGCTTGTAATGTAAATTAGATGACCGAGGCTATGAAGGAGGTCTCTATATCTGTGATTGTGTAGAGGAGGGGAGCATACAGAAATTAAAGTATATGAAAAAAATCTTAAGAGGATAACAGGTTCAAAACAAGCCAAGGACGTGGCTTGCAACAGATAACTGATCTGGGGAGCTTGTTCTGTAGAATGTTGTGTGTGTGCTTAAAGTTTATGCAGGATCAAAGAGGGTTTTTTGGTCTTTAAAAAAAAAAAAAAAGCAAAACAAGAAAACAAACAAAAAAGATATCCAGGCTACTAAATATGCAGAAACCACATCTAATCTGTTAGCTAGAAACTGGGAAAAAAAGTACCATCTTATCCTTTTCTTATATGCTTTACTAGGCATTAATTTTTGGACACTGCTGGATAGAGGGTCTTGGTTTGGACACACTGTGTGGAGCAGTTTGGCCCTAGAACATGACCATATGTAGTGTTTAACCTGTATTCAATCTTGGAAGGTGTCGACAGAGACTATACTAATGTAGACAGAGAATTGATCAACTATTTGGAAGAAGAAACATGGTGAAATAGTGACAGTTTTTCAATCTTAAAAAAAACACTGTTTAGTATGTTCACTGAATTACAGTCTTTACAAGTACACATGAATGGGGATTCAAATAAACTCTTTGCAAGTCAGAAAATGAATACTTCCATCCCTGAAAGGTGCTGGATTTTCTAATATTCCCAAATACCGTAAAGCTTCCAGTGAGATAAATGAAAGCCACGTTCACTCCAGTGTGTTGCTTGGCAAGGGTGATATGAGAAGAAATCTGCCCATCGCTCCCTCTCTCAGCTGAGGCAGAAATGAAAGTGTTGGGAATCCCACTGTTCCTAAGCACTGCCATTAAAGCCTGTCCATACAATCTTGTCTGCTACAGAAAATAAGTAGCTTCTCCAGTGACCTGTCCTAGAGAATACAGATTTCCAGTCACTGCGACTTGTGGCATCCCAATATCTGCAATGGGAAAGCTGTTGTGATACAAAAACAAATCCTAAACCTCTGTTACAAAATTCTTGCTTGAATTAGATGCAAGTTGAGGAAGAAAGCAATTAGAAAGGTTTGGAGAGCTACCCAGCTTTGTGCAGTGTGCTGAAGTGCAGCTAGGGTATTAGCAGGGTGTTGACTGGTGAGCTGTCACGCTTCAGACGTTTTGCACAACATTTCTTTATTCCCCCATTCTTGAGGGGAAAGAAGTAGGAGGCCTCCGAATAAACAGATTGTGTTACTAACACCGTGGTAAGACAAGGAAAAAAGCCCATTGTACAGCATGCCTCAAGGTGTGTGAAACATTAAATCCTGCCAGTAATTGCAAACTAAGAAAATGTATTTCTTTCTAACTGCATCTTTGTAAGTCAAGTTATATTAACTTCTTCTGGCATCAGCCTCGTGTTATCCCTTGGCTGATCACTCTGGTCATGAAGCAGTCCGCTTTGTGTTGTTGCATTAAATAGCTAACACATTTCTGCCTTGATGACATTGTCCTCTGGTTGAACTGTTCTCTCTGTAAGCTGACTTTCTGCTTTTCTTTGGTGTTTCAGTCAGGTAAATGAGAATTCAGCCCTGCAGAAAGCTGAAGAAGTGCTTATAAAAATTTTTATCTATAGATTGTAAGAAATGGCACATACGCCTTTTCATATGGATTTGTGACTGTTTTTGGAGCAATGCATTTAATCATCGTGGTTGCAACATCCAAGGGGACGAACTGCAGAGAAGCACGTGGCAGACCTGTGCTGGAGATGTGGGTCTCTGTGCCAGCCACTTCTACCAAGGCAATAAAGTGTAGTGACTCCTCTGGTATGCGATTTGCACTGACCTTAGGCTGGGAGTTGGCATTAAAATGGACCCCTGCAATATATCAGCCTTTAATTAGCCAGGTTTGGATGTGCTTCCTGAGTGGAAAAGGTCTGCCTGTTTAGTCAGGACTTTCTTCTGTGTGCCCGAAGGTGCTTAACTTCTTCAGCCCTATGTACTGTCTCTCTGTGGGGCCCACAGAATTGGGGCCCACATCTGTACTAAAAGGAAAACAGCAATGTCTGTCAGAATTGCCATCAGGTCCACCCAGGGCCAGGCAGTCCATATTGTTAAATGTAAAATGTTGTTATTGTTATTATGCTAGGAGGGTGTGTGGGGGGGAGCCTGTTAGGAAGATGACGCTGTAGAGCAAAGGCCAACCTACAGTACCGTTATGTTCCCAGAGGAACCTGCTTTCCCAGAGTCATGTGAAAGATTTGAGCATCTCCTAGTGAAGTTTTCTTGGTTTAATGAACAAATGCAGGTGTAGGTAGTGCTTTTCTGGAAGTCAGCTGGAGAGGCATTTTTGGTGGGCCATGGTACTTGCTGATGTGCTGGTTCCACCACAAGCCTTCCCTGCTGAAAGCTGGTGTTTGGAGCAGCAGGGTGCAGCTGAAGCAGAGGCCATCAACCCCTGTAGGCAATGCATTTTGTTCTTCAAAACATGCTAACGAATGAAGGCTACACCACAGCCTCTGAGGCAAAGCAGTGTGCTATGGGTGGCCCTTTCACTCCTGCCTGCGTAGGGTAGGGGGAGGTGATGCTCTGCGGTACAACAACCATTTCCAGAAGTGTTATCACAGCGACTTTTATAACCTCTGGGTTTTTAATTTCCTGAGGATCAGCATCTCAGCTGCTGCCCAGGGGACCTTCCATCCCTGCTGCCTCAGTGGGCCTTTTCGGGAGCAGGCCGGGAAGCTCCGGGCGAGGGGTGGCTGGGGTTGAGCTGAGCTGAGCACAGTGTTTGATCACAGGGCATGCTTCTCTCACAGCACACAGGCCTGTGGAGAGGAAGAAAAGTACGAGATCAGTACCAGGTTTTCCAGTATTGCGAGTCTGACAGCAGGCTTGGGTTTCACAGGATATGCACAGGCTCTTTGAAAGTCTTCCCTCTTGAAGAATTTGACATATTTTAAATTCTTAGCCACAGAGCTGAAACAACTGCTAGAGCCATTCACCGGATCAGAGCTCTTCTGGCAGTGCCCCCCTGTGCCCCTGCTGCATGCCAGCCCACCTTCCAGGGAGTTACCTTGCTCTCCATCAGGCTGCAGCAGTCTTTTGGTACTCCTCTGCTCCTGTCCTCTACTACTGGCAGCTCTTTTCCCCTAGATGTGAAAGTTTTGATGAAAGGGTCTGCACAAGCACTTTCCCCATTCTGAGTATTTTCTGCCTAGCTGATGTTTGGATTTGAATGTTAAATTGGAATTAGTCTCTCTCTTGTTTGTGTATTCTCACTCCACTGTCACAGGATGTGCTGGATAGACACAGCATGATATTTTTCTTCTAAGGCTATGAAAAGAAAATGTTTAGGCTGACAACGTACAGATCAGTAAAATAAACTCATGTGGGAAGGTATGATTTAACTGGCAGCTCCCCAGGGAAAGCACAAATACATACAATTTTAAGACAACACCTTTAAATAACACCACCTGGTTATAATTGCAACCACATGTGTCCTGGGAGGACATTGTTGTGAAGTGGCTCATCAAGCACATTTGGCTTTAGGGCTTTGTAGTGGATGAAGAGAGCCTGGAGCTAGAGTCACTTCAGCTGTTAATGCAAGTGAGAAGCTCTTTTCCCTAATAAAGGCATTCTTCTCACCATTACATGAAGTGAAAGCTCCCTGAGTAGCTGGCAACAGGCAGTCTGCCTTCAGAGAAGACCATTAACATCATCAGGGATTTCTGAAAAGACAACAGTCTTCTTCCTGATTCTGGGACCCCCCACCCGTTTACATACAACTCCTTCTTTTCCAAAGTACCAGTTTAGTGCATTTCTGGTACCCATCTTCTAGATAGGTCCATCTTTTTCGCAAGCAGGAGAATATTTTTTGCCCTTGCCTTGATAAAATCCTTAGTGCAGTAAAGCCTTACATTTGTGGGCGTATACCCCACTGGTTTTGTGGGGGAAAGGTGGACCCCTCTTATTTGTTGGGGATGTGATGCGTTGTCCCAGAAGTGGACAGGCTGTGGGTTGCACCACTGTGTGCACCTAGAACAAATAGTTTCACTGGCCCTCACTTTTCCATGCAGCCTTGGTAGGGCACGGTCTGAGTCTTGTGATCACTCAGTTTTGAAAAGAAATCTATAATCATTCCCTGGGAACTGGGGAAAAAATCTTAAAATGCTCCAAAATCAGATAGCAAATGAAACTCCTCATAAATTTCTATAACTATATATATATATATTTTAAGCTAGTTTCACAATCTTCATGTGCTCAGATCGTCTGGGTTTGGCAGAGCTGAGACTAGAGCTTTTCCAAGCTCGTTAGTCTCTATTACAGCAAAGGGTAACAGACAATCCCTGAAGTATTTTTATGTTGTATTGTTTATGGCTTTAAGTAGCACCCTTTATTTTCATTTTTTTGCAGTAGAAGCAATCAGGTGAGATAGTTGTTTTCTGCAATGGGTTCTAGATGTGAGTCATCCTGTATTTGTCTTAAATAAGGCATGCAACGGTACACTTATACTAAAAAATTTAAAACTAAACAAACTGGATTGCCATGACAACACCTGCTACCTACAGAAGTTTTGTTTTTCTGAATGTGCCAGAGATTATGAGAAGGGAAAAGAAACACTTGACACCTGCTGAAACTTGGATTTCCAGGTTCAGTTTGCAAATAAAAAATGACTCTGCTGTAATGCAAATGTTGTTAACCAGCCTGGGGGAAAACTGGTTGCCAATTAAGAGGCAGATTCTTCCAATCACATCACTAGTAATACTCTGCCTTGTCTGAGATCAGCTGATGAGAGGGAGATGTTATAGGCAGGGATTTTTCTCCCCTGGAATTCCAAGAGACATGAACAGCAATATAGAGAAGATCATTAATTTAAAATGTAATTCACTTAGTCAACTAATTAAAAGAAAATACTTTTGTTGCCATTTGCAGGTAGGCCTCTGAAACATAATTAGCTCCTGGAATCGTTCCACGAATCTTCAAGTACTCAGAATTTGCAAATTATCTCCTTGCCATGTCAGCTTTGGAGAGAATGTTCTTCAAACATTTCTCGGGCATCCAGCTTTCTCCTTAGTGTCGTGATACAAGAGCCACACAGATACGGAAAACTACCACGTGCTTTTGAGATCCATAAGTAAAAGCAGCACGGAGTTGTCACTATCTATTATTAGCATCTTGTTATTTTTCTGTTACTAGGACCTAGAATAGCGATAGTTTCTACTGCTTTATTTTGTACAGCCATCAATCTCATTCTAGGACAGTTTGCCAAAGCTGAAAGCATATCCAAACTTTTACTTGGATCAGAGCTCACTTGAGACTTTCTTGCGGCTTAAAAAGTCCTGCTAAAGTCAGGCAGCAGCCTCCTGGGACTTGCTTTCTATGTCTGCTTTTGGCACGTGCAAGTTCAGGGAGAGTTCAGGCTTGACAATGAGAGACCGGGCCAAGGATTCTCTAGTACAACTTCTGGAGATGTGAACCAGTTGACTGTGCAAAGGCAGCAGTGACTGTCACAGGCTTTGAAATAGTTCACTGCTCTTGGCAGAGTGTATTTAGGATGCTAATTATTGCCATAATGGAACAGAGCAGTTGTCCATCTCCTTTGGGAGCTGCCTCTGGCAGTGAGCTGTGCACGTGGCTTTTGAAGAAGGTGAAAACCCTGTAAGCACAGAGAAAAGGAGACTTGTTTATAAACCTCTCCTGGTCAGTGCACGTCTCAGAGTCTGTCCTCTCATCTCCCACAGTAGTGTGACCTAACCTTCCATCAGAAATGCTTTAACATACTCTAATCTGGCTACCCTGAATTCCTTTTAAAATTTGTTAAACTGACTCAATTTGTTACGGCAGCAAAGTGCTTATTTCTTCCGTGCTGCACAACGATTTATCAGTTCATGTCTTACCAGGGAAGATGCAGAAAAGTGTCTAGTCTGTCTTTAGCTGAAATGCTAAAGCTTGCACGGATCCAAAATATCTTGTCTTTTTTTCCTGCCTAGAATCACAGAATGGTTGAGGTTGGAAGAGACCTCAGGGTCCATCTGGTCCAAGCCCCTGCTCCAGCAGGGCCACCCAGAGCAGGTTGCCCAGGACCGCATCCAGGTGGCTTTTGAAGGTCTCCAAGGAGGGAGGCTCCACAGCCTCTCTAGAGAACCTGTGCCAGCTCTCCGCCACCCGCACAGCACAGAAGGGCTGCCTGGTGTTCAGAGGGAGCCTCCTGTGTTCCAGTTTGTGCCCATTGCCTCTTGTCCTGGCACTGGCCACCACTGAAAAGAGCCTGGCTCCATCCTCTTTGCACCTTCTCTTCAGGTATTTGTAGACATTGGTGAGATTGCCCCTGAGCCTGCTCTGCTCCAGGCTGAACAGGCTGAGCATCTCACAGGAGAGGTGCTCCTGTCCCCTGCTCATCTTGGTGGCCCTTCACTGTACTCTTCCTGGTATGTCCATGTCTCTCTTGTACTGGGGGGCCCAGAACTGGACATAGCACCCAAGGTGCAGCTTCACCAATGTTAAGCAGAGAGGAAGGGTCACCTCTCTTGACCTGCTGCCAGTACTTCACCTAATGCAGCCGGGAATATCATTAGCTTTCTGAGCAGCAGCAGCACGTTGCCAGCTCATGTTCAGTTGGTGTCCACCAGGACCCCCAGGCCCTTTTCTGCCAAGCTGCTCTCCAGCTGGGCTGTCCCCAGCACGTCCTGGTGCCCGGGGCTGTTCGTCCCCAGGTGCAGTACTCTGCACTTCTCCTTGTTGGACTTGATGAGATCCTGGCCAGCCCACCTCTCCAGCCTGTCAGGGTCCCTCCGGATGTCCGCACGGCTCTCTGGTGAGTCAGCCAGTCCCCTCAGTTTTGTGTCAGCAGCAAATTTAATGAGGGTCTGCATTGTCCATATCGTTAATGAAGATGTTAAGACTGGAGCCGGTACTGACCCCTGGGGTACTCAGCTCATTACTGGCCTCCAAGTCGACTCCGCACTGCTGCCCGCTACCCTCCGGGTCTGGCTGTTCAGCCAGTTTTCAATCCACCTCACTGTCTAAAAGCCTGGTCTGTGTAAGCAGGAGAAGGTTTGCAGTGTGTTGTGGTTCGTTAAACAACGTCCATGGATGTTTTGGTGCTTATTGAGAATGGTAACATGCAGGGCTTAGAAGGACAGTTATTCCAAAAACTTGGTTGAAGTACAAACCTAACTCAGTGCTTCTGAAAATCCTAAAATACACACTTGTAACAATATTATATGCCGTGACATTATTCAGATTGGTATAAATGGATACGCATTTTAGTTTAAAGCTAGGAATGGATCTCGGTTTGGCTTTTAAGTAGCTGTAAATAGATACTGGCAACCTTTTCCGAGCTGTCGCTGTATTAAGAGCGATGCACAGCTCTGCTGTTTTCCAGCTGAGCAGAGGTGTGGGAGCACCGCGTATAACTTCACTGCGAGCACCCCGGTGTGAGCAAGCTGCACCAGGTTTTGTGTTGCTGGGTTTCTCAGTAATGCAGGCCAGAAGAGATTGGCTTGTTAATTAAAAAAAAAAGACTTTTTTGTTTCTTCAGAAATCGCGAACAATCAAAATTTGAAGAATTTGGATAGAATTATATTGCTTTTTTTGAGGGATGCTTTCTTAAATAGAAACTGGCCTTTTAATCACTGTTGCTGTTAAGTGAGAAAATGCATTTTCTCTCACTTTTTTCCCTGTTTACTACTTCAGGGAGGAAAATGGCGGAAGGGAAGAGAAATGTGCCAAGTGGTTGAAACCCTTAAAGATATGGGGATACATCATTTTCCATCAGAATTGTGAAATGAGAATGATTTGGGGGGAAATGGGAATGTGCCTTTTCCACTGTTTACAATGAAACATTATTCCAACCATTTAACCTTCCCAGCTTTTGAGTTACTGTGCAGCTGGAGATGTTTGGTTTTTTGGATGAGAAGAAAACTGATATCCTAACTGTTTGTGGTTATTTCAAAATGTTTTCACAAAAATGTAGGCCGGTTTCATCCCCAGGTCTTGGCCCAATACCCATCTGGGAAATTCCATCCTGCCCGCCTGAAGTCACATTTAGCCTCAATATCTTACCTCTCCTGCCACAAATATATTATAATGCTGTAACTGTTGTTGTAAAGGCTGCGTTTTGACCCCAAAGGGGCAGGTTTTGAAGTGGCAAGTGAAGCAATTCTCTGGCTCTACATCTCTTGGGGATCCTTTGTTATCATTTTAATAAACTTGCTAAGGTACCATGGCAACTGGGTGTGATAACAACAGCTAAAGCAGGCGGCTCAGATGGAAGAAATCCTATGCAGGATAAAATATTCTATCTTTCTTTTGTTTTTTCTTTTATTTTGTATGTGCCTTTTTTTTGTGTGCTGTGTACAATGTGGACTTTTCCCTTTTCAAACGAAGGAAGGGTTTGTCTATTCAAAGGCTCTTGCAGTTCTGCTTGGTAGACTTCATGATTACTGCAATAATCTCCAGCCTCAAACGTATTTGAACTTCTGTAAATGTGGTTTGAGGGAGAGGCTTTTTTGGGCAAGTAGGTGCCAAAAAGAAAAAGGCTGGGGGGAGAGGGGATGTTTTATTATTTATTTATTTTTCTTTAACCAGGTCGCACCCATGCTGTTCGTGCTCAGACCTCTGAAAGCCCTGCATACTTCCCATAGGGCAGTGTCCCCATTTCCATTCTCCATTATTTTCCTCTCTATAGAGAATACCAATTAATGAAGATTACAACAATTTAAAAGGCTCCCTACTTCTCCCTCACTTTTGTGGTTTTCACCAGTCCTGATAAACTCTAATGGGATGGGGGGATAAACACCCTGTGCCTCCTTTGCTCTCTCTATTCTCTCTGTGCCAGGATGCAAAGAGAGAAGGAGAGGTCTGACTTTAAATGCTCAATATTGTGCACATAGGTGGAATCCTAAATTGGAAGTTACGCCCAGGTAAAAGGATATTTGGAATTGCAGGAGTGATGCAATGTGCTGTGCAACAGATGGATACACCTATGTACCTGCTTAGTTATTATTCCTTTGTCGTTGAAGCTGGTAGCCAGTCAATACAAAGTACAACATTTGAGTGCAGTATGAAGATATGTGAAGTTTTCTGAAGGCTGATGCATGGAAAACACACAAATGTTATTGGTCTTAGGCTATTTCTTTAAACGGACTCTTGAAGTTGTGCCCACCTTCCAGTCCCCCCAGTCCCTCACCACATTAGCATGTCTTTATTGACAGAGAGGTATAATGTTACCTGTGTATGCATAGCTATTTTTTTCCTCCTTCTGTCTAGTAAGTGGTAAATGCCAAAGTCTCAGTCTGTGTGAACTCAGCTCTGTTTTGGTATAAGGAAAATGTTTCATGGTGTTGGCAGCCATGCCCTGTATTACATTACCTGTTTTCTTTTGCAGGTTTCTAACTTACTCCTACCTTCTGGCCTTCAATGCGTGGCTTCTGCTGGCACCGATTACCCTGTGCTATGACTGGCAGGTCGGCAGTATCCCTCTGGTCGAGTCTGTCTGGGATGTGAGGAACTTGGCCACAGTCTTGCTGGTCGTGGTGCTAGTGTTACTCAGCCTACACTGCATTGCTGCATTCAAGGTAACACAGAAATAGATGCAATACAGCATTTTGTTTAAAATCTTTTGTTTCCTAATCTTTAGATGAAGTGGTCACTAAGCACAAAATTTCCTCCCAAATAAATTGGATTGAGATGAGAAAACACACCACTACATAACTAAAGCAGGCAAGTTTAACCCATGAAAATGCCCCTTTAGCTGAATATCTCAGTCTCTAATTGGTTTGATTTGAGGGCAAAACTTGGCCCAGAGCCCTGCCTTTGATTACTGTTAACGATCCAAACCTGCTGAAGTTGGTGAGAGTAGTCTCAGCCTTCCCCATAGACAGTAGGCTCTTTGCCACTTGACTCAAACAGGACTGGGGACCGTCATCTGCAGAGCCCTTTGAAAATGAAATCAATTATTGTAGCTGTACCTTTACTATGCTAGTAAAACCTGAATGTTGGATGCATCCTGATGAGAAGTAAGGGAATGCAGGAAGTTTGAAATGATCTGGAAAATGTTATTTAGCATAAATTATCTAGTTGGTAATCCAAGCTTCACGTTTCAGCATTTCAGATCCACTGTTATTGCAGAAATGAAAGTGGGGTATACCAAGCTTTTGAGGGGCAAGAGAACAGATATGGACTGACATGGAAGGGTGTCTTTGTAGGTTACATGGAGTAGCAAACTATTCCTTGTGCAGTTGTGTTGTGGCAGTTTCTTTAGGAAAGGTGTATATAATAATTTTTGAAATAGTACAAAATTTCTCCTCCTTAAATGTAAATGTACAACTCAGTCAAAGACGTAGTAGAGGAGTGACAGGTTTTTAATACCTATGTCACGCTAAGCCATGCAGGTCATATATATGCTTCGGTCTACCCTACTAGTCTTCTCTGTGCTCCTGAGAGAAAATGAACCAAACAGATTGAGGCTGCAGTGTCATTAATTTAGATTATACATTGACAGGTGCTGTATGGGAAATATGGGAAAATACCCTGTTAGGTATTCACTAGTTCCACCTGCAGGTTTTATATCATCTTATATTCCTCCTGCTTTCATTACTCACTGTTAGAGATACCCAGAAATGTTTGTATTAGACCTAATCCTGTTCCCAGGGAAGTTAATGAGAAAATTCTCATTACCCCAGTACTGAACACTTCTGAAAAACCTTATTCCACATTCTTTGAAGTTTCAGTTGCTTTTTATTTCGTCTCCTGTTGTCAGAATTGGTACTGTGTACAAAATTAATGTCATTGGTTTGCTCGGAGAAGATCTTTCAGGATTATCCAAAGACATTTTATGTTACATTAATGTGGGTAAAATGATAATCCAGAAGAATTCCTTTGGGTAACTAAATTGTGTGTCTTCTGTGAAAATGGAAAACAAAGTATTTCAAAAACACTCTGTGCATTAAATACCTAGATTTCACAACTTTTTTTTTTTACTCCTGTGCTTTTTTTTTAAGGCAAAACAATTCAGTCTGGATTTAAGAATGCCACTGTTTGATTTGAAACTTCTATTTTTTTTTTGGTGAAGATAAGTTCACTGTTTTACTCTTAACCACCGCTAATGTTGCTTTAAGCAAAGTGAATTTCACTTTCCAGACATTCACTTGTTGGATGTCTTGAAATTCATTGTGTAGATTCCCATATGTTTGCTCTTGAAAACCCCAAACACTGAATGAATTAAATCCAAAGTGATTCACTTTCATGTTTAATGCGAGTAAAACTAGAATAATCGCATATTCTCAAAAGTGCTCTGATCAGTCTCAACTTCCCAGCAAGCCCACTGTGAACATGGACCCTGGTAATGGTTCCTGAAAGTCAACTTGGACATGCTTCTCCCATCCTTAGGTATAATTAGAAGTAGCTGAAATATTCTGATTTTCAGAAAATCTAATTTTCTGAAGCTATTTTCTGTTTTATTTTTAGCAACACACAGAACAATCCGATTAGGATATTGCCATTAGGTGTTATGAAGTTAATTATGATGTACTGAGCAGGAAGAGACACTTTTCCTGGAAAAAAAAAAACACAACCCTGTTGGTTTTGGATACTCTCAGGAATGTCATCCACAGAGAGAAGAGGGAAGTTCAGGACACTTGAACTGCAGGCACAATTCATTATATTAGGCTCTTACAAAAGCTTCTTTCAAAATGCAACAGCAGTGGCTTTTAATATGACATCGATACCCCCAAGAGTTTCCTTCTGTCAAGCCCCTGACACTACTTCTCACTGTGTTGTAGTTGGTAGGTAGCATCACTGATTTTTCACATTTCATAAACTGTAAGAAGTCCTGGTTTCTGTTCGAAGCAAACACATTGCACTGTCTTAGCAGCCATTTTCTCTCCTTTTTCACTGAAAAGTCTAACCTGGAAGTAATAGCTTGCATTTTTCTAAGGAATGGTTTTACAGTGAACAGGCAAATAGTTTGTGTGCCTTTTCTTTGAGTGTGTAGGTGTGCATGGGTAAGAAAGGACAAAAACTCATTCTTTCTCATTGGCACTAATTCTTTCTGTGGCATGGAGGATGGAAATGCTAGAAGTTATTTTGGCAGAACTGAAGACACTTGTGCTATGAACACTGATTTCCAGTGGCAAGAGGTGGTGCGTGTATCCACAAAACAAGCTCGCAGGAGACTCGCAGAATATATTACATGGAATGTAATTAGAGAATGCATGTATTGGATTTCTGCCTGTGTTGCCATTGAATTTTAAACAGGGCTAATTTGTTGTTGACTTTCGTGATTAGGGTAATAACCCTTTTGGCATGTACGTGTGATGCTGATAAAGGACATCTAAGGCATGAAGCTTTCTTGTTCCGTTTCATTTTGTGAATGTTGTTATACCTCAGAAGGGGAAGAAACGGTGCAAGATTTCTACCCAGAAGTGCTTTGCTTGAAGCTTGTCTGTTAATAAATTGGACAGGGTTTTTATGTTGAAAAAAATGCAGAAATGGAAGGGAGCTATCCAGTTTGTTATTGTTTGGAGTGAGAAACCTAGCTCCTCCTCCTTCTGTGTTTTCACTGTAGATCTCCTTACGTAATGAGGAAGTTGTTTTAAAAATTTCTTTATTAATTCCTTGCATGTAATTTTTATTCACTGTGTAGTTTCATGTGGATAGTGCTACTCCCTCTTGCTTGTTGGCAAGGTGGAGGCTTGAGGGTGGAAAGAGCTTCCCTGTGAGCAGCTCCCAAGGAAGACTTGTTGCTCTGCAACAAGTTTAAATGCACAACCATCCTCTCATTCCTATCACAGGCGACAATTAATGACTGTCTTCAGGAGACCTGACAGGAGTAAAGAAAAGGCCTGCTCCTTGTCACACTTCCCACAGTCTCTGCTGTGGGAGTAAAGGACCTCGCTGTCATCTCTGGCCAAGATTTTTTCATAGTGACTAATGTGGAAAAGTTGCAGTCCATTGTTAAGCATCTCTGAAACCTTTTGAGACTTGATTTTTTGCCATGCAGATGCCCAGCATTCTCTGCAAATTGGTCTCTCTGTTTTAACCAAGGTGCCAAGAGTCATCAGTGGATTTTGACATCCTAGGTTCTGCTCAGTTCTTTGTTGTGAACTTCCTCAGCAGTCTGGCTGGGCGACGAGTAGCATAGTGGGAATATGACAAGGGCAGGGGACACTGTAGCAAGGGCTTGCATCCCAGAGATATAATAATAGTTGGAAAACAAAGATGAGTTTTGATTATTGTTCATTTTCAAAACCAGCCTCAGCTACAAGGAACGGACTCACTGTGTTTTTCACCTTTGTGACTAGGTTGATTACAAAGGTGTCAGTGAAATGGATGAGACACCAACTTGCTCTAGTTTCCCAGCAAGCCAGTTGGGAGGCCAAAGAAATAATCTGTCACAGAATCACAGAATATTCTGAGAATCACAGAATATATCCAATATATCCATATTATATCCATATAATCCAGAATATATCCAATATATCATCAGCTCCTAGCCCCACACATGACCACCCAGAAATCAGCCCATATCTCTGAAGGTGCTGTGCAGACACACACCTGATCTTATGGGGCAACTAAGTTCTGTGAACTAGTATTGCAGCTGTCAGGTACAGGAAAGAGCAGTACACTCCCGAAGTTGATAGGGCTAAGCAAGTACACACCAGTCTTTTTTCTTGGAGTGGGGTGGAAGTCAGGGTCAAGCTCTTTTTTGGAATCTTAACTAAATTTTCCAGGTTCCTTTCCATTTCCTGAACACGTGTTTTTCTAAGCTTCCTTTGCACGGTTTAAGCCAAGCAATTTTGTTTATATTTGAGATATTTATAAAAATTACGCATCATACATTGCCACGTACTTCAAATATGTAGTAGCAAAGAGAAAATATGAAATCTGAAATCATACAAAGTCTTTTCATAGTGGTGTTTTCTAGACCTGGATCTGAATGAGGAAACAACTGCAACTCCTTAAATTAAAAAACATTTATCACAAAGTCCCAGCAGTAACACAAAATAGTCACGGCTGTGGCTAAGGCCACTAACATACCCAAGGGCCCATAGCATTGCCTTTCTGTGCTGGAAGAAGCAGTAAGCACTTGGTGAACTCGAGAGGACACTTCTTGGCATATTGTCAGTATAACAATTATTTCTTTGACGTGTCATAATAATTCAGTGAGTGTGAAAGGGAGACCCTTCAGATGTTTGAAATGCCACTCTGCATGGCATTTTTAGGTCACTGCTTAATTAGTAGTGTGATTAAAATGCAGCTTGTCCTGTCGCTGTGGCTGTGAATGTATGTGCAGAGCACCTGATGGATCTGATTGCATTTAGGTACGGTACCAGCACTCCTGGGAGAACAGCCCCAGGCAGGGGCAGCCACGGGAGGGCTGGTGGTGGGAACACTCAGGTGTTTATGACGGGTTAATTCACAGCAAAGCCATCTGGAAATGTAACTCAAAATTGTGGCTAATATACCTGACCAGTCTGGGGGAATTTATCGTGCCTCATACAGTTCGGGGCTTGTCTTGCCCTTGACCAGTGCTCCTGAGGTAGCTTGTGGGGGCTCACAGCACTTTCCCCTAGCTCAGCAGGAGCACACAGTGCTGTGCAACAGTTTGTTCACGTGTGAGGAGGGAGTGCTGCTTATGTTCCAAATCAATAATAAAAAATAATCTCTAGCATCCCCTAGGACATATCTTTTTAAAGAATGCGCTTTGCTGCTGTATATGACAGTGCTACATATGGCACAGGAAGTTAGGATTTTCAGTTTATAGTCATTGCATGCAACTGATACAAATATATATTATTTTTCTGTTCTTTTATATGCTACAGTTGGTTATTTTTTACTTCAGAGCTAATTTTAATTTTAAGGTAATGCTGCCTCTTTACGTTTCTCTGCATAGTGCTTCTTAGCCAAGACAAGGCATTTTATACCAAATTATTATGACTTTAATTCTTGCCATAATTGGCATCATATTGTCATTTATCTGGTGCTTTATATGTATGAATATCGTCTAAGCATATTCCCGAGTCTCTTACAGAGTGTATTTCTTAGCTGTCAATGTTTAATAACATCAAGGAGGGGAACACATTTGTGTCTTCTCTTTGTGTGCATGCTTCTGTTGTTTTTGCTAGCACTCATTATGTGTATTCTCTCGTGCTATTTACTTTACCCTGCACTCCAGAGACCTTTGCCTGGTTTCCCAGGTTTGGCATTTCATTAATAAATCACAGCTTATGGACCTTTCTGGGGAACAGTAGCCTTTTATAATATTCTGCAGTAGTAACAGCACAGTTAGAAACTATGCCTTGCAAAATTCATATGCCACAACACTTGCAGAACAATACCTGCTTCAAAGACACTGCAAGGTGAATAAGGCTATTTATCGACTGAGTATATCTGACGAGCTGGAAACCACAGTCATTTCCATAAAAGGTCCATTTAAAATAAATCCTGCTTTCATTTTCCTGAGGGCCTACTTGAATTCCTTCCACATACAGAAGGTCAGGACTGATGTTCTTAATCCTTAGCAGTGAGGTTTTTCTGTGCTGCTTCTGTTGTTAATGTTTGCTTCGGGGAGAGAGTAATAAGCCAGAAAGACTCTGTTTGGTGAGGGCTGCAGGAAGGGGGGAGCCCCTTGAAGGAGCTCTGCTTGCCTCGCTGGCTGCCTTCCTGCTCCGTCGGATGCTGCGAGCGGATCAGCTGGGGATCCCTGGTGGGGCTGCAGACACACGAAAGCCTTCCCGGGGTGTTCGCAGCGCCAGCCAACGAACTCAAGCCAAAGAAGAAGCCTTCCTTAGCCTGTTTGTATGTGATTGCTGCCCTGCATTAAAAAAGAAAACACGGGAACTGCCAAAATACCTTTCGAGTCAGATTTTTCTTCTTGGTAGACGGTTGAAATAAAAGGTTCGGAGTGGGGTACTCTGAGTAAATACAGCCGTAGCTGAAGTAGCTCTGATTTTTCTCCCCATGAAGACATTCAGCATCTCACCAAATGGGCTCTTAACTCCCGCAGGAGTCTGTCGCACTAGGCAGGTGCCTTTCATAGGGGTAGTTACTTCTGCTGTGCTCAGCTTATCAGCACTGAATTGCTGTATTTTCAGAGACAGTCTTTTTGTTTGCTACCGTGTTCTTCTTCTGGTTTGAGTTAGTATTTCAAGGCCCACTTAGAGCTGAATGGTTTTGGAGAGGCACGATAGCAGGGGTGAGAAGGAAAGGGTAGGTAGAATGAGGACCGAGAAATTCATAGCTGGGGGTGATAATGATGCTCGTTGCTCTTAGCTGTCTGAGCTAAGCATTAGGGAGCCAAACTCTTGTGCGATTTTAATAGGATCCTCTTGTTCAGTGTTACCTCTTTAAAGACAAACCCACCATGAACAGTGTCTTTTCCAAAGATCATGCTTGTACATACTGCAAGCAGTGTGCATGTGTTTAAATTGTAGCTTTTTTTTTTTTTTTTTTTTATTATCCATATAGTAAAGCAATCTGCAGTCACAGAATAAAAAGGAAGAGGAAAAAACAACCACAAGGTCAAAAGCATTTTTTCTAATTCCTAGAGCAATTGATTGACTTTTGTATTTCCTTTTTGGAATGTTCCACTTCTGTTCTAAGGATACGCGTGCTCCTGTATCCTGTTCAGATCGGCTTGTGATGTGGTATTAGGAGCTGCAGAGATTAGGGGCTGGGAAAAAGAGCATATTTCTTCAGGGAATTTTAGAAGGCTGGGTAAGAAATACTGTAAACACACAGCTGAATGCATGGGTAGCTGAGGTGTACAGAGGAAAAGAAAATAGTATCAAAATTTTATGTTAGGATGCAGAAATAAAAGATAAAATATTAATAGAATATAATTCTGTGCCCTGCTGTGGGTAATGGAATTGGAAAACGACTACTTTCTGCTTTTAATCCATAATTGAGAGCCTGATTTTCAGAGCTGCTGAACATCTACTGTTTCCACTGATGAAAATGGATTTTTTTTGGTACTTTCAACATTTCTGAAAAAATAAGCTCTGTTTTACCTAGTGGTAGAGACCAGAACTTGCTTCTTTCTGAAAACAGGAAGTGACTGATCTCACCAGGATAGTCTGAGATATATGTGCCAAGGATTTCTTTTCAGATAATCCCTGATTAGGGAGCCAGTGATGCTTCCAGAGGTTTTGAATCTGTTTCTGACTGGTTTCTGTTTGCCTGCGTACCAGCTCCTGAACAGATACTCCTGCTGCTGAACTGGAAAGTAGTTTTTGCTGCTGCTGCCAAATATTAGAAAAGGGATCAGCATGTCAGATGGTTAATAGTCAGCAGTGGTGGTCAAAACAGCATTGGAAACCTCCACGGCTTCGGACTATCAGTGAAGTATAAAATTTGTTTAATTCTAGTCAGTAGTAACTGTGAGTGATTTTATCAGAACTAGATGGTCACCAAGGAAAACTTGAGTTATTTTCGGAAGACAGTGACTTGCTAAGCCTGGCATTCATGCAGCTGGCACTACTGAAGATACCGATTTTCCGATCTTTTTAATTTTAATTTTTTGGATGAGGTGAAAGAATAAAAGTCCTGATAAATTGTGGTGATTACACAATTTGTGTCTCCTTTTTGTAGGAGCAAGTTGATTAAGCCCAGAGTCAGAGCCAATTTTGAAACTGGGCAGTTACCTTTGCCTTACCAAATGTTTGCATTTTTCAGACCATCTGTTGACACCTGACTTTTGGCACCGTTTGCTCAGGCAGCAGAGCAAAACAGTCACAGCTCCCCAGTGCCCTCCTGTTTGGCCACAGAAGATAGACGTACGTGTCCCATCCTGATTTCTGCTGGTGATCTAAAGAAAACCATGCTGATGGGACCTGGGGCACTGTACAGCTCTGTCATCACCTCTCGGTCTGTGTCTGCATCAGAGAGGTGGGACTGGGGAGCACCCGGTGCTTGCTTCTGCTAGCTTTCCATCAACAGCCGCTTCTTCCTGTGGCAGAGCGAATCCCTAGGGTTGCTTCCTGATGAGCTAAAGTTTGCTTTTTATCACTTATGCATGAATGCACGGTGAATTTGGCATGATTTTACAGAATCCCTTTTATCTTTAATATTGCGTATGTGGAAGTGCAAGAGCAGGTGCTGTAGATCCTGACCTCATGCCGTGTGAGATGCTACCAGTGGCTTGCACAGGCTGGTAAGGTGTCCCATTGCCGAGCTGCTCGTGGCTTCATGAGTGACTGATACAACAGGAGCAGGTGAATTAAGTTTGAGTGCGGTCTGCACTAAGCACTTGCACAAATGGATTTTAGGAATAAGAAGAATTCTTCTGAAGAATTATAATCCCGTCTGTGATCTGCAGATAGGCTTGGAGCTCCTTTGAATCTTTGTCTCATTTAATGGATAATGTGCTTACCTCCCAGGCCTGAAAGCGTCTGAAAATGTGCAATAGCGTTTGTTGCTGTTACACAGCCGTGCACTACCAACTTTCCTGGATGCCAGCGTCTCTGCACTTGCAGCCAGATGTTCCAAGCATAACATCTCACTGGCTGCGACGGACCATCCAGAGCCCCCTGGCAGAGGGTGATTTATGCTTCTGGTAGGAAGGAAGTCTTTCCTCCATGGAGCTGTTGGGTCTAAATGGTGGAGAGGTGACGCTTGCCTCATTCTCAAAATAAGCTGTTAGAGGAAGAAATTAAACCCATTTGATTTCCACCTTCTCGTTGAACAGGCAAGCATGTATAAGCACTTTCAGAAACTCTTCAGGTTATAACAGAACTGAGTTTGCTTGGACTTGTTTGCCCAGCTGCTGTCTTCCCTGAGCCAGGAGGAAGGCTGTCCTTGCAGCTCTGCTCTTGGATGCCTCAGCTCTCGGAGGTGCCAGGGAGTGCGAACAGGAGTCTCGCCATCACTCTGTAAGGCTTGATGGGTCTGGCACCTCAGACCATGCCTTCTTAATGGGAAAGATAGGGAATTGCTTATGCAAGTCCATAGTTTATGACAGATATTTCAAAGCAGTCTGTGTACATCCTGTACTTGTACTTAGTGGGCTATGGCTCGCAGAAGACTTGCGATATAACAGTAGTAAAAAGATATTTATTTCTAGCTCAGGAATATGTCTTATGAGTAATACCGTGGAAGCTCTCTTTCAGTTGTAAACTCTAGACTTTCTTCCTTTCCTTCCAAATTGCCAAGGAAGCAATTTTTGAGATTTATTGCTATGTTGATGGTTTTTGACCTGGAAATGATTCTTTTCTGTTTTGTCTGAGATAGGGTGGCGGCATTTTGTCTTCCATCTGGGAGAAGGCATGAATTCTTTAGTTCTTTGATAAGTGTATGAAAAGTAGCAGGGTTAAAAATTCCTCTTTATTGGTTTTGGTTACAGTATAATGAATGCCTAATTATAACTCCAGGTAGATGTGAATATGAAACCCCCCACCAAACAATATGATATAAGAAATGCTATTCTGTTTTAAAGTTAGTTGGTTTTTAACAAAATGAATCATTCTAAGATTAATTCGAATGTGCCTTTTTTTTTCTTAGAGACCTGTGACAGGTAGGAAGGAAAGTCTAATATTTCCAGGAGAACGCACGATTTTTAAGATAGAAGGAATTGTCTCTCTGTAAAATGAATGAAGTGATCTGTAATTTCAGTCCTTTTTATTTTAAGGGAAAAAAGACAAGCAGAATTCCTTACCCCTTTAAAAGCTTTTACTATTGCTCTGGGCACTTGGAATATGTTGGCTCTGCCACCTTTAGCTCAGCTGTCTCATAAGTGGCTCAGATGACCAGAGTAATTAAACAGTAAGTCACCAACCAAATAATTTTGAAAAATGTAACAAGCTGCATGTTGTCTTTGTTGTTTCAACAAAACATGGAGGGCAATCTGCTATGGCTTGTGTTCGATGGAAGATCCTACTGCCAGGCCTCCCAGGCAGGGCACAGCAGCAGGGCATGTGTGTAAGCACACAAAGTGTGCTTACAAGTTTTGGAAAAGATAATGGGTGGGTGGAGGAGAGAAACCCAAACCCCGAGCTCTGGAGTGGCTGCGGGATGAGAGCCGCTGTGGGATGAGAGCCACAGTGGGATGTCTCGCCAGCGAGACCATGCGTAACACAAAACCAGCCAAAGCCTAGCTGGGGCCTTTTAGCCATGGTACAGTGAGGGGAACGTGTAGGGTGGGGATGGTAAGGGATGTAATGGGAATGGAAGTCACAGAACCAGTGGGTTTCATTTCTTTGTCTTGTGCATTTGTTTTAGAATAACAAAGACAACACATATTGTTTCCCCCTAAAACAAAAAATAACCGCTTTGTTATTTTGGCTGGGGTGCCATTTTGACACACGGGGCTAGAGCTAAACCATAGAAGGGTTTAAAAACACTGACCTTGTGTTCCTAAAATGGGAAAGTTTAAACGCAACCAAACAATGCTCAGCCCAGTGCCCTTAAACTTAAAGGCCTTCAAGGACCAGGTCTTAACAAAAGCCTCTGCCTGAACTGAATGCTTTAAAAAGGGTGCTGCCAGATACGTCTTGTTTCAGAAGGCAGTGGCGCCACAGAGGATTCTGCTTCTCCGCGAAGCTGTTGCACAGTGCTGCTTCCAGTCTCGGAGCCCTGCCGGAGGGACTGAGCTGGCAGCCTTCAATGACATTAGTCCAGAGCTGTGACTTGTTGTGCGGAAGAAAAGGCCCACAATACTGTTTTCTCCTTCAGTCTGGCCAATTCCCACATTTTCCTTTTTCGCATTGGATATGCAGGTTTTATTTGTCTTTCTCCAGCGTTCAGTTTCTTTTGCTTATCTGCAGCGCTGCAGCCTTGAGTAACACCGTGTCCTTCCCAGAGAGGTTAACTAGAGGTTGCTTCCCCAGTTATTGATTTAACAAACAACAACTGGGGAACTATTTGATAGCTGGCTCATTTTAGAGCAAGAGTGTGTCGTGGGGAACATTTTCTGCATTAGCCGTGCACACCCTCTGGCCCAACATACATTCTTGTGCCTCTGGGTCTTTGTTGTCAGACTCATGGGGTAGAGTGATGGCAGCACGTGGGCACCAAAATTAGGCCAGACAAGGTGGGAAGGGAAAGTAGTGTCAAGGGGCAGGAGAGGAATGGAATACATGTCCAGAGTTTTTTTGAGCTAGGACTGATAATTTGCTGCATTCAGAGTTGAGAAATAATTTTTAATCCGTTCTTTTTTCTGTCCAATTCCATTGTAATTACAAGCCCAAATGACCATTACTGGGCACCTCTGCTCATCAGCTTTATGGATTGGTGTCAGTTTCAGCTCTGGGAATAATGTATTTTAGGTTTTGCTGTGACAGCAGGAAGGCAGTAGTAACTGTGTTTTAAATGCACTGAAAAAGTAGACAACAAGCAGGTAATTGTGGTGCTGCTTAAAGTGGGTATTAATAAAGGTGCCTGGAGAAATGAATTGTTTCTCTCCCTGCCTTGTGTTTCTTCTTCAATCCAGGGGAAGTCAGTGCACTTTTTTTGTGAACCAGCAGTTCACTAGGTGTAGAAAGACTCTCTGTTAAAGCAACATCAGGTCCTTTTTTACTCAGGGGTTTCCAAACACTCTACTTGGTGGGGCCCCAATGCTGAGGGAGAGAGTCTGTTGGTTCCCTTCATTCTTGGGGGCAAATGCTCAATGTGTAACGTCTTTGCAGTGCAGGACTGCTGATACCTTTTTAGAAGTTGGTACTGGTCGAAAAGTTGCCTTCAGAAAGTGATTGTTTTCCTAAAACATTCTTCCAACTTAGTTTTCTCTCTGTGGCAAGTATATCTACATCATTCAGACTCAGTCTTGACTTTTATCTATGTGAAAGTCAATCTACGTTTTTTTTTCTCCTTCTAAATGGTCTCTGGTACCATTCATGCTTGTACAGTGGTATCTCTTTCTCAAAGAGTGTTCACCTAACAGGCTAAACCTGGTAATGCAAACTGGTACGTAAAGTCTGCGAGAAGGGTATTGCTGAGTGGTTGTGAGAAGTAACGTGCCGCTGGTGTGTTTGAGAAGCTATGAGGATACTGCTGGTCATTCTTGCTTGTGTGACAGCTGAGGCACCAACATGGTCCACCTCTGGACAACCTTGATAGCATTACACACTCCGAGAAGACATAATTTGAACCACCTAAACACAGTTTCTCTGGACCAGAGGTCAAGAAGACCCTGCAGCAGGTGTATGATGTAGCACCCCTGTAGTCCCTTAGGATGCTTAGTCACCTGCCGAGTGTGCTTTTCATTGACTAAAGTGGTAGATTAGATACTGAGTCCAGCCTAAATGGCTAGCTTTCAGATGGCTAAAGTTAGAAAAGATAGATCCTGTCCTCAGTAAATGTGCTTAGTATGTATAAATGATTCAGTCCTGTAGTTGTAGTGGGTTGATACGTGGCTGTGTGCCAGATTAGCCTTCTAAAATGTACCCTTGATTTTTGTGCCCATGGAAAATGTTCATTGTCTTTTCCACAGAACAGGATTTTAACACTGGGACTTCTGAATTTCAGTCATGGATTAGGGCAGTGGTAACTGGTGTTGCAGTCTCTAGGTGTGCAAAAGCAAGGCAGGCTGTACTGCTTGGCCCCACATCATTGACTGGACTCCGCTCCTCTACTCAAAAATCTCATTCAGTGTTTCTAAATTTAGGCCCCCCCACCTAAAGCTTTGTAAGTCAATTTGTTCTCTGAAGCTGAGAAATTGCCCAAAACAATTAGAAAGTACTACAACCATTAAGCAATTCTGCTTGCATCTGTTTCTAAATGTGACAAAACGAGACTTCTTTAAATGGATGCAGAACGGTGCTGTGGTGACTGATGAGACAGCAGTATCACAGGCAGGGCAGGAAAGCACAAATGCCTGGCTGGATGATTTTACAGACCTAATACTACATTTCTGTTAGCCTGATTTTATCCTTTGAGATCACCAACAGAAAGCACAAAATGATTCAACATCTTGGGGTGGAGCTAATAGTGAAGCTAAACTTGCCTAAGGAGGCTTTGCTTTTCTGTGGTGGGAACGGGGGCTGCTGGTGGTTAACTGCATCCTGAGATTTTTGTGGCAGCCACGCAAATCACAGTTGTTTTGAACTGCATGTGGCGATTAGATTTCTCCTCAAAGAGCAATGTTGAAGTGAGCTCAAGTGAAGGGCATTAACTGAGCTTAAGTGAAAGACATTAGCTTTAATATATAGTAAGCCTCAAATTTCCAGCTCTGTATGAGTACAGAGACCTTGTGTGAGAAACTACCATTTCAAGTTTACGTATTGTCTTGAAAGGGATAAAATGACTGCATTAATGTGCCATTTGGGGCTAGTTTTCTGTACATAAAATGTGACTGATTGAACAGCTTTTCCTCATTTATGAACACTTAGGATTGCACACCACAGTCTGTGTGTGATATGCACTTGTATATTTTCATACGGCCATATTGTGATGGACATGTTAATATATACATTCACACTATTACCAATATGGAGTGCCTCTGAGGTGCTATCTGTGACATCTCAGGAGAGCTGCATACAATAGAACTGACATTGGGAGAGATACTGAGAATAGTATGTCCTGTCGTCAGTCTTTTTGCACTTTCTGGACACAGCAGATGCACAGACAGTATGCAAATATGGAAAAACAGTATCTTGAAATAATTTCTTTAAATGCAAAACATACCAAACATTAACCTGAGTTGCTTCTTTTTGTGAATAAGAATATCAGAAGGAAAGGGGAAATTTAGTGGTGAATGAAATTGGATTTTTTTTAGTTGATATTTGTTTAATTTTCTGTTATTGCAGAAACTGGAACATAAAGAAGTTTTGGTTGGCTTGTTGTTCCTGGTTTTCCCATTCATCCCAGCCAGCAACCTCTTCTTCAGGGTGGGATTTGTGGTGGCAGAGCGAGTCCTTTACATGCCGAGGTAACTATTGCAATTGAATTCCTTTCTAATGAGACCACCATCCCATTTTCTAAAAGCAGACAAGATTATTTCTTCCCTTTTGCAATACTTCAAACATTATTTTGGTAGTCAGTATGCTCTCTGCCTTTGAGGTTTGGCATGATAGTATGAGGGATTTTATAGTCATTTGACAGCAGATTGCTTGTCCAGAGTAAAGCTAGCCAAATTCATTTCTTTTTTTCAACACAGATTTTGATGGGTTTGAAACAGCTGAATACAGTGATGAGGTGTTGTTTCTTGAGGATTGTTCCCCACCACTCTTTCTGAAAGCATTATCAACTCACATTATTAATTGTCAATGTCTCTACCTTAAGGACAGTGTCTGAAGATTTAACTTGTCATTTTTATTGTGGTATTGCTCAGCTTTCCCTCTACATTAGGTGATCAGTGAAAACAAAGATGACAGTATTGCTGTCTTAAAAGGCTGCTGACTTGAGTTGTGGAATATGTACCTGACCTTCTGCCTGTATGCAGACACATCTATGAGCGGAGGATTTGCAGTTGTGGAAGAGGATGAGGAAAATCCAGCCCCTCCTCCATCCCTCAGCATCTGCCCCAGGGTTTCCTCCAGTTTCCAGCCTCTTAACAAGTGTTGCTTTAGTGGTCTGAGTTCTTCCCATTTCTTTTACTCAAGGACAGCTTTGAGGCGTTACTTTGACATCTCCACAGTATCCAGACTGGTGGCTACAGTGGCAGTTAGAGGACATTTATCCAAGATGCACCAGACAGTTACCCATTTTGCAGAATCAGAGAATAGCTGAGGTTGGAAGGGACCTCTGGAGGTCATCTGGTCCAACCCCCTGCTCAAGCAGGGCCTCCTAGAGCGGGTTGCTCAGGACTATGTCCAGACAGTTTTTGAGTATTTCCAAGGATAGGGACTCCACAGCCTCTCTGGGCAGCCTGTGCCCTTGAAGTTTGTTCCAGCCATGAGCATAAACAGTCATTCTTGAATGTCGCAAGTCAGTAGGCCCAAATCTACCTGCAGGTGCAGAGGGTCAGCTCCTGTTATCTCTAATGGGAGCTGTCCTTGTGGAGCTGTCAACAAAGTACAGTCCTCGATTTCACTTTGGATTGCTTTGTGATAACTAAAACAATAATTTTATTCCACTGTTTACACTGTACTTTGTGTAATTCCAAAAATCCTAGAAAAACACGCTTACAGGTTTTCTTTTGCAATGCCTTTGCTTATTCTGACAATCCTTTGTGTAAGTATTATCACAAAAAGACTGCTCGTTGGTATAAAACTAGAGTTATTGCATTTACTGCAAGCCTTTTACACAGGCTATGTTTCTGTGCTCTGCTGTATACTGACTTGCTTTTTGGGTCAAATCCTACTGCTTTTATTCACATTACTAGCCCTGCTTTTGTCTGGTGGGAGTATACCTAGAAGTATAGAGAGTGAAAGTTGTCCCTCTGAGTTATTTTGCAAATGATACCCTCAACTAATGGATCTTGCATCATTTCAAATTAACTTGAAAATCAGATTGCTTTAAATTCATGTAACAGAAAATGAGGAAACACATGAAAGCGCAAAGCTATTAAGGAACAGTCAGCTGAACACAAGGCTGTGTTGAGTGGTTGCATTTCTGAATCTCAAAAGAACAACTGCGGAAAATACTTCAGCTGTCAGCAGTTCCTTGTCCTCCTCCAGATGAGACTGCTGATATAATGAGAGGAGGGGCAATGAAGAAGAAAAAGGGAGATGTTTGCACAGAGAAAATTAATCAGCGTTAACGTGTGTGCATATAGTTTGTATAATGCTTTTCATCTCCCTATTGGCATTGCAAATATATGACCTACAAAGTAGGTAATTGACAGTTGCCCCCCCCTTTTTTTCAGGCAGGAAAACTGAGGTGGGGGGGATTAAATGATTTCTCTAGAATAAACCTGTGTTGGAGTCCCTGGATCTCCTGCTTTGCTCAGATCACTCGTGCCCTGCTTTGCAATATGTGTTCTTTGCTCTTAGCCCAGGCTGGCAGGCAAAAACCCCACAGCTAAGGGAGACGGCAGGTACCACGAGCACTGATGAAGGGGACACTTTCTAGCCAAAGGATCTTGAGAGCTGATTTCTAGGCTCAGTTACTAAGAAATGAGCTCTCTTTAAATCCTCTGGGTTCAAAACAACACGAGCAGTGAAGAGGGCTTCTGTGAGCATTCCTGACTATGGCAGAACTAAAATGATGATGTTTTTTTCTCTTCCTCGGGAACGTGGCAGTTTAATAGTGATGGCTCTCGTAAGGAGTCGTGTTCTTTATTTAGAACAGCCTTTGGCAGTTTTCTTATGTTACGTCTTGAAAAGTGCTTTTCCTATGCCTTGCAGTTTCTTCTATAAAATTCAGTTTACAACTCGGAGGTGGTCATTCAGCTTTATTTAGACAGAAGTACTGAGTCAGATGGCAAGAACTTGGTGACCTGTGTTTCTGGGCTTATGCTAGAAGGTGCTTTTCTACCTCTGTTTCAAGTAATAGCCTTTTATTAGTAGTTGTGGATATTACGGTTTTACACGCTTGCGTATACATGTCACAGCCTGAAATCCTAATTCAGTGTTGCTCTGTAGTTACCTGAGCAAAATGTCAAGCGTTTTGTTTTCAATAAAAATTGAGTAAGGTCCCAAAGATTTATGTAAAAGATGTTGTAAATGGAAAGGAACAAGGAACAAGCCTTTTGCTCAATGGCTAATTATACAGCTGGGCCTTGCCTTCTGGAGGCTGATGGGTTATTTTGAACAATTCCCCTTCTGTCTGCAGCCATGCCTCAGGGGAGAGGGATATGAGATAAGTCAACCTGGCTGAATGTTTTCTTTAATTGACTTTAGCAAAACAGTAGTATTTGGAGGTAATATTTCTTGTATTTAGTTTTCATTTGAGGGTTACAAGTGCTTAGTTGTTTAAATCAGAACTTTAAAAAAGTAATATTGCCTAAACCTGAAAAATTTCATGGGAGATCAATTTATTGTCTTTAAACTTCAAATTGTATTTTTTGTTGTTGTTTTCTTATCCTGAAGGGTGAGAAAGCTTGTTTTCAAGAGGCTAAAGATGTGAAATGTGTACCTTGGGAGAGGTGGGCAGGATACAGCTCCAAAGGCCACAATTTTCAAGAGAGGCATCAAAATAAATAGCTGGATCAGGGAAAGACTCAAACCACGGCAGGTTTTCCTCTCCTTAAAATATAGATGTAATTATGCATGCTGCATATCTGCAGTGGCCACATACAACCTAATTGTTTTAAAATCAGGAACAACTTTGTGCATTCAGTTTTTTCTGAGCCGTGAGCCATTTGTCTCACTGAACCTGAACCCCGGAGCACTAGCTCCTGCCGTTTCACACAGAGAAACAGAAGGGGCACTGCAGCCTCTGGGGCCATGCATCCAGGAGCTGCCAGCCCTGCTGACTTAGCAGCAGAGCTGGGGTTGCTCTGCTTTATAGGATCAGACCTATCCTAGGGGAGTAATTTCTATTTTCCTCATCTTTTACTCTGCTCTGCTAGCAGTGGCCCTGGCTGGGATGCTGTGTTGTAGCTGGATGTCTGAAGCTGGTCTTTACAAGCTCGTATCAACCAACAAATCAACCAAAGCATTGCTGGATGGCGTATTTCTGACTTGGAGAGCCACCCAGATGAAAGCAATAGGCAACACAGCAGGTACCCTCATGACTTTTCTGGCAGCTCACTTGCCTTGCTTTTTGCAAGGAGTGGGTTGCAGAGTACACTGTTACTCTTTCCCAACTGAGGCAGTTACAGCTTGCTGTCATTTTTTTCACCAGCTCCTCAGTTTGTTAAAAGTTGATGTTGCAACCCTAATTGTCAATACTAGAAGATGAGACCGCTGCTCTATTATACAGCGGGGCATTTGGTTCAGTGTCTATCTAATAATCTGCAAGAAAGCCAGCAACCAGAAAAAAGTGCACCTGTATTTTTCAGGAACTTAGCATATCACCTGAAGGCTTTCCCTTTACATATTCCCATTCCCTTTCCCATTTCCATAGCAATGCAGGGACTATATGGAATTTTTGCCTTTGCATAAAGCACGTTTTTGATTGTGTGCTAATGCATTTGTTCCAATTAGTGTAATTCTGTGTATTATTATCTTCTGTAATAAGGAAGAAAAAGAAAAAAGAGGAAAAAGAAAGAACTTGGTGGTGGAAATGGGATATTTTACAATTTTTATGAACCTGTATATCCCTGAGCAGAAGTCCTCATTGCTTACAAGGCAGCTACTTGAGGATGGTGCTTCTCTTTTTTGGAGCATGTCACACACTCCACATTATTTTCTTCAAGACCAGCTATGTAACATGGTGGTGGTGATGTATTTTCAGTTTCCATTGCCACTGCTTTCGATAAAGTTATTTGAAGCTGCAAGTTTACCAAGCCAGAGGAGCCAAATTCCTGTTTACCTGTTCAGCATTCCTTTGGTATTCAGATCAGATCCAGTAAGCGATTACCTAATTTACAGAAGAAGCTTCTATTTTCAATTGGAGCTAAGTTCTGACCCAAAGCAAAGTCAGCAACAGAAACCCCACTGACTCCATGCAGCCAGTTTATTTGCTCCCTGATCTCAGTTCACCAACATAATTAAACTGTTTGATGCTTTAGAGCAGAATCCACAATTCCCTTGGGATCTGGATCTGGAATCCATGTCACGCCTGCTCCATTTACTTAAAACCCCACGATTTTAATGCCTCACTGTTGCTGCTGTTCCTATGAGGGCCATGGAGCTGCTGCAGTGCAAGAGGTGCGAGCTGGATTATATTCTCTGTAACGCGCCGTGGACCCGGGGGTGCTGGCAGGGCACGGAGGGCACCTTATGTAGTGTCAGTGGGCCAGACCCCCTCCCAAGACCTCTTTACCATGACTGGAGAGTGTGCCTGCTGGGGATTTTGGAAGATAGCAGCAGCCCATGAAATAGATGGCGGCTGGAGTCGGTGCTGAGCTGAGCCCTCTGCCAGCACGCCGGGACCTCGGCTGAGTTGGGCGACTCCCCTTCTGCTTCCCCCTCTGTTAAACAGGGATAACAACTCTGCTCTGTCCTTCAGAAGGGGGCTATGGGGATTAACTGCTTGTAGGAAGGCTAAACCCTGTAAGAGTCTACCTTTCAGATGCATGTCCAAAGCTAAGCTCCTTGCTTTTGAAGGCTTGCCCACCCCTATTAAACACTTCAAGGGGAAATCAAAGCAGCCATCCTCTGTTAATGCAGGCAAGAAATGCCGAGATGCTAGCGCCAGATATTTTGGCGAAAGGCAATAAAGATATAGGAATGAAAGCCCAAGTGATTCTGCAAAGCTGAAAAAGATTAGCTCATGGCGCGTTTGGTCTAGACTGCAGTCTTGCCTTATTTTAACTAAATTTAAAACATGCTTTTGAGAAGCACGTTTTGTTTTGGCCATGTACAATTGATTCAGGAAAATGCTAGATTTGTGTTGAGCATAAGCATTAATGGCTATTCTGGAAAGATTTTTGGTTTTATCATAATGTATTAGGTTAAAGAAAAACCTTCAAACACATTTATTCTCCTTTTGAAGATAATACAGGTATGTAAGGGTACTGCTTCTGAGAAATAGCAATAAATTAAGTTAATGCCATCTTGTGGAAATAATCTATTTAGTCATGTTGACTAAAAGAGGAATTATTACAAGGGAATGTGGTCCCCTTAAGAAGATGTGTTATGACATTTAATAGAAAATAGTTTCTTACGTGAGGTTTTTGGAGACTCGAGATGGAACTAAATGGAAAATTATATCCCTGTTACAGAATTCTGTAAGTTATTATAGTATTTTAATTAAAACTGCAGCATATAGACCCTGACTAAAGAATATAAGATATTCTTATAAAAAAAAAAGTGTCTGTGGAATACCTATCGAATTATCTAGGAATTTTCATTTATAAACTGTTTTCTTTCTGTAATGCATACAATAATCAAAAGCATGAAAAGGTTCTTTATTACCTGGAAATATTTCAGACAGGAATCTGTTGGAAGTGAAATCTTGGACTCAGGCACTCTAATGAAGTGAATTTGTTTATCACATGACTTACATTGGAAAGGAGGAAAGGGAAATGTGTCCAAATGTTTAAATAGCTATTCAAAGGTTACCTAAATCATTCATTTCTAGTTCATATTTTCTCTCTAATAAGGAAAATAAGAGTTCCTGGATTTTCTCTAATTACATCATGTTCTGAATAGAAGACCACGTTGCTCGTGGAGGTCAATCATTTTGATGACTTAACTGGTCATTTCTAAGTATCTTTAATATAGGCCTACAGATTTTAATTTAGAGCCAAAACCAAAATCTAATACTAACTCATAAGATTACATGTTTCCAAATTAGATATATTCTGCATGTTTAGGGTTCTCTCTGTCTTTGGATATGAACTGCAGACCTTAATCCAGGAAAAGGCCTCTTAATTCTGGTGAAATTTTGACATTTTATTCAGCAGACTCAGTAGTAAGTTAAACACACTACCTGTTACTTTATCACAGTGATAGTTTTGAGCTCTGAGGCTTGTGTTTTTTCAGCAGGGGTGGTGGTTCTGGTGTCTTTTAATCATTTAGTATCCAAGAATTGGAAAAAAAATGGATGAAAGATAATCTGTAAGTGCTTGATTCCTAGTCACATACATCTGATCAGGTTTCCCAGTTAAATTTATAGTATAAGGTTTCCCATACAGTATTTCTAACGGGCTTACATTTTCTTGAGCTCTGGGAGTTACCCTGGACTCCAGGTAATACTATTGGTAAAACCTCCATCCACTTCAACTGGGTCACCTGGCACAGTTTTCTTACTTGTCCTTTCAATGTTTGGTTCATCCTTTCTGCCTTGCCACTAGAATTTGGCCTCCATGGGTTATGTAAATCCCATTTTATGTTCAGTATCCTAGCCGTTTCTTGGATGAGTACTACCACAGAGTGAGGCCCCTTATCTGATGACATCCCTTCAGTTACTCCACATATTGGGATTATTTCTATCAGTAGGCACTTTACTAACACAGGAAAGCTTCAGGCCAACCGAAAAAAAGTGTCCCCACGCACAAGTAAGTATCTATATTGATTGCAGCTGGTAACTCATAAAAATGAGTTTGTGAATTGCCAGTACTCACCAGGAGCAATTCCCTTCTTCACATCTCCAGGAGGAGGTTCTATTTGTATTTTAGGATTGTTTTTAAGTCAGATTTTTTTTTTTGAGTTATGCTCTTATCAATTAGTAACATTTTTGCTCCAATGGCATACTTTGTGCTATTTTCTACGAGAGTGTCAGCTCCCATGTGTCTCCCAATGAACTTGTGTCATCAGTTGTCCCATAACAATTGAGGTAACAATACATTGTTCATGAGCAGTAACCCACTATCCATTTGAATCTTTAACACTTTAATAATTCGGCCAGTTTAATTTCCTTTTTCGTATTTTCTGGTGTCATTATCGATGTCTTTCTGGTAGGTAATAAAAGATTTATAGTGCTAACTAAAGCTGCTTGCTTAGCTGCCTTGTCTGCTTTTCGATTTCCTCTTACAGTGTCTGAACTGCCACTTTGATGCACTTCACAGTGTATCACTGCTACTTCTTTGGGCTTCTGTACCACCTCAAGTAGTTTCAAAATCTCATTCCCATATTTAACCAGGATGCCTTGTGAGACAACAGTGCACTCTCTTTCCACATAGCACCGTATACATGTCTCACTCCAAAAGCATACTTAGAGCCTGTTTGGGTATTAACTCGTTTCTCTTGGGCCAACTCCAGAGCTGTTGTGAGTGCTATTAATTCATTTTTTTGTGCAGAGATATTATATGACAGTATTCCTACTTCATTCGGTTAATGTCACCACTGCATACCCTGTTTATTTTCTCTGTACACCACGTAACTGCTTCCATCAGTGCAGAATTCTTCATCTGGGTTCTTAAGGGGTGTGTCTCAAATCCAGTTGGCTAGCCTATACCTGTTCAATAACTTGCAAGCAGTCATGGTTAATTTCCTACTCATTGTCCAACAGCAATAATGAAGCAGGATTCAAGGCAGTACTTAGATTTAATTGAATATCATCTTGCTCTAGCAGCAGTGGCTGGTACTGTACCATACAACTGGGTGAAAACCAGTGATGTCCTTTTTTTCTAAAACTGCAACCACTGCTTGTGGCACATATACTGTTATTTTCTGTTCCATTGTTAATTTTATCACCTCAATTTTTGTCTCCATTTTTTTAATTATTATTTTTTATCTAATTTTGTTGGGTATTGTTTTTCCTTACCAGTTTTGCTCTTGCCTTGAGTTCTGCTTTTACTGGTTCCACTGACTTTGCTCTCCCAGGTTTCCTGGCTGCCCATACAAATAGTATGACTGCGTCCTTGATTGCAGTTGGTAGGTGATTCTGTTAATCTCCCAAAGTATCCTCAAAGTTTCCCTGTAACAAATATACTCGTGCCTGCCAGGCATTATTTTAAGCAATATGTCCTTGTTTTTTTTCCTTTCTCAAAATTTATCTCAGCACGCAATTTATTTAATATGTCTTGTCCTAATAGAAGCAAGGGACATTCCGACAAGTATAAAGATTCATGAGTCAAAACTCATTTCTCAATCTCACATTTAATTGGTTGCAAAAAGGATTTAACCTCTTACTTTCCCATGGCCCCAGTCACTGGCATAGGGAATTTACTCAATGGTCCCTTGCAGCTTTACTGCTGAATAAGTGGCTCCTGTATCTGCTAAAAAAAATTACAGTTCCAAATTTACACTTTAATTCCCCAGCTTTACTGGAAATGGGGGCTCTGCTGGGGTACCGGATAGTTCTGCTGCCAGTCCCCTTCAATCTGATTCTTCCATGCCAATCATTAACAAGTCCTCTTCAGGAACACCTGTTAATTTTGGCTCTCTGGATTAGTTCAGTTTGGGGTATTTGTTCTCCCAGTACCCCCTCCTCCTGACAATATACGTGCTGATTTCATCCCAGCAAGTCAGATGGATGAGAGAGAGATATTATATATCTCCCTTGTCCTCTTCCTCTGCCTCGATTTCCCATCATCCTGCCTCTTCCTTCTTTTTGAAATCCTTTACCACATGACAACATTTGGTCTTGAACCACAGCTGTTGCAAGCAAACTTGTTCGCATTTTTGCAATCTTGTTTCCTTTTTTGTCTTCTCTCCCTTTCTACTTAATCTCGATTATTACATACCTTACAAGCTTTCTCAGTTAACTGGGAAATAGGCATTCCAGAAACTGGCTGCTCGGGGCTTGGACTGGCGTACGCTTCACTGGGTTAGAAACTGGCTGAATAGCCGGGCCCAGAGAGTTGTGGTGAATGGAGTCAAATCTGGTTAGAAGCTGGTCACTAGTGGTGTCCCCCAGGGCTCGGTACTGGGGCCGGCCCTCTTTAATATCTTTATCGATGATCTGGATGAGGGCGTCCAGTGCACCCTCAGTAAGTTTGCAGATGACACCAAGCTAAGTGCATGTGTCGATCTGCTCGAGGGCCGGAAGGCTCTGCAGGAGGATCTGGATAGGCTGGAGCGATGGGCTGAGGTCAACTGTATGAAGTTCAACAAGGCCAAGTGCTGGGTCCTGCACCTGGGGCGCAACAACCCCAAGCAGCGCTACAGGCTGGGAGATGAGTGGCTGGAAAGCTGCCTGGCCGAGAGGGACCTGGGAGTATTGGTTGATAGTCGGCTGAATATGAGCCAGCAGTGTGCTCAGGTGGCCAAGAAGGCCAACAGAATCCTGGCTTGTATAAGAAGCAGTGTGGCCAGCAGGTCTAGGGAAGTGATTGTGCCCCTGTACTCGGCTCTGGTGAGGCCGCACCTCGAGTACTGTGTTCAGTTTTGGGCCCCTCGCTACAGGAAGGACATGGACGTGCTCGAGCGAGTCCAGAGAAGGGCGACCAAGCTGGTGAGGGGTCTGGAGAACAAGTCTTACGAGGAGCGGCTGAGGGAGCTGGGCTTGTTCAGCCTGGAGAAGAGGAGGCTCAGGGGCGACCTCATCGCTCTCTACAGTTACCTGAAAGGAGGCTGTAGCGAGGTAGGGGTTGGTCTGTTCTCCCACGTGCCTGGTGACAGGACGAGGGGGAATGGGCGAAAGTTGCGCCAGGGGAGTTTTAGGTTGGATGTTAGGAAGTACTTCTTTACCGAAAGGGTTATTAAGCATTGGAACGGGCTGCCCAGGGAGGTGGTGGAGTCACCATCCCTGGAGGTCTTTAAAAGACGTTTAGATGTAGAGCTTAGCGATATGGTTTAGTGGAGTACTTAGTGTTAGGTCGGAGGTTGGACTCGATGATCTTGAGGTCTCTTCCAACCTAGAAATCTGTGATACTGTGATACTGTGTGAAACTCCATCTACTCTCTGCAACTACATCAAGATATCAGGGGCTGATTATACTATAAACAGCATATTAAATGTTACTTTGCCTTATCATCAGGATTTAAATCTGCCTGTTTCCTAGCTACTTCACATAGTCTTTCATAAAATACTGATGTTTCCTCATTAGGACCCTGAGTTACTTGGTATAATTTAGAAAAAATGTTCCTAGGCTTTCTTATTCTGTGTTTAATTCCATACAAAATTAACTGCTGATACAGTTTTACAAGCATTTTACCTCCATCTGTATTTAGATCCCAGGGAGGTTCTTGTTCCGGCATAACAGCTCCGTCCTTTCCCTTGCATTAATCCTCCTATTTTCCTTGTTAGCCTTCTCTACCACCAGCAGTCTCTCTTCCAGAAGAAGGAGGGCATTTAACAAAACCTGCATATCCTTCCACTCAGGATTGTGATTAAGCACAATCATTTGAAATATTCCGTATCCCTTAGGATTTTCTCGGTAGGAACCAGCTGACTTTTTCCAATTTATTAAGTCAGAAGACGAAAATGGTACCTTTACAAAAACTGGCAATCCTGCAGGTCCTTCTGCTTCCCAAAGTGGGGCCTGAATTACTACCAGGGGTTGTGCCCTTTCTCTCCTTACTACTGGACTATCTTTCTGCCCTTCTACTCCCCTATACTCTTTGTTTCCCTGTCTTTCATCTACAGTATTTCCCCGATCTCAATCTCTTTAATCGGATAAAAAACACTGTACATCTTCTTCCTCCTCATTTTATTTCAAACACCTTTTTCCAATAATACATGCCGAACACCACCTGGAGAGATTCTTATTCTCCTTATCCAACATCATCATGATCACATTGCTGTCATTCATTAACAGTTTACATTTTTTCCTAGTTTTGTGGTTGTCCCATAGAGAAAAAAAAATCTACATAAGGTACTTCATCCCATTTGCCTGTCTCCGACAAAATAACATCAGTTGTAAAATAGTGTTATATTCCCAATTACCCTGTTCCTGCCATTTTTTCCCATCATCCAACTTGTAAATAGGTCACCATTGCATGCGTTCATCTTTCTTGTAGTTAGGTGATCCCCACCAAACTTATTCAAATTCTTATGGATGCACCCTAAAGGTTAACAAGGGGTTGGTTTGGAGGAAGGACTAGTCCCCATTTTACCAGACAAAGGGGTCTGTACCCACATAAACTCTGGTCTTCACTGTCTACATGTATGAAAATATTTATTACAAATGCTGACCCAAACCAGTCTTTTAACAAAGCCTCCTAACTCCTTTTTTCACCTTAACCAAAAGCACTATCTCACTGATGTTTGGCATCGCACCCTTGAGTCACTTACCACCTCCGGACAGGGAGAGGATCCCGGGAGTCCCTGATCAAAACAGTCGGTGTATGTTGGAGTCCTGCAGATCCCTCCTCCCCGCTGGCAGCCAGCAAGACAATCTGGGCAAGGCTCTATGGCTGTCCCATCTGGGTCGCCAAAAGCTGTTGTCCGACAAAAGTTTGGATTCATTACCCGGTGTGCAGTGAGCCAATCCACAGGCTAAGTCGAGATATTGTTTATTTCAGAATAGCGCAAGTCTGGGTACCAGGCGGTTTCCCACAAAACTGGCACCCGTTATGGCTTTCCAAGCCATTCTTTATATAATCCCTAATCAATACACTTATATGTTTGTACACTCCCCCAGGCTCCCATTGGTTACCTAATCAGCACCCTGCTGACATGCCAGAATCATTCTGCGCGTCCTCAGAGAGGAAGGGTCTCTCGTTGGACCAGGGTCTCCCAGCTTAGGGGTGTGATTTTTACTATTATGATGAGGATAGTTCACGGATAGTTCGCATTACAGTACTCCTAATCTTTATTTTTCAGCCAACTATTCATATTATGTTAATTGGTGATGTATTCAAGGGCATAGCCAGGATGTTTCCCTCAAGAATGTCAACATAATGTTCTTCCTAATTAGCAGTTCCTCAGTTAATCATCCATTAGACATCTCCAAGGCCTGGGTCATCTTGTCCTTCCCTCAAAGTACTTATTTTATCTCTTTCACTTAAAACAGAGTTGACTAGCTACTGGTATCAGTTGCAAGAGGTTTTTCCTCCTTAGTCTTGACTGGTTGAGAAAGTTTTGATACAGTATTTTCCACGGAAAGTAGGACATTTTCGTTAACGTAAAACTTTTTGCCAAGGCACACTGACTACCCAAGATGGACTTGACAGGCAAAAGGATGTGACTGACAGAAATGGACACTTGGATGGATGTGGCCCAGAATTGCTTTTTTTGGGGCAGCGGAGGTACTTGTCTGAGAGCTGGGAGATCATAGCCCATCTGCTATGCACCAGCATTTTTCCAGGATTGTTAGCACTGGACCTACGCTCTGCCAGATCAGTGAGTGAAAAGCTGTTTGATCCAGACCTGATCCAGGCTCATGTTTGTATTTTATCAAATTAGTCAGCCTATAGATAGGTCACTGAATTTAAGCTAACCTTGTACCAGCTGCAAGAGAAAATCTGGATCGAGCAGCAAGCTTGGTACAAGTACCAAGTTAACTTCTCAAAAATGCTAGAATACACTTGCCCCAGTAGTGTGGCCACTCCTGGTCAGCACATAGGCATGGGTAGCTGGAGAATTGTGGGGACTCCAGACTTGGAGCCCTACAAGTGGACTCATTTGCTACATCCCCAGCTTTCAGCCTGACCTGGCACAGAGATATGAGTTTGGGTGATCCAGGTTGCAAGGAGTGCCCCCCATACTTTTGATTTTCCAGCTATTTTGGGTGAACCAGGTGCAAGCTAACATGCATATAGACATACGCTGTTCTTGCAGACATTTTTTAAGTCTAAATTTTATTCTGGCCCTAAACAGCTCCAGCCTTGGAAAACTTGACATTTTGCATTAAACAGCATCTTTGCTGCCCAACCAATGCTGCTCACGCTGGAGCTCTGTGGCTGCGAGCACTGTTTTGGGGCAGAAAGAGCAACTCTCTGCTTGTTTTTGCCGCATCTGACTGCGTGAGGCAGGAACAGCCCAAACGTCATGCCAAGGGTGCTTTTTGCCATCAATTATTCCCCATTAGAGAAGTGTGAGCACAGTCATTTAGTTTAACAGGGATGAACTGCCTTTCAAGCTTTTTCCCCTGCAGCAACAGCCCTGCCTGCGAGCTGCATTTCAAATGACTTTGGCTTTTTCTCTCAGCGTGTTTCCTCAGCTCAGGCTACAGGGCTGGAGCAGCTTTGGCTGGGAGCGTGGAAAGCATGTTGGTTCTGGGAACTTGTGTTTGGGGCTGGGGCTAGAAAGCTTGTGGGGGACTTTAAAACCAAGAGATTCAAATGTTTGCTTTCAGCATTTGGATCTGACAGCAGACAGCATCTTTCTCCAGGCTGCGCTCTGTGATCCTGAAGGTGCAGCAGCAGGAAAGCATGTACTTTAATTAGGTGATGTGTGCAAGGGTTAAACTCACTTGAGAGCAGCTTGAACATGAGGGTTAGTTTTTATGGAGGAAAAGGGAATCGTCTGAAATAAGTGCTGGAAATCAAGAAGGAGGTTTGCAGCCCAGAAAGAGCCTCCGGGGTGAAATGTCAAAGCCAAGTGCATTTTCTGGTCTCAGTATAGTTTTGAGATAATCCCTTTCGTTGCATTAACAGCCCCTGAATGGAGCAATATTTCTTCCATGCTTTGACAGGCTGCTTCCAGGCAGCCCTTTTCCTAGCTGCTATATATGCATGCATCTGGATTCTTATCTGAGCTGAGCTCCGGAGTAACTGCTCTCAGATCAGTGGGTTTACTCCAAGCTTGCGTGCACATGACTGAGATTAAATCAGTTTTTAAAAAAGCAAACAAGTACCCCATGAGATTTGGCATCCTCAAAATAAGCATTAAGGAGTGTAAGGAAGGCATCTTTTACATGTCTTTCTCCCACGTGAGTTTACCTTGGTTGGCCAGAAGAGGTTAGTGCCGCTGCCCTGGCTCCCAGGAGGCAGCTGAGCACTAGGATCGCATCGTGCACCGTGCCTCCTTCCTGCAGCGCACAGCCTGCGCTGCCCACGCGCTCCTCGCTGGAGTGGAAAACTGTGCTGTGCGAGCTCACAGTTCGGAAAATACAGTAAAATGTGTGACTAAAACACGCCTCGGCTTTCAGAAGCGTTTTGCAGCAGTAGGTCTCCACGCACTTCCCAGAGGAGGTAAGATGGTTTCCAGCGCAGGCAGATTGCTGCAGCAGAGCATGCCAGCAATCCTGGGCTGCAGCGCTAACCACAGCGTGTCTCCGATGAGACACCGTCACCAACAACCAAGTGCAGCGAAGCCATTCTTGACTTCTTAATGAAAAGTGAGGTGCCAGATCCAAATCGGGGGAGAGGAATACGGCGTAAGCGTCATCAGTAACAGCTTCGGCTGGGGAAAGGAGCCATAATGGCCAAAGAAAAGGTTGAATTTGTGACCTAATTACTGAAGAAGTGTTTGCAAATATTAATTATCTGCTGTTTTGGCTTGTTTTAATTGGGCATTATGTGTAGCGCACTGTGGGAGATGGGGTCTGCGTGCCACCTCATTCCCATCTGTTTGTGCCTCCTCTCACTTCCTTGCAGGTGGAACAATATTAACAAGCTGCAGAAATTATGGACAAAAACCTGCCATTGCACAGCTCCCTGTGTGCCATCTGCCAGAAACACTTGTAAATGGTGCACAGAGTTTGCCTACCAAGTGCAGCCCTGCCCTCATTGTAATTCAGGACCATACTAAGGTACCACTTCAGTACAGTGCGAGTCCAAAACCTGAGGAATTATGAAACTGGGGGGTCTGTGTGCCAAGCAGGAACCTCTTGTGGGAGCTCTCCTGCAGCATCATTGAATTTCTGAAGCCACAGGTTCTCCTGTAATAAGTATTCTCATTGTGAGCCCATGCTAAAACATACTGTGTTACCTGGTCCTGCCTTGAATCTGACCCCAGGGCTGATCTGTCACGGACTTTGCACAGTGGGGGACAGTTGCTGTAGCAAGTTGTTTCCTATTCTACGGAAGAAGAACAAAAAAAACATTAGCAGTTTAACAATAATCCAATGGAAAATATACTTAAAAATAATAACGGGTTGGGGATTTTGCTTGTTTTCCATTGCTTTGTTTTGACTACATATTACATTAGAAAGGTGCTGGTGTGATGGGATGACAAGGCCAGGACAAAAGCCTTTCAAAGAGAAATGGCTCCCTTACCTCCCTAGGAAATGCTACAGTTAACAAAAAATCCTCACCTCAAACAAATTCTACAGCTACCTATGCAGATAGCCATGAAGATGTCTAGAATGTAGTATTCCAATACTTTTTTTTAGGTGGGAAATGGGTCTCTGATGAAAAGTGCTTTTGAGACTTTTTATTTTTTTATCCTTAAATGCATGTGAGTAAAATCTGATTTCCCAGAGAGCTAGCACTAACTTTTCTTATGGAGTTGCGTCCCCTGACACTCTGAGGAGAAAAGCTAACGTATTTGAAGCAATGTATGTGTTTGTAGGTGATGGTAGGGTCATGGCAGAGTTAACCACATAGGAATTGTCTTAGAGTCACTTGGCAAGTTACTTTAATCAGGTAAGTGCAGTCTCACCTGTATGTGCTCTTCCTACCACCACACCTCTGCCTGGAGTGCTACCAGCTTGCTTAAAACTCATAGGATGAGTGATCCTGGGCTGTTGAGGTCCAGCAGCCATCTGGGCTTATTCCCTTATGCAATACTCCATCATAGCAAGCTTGGTGCTTTACTGTTGCAAAACTTTATGGCCTCTGTGCTGAAGCTAATTTCTGTATCAGGATTGTTTAGTCTAGTGTGAAACAAGCGGGTTGTAGAGTAATAGTAGTTAGTGGGGAAATGAAACAGTAGTAACATAATTATGGTTCTTTGGAGGGATGCGTAGCACGTTGATGTGGACACCTTTTTGTTTTGTTCAGCCCAGAAAAGTGGATCTGGGGGAGTGGTCTGGATTTGCCCCAGTTTCACCGTAATTTTTGGTGTCAGGGTAGAAAAGTAAAGAGAGATGCCAAAAGTACTAAGTATAATAGATTTGGGCAAGTTGCATACAGGTGTTGTTTTGCAAACAATTTGTGGCATAGAAATCGCAAATGCAAATGCTTCCCTGGCAGCAAAGGAAGTGTGAGTGCTTTCTGTAACTTCAGAGTCTGCAAGAGACCTGCAGTCAGGAAGGTTACATCCACCCTCAGCCAGAGGATGGAGCTGAAATGGCCATGTCATAGAAAAAGCCATGCGGAGATGCAGCTCTACCTGACATCTGCTCTGAAGGGTCTCTGACAAGGCAATGCAGCCACATCTTCTCCAGCCTTTCCTTGATGATCTGAGACAGGGAATGGTCTGAAGTTTTAAGCCAAACTTAGCAGATTCCGAAAATAAAAGTATTTACCTACTTCACACTCTCTCATCCTTTTCCAGCTTCCTTCCTTCCAATCCCCCACAGTGTCCATACTTGCTGAATCCTGTAGTTTTGCTGCCTTGCTGAGCATGGATTCAGAGACTGTCTTTGGATTAATTACCTGTTGATTTCATGTGGGCTTTTCAGCAAGATGGGTTGCTTTCCTTCTGTATTCCCGTCTTGTTTGTGACCCCTGGACTGTGATTTTGGTACTTGGTTAGCCAGTCCCACCTCTGCCTGTCAGCAGAGCAAACTGCTTCATTCCCACACGTTTCGGGTCCTTGCTTTGTAAAATGAGGAACATTGCAGAAGGTCTCCCTTGCAAAGTGCTTTGGGAACTCACGATGGAAAGTGCCGTTTAGGAGCTGGGCACTGCTACGCACCTGCACTACAGCACTGTCTGTGCAGCTCAGAGGGGAATCGCAGTCGGAGATGAACCCTTATTTCTCTGTAGTATCCAGCATCAGTGTGCAACTACTGTGGAAATGTCGCAGATGTTAGAAAATATCCCCTGGAAGCGGCACCTTTCCGCTGGCTGTGCAGCGTGGCGCTGGCTGTGCTGCTAAGGCTGAAATTCCCAGCAGCTGGGGCAGGGCTTGATATAAATACCAAGACACTGACGTTTGCATATTTTGCTTTCTGGACGCATTCACCACTCTATTTGAAAAGGCCTGTTCTTAAATAAGTGAAGGTGTAGGGAATGTCCTTTGAAAACAGCTTTGTGCTAAAGCAATTAAATAATGTTTATGTCAGATAATTAATTCCAAGGGAAGGATTAAATTGCTGAAAGGCTAAATAACAGAGTGAAAACAGTCTGCAGGTTTTTGAGGCATTTCTTATTGGAAAGGGAGGGCTTATTACTGAGATTAGCTTTTCAGAGGTTTTAAAGTAGGGTTCAACAGCTATAAAGGCTGGGTTGTTTGGCACCAGCATCTCGGTTTGTAGCTCTAAATGTCTGCTTGCAATTAATGTAGGTGCAATAAACGTATGTGTGCAAAAGAATTCATGGAAAAAAACGGTGCAAGTGCCATAAGAAATGGGTTGCAGCAAAATGCAAGCATAGCTAAGTGAAAATAAAGATTGATAACCACTTCTAAAAATGGGAAAACTGTAAACTAATGAAAAAGTTTTGATCGATCACTAGAACGGATGTTTTGTCTAAATTTGTCCCCTATGTCTGTACCTCTCTCAGGGTCCTATATGCTTGTACCTTGCCAGAGATGGCGCCGCTGCCTGGTGCTGATCAGTTCATCCAACAGAGGCCGTACAAGCTGATCAGCATCTGAAAGCTTGCTCAGTAAGAGCAAGAATTACTGTCCCTCTCCATTTAGCATTTTTGCTGTGTGGAACATCGTGCCTGGCTCTTCATGGGGGCAGAGAAACTGTGCAGGGAAGCACGTTCACAGCTCCTTGAAGACGGCACATTTTTCCTTTTCTGATTTCCATGTAAACTTTTGCCATATCACACGCTTGCTTGCGATGTTACCTCTGACTGGGGAACTGTGTTCTTCGTTTTCCTTCCCTTGTAGCAGTCTCGCCAGGAAGCTGCTCAGGCCTCTATGTACAGTCCACAAAAGCATGCAGAGCTCCGGCTAGAGCGGGTGCGAGCTCTGCTGCCAGCCACCTTGGGCCCAGGTGTGGGATTCGGCTGGGATTCAAGGAGTGGCAGTGCCTGGGAAGGCTGCTCTTCCGTCCCAGTGTATCCATTGTCCCTAAGTATTTTTCCAGATCCTTCTGCTCTCTCTTTTCTTCAGAGGGGGCTGCTGGGACAAAGATAGCTTTTCAGCCTGAAGCTAAATCTTTATCTAGTGAGGGTATATCAAGCTGTAGTCCAATATGTGGTACTTTGCATTAAATAGTTGCAGATAAGCTAATGAAATCTGTCAGGCAATAGAAATGGAAGTTTGTAAAAAACGCTAAGCAAAATTAACAGTATATGAAGTACAGCAACCGAAAGCGCTCAATTTCCAATTCATTGGGGGGTCACTGGAAGAATAAACAATTTCAGTTGAGAAATAATTATTGAATTGGTTTAAAATTATACTACAGGGCTAAGACTTCAGTTCAAATCACAGTTCACCTCACAGAGACTCCTCAGTGGTTACGTGTGGAGGGGCAGGAAGGCCCAGGGGGCTGGCAGCTGGGGACCACGGGCGAGCAAGCTCTGCTAACCAGTTTCTGCTCAGGTTATCTTGTAGCAATCACATGTATCAAATGAAAAACCTCGTCATTGCTACTGCTCCCCTCGTTGTTGTTAATACCATTGTTTTCCAGGATTTTAATAAATTAAAAAAATACACAGCTGCAGTTTGAGGTTGAAGTGCAGTAGTTCGCTGCCCGGGAGCCGTGCGTGAATTCGTGGTCACTGGCTGTATCAGCTGAGAGCTGACCTGCAGTTACGCTGCTGTCAGCGTGAATCCCTGCCCGCGTTACCTGCCATCAGCAAGCCTTTTGGAGCACACGGACATGATGGGCATGGCTGGTGTCGGTACCAGGGTGGGAGAACCCAGCCCTCGCAGAGGCAGCGGGGTCACCCGGCGGTGTCCTCCCTTGTCCTTTACCAGACTGGGACCACATGCGGCTTGTGGGGGACCACAAAATATGAATGACCCCAGATCAGTTCCCATAAAGTCCTGGCATGGGGAGGGGGAGCAGCGAGCCGTAGGCAAGACCCCAGCATGGGCTCCTACCTCTTGAGGTGGCCCTTGACAGCCCTTCCTGCCGCAGCTTTGGGCAAAACCCTTGCTCCCCCTCCTCATTTTCACCATTTCCAGACCAGCATTAATAGCAACCACCAGTGGGGTCGTTCAGAGAATTCATTGTGCTGTAATGCTTTTCACTTGCAAACCGCTTTGGTAGCACTCAGTATTACTATTATTACATTATGCTTCCCTAGCTTTCTGTTCGGAAAAGCAGCTGCCTTCCGCAGAGTGGGGTAAGCTACCATTATGCCGTGTGGTATTATGTACACTGCTATACTTCTGGCATCTGGGTCTGTCATTTAGATTAATTGGGAAATTGTGTAGTGACTTGAGGAAAAACGCTGCTGAATTTGAGTTTGTTATCCTGGAAAACATAATTAGTCAAAGAAAACCCAAAACTTTAATCGTGTAATAAATGCAATACTGAATGGTCTTGTATCTAACCAGAGTAATGGAATATAACTGTACCTTTTCCATTTTTTCTTCTTTTTTTTTCCAGTATGGGGTACTGCATCCTTTTTGTCCATGGTCTAAAGAAGCTGTCTACATGGTTAAATAAGTGGAGAATTACTGTTTTGACTCTCTTTGCTTTGCTGCTGCTGCTATTCTCTTGGAAGACCGTGAAACAGAATGAAATCTGGCTCTCAAGAGAGTCCCTTTTCAGGTATGAGCAACCATGTGAAAATACTTGTATTTTTGTATTGTTTCTAATAAGTTGTACTTGTTTGTTGCATGGAGTAAATAGTTTGCTTTAGCTCAAGGACTGGTCCTGCTATTAATGCATTGGTGTGAGTAATATTTTTATTTTAATGTATTGAAAAAAAAAACACAAAAAAACAGAACAAAACAAAACAAAAACCACCATCATCTACTTTCTGTTTTCTGGCAACTGCAGAAACTGGTGTCAGCACTTTATATGTGTATGCACAAACTTCGGTTCTAGCAACAGCATTTTAAAGACACTCTGTTTTTAAATAACTTGAGTTCTGTAGATTTACCAATAATGTAACGCTTTCTTTTTAAAGACATAGCAGAATTTTGCTGCAACCCTACAAAACACCGTAGTAACACTATTGAATATATCGAATTTTCTTTAGCAATGTTTTTAACGACAAAAATGAAATGCAACAAAGTGCCAAGCTTAATGTACCATATTTCATTTTATTTGATTACTCTTTGCCAAACGGCTCTCTTTACAACCTCATTTATATATATTTTTTGCATTGAAACAGACTGTTTCATTTTGTGTTTTTTTTAGGAAATGTATTGCATTTGCCTCCAGCTGCTTTCAGCAGTTGTCTAATTGTGAGGTAATTGTAGAAACACAGGTGATTTGCACCCTGGTTGCTTAGCTTTATTTTCTAACTTATTGGCCAGAGCAAAGTTTAATTTACTCGGCACTGAAGAGTATGAAATTACTTTTTATGTGTGCTCTTCAGTCTTCAGGACACACTGTTGAAGTGGTTGGAGCTCTGTTAGTAGGAATTAAAAAAAAGTAAAATCTGGAGCAGGGTTTTCTTCACTCCAGCATGATTCATTGTCCCTCTCCCTGAAGCTCTGTTTGCTGTTTAAACACCAGCAGCCATGGTGACCGGTCTGGGCTCTCGCAGCTCCGTGCTGAACGTGGTCCCAGTCCAAGCCGTTAGGCCTTGGTTCCAGTCTACCACGTGAGCGGTGGCCGCTCGCAGGGAAGGCGGGCAGCTTTCCGAGTTGGATGACTCTTGTTGAAAGGGGGGTGGGAAGATGGCGATTCCGTACGTTGCGTTTCAGGCATCGTCTGGTGTCACGTAGCGCACAATTGTGGTCACCTGGGTTTAAGAGAGGTGAAGTCAAACTGGAGGAGGAGAGGAGGCATCTCGTACTAGGGAGCACTCTTGGGATGGTACGGTGTGTCCAGGGGCTCTGTCACAGAAGAGAAAGCAAAGGTTTCGTCTGCCTAATTGGGTGCAAATAGACATGTCTATCCTGTATCCATTCAAAGCAGGGTGGCCTTCTGCAAGGCAGATCAAATTCAGAGACCGTGCCACCGCCTCAGTGCAGTACTGAGCCAGAGCTAATGCACCTTGCCCTGAGCTGGGGATTTGGTGGCTGGGGTCGAGCCGGCTTGCTCTTCAGCTCAGCTCTTTTGGGGATGATTCTAGGAGGGAGATCTGCCCTGGACTTTTGAGGAGAAGGCAAGAACGTAGGTGTGCTCCTGCTGGGTCACCTGGTACGGTGTCCTGCCTCTGAGAGTAATCAGCTGCAGATGTCTAGAAAAGCAGCGTAAGAACAGGAGCAGCAGCAGCGATGCTTCCTTCAGTCCTTTCCCAGCTTGCAGTAATCTCCAGTTATAGACTTCCTGAGTCAGGAGTCATATGCTTTTTCGTATTCAACAGCCACCGATAGACTTTTCTTCCATTAATGTCTCTGACTGCTTTTTCAAATCTATTTATAGTTTTGGCTTCCATAGCATCCTGTGCACTGGGCTCCATCGTTAAATTACACAGCGTGCACAAGAAGACTTCCCTTCTCTGAGCTGTGACCATTCTGATTATCTTGCTTGGTGTCCCCTAGTCCTGGTGTTTCGAGTGAGTAGGGAGTAACCCATCAGCTTGGTACTTTTCCTGTGCTTTTCATGCCTTTACAGCCCAGCCTCTCCCCTGTTCCCTCACACAGGGCTGCCTCTCTTTTGTGCTGGAGTCTGCTGGTTTTGAATTCTCTGTATGTAGGAGCTGCTCTGCTTCCATATCAGTGACTTCTAATCCATCTTGTCACTCGTTGCTGGATGCTTTCAAACTCTAACCTGTCCTTTTGAGAAGGAGACCAGAACCACGTACACCTTTCAGGAGACATCTGCAGCACAGTAGCATAGGGTTGTTTTCTGGTTGTTGCTCTCTACTCCTTTCCTATTAATTCCTAATCTTCCACTTATCTTTTCTGACCACTCTTAAGCACTGGCTGATATTTTAACAGCACTGTCCACGTGAACTCCAAGATACCTGTTGTGAGTGGAAATGTGTGATCTACAGACACCAGTCTGAACTTGTGCCTGTACCAGAACTGCATTGCATCTGCCACTTTTTTGTCCAGCCTTCAATCCTGTGAGATCCTTCTGCAAGATTTTGTAGTTCCCTTTAATTCCTGCAGCATGATTCATGTTGTTGTCATCAGCAAATGTGTTGCCTCCCTGTTTGCTCCCTTTTCCAGATCCTTTGTGAACATGTGAAGCAGCTCAAGTGCCAGTGCATGTCTCCTGGAAACCCTGTTTGTAGTCTTCTCCAATTATGAAAACTGTTCACATACTCGTGCTCTTTACTTGCTGTCTTTCAAGTAGGCATTGATTCATTCACAAGAGGGCCTTTCCTCTTATTCCATGATGCCTTTAAGAAATTGGAAGTCTTTGGTGAGGGATTTTATCAAAAGCCTTTTTGAACACTTAGGTGCGCAGCATTGGCATATGTGTTTGCAACCGACTAGGCTATATTTAGATTTTCATAAAAGCTTTCAGTGGCTTTAGTACCTTCTGCCTTTTGAGTCCATCAAAGAACAACAGATCCATCCCCCTAACTTCCTTCTGCAAAATGCAAGGTTAATTCTTCCCTGATGGATTAGTGCTATCCAGAAGTTTGCTAGGTCTAGTTTTATTACAATTTCTCCCAAATTACCTGAAGTGGAAATCACACTTGCTGGTCTGTTGCTCCCCATATCCTTTGGCTGGAGGCAGCTGACATCATGTTTGCCACCTCCCTCTTCTCTAGTGCTGAGGCTCATTTAAATGATAGGTTGCATACTGCAGCTAATAGCAGCTTCACATTTGATTTCCTTTGGATACATACTGGCAGGCCCTATGGATTTGTAAGTGTTCTTGGGGTTGATTTGTTCTAAAGCTTCTTTTAGTGCCACTTTAGTCTGAGACAGTGCTTTGGACTTGCCCCTGTAATGAAGTTCACTTTTCCTGTAGTGAGCTTTTCTGCTGTGGCCTTTTCGTCTTCAAGCATTACTTTTAGACCTCCATTGTATATTGGCCTCGGGGGATCTTTGGCAGGTTTCCTTTATCTGATGTATCTCATTATTAGCTTTGATGTTTTTAGCAAGTTTTTTCTTAAATTTCTTCTGGTCTTTCTTCCAGTTCTTTTGGATTTTTTTTTTTAATTTCTTGTAGCCTTCTTTATTATGTTATTTAACCATGTTGGCCTTCTGTTGTCTTTTTAAGATCTCCTTTGAAAAGTGTTATTCATCTATTGAGAGTCTATAATATGGTAGGATGGGAAGGAACTACAAAAGAAGAACAGTATAGCAAGAAGATAATTTCATTCCAAGAGTGGGAGATCTTGTCTTTGGGGCAGAAGGAGGAGGCTGTATGTAGGATGAGGTGGAGAGGAGGAAAGGAGGGAGAAGTGGATGGAGGTATGTGCAACAGCAATAAATTAGAAATAACAGAGAAGGAAGAGGAGATAAGGAACAATAAAGCAGTATGAGAGAAAATAATAAGGAAACAGCAAATCTATAGATGGGGGAAAGGAGACATAAATCACCCTGCTTGGTCATTTCTCTGTGTGTGTGTGTTTAAGAAGTGTGTGCTGAGAGGATCCTTATTCACATTTTTAGTTTTCCATTCTTCTTCTTTTACTTACTGCTTTAATTAATTACTGATTTTTCCCTCCTAGTTTTTCCTCTTCACTTCTACTTTCAATTCCTCCATTTGCTTAAATGTGTTTGTTCAGTGTCGATCTGTCTCAGTTTCCTTGGTTCTGTTACACATGCTTTTTCTACACTTTTTTTTGTCCCCAGGAGATGTAGATATATTAAACATGTTACCAGTTTTGTGATTTGAACCCCTTCTTGTCCCATTCTCAAGGCTTACCGTGCTTTGACATGATGCTGCCACTGTGTCAGCACCATCACCCTCTCCGCTAGTGGGCTGCCACAACTCTCAGTCTCCAGTGTGGGGTCCAAGTTTGCTAGATGCAGAAATCCCTTCGGGTCCTGGCTCCCTCAAGTGTGGGAGAGGATGAGGAAATGATGCATCTACACAAGCATGCATGCAAGGGCATGTGTGCAAGGACTAAACGAGAAGCAAATGAACCACAAGTATAAAAAGTGGCCAAATATATAGATACAGCCGTTTGAGGCAAATTATTCAAACAGATATCTAGAAGCTCCAAGCAGTTTGTCTGACTGTATTGGCAGGTGGGCAAGGAGAACTTGTTTGTTAAATACTTAAGGAATTGCCCTGTGGAGTGAATGTGCAAGCCAGGAGGTCAGGCTCCAACTGCAGTCAGCATTAATGCCTCAAGTCAGGGCAAGGGAGGTGTGGGCTGTAGGCTAACCTCTGCATCCGCTGTACCGACCTTTTCAGGGTTTGTGAAGCTGCCACGTTTCCTATTGCTCCTGGAAAGCGTTTGCGTGCACAGCCCACGTTTGTGACAGCGTCTGGAAGTGCAGTTGTAGCCAGCAAAGGAACTGTATAAGAGTGGCTCTTTCTTAGTCAGCAGTTCGCCCTCCCCAAGACAGGTCTGCTGACTTCAGTTATGTGCAAAAAAACCCCAAACAAATAAACAAAAAAACAACAAGCAGACAAAACCAAAAAGAAACAGGAAAAAACCAACAACAATCAGACAAACAACTCAAAAGGCGACATCTACTGCTGTGTGCTTTTGTTAATTTTGAAAGCCAGCTCAGCTGAGAAGGACAACTCCCATCGCATTTTGTGCATCTTCTATAGAACCGTTTGAAGAGTCCAACGCTGGCATCTGTGAAAATCAATGCAAGGGTAGGAGGCCAGGGAAGGCAGTTGTTTGTGTCATCCTGAGAACAGCTTGCTGTAAAGACCCTTTGTTGGTGATAATGACTCCCAAAGCAGAGGAGATCTCATCGGTCTCCCAGGGCTCCTCCTGATGCAGGAGAGGCCAAATTTCCTTGCAAACCCAGCACTTCTCATATGGAAATCACAGCAAATCAATGAACTCTCTGCCCTGCACAGAGCCACTTTGCAGAGTAGGACAGGCACCGAGGAAAACAATAGAGAGGATCACAGGAGACTTTCTCCAGCTCAAGTGGGATTTGGGTGAGGACAGCGTCTGAGGTTAGAAATGCCAATGGTATTTGGTTTCTCTGCATTAGGACTAACAGGCTTTCTCCTTTCCATGGGGAGGAAGTGTTACGTAAAGCGGTTTGCCTATTGTTTATTTTCCATTTATATCACTTACTGCTGTCGTGGAAGTCAGGAGGGAAGGAAATCCTCCTGAGAAGTGACGTTGGATTTCAGTGGACTTCTTTCTGGCTGGCTGGAGAGCGGTGTCCTAGGTTTTCAGAAGGGCGCATTTGTGCTGGGCTGGGGAGGAGGGAAATAGGAGCATTTGGAAAACCGAGCTGGAAAAATAGATTGAAATTGTGAGAGGCTGGAGGCTTGCGGAAAGCAGAAATGGAAAGCCATTGTATTCTGCTTTGTTATTTATACTCCACCCTTTCCCTCTTGGCTTTCTTTATGGACATTATTGTTTCCTCTGTCAATGAGCAAACAGTGTTCTCAGCTGGTTGACAATCAATTAGCAGAAGTGTTTGCCTAAACTCTCCAAAAAAATCCACTCCACGTCCAGCGCGGTGTTTGCTACTGCCGCTGACAGTTCAGGGATGCCAAGCGGTTAGCCTCAGTCAGTGCTGTGTGTATTTGCAAAGCCAGACACCCCCCTTCTCGCCCATGCAAGGAGAATAAATAGGTCAGGGAGCGTGAGTGGTGTGGTGCAGAAGAGAGCATCGTAAAACCTCGAGCCCGAACTGGTTTCCGTCTTTCCTTTGTCACCCCCACCCCCAGCAGAAGCACACAGATGAAAGAGCTTTATTAGTGATGTTTTAATAAATGGGACCAGCAGGATTAATAATAAATTCTATTTAAAGGGAAACAGCCCAGAATTAAAATATTTAAACATATGCATCTTCGTGTTAGAACTGTATCTCATTAGGACTGCAGTACTTGTGCATATGTAATATACTTCTCACCATTAACTCAGTGTGCTCTGGTGCAGCAGGGGCTCTGTCAGAGCTAACAACTCATGGCACATAGCTCTGAGATAGTAACAGTTTTGAGTCCCTGTCTGCACCTCTGCCTGTAACACTGTCACTGATGTAATGCAAACCTTTCTGTATAAGAATTAATATTCCGGTAATGCCCAGAGGTTGTAAGTGTGTAGTTAATAGCTCCCAAGGCCAATGGAAATTAACACAGCCATAGCAGTCACACATTACTTGCTGCTAGTGCAGTATATCTTTGTGAAAACTAATATAGAAAATCATTCTCTTAAGAATAGCATCAATTAACTGATTTAATTCAGCGATTAGTCACAAAATGTCTTATTCCTGTAGTGCTCCCAGTAAGTAATTTGGAAGTACCTGATGATTAGGAAGCCAACTGCAAGGTGTATTTTTGATTTCTGCAGGCAGACCGTGGCTGTGTTGTACTGAACTCTGCAAGGCAGCCGTGGGCGAAGCTTTGGAAGCTCTCACAAGCAGGCATTAGCAATGCTTGATACCACTGGCTGCAGATAACCAAAAAGACGTCGTATTTGCCACTAAGACTGACTCTCCAGTGCCATTTTAAAGTGAAATCCCCCACAAAGGGTTTTTTGGCATCTGTGGGTACATTCTCATCAATGTAGAGGCTGTGTGCGACCTCATCTTTTTGTGGTTAACTCCATTGCCCGTCATAGTTAAACAGCAGAGACACACAAGGCAGAGCAAAAAGGCCTGGGAATGTCCTAATCCCTGCGCTTCCTACTTGCGGTAGGAGGCTCAGGCCTGATGGGAGGAAAAAAGACAGCAGCTGGCAGGAATCTGCTTGTGAGCAAGGAGCAGTGCTATTTCTGCTTTTACGTGAACAGATTAATCCATCTTTATTTCCCATTACCTCAGAGAGTTCCTATTTATGTGCTGGAAAGGATTCCCTGTTAAACAGAGTTCTGACTTCTCTGGGTTCTTGCAGGGGAAATATTTCCATGGTGTACGTGCTCCTGTGATTTCTTTCTATCTATAACCTTGAAACAGCATTTCCTCTGGCTGTGCAAGGTGTACCTTGTTTACTGTGCTCTCAGTTAAGTAAATAAGCATATGCTTGCTCTTCTCCTTTTGTCTTTGTGCTCTCATTATTAATTCCAAACGTTCAGTCCAAGCTGCATGGCAAGAAAGACGAAGGGGAGGGATGGGTCGGCTGTGCCGCCACATGTCCACAGTCACACAACACGAGAGCGTGTGACTTGCCAGCTAAGGGCAAGAGCACCATTAGCCCTCACCTCCTGGTGGTGCTCTGCTCAGTGCTATACCACGTATCTGTGCTAGCTGGGTGCTCAGAGTATGCTGTGCATCCCCTCTAGTGGCTGATGCGTATGGAAAACGTACCTTCCGTCTGGGACCTCCAGCTGACAGATTGAGATCAAGGTTTTCATAAGGCGCTTCATGACAGCCAAGCTTAAGCAGGGCTGGAGATGAGTGAGCCTGTTACAGCTATATTATAGAAAGTACTGCTTACTTTCCCTCCAAATATTAGGCTTTTTAGAGTCTTTCAGTGTAATAAATTATATTTTGAAACACCACAGTACCTGGCCACAGGGTGCGTTGTCATGTTGGTGCTAGAGATGCCCATGGTGGCCAAGGCCAGGTTGGGTGAATTGCTGCCACATATTTATGTCTAGTGGGGGCGTGTGGTGTGCCAGTGCACTGCACAGTTTGCATGTGTGGACCAAGCTTGGGATTGTAAAATGAATTGTGCTTGTTGGGGTACAGGAGGTAACAAGGCACTCGCAATATGACCAAACTTTCCTTAAAGAAGGAGCAATGAGAAAAAAGTAGACCTCAGGGTATACCTGGTATAACCTGGCCAGCTAACGCCATCCTGCTTCTGTTCCTCTCTGCAGCTCAGGAGTGAAGACTCTGCCCCACAACGCCAAGGTGCACTACAACTATGCCAATTTTCTGAAAGACCAGGGCCGTAATGTTGAAGCGATCTACCACTACAAAACTGCTCTCAAGTAAGTTCCCTGAAGCCCTGGCTATGCTCAGGCTGTGCGGTGCAGCCCGCTGGCAGCACATCCCTTCCCTGCAAGGTTTGCCTGCTCCTCGCCCCCCATTTCCTTCCCTGGAGGCAGCTCAGCTTTCGGAGGTTGGGAAGGTTCCTTGGCTCAGTGTTTGTGTCTCGTTAAAGGAAGGAGCCTGGCTTCCCTCCAGCTCCGCGTGCGCCCGTGTGTGTTTGTGTGTACACTTCAATATATGAGATATAAATGTTACCATAGCTACACATTGAGCAATGAGGTGTCATTTACTTGGCTGAATGTATGCTGGTAAGCAGGAGGTAGTTGTCATAAATGCATTTTCGGATTCCTGGGCCATTTATCTTAGTAAATTGTTAATGGTGCACGCCTGGAAAATGCCTGTGCTGTAGCCATCTGAAGTAGAGCAATAATAATAGTACTTACTACTTGTATTGAGGCTCCTGTCCACAGAGCTTTGCAACAACACTAAACTAATTGATGCTGACAATGCTCCTGTGCAGTAACAGGGTAAATATCATTACCATAGTTCTGCAAAGGGGGAAGCTGAAGCAGGAAGGTGAACTGCCTGGCCCATAGACACATGGTAAATCTGGGCCAAGGGCAGGGCCATAATATGTGACTGCTCCTGGCCCAGGCTGAGCACGTGGTAGGTCCTGGGATGGAGGGGGGTGGTAAGGGAAAGCAAGTATGGAAGGTGCAGATAACACCATCAGGAAAAAAGGGCACGTGTGGAAAGGGCAGACAAAGTTAGGAGTGGCTCTGGCAGCAAGAACAGAGCTCAGCACAAAAGGGCATGTCAAGAGGTCCAAGAAATATTCTTTCCTGACGTGTGGGAGGAAACTCCAGAAATTACATCTGTGTTTTGTCGTCTTGCCAGTTGACGGCAGAGTTACACCAAATGCTCTCCAAGGGCTCCTAACCAACCCAGGTGAGCTGCGAGGACAGGATGTCATTGCCACTGAGGTCTGTGTGAAACTAGGTAAAGGTGATTTTTAGATTTTTGAGTAGCGTCCTGTTCTCTTTTACCATGCTGGGGATTTAGGAAGTCATTTAGAAAAACTTCCATCCTATTTTTTAATGTTTCCAGGAATGGAAAATTCAGCACAACCATCAATAAATTGTACTGAAGGTTAATTACCCTGTCTGTTGAAAATGTCCTCCTTTATTTTTAGTCTGATTTGTTTAACGTTGTTTCCAGTCATTGGATTTGTTTACATCTTTAAATGCCACACTGATCAGCTCCTCCCTTAATCTGCTGCTTGATACAATAAATGGATGTAGCTGCTGGCACTTTGTGTTATGCAAGTTTTTGCAGTCATCAAGTCATCCCTGTAGCCCTTCTCCAAGCTTTCTCTAAGTTACCAGAAAGGGCCATTGGAAGTTAAAAAGAAGAGAGACTAACAAATATTTTCCAAACCCTGCAGCAAACTTGCTAGTATGGAGAGTAACTTAACAGCTTTCTGTTCCTACCGGCATCGCCCCTGCTTGTGGAAATGGGAGTTGCTGACAAAAGATTTTGTTCTTCTCTAACTCAGCAGCACCCATTTATTATAATTACAATGCTGTCTGCTGCTCTGCAGTATTTCAATTATGAAAGAGTCTGTTTTGAGAACTGACTGCAAACATGTCCTCAACTTCATTAGATAGCACAGTTTGCGCTGATGGTATTGTTTACACAGCATCCGAAGCCCAGTCAGGGCTTGGAGCCGCACAGAGGCACTGGCCCAGGTACTCCGTGTCTCGGTCCTTGCTAGTGTTCTGGTTGCTTCGGTAACTTCAGGGTTAGTTGGCACTTCCCAAAAGCCATCCCCTGTCCCCCCTACCTTGCATGTTCGCTATCAGACCTAGCAAGGCCTGCAATGCAAGCCAGAAGCCTGTCCTGCTGGCTCCGTAACTGGGGAGCTGCACAGCTTGGTCCCACCACCTCATCTTTCTGCATTTGTTATTTGCTTACTCCCTCTCCCCAGCCCCATCACTGGGTGGTTGAGGCTGTGTAACATGCAATAAAATAGTGTAATTAAAGAGTGTAGTACGTTTTCCAGTGGAGCATTACGTTCCACGTTTTCCCTTCAGACATACCCCTTCTGAAATGTCTGGGGGTTGTGTGTAGGCCTTACTGAGTCTGCTGGGCCTTACCGAGTCGTGCATGATGGCTGTGCTGAAGCAGTGGAGAAGGGGAAGGATGTGGGACAGGCCACATGGTGGTGGATACCCTAAAGGGCTTTCGCAGATAAGACCAGATTTCATGCCCAAGCTATTTTATGCATCCTCACAGACTCCAGCTTTGCAATTGCCCTGACTGTAGACCAATTGCTCTACAATTAAAAAGAAGGAACTTGGTAGCTGTACTGTCCTTAACAGATTTTATGATTCTGAATACTTTTGGCCACTGGCCTGACCTGAAAATGGAAGAATAGCTGGGAAGCTGAAGCAGCGCTCAGGCCATGAATTTCTTCATCAGTGATCAACAGCTTGGGCACTACCACCGCCAGCTTCTCGGACATTCCCCCAGGCACCCCTCACCAGGTGTCTGCTCTTTGGGGGAATCTGAATGGATCCACACTCCCAGGTGATGGAAAATACAGCCCAGTCAAGAGGCTTAGCAGTGTGGCAGCAGCACCGTCAGAAGGATGGGAGATCAAAATATCATGTCTGCCTAGCGTGGTGAGAAGCAGTGGGCAGATCGATAGGGAAATTAATAAGGAAATGGAATCAATAGGGAAGCAGACTGCTGCCACCCAGCAGCTTCTGGGAGGTAGGGGAGGGAGAGCAGCATCGCCCATAGTCTGAGGCACGTGTCTCATTAATCATTCCAGCTCGCTCCTAAAGCTCGTGCCAAATTGCAGTGTAGGTTTGCTTGATCTCTGGTGAGTGAGTTTAACTGTTTGCTAAACAAAAGTGATCCTGTCAGTATGTGCTTGGCTGTTTTAACCGCTTGCAATTACCATTCCACCAACGTAATAATGCGTTTCCACTTGCTGCTTCTCTGCCAGAAGTGTCAATTGCCATGTCGCTGTGCAGTGAAGTGGCCTAATGCTCCTGTCATGTGGGCAGGTGATGTTGTAGCTGTAGCTGTGTGAAAAGACATTGAAGCGCACATAAGTTACATAGGGAAATAACAGCATTTGGGACTAAATACCGGGAAACTTGATCCCCGGTGCTTTAATCACTTGCTCCCATTTCTGCCTTCAAAGGCATTTTGCAAGCAGGATCCTCTGCTGTCACATGTTGGTGTATCTCTATTAACTTTGGATAAATGGTGGGGCAGAAGAACGTACTTGCTCTGAAAGTCAAACTGCAGGGCGTATTTCCAAGGCAAACTCTGCAATTGATCCCTTCAGCCCCCTCTTGATACACTCTTGGTGTTTGAGACTCATTGCAGATGGCCACTCAAAAGGCAGTGGCGCGGCCAGTGATGCAACGTCTTGACGTAGCCAGGTTTAGGTAATTAGTGCAATGCAATTATGCTGCCCAGGAGCGGGGGCAATGAAAACTGAAATGATACACCAAAACAGAGAACAGCATTATCATTTGAGAATGAAAAGAAAAACAAAACAGTTTTGTGTATGCAGGAAAAGTTCCTTGTGTACGTCAGGTTCATGAAAGGCAAATGGAAGCACAGCCTTTGGAACTGCAAAATGAGTTATCCATAAAGCAGATTTTACCAACAGCTGGCATTCTGCAATTGGAGCAATGTTTTATAAGGCTCTTAGCTTTTACCTTCATTAAACCAATAAAAACACACTGCTGGGTTAGACTGCTTTGGTGGTTTGCCTGGCATATGGCGGTGACCCCAGGAGATGCTTGATATTTTTCTGCAAAAAGCAGAGGCCAGAAATACTCTGTCTGAGACAGAGTTGACCATGGCTGCTCTGAAAGCTAGCCTGAAAATTCTTGCTGCTGCTTCAGCTGCACATTCGCTGCTGTTGCTAGGAATTTCAGAGACCTCCTGTTGCTGGTGATCAAATAGAGCAAGTTTTATCTGAAATAAAACTTGTCTTGCCACTCTCATGTTTGCAAGTGAGAATGCAAGGTCGTGCAACCTCACACAAGTATGAAGAATATCTGTGATGTGCTAATGAAGATATTTTTGCTGTTGTTGATGGTTACCAAGCTCTTGTCCTGCTTCTTCCCCGACCTCATTTACTTGATGTTGCTGTTGAGACTATTTTATCACTCCTTAGGAACACATGTGAGCTGACATGAAAGAAAAACAGAAGAGCCTTAAAACCAATCTGACCACCATTCCTTACATCTTTTAACAACAAAGGGGGGGGGGGCAAATTCCCTTCCCTGTTACAAGAGAACTTATTTAAAATTTTATTCCCAAAGCAGCTCCATCTTATCCTCTGTATTTCTGTGACCAGCACTGCAGAGTACTGCTCATTGGCATGCCACGTTTGCTACCAGCATGTTGCTTCCCACAGATCTCTCTTTAATATGAGCAACAGCAGGTGGGGCTGAAGGAGGTTGCTGGGTTTCTTGGGTGCATAAACATGCTAGTAATAATCCAGTGCTGTCCAAGCTAAATTGTTGTGACAAGTAAAAAGCTGACGTCTAAAATTTCGTGTTTGCACTTTCAGACATAAAAACATATAGATTCACCCTTAATTAAAAAATGTCACTGGAGTAATTATGTTTAACGGTGGATGAGAATGAGTTATCTTTGACTGAAGCCAGATACTGTGACCATCAAATGACACAAAATTGATGAGTCATAAATGAGTTATTTCTGTATAACTTACTTTTGCTGGATGAAATGAATTGCAGAAAATAATTGAGATTGGGGTAGCTAAGAAAGCAGAAGTGCTGGAAAAAAGGTTAAACAGTGAGTAAGTCCAAGGGATGGGGGAAATGAGAGAGAGACAGAGAGACTCATCTGGCCATCCTAGCATCAGGCACCCGTAGGACAATGCTCTCTGGCCTGCTGCTCTTTCCCAAGGGAGGCGTGGGCAAGTGTGTGAACTGACTCTTACACCTGTATAACATCTGGTGGTACAGAGCCCTGCAGAACTTATCCACTGTACGTGTAATCCTGTGAGTTTTTGTACATCAGTGCACCAGTGTGTGTATGTGTGGAGAATATACATACTTTTGTGGGTGTGGACCTGTCCATCAACAGGTTCATAGCCACACGCTCTCTTTGGGCTTTCCCCACCAAACACTGCTAGCCAACCAGAGTGGGAAGGGGACCAGCCTGCTGTCAGCAGATCGATGCAGAAACCTCCGTTCTCCCTCGTGTTATCCTCCAGGGAAGCGAGCCTCGGGGCAGCAAGCAGGAACCCTGAGGCTGGCTTGCTGTGTGGCTCAGGGAGCTGCTCAGATGCTCGGCCCTGAGAGAGAGGAGAGGCTGGGCCAAGAGGCATACCAGGCAATATGAAAATGTTTGGTGCTGCACTGTGGGCAGACTTGCTTTTGAAGAACTTGCAAATAATATGGCTAAGGGCATTGCTTGCAGCGTGGAAACTGGGAACGCTGGCTTGTGGCACAAGGAAGCGTCACGAGATCGTCCTTATGTATACTTGGTACTTGAACGTAGGCTAGCTAGAGGAGGAGGCAGTGTGAGTACTGTACCCACATCCCTCACCGAGGAAATAAGTTGGTACATAACGTTGCAGGAATGGGAGCAAGCTCAGTGGCTCTTGCTCCCCGCTCCACTTTAGAAATAAAGCCCTAATGCTGTAAGGGAGACTCAGGTTTCTTGCTAAGCTTTCCCACACACCTACCCACTGGGTTTTTATATATCTTAAATCAACATTATTTGGGGTTGTTTAAATTCAGTTAAATTACACTCTCCATGAAGGAAAAAAATAGTGTTCGTACGGCCCTTTGTGTGTGTGTGCGCGCCTTGAAAATGCCTCTCAGCGTGGACTGCAGGTGGCCTTGGATACCATCTGTGATTTATTTCTGGAAAGAATTAAAATACCAGCACCATTTGTTAGCCTGTTTTTACAGGGAGTCAAAAATGTGCAGTGCTGCCTTGCTGCCGCTGCCAGGGCCACGTTTGCTCCCGAAGCCCTGCATGCCCTTCTGACACGCGGATGACTGGGGTCAGGCTCTTGGAGCAAGCCCTCTGGTCAGGCATTTGATGAAACATCTTCCCAGAGACTTAACATAACTCCCTGTGCGAGCGTGTGTTACAGGCCTGAGACAGGTCCAGGCTATCGGGAACATCTTTGTGCGGTACTCTTCTAAACCGCGCCTTGACAATATGCTGTTGGGGAACTGGTGCGCTCATATACGTACCTGGTGGCTGTCCTGAGGCGAGACAAACCTGTTGAGTGATTTTAATAGTAACTGGTGGTTGAAAAGACTGCCTGGTAATTTGAATTAGAGACTTAATAGACTTTACAACACGGTGCATGGGATGATGGCCAAATTACTTCAGCCAGTGTAATTTATTTTTGAACCTGTTCTCTACAAACACTAATCTCTGCCTGTTTTAGGGTGTCCGCCACCTTTGCTCAATTATTCTGTTTTTTTTTTGTTGTTGTTGTTGTTGATCAAATACGAATCAAGACGCAGGCTTTTATTTACTCAAACCAAAGCGAATGCACCCATGAGCCCTGAAGCACAGGCAGTTTGTGTGCAGTGTGACTGCGTTGGCAGCCATGGCAGCTGGGTGTTCCTGCTGGGCTGGACGGATGTCTAACTCCCTCTGGGATGTAGGTATCTGTAGTCTGGGTCCCTTCCTAGGCTGTGGCTTCTTTCATGGGTGTAGGTCCTTCTATGCTATAATTCAGGGGCTTGCTAACTTGTCAAAAGCATCTTCTTGGAGAAGAGCCCCCATCAGCTGTAAGGACTGCTCTGTAACCTTCCTCAGGCACTGCCTTGTTGCTTTGACTGTGTTTGCAGGGAAGCAAAAGCACATACATATTGAGGACTTGTGCTAAAAATTTGAGGAATAGCAAACCGCTTCCCCAGTCAAGGTGCAAAGTTTTTTTCTTATCAGGATGAGATCTATTTCAATTTTCATGTGGGCTATGCAGAGTTTCTACTTCTGGCTGTGTTTTGCAGATGTTTGTGTCTACTTTTTCACTTTTGGCAAAAAAGAACCTCAGATCCAAAGGGTGTTTACTCTTCCCACAGACATTTCTTTTCCCCTAGCTAGCTGCCCTTGCCATTATGAAAACTTTGAGTGACCATTTTTTCTTGAAGAACAGACAGGTAGCACTGGTTATTGCCATAGTAAATCAGAGATTTGCCTTCTCCAATCCTTAGTAAGGGGCAGCAGAAAAATTGGTTCCTAGTCAGTGTCTGTTGAGGATAGCCTTGAGCCTTTCTGTGAAGCTCTGGCAAGAGAAGGTGAAGTGTTCTCCTTTATCCCCAGGCATCTGAATGGCCCTTTTGAGCAATTTGGGCAGTGATGGAATGGGGCTGCTCTGATTTACACCGCTGACTGAGGCAACCCCCAGCCATCCCATGATCACGGACAGCACTATGGGGCTGTACTTACAGCTTCCTTCGGCACCTTGGAGCCCTGCGAGGTGACAGGCATGATTCTGTCCCATCTGCTTAGACAAGATATATGTTGTTTTTCCGCTCCCTCATGTAATTGTTTGGTTGAAGAACTCACCCAAACTCGCAGCCTCCTGTTTGCTGCGATGTTCCTCTGGTTTCTGTCAGCCCTCTGAAGAAGCCTGCACTGTTTGCTCTCTCTGTAAGGCACGCATGTTGTGAATTATTAGTCCTTTGTTGGGCTTGAGTAGTTCCTGGGATTTTAAGGACTTACATAGATCCTGAATAAATTCTTTATGTGAGAGCAGAAGCAGGCAGCCCCGTTTGATAACCTCGTGTTGCCTCAGCATCACAGGGAACATGCAAGTTTAGCAGGAGGGGTTTTTATCTATTTACTTATTTATGTTTAGCTGTGACATTGTTTGACATAAAATCCTTTTTGTCCTTCTGAGCTCCAAATCTTTAGCTTATGCCCCCACCCAAGCTTGAAGATTTAATGAAATACCGTTTAATTTGCTACAGGCTTGGTTTTTAAATGTCGTGCTTCTGGATATGATTCTCTTAAAATGGGTGCTGGAGTCAAAAAATTCACATGGCTTTTGCCAATTTACAGGTTAAATCTATTCAGCTGCCCTTTTTTTTCACGTCTCCGTCCTGCTGAGTTTTCCCTTGATGCTGGGACGCAGCGGGGGTGCCGTGCCCCGTGCTCTGCGCGCAGCAGCAGGCTCGCCCCGATGCTGCTGCTGCCTGCGAGCTGCCGGGCAGGGGAGGAGCAGGGCAGCCAGGACATCTCTTCCTTCCCGTGAGCCCTGGCTGCCATTCAGCACTTGCTATTTATACCGACTTGGCCTCTGGAAGTCCCAGCTGAGATCAGGGTCCTGTTTTACCGGCTTGTGAACAGAGCTGGAGAGTGTCTTCAGCGCAGAGGGCTTGTGCTGTGAGCGGGGAGGCAGTGATACAGGAAAAGGACATTTCAGTGCTGTCACTTTAGTGGCAGGTCACATGGACTCTGCAAGGCAGACTTGTGCCAGGCCATGTGGGAAACCATGGGAGAGGTGAGCACTATCCCTCTGTGTCCATGTTGTAGGTGCTCAGTGCTGAAACTCGGGTGACTTCTGCCTCTTAGACAGCAGAAGACACCTGAGGTGAGCTGGGGCACCCAAGGCACCTGTGGGGGACCCCAGCCCTTCAGCAGTGGCAGGAGGGTCTGAAATAGATCAGGCGCCCCACTCTCTAACTTCATGCAGCATCACTTTGTGAACCAGTTGTGATCTTGGTGTCTCCATCAGGACTTGACCTGGTCCATGTAATGCCAGCAAAGACCCTAGTGAGACCCACAGGACCACCCGCAGGGCAGCTGCTGCAGGGAGGGTGCCTAGAAATGCTCTGAAAGCTGCGGGAACAATGCCAGGGCAGGATTGCTCACTCCCTGCCTCATTTCTAGCGTTGTGTCAAGCACTAATTCAGCTCATTGCTGGTGAAATGCAATAGCAGCACTCGGGTCTGTGCTGCATACAGCCAGGAACCTCACTGCTTTGTCATGCTTTCGCTGAAGGAGATTATGCCTGAGGCTTTCAAAGGAACCGAAAAGCCTTAGATCTCTCACTTGCCTGGCTTTCAACAGGATTTCCAGGTTAAAAAAATAAAATAAAATCCCAGCCTGCCACAAATCTTCTGCCAAGCTGAAGGGTGTTAACTTTGAGGAAATATTGATGCAACTACTAGAACTCTTCAAGAGAAACAAGCTGCTGCTTAATATTGCAGGATTGTCTTTCCCTTTATAAAAGGAATTCAAATGCTGCAAATTGAAGGTCTTTTGGAGAAAAACATAGGATCTGGCTCTGTGACCCACATTGCATAGAGCAGCTTTCAGAACAAGGTGCCATGCTATCGTGAGGCCACGGCCCGCGTTGTTGCCACTGCAGGATTGTTCCCTGTAGGATGACTGCTCTCACAGCTGCATCAAGTCAGGTTTTAAATCAACCTGATGTAGAGCTTTATTGAGAACTTATGTAAATACATGAAAATGAGAGTGATGTAATATTCAGATTGGAAAATTGGCTTGAAATCCTATAACAGAGTAAATATAAAGTGGGTAGTATAAAGATTTGGCACAGGTGAAACATTATTGACGTAATATTCTTACTTTTGTTGGCAAAACAGTGCCAATAAAATATTGCAGCATGTGTTGGAACGGGGCAAAATGTGTCTGAAAAACAAGTTGCCACACTGCCGGCAAGCAACAGGGCTTGGCTAATTAAGGTTTGACTCTGCACACTTAATTTGGCCGGAGTCAGTCTCCGGCTGCTGAGCACTGTGGTAGGGTCGCACCGGCACTGGATGGATGGAGAGCAGCAGCTGGAAGGTGTCCAGCAGCATGAAGGACCGGTGAGAAAACAAGGTCTGTCGCAGGGCCCTCAGCCCCTCTTCTCCTTTCGCCAAGGCAGAGGTAACTCCAGCGGGCCGCTCGCAGCGGCATGGCGGAGGTAATGAATCGCAGCTGCTGCGGAGGTGGACCGCTCCCCGTGAACGCCAAGTTTGGACGGACGCGTGCTTTCATCCAAAGGTGCCGTAACAAAAGCCAGGCACGCTGCTGCATCTTCCCACTTGCTGATTTTTCTCTTGGGCAGACAAGAACATGCTTGGAGGCTCTTCGAACGTTTTGCAAGGTGACGCAGGCAGGTTTTTCCTTCCCGCTGCCGTGGCATGGCTGTTAGGTTAATTATGTCCCATGCTGCTTATGGCTTTTCTGATGGCCTTAAGGACTTGTGTTTCAAGTCACTGGGAGGGAGTGCGCTTTGGACAGGCTTGTCACAGGTGCTCAGAGGGTAGCACAAGGCTGGGCAGAGCTGCATGGACCCCAAAAGCTGTCGGTGCAGCCCTTTCCGTGCTGTTCGTGGGCATTTCCATGGATAACTGTGCTCTAGCCTGGCCACATCCCTTTTGCTTTCTGCCCCTGCACAGCTATGGTTGTGCAAAACCCATGTAACACTCAAAGAGCAAGCGGGGAGTTGTCATTCTGATGCCTTTTGCCCCCTTAATACCTCTGGCACCAAACCAAGGGCCGTTTAAAGGCAGGACTGCGAGCAGAGCTTGCCAAGTATTTAAGTGGTCTCTCTACATCTGAATTAAAAGAATTAAAATTCTTGGCGGATTATAGGTTGTATCCATGACAACAAATTCCCTCCCTTTCTCTTTTTTTTTTCCTGGAATCAGCTTGTAGTATAAATATGTTGCCAAACAAAACCGTGCATTTTTTTTAAACTAATGTTTCAGGTAATAACAGCATTAAATTAAAAAGCAAAATAAGTGGTCTTCAGCATTTTGATGACTGTAAATGTTTTATGCCTGGTATCGTCTTATAAAACTAGAAATCTCTTGACTGTGCAAGTCAATAAGGCTTTTGTTCAATGGCATTAGAGGGAATTTTGTAGCCTAAAAGAAGTGAGGATAATTATTAACAGGAGTTCTTGTGCAGTGTATACCTGTAATAGTTAAAGGGAAAGCTGTTTAAATTTATTCTGACAATTGCAGATACAGCACTGGAGGAATCATTTGAATTATTCATTCTGCAACAAGGAAACATCCCACTTGTCTTCTCTTTAGAAATGAAATCCCAGTCTGATTTAAAATATACTTTAAAATATATAGGCTTGGTTTCTTTTATTTTTCTTTTTTCATTTTTATGTAATTCTGCTGTTTCCAGACTTCTGTAATAATTACCTGTGAATGTAGGTTTTGAAAGAAAATTATTCTGATTTCTGAAAGAAATGAGAAATTGATTTTTTTACATGAACTGTTTCTTGTGGAATAAGTTTAATGAAATTCAGCTTTCTTTCATAAATAATGCAGCACTTGCATTTGATTAGGTGAAGCCTAAAGGAATTTCTTCTTAATCAGATGCATAGCAAGAAGGATATTGCCTGCAGACTGTTACCATTATCAATGGTGGTGGCAAGGAAAACATAGCTCTGTGTGTGTCCAGACAAAAAGCTTTGTTTCTTAAGAGAAGTCATAAAACAACATATACATTATAATAACTGATTCTTTGCAACTCTGAGTGTCCCAGCTATTTGTAAAACAAAGTCTGGGCTCTGAGCATTGTTGTTATGGTGGCATGAAAGAGACTCCAGGTTAATTTGAGGCCTCCTTGTCATGATAAGGTGTTTCTGACTCTTCTGAGAAATGAATACACGTGGGGAACAGACAGTCTTTGCATCGGAGAATTTACAGTCAAGGCAGACATCAGGAAGCGTTGGGGCCAATTTTGAAAGTCACAAAAAACATCACAACCCTCCCAAAAGCATTAAAAAAAAAAGTACACATGCTTCAATTCATTAAAATAATATCTCAGATATAGCAAAAAGCAAAACACTTTACACATGGAATATCTGCAAATTTTGCAGAAACGTTTTCTTTAGTAAACGTTGCTTTAATTAGTCACCTGTGGTCGAGTTATATGATGTTCTGTAAATCCAGCCACAAGACTGTTCTACTCTGTTTTTATCCCAAGGAAGCTACTGTTAACAGCGGTGGGTATGCATGAACAGAGGGCAGCCTGAGTAAGGCCATTAGTCCTGTAGTCAATGTCCATATTAATAAATAAAAAGGGTCTGGGCCCCAGTCTCCAGCCTTGGGGACAACTGCATAAATTGGCCTGCAAGCATCTGAGGGACGGGGGCTGAGGCCAAGCTGGCTTTTGGGACCAGACCCTGGTCTGGGCTCAGCCCTGGCCCACTCCTGGGAGCAGTTTGAGAGCGGTGTAAACCTGGTAGGGATCATGGCAGCAATAAACAGCGTGGATGGTGATGGGCCCAGGCGCTGGCTCTGGTTAATTTACTGGAGGTGATGCTGTCCTAGGGCATGGCTGTGCTCTCTGCTGAGCTCACTTGAGTGGCATCTTGCTCTACTGCCATAATGAAGTAATTTTCCAATAAAAACTTTAAAAACTGAACCCCAGTGGAAAAGCCCAACACCACTGCCTTATCTCGCTGCGCTCGGCTTTTTCTCTTAACATTTGTTCAGATATGTAAAATTGTAAATGTTGTAAATTCTGCAGGCCAGATGCTAAGCTGGTTTAAGCTGACAATTTATGCCAGTTGAGGTTCTGTTTTTTTTTTCACTTATATTCCTTGGAAAGGGCAATGAGATGTAAGGAATACATGTAAAACACAAGAAATAGAGTCCAGAATACAGGGGAGATGGGTTTGCATCCTGTAATTTGCTGTCGAGAGGTTTTAGCACTGAGCTCAGAAGTGTATTTATGGAGCTGCTGGTCAGAACTGCAGTTTAAAGGTGAAATCAGTGCTCTTTTTTTAATTTTGAATTTTCATTCCTCTCCAAATCGGTGCAACAAAATCTCCTGGGCCTAAAATGTCATGGGAGCACTAGAGGCCAAGAGCAGAATAAATTTCTCAAAGTTTGCGAGCAAACGCATCAGGTTTAGGGCTGTAAAATATTAATCTGTTTCTGACTTTCCCAAGAATTGTCTGAAATACTTCTGCCCACTCATACATCAAACGACTTCATGTCAGATATTAGAGCTTTTTTTATACGTGAGTACTGACATAAGTGATGCTTGGCTTTTATCATAGCCAAATGGAGAAAAAGGCTCAAAAATATGACTCCCAAATCTTTTTATTTGAAAGTAATGTCAAAAGCCTGTGGAAGAAATGGGAAACAAGTCTGAGCCCTTGGTTATTTGCCTGAAGATAGATAGGACATGCGTCACTTAAGATCCTAGTCAAGGTATCACACAGAGCTGCGTCCCACATAGCAAAGAGCAAGCAAGCTTGGGCCTTTCCATTGCTTCCCTGCTGTTCCTGAGGAAAGTTTCCCCAGCCTGCTTCAGCTGGGGAGGCTTAGTCTAGGTGGCCAGTGGTTTTTAGGGCCAGGGTAAGACTCAAACTCTACGCTCATCGCCTTGTCTTTCACTGACCCTTCTCCAAGTACAGGCAGCTTTTCACGTCCAGAAGTGCTTCAGGCACTGTGTAGCTTCACTGGTAGAAAGCGATGCTATTTTTGTGGCAACTGCAGTTTAGCCTTGGATTTCTTACTCCTCTGTAACAAGATCAATGAAGGATCTCTTCAGAAATCACTTGAGCAGTGAATGCAGGTAGTGTAGTGAATGGTTGTGACAATGCAGATACTCAAGGCAGTGGCTAGTATGTGTAAGCTGCACCTGAGGGTTTGCAGCAGAAGTGGTTACCTCTGAGAGACAGGGTGCTTACCTGGACGTGAGGGATGTTGTCAGAGCCTGTAGCAGTTAGGTGTGTTGAGTGGTGCTCGTTACATTTATCCGTCGTCAGTATAATAGGCTAAGTTCTAAAAAATATATATATACGGTGGCATCTTTGAACACTCTCTCTCCTCCGCTGTGTGGTTTTGCAATCCTTGTCTGCTAGGTTTAGTGTTGGGTGGAAAACTTTTTTCTTGCTTAGTTGTAGGAAATATCCCACGTTTGTTACTGGCGCACGTCCTCTTCTCCTGGAGTTCCCTCGTGTGTTCCTGGCTGCGCCCCCAAATAAGACCCTGCCAGAATCACTTATGTGCCGTGGAATGAAAATGTGACTGATACAAGTGTTGCAGCAGTGTATGAAATGCTAAATTATTCACGGTACTTAAGTACAGAAAATCCCATGGCTGAACTGACATAATGAAAAACTCCAGGAAAAAAAATACACGCACACACAAAAAACAAAAAACATGGAAATTCTTAGATTAGAAACAGCCTCAAACTTTAGAGTTAGACTGCATTATAGCCTTAATCTCTTCTTCCTTTAAATGCCCTTCCTCGTGCCATACCCTGGGCTATCATAGCCAACTACTTTTAATGTCATTATCCACATCTCTCTGCCATGAATTACAAAGCTATTATGCACATTTTACAAACAGGGACCTAAGGCAAAGAATTGCCAAATGACTTTTCCTGGTCTGAAATAGAAAACATGCAGTGGCAGAGGGAATTGAGACCAGGTCTTCTCAAACAGAAACCTTGACCATCTTGACTTGCTTCCTTCCTATCACGAATAAAATGTCCATTGGAGAAGTTGAGTGGGCAGGCACCTGTACACCATTTCATACTAGAGCATCAGAGGGGACTCCGAACACTTCTCGCACAGCTGGTCTCCCAGCTTTCCCCCTCTGTGGGCTACCCTTTTGTATTTGTTTAGTTGTCAGAATTAACCTCAGTTTTCACTCATCTGTGATACAGAGGGTCCCGGATGCTAAATCTTGCCCTGGGTCATTTTCACCACTGGAGTTTTCTGGTGGAAAACCTACAAGCCAAACCATTAATGCAGGAGCATGACTTTGCCTGAGCATAGAAGCAGCTGAATGGACCACAAAATGCTTCTTAATTCATGGGGAATTTTAACAGAGGTACACTGGGCCCAGTGTGTAATGTTAAACTGAAATGGGTAGATTTAAATTTCTGATCAGTTAAAAGAAGAACTGGGTGTTAAAAAAAAATATAGAAACTCAGGAAATTCATATTGTTAAGCAGTCCATTTCCAGATTTTTTGATCATTTTATTGGTCCTGAAAAAAAACATTATTCAACAACTGATTTCAAGTTTCACTTTGCCCTTTTTTATTATCACTTTTGTTGTGGGAAACAGATTAAAAAACACAAAATTAAGCAGTGTTGTTTTGGTTTCTGTATATGTCAAAACAAATTTATATTGGAAACATATTTTTGACTAAGTAGTTCTTACTTATTCAATAAGTATCTTGAATAAAAATGTTCAGGCTGCTCTACTCATTCTGCCTCTTACTGGGAGGGTAAAATCGGTTTTCAAAGCTGTTGAGTGTTCTCTTCTGCCCTGGAAGCATAAAGGAACTGCAGGAGAAGACCTGATTTACAGTCTCTTTGGGAGCTGAGAAGGTTCCTCATGATCCCATCAGGACCTGCAGCAAATTAAGGGAAGATGGCATTTTCTAGCTGACATCCTTCCCTGTACTGAGTGCCAAAGAGCAGTGATGGTGGAGCTGGTGACCTGAGCTTTATGTGTGTCAGTTAATGAGTGTGCATAATTCATTATTTCCTTTTTCCCAGACTGTACCCTCGTCATGCAAGTGCTCTCAACAACTTGGGAACGTTGACCAAAGACGTTTTGGAGGCGAAGGACTACTACAGACGGGCCCTTCAGTTAAACCCTCAGCACAATCGAGCTCTCTTCAATCTCGGCAACCTGCTCAAGTAAGTTGAACGCAGAACTGGGGCCAAGGAAATCCAGATTCTCCATATGCACGTCACCAGAGTAGGTTTTCTGCCAACTGGTGAAGGAATGGTGCTATTTCTTACTGGCAGCCAAGGCTGCTGGCACAGAGACAAGGCTTAGTCTGGATATCCTTATGCTGTCTGCCAGGTCAGTTCAGGTGCTGTTTACAACAGTGCTTCAGCTGGAGGGCATTCACTTGTTCCAAATTAGGCATCAAACAATGAGGTGTCTAAATCCAAACCAGTCACCTGGGATTTCCATCTCAATGGAGAGATGTGAACCTGTCCAGTGGAGCAAGCCATGTTGTTCAAAGACAGGCATTTGATACAGATCTAATGAATAACACATATCCAGCAAATCCCTCCCTGCAAGTTCCCACTTCTCCTCATTAGCTGTAACTGGAAGGTCAGATGTGTAGTTTAGGCATAAATACATAACTCTCGAGATGCTCAAAAGGGCAGAAGGTTCATCCCATTGCAGGGGGTGGGGTGGGTCTGGATTTGAGGGGAAAGCTGGTTTACATCCCTGCGTGGTTACTTTACTGAGCTAGAAGACAAGTTGATCAGTTCCTAATTGGACTCATTGTTATTTAGAACATTAGCTTTTAGCAAGGAGAATAGCAATCATAATCATGCAAATTAATTTGACTAACCATATCTAAAGGCTGAACTTCGATCTACAAGAGAAGCTTTGCTGCTGCATTAAGATCTGTCAGAGGTGCAATTAAAACAAACAAACAAAAATCTCTATTCCTACACTTGCTTTTTTGCACCAGCAAAAAATACCCATGTTTTTGTCAAGATAACATTGGTGGGGTTCCTTCCTTCCCTTCCTCTTTTTCCTTTTTTCTTTCCTCTCTTCTTTTCCTTTCCCCTTCCCTCTTTTTTTTCCTTCTTTTTCTAGCAGAACTGAATAAACAACAGCAGTAAGAAGACTCTTCTGCTGATATAAATTGCATCTATTTTGTAAGGGGATATTGCTGGTAACCGGTCTCTGGTAAATCCGTCAGAGCAGATTGGGCTTTAGTGTTGGGCTGGTTATAAAGTGGCACTGTCTCATCAAAACACACTTGATCTCTCTGGTTCTGAAATGTAGCTTTGAGTGTGAGTTTATGTGAAGGAAATTAAGCGGATTGCTGAAGTTCTGCCTGGCCCATTCAGTAACAGAGAAGTTGCCAGAGTAATATTACAAGTAAACCTGATGGTTTGGGGTTAGAATATGGCAGATGTGTAGAAAGGCAGGTTAATGCTTTACTGGAAATACAAGAAAGGTAAAGACAGCCTTATTACAAAATAAATTGAAAGTCTTTGTATTATTCATGAGATTTGGTTGATTGAAATTAATCTTAGGTGGCAATGCTGTTTAAAAATATATATATATAGTCCTTTTAATCCATCACATATGTCTTAATTACTATTCTTTGGGTTTTTTTTTAATATGAAATATTAATACAAAAGGACATAAGCCAGAAACAGCATCAGGACATTCCATGTCAATAATGCTTAAATCTGGCAAGTTGATGGGCTCGTATGACCCAGCATATGGGTAGAAACTGGATTTGTTGCCCTGGCAAAGCACAAAGGAGGCATGTGGGAAATTCTCTTAGAACTGCTGTTTGTTTTGTTTTGTGTGCAATATGTCATGTTTTTCCTAAAGGGATATTTAAGTTATTGTGTGTCCCATCAAATTCTGTGTGTTCTTCATCCTTCTGTGATGCCACATATTGTGATAAGTTAAAGGTGTTATGATACTTCTGCTAAACTCTTTAAAATAAAGTGCTTAGGTTCCATTCTCCTCTTTTCCCACACCCATTTACTCCTATTTTGTGAACTTATTTTAGGTTTCCAAAGCAATCCATTGCACCTGGGCACACACACAGTATTAATTATAATAGAAATGGTATTCTCATTTCCCTGTTTATCTTTAAAGAAAGCTGCTCAAAACCAGGCAGAGTTCGTGGTGGAGGGAATAGCACGTGTAAAGCAGATGCTGTGTCAGCAGATCTTACATAAATGTCTCCCCTAAAACAGTAGCTCAAACCTCCTTGCTAGCACCTCTCCTGGATCATGCATCAAATTTGCAGAGAGCATGAGGTGACATGTGAGATGACCACATGAGAATGAGGCAGAGATTTCGAGGTCCCTATTCCTATCATTTTGATTTTCTGTGCATTTTCTACCAAATTATCCTTTTATTCAACCGTATAGGAGACTGTGATCTATTGGAAAGAGAGACCAGTTCTGCACTGTGTATATAGGGCGAGCAGTATTCTGCAGATGCTATAATGCTAGTATAATCTAGGTAATGAATGAAAATCTGCAGAATACTGCAGGCAGATACTAATTTCTGGCTGTGCTATGAGACGTTATGAAGGGTGTTTTGATTTTTAAACTTAGGGCTGAGAAAGGATAAAAGGTCAAGAGATGAAAGGATTTTCTGTCCTCTTTACAGAGGCTTCAGTGAGTACACCTCATACAGATCAGGAAGAGCCACATCTGCAGCACCCAAGGCATGTCCAGTAACAGCATTACTTGTACTGGGACACATAACAAAATGGTCTGGCACAGAATTTTCTGTCAGATCCTGCCAAGTTCCATACACCCACTCCTGCTCACAGTGTGGAAATCCAATTGCAGATACTAGATTTCACCTCTGGAGTGCTGAAAGGTGAACTCCCGGGTTTTGGAAGGATGGGATTGCTGTTCCCATGTGGGTATCTGCTGCTCATTACTCCCTGGCTATAAGCTGTCTATTCAAGCATGTTGTGATTTAAGCTTGACTAGAAAATTGTTTTGGACAACAGAGTGGAAATTTCGGGTTATTATTATGTTGTTTTTTTTTTTTTCTTTTTTTTTTTTTCCTGTGGATACCCTAGATGAAAAAGAGATTCCATTTTCTGTTTGCACATGATGAAGACAGCTATGTGCCAGAAGATGAATGTTCTCAGGAACCATTGCAGGATAAAGTCTGAATAAGCCTCTGGTTTTGTTTACTTATTCTAAAATAAAGTTGTATGTCATCATTTTCTTGCCTACTATAAATATTGGGCAGTGGATAATTAAACAATGCAGATGAATTTAATAGTTAAAATAGCCCCAGAAGATGACCTGCTTAAAAGGGAGAAATCTCATTCTCTGCTTTCGTGGTTCCAAGCAGCCCAGCCTGATACTGCTTTCTTTCATTTTGTTTCAATATTTCCTGTTATATAAATATTTAACTCCTCTATATAGATTCAGTTTTGTTGAGTTACAGCTTGAAAAACTGAGATAAATATGTATCATTCAGAATACCTCACATAAATTTATAGCCCCTGAGCTATTCTGTAAAGAGACAATAAATAAAATATTATGAACATTTGAAGTAAATATTTAGGATCTCAGCTTTCTTTTGCAGAATGGGAGAGAACTTACTCTTTACTGTATTCTCTCTCTCTATGCTCTAATATTCAGTGCAGCATTTCTTATGAAGAAAAGCCTCATAACTCTTACGTGTTTTGAGAGGGTTATGGCTGCATTTTCAAGGAGAAAGTGAAGTGCCTAGAAACAATGTCCCCTGAGATCTTGAGTTTATTCAAAGGACTGCTTCTCTTTGGAATGTAGAGTAGCCCAAGGTGTCCTGTGCATTTGTTGCCCTGATTTAGTCCAAGTTTAACAAACCCATCTAGTCAGAGAAAAAAGGATTGTCTACCCTCTCTAATACAGCCTTTTGGATATATAACGTGCTAGCATGGGCTTATATAATTGTCTGAAGACACTGGAAAACATCAGATAGATACTATATGTATTGAGATGTAAGATCTTTCAGAAAGTGAAACATTCCTCCCTTCCCTTCAAAGAAGCAGACTGAGCAATAACACGCAGTGATGCTGCATCTGGCTTTCTGGATTGTCTCTGGTCAGAATACGCTGTGTTGTATGAAGTGCTGAAGTTATACATCAGCATCACATGCACATTCTAGCCCACTTAAAAATAAGGAAACAAAACCAAAAAGCTCTGGCAGTGTCAAGTTTATAGTAGATTCAAAGAGTAACTTAGGTTGGAATGAACCTCTGGAGATCACTTAGTCAAGCTCGCAGCTCAAAGCAGGTCAAACTGAATCCCCTTGCTCAGGGCTGTGTCCAGCTGAATCTTGAACACCTCCAAGGTCAGGGATGCCACAGTCTCTCTGGGTGACCTGCTCCAATGTTTTATCACTCTCACGGTGAAAAACATTTCTCCTTGTATGTAGTCAGAGTTTCCCATGTTCCTGCTTGTGTCCATTGTCTTTCATCCTGTCACTGTGCACCTATGAGAAGAGTCTGGCTCTGGTTTCTCTGTATCCTCCGACCAGGTACTTTCAGGCAGCAATGAAGTCACCCCGAGCCTTTTCTTCTCTAGGCCGCACACATGTGGCTCATGCAGCCTCTCCTCATGCAACATGTGCTCCAGCCCAGACCTTCTTAGTAGCTCTCCATTGGACTTTCTCCAGTATGTCCATGCCTTTCTTCCACTGGAGATCCCAGCACTGGACATTGCTCCAGATGTCGTCTCACAAATATCATATAAAAGGGAAATGTCTGTTCCCTGGACCCACTGACCCAGGACGTTGTTGGCCTTCTACACTGTGGTCAATGTGTTGCCTACCAGGATCCCCAGGGCCTTTCCCGCAGAGCTGCTGTACAGCCCGTTGTCCCCCAACCTGTGCTGGTCCATGGGATTATCCCAGTCTGCGTGCAGGACATGAATTTGATTTCGCTGAACTTCATGATTTTTCTGTCAAACCTGGCACCTCTGAAAAGCAACCTTGCCTTACAGTGTATTGCTGGGCTGTGGATGACACCCAGCTTTGGTGTCATCCACATAGTACAGATGAAAACCAAAGGAGTGCATCTAAATTGTCTGAATTGGTTTAATCCCAGGGAGTGGAATGTGCTTAGAGATTTCCTTTCAGACAGGCGGTTACACACTGCAAGCTCCGCATGGATTATCATGTAAAACCAAGACAAGTTGTTCAGAACAATTGTGGAGCCCTTACTGAGTTCTGTGTTTCTGGATTTAATGCAGTCAAACTAACTTCACATTATAAAACAATTCATGAAAACTAAAAAGTCTTCTAGAGCACTAATTCCTAGGTTACTGTTTCTGTTGTGAATGAAATTTACTCCAGTCCCAACAGCCCACTCGCAGACCCATGGATGACCAGGCTTCTGCAGGATAGTTTAGGCTGATGCTTCTCGAACTGCAGGGGCACTTGCAAAAATATGCAAGGGATGTTCCAGGTGGAAAGAGCTATTTCCTGCATTCGGCTCGACCATGCTGATTGCAGAGGGCAGGCTGGAGGAAGAGGGAATCAGAAGAGGGCATTGTAAGGCAAGGTAATTTGGGGAAAAATTGGATTAAGTGATCATGGACTCCTTGTGTCAGTTGAATTTGTTCCTCTCTCTGTCATGTTGAAGGTATATATTACCTAGTTTTTCCTGCTGCAGATCCCCAGTTTGTGGTAAATTAGTGTATCAGACTCTTCTCCCAACACTCGGTGTTCTCCCAGATTGCATGAGATTTATATAAGCTACGGCCTGGATCCTGCAAAGTGCTGAATATGTTGGCCTTGGTCCAGAAAAGCACTTCAGCCAGTAATTAATTTTCAACTTGCATACATAAAAGTTAAGTACGTGTTTAAGTGCTTGGCCAGAGCAGTCAGTATCTTGCAGGACTGAGCCCTCTGAGAAACCATTGGATCTGCTTTTTATAATATAATTCAGTCTGTCACATAAAAAGATGCCATAATCTTTCTCTCTCTACCCCCACTTTCAGGAGACAAACATTGTTCTTGGATCAAAAGAAAAAAAGGCCATTTAGAAAAAAAAAAAGAGTAATTAAGAGGACTGCCCCATGTTCCTAGCGCATGTTTGTGGTTAATGGGAACTTTTACTACTGCTGAGCGGATCACTTAATCCTTTTATTTCTGTAGCTGGCATTTCCTACATTTTTTTGCCAAACATCAATACCTTTATAAAGCAGTCATCTGTTTTTGATTTATAAAAATGTGTCATGAAACTCCAGCCAAGGAATCCAAAAGTTTTATAAATTGACAAGCTAGCTAGTCTTTAATTAGTGTAGGGGAAAAGCGGTTCTTTATTTGTTTTTGCTTCATTCGTGTAATTTATATGGAGCACCACTGGAAGAAGAAAAAGACTAGCACAACTGTTTTTACTTAGCGTAATGGACAGGCAAAATATTCTTCAAGTTATATAACTAGAAAGGGAAAAAATCTGCAAAGCCACATATATTATCAGCTGAAATTTGCACCTTATAAACAAGATCTGGTTACTTGACCCTGTCACTCAGATGAAATCTAAGGCCAAAGCAGCAAGGTGTTCACATACTTTCTGTGTTCCACAGCCCTTTGTTTCTTTTTGTAAGCCCTGCTATTCATACTCGTTTTATACCCAGCACAAAGAAAATGTTGTTCCAGTCCAACTAAGCATCGTTAGATGTTTGCTCAGGAAACCTTCTAATTTTTCCAAGGAAAGGAATACAGAGCAATACTGGTGAAATTGTAGCTCAAATAAATAAACACAGATTTTTGTTCAGGAAAACTTTTCCTTTTTCCAAGGCAGTAAGTGCAGAGCAATGCTGGAAAAAAGTCTATCTCATTAGCGTAGCCATCTCTCAACTTGATTTATTGATTTATTTTCAATGAAGAGAAATACTGAGAGTAGATTTGCAGTAGGACTGGAAAAGTTTACAAAATCTAACAGTTATCACTTAACAGACAGAGCTCGTGGCCCATGCTGATTGCCTAATAGAGCAAAATAGGTTTTGCTCCTCAGTGTGTGAGATTGAGAAATCCAGTATTTTGGGGGTGTTTTGTCTTTGCTGGGTTCATTGCATAATGCTCAGTGTGAGCAGTCATCAGAACAGCAGACCAAACAGCAGGTTCATTAAAACCTGTGTGCTCCCAGCTCCTGAGAGGAGCATGATGAAACCGTGATGCGAAGAGCAAAAAGTCTCAGAATTTGCTGAGAAATGGGTTGCCCTGGTGAGCACATTTCCCACCCTGGCATGAGGTAGGATGAGTTCCTTCATCTCTACCGACGTGACTTCAATACTTGTGTGTCTTCTTTCCCCAGTGAGTGACCCGCTTGCTTCTCCCTGGATCATCCTTACGGATGTAGCCAATTTCAGTCTTTCCTCCTTTGGGAAGGGAGAGGTGCTTTTACAGCAGGGATGGGAGAAAGAGCCCAGATTAGTTTAAAACAGCGTGCTCTGCTTGTGAGCACCAGAGCTGGAGAGGGGCAGTGCCTGTGCACAAGTCCTTTGCACGCCTGCCATTGAAATAAAAAACGGGGAATCAGTGCAGTGACCCTGTGCACCAGAGGCATCAGCATCCTCTGTTGGGAAAAAGCATGGGCCAGCAAGCAAGCAATATTTAGCGTGTATTCAGTGACCAGAGTGCCAACCCTCTTTCACAGGGAGAGGCAGAGAGGTTCGGTATGGATCTGGAGATGCTGGGTACGTGCACTGGGGAGAGGAGGCGCGAGTGAATTGTTTAGTTTCAGTGAAAAGAACAAGGTAGAGTTTTTTACATCTCTTTAAAGTAGCTGATCAGTGTGTGACCTAAACATGCTGCTAAAGAACTTTTATTTCTTTTTTTCCCCTCCCTCCCCGGCCTGCAGGTCCCAAGGGAAGAAGGAGGAGGCTGTAATGTTACTGAGGGACTCCATCAAATACGGCCCAGAATTCGCAGATGCTTACTCAAGCCTGGCCTCGCTGTTGGCTGAACAGGTAACGGGTATCATTCAAGGCTCTTGTTTCTCCTGCAGGGTGATGCCCTGATGTTGTAATTGCAATGCCTCTGTCACAGCCTGGAAGTGCTTTCACCTCACATGCATGCAGTGAAGTGCACAGGCCTGTCTGTGGCTATCTGGAGAGTTGTGCTGGGCTGCTTTAGAGATGACTTGTTCAGTATAGGAAGGAGGCAACTCGTTCTCAGTGAGTAATAATACCCATGTGGTGAGGCTCGGAGTTACATCAGTGTTAAAGTTGAGTACATACCCTTTCTGCAGCTCCCCACATCTATATCAAAGTCTGTCCATTGCACCTTGAATGCTATGGCAGCAGAATAGGTGAGTACTTACCCCCAGACACACAAACCTACATAGATAACCTTGAGATTTGTAAGAAAGCCCTCCAAAGCTAGAAAAAGCCAGAAACAAGGTTTCTGCTTTGAATTTCTGCCTCTGAATTCTGCCCCTTGCATGTACCCATCAGGATAAAGCTCCTAATTACCACGGTAGATGATCGTGAGAGGCTCCCTTGCTTTATGTTGCTCTTAATGAGCAGCTGTTGGATATTTTATTTAACCTCATTGTTGGATATGTGCCCCAGGCCTTATTTACTGCACAGGACCCAGAATGTGCTCTGGAGGCGGGATTACTCATTTCCTCTTGGGCTTTTTTTTTACCATGCTCATTACTTGGGGCGCTTGCCACTCACTGCAGTGAGGTAATTTATTTCTAGAAGGTCCCTGTGAGGTGAAATAGTGTCTCCGCAGAAGAAAAGGGAAATTGAGGCACAAAATTCTTGAGTTCAAAAGTACACATGAAGCGTGAGTGCCCACATCAAGACCACGAAGCCCTGCTTTTCTCCAAGCATGCTGGAAATGAGGGATGCTGTGCATTGTTCCCGTGGACTGCAGCCACAACCACTGGCCCCATTCTGGCCCTATGTGGGTGCATGGTGAGGTCCCCTGCACAACTCCAGCAGTTTCTACTAAGCTTTTGAAAACTGTTTTTTTCTGTCCCCAGATTTTCAGATCTTAACTGTTCCATAGCATGGGATGCTAAAACTTTCTTAAATAAAAGCTTGCCAAAGTGCAAATACAGACATAGCAATGGAATATCATCTTTCACTATTTTCCATTAGTCTGGTTAATTAAATCTTGTCTCTACAAGTAGATATATTTCAGCAAAACTATAAGCAAAGGTCTTGTTCTGGTTTAGGCTTCAATCGTGTAGACACTGTAAAATTCACCTGTGGTATATATGGGTTACTGAAAGATGTGCTATTTTATTTTCTCTTTTAACTGACTTTTAAACGTTTGAATATTACCAACATCAGCTGCAGGGACCTAGAAATACAGTATATGAATTGAGAGAAGAACTTCGTTTAATGGAAACTGTATTTTGAATAAGCGCATCAATGAAGAGTCTCCTGCAGTTATAAGAAATGACTCAGCTGCAGTAATACCTGGTTTTAATATTAATTGAAATTATTATTTAGAACTACCAGTTGTAAGATCAACAGAGCAATAAAACCAGTATAGAGTCTCAAGGCCTTCTGCCCAAAGCCAATGCCATTAGTAAGTCCAGCAATAATTTATCTGCTTTTATGTATAGATCATTCATCCTCTTGTGACTTGAGTAAGTGGTAGGGAAGAAAAGATAGTTTGTACAGTTTCCTCAGAAAATAACGATTTCCTGCAGCCTTTTAACACCTTCTCATGTTCAGCCACAGCAGATGCCTACCTGATTGTGCACCTCCTCCTCACACACCCATCCTAGTGACCTCAGTAGGCCTCCTACAAATACTTGCTGCTGCCTGAGGCTGCGGGCTGCAGAATTCCACCCTAATGCTGTGTGCTTTCCGGAGGGGTACAGGCAGAAATTTTTGGCATCTCAAGCTCAGAGGATGATATATGTGCCAGAAGGGAGAAACGGGATTCTGTTTTTCAGTTTGGGGTTTTCCTTTTTGTCCAAGCAATAGTTTCCAAGTAGGGTAAAAGTTACAGACCTGGTTTTCCTTCTGATTGTGGCCCAGAGTTTGTCTTACAACTGTTTGGGTATCTGTGATGCCGAGCAATATGCAAGAAGTTACCACAGCGGGCTGCATGGACCATCTAGTCCCAACCCGCTGCTGTGGGCAGGGACACCTCCCACCAGATCAGCTTCCCCAAAGCCCCATCCAGCCTGGCCTTGAACAGCTCCAGGGACAAGGCATCAGGATTGCCTTGTGTTGGGATTGCCTTGGTCAATCCTGTACAGTATGATCCCCCGTAACTTTACAGGCTATGAGTCTAAAGTACAGCTTATGGTGTCTTTCTGGCCATAGCTGTAAAACATACTGTAAGAGGCAACTCTCGTGCACCAGGGGCTTAGGGTGCTTCTCAGTGTGATTGCCCTTTTATCTCCTTGTGAGTTGATTCTGAAGTCAGAGCCCCATCTGGAAAAAAGAAAACACCTCCACGCTGTGTAAAAGTTTGGCTTGTTTGTGCCTTTTATAAATGCTTTCCCATCGTACTGCTGTCTGCTTGATAGCGTAACTCAGTCGTAAGGTATTGTTGTTTTCCGTGATTGTTTCAGTGGTACTAACATCAGAAATCAAATGTTTAATGTTTTTGCTTGCTAGTGCTGTGCCCCTTGTTGTAACTGTGGTTCCCCCGGGTTTACTCTGAGGCAGTGGAGCAGCACCTTCCTAGCTCTTGCAGCTTTATCACTTGTCTCATGCTACCTGATGGCTTTTTTCAGACCCTAGTTTGTGGGCTCAAGGTTTTGGGTTTTTTGGTTTTTTACTTTTTGTTTTTTCTTTGGGAAGAATATCAGCCTGCCCTAAGAAAAAGAAACTTTTTAACCCACTTAGCTGCAGCAGCAAGCCTACTCAGACATACCCAGACTGAAAATCCGAGCCATGAAAAAAAACCCACAAAACCAGACTTAAAAACCCTGGAGTTTAACTGAGAGATCCTCACATGCATAATTTTCTTAATATCATAAAAATCTCATACATTTTTTAAGCCAGTCTTCTGAATTCTGTGAGCTTGATTAATGTTTCATGAAGGTCTGGAAGCGGCATTATTAAGTGTTAATGAGAATCAAGCCTTGATGAACTTACAGCATTTCTCCTAAGAAGAGAGGCTGTGAGGGAGAAAGCTCTGGCACGAAAAGATGGGCCCACCCTTCTCAATTTCTGACTGCACTTAATGCAAGCACTTTGTTGGAGGAGTCATTCCAGACTTTGCTCTGAGCCCGAGGCATGCGGGGTCAGGGTGTTAGATGCCAAAAAAGTGTTTTACGAACGCGTGTGCAATGCAACCGTGACAAAAATGCTGAAGGTGCTTGATATCAGTGAGTGGGAATATTCTGACATGGGACACTGCTGCTGATCCAGTTTAACGTAGCCCTTTCTTGCTTAAAGATCGGGTTTATGATTGGTAAACAAAATGAAGACAGCTGACATATATGCATACAAAGCCGTGTTCCTCTGCTGAAAAATAAAATTAGTGGAAAAGAAATCAATAGAGAAATTCTTGAAAATATACTTGTTAATGTCTGTCTGACGCACGTACTTTCTTAAGAGGTTGCTCTTCCTTTTAGTCAATTCTGACAATCGCTCCACTTTTCCTGACCCTGCAGGATAATGATGTCAAATTCACATAAATATATCCAAAATGTCCAAACTTAATCACTTTTAAAAAATGTGTTTCTGTGTTTTATCACACCCTATCTTTTCTGCTGGCTGACCTTTATCATGTAAATGTGAAAGCACTTAACCATGACAAACCGTTTGCTTTCATCAACCATAGTCTTCCAGAGCTATTAATTCCAGCTTTCCAGTTCTGATATAAGAGGTGAGAAAGGAGTCCGTGCTTTTAAACAACTACAGACCACATGCTGCTGTCAGGTACACCCTTTAAATCCAGAGAAAGCCCAGTACGCAGTGGGATTTGCATGATGGGAGGAAAGGCGAGTTCACAGCCGGGCTGAAGAGCAGACCCAGCTCTGTTTTGCACAAAGACGTGGCCCAGGCTCCCCAGAAAGTGTTTTCTCATGGCCTGCCTTGACAGACAGATGTGATCGTGCAGCTGAGGACACACAGTCCACTTGAGGCCAAGCTGCTTGGCAGCTTCTTGTGGCCAGGCAGAGCCGGTCACAGGGGAGCGTTGGTGGGGCAGGGAGTGAATGCACACCCCCCCCCCCCCCTCTCGTTTCAATGTGGATTCAGCTCTTAAGCATGATGAGTTCTGCCTCGGTGGTGCCAGGCTTTCCTCAGCAGGCACCCAAATGTCTGATCTGGCCTGGGAACTTTGGTAGGAGGTTGCGGGGTTTGTCACCATAGGGCTGCTCTGCTCCGCACAAGTGGAAGAACTGAGAAAAAAAAAAAAGCCTTTGCTTCTGGAAGCTTAATTGGCACCCTGCTGCACCATGCTGGTTTCCATTGTGAACAACCTTCCTCCCATCTGTACACCCCAACAGCAAAGCTCTGAGTGTAGAGGGGAGGAAAATCTCAATAACTGGTGCTAGTGAGCATGTGGATAGCTGGCACGTACCGTCTGGCTGGAGGGAAATGGAAACCTTATTAAGTTGCTATTTGATCCAAACAGTACGCCTTATTTTTGTTTCAGGACCTGGCTGCCCATAGCTTAGGCTAGACAGATCACAGCCAGTGGGACACTTCCATAGGCAGGACATTCCCAAAGAAAAAATCTGCACTTTTAAAAAATGCTCAGAACCTACAAACCTCACTGAAATCTGTGCAAAATGTAAGGGCTCAGTGCATCCGAGAATCAGAGCAGTGGCATGTCCTATCAGTCCCAGTGAGCTACATCTCACACATTGACAACACCTGTTTTTCATCTGAAACTGTCAGGTTTTCCCCACTCTTTCATCACCCTCAATCCTCCTTCTGCTTCCCTCATTGCCCTGTGCAAGCTCCTCATCCCTCAGCTGTCACACACACCAAGCTTTCATTCCTTGTGTTTTCCGTGCTGCTCAGGGAACAAAGAGCGGAGCTCCTGAGGGGGAAAGTTAGCCAGCAAGATGCTCATTAAACAAATAAATTAAAATATGTCAGCTCCCAAATGACAGATTCTTAACAGAACCAACATGACCCCTGTCGTTGTGCATTTCCCAGCTGGGTGCGTGCTAGCTGAAGCTCACTGACATTGCACACAAACCGCCCAACCTTTTCCAGCTGATATTTGTATTTCACAGGTAGTTCCTATTGCGAGCGTATGGGGGGAAAGCTGTCTGCATTGCTGCGGAGTGCCAGACAGCAAATATATCGCATCCATGCTACTGGGTAAAATTTTGGCTTCCAAGAATCCAGTGGCCACGGCCAGGTTCCCCTAGTAAGCAGCTTGGTGGGGCAAACTGGGGCCTGAGCTCCCCATGTGGGGAGGGAGGAAGGACACCAGCAGTGCCAAAGTGAGCCTTACCACAAAATACAGGTACCCAACAAATGGTGCTGATACCATTTCTGCCACAGCTAAGACATCTCCTTCTGTTTTAAGGAACGGCTGAAGGAAGCAGAGGAGGTCTACAAGGCTGGCATAGAGAATTGTCCAGAGAGCTCCGATCTGCATAACAACTACGGAGTTTTCTTGGTTGATACTGGTAAGTGACGCGGAACAGGGGATTTTCTCTCTCAGGCTTATTTGCTTTGGCTTGTTTTATTCAGCAGTACACTTCTAAAAGAGTGTCAAAAGCTTCCAGAGTGGTAGATGTGCCTCCACTGTAGCTTGGAAATAAATATCCCTGCTCTGCTGAGATGGCAGAGTGTGCTGAAATTTGTAGTCGCTGCGGTTAGTGTGCAGCAGTGGCATTCAGCCTGGATGTTTCCTACAGCGTTTCTCACCATATTCACACAGGCAGTTGTCCTCTTTTCAATATGAGCTGGGCAGCACCCTGACAATCCTACTATTTCTTCAGGAAGGCACAGCAGCATCAAGTACAACCCCAGGCACACAAATGGATCGTTATGGTCTTTGGAGCATTTGCAGCTCTTTGGTGACAAAGCAGATCTTTGACTAAAGGTTGAGTGCCACTACTATAAAAATAAACATGGCTTTTAAATCACAATCATCTGTGAAAACAAAACCTAAGATACTATGGGGTGAATTGATTTCTTGGGAGCTCCATAATGACATACAAAGCCTTTCTTTTCTGGGCTCCTGGTTCCCATCCAACTTCCGTGGACTCAGGCACTTCCTGGCATCCGTATAACAGAAAAAAATGCTTCTGCAGTTGCCACCTTTTATTGACAGCTTTATAAGCAAGTCCAAGTCTGAACTGACAAACAGCTAGTGGAAACCAAGCTGCTCTCTGAAGTCTCTCCAGAACAGAGCTGTGACTCGATGAAGTATTGTAGGCTTAAAGTGTGTAGTTGCTGCCCTTTCTGCCCCTTTCACACTGTGCCCGGCTCCAGTGGTGCTTGGGAAGCAAGGATGATGGCAAAAAGTGGTGTCTGCTGGTGTGCAGCTGGCTGTCCTCACTCTGAGCCGACGCTCAGATGTCACTCCTCTGGACTACCAATGTGAAATAACCAGAAAGCCAAAATGAATATTTGTAATCAAAAAAGTTGTGGCATCAATGACAGAAATTGAGATTCTGAATTTGTGCCCTGGCAAAATTCAAATGTGCAAATAATAAAAACTCCTCAGTAATTTCACTCTGACATTGTACTTCTCTCTGATTCCTGACCCAGATAAACTACCCTATTCCTACCAAAAATTTTGTTTCAAATGCAGTGCATTGTGCTTTCTTTTTTGCACTTGTGTCCTGCCAAAGTCCAAACTAACTTTTCCTGTTTTATTACTGTACTCCCCCACGCACAAACAATAGAAAAACAAAAAGCAAACAAGCAAAAAAACCCACCACACTGAATTTCAAAACTAAAGGCCCTGATGTACAAATAACCTTCTTAGAGACATGACAAACCACGAAGGAACTGGCTTGCAGTGAGTCGCTCACAGACTGCATTCTTCCCCAGTGGGCACAGGGGGATCACGGTGAAGCACCACTCCAAATAACTCTCAGGATTTTGTGCAAGAGCCTCCAGTAAGTGTCAGCTCTGGAGAGCTGGATCTCTAGATAACTCGGCAGTGAATATAGACACTCAATGTGTCTCCCTTAGTGACGTGTATTACCCTTGCGTGTTGGACAGGGGTGGCACTGGCTGACCTTAAGAACTTAGGTGCTTGCCCAGCTGCTTGTTTTGGCATGTTCTGTACATGTGATTTTCCCAAACTTCCATCTGCTCAGCCGTAACAAGAAACAGAGTGTACAAACTAATTAAACCAGCACTATAGCTGAAATTATAATATTTGCATTACAGAAATGTTGAGATTTTTAACCGTGCCCCATTAATTTATTTAGTAGTAAGCAGGCTCTGCCTGAGGAAAGCACTGCAAGATCCCTCTTGAGGAAAGACATTATTTAGGTAAATAAAAATATACTACTAGAACTAGAACTTAAGTTGATGGATGAATGGTCTGGCACCTTTCTTCCATTCAGATTGAACATTGGCATTTCCTAAAAATACGGGCACTGGTGAATTATGATAGGCTTTCCAAGGCATTTGCACAGTCTCGTATTGTGGTGTTTGGTGATGTCATGGACCGCGGGACCTTACCCAGGTAGAGGGTTTCTCACAGTGAAGCAGTGCCACCCAATGGCTCCTCTGAAACACAGAGACGGTGTCTACGTGCTCCAGAATGGGCATCCAGGCACTGTGGTCTTGGACTTACTGCGTCAAGGTGGGAATTAACTGTTACTGGTGGCTACTCCCATTCCTACTGAGCAGTGCACGAAGACTGAGCAGGGCCAGCAGCAGAGGTATAGGGAATATTCTCTGTTTTGAAGTTGCTGAAGCTATTTGCAGCTCTCGTGGGGTTGTGGGGAATACTGGGTGGCTTGTTCTCCATGTCTCCATTGACTGCTTGCCCACGGTCAGTTGGCCAGGGTAGAAGGATGCTTTCCTGGGAGGTGGGACATGACCCCAGCCGGCACAGGGGTTACATCCCCCCTGCAGCATGATAGAGGGGTGCGTTCAGTCAGGAGCCTTTTTCTGCTGAATGTACTCAACTTACAAAAACCTACCCCGGCAAAGTCTTATTTCTCAGGATTCTCTCCAAATATTGGAGCCTGTCAGCAGTTTTCCTTACACTTAATCTCTAGAAAGGCCGAGCTCTGACAACAACATCAGAGGTTCTTCAGTGGCTTGAGCAGGTTTTTAGTGCTATTCCCACTGTGCTCAAAGCTGCTCTGTGAGTGCTGTACCAGTAACAGCTGTAATTCCTGCACAGCCCAGCCTCCTTTCTGGCATCCCGATCTGTGCTCACACTCCCCTGCCTCTGCCCATCAGCCATCCCTACCCCTGCTGCGTGCTGACATGCACTTTGGGGTGGTCCTCTCCCTCTCAGGTGGCCAGAGGGATTGCTGCTGTGGGCACGCTCATTCTTCCCCAGGACCATAAAACTGTGGTGGGGTGAGTGTGCCATGCAGAGCTTCTCTGCTCTGTCCCAGTGCAAGCCACACCTTGCTCGTCTGCTTTGATTCACACGTCACCTGGAAACATCTCTTCTTCCCAAATTTCTTTCTCAAAATGGTTCCCATGCATGCAGTAATAGCTGAAAGAAAACCCAGAGCATTGCTTCATGCTGAATTTGCCACAGGATTTTTCTGAGGCACCAGTTTAACAGCCTTTTTGTTCTCCAGGGGCTCCAGAGAGAGCTGTGTCCCACTACAGGCAGGCCATCCGTCTGAGCCCAGCTCACCACGTCGCCATGGTAAACCTGGGCAGGCTTCACCGCTCTCTGGGTCAGAACAAAGAGGCTGAAGCGTGGTACAAGAGGTAAGAATTTGAGGTGGGAGGCAGAGGTTTCCCTTGTCCTTGCACACGACTTGCCTGTGCTAAAGAGCCCGTGATACCCAAATCTACCAGTGCATGCTTGGGTTTTCCCACCCACCTTCTCCATCCATTTGAAATCAGATTTACTTCTGCTTATGTGGCTATTTTTTGGGGAATGCTTGGAACGAAAGCACTGACTCAAGCAGTGTTGACTTCCCTGGACCACTCCCAAGCCCCTAGGCAGGGCACGCTGCTACTTTTGGATGGGGAATGCTCTAACAGAAACACCAGTGGCTAGAGCAGCTTTGTAGTGCTATTCCCACTGTGCTCAAATCTGCTCTGTGAGTGCTGTACCAGTAACACTCCATCCCAGTGCAAGCCACATCTTGCTCATATGCTCTGATTCCCACATCACCTGGGAATCTCTCTTCTTCCCAAATTTCAGGGCACTGAAGGTATCCCGGAAAGCTGAAATCCTGTCCCCGCTGGGGGCACTGTATTATAACACAGGGCGATATGAAGAAGCTTTGCAGGTTTACAGAGAAGCAGCATCACTGCAGCCTTCAAACAAAGAGATCCGACTGGCTCTGGTGAGTGCCAGATGAGCACGTCCAAGTCGGGGCTTGGATGTTACCCAAGGCTCAGAGCTTGGCTCTCCCTCCACCCCAGCCACCCAGTGACTGTCCCTCCCACCCTCCACCCTTATCGTTTCTCCTCACCCCCTCCCAACCTCACACCCTGTGTCTCAGCCACTGCCTTTCTAGGTGAGCAGGACTGTGTATGGAGACAATTTACCTGCCTCTTATTGCTAGGAAGTATCAGTGCTGGGCTGTTCCTATGGTCCTTCCATCTTGAGGTGCTGCTGAGCGGCTGGCTCTTATCAGCAGTCCCTGCCTTGTCAGAGAGCAGGAGCCTGTCAGCAGCACTGTATATTAGAGGGCCGAACTTTTTAAAATCATAACCTTTTATAATATGATCCCATAGGCCCAGGTTTTAGCAATGATGGGGCGGACGAAGGAAGCTGAAAAGATGACAAACCATATACTCGGTGAAGATGTGGAATGTCTGGAGTGCTACCGCCTTCTGTCAGCCATCTTCAGCAAGCAGGAACACTATGCTAAGGTACTGTGGTCACAGGGTGTCCTTGTCCAGAGGGCTCACATACAGAGCTCAGGTAGAATTTTACATTCCATCTCTCCAGAAGTGTCGTGTGTCTTAGTACACACCCAGGAGATTTTTTTTTTCCCACTAAAACCTTCTGTTTATCTAAGTAATGGTACTAAAGCCAAGCACTGTAGTTTTCAGAGGTTGTGAGCACTTACTGCTCGTGCTGCTGTCAGCCCCACTGCCCATCAGCCACAGGCATCTGAAACACCCATTTCCACATGTGATAACAGCGTGGGGCAAATAAGGGAAGGAGGATGATGACGTATTGCTCTTTGGGTTTCTGTACTGGGAGGCCTTAGTGGTGGGCAGACCTGAGAAGGTGAAAGGTGCAGAATACAGTGATACAATGACCTCTTGCTTTTTCACAGGCACTTGAAGCTATAGATAAAGCTCTTCAGCTAAAACCAAAGGATCCAAAAATCTTGTCAGAGCTCTTCTTCACAAAAGGAAACCAGCTAAGAGAACAGAATCGCCTTGACGAGGCTTTTGAGGTATGACTGCTCTAAGCCCTATGGATAGTTTTATAGGTTAAAAGATAGAATTAACTCATTGCATCTAATAGTCCATGGTGCACACACCCTGCCTGTTGGCTTTGGGAGCTCATCAGTGGTACAGCTAAAGCTATGGAGCAACCAACTTTGCCAGAGTTAGTTTCAGTTTTCTTCCTCAATAGAGGACTTCTTTCTACCATTCACAAATACTCCTTTTTCATCAAGTGTGGAAATACAGCTCCCTGTTCTGAGAGGTTAAGTATGGGGTCATGGTTGGACTATGGAAGAGCCTGGGTCTTGGTGCACTGACCAGACCCTTGGTCCATCCTGCCTCAGCCCCTCTCACTAGCAACAGCCAGCTCCAAGATGGCTCAGCTAAAAGCACAGCGACCTGTGAGAGCCCACCATATCTCACCTTATTAACTAATAGCTTGCAGATTGGCTTATCCTGTGGAGCAAGAGGCTTGATAGCTCAGAAATTATGTTAGTGCTGAATAATAGCACAGAAAATTAAGTTATTGGGACAGATCTGACTATTCTCGATATCCCTAGAGATGTCTAATCGTGGTTTGAATCCTTTCCTGTGTGACACCATAAAAATGGTGCTGTTTGTCAGAGTCCACAAGGTACTTGTTGCTTCTTCTCCCGTGTACAGTGGCAGAAGCAATGGGGAGGAATAGTGCTGCCCTCAGGTCCTGGTGGAACTTGTGTGCTGGCAGCTGTAGTCTGCAGCCAGCTCCAAATTAAAGCCTTGCGGATAAGGAGCACCACAGCCCAGACATGGCTTGTGGGTGGCAGACACCTGCCCAGGGAAATGACCTGGATGTGCAGCAGACCCCAGAGGTGCAGGGCAGCAAGGATAGGGTCACAGTGATTGGTGTGGCTCTTCATGCAGCTGTATGGACACGGAGAACCCGAGAGATGAGCTCCACAGTGAAGCAATATGTTCTGTCACCTCTACTGCAAAGACACTGCAATTTAGCATGTGCACTGTGTATGAGAAGAATTTGAAATTATATTTTAAAGGTATTTAGAGGGAGAGGAAACTTAGTTTCTGGTTTTAGAAACTGGTTTTGTTTGAAGACCAAGACTCTTAACCTAAAAATGTTTTGTATTTATGTAGAGCTATAAACGGGCCGTAGAGCTCAACCCAGACCAAGCACAGGCCTGGATGAATATGGGAGGCATTGAGCACATCAAGGTACGACAATATTGTTTTTCCTTAATCTGTCAGCTACCGAGACTACTACTCAGGACAGAGAGTTAAACTTGCTTCAGACTGCCAAGAGCTGCAGCTCTGGTCAGGTTTATGACCAGTATGAGTTCCCAAGAGTTTTGGATATTTTATCCAAAAAGGAGGAAAAGTCTATTCCACGCCAGATAAATTTTCCCAGTCAGGTTGCTCGGAAATAC